>NC_060879.1:2500-1327500 GCF_021901495.1 Neodiprion virginianus | reverse complement strand
TTTATATACTGTATGTGAATGCATATATATATATATATATATATATATATATATATATATATATCTACATCTATACATTCGTATTTGAATATTTTCCACGAGATTTCAATATCTGTATATCTATGTATAAGCGAATGTACCAATCACCTAGACCCCGAGTCTTATCTAGCAAGTCTCGCTGAGCATATATATGAGGCATTCCAGCCAAAATGGACCTACGCCTGACACTCTCACCATCGGCCATTTTTATTTTTATTTTCGTTTTCATTCATAAACACGGTGCAAGTCGTAGAAAACGAACATCTCTCACCGAGTTCTAGACGTTGTACAATTACATCCCGAGTCTGATTTTTCTTAATGTCAAAAACATGAAAACCCAACTTTCGAATGAATATCCTTGTAAACGAGTAGCTTTAAATTTTTGCTCGTGAATTTTTCGTTAAAAAGAAGAAAATTTTAAAAAGTTTAAAATATAAATTTGTATGTTTTCTAAATTTATATTTAATTTCATTCTTCTCACTTTTCAATCACTTGTTTCGCCCGTAACTTCTGAACCAAAAAAAGTTTGCCAGCTTCCATTTTGGTCTAAAAAATTTTATTCTACAACAAAGAATTAATGAAACAAAATTTGAAATCGATCGTTGGGGCTGTCGATTCGATAATTGGGTTCTCGTGTTTTTGAGATCAGTAAAAATCAAACCCAATATCTATGTCACTTGTTACATTCCTGTTAGTGAATATGACACAAATTTTTATAGATTTAACTTTTAAATAGTCATATCAACATTTTTTTTTACAACTAGCGATACATTAAAAAATGGTTATATATTGGTTTTGGTGAATCTGCTCAGACATTTTTGTTTATCATTTTTTATTTTGTTTTCTAACCGCGCGGGCAATAAATTTAAAACCAAGCAGACGACGGAAATATTATACACAAATTTATACACCTGTATATTAAAAACATAACGAAATATTATTCGTAGTCGATTGAGCTCTTCCTCGATACGCAGACAATTCGATCCGATAATGTTGTAGCATTGAATCGGGATTGATTTTTATTGACAAACGCGACGGCGAAAGTATGTTTACACCGATGTGCGACGAGAGTGCAGGGAAGTAAGAAAGAGATATAGGAGGGTAGGACTGATATTGGAGAACGATGCCGGAGGTACGAGTTGACGAGGATAATTCAATTTCTCAATCGGAGTGTGTTCCCCGGGCGGAATAAACGGATTCATCAGCATAACGCGACTGACACTTCGAACGAACAAATCGCGGCGGCGAGGCTCGTCGAGTACGCTGTACGTTATTGTTATACCTACCAACAACTAGACGCACATACACATGTATGTACATGTACATATTATACGCAATATAGTTAAATGCATATTCATCCGGCAACAATAATTGTTGTAACATCAGGACGGTAAAGGGTCGTCGTAGCTGGGCTGTCGGAGATCCAGCTGCTCTGCAACTTTCCAGCTTATTATAATATGTTTAATTAAAGGATTGAATACCTTAGGCCTTGGGCGTTTGCCTTACATTTATATTTAAATATACACCGCGTATCCCACAATGGAAATTATGCGTTTAATTTGGGTGAAAATTTAATCACATTATTATACAGTCTTACCAGCCGTATGTGTATGTAAAGTGAAACGTATACATACGCGTGTACGAAGTTTCCGCACAAATATATTACGCGTTCAGTAGGTTCTCCCACCACCCATAATGAAGTTTCGGGGGATTGAAGTAGAACATTTAATTAATGAAAAATTTTACTCGACGAGTGAAAATTTTTTTCAACGAAACAAAGAAACGGTTTGTCGCTACAAAACGAGCAAAGTGACACGTCGGCACAACGCCTTACCCATCTATTACAGGAGAACCTCGGAGCTTTTTACATATGTACACGTATATAAAGTATATCGGGTATATAACGCGCAGCGAATGCTTCACACTTGCGTTATATGCACTTATATACTTATACACTTGGATGTCGTATACACAAATGTACACATATATATATACATATATACGTGTGTGTATACACGTATGTATTATATGCTCATTTCGGTTACGCCCAGGCTAAAATGACCGCCACTTGTTGATACAGCTTTACGGATGTATGTACATACACATTGCATACGTACCCTTGTTCGCTTTTGTCTCTTATCGGTGGCGAATGGTTGCTGCGTACGAGACTTGTGCTTGAGAAGCACACGTGAGAAATACGTGAAGTTTGTTTAATTGTTGTTCGCGACAAATGTTTGAGAAAATGAGCAATTTTTCTTAAAATCCGCAATATCGTTCTGGTTTCTACAGGAAAAAACTTTTATCTGACAAAACTGTTCTTTCATTTATCAGTTACGTAGAAGAGATGAAAATTTGACATCTAGAACCCAGACACGAAATTCGCGTCGACCGGTGTAGTGTGTTCAGACGTAACTATGGAGATGAAATATAAAAAGTAGATGAAATTAAATTCACCAGCATGTTTTCATACAGCACCGAACAACGTTGTCCATTTGTACGTAATTGAAAACGAAAGTAACGACGATCAATTTACATATTATACGTACGTATGTGCAATTATATCAGCAGGTTCGTGATGTATAAACGTGGTTAATTATCAAGAGGTTAAAATTTGCTCTTTTAAAAAGGACAGAATACTATGAATAATTCGTAAGGTTGACAGAACACGAACGAAATGTCCCTCTGACATTCGACTATCTAATAACAGACAGTCGGAGCTGGGTGGTTGTGATAATTACGAACAAGTCTGAAGGAAGACGTGCTATTAGCAGTCAGAGGCGACACACCTGGCTCTATAATTAATGTCTCGGGCTCGTTATCGAGGTAAAGAAAAAGACGTGATAAAGAAAGCAAGAAGAAGAGAAAGAAGGTAGAAGCGCGACTTCGAGAGACAAAATTTCACCCTCGAATTCCTTCAGTCCGATTTGTCCACATTATTAGACTCCCATCAACTCGTGTCTCCTTGTCTCGTTCTTGGCTTTGTCCGATAAATCGAAGAGGGCGAGAGCGAGGAGCGAGGGGGGGAGATGTGCTATAAACGTAACACGGGTCGAGGTGGTTACAAACAATCCAACCCCCACTCCACCTTTCTCTCTCTCTCTCCGTTGCCCTCCGACATTTCGCCTGCTGTCAATTGTGTCGGGCAACATCGTCGAAATCACTTGGTTCGTTAAATTGCAGGTACGTGGGAATCATCGGTAATTTCCTCAATTTCGAAATATGCTTCTCTCTCTCCCTTTTCATACATCCGTTGCACGGCCCACGCACTCACGCACACACACACGAACACACACACACACACACACAGACATATTGTAGGTTGAGGCAATCCCTTGTTTCCGAATTCGAATCACGTGCCGAAGGTACGATCGCCCGACGGTTTCGCAAATCCGAGGCAAAATTTGGTAAACCAAATGACAGAGCTTCTCCGTCAACACAATGCGAGAGCGGCAACCTCTTATTCGAGAATCAGGATCAAACGGTGCGAGATAAACGACGACGACAATGACGAGGTATTCGCAGAGTCGCGGTAGGACAGGGTGAACATAAATCCTCCTCGATCGAAGGCTGGATCGATCGAGGGATGAATGGACGAGTGGGCCGAGGAGGGAAAAAGGATTCCTGAGATAACGCGAGGGTGTAAAACACTGTCCGACGGTCACGAGGTAACTCTTATGGGAACCGGTGAGAGACCAGCGGCTACCGGCTCGTGTCTCGCTTATCGTAAATCTCACGACGAAACAATAAACCAGCCAGTTTGTCATCGGGTATTCCGACCCTCGTCGGCTCATTTTTCAACCCCTTTACACGCGGTGC
The DNA here is from genome assembly GCF_021901495.1 of Neodiprion virginianus. Lineage (NCBI taxonomy): Eukaryota > Metazoa > Arthropoda > Insecta > Hymenoptera > Diprionidae > Neodiprion > Neodiprion virginianus. The sequence continues at coordinate 1,323,645 of NC_060879.1, read as the reverse complement.
TTATAACATCGCCGACGTTCCTCAACCACGTTCAACGAATCCGTCCTCCGTCCAGCTCAACCTGAAACCATAACGGAGTCAAACGGTTCATTCGATTTTTCAACCAACCGATTCCCCTTATTTTTTCAACACACCTCGTACGCGTCAACTTCGCGAGTGCTTTTCTCCTTCCCTTCCAGTTTTCAAGTATATCGTCTTGGCCGGGCTGTGAAGGAGAAAAGTACGGACCAGCAGCGACGCGGACTTTCGAATCTTGAGCGTAAGCGTCTCGACAACTTTGCAATTGCACGACGTCGCGGCTTGGCGTTGACCCAAACCGGCTGGACGGAAACCATACGGAACTTATTCTCTGTGCAATTTCCTATTGTGTTTTGTCTCTGGGGGATAATGTAATGGCAACCACCTATAATACCGCAGTTATATTCAAGCCCGAGTCGCGTATGCGTTACATAAGATATGATGGAAGAGAAGAATGCAAGTTGCGATGTACGTATAGGTGTATAGGATACAAGCGTATGTGCACGATTAGTTTAACGCTGCGTTGCCGTTGCATCGTGATCCTTCACTTTTCATACACACTTTGCAACAATTCAACTGCGCCCGCACTTCGTTCAAGTGGACCGTATGAGAAGCTTGCCAAAATTTACGAGATACCAATACCGCTATCCGCTTACTTTCACGCACTAAAAAGAAGAACGCGAAGCTTACAGTTTGAGAGTATAAAAATGACGGAGCAAGACCGGACGAGAAATAAACATTTTTTTCTTTCATTCTCTCATTGTACACACGTAGGTATCGTGTGTTTATACGTAGCTAGAAGTGCGCATCTCTGACCCGTGAGAAAGATATAAAAGTCGGCACCTGGCTCGATCGTATAACCTTTTCTTGCTCCATCGGATCGCTTTTCTTTTCTACTAGCTAGCTGTTTTACGACTTGGGGTTATACGATAAAGGTAGCTTGAGGACTCTAATACCCTCTGCAGGTGAAATTTTCTCAGGACTCGCAGAAAAACTAAATAAATAAATAAAAAACAAAGAAAAAAATAAATCAGAAGAGTAAAAAATCAGCGGACCAAGAAAATTTAAAAGACAAAATCTTCGTCGCCCTTAGGTGTTTGATAGCCGTTCGTTGTTTTCGCCACCTATATTAATCTTACAAACCCGGTCTTCGCTCCGAGTCACATTGATACCCCGTTATTGTAATCGGAGGAGAAATCAAGACGTCGATGTAATCGACTTTTCTTGGTGCACTTGTACGTCGTTACGATGATAGGGAGTTCCACGGGATACTGGATCCTGTCTGAATTATCGCCATCATCATCATCATCGTCGTCGTCATCGTTAATTCATTAATTTCATTAATCGGAACTCTCTGAAGAATAAACCGATACGCATTATCTTTTATACGATACGATGTCGGTCATGGCGGTAGGGCTTGTGATGGTGGTATAATTATATATAGTTAAGTATGGCAGCGATAAAAAAGAATAAGAAGAATAAGAAGAAGAAGCACTCGTCGTCAGCAAGCCTCCTCTCCTCTTCCTCCCTTCACTGCTCTTCACGTCCCTTCGTAATTACCACATCGAGCTAATGGCTTCTCATTAATTTCTTTTCGTACAACGCGCGAGACGCACTGTACATGCAGTCTATGATATATATATATATATATATATAAACATATAAAATATGCTTATATATATATATATATATATATATATATATATATATATATATATGTATGTATATACGAGTACATAACAATGCTGACAGAGAAACCCGTCTGCATTACTTTCACTATTTCTTTTACCTGCACTCCCGCACTCACCATATCACCGAGAAAAGTTTAATCCTTTGAGTCGCACGTTATTGTGCCGAGTCAAGTTTTACAGCAAAGTAGTATTCTATAGTTTTTGGGGTTGCTGATAACGAATCTGAAATCAAATCTGTAATAATTCAAGGTGGTGAATTCAACATGGTCGACGAAAACTTCGAATCCGTGTTTAATTTCAACCCGCGGCTTGTCACTGACATTTTCAAACACGTGTCACCGCCGATAGAGAAATTCGACTTTAGGCAACTAGCCGTTTGAAATTTGCAAACTTTCACGATTGTATTTCTGCGTACGGTATACGAAGCGTCGACACTACTGGTGGTCGGGCAAACTTGTCTGTAACACGCCGCTACCGCAGACCATCCATGCGGTTTGAGCTACAGTAGCAAACTTGTTTTCACGTTTATTTCCGCTGTTACTGTATAAGTATATTCATATTCCAAACGAACGAACGAATAGAGAAGAGATCACTTCGAGATATCCGTATAACACGTACGAGTAGATAAAAGCGAAATAAATCAGGACCCCAACGGTTGCGTATATTATAATTCGAGTGGCAAGTATTCAGCATTTAATATACACCGCGATAAATAACGGATACCTGAATTCCAATACTCTCGGTCTAAGATCGTACTGTTTAAAAATAAATATTCATATAATCAATGTTGATAATTCGCCCACTTTTCACCCCATTTTAGGGGTTATTTTCAAGTTCTATCACATTTTTTACATCAGATTCGCATTCAGCGTCGAAAAATAAGTAGACAATGTGTAATTGCACTTCCGTGTGAAAAAAAAAAAAACAACTGAATTACGTGACTAAAAGAGTCGAGAAAGATGCGAGGATGTGAGATTGAAGTGCGCTCCTGTCCGGGAGTGTGACAAAGGAACGTGTCCCGATGTGTCTAGTCCCGGAATGGATTACGATCCATAGACAAAGGAGGCATTCACGGAGACCGAGAACCTCATTGTGAATTTTAGAATCTGCCTGCGGAATGTACAAAAGCAGAAGGATAGTCGTAGGGGTAATCCAATTGAATTGAAAGAGTTTCCGCTGGCCGAACGACAAAGGAATCTCCGGACTTCTCAAAGATAAGCTTATAGAATAGGTAGGTATATACTAACTCTGGCTCACAATCAGTTGGTACTGGCAGCGATTCAATTCGAACAATTCGATTAGTTATACTGGGAAGAGAGAGAATATCGAGTAGCGTAACAAGAATGTCACAATATTTCAAGCGAGCAGCGAGCAACCAAGCACAATTAATTACGAACTTGAAGTTAGTAACGTTGTCGTAACGAAACATAGTGGAAAGGTCACTATTTTCTTATAATTTCGCGTAATCCATAAATATCAAACAATCCACACACCCTCCTTCCGGTGCCTATATCGCGGTAACTACCGATTTGTGGGACTTGTGCCTCCGAGAACTTTTTTGATCAGGAGGACAGGTTCCATTAAACATACTGAAAATCCAGCCGATTTCCGTAAAGATTCTACGTGGTCCAATTTACCGGTGGTCTGTTTGATTAACGCTGATGATCAGGTGGCTGTAAAGACCGGCAAAAGATTATCTTCACCATCGTTCCTACCACTCTTTCAATTAAGTAGAAAAACACGTATAAACGCGGCTGCAACGTCCCGCGAGTAAATATTATTTTGGGTACAAACGAGGCAAAGGGGAGAAACTTTCAACCGTCGATCACTCAGAGTGCAGGGTGACCTCGGGGACGTTTGAAAACGTGAAAAAAAGATTTAAAAAAAGGGGAGTGAGTGGAAGGAGGGTAACAAAAAGGTGAACAAGAAAAGTCGGGAAGGCTGGGAATAAGAAAGAAAAAAAAAAAAAGAAAAGAAAAAAAATTATCGGCGTCTATCATTTTGATGGAAATTAATGTGACGCCTCGCCTTCTTCTCTTTCGCGCTTTCTTTGTACGCCCTTAAGTGGGCATATAAAAAGCTGAATCAACAGGCATATAGCGTTATTCAGGTATATATTTATATAGGTATATGTATATCGTATAATAAGATGCGCGAGAGCAGAGCACCTAGCATCGTTCAGGCGTCTGATGTCGTGGAGACACCCCGGGGAAACGATTACCATGGCATTTGCATAATATCCTGTGTGTATACATACACACATATACATATACATATAGTATAACTATGTCGAAGAATCCGAGCCATAAGTCGGTGGTTATCGAAGTTCAGATTTTGAACTTTGATAAGTCGGAATGCGGGGGGTGGTCTCACGTCTCAATGACGGTTTTCAATAATTCTTGTTTTCACAGTAAATTTTATTTTAGTGTTTCAAAATTTTTTACACACAAAATTGAAAGTTACAACGCAGTGCTAAACATTTTTTTCTTCGTTTTTGATGGTAAATCTCGCTGGTAAAATGTTAAAAACAGTCGTTTGAGATGTGAGACTAATTGCAACGAAGCAGCATTGTTGATTGAAATGATGTAAATCCCGTTTGTTGTACAATTTTCCAAGTTCTAAATGAAGGGGTGTCCAATTTCAATCACCCGTACAGAAGTATTTGTTCTGCAATATCGTAATTCCGTTCACAATTTACACAGCGCCGAAGTTTTCTCGTTAATTATGATTTCAATGGGAAGGATTGAATGAGAGAAAACTGAGATAATTGATTGTTGAGACGAAATCGTAAAGCGAAGTAATCACTCCTCAGACGACAAGTCGGCGAGTAATCGACGAATGAAGATATTCCAAGTGTCTGTTTTAACCAATCTCTGGGTTTTCGCTTTGATGATCCCTGCGTAGCAAAATACTAGCGAGGAAATTAATAATTACAAAACGACGATACCGGCAACACGCACGGGCATGAAAAGCTCGTCGTTGTAATAATCAGTCATAAACGTAGAAGGCATAAATCGACAAAGCGTTGTTTGATCGTGCAGACTATAATACCAACAATCGTGCAGAATATCATCAAAGAGCCGTACGAAGTATTCGAGTTATTGTTCGTCAAGTTCACGTAGAAACGGGGCGCGAACGAGGAAGAATCGCGAAGGGTTGAGAGCGACGTTAAACTTGTGCGTTTATATTCTCGTATATGGGAAATTCCATGCAAACCCAACCAACGTCTAAGTCTCAAACAATTATTGATTTTTTTAAAAATTGTTTCTGCATTTTTTTTTTAAATCGTCCCATCGTGAGCCCGCTCCTAAAATGTTTGGAATAAAAAATAAAGTTTCTGAGAATTTTTTTCCAAAACTTAAAACACGTCCCGGTCAAAATTACTTGATATATTTATAAAAATGTAGAAAATCAAGTAAAAAATTAAAAAAAATTCAGGGTACTGTTTTAGAGATGGGAAAATTGCAGCGCAAGTCTTAAACAAAATCAGAAATGGCGAGGGTGAGACGTTGGTCGAGTTCGCATGGAATTCACCATACATTCGCGTAACGCGGTCGGAAGGGTTGTTCGTGAAAATCGATGCTCAGTGCGAGCAACAAGCTGTATAACGAAAGCCTGTCCCTGAGAACAGTTAAAAATTTCTTAATTGAAATTGTGTGTGTGAAAAACATTTGAAAAAAAAAAAAATAAAAATACTGAAAATACGCGCGAGCGTGAAAGGAAATTTGTTGCGGCTTAATTCCTCCGACGTGGCGTTAAATCGAATGCTTCACCCGCGTACGCGTGCATGTAACCCCTTATTCAAATTTACTACCTCGCAGCCTATTAATACACCCCTAGTTTTTAATTCCGTCTATCGAGCGGCGGCGGCGACGCGGCCTCGACGTTTGCGGTTTGGGGGTTGAAGGTTGGGGTCTGGGGTCGAACATCGAGTCAGCGGCAGGTTGGCAGTGGCACTCGAGTTTCTAAAAATTTCCCCTCGTCAATTTCAACCACCCTTTAGGTATATTATATTAAGCAATTCTCTTCTTTGTACGCTGCGGTGTACGGATCTTGATTTTCTCGACGTATACCGCATATTAAAAATAATTGTCAAGTGTATGAAACAGGGGTAAAATTTTTTGACGAATCGATCGCCGCGATCTATTTTCTATAATTATTCTCACGTTGCGAGAGAACCTGAATTTTAATGGCAAAAAAAAAAATAAATAAATAAATATCAATTTCTGAAACATATTGTGAAAGACAATCGCAAAATTTCAAGTCAATATCTTCGTTTTCAAGTGAACGGTTCAAGCGATTGTATTTCCAGGTTTACGCGATTCTCTCCCTCTGTCTTTCACCTCAGCCGTTTCTCTATCCGTAGCCCCGACTTTGTGTTTCAGCTTTGTGCGAGTCGGAGAAGGGATGAAAAATGGAGAAACAACACCACCGTTCAACGTTTCTATACATATGTGTATACCATATATATAACATTTATAATCCGTTCGCATTCCTTAAATAGATGTTTTGCATACACACAAGCACAGGTATATCTATAAGGCTTTCCACGAATCATTATATCAGCACGCAATATATATCAGAAAGCCCAGGAGCTTTCTCTTTCTCCGAAACATGGATTCAGTCAACATCAGTCTCTTCGACTTGGTTCTTATTTTTGTATTACATGGAGGCGTACATCCGTATATATTCCCCGAATGATTTTCTTTACTTCCACCAAGTATACTTTTCGTGTAACGTTTTTTCGTTTCTTTTTTCTCTTCCATCTCTGTCGAAGGAGGATATCGCCGCAGACTCGCGTAATTAATCGACGCGTCGAGTTAGTCGAGGAGGCGGAGGCGAAAGGGGTGAAGGCGGGCACCGGCCGGACAGCCAGCCCCGGTTGACAAGAATATGTGTATATTTTAAATTGTATAATTGGATGGGCTGGGCTTAGCGGATCTCATAGGGCTTTAGGCGCATGTAAGTTCCATTAAAATGCAAGAGAGCATTTGCAGCGGCGGCGTTGGTCTTACCTTACACGTTCACCGTCCCTCGGTTTAGATGGGTACACGCGTTTCTATTTATTCAGAAGCCGTATAACGAATTTTAAGACCGCGTACCCGACGAATTACGAACCTGCACCAGAGACGATGCCGAGCTATCAAGTTATGCGCGATACACGGTTATCTTACAAATACACCGTCGGCAAAAAGCTTGGATACACCGGACAAAATTTCTTTGAACCGAAAACTAAAGTTCATCAAATTTACCGAGCGGCGTTTTGAAGAGAACAAAATTTACCTTCGTTTTGCTTCTTCACAAAATTCTCGAAGATTTTTTTTTTAAATCCTTTTTAAGTTTATTATTAAAAAAAAAAACCGGGGAAAAAATTTTCTCCGAGCTTTGGGTTTAATATTCGTCGGTTAATGATGAGCCAAAAATCGACCATGTACAAAAGTACGTACCGGGAGCGAAAAAATAAAAATAAAATCGTAGAGAATTTTGTAAAAATGGAAAACGAAGGCAAGTTTGTCATCTTTAAAACGCCGCTTGGGAAATTTGATTGCCTTCATTTTTAAGTCCGCTGTCCAACTTTTAATGCGGCTAGAAATTTCTAGCGGTGTACCCAAACTTTTGGCTGACGGTGTAAATACATCCATACGTAAAGAACGGCACAGCAGCAAACTTGAGCAGCCCAATCAAGCAATTCCAATTTCGTTTAAATTTGCATGAAAACCTTTCCAATCAATTGGAGATAAAATTTTTAAAAAGAGGTTCAAAGGATCTTGGAAGAATATCCTCGCAATTCGTACGAAATAATAACGTCTGGGGATTCCGGAGGGAAAATTAAATCCTTTCAATTACTAACGGAGAGAGCTGTACAGGTATGTATGTATAATACGTAGCTTAAAAAAGCAAACGAAGGGTTTCTCTCTTATAAAAATACCAAGCAACGTTGCGTATACCTGCGAGGGTTCAGGGTTGTGCAGGTTAGATTCTGCGATTCGGCGTCTAAGCTTGGCACGATATTATCGCGATTACGCGTCTATTTCTATACAAGGAAAGAACGCTTCCGCGTCATTTACCGTACAAGCCTCAATCTCGGATACAATAAATAAACGAAAACGGGGCACGGGGCGACGGGGAGGTGGAAACAAACGCGTGGCGGTTTTCAAGATACTCCGTGCAATGCACATTAATACCCATAAATGCTTATCCCACCTCTCTATTCGCGTAGTAGCTTATTGCGAGTCGGCTAAGGCTCGAGTTTAAGGGATTATACGGGGTCGGGAGGCCGAACAAAATGCGATTTTTCAAGGATTTTTCATCAAGAGACGTTTCGATTGATTAATATAAAAATTTACATACATATTGTGGTAGCGTTGAACTTCGTTTTGATATTTTTTATTTGTAAAAATAATCACTCTTAAAGCTGCTACGTACAGCCGATCTCCGGGAGCACGTGTAAAAAAAAAAGCGTCTTGCGGCGAGCAAGATATTTCTGAACTGGATCACTCGAAATGAAAAAACAATAAAGATTCAATTAATATAAGCTGTTACCTGTTCTTTAATCAAAGGAACAAGCAAAATATTAATTTATGACAAAACGGCGGATTCTATCGAAAAAAAGAAATCGATTTTTCATAAAAATTTCCGCCTACGTTTGTATATTAATTAATATTGAAAATTATTATCTTGCTTATTCCTTCGATTGAAGACCAAATAATACATTATATTAACCAACAACAGGTGTTTTCTGTTTTTTCATTTCGGATGATCCAGTTCGGAAATATCTTAAAATAAATTTTTATATTAATAAATTGAAATGTCTTTTCACGAAAGATCCTTAAAAAATTATTTATTTTTCGCCCTCCCGACTGCGTATAACCACTCAAAGAAACCCTACCCCAAGCCCGCAACGAGAAATACCAGGAAAATGAATACTTCACGTACAGGCGTATAATTTTTTCTTTTTCTCTTTTTATACTGTACAAAAAATGAACGAAGAGATGAAAAATCGACAAAACCCTAATATACCGTGGCTGTACTCGAAGAGAGAGAGAGAGAGATAATATTTTTTGACGACTGAATTCCAGTTGTACGGACGTGCCTCGTATTCGAGCAAGAAACGTATAAAATTCACATCTCAGCGATAATTAATAGGAACGTTATCGGTATAATTTATAGAGCGTGAAAAGCGAGATAGTGAAAAAGGGAGAGGAGGTCAGCCGTCGGTTCAAGGACTTGCGGGGAATTTGACCTCGCGTAACCCTCCGTCGCATCGGAGAGAAAGGAGCCCCTAGACGCCCACCGTCCGCGCACCTGTGGCACTTGATTTATTTTTTGCCACCCGCGTTCTCGTGCCGAGCTTATACGTATATTACACCGATTCCTCCTCCGCTCATTGACAAACACTCGCGTTGTTGCAAGAACGAAAAGCTTCGACGACGCATCATTCGTTTCCCACCATCCTCGACATCGTCGTAGTTTTTACCGTCGTCGTCGTCATTCTCACAATTATTGTTGCGAAAAAGCAGAAGCCTGCAATAATTAGCCATCGATGGTTAAAACAAAAGTAAAAAAATAAAAAAATGAAAAAATTTTTAAAAATAAAAAAAAAAAAAACAAGGTGGACGTATAGCCGATGTATGTATGTACGAAGAAACAACGCCGAAAATGGAATAAGAAGGAGAGGATGAGAGGAGAGAAGAGAAGAGAGGCGAGAGAGAGAGAGAGGAAAGGGCGCCTCTCGAGTCTGCAGTGAATTATTTATATCGGACGTTTCTGACGAAGGCCCGGCGGGAGACGGAGTGAAGGTAGAGTATCGACATGGTATAGACTGAAAGCTCTGAATCAATTCCCTCGGCTCTCGGGGTTCTTCGAATGAAGAAAAAGTAAATCAATATTATCCTTGACTTGACATTAAACATCGTAGAAGTCAGATGAGATAAAAGAAGAGGGTGAAACATTACTGGGAACACTAGTTTTGTAACGTTGGAATAAATGAGGGAAGAGATCACGTGTCGCAATTTCTAACTCTGCGGAGAATGCACGTTGATAATCATGACAGTGTAATACATACGTAGAATAAGTGTAAACGTATATACGTGCACCGTTGTTAAGAAAAGATAATTAGATTTCTCAAGTAAATGTGGTACCCGAGTACAGAAGCGAGGATGAAAAGACGATGAAAGAAGAGAGAAAGTTGATAAGAACAAAAACAAGAAAAAAAAAAAAAAAATTCACAGATACGAGAAGAAAGCATATAAGGGGATGAACAAAAGGTAAAAAGAAAAGAAGAATAAAGAAAAAAATCTCGACAAGAAGAAAGAAGGAAAAAAGAAAGGTAAGAACGAAATAAAGAGAAGAAAAAATATTACAACGTCTGCCAAGCTCAGGGAGAGAGAAATACGAGCGAGTGCCCATTTCGACTCTCGACGCTCTCACGGGGGTTGTAAATAGCGACCCCGGGGTATATCGGTGGGTGAATTTCATCGCAGCACCCTCGTCTCCGATCGTCAGTCTTGGCGTAACATTAAGTACGCCACGATTCTCGTCAAACACCTAATTAGACTGTTTAGGATATAAATTTTCCACCAAAAGCACATACTCCACACACTAAAAGCTATCCGATAAAACGAGTTCCGTAAGTGTGTCGGTGATTGGAAAAAGCGCTGGCGAGAGTGAAAATTATCCAACGTTGACTGTTCTGAGAGGGATTAACATTGCCGTCGACAAACGAATAACTTTCTTTCGAAAAAACGAAAGTTCTCCTCAATTATTCAACACACATTATTTTACAAGCGGCGCTCTAATAATACAAATTAAATCAAATCAAAATCAAAAAAAGAAACGGTGTATGCGTTGATTTAACGCGTGTTGACTTGTGTATGCGTCGAGATAAATTATGCAGTCGACCGTGCGAGTGTTGAATTGACGTACTGAATTTATCATGCGTTACTTAGGCAAGCAACCGCGTAAGCTATAGTCAGATAGGTAGATACGTAGGTACGTTGTGATCGCGACAGGTAAATCTAGCCAGGTTACGCTTTCCGCAAGAGACTTTAACAACCGCCACATGCCCCTTTGATCCACACCCCGGGCAAAAGGAGTGGAGAAATAGACAAGGGGGATGACGGCGGAGGCGTACAGCTGAAGCTGAAACGATAATTACAATCAGGCAGACAGGCAAGGGTGGTTAGAGCCGAGGAGCCGGATAGACAGACGGTTGGCTGCTTGTAACGTATCGCGTCAACCGCAAAGGAACGCGAGGCTGATGATGTAACGAAACATGGCGGGGTGGGAAAAAGATTATTCATTATTCCGCTATTTTAGAACGATTTTCAACGAGTCGGCTTTAAAAAATTAACGAATATGTTTTGTTTGTAACGTTTTACGAAATTTCAGACAATCCAGAAGTTGCGAAGCAACGATTTCTCCGAAAGATATTGCATCGTTACACTAACGTTACGAACTTCAACTTCGTGAAGGAACGTCGTTATGTAACCACTACCAACGGAGGATCTTGCTTAAAAGCACCTTTAAGGATTATTCTGTTTTTTGTTTTTTGTTTTTTGCTATCTACTGCTCGTTATTCTCGTTTGTTATTACATGAATATTTAAGGCGCAGGCTCGCGTTTAAGATACCTTACAATTTATATCCGCAGGTATGTATATACACCTGTACTCCTCCTCCTCCTCTCTCCGGTTAGGTACACGATCCTCATTTTTATCTCTACTACTCTCGAGGTTTCCTCTCTTCTCCTCCCCCCTCCTCGCCTTATCGTATCTCTTCGTATACTCTTCCACCGAATGTTAACGTTAGCATTCGTACGTCACGTAGCAAAAAACGTTTACCTTAAGGGGATCGTCTGATGTGAAGGCTGTTTCTTAGAACGTTTTTTTGGCTATTTTTTTTTTTTAAGACAAACTGTTGAAATCAAATTTATAATAATTGTCACATTACATTTATTGATAATTGAACGAACTTTGCCATTTGAACACAAAGTATTGCCTGATAGGATCGTAATTAAAAAAAAAGTGTAGACCTGATATCTGAAAGAGCACTAGACTCAAATTTCAACAACACCTTTACTGTACCTATACCTATCGCGTGAACTAGGATAATCATGACTGCTTTCGTAGATTTTTGTTTTGCAAGGAAAATTTGAAATTTCTTTTTTTTGTCCATTTACTTATAGCTCCTGAACCAAAAACTTACAACGCAATCATGATTATCGTAGTTCGCGCGATAGATATAGATATAATAAAGATGCTGTAAAAATTTGAGCTGAATCGGTCGAGTACTTTTCAAGATATCACGTCTACACTTTTTTTGTCACAAACATTCCAATCGGGCAGCATATATTAGGTTATTTTCACTATTTCGATTCGAAAAAATCTACAAAGTTTGTTCAAAAGTCAATAAATAAAATGTGAAAACTATGAAAAATTGTATTTCAATGATTTGTCTGAAAAAATAGCCGACGAACCTTGTTTTTCTCAAAAAAAAATTAATAAATAAAACAGCTTACACCCTAGTCGACCCTCTTAATTTCCTAATTCTACAATCTGAATTGTACTCTGTGCATTTGCTTCCTGATGATTTATCTTTCGAACGACACACGGTACAAGGTGTCGTTTTGACGTCTTTGACGAAAATCCAAATACCTTGGAAAGACGTACCACTCACAATCAGTATTATAATAATAAACCCAATAACGCGACAGATTCGCGGCGCATATAATACCCTGCACGTACGTAACAATGACAACGTACCATGTAAACGAACACCATTGTATTACCGGATAGGTATACCTATTTCACGTACACGGTTGCACACCTGTCCGCTGGCTAAGTAGGCACCTAGCCAGGTACTTACACGTTCTCGCACTATGCGCTCAACCCCTTCCGTTCCAACGTCTCGCTCTATAATCTCGTCCTATGGTTATGGCGTGTATAGCTGTACGGGGTGACCCGAAGTAAAAAAGATGCTCAAATATATCGAAAACCAAGCATTGAATTGACAAATATTTCGGAAAAAAGTTGTTGTGCATGAAGGCGGGGGGGGGGGGGTCTCATCGGACGAGCATCCCAGTTTTCGGGTCCGGAGCCTACCGCTGAGCATTTGGAGACCTTGAGAGATAAGAAAATGGAATAAAAAATAGGAGGTTCCGTTTGAAAGACAAAAGTTGGACCTCAATGGGCCCAGCAGAGGCCCCGGACCCAAGAAATGTGACGCTCGTCCAATGAGTCCCTCCTTTATACGCAACAACTTTTGTCCGAAGTATTGATCAACTTGCTGCTTACTTTTCGATTTATTTGAGTATATTTCTTAAAACAGGCCACCCTGTATATCGGACGCCACAACTGCGCCTGCTCTCGCTATTCAACAGTCCATGCATAGTGGAAAGCCTCGGTTGGAGGGTCGAGGATATAGTTGAAGTAAAAAAAAAGCAAAAATACGAACGAAAACAAGAAACTGTAAAGACGTCATTTTCAATTCTACCTTCGAACAATGTTGAAGCAGTATATTATAACAAAGTGATCGTGAAAGTTGATGGAAGAATTTCAAACGGTGACATGAAAAGCAACCGAATAAAACGTATATGCAACGATGGACACGAACGAGGAGACTGTTTAACGAAAACCTAAAAATAAATTCACCCCTAATTTATTTCGATGGTGTTTCGCTGTCCAACTTGCGAATTCGCGACTTATTCTCTCTTCCGACTTAAATTACACACAGCTCCCAACGTCCTGTAGAAAACGGCGGTGCATAGAAACGATGCGAAAACATGTTTACGTATATACGTGTGTGTGTGTATACATATCCCCACATCTGTATAGCATATAATCTGTCATCTAAGCCCAGAAATCATCACCGGCCGTGCAGCAGGATATCCCAGAGAGTTGAATTGGAACGAGAGTCGCGGTGGTAGACGAATAGTCTTGTTTACCGCGAGTAGCGCTGCAAATCTAGTATAAGGCATATAGAGCTAGACTTGTACCTATATAAAACGAGCGAGAAACTGAGATACGCGTACCTATGCTAGATCCGACTGTGGCGCGGGCTGTGCGGGAGTGTAGCTGCAGGCTTTTACTTCCTTTGAGGATTTTCACAAAATAGCATCACATTTATTACACTGGTCCGTAGGAAATTTTTTTCTTTTTTTTTCCGAAGGAGTATTTCGTCGCAGACCTGTGTTATTTATGTACAACGGAAACGCGTTAACAAGCAATTTTCTGTTGGGTCATATTGTTGTAATATTATAGCTTGTTGCGTGCAGTCCACTGCCCTCGTGTCTTCTCTAAACGAATTCGATGAGAAAAAAAAAAAAAAAAAAAAACAGCATAAGGGTAGAAAAGTTATTTTACAGTTGGTGAAAAAGAACCGAATTATGGGAAGAAGATACACTCAACTGTATCTCTTCATTCGGCTCAGTGGACCGTGATTTATGTTATTATCTCGACTCGAGAGAGAGAGAGAGAGAGAGAGAGAGAGAGAGAAAGAGAGAGAGAGTATTCTTCGCGGACGCTCATCTTCATCGTTGTCTTACCTTTTGTTTCTCACTGTACTACTCCGAATATTTCTCCTCGACTTCGACAAGTTACGGAAACGGGCGTTTTTTTCTGTATTTCTTTCTTTCTCTCTCTCTCTCAATCTTTGCGTATCTTACAGATTTCCACGGTGACACCTGCCAATACCAGAAGTAGGACATAGGTAGAGCTACTGTCGATGTACCGTTCAATCATGAGCTATAAACTGACAGCAAAACCAGCGGCAATCGTTCCGTTACACGAAATATACCTACGTGACAAGAGATTGAAAGCGAATTCGAAAACACGCTCAGTCAGGGTCCTTTTTGCAAAATAAAACGCTGCACCGGCCAACTTTGTTGAACATCAAACGTCGATTGTATATGCAAGCTATCCAGGGACACGTTTGAAGAAACCCAAGTTAGGGTAAGCGTATCTTTTTTGGTTGTATCTGTTTGGTCCTTGGTTCTAAAACGACCAAAAAATAAATTTGCAAACTCTATGAGCTTGGCTTCTCGCTTGAAGTCACTCGTTGGATGTATTCTTACCTTGCGGAGAGGAAGCATGCAGTGAGAGACAGTGATAAGGTGTCTACGTGGCGGGAGTGTGTGACTGGTGTGCCTCAAGGTAGTGTCCTTGGCCCGTCGCTGTTATCACTCTTTACTAATGACCTTCCAAAGTGCCTGAGACATTGCAGTCAACTTTTCTTTGCTGATGATGGTGTTATTTATTTTACTTGCAAAGTTTCTGGACTAAATAGTGCTATTGATAAAATGAATGAGGATTTAGCAGCAGTAGCGGACTGGTGTCGTCAGAACAAGTTGAAAATTAATGCCTCAAAGACCAAAACTATGATTTTAGGCAACCTAGTGCAATTTAAGCTTTATTATTTTCTTTTTGTTATTATTGACAATTGACGTTGAGAGACCATACATATAGTACTGTTATTATTCTTAAGATGTTTTTTTTTTTTTATTGCTTATTGTTGACTACGATTTTCAATTATTCTTTCGACTATTGTTCTTATTGTATGCTCTGTATATTTTTTGTATTTTCTTTACGGCGTTAGAGGATTTTAATCCTACAGCCTGTTTAATAAATTACATTACATTACATTACATTACATTAAGAAAGAAAAAAAAAAAAAAAACCCCTCCACAGACTCTACCGAAGAACCCATCGGGATTTGGTGCAGACCGGATGGCGGTATTGGTAGGAGTTCTGGATTGATAAAGCCGTCCGTACACCTAGAGAGCTGCAGCCAGACGCGGCGTAGAAAAATGACGTTAGGTAAAAATAGAGGACGTAGAGAGAAGCGGAGGGATGTTGGTTGCTGGAAGAGATCGTTCCCCCCGTGACCTGGCGCCCAACGTTATCCCGGGTACACCGCCCGGGGGCGGAGGGGAAGAGAGGCAGGGAGGCACCTGGGGGACGCCAGAGGCGCGGAGGCGACGTCCAGACGGACCGCCGTTCGTTCCCTGCAGCATCCGACGATTCCGACCGGGGATTCATTCCTCTTACGTTCGCCGCCCCTCTTCCTCATCCCTTGAACAGCAGCATCGACGAACGAACGAACGAACGAACGGAGCTTTTCGTAGTAAACACTTTTGCCGCCGTTATACCCGCGAGCTGGTCGTTTTGTATATATGTATACGCTATACATAACACCGTAGAGTCGCGTTATGTAGGGCGTTCCAAAATCGGATTAACGACTGTTTAAATTGAGGGGATTCGATCGTCGACGAGCTGAACCGCAGCTGTTGTTCGGAAACGAATATCGCGCGTTACCATACCGGATGTTATCGTGCCTACGCATGGTACGATTATGAAAACACCCCGTAAACGGTGATCGGTGCCTCTTATACAGCTCGTGCCCCGTCATTCGTTGTATATAGGCGTTCTCGTGATTATTAAAGAGCAAACAAAGGGTTGATTATAGTCGTAAAGTCATAAAGGGGTACAGTCTTGCTCGCTTAACGAGAGCGACGAAATCGAAAGGTGAAACACAGAGGTGGGATGGGTACGCCAATAAAGAACACCGATCAAGTAAATTTTTTAACAACGAAGGTGCTTACGGATATTGAAATATCTATCGTCTACCCTCGTTGTGAAACCATATTTATTTTTATTCGATCACGTCTAGTTTCTGCGTTACAGGTTGGTTATTCGTTGTAACTAATTAACTGATACTTGTTGTAAATAAAAAAACAGCTTGAATCAAAAAAGGTAAGTAAAAACGACGAACATTCAATTATACCGATAGTAGTTGTAACGCGAAAACTATACCCGATCGAATCAAAATAAATATGATTTTATAGTGAGAGTAGATGGGTATTTGAAAATTAGTAAGCACCTTCCTTGTTAAAAAATTTTGCTGACCAGTGTAATTAGACATATTGAAGTCTCCCAATTTTCCACTGATTGACTAACGGAGAATGTATCTGGTTTAAACGAGTTATGAAATGAAAATGAAAGGTATCGGACACAAACGAGCGAGTTTTCAACGCATACAAATCGATTACGGGATATCTTTCGTTATTTTTTATTTCTATTTCGAATTCATTTCATCGTTAATAATGTCAAGCCGCAAGTTGTAACGGCTTCGATATCAGCAGCATTTGTGATGCCATAAACCGCATACCGGATGCACAATTGAAGTGCGTAAAAAGTTTTCATACCGCACCATAGTGGGGTAATTATGCGCGGGAATCGAGCAGTCTGCAGCAATATAAAATCTCTCTTTCTCTCTCTCGCTATCTTTCTCTCGCTTTCTCTCGTTATCATGTCTGAATTTGCAGTGCAATTATTATCCTATCTGAAAGTTCTAAAGTTGTTTTACAAGGGTTGAGACTGCCCGCATGCACAATAATTTATACGCTTTGTCCAATCTACTATAAATTCGTAATAATTTATCCCAACGAACATATACCAGGTTAAATTCTTAACGCGGAATCATCATTGTGAGAATATTGCGTGTATATGTTCTTGTATCTAATTGTCGGATGACGTAAGGAGTGTACTCGTCGGTATCACGTCTAAATATCACAAATGATAACATTTGCAAACTCGACACACGTTATTTTCAACGTTAAAAATTCAGCAACAACCAACGTGCCTAAATTATCTTGTATCACGAACCCATTTCACGGTAGTGAAAACCATGCGGCCTTATACAGAGTTAGTAGTCAACGGTCGAATGATCTAACGCGCATGAGCTAAAATTCCAGAGCAAAAGCGGTTGTCTTCTCAGGTTGACCAACCGTCGCGCGTCGCAAGTTCAGATGACAATTTTTGCAGCATGTACGATAGATCAAAGATTTTGGCCGTTGGAACTGTTTTTGTAAGATCGAATATTTATTTTATTAAATTAATATTGGCAGATTGCCAATGTTTATAATCGTAAAAACTATTAATCGGTGAATGACCGAATTTGAGCACAACTTAATACGGTTGGTCAACCTGAAAAACCAACTGCTTTTCCTCTAGAACTTTAGCGCATGCGCGTTAGTCCATTAGAACGTTGGCGACCTATTCACTCTGTATAAATTTTGGTGAAATCCCCTATAAACAGACATTACAATATGACATCGTAAAGCAACTTTTACCCTCCTTTGGCGAACGGTTGGTTGCTTCATGGCGATATTTGCTTCCATATTCCGTTCTCTCCCTTTTCTTTCCGCGACCCATGATGGACTTTGGTAAATGTTTTCCTCCGGAGGATATTTTAGGCGGACATAACCCAACTTTCTCGTTTCCTCAGTATTATTATACCTATACACACATCGTAGGTGCGTGCGTGTGTGAAAGGTGTATATACGTATAAGAGAAGTCCGAAATAAACTGATCTTCACCACGCCAGCTATCGTACCTAGAGGTAAGATTCTTCGTCTCGTTTTATCTCTTTGGTCAAAAAAATAAGATAAAAAAAAAAAACAACCCTGCTGGGATCGTCTGTCAGGATTCGAGGGGAGTTAATCAAGAGATTTTCTGCTGGCGTTACAGCCGCGTGTCTCACGAGGGATGCCCACCCACCCACCCTCCAATCAGTTTGTTCCTCGTTCCACGTTCTAATTTCGTTGCCCGTTCCCATTGTTTATTATATAAGTGGTAAGGGAAGAGCAAAGCAGCCTCACTTCAGCGATGATCTCTACCGCCACGTTTCTCTTTCCTCGGTCTCGGTCTCTTCCCTCCTTTTCCGCAGGGTCTCTTTTGTTTCACAAGCAAAGTGACAAACGCCATACTCAAGAAATCTTGCAGCAAATAGTGGCAGCGACTGCTGTTGTCGATGGTGGTAGTCGTGGTATTCATCCAGCTTGCCGTCGTTTTTGTAGCTCTGTCCTCGTAATTTCCCAACTTTGGATCGTAAAAATTCTCAACCACGCAGAGAACAAGCCACCGTGTGAGGAAAAGTTTATACTTTTGTGAAAATGGAAATGAAATGTAACGGTTTTTCGCTTATTCTACTCCGTGGTTTATGCAAAACTCGTGCTTTTCCTATCTCTCTGTTCTAACCGCGCGGTGCGGGAGAAAAATAAAAACCCGATGTAAAACACAATGCGCGCGTTTATTCCACCAGTGAAATACTCATGCATCTATGTACATATATGGGGCGTTCGACTCCAACTCAGTGAACGGTTGACCGTGACATTTTTTTAATTTCACCGAGGATTTTTCCTACGTTACTACGACCCTGTTTTTTAAACCCATCTCAAAAACAATCAAATTGATTTTTATGAAACGAGAAAAAAAAAACATTTGGTTTTACGAAATTGAACATTTTCACGCAAGATTTAATTTCGGAAACCAAACGGTTTTTTTTCTCGTTTCATAAAAATCATTTCGGGTTTTTTTTTCAGATAGGTTTAAAAAATCATAGAGTAAAGACGAGTGATGAAAAAAATTTGCACATTTCTTTGGAAGCCTTTCACGGGTCGTACCAGTGTAGGAATAATCCTTGGTGAAATTCAAAAATGTCACGATCAACCGCTCGGCGGGTTGGCTTGGAATGCCCTGTATGTGTATATGTGATTCAGGGTGAAGATAACCAGAGTGCAACGCTCTTATCGACGCCTACCCGGTCTTACCCATAAGGCGCAGGTGGCATGAACAACAATGGCACATAGCTTTCGCACCCCTCGTCATGCGGTATTAAAAACTTTTTCCATTCCTTATATTTTCTTTGGATGTATGTATGTATGTACTATATAAGGGGTGTGTAATCCTTAGAGTACCTTGACACTCGGTATTTTTCGCACCAACTTGCGGGTACGTACGCTATATTTTCTCATTTCAAATTTAACGAAAACAAAGCGCAGCAGCCTGACACCCTCTTTTAAACCTTAATTCTTTCACCCTTAAACGCCAGCTAATGTAACACTGATCAAGTCAGCGCGCTGGGATGACCAGTAGTACGAGCCGTGTTGAAAAAATAACGGGAATTTTGTACTTTTACTAGTTCGTAATTTGTTGGTTCGATTGGAGCGATTTTACGCTTTTATGTTGGTAAACTTGTCTGAAAAGTTTCCACACCGTGTTAGCCATATTGGATATTTAGTCTATTGTCGGCTGTCAAAAAGTTTGCATGTGTTTTGGTAGGATCGGCGATTTCGAAAATGGATCGGAGAATTTTCATTCAATTTTGCTACAAGAATTTCATCGCTTGTTCGTGACTTTTTTTCCAAAAACAACGCTGTAACGATGTCCCAGCCTCAATATTCGCCAGACATGGATCCGTGTGACTGTTTTCTGTTCCCAAAAACAAAGAGAACCTCAAAATGGCCGTTCTTTTGCAAATATAGATGAGCTTAAAAAGGCATCGATCAGAGAGCTAAAAGCTATCCGAAAGAACGAGTTCCAGAAATGTTTCCGGAATTGGAAAAAGCGTTGTCATAAGTGTACAGTATCCAATGGTGACTATTTTCAAGGGGGTAACATTGTTCTTGACGAATGAATAATATCATTTCCAAAAAACAAATATTCTCCTTATTTTTTTAACACACTTCGTATAAAAGAAAAGCATGTATTGATCAGGCGTAAAATGGAAATCGATGAGATTTCGGTAGATATGTACGTGATATGTATCTATCAGCATCAGGTTGAAGTTCGTCGTTTAATTCGCAGTCTTCTTCCTTATTTCGTCATTTGACATTTTCTCCGAGTAACAATAAAAGCCTCGTGCGAGTTGACCTCGTCGATACGTATAACTCGTCGTATGTGTACGCATACGTGTACGTACCATACAATACAACACACATCAAGGTACACATGCATGGACGTATTATTCGAAGGAACGAAGCATCCCGAACTCCACTGCGCGTCAGAATGGCATTATAGAAGTTTCGATCGATGTGATATAGGTGTACGTATAAGAGCTGAGAAGTGGATACGTGAACGTCCCGTAGCATCAATATTCATACGAGTAACAGAAAAAGATGATATTCCTAGACGGGAGTTGAATAATGAGAATATGACGATAGAACACCGCTTTGATACCAAGTTCTACATACATACCTATGTATATGTATGTGTCGGACCGTATCAAAAAAATCACTTACTTATTTTTATTCAAAATTCGAGTTGAAAATAACGAATACAAATTACGAGAAAAAGATGCTCTCGAACTGTACTGTACCAAAAATGATTCAGGGTTCTTGCAAATAATTTTTGATCTCAAATAACATTAGAGAGAGTAGATTTGTCGTAAAATGATGAGAGACTTTTTTTTAGAGCGTTCAATTCCCTACAAAAACATTCTCTGGCCTTGTTGGAGTTAAAAAAAAAAAATTCCCATGTTGTTATTTATATGGAAAATAGAGAATCGCGATGATGAACCTTTGAATATTAATAATAAGACCTGAACTTGGACGTCATCTTTTTTTCGTTATTTGGGACAATATTTTCGACTTGCATTTTGAAAAAATAGTCGATACAGTTTGTGATACGGTCTAATTATATATGTACGTACATACATATATACGTAAATATATATATCAGTCAGCCAGCGTACGTAAAACTATACCGAATACACATCCATCTGTCCGCTTGGCACCTCGAGCAATTACTGAACCGTCATCCCTCAAATGAAACGAGATGACGAAAAAACAGTCCATCAAAAAAAATTTTATCAAAGAATACATCGCGGTTGAACGAAACGTGATTGCCTCGGTAAGAAAAACACATCGGTTCTTATTCGTTTTCCTCCTCCTCCTTCTCATCACCGAGCAGGTTCCGATGAAAAAGGAATTTTGCATTTATTAATGGCAAAGCTAAGCGAACCGAACATGAAATGAAGGTGAAATAAAAAATCTTCAAATAAAGAACGGGAGAGAAGATCGTGACGTGAAGAGGACGTGAATTTGCGAGAAAACGGAGAAGTAAAATACAATTGTGAAACGATAAGAAAAAATTTGCTGTTTTCACGAGCATTATTTTTACCTCGTAGATGGAAAAATCGAGAGGTTTACCAATAACTAAAATATTATAACAAATGCTGGTGACATGAGAACCAGTACGAGTAATCAAATTTTATTGGCACAAGACAATTCGTTCGGTTATCGACTCTTATCCAATTATTGACCCTTCTGGGTTGTATATCTGTTTGATCCTTGGTCCTAAAACGACCAGAAATTAAATTTGTACCATCTAACCCTCCAGCAATTGGTTTTGGTCATCGAGAAATTTGCAATTTGAGCCGTGAATTTATAATTTTGACAAATAAAAGTGTCAATAATTGGTTCCAAGCGTGTCAATAAGCGGTACGCTGACTTCGGACGCTCTTCAACCTGCATCTGGCCTGATACAGATCCACATAAAAGAAACGATATCTACCAGATGCCGAGTCCTTCTCACTCTTTGGATCTCGACAACCTGTGGCTCTTATTCTCATACCGTGTTGCAGACAATAGTCTTGTGTCACATTTTCTTATCGTCGTAGAAAAATGAGTGTGGTGGATCTGTCGGATCCGCACTGTGACAGATTTGCGTTTCTTTCATTCTCATCCGTTTGAAAGCCTGTTGAGATTTGACGCTGTTTTAACATTGCTTACGTATAATATATTTTCATGCCGTCATCGGGGTAAGAAGCTGAGCCAATTACCAGAGCTTGGGCGACGAAAACATGACGAATAGACCTTAGGGTACGACGAAGGAATTTACGAAAAAAGGAAATCAGACCTCTTGACGGTCAATAAGAGGGGTTTAATTCCCTTACTCCCTCTCCGGGGGTGGAGGGGGGTTAAATTATTGAATTACACTCGATGAAAGAAATTATGGTACCGGCTACAGCGAATAAACGAGAGTGCCGCCGAGTATCCCCGACTCTCGTTCCTGATTAACGTCATTCAAGTAAATAATTGGGACGTTTCATCAAAATGCCAAACGGTCCAACAAGGTTCACAAAGTTATCTCCAATTCAATCCGATCCAATCGCATTGGTTCGTACAACGCGCATCACTCGATCATCGAGTTTATACGTTCCTCCAAATGTAACTCGTCGGTTCGATTTGATACGGCATGCTCTGCGTGCACTTGCACCATTGACATCTCCTTCGATGACACAGGAGTTTCAATCGAAATAAATAAATTTTCATTGTATACATAAAATAATAACCAAAACCTTTATTTATTACTTATAAAGTTTGTTTTGGTCTTTTTTACCCTGATAAATTAACGAGAACGCGATGGGAGACTACGTTTGGGGTTCGATACGCGAAAATTCGTACGAAAATAGAAGAAGTACGGAAAATATTCATTTTTAAAATTCTTTATCAATTCTTTTACACCTGTAGTTTATTATAAATTATTATTTTTGAACGAAAGTCATTTAAATGTAATACCGAAGTTTGTTCCATTGCTATTGAAAAAATAATGTTTGAGAAGATTAGTAATTTTTCGTAAAATCCGAAACATCGTTCCGGTTTCTACAAAACCGAACTTTATCTGATAAAACGGTTGTTTCGTTTATTCGTAATGCTTTAATTACCGCTGAACCGACTTGCGGGACAATGAGAAGAGTTTGACAGGAAAGGAAGAAATTCAAGTACCCACCTACGGACTGTATCGTTCGGTCGTAATAGCCTTAGGAGGCCAAAGACCACACCCGCTAGATGAATCGTGTATCGGAAGAATAGTTTCAAAGCTATCGGCCAGAGGTAAGAAAAGGAAAAAAAAATAATTAAGGTGCCTCCTCAGCCTTCGTCTCAACCCCAACGGAAAATTTGTAAAACTTTGTTCGTTTTGTTTAAGTAGGTATACGGGCGATTATACATGTACGTACGCGTACCTTTCGCGATAAAGGCGAAAGGCCGAACTTTGGAATACTTCTACCTTTGGCAAACCAGTCAACTCCGCAGAGCTAACACTGGCACGGTGGTAAATATAAAGGAACTTCATTTAATATTTATTACACGACAGGTTTAAATTCTCTCACGCCACGGGCGCTTACTTATACCTACCCACCCGCACCCTCTCGCAACGATTCGCCATTACAAAGGATACAAAGAGACGGCATCAGGATGGATAGCTCTTGAGTTTGAAATGAGGAACAAGTGTACTCGGGGATACGGCTGTCCAACTGCTATTCTTAACAGGCCTGCACAGTACCTGTCCCATTGTTTTATATCCCCCCTCCATTTTGAATCACGACGGATTATTCCTAATTACCATTTTTGGTAAGTAATTTTCCAAAAACGGTGATTGTGAAGATGTGGTTCAACGATACACGATGTCAACGTTATTACACACGTCGCGTGTCCAATGGCGTAAGGTCGTAAGCGCCATCAAAACGAGGGTGTAATTTTTATTTTTTTTTATTCCGATCGTATCTAAGCCTAAAACATGAAAGTATGGACTGAAACGTCGAAATTGAATAACAGTTTAATTGAGAGCGAAAGGTCACGTGTACTGGCAGATACGACCTTCTCCCACTGATTCAACCATAAAAACGTACGTCGACTAATTCCATAAGGTCGTATCTGCCGGAAACATATTTTTTTTTTTAACTCCTTTGTTTTTTATCTCAGAGAATTTTTTTCTAAGATATCTGAATTTTCACAGATTTCGATTTATCAACGAGTCCAATGGTTTTTGAAGCGTTTGCAATGAAAAAAAAAAAATGGTGGTTACGACCTTCTGTTTGGATCATTTTTTTTTCACGCATCATACGTTTCGATAATTTTCAAAGCGAATGACGAAGACCTTATGCCATTGGGCATCCCCGATTCGAGTTGAATAGAACGATAATTTTACACCTGCGCTTGGCGTATCGTCGACAAATAATACCTACGACGCTGCAGTTCAACAGGTCGCGGTGGTGTTGCGGTAGTAACGCGAGAGTAAAATTGGAAGTGTCGGTAGTTAAATAACTGGCTGCAAGCGTCGAGCTTGCGGGTAGGTGGGGTATGTAAAAGGTAAAGTTATATGCCGTACGTATGTATATTGTATGTGCAGCGATAAGAGAGCACCGCAGACTCGTTTCACCGATATAAAAGTATATCAAGGTGATTCTATAATAAATGTCACTTCTCGTTCGAACCCGGCGAACAGGTGCAGAGATAAGGGTGCGGTTATTCTAATCACGCTGCGAACGGAATCAGATACCTGAGCATGGAATACAGTCGCATGATAATGCGTTCTTGGAACGAGCGAGAACACCAATGCGGTTCATTGTGAAATGACGATTGAGGGGTCGGAATTAAAATGCCTACATAATTTAGAAATTCTCTTGAAGTAAGATGAGAAAAAGTACACTTTGTAGATAAGCGCACGGTGGTAATGAAAACGAAATCCCGAGTACGGTATGGGAAATCACTCTTTTCACAAACGTCGTCCTTTTTATCACCCTCAATTTCCAAACGCTACGCGAACTCCGAGTCTCATTTCATTCAATTTCATTCAATTTCATTCAATTTCATCCAATTTCGTTCCATTTCATTCCGTTTTAAATCAAAGACAACATTTTGACAAGTAGCGTTTGAAATCGCGTCCTTGCGCCTTCCGCCTTCCAGCCCCGATAAAGAGATTCTCGATAAAGGTAGACGGTTGGACAGTCAGTCGTCCGCTGGCGGATTTGTAGTTGCGGTAACTACACCGGTTCCACAATGGCGAGTAAGGAGACCCGCCGATCTTTCGGAAATCCATCGTTAATGTAATTACCTAATTTTCCCAAGCCACCGGCTCCTCCTCGAGCACAGCGCCGCGTTGATGACTTTGTTAATGGTTATAGGTACGCCTACCTGGCTGAGGTCGTTGTGATATAGTCAAGCCAATGAACCTTTCGCGCATAATTAATTTCATCCCTTTTGCGACTTTGCCAACCCACCCACTTCTACTCCTGTTCCTTCGCTGCTCGTAATTAAGGCTCAATTCATTTTACATTATTATTTCTCTGCTTTGTTCTTCTCTTCTCTTTTCTTCTCTTTTCCCTTTCTTTCTCATTGCCACGCTCTCTAATGACGGTAATTATTATACAGGGTGTCCTAGCGTCAATGACGTATCGAATTCCCTGACATTTCCCGCTTTTCCAAACATTTCCAGGATTCGTTTCGACACAACTTTACTAACAAACTCACTTTCTCCGTGCGAATCAGTTGAAACTTATTCTTAGATATCGGATGCTTCCATCGTAAGTTAAAACAGTCCAATTTTTCTCAAACTCAATTACCAAACATATCGATAATAAATATTTCAATTTCAAACAATTAATTTATCGAGTAGAATCTTCTTTCTCTTAATTTCAAATACAATCCCTATAGTTTTAATTTTTTCCTTTCAAACAGTTCGTTACATACGTTAATTGGCTGTTATAATTATAAACGTCCAACGAGCGGCGCAGGATTCCACTTAAGCTACAAAGCTCCCTCTTCGCGAGAATGTTTTCTTCTATCGAAACCAAAGTTTCCAGGGTAAGGACCGTGTAAAATCAATTTTTGTCTTGTTTTTTTTTTTTGGGACACCCTAGTATACACACACAAGGCTTCACACGCCCAAAGGTAATTGAATTGTCGAGTCAAGTGTCTAGGTATAACCTAGACAACGAACCTGCAATGCTACGCAGCCATCAATTCGGCACTCGAGGCTGCAGCAACAACCCGTAGGTACTGTGTCAAGTCAGTCGAGTGGCTGCTCCTCAAAGCATGGTAACACCACCACTCTGTTCTCTCCGCTGCGATCAAGAACCAAACTTCACTTCTGCTGTCTAATTAATTCCGAAACATTACTTACGCAGGTCTGCGATGAAAAAGTTTTCTAATTACTCGTACATTATACACACATATATATATAGATATAGATTTTGGTCCGCTGATTCGGAATATCAACTTCGTTTTTACGCATCACATCACGATTTTTTGCTATTCATATAAATATACACGGAGTGATACTTTTCTCAGAATAACTGTTATTAAAATAAATATTTATAACAGTTTCAAAGGAAGAATCCAGTAAATTCATGTATACTTCGTTGATAACATGATGCAGACTCTGAGAATATCATGACAAGTTCAGAAAAAAACCTGGAATCGCTTAAAGACTGTTGTTGCTAAATTTTTAGACAACGCAAAATATCCTACGAATTATAAAAATATTCTCCAAGAAATGTTAAACAGCAACTATAAAGACTTGGGATGTAATATGAGTCTAAAATTTCACTTTTGTAATTCGCACATTCATCGTTTGCCAAAAAAAAAAAAAAAATAAGGTGAACCGTTACATCAAGATGTAAAAGAGATGTAAAGAAGATATCAAAGCCTTTGGGACGTCAGTATGATGGCAGACTGTAGTATAAGTTGGATGATCCATAAAGATGAAGCGGATAAAGTTCATAAATGGAATCCGACGAAGCAAAGCTTTGCTTCAAAAAGAAAATGAAAAAAAAATAAAAAAAAACACCCATGACAGCGATATGATTCATCCCGCACATTTTGTATTTATTCTTGTTATTTTTAAGCTTCAACTGAACGATGAAAACTTTGGATATGGGTAGTTTTATTTCATTCAACCTGTAGTTTTCACCTGTTTTCGTACGAACGTCGTTTCATATTAAATTCATGACTACTTCCGCGACTATTAACACTCCGCTAAATGAACATTCGGAAAAGAAAAAGACGCAGATCTGCGTTATCTATCCTTATCCTCTGTATGTGCCGGTTATATCAAGTTTCAAGTATTTCGTACAGCGTAGGAGAAGTGTGTATAAATGTCGCAAGAAAAAAAAAAATCCAGACGGCGATTTTTCTCATTCATCGCACCGTAATCTCAAGGAAAATAAGAGAGAGTCGAGAATACGATGAGAGAGTCGATTGTTATTACGTAGGTAATATAATCAGATTACGTCTCACGTTCGACGTCAAGTGACGCCTCTGCAGAACCGCAACTGCCCTTTATAAGCTTTCGAAAGAGACTCTAATCTGGCTTTATGGGCTTTAATAAGAAGATATTGCTAGCGAAGGATGATACTTCGCCGATGTATATATATACATGTATTTTCCCTTCGCATTAAAAGACACC
Organism: Neodiprion virginianus; assembly: GCF_021901495.1. Lineage (NCBI taxonomy): Eukaryota > Metazoa > Arthropoda > Insecta > Hymenoptera > Diprionidae > Neodiprion > Neodiprion virginianus. The sequence continues at coordinate 1,295,911 of NC_060879.1, read as the reverse complement.
GCGCTGCTCGTTATTCTCATCGTCATTACGCGATCGTTATCATTCAGGCATTATATGTATTCGCCTACAGAGGATTAAAAGAAGACGTTCTCCTCTCCGATACACGACGCTTCGTCATCCGTATATGCATAATATATGTATATATATATATATGAATAAAAAACACCTACGTGACAAAAAGTTTGAACAAAGTTGATCCAAGTTCCGCTATTTATACGTCGAACCCACACACCAGAGTCACGCGAGCAGTCCCGTATATATCCTGAATACGGGAGCTCGTATTCCCGGAATTTTTTATTTAATACTCAGAAATTCAGCGCACAGAAACAACGATGCGGCATAAAGCAGCGTAAAGTAAACGTCCCTACATTGCGAAACTCAGAGTCGTTCGAGTCGTTCAACAACGTATATAACGTAGGTACACCTAACGTATACGGGTATTACACAAGGAACGGCTCGCCGTTGAATTATGAATCACGTGTTATCGCTTAACCTCCCCCCATAAATAAATACCCCAAGAGGCAGGGGGATGATTTCTATATTACAGGTACCCGTGAACCATCGCTTGAGGTTACCGCATAAGTTAATAACTTTACCGCGGAATGCGGCGGTTATCATCGCGATTTTCCAATCTCGTGTAACGTTAGAGTTCGGCTGAATTATCGCAACGATAATCGTTGATTTGATGGACGAAGGGTTCTTTTATAACACCATCTTGCGAGGGGATCAGTAAAAAACTGCACAGGTTTCTTTTTTTCAGCCATTTCTTACAGACTTTTACTCACTGAAACCAGGAAAAATACTAGTAAAAATTTCATCACGTCGGGTTCTTTTCTTAAACCCGTGCACGTAGTTTCATTTAGAGTGAAACTTCCGTTCAATTCGAAATCCGGTATCATGTTATTTATTTTAAAAATTCTATGCAAAAGCGATTTCTTACTTTCGTTTAATATCTATTAGAGCGAGACTCGAAAATAAACAAAAAGAGGGAAAAAGAAAACGGAACGCGGAAGGCGTGTTCGGAGAAGTATCGAAGAGAAGAAGAAAAAGTTTCGTAGGTGCAAAGAATGAAGACAGAAACGTCGAGTAAATTTCACGAAGAAATTGTTTGTTTAATTTTCCAAGTAATATCGGTGTTGTTTTCCATCGTCGTCGTATGCTCTTCTTTTTAACGCAAACACTTCGTATTTTGCAAAAATACACTACGCGACGGAGGGAAATGGAAGTAATTTTTGGACTCGGCATGAAACTGGAAAACATAAAATTTATAAAAAACATCCTGTGCTAACCTCGCCTCTATTTTCCAGAGTGTCCATCCTCGGAGGACGGAATGGAACGGTTCGCGTGCCCAACGCCGGACCGGATGGGACGATATCGGTGCATAGACGACCACGTGTTGTGCGACGGTTTCATAGATTGCCCGACAGGGGAGGACGAGGATAGACAGGCCTGCATGTTCTACAAGACTGTGAGTACCGCGACACTGCAATACTTTTTTTTTTTTTTTTTTTTAAACAAGCAAACAAACAACTCTCCCAGGGGTCTTCCACCCACTCGTACAGGCGTATCTCGCCCGGCTCGAAAGTGATAAAGTTTGCAACACCCGGCACGTATGTACCTTGCAAGCCCGCGCGTTTACCTCTTTCGTTAGCGTACAAAGCGCGAGAGAACCAAAAGCCCGGAACTACGTGACTGCTTCTCCAGCTGTACCTGCCAATATTATACGTACGTACACGTATATTTATTAACACGTGCGTCGAAAGGCTGATGTTACTGAAGGTTGGGAAAAATTCTCAACCACCTTCCCCGAGCGTCGAGAAACTACCAAGTATCATATGTTACTTTGGGGTGTAACGTGACGATTAACCGACACCCTTTGGGCTGGTGCACAATTTTCTTTTCTTGATTATTCGCTGAAGCGTTTTTTACCAGACAAAAAAAAGGTCACAACGATATTTTTAATCCTTTGAGAACGTACCGGGTCACTCTTACCCTTATCTTTTTCTTCTAAACGGTAATACTTCAAAAATTTCTCGTCTTCCGGTTGTTTTTTATTTTTCTCTTTTTTTCTTTTTTATTTACATTTATGACTTATTCGTAATATTCATACCTCTAAGCTACACTATCGCGTTGCAAGATACCGAAAGTATACCCCTGAATTTCTTCGCGTACGTCGTATTCGTACGTCAAAAATGGGACAGGCTCATTTTGACCCAGAGTGTCCTCCACGATCGAAAAAACAGGCGTGTACTCGAAGGGTTAATTTTAAGGTAGAATAAAATTTTTTTTTCTCAAGGCAGAAAGTTTCAAGTTACGAAAATCTCGATTAAAAACCCTCGGGTAACCAACGACCCCGAGGTTCCAGCTAAGGCTCAATATTGCCAAACAATGATAATAATTGTAATAATAATAACAACAACGAAAACAACAAGAAGAACAGAAAGTCTGCAACAACTTAAAAGTTGAAAGGAAAAAGATCACTTTTTTCATCATACTTAAAAGCTAGAACGAGAGGAGAAAAATGGCGAAATAAAAAAGTGACGAAGAAAGAGAAGTCAAGTTTAACGCGTGTTCTTCTCGCAATCAGCAAGAGGACTCTCGGCAGCGAGAGATGTGATATTTTCAGGTTTTCTCGTTGCGGAGAATAATTCATCGCTGAAACCACGACCACCGCAATCTTGTCTGTGAATTGTCTCTTCGATATCATTTTCAATATTTTCGTGCAAAGAGGAGAATGTCTGTGAAAATCGTTACTTTTTAACTTTTTCATCGTGATTCTTTTTTTTTTTTTTCTCTATAAAACCAGCAGAAAGAGTGGAGAGAAAAAAATACACAAGAACAACTTCGGTAACGAACTACGAGTACCTACATTTGCTGAGTTATGCATGCAGAAGAGACTAAGGAGAGAGTGCAGACCGTGTGTGTGTGTGTGGGTGCGCAACTATACGCGTTGTAAGGGCGAGGGGAAAGTAAGTCGATGAAACGATGCGACGACAGGTTATTCAAATTCATGACAATTCAACCGAATAAATGAGAATTGATTGAATCGATGGAAAATAAATGAATTTGTGAGAATCAAGTGAGGAATGAATGAGTTATGGAAAATTAAGTCAACTTGATTCGAATCAGTTCGGATTCCAGCCGGTATCGTCTATTTACAGAGAAAAAGAATGCTGAATTAAAATCAACACAGGAATTACAAGAGAATGAATCGAAATTTTTTCAACCCACTTGAATTAGGGTGAATTGACGAGAATTATCGAGGAAAAAATTGAAATTTTAAAATGGAATTAAATTAAGTTGAATGACAGAAATTTGTTTCAACTGATAATATTATTTTGATATTAAAGAAAGTGGAGTTAAATTACACGAAGCGATTAAAATCAATTTAACTCGGAAGCTTATTGTGCCACTGAAATCTTGCGTTATTTCCACCTGAAAAGAAAATTCTGTAAGACGTACGGGGTACGGATGATACGTTCAACAACACCAAGAGGAATCTATTCATAACCGTTCATTTTGTCGCGGATAATATGATGTAGCAGAGCCGTATTTCGGCTCGTTACGTACTTCGACTATTACTGAAATTTCAATAAAATTACGCCAATGTTATCACTCGGCGACGTTGATACAAGTATTAGGTATTACAGGTACTGCGGATCGACGGGTGCATGATAATAGTTGTAAGAATAAGAATTACACGGTATATAATATAAAATAATACCGTGAGAAATTCTTGACAAATGATATTTCTAAAATTGAAATTGACCGTTATATTCTTTGTTATTTTCGTTCCAGACGAAAGCGCATCTCGACGTTCTGGCGGACGCGTTGCTGCGATGGGCAAGAGGACGCTAATAAAGATCATCCCTCTGTACCGCACATGCATGCCTATATATAATAACATACATACGCATATATTATATATACGACGACAACCGCCTGCAAGAACATCGTCGAACGGTCCTGGAGAGTAATAAAAAAAGAAAAAAATTACAAAAAAAAAAAAAACAACAGCAACAACAACAACAACAAGCGAGGAAGAAGAATAAAAGATTGAAAAAAAAAGAATGAAGATCCGTACCGGAAGCAAGGAAAAATGAAATTCAAAGAAGATAAATAAAAAACAGGACAGAACAGACGCGGGAAGAAGAGGAAGAAGAAACGTGTGGTAAATCTGACAAATCATTCGCTCGTTGCATAGATATATATATATATATATATATATATATATATATATATATATATATATATATATATATATATATATATATATACATACATATATACACATATGTATATGTGTATATATATATAGAGATGTCTTGGAAAAAAAAAAGAAAAGAAAAGACAACAAAATAACAAGAGAGAAGAACAAATGTTCCATTCTTCTTTCTCCTTTCTCCTTTCTCCTTCTCTTCTCCTTCCTCCCTTCCTTCCTTTGCCCTCTCTTTTATTACAATAAAAGCCTTGTATCTAAAATTTTCTCCCTTTTCACCCCCTCCCTTCGCCACCTCCTCCCCCTCCCCCTCCCCCCCCCCCCCTTCATATACCTTATATACGTTATATATAATTAATTACCTATATAAATTATTATACCAAAGAGCCGCGGCCAAATTATTTAGGTATACAAGATGATACAATATTTATTATACCGTGCAGCCGATCGGTGCGTTTTTATATACATATGTACAATTGCATAAGTATATATGTGTACAAGAGGGGGAAAAAAAAAAAAAAAAAAAAAACGCTCACGTGCAGAGATATCTGAATTGCTCCAATTATCACCGCTATTATTTATCCATTTGTTTATTGAATTTTTTTGCTCCATTATTTATTTATCAATTTCTTTCCTTCTCCTATATTGTACCTATAGACTTATTTACTATCACTTTGTAAAGGTTTTATCAAAAACGTACCTACCACAAGCTATTATATACTATATTTTTAAGTATGTAAACTATTGTAAACGGAAGTAAAAAAAAAAAAAACAAAAAAAAAACAAAAAAAAAAAAAATTCTCAAAAAATTTATACGTCTATTAAAAAGCGAACCGAGGCTCTGGTGGTGGACATAACGAATTGAAACAGAAAACAGGCAAACGAGAGAAGGAACAGAAAAAAAATACCTTAAACCAGCCAAAGAAACTGAGAAGGTGAAAAATGAAAAAAAAAAAAAAAAAAACAGAAGAAACAACAATCACGATCACGACAACAATAGCAAAAATGAAAAAAATGCACTGAACACAAAAGTCGATGAAAGTGACAAAATCAAATCAGTTATGTATGATATACAATTATTATTATTATTATTATTATTTTTATTATATACAAAGTACATCAATCACCCCCCGTCCCCCATTTCGTTACATTCCTCAATCTAAAAAAGCTTCCGAGGCAGCTTTCTATGAGACTACGAAAGTCTTCGCAGCATTACGAATTCTTTACCGGCAATCACAATCCAGTACCTGCTATTATTTACAATAAAACCTCGTTAATGTCAATCGCTATCAGGTTTCGCATACTGTAAGCTGTGAACAACGATGACGTAAAATTGCTGAGCTTGAGAGAGAGAAAGAGAGCGGGCAAAGTAGAAAAAAAAAAAACTGAGTTTCATTGCGCAAGAAAAAGGTGAATAAACTTTATAAAATGCGCGATACGTACGACGAACCAAGTCTGCTTATAAATATTGCACGTACACGCATATAGTACATAAAGTACGAAACTGCGATCCTGAAAAAAAAAAAAAAAATCAAAACTACGAAGGAACATACGTATAACTAATATGAGACAAATTGAGACGGTAAATGGTTATTACAGATACGGTAATGAATGCAAAATAGAAAAGACTTAATTCGGCCGCAAAGAAAAGATTGAAGAATATTTTGCCGTATAGAATTTGCGGACGAATTGAAAATTTGTAATTGTGTCGCGAGTAAAAAAAAAAAAAAAAAAAAATTCCCATACGTATGCGGCGTGAATTATCGACTATGTGATTAATTATATTGTCAGACCTACCTGCACAACATATATACCTATAATATCTGTCCAATTAGATTTGAGGAAAGAAAGGAAACGATAAAAGTAACAGAAGACAGAACAAAACTTTACTTTGCATTATACCTGCGCTGTACTATACTCTGTAATGACTATAACCGGCAAACAACACACAACAACAACAACAACAACAACATTCATAATAATACGAGACGTAAAAAATGAAATGAATAGTTAATTTTGTTATTTCTGTTACGTTTCTCCTCAATTAAATTGTCTCTGACAACCTTTTACCATGAATGTATAATAATAATTGGCAATTCACGGCTTATATTTAATAAGGTGTGGTATTTTAATGAATATTGTATAATAAATAATACGTGGGTATCGCGAAGAGGCTCGTTAGAGTCTAGCGCCGGTATCCAATCAACGTACGGAGAATTCCATGCGAAACGGACGAGTATCTGACCCTCGACATTTCTGGTTTTTCTCAAAATTTTTTCTACAATTGTCCCAATTCCGAATCAGTGCCCTGAAATTTTTAAGATTTTTTATTCAATCCTTCAATTATTTGTAAATATTTGAAGTGATTTCGAAGGGGACCTTTTTTAAGATTCTCAAAAAATTTTCGTAAACCGTGTTTCCCGTTTCGATTTTTTTTTCTATTTTTTTCCCACACTTTCAATTTTTCTTGGTCATCAAAAATATTGTTCGAACGGTCCGGCAATTCCCGAAAGATTCTCAAAACTTCGATTTTTCACTCAGAACATTTCTGAATCGATTCAACCGTGGATGGATTTTCGTCTATTTTTTTTTTTTTTTTTTTGGTGCATTCAACTTTTTTCATCAACTTCACAGTGAAACCGGTCTAAAAATATTCCAAGTGAGACATAAGAGTTTGGTGAATTTTTTGAGAATATTCAGACCGCTTAAACAACGTTTCAGTCGATGGAAAAAATTAATAGTGCTGCAAACAAAATAGGAAAGAATCGTCCCATCATGGGCCGGATCTTCGGAAGTTTGGAAAAGAAAACATAGCTTCTGATGATTTTTTGTGACTCTTCAGCAAGATCCTTTCCAAAATAACCCTCAACATTCATAAATAATTAACCAGTTGAATAAAAAAGCTGAAAAAATTCAGAGTAGCGACAATTGCGGAAAACTTTTTGAACTCAAGCAAAAATAGTGAGGGTCGGACGTTGGATGGGTTCGAATGAAATTCACCGCATACATCATCAACTTTCCGCACATCCGATTCTGCATGCAGATGTTGATTAAAATAACCGCAAGAGATGATAGATGCGCGTTTGCATTATACGAGAAGAAGAAAATTCACGAATATGGGAACACCGAGGTTTGAATGAATTTCTACAACCATACAGGGACCGAAGTTTCTAGACGAATTTGACTTCACAGACTGATTGATGTCGGATTAATTGGTTAATTATAAATTAAGTTGCCTGGTTGTTGTTGCGTTTTCTCCCTTTTTTATTTTTCCGCTTCTTTAGTTCTGTTCTTATTTTTCATTATCTCGCTCTTTCCGCAATAATCATCGCGGCATCGAATCGTCGGACGATCGGAAAGATCGCATGTGCAAAATCATAAATACACGCGTACGCGATACAAGTTGCGGTTGTAAATTTGAAACTATATATTATGTTTAAAATCGGAAAATGCGTTGTAGGAATTACATTGCATTCGTTAACGAATTATTAATCGCAAATTGTAAATTCAGTATGCCTATGATAGCTGATCATAAAAACGATAATCGCATTCATCATTTATTACATATAATATACATGTATTAAGTATTCGCCGGTGACGATGTATATAAATATATAATGATTTATGATAACCTATATAATATCAATAAATATAATAATAATAATAATAATAATAACAACAACAACAAAATATTATCCGCAGATAATTTTTGCGTTTCCTTTCGAGAGAAAATCAAATAAGAACAAGAAAACTTGAGAAAAAAAAATTGTTGTTACAATATTGTTGTTGTTGCTCTTCCTGTTCTTGTTGTAGTTCTCATATCGATCTCGTTGTTCTTGTATAATATAATATTGCATCGTAAATATACATGGGGCATTCCACGTCAATTCGGCCTGGGGTTTTTGGGTAAAACCCAGGTCGAATTGACGTGGAATGCCCCATATATATATATACATATATGTATGTATATATAAGTATATATAAATATACATCGTCGCTCGCATGTATGTATACCGTTACATGTAATAAATGTAATATTTATAAAGGTGAAATTGTATTTTTTATCGAGCATTCCCACGGAGTCGGCGAAATAACGAAACGTACCTAAATAAAATTCACCGACTCGAGAAAATAAATGTAACACGTGATAACTATTTCCAAAGAGTGAATAAAATTTGCAAAGATATCGCGAGCGTGTACAATAATAATAATTCGTACCGCAGACGTGCATGTAGGAAGTAGAAAGACATTGGCATACGACCATAATATCATTGGATTCAAGTTTGCGTTACTGATAAACAACCATTTATACAATTGCTTATAATTTACCGTCATTTGTCACTTAGGTTCGTGTTTTTCCATTGCAATTATTACCATTACTAATATTATTATTATTATTATTATTAGTATTATTATTGATGTGGTTGTTATCGTCGTCGTCGTCGTCGTCGTTGTTGTTGTTGTTGTTGTTGTTGTTGTTAATGCTGTTGTTGTTGTTATTCACAAGTCACTCGCAACGTATCTGACATATTATATACCATATACTATACTTATATAATTATTATCGCATAAATGGTATAACGTAGACGAGTATTATTACCATCATTATTTTGATTATGATTATGATTACTATTATTACTAGTCTTATTATCATTACTATTGTTGTGGTTGTTATCATGATCATTACTATTATTATTGTTGTTGTTGTTGTTGTTGTTCTTGTTGTAGTTATTGTACGTATCGCGATAATGTTACATAATAATAATGATAATAATAATATGAGATTTAAAATCGTCACATAAAGATACTTTACGTTGATATTTTTATCGGGGTATCTGCGAGAAAATCCTGACTGCGATTAAAACACGCATAGACCCCAGACGCCTATTTCTATATTGCGAACAATAGTTTTCACAATAACGCCTATTACAGCTTATAACATTCCAGGCTCGCCACGATACGTACGTGATACAATTAATGTTATACGCGTGTTTGATATTCTTACGATAGATCATTAAACAAGCCAATGACACTTCATTCGTTACCCCTTTCCCAACCTCCAGATTCACACCAATAGAAAGTGAATTCTTAACGACCGCACGCTCCGTCGTTTGCTGAAATTTAACGCGCACGCGCGTCGAGTCACAGAGTAACTGTTTGCCAGGGCTACCAACTGTCCGTGGCCTCGAAAACTTCGACCGATGTCAATTGATCGCACAAACGCCGGTGACGCGTTTACTTTCACGACGGTTGGTCACCCTGGCGAACATTTAGATACTCTCGGATTGTGGCGCGTGCGCGATAAAATTTTAGCGGACGACGGACCGTGCGGTCGTCAGGAATTCACTCTGTATACGTATAGATCCGTAAACATGAAGATTATACAAATGTACGCCTCGCCCGATGAACTCGTAACTTATAACCTGCATAAACTCGGCCTAATATAAAAAGTAACTTTATCCACTCGTCGTCCTCGTCGTCTTTGATTATAATAATATATAATATAAAACTGCATGTAAATAATTGACAGATGTTTTCTCTCAACGAATTTTTATCCCTTAATGATAGTTTTTTTCTTCTACTAAGTTATTTTTTTTCTCTTTCTCTTTACTTCTTTCGTTCAACTATTCAAATGTAAAATCAAGTTTATTTCTTGTAATTTATATGGAACCTCGTTATAACATAGGTATAAGGCATCACCGCGACTGACACTCTTTCACCGTTGTTGTTAATATTATTATTACTATTGTTGTTGTTATCATTATTATTATTATTATTATTATTATTATTATTATTATTATTATTATTATTATTATTATTACTGTTGCTGTTGTTGTTGTTGTTGTTGTTGTTGTTATTAATGGTCGTGATCGTGATTATTACTATTTTCACTGCATACACGCACATGTGTATGTACAGTATGTATTTATGCATCTCTATACATACACGTTAATAATTCCTGATACGTCGTATAGTCTTTTCGGTTAATACGAAGATTAATTAATTACTTGTGATATGATTAAAATTTGTATGTATCTATAATAAGTCTATTTATTGTTATTTTTGTTACCGTCATTGTTATCGTTGCATTAAATTTTTCCGATATTTAATACATCATACAAATATCGAACTCATTCGTTTATTAATTAATGCGTTTCTTCAATCTTTCCACATCACAAGCCTTAATTTCACAGTTCCGGTATTATTTATACATCTCCGATATTACATACATGGATACATATAACACGTGTATGGATAAGATGTAGAAGGAATGACTATATTGTGTAAAACTTTACGATCCCGTGTTATGTGCAGTTGAATTGATCGATTGCCTTTTCACAAAATTTACTTGCGCGTGCGTATAACTCAAGGGGATAAAATTATTATTGTACTTTTATTTTATTCGTACAATTACGCTCGAGATGAAAGATTTACGAATTTTACCAACTAACGAAATATGTTGTATGAAGATGTTTTATAAAAATACAATCACTGCTGCAGCATTACGACAACAATTTGTTTTGTACCGTTGTTAATATGTCTAACAATAAAATACAAATCAAACGCACACTGAATAATAGATGAAAAAACCAGAAAACGAAGGAATGTGAAAATCTTATTACTCGAGACGAAATCTTTAAAAATCCTTACAGCGCGATCCGACGAAAGAGATGAATCGTAATAACGTAGATGGATTATCGAATGGATATTGATGCGAAGTAGTCAACGGATAATCGATCCGTGACACTTGTGACGACGAATGGCGCCTGGCGAAGAAAAGGAAAAAAAAAAAAATAGACAAAAAGTTGAAAAATTGCCTGACAAAAAAAAAAAAACAAAAAAAAACAAAAAAAAAGGAAAAAAAAATTGATCGATAAATGGCTATTATAGGTTGGTCTATTATAATAATGAACAATTATTATTATATACGTACAAATATATATATATATATGTATATGTATATATATTACCTATATATATATCCATATTCTATGCCTGTATAATATAAGTTTGTGTGTGCTTACAATTAGATGCTATACATATTATATTATTATACGTACATACATATAACGAGTCGTTTGTTTATATACCATATATATATATATGTAATGTATATTAGAGTTGTAATTATACAGTCGCACGTCGTCGTCCCAGCAAATCCGAGGCCAACAGTTGAGAAATTTTGTGAAATTATACCGAGCCTGTTTTCCCCCAATTTTTCACGTCGATGAATATTGAGTACGTACCCGCAGGTACAAGTTTTTTACTTCAAAGCACAAAATTATCCTAACCGGACGAACGAAATATTACCGCAGGTTCGACGCGTGTTCCGGATTTTAATAATTTCTTTTTACACGTATATATATTCAGTATTTTTTATTCAGAAGAGAAGCGGCAGGAGAATGGAAATACGTGAATGCATAAATCGGTGAGAAAGAGGGGACGAGAGAACAAAAACGAGAAAAAAAAAAGAGAAAGTGAGAGTGCTCATTTTTCGCAACCCATCAGATCCGGGCTGTTCTTGATTTAATGGAAAGCTCGTTTTTTATGGGAAGTGAAAAATGATGTCCATGCACCGGGATTTTATTTTTCTTTTCTTTTCGTGTTTTTTTTTTTTATTTTTTTTTATTTTCGTACTCACAACGTGAATTCGAGAGCTGTAGTATTTGTTTGTTCATTATTATTTTCCGTTTCTTTTTGTTTCCATCGGTTTAGAAGTAAGAGGAATTGATTAATTGTACCAACCTCGCCTCGATCTCGCTTTTTTTCCCCTCTTTCATCGCGTATACATTATTTGAAAACAAATCATTTATTCGTGTTTTTAACAATTTTTTGATTTACCGTTATCTCACCGTACATCTTACACACAACGTAACGTACGTAGGTATTCGCAACTGTTGGTCTCGGAGATTTTTGCCGGTAGTGTCACTGACGATAAGGATTTGGAAAAGAGAGCGAAAAAAAATTTGATCAATCTTCAAGGAGAGGAAAAATGGCGAACGAAGAAAAAAAAAAGAAAAGAAACGAAAAGAAAACAGCCAACATTTGTAACAATTACGACGTTCCTGTCAAAACAGTTTCGGAATTATTCAGACGAGTTTGAGACTAGAAAAGAGGCAAAGAGTGTCTGTTTCGGGGAGAACGAGGGGCCAGCTGGTCCAGGAGGCTGGGCCGAAGGCGAGGCGTCGTTCCTTGGAGTTCGCAAAATTAATCAGCACGCGCGGCTCGGTAAATTAGCGTTATAACACGGCCAAAAAGGGGTTGCGGTCCGGGCGATGGGCGAGCCAATTAGTTCCGTCCATCCTGAGCCACCCGGGTCCGAAACTCCTCGGGCAAATTGAAAAAAAAATTTATTCGTCGACGATAACTGTTTCGCGAATATAATCGTCCTTGTACGATTGGACGTAATCGATTCCTCGATTCCGTCCATCGAATGTTTCGTCAAAATTCGATACTCCAAATTTGCGATCCGCCGATTGCCATCGGCACCATGGATCGCTGCCCGTTCTCCACTCGACAGACACTGCGGCGTACGTTGATGAGACTCGAGTTATCCGGTGAGTGTCGAGGATCGCGGAATCGAGTCGAAAGACTCGATGATCGTAAGGATGTTGCGGTTTTTATCGAGGGGTCGATCAATTGTGAAATATGACGTTCACGTCTCTCTGTGAATCTTTCCGTATCTTTCAAATATCGTCAAACTATTTTAAATCTTGTGAAATCTGTAAAATATTTGGAAGTTATTCGAAATCCTTTCGAGTCCTTAAGTCCCGTGAAATTATTTCAAAGCTTGCATGATCTGAAATCCTTGAAATCTTTTGAAATGTGAAATATCTTCGAATAATTTGAAATCCTTTGAAATCTTTGAACTCGTGCGAAACCTCTTGAAAACATTTGAATTCGCTTAAAATTAGACGTGCGTCAAAATCGACGATTGATTAGCCCCCTCGGTTTTTACATAATTTTATTACAATAACGAAACTCGATGTATTCGCAACGGTACGAGTAGGCGCATATTTTTCTAACGTAAAACTAAACCTCCGAATTAATATTTGACTGAAACACGTGATCGTGACGATTTCTAAAGCGATTGAGAACCTTTCACGTTATATAATGCTTGAAAGAATCTGAAAATTGCGCGATTTCGAATTTCTTTTTCATTCCCAATTTACCAAGTATGGACAATTTTTTCGTTTCACATTGAATTTGCACGCTACAGCTAAGTGCGTATAATTCGGATATTCATAGAGATTTGATTTTCACGGCTAATTGCGTACGCACACCTCACCTATGCTTGGCTAGAAATAGAGAGACGGGAGAGAGACAGAAAGATATATAATCGCGTTCGTCTTGCGCGCGACTTCGCTTGATCCTTCCAGCTGATCTCTCGGCCCTCGAGACCTCGTATCAAATTTCCTCGGATTTTCATTTCACCCGCAAAAGCCTCATATTCCAAAAATCGAGTGTCTAGACTTTCGGCACCGACAAATTACGTCCACCTATACATACGCCTACACCTATATCCCCATCTACGCGAATTAATTACAACCCGTATAATAACGCGTCTGTCTGTCTGTCTGTTGCAAGTCTCTATTACTCCATTTCACCGAATCGTTGCTCGTTTCTCTGCGTATTATAATGTAGAATACAATATCACACACCGTAATTCCATGCGCAACGGGACTGAACAGTCAGTGTCAAATATTTCGCAACTCGTGTACATCGATTGATTCTTTATTTTTCTTTAGTTGAGAGAAGACGAATCATAACGATAATAAAATTTGAATCGTCGTCATTTTATTAATTTCTTCTTCTTTTTATTCTCTCCGTCTCTTCGGAAATGCTGTTATTATCATTGTTTTTCCCGTGAGAATACAAACATGTGTATATAATATGTATTTCAATCACTCCGATTATAATTAGCAAATTACAACACTATACGAAAATTCCGAGCAGGGCAATATTGATATGAAAAAACCGTTAGTCGACACACACACACACGAATACATATACGCATGTATGTATGTACACCGATTTAACTCAAAGGTTCGATATTGCATCAAATGTATTACATTGTTGTATAAAAATAAGACCGTCGAGTTCGAAAGAGCTCGTCTTATTTGCTTGAAATTATCTATCCAACGGCGAGTGACGAAATTGTAAATGAGTAAGTTATCTAGCCGCTGGTACACGCTTTGTGGTACCTATAAAATATATATCTGCGAAACGCCGTTCCTGCCCCTAAATAAACACCGTAGTATGCATATATACGTTTAAATATATATCCTCTGCTGCAGCAGTGCGGTTATCCTGTCAAACAAAATTATTGTTGTCATTATTTTTACTATTCTTATCATTATCACTACACGTTCAGCTCAATAAATTATCTGTATCGAAAGAAACGCTTTTCCATCTTCTATCAATTTCCATGATACAATAAATTTCGCATCGAAATATCGGTTTAACGAGAAAAATGACAAAAAAAAAAAAAAAAATGATGTGAGCATAAAAAACAAATAATCGCCGATTACATTAGAAGGATCGATCGTAGCAATGTATACACGTAATAACAAAATGACAAATACCTGTTTCAATACAATATTACAACAACACAAACGCTCGTTACGCATAAGCGGGAAAAAAAAAATTTTTACAATTTTCTTCAATAATAAATGATCACGCATGCATTGTACAGGAAGAACTTGTTAATTAATTCGAGCAGCGTATCGGTGGAGAATCAATTATTCACTCTCTGTCACGCATGTTTTCAAATTTTTTGTTTTATATATTTTATACTTTATTTTCTTGTTTTTTTATTTTTCTTCTCCCTGCTTTTCATTACCTTTTTTCTGCTTGTCGCAAGCGTTCGAAATCGGATCGATGTATGCATACCCAGACTCTAGAGAGAGAGAGAGAGAGAGAGAGAGAGAGAGAGAGAGAGAGAGACGCACGTCGTGTGGCGTACATACAAATACGCGGCGTGGGAGGAGGTTCTATTCTTAGAGCCACGCAAAAATTATATTTATTTTGCCCCGAATATACGTGCGTACATATGCGATATACGTACGTGTACAAGTATAACACCCTATAGATATACAGACAGAGTGTATACACGTGTACATACTATACGTGTATCCGCATGCCTACCCACTTAACCTACACCCTCCTCTTTCCTTTTCCTTTCCTACGACAGCCACCCTCCGACATCTCGCGTTCATCCCCCTCACGACACGTGTATCGTATACCAATACACCGCAAACACGCACGCACACAGCGTGAATCGGGGATGACGAGAGAATACCCGAAGAAAAAAAATGTGTCGATAAGGGCGTGAGAGGGAGGGAGGGAGGATATCCATCTTTTACCCTTGAGGAACAACGTATCGCGCAACGAGTGTAACACGAGTGGCCGGAAATTCCATGTCACGCGGAGAAATCCGACGCCCGTTTACAAATCGGTGTGGGTCTGCATTTTTTCATTTCTTTTCGTCTTTCAGCGTATCGATCTCGCGGGATATGTAACATGTGCAGTGAAAATTGTACGCATGTCATAGTCGCGACCGTGCATTTAGCCTTCTTTCTCTTTCATTCTCTTTATCGATCAAATTTCTTAGTTCATTCGTTAATAAATATATTACCAACGCGATATAAGTCAGATGGTACATACAAATACATAGATACCGATACGTACGTGTACGGGACATTCCACGCTAAATCGGAAGAAGGTTGATCATGAAATTTTTCAATAACAAGACCCGTGAAAACCTTGGAAAATAAAAATCTCAAATTTTTTTTTCGTTTGTGATGTTTTAAGAACCTGTCTTAAAAACAGCGAAATTTCTTTTTGCGAAGCAAGAAAAACAAGCCGGATAAAAACGCTTTCTTTGCGATACATTTCATCGTCGTGAAAATGGATTAGAGTCTGTCGGTCTGTCCGACAAACTTCCGCGATGATCTTGAAAACGACCGAGTGAAATATCTGAAACTGATAGGACTTGGCAGACGAATGATAAAATTTCGAATGAAGGACAAGAAAGAAAAACATTTCTGAAAAATAAAAATTTTATAAATCATTTTTCAAATAAAAATATAATCTGAGAAAAAGATAATCGTTTATTTAGAAAACGTGTCTGTTTGTCGGTTAAACATTGAGAATCGATTCATTTCCGGTAGAACGTAAGATTCAAATAATTTCTGTAAGTTTCAAATTTTTTCATCGATCGGAAGCCGAGATGGTCGCGGCAGTTTATCGGACAGATCGACGGTCCGACTTTTTTCCAAAAACCTGTTTTCTGGATTCTAGAGGCCCGAAAACGTAAAGATTCGTTGAAATTAGACAAAATAATTTTCGACCGAAACCAATACTTTTCTCACACAGGGAAAAGTAATGAAAAGTAAAAACATTTCCCTCTCGCGAATTAAACATTTTCACGAAAGATTTCGGCTGGAGGGTATTTTTTCCAGTATAGATATCATATGATTTATATCATTATTATTATATGAAACAAGAATAATTAATTTCACGTAATAAAATATGTGCGTGTTGTGTGCACTATTTATTGGATAGAATTTTTAGTCTCATAGATGATGATGATGATGATGATGATGATGTACATTGTATATAATAAATTTCGTCTGCTAATGACATAATTCATGTACAATATACCTACAAGTATGTATATGAATTAATTATACCCAATATACATACATATTATAATTTGTTAGGCATCGTTCTTACTCTCATCACACCTGCGTGTAACAATGATATGATGTATCGATAAATGTATAACTACAAGATAGAGGAAAAAAGGTAGTAGAAAAAAAAAGAATAATAAATAAATAAATATATAAAATAAATAAATAAATAAATAAATAACTCCAGGTTCGATTATACAATATGAACGACGAATCGCGTTTAACCGAAACAATTACTATGCCTGTAATTATGTGCAGCGATTTGGTGATGAAGAATGAAATGAAATTGAAAAAAGCAAAGCAAAGCAAAACAAAACCAAAAACCAATACCAAAACAGAAAACCACAAAAACAAATTTCCCGCAGGCGAAACTGCTTATGACGAATGGACAAAAAAAAAAAGAATAACAATAATAATCTAAGGATTTGTCAAGTATCATAAAAAGCATGCGTCTTCTCTCCCGCGATCGGAGATATCCTGTTACGATGTACCTAAGTAATATTCACACATTGCATCGACTACCTACGTGTAAATGCCTGACTTAACCTGAACTATCCTAACCTGCCCTGACCTATCCTACCCTAAATTATGCTAAGTATAAATTAACTAATTCTTCAACTGTTGGATGTTCCGATCGGCATTATTATGTACACGTATTATTATTATTATTATTATTATTATTATTATTATTATTATTATTGTTATGGTTGTTGTTGTTCGAAAAAAGAGTCAGAAAAAGAGAGGAAATAGTTATCGGTGATGATAGTAATAATAATATTAACAATAATGCTGATGATGTTGAATAAGAATTTTGACAAATCATCAACATAAAAATTATATATAATTTATATATGTATATATAAGTGAATTATGTGTATATTTTACTATCAATAATGCCACAATGCAACGTACCTATATATGTGTGTACTATACATATACGTATAGGTATATATGTAAATACACATATATGTACACGGTCATACATAACCGTACACACCCTGAATTGATCAGTGAATTATACTAACTCTGAAAAAAAAAAAAAAAAAAATTAAAAAAAAAGGTGCCAGAAAATTGAACGAAATTCTGATAAGGAGAGAAAGAAGTGTGGCGACGAAAAAGATGAAAAAAAAAAAAAAAAAAAGAAACCTAAGATTAAAAATAATTATAATAATTGAAAATTCTTATTATATGAGAAATCGTCATTGCATTATTATTGTGAAATATCCTGTCGGTTTATATTACTACCTTATACATAATATAATAATGCGTATATATTATATATATGAAATAAATTATTATACAGAATAAAAGTATAATAATGTAATGAAACGAGCGAAAGAATTATAGATAGATGGAAGTGACAACTGTAAAAGGTATAACTGCGGAGCAGGAAAGATTCTGAGAAAAAAAAAAAAACTATATGCAAAAATCATATGTATACTGCGCGAAAGTAAAGAAAATTGAATCAAACTGGACTAATTATATGTTACGCACGATGATTAAACTGTTCGGTGAAGCGTATGATTAGTCCATGCGTCATGGCTATGAAACGAGTATCGGCGAATGACGATGAAAATAAATCCACGAACAAAAAATAATACCGTATCACCCAACTGATTGAAAGAATTCAGCCCAAAGCGAAGAAGAGAAGAGAACAAAAAAAAAAAAAAAAAAAAACTACTCATTATATTAAACAAAAAGAAGAAAATAAGAAGAGGGGAAGATGAAGGAGAGTGAATTACATTTAAAAAACACGAAGCGAAAGGAAAAGTAAATGGGTGAAATGAATAAATAAATATATTATATATGTATAAAAAAAAAAAAAAATTAAATTAAATAACAATAAAAATAAACGCCTCAGCCAGTGAACGAGATCACGACAAAATCATTGTGTAATAATTATTGTCTTTCATTTATCCCCTCACACAGTATCCTATGAAAAAGTAAGTAAACAAACAAGATGAGAACAACGATCATATAAGATGAACATATTTATTATTACATTTCACGACTCATTCGAAACAATTGTACACAGTGCCTGTCAGCAGGGAGTAAAATTGTTGATTTTCCGGAAAGAGATTAGACGACGAAATTTTCGTTGGTTTCACGGTTTCGTCGCTTTTTACAATTTCCTCGTCTATAATATCGCTGCAGGCTCTGAGGCTGATCGTGTAAGTGTGAAAAAGATCACGAGCACCTTGAATAAACTTCGTACGTTTAGCGCAAGATATTTTCGAGTCGATGTCATCGACGCGGAAGCATCTGACCTCAGGATCGAACCTTACGCTACGACGACGGGGACAATTATTATTATTATCGTACGAACAATAGGACGATGATGAAAAACGGGTATTACCGCCGTTTTTCAAACACGAGACGTTGGCGTCGATTCCTTTTTTCAAAAATGATAATTTCCGACTCTGATCCCTAACTTCCTCGTCGAACACCCGACAACCCTTCGACGAAGTTTGCGTGAAGCATTCCTTCCTAGTACAACCTCGAGATTTTCCATCCCTAACCCTCAGCCCCCGATTCGAATCATTGCTCAGCTGTAGATGAAACCTAACCTCAAACTCAATCCTATCGATAAGAACGGGATCTGTACCGATGAAAGTCCGCCTAACACTCGCCACCTTCTTAATTTCTTCGCGAAATTTCAAACGAAGAATTTTCCTCCTCGTTAAACTCCCTAAACTGTTCGATTCGGACGTTAGAAAGACTCGATTCCACTCCCGAATAGCATCCATCAATTCTCTACTGAGTACCAAACGCGGTTCGAAACTATCTGCAGAACCATCGTAATCCATTTTGGCAGGCTCGATACTGACGAGTACCCGACAGGAGTTTGACGAAAGGTTTGAAAGCCTGGGAGGTGAAGACGCTGCATCCTTTTTGAAAACGGATGCGTTCCGCGGTATGGAGATGAGCTTGATCACCCTGGGACGAATGGTCGTCGATATCCTGCGAGGAGTTTTTCCCCTCTTCGAGACGGCTAAGAGCTTCAAGCGCAGCTTGTGGCACCTGGCCAAAAGTTCGCGATTCCGTTCCTCGAGTTTTGCGATCTTCCTGACGACCAGGGGATCTCCACCACCAGACGAGGCAGCGGACATCCTCGTGAGGTAATTGACCTCTGCCATGTGGGCGTCGAGATCATTTCTGAGCTGGACCCTGTCTCTCCTGTACCTCTTGTTGGCCTCTCTAAGCTCGGCGACCCTTATCCGCTGGTCAAGGAGCGTCTGGTTCAGGCCTTCGATCGTCGCCCGGAGCGATTCCCGGTCGTTTCGGAGGACCTCGAACGCCCTCGGGGTCCGGGACTCCGCCTCGTCCTCCCCGAGTCGTAGTTTCAATGTCAGAGCTTCTAGCGCGGTGGTCTGGTGCTTTTTCAGAGCGGCAAAAACCCTTCCGTAGTCCCGTCGAAGCGCCGTCAGGGTTTCCTGTACCTGGAATGGGGTCGTTTTCGAGTTTTCGTTATCGGAGATTCGCTTTTTGCTGGTTTTCGTAATTTACGAACGGCGTTTGGTTCCTTCGGGGGATCAACGATGACGTCGTCCACCGGGTCCAACGCCTCCTTCGCGCAAATCGACGACGAGCAATTTTTTAAGGAAGGCGAATCCGGGAAGATCGAAACATTGTCGTGACAAGGATTGGACATTTCCGAACTGTACGAGGTTCATACCTGCGGTGAAGGATTTTGCAATGTTTTTAAGATATCAATTATCTTAAAACTATCCTCAATTTTCAATCGTACACGTATTCGGATGAATGATTTTTTAGCTTTTTTTGTTATCAAGATGCCACTCAAAAATGGACGTAAAAATAAATAAAAAATATTACAACAATCAGCAGGGATCTCTAAGTATTTTGCTACCTCCTCCAGGTCTTGCGACAATTTTTTTTTTTTCAATATTTGGCACCAATTTTTCGAGTCGCACCTCAAAAAGAAGAGAAAAGTTAAAAAACGAATCACCCCAGTATGTACGTACGACGTGCAGAGTGAAATTAGGTACTTACTGCAGAAACGGAAGGGAGGTGAATGTTTATTTTAGAGCGATGAATAAAGATTTGAGTGCCTACATCGTACTTTGCTTTTACATTATACGTATACACTTGTCAATTTTGATCGTTATTCCGAGACGTCCATGTTTCACCGTCGGAGGTTTGGTTCTGACAGTAGAAGACAGATGCGGAGAAAAAGAGAGAGGGAAAGAGTAAAATAAAAAGAAAATGAAGATAAAAATAAGTTGAATACGGTGAAGTAAAACGAGTGGCGATAATTCATTCTTCCGAATTTGCCGAGTGCCAAACGGAGGCGGGGTTGGTAGATATCGTGTTAGTCATGTTACGGTCCAACTTCACGGGGCTTTAAATTTTTGACATGGTACGAAATTGGAGGTAAATTTTTTACACCCCACTCAATTTTCCTTCTTCCTCTTCTTCTTCTTCCTTTCCTCGTCGTCGTCGGGTAGACCTAACAGTACGTTGTCTAAACGAGGTGAAAATGAGAGGCAAGCAGAAATCTGGAAGAAGTTCGAAAGTAGGGAAGCGAAATTCAACAGCAAAGTCGGAGGTTAGTCGTCTCGCAGTGGATCCAACAACACAACTTGCGTGATCCACACAGTTGCGATTTGCAAGGCGGAACACGACACTTTTTTAGGTAATTTTGGTAATTGCGACCAAATTGTTTTCTGAGTGCAGTATGACTTCTCGAAAGTGGAGGCGAAGGTCGACAACAAGGCGCCCAAATTCAATCCGGATATATACCTCAAATCACGGAACCTGCTGGCCGATGCTGCGCGACTAAAAATCATCGACAGAGAAAACTTGGAGCTAGTGCAACGATTGAACTTCGTTTACCGTTTGGGTGTTGGTGTTTGATCATCTGTCAGACACCCTGAACTACGAATTTCGCTGTACATTCTCAACCGAAAGTGGATCTCGTCGACGATATTGAATACTTTGTGATAAGATAAAAATCGGGAAAAATCAACCACAACAGAGGCGTCAAGAAAATTGAATTTGAATCATAATAATGCCCAAAAGTTATCAATAAATTGCTCAAACAACGAAATCGTTGATTTTTCTGAATGCACATGAATTTGCAAAAAAATTTCTCATTATTTTGAAATTTCCATTTTCGAAAAATTGAAATTTTGAAAAATGGAGGAAAAATTGTGAACTTCGGATACGTTTTTGTAAAACCGTTGCAAATTACAATCAAGAAATTTCCGGGGCATTGAACGAATAGTTTCTCAATTACAGCCTTTAAAAATTTTCGAAAACAGAAATCTCGAAATATCGAGAAAATGCTTTAAAAATTCACGTGTATTCGAAAAAATCAACCGACTCATTTCACGTGACAAACAAAAAAAAAAACATTCGCAAAAAATTCGTTGATCAAAGTTTTGCCTAAGCAATTTACTGATGACTCTTGGTCATTATTATTATTCTTATCGCCTTTATCGTGGTTGCTTTTCTTCCAACTTTTACCTTATCGCAAAGTATTCAATATTATCGACGAGAATCGCTTTTGGTTGGAAATGTATAGTCAGGTACGTCCTTAAATATAACGGTCGTGATTAACCGCAGGGTAAAACGGACTGTTCAGAGCCGACAATGAAACTGGGAAAGTCGATGGTGATAGAAAAAGCAGAAATGGACAACCGTAGGATAACGAGAGAGAACAAAGAATTCCTACGCGGTATAGAATCGACGAAGGCTACCTACCCGACGGCGGAATTCCTCAGGGATTGGAAACGCATCGAGTTAAACATGGAGCACACCGCGAAGTGAGGGTGGATAAAGACCGCATTAATTTCCTCGGGCAATTTCCCGACTATAGAAATGTAAAGCGTGCCACGATTTTAGGTACCCGTTAATTTGGAAACGCCCCGGGAGCCTTGGGGCCAATCGAGCCCAAATTACGAGCGACCCGGTGCCCGAAGGGGCGGACGGGATGATCGCCCCCAAAAAACGTACCCGATGCTTTTTCGACCTGAGACTAAAAAAATCCGGGGATGACCTGGGCCGAATCGTCTTCGAACTCTACGACGATATCGTCCCGATAACTTGCGAGAATTTTGCCGCTTTATGCCGCGGTCACGAGGGACTTTCGTACAGGTAAAACTCCACCTCGTCTTACGAATTTTATGATTATGGATTGAGTAGAACTCTGGCAATTATCCGCACAGCTCTCCGGTAAAGATTTCATGAATTTTCGGAAGAATAAATTTGGACGTCCAACGGACGTTCCTTCCATCCTTTATTCATGTGCTCCTCGATTCCATCCACACGGAAGAATTACCTTCAACGGACGCGTCGTGAAAAATATTTGAAACTATCGCTTGAAAATTTTGTTAATGTCCTAGACAAAAGGTCCAAGGCTTAGGCAATACAGACTAGTCACTTAAGAACCACCAAACACGCAGATAGCGGACGAAATTCGCTACTAAAGTGCCAAATTGCCGGGGCCTTGTTTGAGGACCCCGCAAAATCCTTATGGAAAGTGACTCGCGCTCGAATTGGCTGGATTTCCAGCATGTTATAGTACATATATTCCCGATCAAAATTAATTCTCACGGACAACACAAGTCCCAAAAATTCGTAGCTTCCGAGATACAGACTTCGAAAATAAGGTCTATTAGAGATCTACCATGGATATGGCCCTTTCATGGAGCTTTGGATCCTGTATTGACCTCCGTTAAATGGAGTGTTCCGTGTGGATCACCGTTTTAAATCCACTTTCAACTCGTACCGGGATCGTTGGGTTCTTTGATTGGGGTACATTCGGCAGGGGGACGCCGTTTCACCGAATAGTACCAGGTTACTGGTGCCAAGGGGGAGATGTGACGAAGTTCAACGGTACGGGAGGCGTTTCGATATACGGTGAAAAGTTCAGGGACGAAAATTTCACCCTCCGACACGCTGGTTCCGGGATTCTCTCGATGTGGAACGACGGGCCAGACAAGAACGACTCGAAGTTCAACATCAGCTTCAAATCCCTGCCGACGATGGACGGGAAGAGGGTTGTTTTCGGAAAAATAATTCGCGGCTTGACCAATATTTACAAGGTTTGATTTGGGAGTCAAACACTCGGCCGTGAGAAAAAGTTGGAGGATATTATATCTGCGTAACGGTACGCGTTATTTTTAATATTATGTTATACTATTTCCACCCTAGATCGAGGAATTGGGATGCAGCGCTGGTAA
This sequence comes from Neodiprion virginianus, assembly GCF_021901495.1. NCBI lineage: Eukaryota > Metazoa > Arthropoda > Insecta > Hymenoptera > Diprionidae > Neodiprion > Neodiprion virginianus. Next base: position 1,271,792 of record NC_060879.1, on the reverse strand, counting down.
ACCGATCAAAATAGCCATTGTATCAAACTGCGGGGTTTTACGCAACGGAAGTCGAAAAAATCCAGAGGGAATCTAACCAACTGATTTTGTCCAATCGACGGAATCGATGCGCAAGATGCTCCTCTAGTATAATATGAATTGAAACTTCAGTTTGTACGTATACTATTCCAACCGATGTACCCACATGGCTACAGATTCTAATCCAACATAAATTTTCGAATTGAATCATGTCGGGAGATTTTTTTAATTCACGCGCAATATTCCATGCATCAGGAATGAAATACCGACATCCTCGAAAAAAGTCGGTAAGTATGCATGCGCAACGTGCATTCTACGGTATCGGCATAATCAGCTAGCGTATCGACGATTGTAAAAGCAGTCGGCATGCAATCTGCAATAGCGGTATAGTTGGCTGCCACACCAACATCTATGCGAACAGTCGGTATTCGTCGCGAATTTCGTCCCTGTACCGTGGGCGCCGTTTGACGATGCCGCGCTTTTCCACAGAACCGAAAAGTATCAAGCGACGCGCAAAAGGCGCGGTTAAACTTGAAGAGTTCATTATTCGTATCAAAATTTAGAGAGCAGCTGAAAACTCATACACTGAGAGTCCTTTACTTTTTGATATTACATATCATTTGCGAAATCGTCGCGCATAAGCAGCGTCCAATTCTCGCGATTAATCTACACGCAAAAAAACCTTAAAGCGCTAGGACTTGTCGATAAATTCTCTAGAAACCCAATCCGCATCTGCGTCTTTACAAATTCGACGCAATGCGATGCGGATTGTTGTTCTGAGATGCGAATCAAGTCCGGGAGGGGGGTTGGGGTGAAAAAAAGGCATGCATTATTGCGTGGCGTGACGGTCGGCGGTCCTCTTCGACGCGACGTCTTCGAGCTCAGCATCTCTTCCCATCCAGCGTACCACGGAACGCGAAAGATGGTCCAGAGATGCGTTTCGCCCATTCAGACGATCACAGAGATCGATTGAATAAAATAATGACGAATGACGACTGAATAATTGAACTAGATAACGACTGAGAAATCGTTTCAGTGGCAAAAGCATGCGAAATTGAGCCTCGTTGAAATTTGAAAGCTTACAAATGGTCCGGAAACTCTTATACCGAGTCGTTCGTGAGTTTTAAAAAGAAAATCGCTGTGATCGTTTGACGCTGTGGATTGCAAAAGTTAGTAACACCGCGATACGTCTCGACCTTCCTACCCTCGCCTTAATCCCAACGAAACCATCCAACGGAAATGTTGCGAAGAGAGACACTCGCACACACATGCGTAAACACCGCGGCGAGTCCCAAAACGACCACCTCTACCTACCCGGTTACCTATATTCGATCTAAGCGATTCCCCATTCTTTCCAACACACATCATTCTTCCTCATTTGCGCCGTGGTCACTCTGACTTACTTTTGCGTAGTTTACCTGTGGGGAGCAAAATGTTTTTGTACCTTAGTCTGCCGGCCTTCGGAGAAACCCTGGTATTCTAACGTAGGTATTATTTTACCGATTGCCGGCGGACTACCGGTACATCAACCTTTTGTAAAATGAATTATGAACATCCTGTACGCTAATCGGCATTTCTCTAAGCGAGCTAAACCTGCAGTTTATTGATACTTGCTGGCCTTTGAAAAATTGAAAATGATTCAAGATGTGACATGCAGTTTGATTACGTTACGCTTTGCCAGACTTCGAAATTTCATCTATTGAACAATCATGTGAATATGATTAAAAAACCTCAGGTAAATCCATCCCTTAAGCGACGTCATTGATAAATCTCAACGTAGATCATTATATCAGTTATAGTTAAACGCAATTCGTTCTCGCGAATGCCGAGTAAGCGATGGTTACCTGTCGCGATCCTCATTCCACTTTTGGCAACGTGCAAAATTTCTAACTTCATCTAAGCTATGGGAAAATTAATGGCAAAAAATGACTCGATTGAAAGTCAAGCATCGTTGCGATTGCGAATGAGTCTATCTCTAGAGCTAAAAAATCAAAGATTCGTGTAACAATTGTTACCGCCACGCCACATGACAGAGAAGTCCCAGGGAAATACACCCGTAACCTAACTCATGCAAACTCACCAGCGTCGCCAAGTAATGGAGAAGTTACTCGGATGTCTCTGCTTAGCTCTGGAAAAAAAGAAGAAACGAAACTCGAGTTATTTTACCAAACTGGATAATTCTTTCTCAAAATAATTATCACTTTTCTCAGCCTTCGTATTTATTCACCGCATCTTACGCGCGGACCAAATTTCGCTTTTAAATGTGCCACCTTGAATTATCAAAAAATTATATTAAAATAAGTATTCATACCTCCTCCGGGATGCTCCACACTTTCCATGTAGTAGTTCTCCTAACATCTCACGATGGATGAACGGTAAAGCGACGCACTTTTTACACTGGAATGAGGATATAACAGGATCTTACTTACACGATCACTTAGATCAGATTTTACGTCACTACAAACTGTCTGGGTAAAACTAATTTTTTTTTTTACAAGATTTCAATGACATTTACGTATTAATAAGTAAACTGCAAAAGTTAAGAATAGAAAGCAATTCAAATAAGCACAAGTATTGAATAAATGTACAAAATCGGTGAACATTTTAAATCATTTACGATCGAAAGCAATATTATAATTACAAATAATGCCATTACTTACCTGTCACTTTTATTTAGTACAGTGGAGGATCTATTTTTCACTTTGGTCTGAGAAATCGATTCATCGGGATACTTCATTCGGATCATTGCCAAATGCAGTCCAATAGTAGTGCAATGTAGCCCGTCCCTATAAACAGGTAATAGATAACATTATAATGGTGTTACCAAAACACCAATTTCTTGAAGGAAAAGTTATAGCGTCATTGTATAATAAGTAATGATTCCAAACGTATACCTGTTTCTTATTTTTTCACAACCTTATAAAAATTTATCACAATTATTGAAAAACGTAGTAGTCATGAGGCGTAGACAACAATCAACGATTTACATTCATTCACAATGTCGAAATAATTATTAACGCTGTTCAACAATGCATCAACATTTGCTACATGGTAATTAAGGATGACGAAATAAAATATGACAGTACCGATCCCCAGGAAAAACATTGAAAAAAAATAAAATTGCTGACTGGTGGGTAATTCCAAGCAATAATCGCAGTGATCAACACGAACTGAGGTTTGTTATTCGTTCCAAACAACAAAACACAATCGCGACACGAACCATATAAAAACTCGAGTCCCGAAACGAAGCGTCGATGTTTTGCACGCTGAGTTTACTTCGGTATCTCGTTTTTTCTTTACGCCAAACACCGTCGTTCGTGTATTATTTACCATGAGTTTGTTGCGAATACAGTAATCGAATTACGTGCATAGTTTAAAGAATGCCATTCGAATTTCGAACTATCAGCGAGCGTGTTTTCACTCCGGCCGTTCGGAAGCAAGTCTCGACAGGTCGAAAGAATCACTTGAACTGCGCGCAACACAACAAGATGTGTTTCGATCGTGAATTGCCGCTGCATGCAGCGTTAGGCGTATACATAAATTCTTCGACGACTTTCAACGAAGTCGATTATGCGTACAAATGAACCTCGTCTATTCCCAACAAAAACGCTAAACGTAAATGGATATCTAGCAATGTAGATTTCCAGGTGCAAAATGCTGTACAGATAGACAGAGAATGTTAGGTACTCACTCGATGAATTTGGGGAATCCATGGCCTTTCGCTTCAGGAAAACAAACAGCGTTGATATCGAGGAAACGTTGTTAGTATTACTACTGCTGTTAGTATTGCCGTGGCGTCCTTCGCTAATGAATATTATAGACTTACACACACTTTGGCGTCCCTATAATTCACTGTTCATCAGGGTAAAGAGCTGACAATTATCGTGGCACGAAACTTTCGACACACTCAACGCTACCACACTGAGACTACGGTCGCTCCGTCCCGAACTATTTACACCCAGCTTTGAGCTGAAAACAGGCGGGAATTCTTCGACTTTTACCCGGTTTCCTTATTTCTGTTAACTTTTACTAATCTGAACTTGAAATGAAGTCGAAATAGGCTTAAAATCGGTTTAAACGTCGATTTTCTTACGCTCTGATCTGTCTCCAACTGTGAGCGTCGACCAAACAATTGAGCATCGCGGAACTTTCTGGAAACTTTTGAATTCCGAAAGCGCGATATCGATAGTCAGCCGCCATATTGAACGATTACTTCAGGTGATTGCGATTTAATTTTTTTCTTATCAATGTAAACATTTATAAAGCGATGTTCTTAGCACTGATTTTATGTTGCTACGCACGACCAAAACACCCGATGTATTCGACAGACTTAAGACGTATTGCCACCTGTAGCTGGGATTTAAATTTCGCTGCTACATAATTCATAATGATTCATGCAGCGGAGTGATAGGCACAAATGAAAATACAAGGAGCTAGGAGGATGATCGGAAGAGCGATCGCGTTGACGCGTCTAATTTCAGCTAAACGTGCAAAACAATCTGCCACCGGTTCACAGAATATTTACAGATCGATTTCAAGCCACGTTGTAACCAGCAATAAAGTTTCTTCAGGCCAAGAAATGACGGATCAAAACAATAATATTGGCTGCTCACAGTCAGGGCTCACTGTCATCGAGCAGCTAGGACATCTTTTCAAACTCAAGGAAATTCCAAACACCAGTAACTGGATTGTCGAGGTTAGCCTGTAGATTCTAAGTATGCTTCTACTCTGAATTCCAACGGTGTTAGCTTTTTGTTTCAGACAAAAATTCAGTCCCTCTGCAACGCGTACGTCGCTCTCTCAAAAAATGACAAAGAGACGTTCCTTCGCACTCTGGCTTCCAAGTACGCTGTCGACCATGATGTTGTTCGGAAAATGGCTTTTAATTTGGCTTGCGACGAGGTACAGATCCTGAGTACGGTGGAAAAGTAATACACCCATAAATCCTAGAATTTGTTGAAAAAAAACCTCTTACACTTTTTGATACAGAAGAAGCAATTTGACGAAAGGCAGATGATCAATGGCGAGCGTACTCTAAAGAATGTTCTCACACCTAAGTATTACTGGCTCTTTTTACTCACTGGACGGCTCAAGCACGGAGTCAAATTCCTTGTCGATCTTCGAACAGATGTCTTGGTACTTATTACTATATTGGCAACTATCAATTTGCATGAGCTTGTTTAAAATTAGACCTGTAGGGACCTGGGCATTGATTCACAGTATTATAGTTTTTCTTCGCAAAGGAACGTAATCCTAGTATAAGCCCTCCAAATTACTTTCAGAATCTTCTGTCTGAGCTGAAAGATCCGGATGAAACAATCGTGGTGCAACAGCTGAACATAACGCTGCATGATCTTCTTCTACAGTGGTTCTCTGTTGGATTTTTTGACCTAGAACGTGTGACCTGGCAAAGCTCGTGCGAGATGTTAGAGAAGGTAGAAGATCGCACTATAAACTCAAGTTCATTCATTTCTAGTTAATTATTGTACCTATTTCATCGCACTCAGGTTTCCAACTACGAAATGATTCATCCTATAAAAAATTGGACAGACCTGAAGCGGAGAGTCGGGCCTTACAGAAGATGTTACGTATTCACACACAGAGCAATGCCAAGAGAGCCTTTGGTTGTCCTGCATACTGCCCTTTGCGGCTCGATACCTAGTAAGTAAAACAGAACAAGCCAACGAGTTTATCTTGCCATTTGAATGTATCATTTGTGCCTAGGTAGTGTAAAGGAAGTCTTTCAAACCGAGGCTCAAACTGATGGAATGTACGGAAAGGCTGAATCCTCAGCTCCCGAAGACACATCCAAAATAAAAGCAGCTGTTTTTTATTCCATAGCTTCGACGCAGAGGGGCTTACAGGTGAGCTAATAAACCTGTGTAATATGGTGCCAGAGACGTTTGTTGAACTATTTATGAGAAAGACTTTCGCTTACAGGGCATTGAATTGGGTAATTATCTGATAAAAAATGTCGCCGCTAAGGTTTTGGAGGAATTTCCTCTAATTGATCAGCTATCCAGCCTGTCCCCGATCCCAAATTACAGGATTTGGCTTTTAGAGAGGATTAAAAATGGTGAAACAAGATTTTTCGAAACTGTATCCTTCATTCCGAATTAGTTCAACTTGTACGAGGTCATAGAATGCTGATATTTTCTTTCAGATGTTGGCCAAACATTCACTAAAGAGGAGCGACAACTTATTGGAAGTCTTTTGTGCAGCACTGACATTCATACCGCGTTAAAGAAGGTATTGAGTAATTCATTATGGATCAATAACAAAGACATAGTCGAGGCTCTGAGAGTACCGTTATTGCGTTCTTGTGCTAGCTATCTTTACAATGAAAAAAGGAGAAACTATGCTCTGAATAACGTTGGTAAGTTGATTTATTTGGGTTTAAACTTACATTTGTACAGTGATTTTAACATGTTTTATTAGTGTTTTGCAACAAAAATAGACAGACTTCTTTTTGTTGTCCAACAGCAAACTTTCACCTACGAAATGGGGCTGTTATGTGGCGGATAAATTGGCTCGCTGATCCCTCACCACGGGGGGCAGCAAATAGCTGTGGTATTATGGTGAACTACAGGTACTTATATATTTATTTTAAAGTTAATAAATCAAGGCTCGAAGAACAGAGAAGAGATAAATTTTGTAAATAACTTGCTGTCATCTTTATGTGAATTAATTTTCGTGCTCAGGTACTATTTGCACGAAACTGAAGCTAATAGTAGAAACTATATCGAGAGGAATATAATTAGAGCCTCAGAGGATGTGATTAGACTAGCTGCGGAGTCCGAAACGTTGTTGCAAAAATCACGCTTGTGAAAATCTATGGACGCCGAGAATGATGGTGAAACTGACCGAATTGCAAACCATGTTTCCAATGGTTAGTAATCATAAACTCCGAGGTACTCCCAACGCGTTCTGGGGTTATGAGCTGTATCAAGAGAGGGAACAGTGCTTAACTTATAAAGGAGATATGGTGGAAGATTAAAACTGATATTCAGAAAGAAACTGACGGTCTATGAGTTTATTTTTTTTGATGAATAATGTATATACATGTAAATTTGTTTCAATATCCAGTGACAACATTTCTGTACATACTGGATGAAAAATTTTATTCTTTGCGATGAGATAAGGGGATAGATGACGTGACTGATGCATCGAAGATCAAACGATGATCTTGCAACGAATGCCTGTCTGCTGCTGGGTATACAATGTGTGAGCAGCTTCATCACATTGTTAATTCCTAGAAAACGAGACACACAATGTTATCACCAAATGAACAAAAAATTCCTTTACACGTATCATCAGATCTGTTTCAATTATCATATAAGTAATAATTGTCATCTTGGCACTCACCATAATCGCATTGACGATGTCGTTTTGATTATTTTTCAGAGCTTTGATGGCCTTCCCTCGGCTAACATTAGCTTGTGACATAACAAGGTCAACGTCCTTCTCCTCAACTCCCGTTTCATCCACTTCCTCCTCCTCGGATTCCTCTTGGATCGGTGCAACCACCTGATATTTGTCAAAAGTAAGTTAATAATGTGCAAACCGAATCATGTACAAGGAGATTTGTTACAAATGCCTGCATCTCAAATAGAATTGAATTTGTAAGTTATTACCGTTGTGCTGCCACCAGCTTCGGTTGCTGGGATGACTTCGGGTGCCTTGAATTTCTCTGCGGCAGCGACTTGGGCTTGTTGACTCAGATCTTCAATCTAAAATTACAAAAAAAAATACTGGATTATTGGAATTGCACAGCTGGGTGAGTCAACTACAAGAAAAAGACTTGTATCGATCACGTTCAGTCTGCCAAGGTTATCGTCAAAGTATATTTCAGCAAATAAGCGAAACACTGTTGGTATCATCATTACGACCAATAACATCACAGGAGTCCAGTTTAATACTTCAATTTCAATTACCTTCGCTTCACCAAAGACAATATAGGTGTCGGATGCAGGATTCTTGTAGACGTCTGGTTTGTTTATGACGAAGAGAATATTTTTTGATTTTCGAATGGTCACCCTGTTGACACCTTGGACCTTGTTAGGAGGAAAATAAAATTATTAAATTAAACATACAGTTTCATTTCGAAAATTTTAAGAAGGGGCTCGAGCCTCGGACAACTCACTGGCTTAAGTCCAAGCTTGCTCATCAACTTTCTGGCCTTCTTTTCCCCGCGGCTTTGCTTGGCCTTGGAGACGGAGTCAATTGGCAAACCTGTTCCCGGCGTGCCAGGAAAACCACCTGCTTCAGCAACTCCAGCATCTTCCAGCTCTGGAATCGTGTCGTCAGAGTCCGAGTCAGTTCCTGAACCAGCGGCTGCAGCTGCCGCCTCGACTTTGGTAGGTTCGGAGGACGCAGCTTTGTCCAATTCAGTTAATTCCGGCATAATTGCGGATCTGAAGTAAAAATTGACAAAGGGATAACATCGTTTCTGACATGCATTAATCAGTAAATTAACTGCATCGAAAAGTATTATCAACCGATCAGTCTGCCAAGAGTTTCATCACGGTATTGTTCATGACAATGTAATTGTTTGCGAAACCTTGATAGAATATCATCACGTGATCCAAGCGGCTAGAAGCCGGGGGGAAAAACTGCAAGATCGGATATCAAAGTGGGCAATCACTTTTCAGGTGAAGTTGGAGTAATACGAAACAGATCATGGCGGCTGATTTTCAAGCGCCTGAACAACTGCGAAAAAGGCGAAAATCTGATCGGAATGAACGGCCCGATAGAGTGACAAGGGACACACGGTGAAAGGTGGACGCAAGGCTGATTTCAATCCCGTAAACGCGGCAAGGGCCTCTACTTTTCGGTAATACCGGAATAATGTAACGGCGACGCTGCGACGTGCGCGTTGCAGTTACACCGAACCGGATGAAAACTCGATTGTAATTACAATAATATACGATAATGCTACAAAGTACTCATGAAATATTATTATTTAGTTATCGCTTGTTAGATTTTCACACACTTCGGATCGGCACACTTTACGATGCCATTGTATCAATCGGATTTACCTCGGATGATACTTCCTGTACGAAACGGCACTACTTTGGTATCACAAACTAAGGCCGATTCACATCTCCGCCTTGTCGTTGCTGTGAATATAGGAACGCGTGTAGTACGGCATGTCAACGAACGGCAGCACCACTTTCGCTTTCAATGGTAGCTAACGCGGGGCGGGACGCAAATTTTTGAATTCAAAATTTACACCGACAGAACGGGCTCAATAATATAGTTATAGTTATAACTTTATTCGAAGATTGATGTTTACAGGGCGATGTCAAGTTTAAGGAAAAATTTGGGCGAATTTCTACTCTTCAATGCGAACTCCTGCCACCTTCTATCATCGAGGAGTATAAGTATTCTACGGAAACATAAGGTTAAGACCAAATCACCTTCACAACGTCGTCCAGCAATTAAACCGGCCGTCGAGTCTAGCAGAGGTGATATTACAAAAAGGGGACCTGACACCGTATCCGTGGCTCTGATCGGTGGTGGTACAACCCCAGCCTATACTGCGCTTCTTTTGAAACAGGCGCCAATTATAAAACGCGTGCACATCGCGGATACCATCGACAAAACGGCGTCTCTGATATTAGATGCAAGTCATGTCGATACCTCGACGAAAATAAGATACTTCAAGAGAAATAACATGATAGAGGCAATGCAAGAGGTAAATGTGAAATATGAGTTTATAAAAATCAAAGACGACACCAGCTGATCGCATATCATTTCTTCGCAGGTGGATATAATCGCAATTATGGACGAAGAAGACTTTACGTTGGGAAAAGCAAGTTCGCACGGTCAATTCTTGGCGGGTTCGCAGCACGTGAAAGTTGTGGCCGAAAAAATGGTGCATTGCTGTCCCACTGCCTTGGTCGCAGTCTTCGCGCATCCTGTCACAGCAACTTTGCCTCTGATTTCCGAAATTTACAAGCGCGCCGGTTGCTGGGATCCAAATCGCATTGTCGGTTCTGTAGCCATTGACTCAATGCGAATTCAAGCCATGGCTGCAAATCTCTTCGATCTCAATCCAGCCTTCACTACGGTCCCAATTGTCGGCGGGGCTGACGCTTGCACCGTTGTTCCACTTTTGTCTCGAGCTAAGCCTGTCAATCAGTTTTCAAAAGTACAACTTTTGTCTGGAATTCATCACAGACTCGCTATTTCTTCCATATGTCGTCATTGTCGATATTCTTCTATTTAGGAGCAGCAGAATTCGCTGATTCACACACTCAGGGCATCCGATAACGAGTTGGCGAGCATCGGAGAGTGCAGAGCCGGTCCGACGCTCTCGGCAGCAGCAGCCGCGACGAAATTTATAGTAACACTGGCCTGTGGTTACTGCGGTTTTAAAAACGCTGTTGCCAGTGCATTCGTTCGATCGAACGTGCTTCCGGTGTGCCCATATTTTGCCACAGAACTACAGTTCGGACCTGGAGGTGTGGAAAAAAGTTTCGGCCTCCCAAAGGTCTCGTCTGTCGAACTTGAACTAGTAGAACAAGCGATCCCTATCATCAATGCGAACGTCGACTTGGCGGTTAATTTCACACGCGCGAATAGCAAATTGAGGTCTAAGATGTAATCGACTTTGTCATTTCATATCGCGTATGGGTCATTTAGTATTTTTTATGTGATGTAAAAAATATTTGCGGATTAATATACTCCGATATTATGAGCATTGCTAATCTGTACATAATTGGGTATTTGCATGATTTTTATATTTCTTAACTTTTGATGTTTTTCGATTCTATACATTTTTTTAGAATTTTTGAAAAAAAAATATTTTGTTTTTGTTTATAAGTATTTAAATAATTTAATAAATAAAAAAAAGGCAATATTTAAATGAATAAGTAGCTCCATCTCGCGTATGTGACGTCACAATGCTGAATTTTTTTGAAATTTTTAGCGCCAAGTTCTCCTGTAAGCACGCCGTACGTGTAATCAGCTGTTGCTCTGTGTTGTGATTGATGAAAAGAACGTCTGATAGTGCTGTTTATTATAAACTAAAGTTATTAAATTATTTAATATGTCATTAAAAAACGATTTTTGTTGGTGTATAGTACCAACTTGTAAAAATACTCAAACTAATGCTTGCTTAACATTCTTAGTATAATACATTGACGTGATCATAACCTCCACACAATTATCCGTGTGAGTTCAAAAAAAAAAACACCACACAAAAATTGATTTCTATTTTAATTATTTTCACCGAAGTCTGACATTAATTATACAATTTATCAAACTTAAAGTTTAAAAAATTTACTTAAAATTTTTTTAGCGCTAGAAAATATTGTACATTACTCTTTGTGGATTCAAATAAACGCGCCAGTAGCAGCACAATGACGTCAAACCAATCACATTCCGTTTTATGTCACGTGACTTTTATGTGATTTAGGACCACTTTTATTTATTAAATTATTTAAATATTTATAAACAAAAACAAAATATTTTTTTTACAAAAATTCTAAAAAAATTTATAGAATCGAAAAACATCAAAAGTCAAGAAATATAAAAATCATGCAAATACCCAATTCAGTGCGATACGTAATAGTTACCAAAAATTTGTAGAATTAGACATTTTTGCTTATTGCAAATTTCAAAATCATTAATTCTTGGACGGGCAAGATTCTCGTGCGTGTTTTGTTTTTTAATTCTTTGCCTGCCTCTTAACCCTTCCAGTCATAGAAGCTTCTATAGTGGCAACCTTCGTTTTTTCATATTTCATGAAAAATCCTGAATTTTTTTTCATTTTCAGGTAGAAAAATACGCAAACTTTGAAATCATTAGGATTTTCTGTGAATTCATAATTCTTTATAATTGTTATAAATAAACATATGCAAACAAAAAAAATGTACTTTCATGAATGTAATTCATAAGTGGAAAAATTCGATAATAAACGTACACTGGAAACGCTTGGAACTAATCGGTTAATAAACAGAAATCTCGGAATGGCCATGAGAATTACAAAATATAATGCACAGTAGTAGTTCTCACCCTCCTTATGGATGCATACAGATAGTATTGGGGGCTGCACGTATTCTCGGTTTAAAATTGTACTGTCTCAAAATAAACACTCATGTAAATTTCAGTCAAGAGCACTGTCTAAAACAATATTGATAGTTCGTCCCGTTTTCACCCCATTTTAAGGGTTGTTTTTAAGTTTTATTAAATTTTTTTAATTAGTTTCGCATTCAGCGTCGAATAATACGTAGGAAACGTATAGTTGAACTTCCATGCCAAAAACAAAAAAAAAAAAAATGAATTGCGTGATTGAAAGGGTTAAAAGACAACGCCACTTACTGACTACAGATCCGTTACTTAGCTACTCTTTTATCGCAGACGGTAGCGTGCGGATCGTTTCGCTGTGGTTTCTCAGAACAGTCGACCTTCTAGCTGCATTATTTATTCATCGGCAAACGGCAGCGCCGCGTGTTTCGATAAGATATCAAATGCGAATGTGATTCAGTCATTCGGTGCCGTACGGTAGTTGATTAATTTTAAAATCACGTTCGGGATGTCAAGTAACCGTGCGGCGGCGGTAAAAATGTCCCAAATATCGTGATGAATATTAATCCTGTCAGATTTGCGATGACGGTGAAATGATTATCAACGGACCGTTTAGCGTGTTGAAAAAAAATCATCTGAAAATAGGGAAATCTTCGTTGTTAATCCAGTTTCCAGTTAAATTTCCGGTAACCGTATTGAATCGGCGGCAACGGCGTGTGTCATTCATGTCATCATCGCCACCGTCGGCCCCCCGTGGTCATCGAGCTATAAATATAACATCAAGAGGCATTTAAATTTGGACGCGTCAAGTTTCGGTCTGCCCGTTGCCGGTGAAAACAGGCCGCAGCAACAGGAGCGGAGCGGCTGCCGGAGTTCTATTTTCATACCGCGCGCAATAAATCTTCTCGTAGCAACCGATTTGACGTGTCACCGTTAACTCGTTGCATTGATATTAACACTGCTGGTACGGGTTGCCGGTAAACAATACCGCCTTCAAGATGGGGATTCTCTTTTCCAGGTTTCGAGTGAGTAACAATATCATACGTCAACCTCGCATTATATTATACACAAAATTTTTAGGTTACACAAACTTGGACTGATCTCTTGATAATGCCCTAAAGAAATCTCCTATTTTTTCTCCAATCTGTTGTATTCTCCTGATCGTACAACACCCCCTTGGATTTCACGCTATTGTTACCCTGAAACAACAATTCTTCGTTCCCAGTATTGTGGGTGTAACTGTTTATCCGGATTCAAGCATAAAAACATTGTAGCCAAACGGAATTTGAAAAGAAACAGCGTTACAGGCACCGTAGTTTGGTCCGTGGTAGAAAGTTCTGTTGTTCTAATGGAATTTGATAATATAGCGTTTTCGAATTGGGTAATCACGTACAATGTGCTGGAATCGGTATTTTTTTTATCGTAGCACATTATTGTTAGTCAATTTATGCTTGGAAAGCATCGTCCTGCGACGCTCTTGTATTAGCATTGAATGTGGTCAGTAATTTTATTCCAAATTTATTCCTGGCTCATTTATATCGCAGGTCAAGTTTTACTTTTGAACTCTGTATATATAGATATATATATAAGAATTTTTGTCGCTTCGTTTCGTCGAATTCGTCACAAATGCACACTTTTTGTAATTCCAGAAAAAGAAGGCCACCTATGAGGTCCTGGAGGATCTTGAAACGGTAATCTTACCAAACATGAACATTAGCTTCTACAACAAGGAGTGTCGGAATGAAATTATTTTTAACGCAAATATAATTTATGCTAACAGAAAATTCAGGAAATTGAAGAATACAGACAAAATACCGAGCAGACGCACAAGAAGATTGTCGGCACGCTGATTATCTACAGTGTGGCTCTTTACATTATTGCGGCACTCGTGTTCTATTTCTACTTCTTCCCAGCCGCTCTCTATGATCAAATATTCTATATGATTCCACTACTCATCTTTCCAATATTGTATGTACATATTCATTTCTCATTTAATGCCACGTTGAAATTACTTTTATCCTTGCGATACGCAGAATTTGATAGTAAATTAATTAGCTTTACTGAGAAATTGGGACGAATTTAAAAATTTATCCTCTGTTGATATTTAACACACATTTTTCTGTGCTGCACAGGATATTATTTATAAAAAATTTAGTATCCTGGTACTACAAACGAAAAATATCTCGAAACCAGACCAAACTCACGAGTATGCAGCAGGAGAAAAAGAAAATTTTGGACGAAGTTGTCGAAACTGAAACATATAAAAAAGCTAAGGAGATTCTTATGAAGTTTGCGCCTGATCAGCTGAGGATGACACCTGTAAGTGGCACTGTGTTTTTCTTTTTACTCTATTTCATGTTTGACCTGCTTAACTTGACCACTGTTGCTTGAGTAAATAAAGCAAAGCAAATGTTACTTTATTATATGTAGTATATTTCACACCTAATCACTTGCAATCGACATAACTCGAATATAACTGATGATCGCGGCTTCTTTGTAGTGAACCACAAAACTTGATATAAATATACATTTGTTCCCCTTTATTATCAGCATTGTTCATACCACAATTTAATCTCTGTTCCTTTCACAGCTCTCGCCGCAGGTTTGTATTATGCCGCGAACACAACATTTATTTGGTAAATGAAATCAAGTAGCTTTCAATCCTTGGTATGTACTGCAATGAAAGGTTTAAATTATTTTCAAGTATACAGTGTATACACTGATCAATTTTCGTGAAGTATTCATCTGAATTGATAATTCAGTATTAACAAAATATCTCGCTTTAGTATTTAGCATGGATATATACAAGTTAAAAAGCCTTGCAATAAATATTTGAATTCGAGCAAATACCTCTAGTATGGAATTTAAACGTTTTAGCCGACGCAAGCAAAAGCTTTGCTCCGCAGTGAAAAGCCTCATAGACCTAGCACACCTCAGGCAGTAACACCGTCGATGCCAAGTGGGGGGCGAACTGAACTAAGAAGACGACCGTTGGTTGTCGCCAATTTAGGACCAAACAAACAAATTGGTAGGCTGGTTAATCCTTCTCCAGTTCCTGTTGGCATGATGCCCCCGCATACTCCGCAATCAGTTAATATATATCCTGCTGGAACGGCTCCTAAGCAGTTTAACACCCCTGCCGCTACGCCTAGTTAGTATTCCAGATTTCGTTGATAATTTCTTTCTTCTTTCGTCTACTTTTCATACTTTTGTTATTTTATTCCTCTATTTTTCGCTGCGTGTGATTTTCTTTGCTTGGAAAAGCTTTGTCATGAAAATTCGGTTTTCTTTACCGCCCGATCTAATGCTGTATTGTGATACCGTAGGAGCGCCTTTACCACGTCCAATACTTCCTCAACAGAGAAGTTACCTAGATCGTTTGGTAGAGTACTTGGTTGGCGATGGACCGTCGAATCGCTACGCGTTGATATGCAGGCAGTGCGAATCGCACAATGGAATGGCACTCAAAGAGGAATTTGAGTATTTCGGTACTATTTTTTTTTCATCTAGTTTAATTTTTCGACCACCCACTTCGTAATTTTTCCATTTATTGATTAAAAAACTGCAGGATTCAGGTGTTGTTACTGCAACTTTTGGAATCCTGCTAGAAAACAAAAACCCTCCGCACCAAGATTGGAGTACGATAATACCCCAGTGCCTCCAGCCATGCCAAACCTCGACGTTACCCAAACGCCGTCACCAAAAATCACAGAACGAATATCAAACGTCTCAGACACTGGTGAGTTGTTTTACTATTATATTAGAGAAATATGAGCCTTGTGGTTACAAAAAAAACTTGCATGTGCCATGATCGCGTTATTTGTTACAACAGACCCTGGGTATTGATCTAGCGTAATCTAGTACGCGACAAATTTCAGTGTCATTTTTTTTTCTCAACGTCGTTTGAACAATGCTACTTATGGCAACTTGATAGAGCTATATTTATATTTGGTTGCAGTGTATAAGTGTCCCGAGACCCAGCAACTGAAATCCCATCGTCAATCAATCCTTGAAAATTGCGAGTTACCAAATCCAACTAAACATCGACTATTCCTCTATAATAAACTGCATTCTGACTCATCAAGTATTTTTAGCAGCAACGGTACGAAGCATTGTCCGAGGCCTGCGTCACTTGCAAACTCGGAAAACAAGACTGAACAAAGAGGAAAATGCATTTATCAAGTTTTAAAAGATAATATCTTCAATTCTGATAATAATTATCCTCCTGACAAATCTTCAGATGCTGACAAACACTTTCATCAAGTTAATGACCAAAAAAATTATACCCAGGATATCGATTCTCAAAAAGTTTCTCACCGCAAAATCTTATCATTTAAAAATTCCAATCCCCATAGATTAAATGGTTACATGTATCCTTCAGCTTTGGTTGAAATATCCAAAACATTGCCTGACATTGCTCTCAGTAAACTTTTAACAGCTTCCGAAGACAGGATTTTGCATATGAGCTCAACTGACAGACGGTTTAGTGAAAAGGTCGACAATTTACATGTTCAAACTGAAATTTTGAGAAAAATTAATGAACAAAAAAGGAAATTGTATACATAGAACCAGATGCTGTGAGCAGTTACGATAAAACGATTCTTTTTCATTTTCTTAATCACTAATATAACGTGTATATGCAGTAAATTATAACAACGATCAACATTATCTAATCTGTACTTGCGCATTTTTTAAAAACATTGATTCAATAAAATTTACGTGCGTCTTCAATTCGTTGAAGTTTGGCTGATCAGACGGGTTCATTATGCCCGTAAATACTTGAAGTAATTGTAGAAAAAATCAGTATAAATACGGACCGATATTTAGGTGCGTTTAAGCTGACTCATCCTATACGATGAACCTTGGAAGTGGTATCAGTTACAATCTGTATTGTTGTTTCAATGATATCAATTACTATAGAGCTCGTATTGTTTTCACGTTTATAAAGAGGTTTATAACACTTTGCATTACCTTATTTTTGGGCTCTAGATACAATAAACATTGCTCCGAGGATATTGACGAAAAGTATTAAATTTTCAGACTCTGATATAGAAGTTGTTGAGAAGCCTGAAAGTATGGAAGACAGTACGGAGGAAAAGTCTGCCGACGAAAAAGAGGAAGGTAAGAACAAAATCTTTTCATCAGCATTGAAAATTAATTGAACGACATACATGAACACGTCTCTTCTGAAGTGTACCAATATTTTCTTACGAATCTGCGATAGAATTGGATATAAAAATTCGCAATTGTTCTGCCCCGTTATAGCACCAGCAGCTATTGAAACGTCTGAAGTTTCGGTGGCTGAAAAACCTTCGGATGATAATAAAGATGAGAAGGTAGAGAGTAAAGAAGTGGGTGTAGAAGATGACACGGATAAGATGGAGGTGGATGGATCCCCATAAGAATGATATAAAATTCTATTTGTTAACGAAAAGTTTTACGTAAATTTCTAATCTAGCAAATTACTAGTAAGACAGGAAGGTACGAAATACCGAAAGGTAACATCTCTGCCGCGTTATTGTATGGTATGACAATTTCGTTCGTTTTAACTCAGGTCCGTTAAAAGCGTTGACAGAAAACAATCCAATTTAATACTAAAGAGTGTTTAACATCGTCACCTCGTTGCTAGGCACAGATTTGATCTTGAATAAACTTCCGTCAGGCTGCATTTCCCGAGTGTTGTCGTAGGCATGGTATAATTGTAAATAATTATCGCGTGCTTTATTATATTTTTATCTCAATATCGCGACAAAGACTTATATACCCATGCATATAATATCTTTGCCAAGGTTTTTTAATTAATTCATCGTGTTGTATTACACTATTGTAACAGTAGCTGTCGAAAAAGATTCCCAGGCAGTCTTACGAAATTATAAATATATATAGTTCCCTGTGATGTTATTATTCTATTAATATTTCTTGTTTTTATAGAATTGGCGCGATTATATTAATATTAACGATTGCTATTTGGTTCATTGTTAATGAAAAGATCTCGCAACTTGAAGTCTTATCTGAAATCTTTAATTTTAGGTAAATAATAACCGTTAGTCCTAGCACAACGTTGATTGTTTTACCTTCTCAAGCCTTCCACCACATTCCAGAAAACGAGGAAGAGCAACAAACTACAAACCAACTGAAATTTTACGATTGGTTCGCTCCAAATTCTCTAAGTTCAATTCGGATATGATCCAATCTGCGAGTATTACCTGTATTTACAGTGATGTATTTAATACTTCAATTAGTTTGTTTTTCTTATTATTTTCACTTTTAAATCGAAATAAGAATCCTTCCTCATTTACTGGGATGGCTATCTTTAAGGTAGATATATCTAAAAAGACTTATTTTCGCTATAGCTAATCTATAAATTTCTATTTATACATAGTAAAAGTAATAATAAGAGGTACAATAATTCAAAGATATTGTTATAAAACTTAGTTAAGGAATGTACTTTACATCGAAAATCGAAATAACTTATGTGTTTTGTACGCAATAAACAGAAAAAAAATAATTTTAAATCACCCAATTTCCGCATTGTTTTTCTTTTTTTTTGCGTTAAGTCTCACCGCGGCGCGAAAAGGATCACGGTTTCATTGGTGCAGTCATATTTAATCACAAGCAATGAAAGGAGAGGCTTCGATCAATTGCGTGCTAGTTGGTGCTAGTGAAGTTATTTGACAGTCAGAAAATTTGTGTACGGTAATCCCCAACGTTCCACGAAATAAACATTGATCAAATGAATGACAAATACTGTTTATGAGATGCCAAGAAAATGGACTCCTTGAACATTCTCATCGGGATCGGTCTCGTTCATTGCACCCTGTTTTTCTTCGATACATTTTTCCGGGTAAGATTCCTTCTACATAACCTAATACTTTTTTATTTCGTTGATTGCCGGTAAACCCAATAATGCTAAAAATCTTAAAATATTCCGTGACTCGTTATGTTACTAAAGCGAATTGATTTCCAGTCATGCTCCCATTATCCGTATCTCTACTTCCTCAAAAATACCGGAATCACGATCGAGGCACTCCGGATCAGGTGGTACACAACCGCCTGCAACAGGATGATCATGAAATGGGCAACGGACCGCTCCAAGTTCTGGCTGGCTTGGTTCAACGCTGGCGTCATCATAACCATACTTCTCCTGCCTGTGGCTTCGTTTATCATCCTTAAAATGACGTTCAATTTGTGGACCGGTCAAACAGCAAAGGACAACAGCGTGCAGACGTTGGAGCCAATGGTTCGACCCAAATTTTCTTCAAATCTAAGTTGTCCAAAGCCATATCCAGATATTATCCCGATAAACTGCTTTTGAAATGAAACACAAAATATTCTTCAAAGATTTGACAGAAAAATCCTCTCAGCTTTCATGCATGTACAATTGAAAATTACAAAACACCGCAGTTACCAGGTGTGAATCTCCCGCTCGACGAGATTGGCTACTACGCCGCGACGCTGGCACTTTGCAGTGTTGTCCATGAGTTTGGACACGCTTTAGCAGCAGCGAGGGAAGACGTTCAAGTCTTTGGTATGGGCTTGCTAGTTGCATTAGTCATTCCGGTAGCTTACGCTCACATCAGCAGTGAGCAGCTGGGTGTTCTGCCGGTATACAATCAATTGAGAATACTTTGCGCCGGTGTCTGGCACAATATTGTGCTGGCCACTTTGGCAGCTGGTACCTTGATTCTAACAACCTGGCTGTGGGCTCCTTTGTATACCGTTGGGCACGGAGTTGCAGTTAAGACTATAACTTCTGTAAGTTGCCACGTTTTAAATCGTTGGGCTGTCTTTTCGAATACACGAATAACCTGCAATGTACATTTTTTATCCTTACAGAACTCTCCTCTGCTCGGATCGACTGGTCTACTTCCTCGCGATATGATATACAGAATCAACGACTGCACCGTGAACGACTGTGACGACTGGTATCACTGTATATTGACCGCTGTGCGGCAGCCTAGTCCTGGATATTGCGTAACGCAGAAGTTAATACAGGTGATACGATTGCGAATCATGTGTTGACGAACTTGATCTTTCAAATCAACTGATCAAATCGATTCAGGAATATGACGAATCAGTCCCAGCCTGGCACATGGCTAACGGCGCAGTGAGCTGCTGCGGGGAGGATAGCGAGGCGGCAGGTAGCCTGTGCTTCGAATACATTGAGGGACCTCCTGCAGCGCCCCTACAACTGCCACCCCACTCTTGTCTACCTGCCAGATTAGTCACCTCCCATGCGCAGCGATTTTGCCAGTACAGTCATCACTGCACACCTCATGAAACGCACTGTATGCAACCGTCGTTGGACAACGTGACCAAGGTTAGAATATTCAGAAAATTCACCGCGGGTAATTTAAACCCAATAAGCGCGCTGGGCAATACTTTTTTTTTTATACATTTTCACAGGTGGTACAGATAAAGAGGCGAGAGGGTAAGGACGTGCTATTCATCGGTGATCCAGGTGACATATACCGGACAGTTGACGTATCGGATTGGGTGCCCAAGTACAGTTTTTTGAACTCAGAGCTTCCCGAGGCCTTGGCTCTTCTCTGCAAATATGTTACAGTGTTTTCTGCAGGTTTGGCGGTTGTTAATGTGGTGCCCTGCTTTTGTTTTGATGGTCAGTATATCGTCGCTGCTCTGTTCATGCTCAGATCTAGAATACGTCAGAAAAGCTTGCGTCAGGCGCTTGCTCTGACGGTTACATGCATAGGAACACTCTTTCTCAGCATCAATCTCGTGTATATATTTGTAAATAAAATAATTTAGACTAGAATCCTTAATTTATGTAATTGTTTATATTTATCTTTGCTACTATCGTTATTATATACCAAGTATTAAGAACTAATTACGTATTTATAGATAATTCATTAAGTTGCACCTATGTTCAGCGAATAGCTTTCACGAGCCCTTTGTTCGATTTAAATTTCTCCTTAGTTCGGCGAGCGAATTTTCTCCGTGTATTATTAGAGACTTGATGGCAAACTAAAACAGAAATTTTGGATTCTGAGACTCCCTCGAGAAGAAATTAAAGCTAGTGATGTTTGTAAAAAAGTATAGGCCTACTTCGTCTTTGATGTCCCTGTTAGACCTGAAGTCATTTCTCGCCCAATCTCTAAGGTAACGCCGGTCCATCTCATCTGGAACTTGTCGAATTGTTCGCATAATATTTCGGTACAATTTCAACACTTCTTGGTGAACCATGAACTGAAATGTTAATTTCACGTTCATGATTATGGGACCTCGGCGATAAGTTATGTTAGGTCAAGGTTCGTGTTGTATTAACCTGTTTCAAGCTCATCGCAGATCGAGGCAGCTTACCGGACATTTCGATGCCGCTGCAAATGTTTGAACGGTGTAAAAAATTAACCTTTGTAAACATAAAATCGTGTTAGAGTTTTACACGAATCAATGTTACCTCGATTTGACGTGAAGTTTGATGCAAAAGAGGTCTAGAAAACCGATAATTTTATCATGACAAACGCGTAGATAATATTCGTTGAACAATGCATACAAGTTATTATATTATCAATGAAAAAAACTTTTGTATATGATTTAACATAACCTAACATAACCTTGTTTTCCTGGCATAATGTCTGGTGATATTAATGGTTGCTAATAGTGTTTAAATGTTTTCAATTGGCAGCATTGAGTACGTTTTCATCATGTTTTCACTAGGGTTGCGTCATTGCTATCGATTAAAAATTGAGGATATCGCTGATCGCACCCTTGAAAAACGTTTTATAAGTCGCGAAGGTAGCGGCAGGACGTACTCGGCAACAATCGATGTTGAATCTGATATGTGTTCAGAGTCGATAACACAATTTTACGTCACGCAATTGACCGTCCGGTGTGGGCTTCATTATTTCACGTAAAAAAATATATACATATTTGCGATTAACAATATTAGGAGGAAATTCGTGCGGTTGACGAGGATCAGATAATCGCCCGGTGAATAGCTCAATTTTTGTTCCATTAAACCGCGTTTTTCTAACTATTTCTTAACTTAATAAATTAATGTCCGCTTTGATTAAACCGCAGTGCGCTCTGCGCGGGTTTCTCAGCGGTTGGCGGCTCGCTCAGTTCGGGTTGCCATGTTGATCGCTGACGAAGGGTTATTCGTACCGCTGAATAAGAGTGATTGATCCGCGTCGCGTTGCCGAACGTGATACCGACGGATTGCGGATGAAGATGAGCGGCGACATGTTTGAGGGAAAGGACTACCCCACTCAGTGGGCTCTGAACCCCTCGGCCTACCAAAACATGAGTAATGACCAAGGTGAGAATCATCTGATTTATTCCCTTCTTCTAAAAGTTTCACCAAAAACTTTTCTCTCACCGATCTCGAAATTCTTCACCTTTCAGTTGACTGGGCTGCCTTGGCTCAACAATGGATAAAAATGAAAGAGACCGTCGTGCCTCCGGCTCCTCCACCCCCTTCTATTGGCCCGAACCAAACCAGTGACGGAGGAGGCGGAGAAGCACCGATGGATATGGATACCAAAGAGGATGAAGTACCTCAGGCTCCACCTGCCCCTGGCATAAGCGGCACAGGTAAATCGAGAAATAGGGGAAGTTCAGATCTGCCAACACCTGACTTTTCGTTGTAGCACTTTTAATACATGTCATGAACCTTTTCTTCAAACAGAAGGATGGAATCAGTGGAGTCAATGGAGCCAGTGGAATACCACAGGAACGGGATCGAGTGGCTGGGAATGGGGTGGAGTTCCACCGCCTGGCAGCACTCTGGGACCAGATGGAAAGCCTGTTGCTGTTCCTGTGGCTGTACCCTCGGTTCCTCCAGCTCCGACGATATCTGTGTCGCCAGGGTTCACTATTCCTCCACCGGCAGCTCCACCTTCGTACAGTTATAACACTGTCACACCGCCGCAAGCTTATAACCAGGTAATTTGCCCGAGTAACTGGTAGCTTAGTAAGTTGAAAGTTTTAGCTTCCACAGACAATGATTCTATGTTATGTGTTTGATGTGCCGATAGGTACCCGGTTATTGGACAGGTGAACAGTCATCTGGTGTCGTCACGACCCATCAACCTCCACCTTTTATGAAAAGTGTACGACACTCTAACCGAATGCCGCATATGCGAAGTAATGACATCATGAGGGGCAGAGATGACAGAGAGAAAACACCTGAGGAAGATACCAGCACTACCATAGGTAGAAAAACGATCCTGTCATATTGCAGGATTTATATTCCGACGCTTGAATTTAGCTTCGAGTGCAATAATTTAATTATCGCTTTTAAACTATTGGTTAATGATTTAAATTGTTTGGAACTTTTGAGCCAATTATCTTTGTGTTTATGATCCTGCGCTTAGACTCAGCAAAGAATTCTTTTGGATTCCATTAATATCTCACAATATTGCACTCCTCCATCCGTTCGACTCACATTAATTCGCAACAAGGATTGGGACTGGTTTGATTGCTGTGCTATTAACTTGAATTATGTGGTTAGCGCATCTAAGAATATTTTTTTCTTCCATTTTTAGTCGCTGTGAGCGTTGCACCTATCTATTTTTTCGTAAAATTTTCAATTTTAATTTCTGTCGTATAATTTTATGGGAATTGTTTGTTGAAATTGAAAATAATTAAGTTATTAAATAAAAACCTATTAGCCTTCTGTAAAGTTAGATTTGTGACGTCTATAGATTGTCTAACGATGTTAAAATGACCCTTGCTTCAATTCTACAGATGCAGCTAAAAGACGACAACTCCCAGCATGGATTAGGGAAGGTTTAGAAAAAATGGAGAGAGAGAAGCAGAAGGCAGTTGAAAGAGAGAGGCAAGAAGTCTTACGTAAACAAGAATTAGAGGTACGGAAACAAGCGGAAGAGGAAGCAAGAGCGGTGCTTAATCCTGCCAAGAGCAAATTCGTGAGTATCTATTTATTTTCCTTATTTCAATCTGGAGGAAGAAATTTTGAATAAAATACATTTATTTTAAAAAGTTCGATAATTCGTCGTTTGTCTAAAACCAATATTTCCGAATTCTTGGTAACATTTAGGATTCAGACTCCGAAGAGGAAGGCGAGGTGGAATCGGAATCGGGCTTACCTAGTACAGACAGAGAAGCCGAAAGGGAGAATGACAAGAGTCCCGATGTTGTTGTAAGGCCTCGGCGATCTCGATTCAGGGATGCCGCTTCCCCCGATCAACGAGTGTCCACTGAAGAAAGTCCCCGTTCTACACCAGTCTCTACTCCTGCTCCTACCCCGATTAAACGATCCCGGGAAGACATACTACAGGATGTGGTAAGTTGGATTCCCTATTTTTTTGTATTATTCCGCCTGACAGGCAGAATACACAATTGCAGAAGAGGATATCTTTTGCAAACCAGACAATTACCTTCACAGATGTTGAAAGTGCGAAGATCGCTGACTGAGATCCTGTTGGAAGTGACAAACGAAGAGATATCTACGGTCTGCAGAGAGGTTTGGAGCCGCGCACGTGCCAAAGGTACCCCAGATAGACCCGATAGACTAATAGAAAAATATTTGCGATATTTACAGGCGAGAACAGAGCCAGGCTCTTCACCACGGAGTTGGCCTCTTGCCGCATTGTATACAATCTTAAAAGTATTAAAAAAGGTTTTTTTGATTCCTAAGCTTCATTATTTGATACACTTTCAAGAATGCCCTGTTTTACTTTTTCAGGATGTCGAGTCTGGATTTATATTGTTGCTTAATCTGTTACATTTATATACTATTTTTAGTTTACAGCATTCGAACTATCCCTTATCAAGTTTATTTATCCCAAAGTGAGTTTTAATTTGGGAGAATAATTCGGAAATCTTTTTCCTCAACCGTTAATTCCAATTAATCATTCTTCATTCGCTACATTATATTTTTCGCGTCATAAGCGAACCATAACTTTCTACTGCTTATGCATAAGTGCGCGAGTATCAGGGCGTTTCAGACACATTAATATCGCGTTAGTATTTAAAATTTCATGCAAAATTCACCCCTTAGCTATTACTTAATCGATATTTTTACATACACACGGCATGACGTTGTTTTAATTGAGTTGTTTGAACAAGTTCAATCATAAAATAGGCAATAATCCGAACTCTTTTCAGTCTAAGGATATTAAGTATTGTATATAAAATACGTTGAATATGTTTAACGTGAGGACAGGGAGAGAAAACTCTCCCTATCGCAGGCCGGTTCGGGACTGTTTAAAGAAGGGGGTGCCCAGAAAAGTGGTTGGCACCACGAGATTGGTTACTAAATGCGTGTGTATTGTAAGCCCCTGCAGGACAGCCCCCCGTCGCATCCTTCAACAACTCGGCCCCTCTTGCTCAGATCACTCGAAAACTTGGTAAGTTTTTTTATTCCAAATATACGATATCTCCCCAAGAGAGAGACTGCGAGAGGAACTATAACTCGTTTCATTGTGTATCGGCTTTTTTTTTCTTATAATAATTTTTGGTGCATAATCTGGGCGAGCAGGTTTTTGTTTCCTTCTGAGCTCCAAGACTATGAATAATAAAGCACTCTTCGTCCAACTATATGTTGAATTAGACCTCTCGCCAAGATTTCAGAGTTGTTATTAGATTTCAAACATAGTTCCATCGCACGTCTGGTTTCATTATGTCTCTGTCTGGCTGTGGAAATGATTTTTGAAAAAAAAAGAAACCATCGGATTCAATGGTGGTTGCGTGCGACAAAGAGTTACGTGATCTTAATCATTGAGTCTGATTTAACTGGGAGTTCGTGTGTGGTAGGTCTGGGCATCTATGGGGCCAGCGACAGCGAGTCTGACGACGAGCAGAGCGAAGACGAAGAGCAGCAGGACGTCGACAGTGATGAGGAACTGCTGCAACTGAAGGTATGCTCGGTACATTGCGTAATAATTATGTGAATTGAAGAATTAGATCAACAGTGTGATCAGTGTTGGTTATTTCAGGAAGTCTGGAAGCGACGGCAACAGGCGTTCAAGAAGGTGGAGGAGGAGATAGAGGCTCAGCTTGCGAAGGACGAGGAGCAGGAGTTGCACCAGCAGCAGGAGGAAGATGGTCGTCATAACAAGCAAGAGGATAATCATATGGGTAATACTAGCAGCAATGACTTAGGTACGTTACACAAAATAATATTTTTATTGTTTGAAAATGATTGAGAGCGTAATTTGTGACGTCATACTTTAGTTGATGAAAAAGAAACGATAAATAATCAAAGAGAAGCATCAGAAACACTATCAAGCGGCGGACAAACGCCGCAGCGGCGAAGTGTTACCACAGATACAGCAAAGGCGAGGTCGCCGTCAAGATCGGCGGATTCAGAGTCTAGCAGTGGCGAATCCAGCAGCTCCAGTTCCAGTCTCGCTTCTGTGAAAACGGGCAGAAAATCTAATAGAGATAGTGAGAGGGATCGGAGAAAAAAGAGGTCGAAGAGCAGGAGCAAGTCGAGAAGCAAACACTCGAGATCCCGATCAGCCGATAACGATCATGGCCACAGGCACAGACACAGGTCTCGCTCGCGGTCGCGGTCGCAGTCGCAGTCTAAAACTCCGAAACGGCATCGCTCAAGATCGAGCAGCTATAGGTCAGGAAAGAAACACAGATCGAGATCTTGGGAAAGGAAAAGATTGCGGTCGCGATCCAAGGACAAAAAAAGCTCGAGATCGCGGTCGAGGAATCGAAAGAGAACAAGATCACGAACACGTTCACGGGGGAAGAGGAGATCGAATTCCCATTCTAGGGACAGGAGAAGGTCTCGATCCAGATCTCGTGACATCAGGGAAAGAAGAAGGAGTCGTTCTCGAACGAGAGAGCGGAGAAGGAGTAGAACCCGTTCAAGGGAGAGGAGGAGGTCTCGGTCGCGATCAAGGGATCGTAGGAGGTCTAGATCTTATTCTTCCAGAGGCAAAAAGAGGAGCCGTTCAAGGTCTAGAGATAAGCGGAGGTCACGATCCAAATCACGTTACTCGAGCCATCGTGACGGTAAGAAGTCATCGCGTCGGTACAGGGAGTGAACCTGTCCACCATTTTAAACCAAGGTTGTATTTATATTCTTATTATTAGAGATCACAGATTAAAACAGACTGGTCCATAAATGACAATATCAAAAAATACGCAATCACGGGCTTGCTTCTTTGTGTGTTTGCGATTCTATTGTAATGACTGGTTGTCGATAAGAGATACGGTAGACATTTCACAAAACAAGGGGGATAATATATTATTCTAATCTACATGGACACATGAATGTTCACAACAGACGCCATACGTTATTTTACATTTCGTCGGATGAAAACCATCCAAACAGCAAAAACCCAATTCTTGTACTCGACTGAAATCGATCATCTGTATTAATCTGTTCCATAAAGTAATTAGTCGATAGCGTCTCAAGAGTAATTATCTGCAAAGTTTTAGAATCGAATCGTTCGTCTCGATTTTTGCTGATACAAAAAACAAGACAAAAAAGAAAATACGAAAAATATCACAAACCAGGCCAATATAAGTGTTCAGAATAGGTTTTTGGAATATCGTTTTGTTTCAGCTGGTACGATTGGCTTGGCAAACACGTCTACTTCATACCGCAGAACCACTTCCAGCTTTACAAAACTTCCGCTTTGTTTCATCAATGTTCAACACAGTGGTACAGTTTTCTTTTAAATATACTTAGCATCGTTTTTCACTCTCTTCCTTTCTCTTTCTATCTGTTCTTTTAACGAATAATGAGATGCACATGACTTGATAATCTTCTAATAAGAATGATAATAATAGTAATAGTGTCCCATTACAGTTCAAGTTGATATCAGTCAGTTGCCAAAACTTATACATATATAATTTAAAACGTTAACACGGACTAAAGCGTTTGTGTAAATAATAAATATATATTATAATCACTTAGATCCGAGAAAAATTTATTCTCTTCTTGCTACCTTCTTAAGATATAGCGGAAAATGAATTTTATTTTAAGGCCTTGTCTTTAACAGATAAATCTACTTAATCGAACCAATTATGGAAAGAAAATAAAACGCAGCTAATTATCATGAAATACTATGGTAGTTTATTGGAATATGGTTCATGGGTGATCAGTCCCATTCTAAACTGTATGATACGTTCACATATCTTCTTATTATTTATATAATTTATGTATACAATATTTAGATGCAGTATATACACACACGTCGATTCATCTGACCAATGATCACAAATTTTTTCCATGGAATATTTTATACTTATGATTTATAATAATTTACATCATCACACGATACATACCACTGTTGTGAATACATATTATAGGTAGTTTGTTGTCGGTAGGGGAAAGCAAGACGGGAATACTGTCTAAGCTGCAGATTTTATATTTCTTAAGATAATTAATCTGAAATGAACTTTTCTTACAATGCGTTTCACCTAGAAATTTTACGCAATAATTTTTCGCGCTAGATCAATATTTCCCATACTGCTCCATAATTTATTCTTCACCTTTTTAATTGCTACAAAATATTGGAATATTTTCAAGTGTCGGACATCGCGCTGAAGCTTGTTTTATACTTATACGTGACAAATTTCATTCGTGAAAATAAAATTTCAATAATAATAAAAATTGCTCCATTGTACCATTTGAACAAAAATACATTACAGTTAGATGAATTTATTCCTGGTTGTTAAAAAAGCATAGATGGCTGGTGTTATATTAAACATCAGTTTAATTATCAGTGTACGTATGCAAATAACACTTAAAATTCATCCAATATTTCCTTAATTTCATACGCATCTATTGATTATTAATTTAGATTAATTTAACCTCGTATAAATACCTTCTATACTTCAGCATAAGAAATTACTACTCCCGATAACAAAATTGTCAGCACGAGAACGGTGCATTGAAGCAGACTCGAAGAAGGACATCTTGTACAGTGATTGCAAATGTTTAAATGTTTACCGATTGTCTGCCAAAATTTTTACTATTTGTTCATATTCTAACATATAAGTAAGTAAATATGTTCAGCAATACAGGTTGTCACGTAAGTTGAGAGATGTAAGGAATAGTTGTTCCCTTTTATTTTTTTTAAAACCAACGAACTGCGAAATGTTATACATACACGTGGGACAAATAATTACATTCTTGCTTGTAGAAGTTGTCCTTCTCTATTCACCGGGGCTCGGAATATCATAGAATCAAGAAAAAAAAAACAATAGTACACCTGGCTGTACATACTACGTAGATATTTGTATATTTGCACTAAACAAGTGTTACCTATATGTCCCATTAACTTCCTCTTTTCAGTCTTTTGATCCATGGTTAGTTCAGCACGAAGTATGAATCCCCCTATATTCGTATGTATAGATACAACAACCTGTGACGATTGACCGGGTTGAATTTTCTTGACAGCCATATGATACGACGTGTTAAAATTTAAGATCCTAGCAATTTTTCATCACTTCCCGTACCGCTGTTCGCATTTTGCGTACTTCTCCAATAGGTTGACAAAATCATTGACTCGTATATTGTGATGACTCTCCAATAGGCTATAAAAGTAAATGTATAATAATTAATTTAAAGACATACCAAGCATATCGAATTACAAAGTAAGTTACAACTTGAATGAAAATAACGTCCGCCATGCAGTTTCCAAAAGCGACAACTTTTTTATAGTACTAATAATTAATGATTTGGAGTCACCTATTGCTCAACTTACAGGAATTCCGTGGTCCTTATGTGCCATGGAAGTAGACCATACGTGCTATACGTTTTTCCACAAACAACAGCTAGATCGGGATCAGGGAGTCCCCCGAGTTGTAGCTTGTTCTCAAGAAGGTCAGAATTGATTTCTTCCAACTTCAGTGCTCCAGTGATTACCCCCTTTCCCAACGATTGTGTGAGTAGTGCCACTTCCCTTTTTCCATCTGTGTAGGACAATAGCTGCACTTGCAATTTGTGCTTCACACCTGTGAAAAGCGGTAAAAATCTTTATCGAATTCAGTTCAGGCCACAGGGCATGGGATAAAAATGGGGAAATTTATGACATTAGTTTCGACTTGCGTGCAGGTTTTCAAATATTATATTTCATCAGTACCGAACCTTTGGGATACATGAGAAAGTTTTAACTCGATTACGCGACAGGAGACATAGATCGAGTGCAGCTTTGAAACACGCTGGAGCGATTAAAGCAAGCGTTGAATGAAAGTTATGACTATAAGCGATAGATTTTCTGTGATGCGTTTAGTGGCAAGTTGAAAATGCAGATGTACCATTGACACCGTTCTTAACGGCTTTCACTGGACACGTCGAATTCCAGTTGACATGATCGACCAGCTCGGGTTTGAATTTAGCCAGCGCCCTCCTGGCTTCCTCTTCGTTCTTTCGCAGTATACCTGAAGAAGTGATAAGAGGTGAATAATAAATTGCAAACCCAGAACGGTTGCACCGTCGGTTAATAGTTGTCACATGCAACATGTACCGTATAATTACCATCGTAATCGTAGAAACTGACGCAAGGTATGCCGGCGGTTGCCGACCACGCGATAACGCGGACAATATCGCGAAGCGAGGCTCGTTCGCGTCCTAGAATCAGGACAAGATGCTTCGGGAGGCGGGTCTGATCGACCCTCCGAACGCAACGTACGAGGTAATCGGCGTCCGTAAGGACTTTGCTTCTACTGAGGTTAAATAGTTCAAGTTGAGCCGCGTCCGTCCACGCCTTCCGCAGGAGGGTAATAAACGCGTAAGAAATATGCAGGAGGGTCAGAAGCGCTCTGTAAAACTTGACGAACATATTGTTCCACGGTATTTTCACCCACTTTATACACCATAATAAATACGGGGATCTATTTATCAACTCATAACACAACGCCGCGTGTACGTCTGATTCATTCACGTTGAGGACTGATTACTACCTGCTACGGACAGCCACGGGAACACCGTCTTCGGGGCTCGGGCACGGCGATCAGCTGCTACGTCGGCCAATCACGTGCTGACATTTCTCGATTTGTATGTGGAACAGCGTCTCGACTTTGGATCGCCGCTGAGTTGACAAAAATCAAATGGTCCATATCGACTCCGTTCGTATTTTCTGTCAACGATTTCGGTGTATCGTTCATCGATTTTTACTATCGATCTTGCAACGATTGCCACCCGAAATTCAAATTTCGCGCTTTCGGCGGCCATTTTTTATATAGGGTACGCCAACTGGTGGCAAGAATGTGAGCTTAGTGGGAGGATTTATTAAATTTTTATAAAGCAACTTCCGGAATGTCATTATTGAAACGTTTCCGACGTAACGTATTTGTGCATCTACGGATGCAACAAATTATTTTCAACGATGACATTACGAAAGTTGATGTATAAAAATTTAACAAATCCGCCCACTAAGTTCATATTTTTATCACCAGTCAGCGTAAAAGTCATGTCGCACCGTCCCTACATCATTGTTTGTCCATAGACTGGTCAAATTCGGTATGAAACTGTTAAAATAATGCTAAAGAAGAACAGACTTGTAAAATATTAATGAATTGTGAATCCAAAAATAACCCTACGTAATAATTTAGTTCTTACATTATTGTAACCCAACCACAGTTAATTATTTCTGAAGCAGTGCTCAATTGACTCACGATACTTCCGTGCCAGATGGCGTTCAATGGCGTTGTTTCCGGTGCCGTTCTTTGCATCCTGACCGTGTAGTTGGAGGTGAGTCAGACATATTGTTAACCAAAATATACTGATTAGTGATTGAATTGGGGGTTAAATAGTGGCGAGAAAAGCTTAGACGTCGTATAATTGATCGATTCTGAATATACGAAGCTGTTTGAACCTGCAAAGACCGTTTCGATAGCGTTGGAGGCCCGATCACTTTTCTAACCACACGTGTTTACGGCGTGACACTGATCGTGTGATTTTTCATACCAGACAGACCTCATCATGCAGTTACACATCCGCGGACAGGAGTCCCATGTCATAGAGTGCCATGGCGATGAAACCATCGGTCACATCAAGGTGAGCCTCACGATTTGCTGTCCAGATTGTCCCGAAAAGTTTGGAAAGTTCTGGAAGAGTTCTTTAATTGCCCTGTCAAGCATTATAATGATAACCCGGCGACAAGGAATCCTCTTTCGCTGGAATGAGCAATAATGCCAGATTAAAATTAATCCAGATCTCAGGGAGCCCGAAGTTGCGTAGTTACTTCCGGCTTTTCATAGACCTTGAACAAGACAAACTTACAAAATTTAGTATTTTCTTTCCGGATCCTTAAATTCGATTCTGACTTGTCGTGAATTATTTTCTAGGCGCAAGTAGCAGCCATCGAAGATATTGACGCTGGTAGCCTCAGCCTTTCCTGCGGAGGAGCTCCCTTGGAAGACGATGCTCTTGTCTCCGAACTCACAGCCTTATCCTTGGACTTGACCGTGCCCTTGCTTGGAGGTGAGTTTTTCTTCTATGTTTACTTCTAGTTTCGTTTCTTCACTACGCATCGTCGACTTTCTACCTCTGCTATCGTCTTATGTCTGACATTTAAGCAACGATGCAAACTTATATGGAATTCTATTAGCGGTAATGAACGTCCAGCTGTTTTCAATCTCCGCTAAGTTGTCAAACGTATTTCCACGTTGAGAAAGTATTCGCTGTTTGAGATCGTGTTTTATTTTCTGTGTCGATTTCTTACTGATTTTGTGAAAAAGTGACACTCTGATGCTCAATTGTGTCAGCAATAGCTGTTTTGTTGGAAAATTATACACACTGTAAACGAATGCCTGGAATTTTGCAACTTTGAGATCTGTGGAAGCCCCACAAAGTCATCTACTGATATTATCTGGAATATAATCCCACTTGAAGAAAATGCATTAAAATGATAAACTGTTCGATGGTCTTTGTCATCTAACGGAACGAGCAATAATGCGATATCACAAAGCAGTTTAAAGTGAGTCTATAGTTTATCATTGGCTTTAGTCTTTCATGAAATTGCGACAAAACATACCTTTTCATCATTACCATCATGATTTCCATATCTGAATCTATCTTATCGATATTTTTTCCCCTGTTCGTTAGGTAAGGTGCACGGATCCTTGGCTCGTGCTGGAAAAGTAAAAGGACAAACTCCGAAGGTGGGTAACAATAGTTTGAAAGAAATGTCGACTTCATTTCAATAACCATTTGTAATGATAAACATAATAATCACACTGATCTCTCCGTTTCTAGGTTGAGAAGCAGGAAAAGAAGAAGAAGAAGACCGGCCGTGCTAAGAGGAGAATACAGTACAACCGACGATTCGTTAACGTAGTGCAAACGTTCGGTCGTCGTCGCGGACCCAACGCTAATCCTAACACGTAAACAGATTCCTCTTGTATTCAATAAAATAAGGACGACGACGACGATGATGATGTAAACGCGTCGCGTTTTTGTAATACCATGTAATTATAAGAACAACTGATAATACACATATGCGTCGCAAATTTTTACCCTTACAATTATTAAACCCAAGTCCTTTACAACAGGTTAACATGGTATATAAGTATCCCGAACCTTTATTACAAGTTAACACTCAAGTGATAAATTACTGCGTTCACCTGAGCAATATCTCTGAAAATTTTACGGAGATAGGAAAGATATTATTATAATTTATTCTCTACCGAGTGGTAAATTTTCGTATGATAATTGAGTATCTGAAATGTCAGAGAATCTTGTAACTGGCCAATATTTTGTATGTGATCGTTAATCTGCTAGGTCCCTTCAGGTAGAGTTGGTAAACACCAAACGTGATCCGGCAAATCTACATGCGCAGCGTAAACATCTCTAATTATAGGCAATTCAAGGTACCCATGTACTCCGAGCAGAATTTCGAATTGCGGATTTTTTTCTTGAAACCGATAGCGCTCGGGTCGCCCCGGCGTAACTCGGAGCGGCTCACAATCAGTGAACTTGTATCCTCAGTTGCCTATGATCGGGAATCGCTGTGTAGTCCGGTATTTACTCCTGATGCTGCCTGCAGCGGCAATTCAGTAATATAAACATCTGACTGCGTTGAGGGCTCAGTTCGCGTCGCTCTTTCGACCTGTCGTGACTTGCTTCAGAGCAGCGGGAGTGTAAACATGCACTCCGACGGTCCGACATTTATATCGTAGTGTTCAAGCTGTATCACGTGATTCGATCAGTGTATTCACAACAAACTCATCGATGAATAATACACGACCGGCAGCGTATGGCCTAAAGAAAACAGAGATTCTGCAGTAAGCATAGCCTGTCAGCATTGAAGGTGAGTTACATGTCCAGCGAAGCCAATTTGTTACTTGAGTTTCAGTGAATTCGCTTATTGTGCATGCTCGTTGTTAGAAAAGTTCGTTAGCCGCAGAAACAAATGACGTCGCTTTTCTTTGTTTGGCGAGTTCGAAAAATTCGTTGCAGTAGTTACAACGCAGAAAGCGATTAGAATTGAGCGGTACGTAGGGTTGGGAAAAGGGATCTTGTCAGTTGGTGTAACACCTTCGTTTGATTGTGAATCGTATTGTTGCGTTTCGCGTCTCTCGTGCGAATACACCTCGATAAAACCCAATTGTAAAGCATTTATTATCGCATGGTTGGCTTTTGCGTTTTGTTCCTCATGGATCGGAAGAAATTTATCGGGACGACGGTCGAAACGAAGAGTTCGGATCGGTTGAGGCTCAACGATGCGTTGTGTTACATGAATGTAGCTGCGTTTGCGGCGGTGGTTCGTGCAACGTGTCGTTCGAAATCGAACCCCGGTTCGCGTTTGTTTGTCACTGCGAGGCTGTCTTCACATTTGGAATCAACGATGCTGCCTCCTTCAAAATTTCTTCCTGGGTATCGGTACTGTACTTGTTTATTTCGTTACGCCTCAATTTATTATTGTAGATCAAAGGTTGATGCATGGTGTTGTTGTCTCTAAAATTTAGAGCGCCTTGAACTCGGAGTGTCTTCCAAAGTTGCAACCGAAATACGTATATATACCAGTTATTTTTGCAGTAATGGCTATCCTTTTGTAAAAGGGTCTAAATTTTCAACAACGATTTAATGCGTACATCATATTTTTGAGAAATTGTCGTAAATCTTGAATGCTGCGTCTATCAATTTGGAAATCATATCGCTAACAAAATATCGTCGTATTTTATTTGATTGCAGAAATGAATTGCAACAACGTTGATACGCGTTATGGATTATCTGGATTCAAAGAGCCTGCCAATAAATTTTGAAAACATTGTGCGGTATCTGAACAGATGAATTCAATGTAGAAGAATAACAGGTATGAAACATTCGGGATCAGTTTCAAAACTTACTTCTATTGAATACTACATACATATACGATTTGTTTGCTTATTTATTAATTTACTTATTAGACATTAACGAGATATACCTATGTTCGAGGAAAAAGATATAATACTGTATATGAATTATGAAAATGAAATATCAGCAAAATGCTACTTTACACAGTAACGGAAAGAAATTACAGCAAGATCGCAAATATTTGA
The DNA here is from genome assembly GCF_021901495.1 of Neodiprion virginianus. Classification (NCBI taxonomy): domain Eukaryota; kingdom Metazoa; phylum Arthropoda; class Insecta; order Hymenoptera; family Diprionidae; genus Neodiprion; species Neodiprion virginianus. Next base: position 1,236,302 of record NC_060879.1, on the reverse strand, counting down.
GTTGAGAGAACCCTTATAGCAACAAATGTCGGAAAATATAATACAAAATCAGAACGGATCACAATGTTGCGGGAGAAAAAAACTGGCACGCGTTTAATATCATTCTTGATTTTACTATGATACCGCTGTGTGACGATAGTATAATTTCAAAAGTCCCCGCGAAATTTTGCCTAGCACAGCCATCTCGACTCAGGCGTCAGGCGGGAGAAACGGCTGAGCATTTGAGAACATTCTACGGGAAGACGCCAAGCCGACCAATCTTAAATTCCCCGCAGAAATTGTATACTCATTATTAATACCAGTTTTAATTAATTTTAACACATCATTACCAGTTAGTCTCCGTAATTACAATAACGTGTGATTCAATACTAAACAATAAAACGAAGACACGAAATCGACAGAATCATCAATTTTAAAACTTTTGCATTGCTGAGTCAGCACGAAGAAAACTTTCAAAAAACCGTAGTCTTCAACTTCATCGGAAAATACTTAATACCATCTAGACGGTAACACGACGGAGCTGCGGCGAAATAATAAACAACGGCACGAGTGATTTTTAATTTATTTATGAAGTTTAAACTTTTTTGTTATCATCCCAGACAATTCTATAAACTGACGTGTGTTAATTCCGGTGTATTTTATTTTAATTTGTTTGTGAATGTTTGAATGAATGTGTAATTTCAATTATTTTGACGATGGACAGGATTTAAAGAGTTATTATATGCTATTTATATTCCCTTTACATTTTATTTATATTTTAGTTATATTTCATTTACATTTTATTTATATTTAATTTTTCCCAGTTATAGTCAATCTCATATTTATTATCGTATTCATCATTTTTTTTTCTAAGCCTGTCCATTGATTTCATCTTTTTCTTTTACATTCTACAGTAGGCTCAAATTCTTCACCGTCCCCTTATTTATGTTATTTATATTCCCGTATTTACATACGTGTTTGACTTCCCGAATTAATAAGAATAGGCAATAACAAAAATAAAAAAACGGTTATTTACATTTGGCACCCAACGTTCTGGCAAGAATTTGAGTCTTTTTAAGCCTCTAGGAATAACAACTTAGACATAGAATGACAAACATTGTTGATGGGTAAAAGTAATGCTAATATAATCGTTACTAGGTCGAGAGCAAAAACGCCAAGCCTGCACTCTACCACCACACCGTTGACTATTGATAGACGCAAGCAGACGACTCAGTCTATTCCGTTAGACAAGGTCATGGAGGAAGAACTCAAACAGTTACGATTGGAGAAGGAGAAATTGGAACAACTGAAAGATGATCTTAAAAAACAGCAGGAGGATCTCCATTCTCGTAGTGAGTTGGCAAAACAAGTCAGCTTGTTGCAAAAAGAAAAAGAAAGTCAAGCGCGAGTTTTAAATGAGCTACGCAGAGGTTCATCAAGTCAACAGGTAGATACAACAACTCAGTTGATAGGTGGATTGATAAATCATTTTCAATGTTTACAAGTTGAGATTAAAGTCCCTAAATTCAGTGACGAAGAGAATCAAAACCCTTTAGAATTTTTAGCTGATTTAGAAAATTATTTTAATGTAAGTATAACGTATCGAATTTACAGAAAGTATGGGTATTCAATAATTCGTTGATAGGTAGAGCCAAAGTATGGTTAGATTTAAATAAAGATATGTGCGACACCCATGAAAATTTAAAAAAATATTTTAAATCAGAATTCTATTCCGTGCAGTATCAAGTTAAAGCAAAAAGTAAATGGGCTGCACGTAGATATAAATCACAAGAGGGTACGTTAAAAAGTTATTTTACAAAGCAAAGTAAGGAAGCCAAATATATATTCCCTTTACATTTTATTTATATGTTATTTATATTTCATTTACATTTTCTTTATATTTAATTTTTCCCAGTTACAGTCAATCTCATATTTATTATCGTATTCATCATTTTTTTTTCTAAGCCTGTCCATTGATTTCATCTTTTTCTTTTACATTCTACAGTAGGCTCAAATTCTTCACCGTCCCCTTATTTATATTATTTATATCCCCGTATTTACATACGTTTTTGACCTCCCGAACTAATAAGAATAGGAAAAAACAAAAATAAAAAACTATTACTTACAGCTGTTATTTCCCGAAATTTACCGATTTTACAAGAATGGCCCGGTAAAATTTCACTGCTGCGTGTATTGATTTGGCGGATAAAGTACTAACAATATCTTATTGTCTCTTATCTGATTACAGAAACAGACTACATTGCAGCGCTATTGACCGCATCTAGCAATGATGGGGGTGAAATCACCAGATCAATCAATCTCTAAGAACAGAGTAGAAACCAAATCAATCACTACGCCGAGTAAAAGTGAGTGGTACGTAATCGATATGATTTTGAATTATCGGGTTACCCCTTTAATTGCGAATGATTTTAGCACTTTATTCTAACTGATATTGAATTCTGTTCACCTATTTAAAGCATTCCTTAGATACTTGGGCTTATTCGATATGCCTTTTGTTATTCAATTCTGTAATTCTTTCATCATTGCATCGAAAATCTTGTTTTGAGCCAGACTGTCTTTAGTGACATAAAATCTGATGCAAATGGTCGTGTAAGTAATATCTTGTTATATCCTCATTCCAGTGTAAAAAGTGCGTCGCTTCACCGTTCAACCTGATCGTGAGATGCTAGGAGAGCTACTACGTGGAAAGTGTGGAGCATCCCGGAGGAGGTAAGAATACTCATTTTAATATAATTTTTTGATAATCCAAGCTGGCACATTTAAAAGCGAAATTTGGTCCGCGCGTAAGATGCGGTGAATAAATACGAAGGCTGAGAAAAGTGATAATTATTTTGAGAAAGAATTATCCAGTTTGGTAAAATAACTCGAGTTTCGTTTCTTCTTTTTTTCCAGAGCTAAGCAGAGACATCCGAGTAACTTCTCCATTACTTGGCGACGCTGGTGAGTTTGCATGAGTTAGGTTACGGGTGTATTTCCCTGGGACTTCTCTGTCATGTGGCGTGGCGGTAACAATTGTTACACGAATCTTTGATTTTTTAGCTCTAGAGATAGACTCATTCGCAATCGCAACGATGCTTGACTTTCAATCGAGTCATTTTTTGCCATTAATTTTCCCATAGCTTAGATGAAGTTAGATATTTTGCACGTTGCCAAAAGTGGAATGAGGATCGCGACAGGTAACCATCGCTTACTCGGCATTCGCGAGAACGAATTGCGTTTAACTATAACTGATATAATGATCTACGTTGAGATTTATCAATGACGTCGCTTAAGGGATGGATTTACCTGAGGTTTTTTAATCATTTTCACATGATTGTTCAATAGATGAAATTTCGAAGTCTGGCAAAGCGTAACGTAATCAAACTGCATGTCACATCTTGAATCATTTCCAATTTTTCAAAGGCCAGCAAGTATCAATCAACTGCAGGTTTAGCTCGCTTAGAGAAATGCCGATTAGCGTACAGGATGTTCATAATTCATTTTACAAAAGGTTGATGTACCGGTAGTCCGCCGGCAATCGGTAAAATAATACCTACGTTAGAATACCAGGGTTTCTCCGAAGGCCGGCAGACTAAGGTACAAAAACATTTTGCTCCCCACAGGTAAACTACGCAAAAGTAAGTCAGAGTGACCACGGCGCAAATGAGGAAGAATGATGTGTGTTGGAAAGAATGGGGAATCGCTTAGATCGAATATAGGTAACCGGGTAGGTAGAGGTGGTCGTTTTGGGACTCGCCGCGGTGTTTACGCATGTGTGTGCGAGTGTCTCTCTTCGCAACATTTCCGTTGGGTGGTTTCGTTGGGATTAAGGCGAGGGTAGGAAGGTCGCGACGTATCGCGGTGTTACTAACTTTTGCAATCCACAGCGTCAAACGATCACAGTGGTTTTCCTTTCAAAACACACGAACGACTCGGTATAAGAGTTTCCGGACCATCTGTAAGCTTTCAAATTTCAACGAGGCTCAATTTCGCATGCTTTTGCCACTGAAACGATTTCTCAGTCGTTATCTAGTTCAATTATTCAGTCGTCATTCGTCATTATTTTATTCAATCGATCTCTGTGATCGTCTGAATGGGCGAAACGCATCTTTGGACCATCTTTCGCGTTCCGTGGTACGCTGGATGGGAAGAGATGCTGAGCTCGAAGACGTCGCGTCGAAGAGGACCGCCGACCGTCACGCCACGCAATAATGCATGCCTTTTTTTCACCCCAACCCCCCTCCCGGACTTGATTCGCATCTCAGAACAACAATCCGCATCGCATTGCGTCGAATTCGTAAAGACGCAGATGCGGATTGGGTTTCTCGAGAATTTATCGACAAGTCCTAGTGTTTTAAGGCCATTTTCACCAGGTTGACTGACCGTGCTTTTTGTGCGACGGTTTTGCAAATGTTGTATATTGTCAAAAGGTAAAACCTTCAGATTTTCAGTCAATTTTGTTACGAATAATGTATTTTTCAACTGTCACTGTGCCTTTTGCGCTTCGCTTAATACTTTTCGATTCTGAGAAAAAGTGCGGCATTTGCAAACAGCGCTCAACGCGTCACGTTGGGACGAAAATTGCGGAGTGTATAGTGAATGAAGAATATTTATGTAAGTATTCATAAAGTATTCACAAATTGTTGAAAAATATTTATTGTACTGATCCTATCATTTTTTCTTACAGGGTAACAGACAACAGACAGGTTTTATGCTTGAATGAAGAGTTGCCATAATGACAAAGTGCGGTGACATTTATTCTTTCTAACGTTTTTTTCGTTGTATACCTTGCATTGTTTAGCAACTAAATTTCATTGCAAGTTGCGGATGATTCGTTGAAGAGATACCCGTTAATGGTCGATTACTTTGAATTTACTTTGAATCCTGCTTCAGATCTCTGCAGATCTTTCGATTTGCAGCGATTGTGCTTCTTCTTCTAATATCTAATTGCCATTTAAAATGCTCCGCAGATATCCGAACTCACACTGCATCGAGATGGAACTCATAACTCTTCATCCTAGTTTAGGCCTTGCTGCAGCTGGTGATGGGTGGTCCACCGCTTCCAGTGTTTTGAAAACAAGCACATGTAAGATATTCTATCTCCATAAATGTAGTACTCGTGACAATTTGTTTATTTTTTTAAATGTAAGTAATTGCGATCTTGGAAATTCCATGTTCAGGTTGTGTGTATCTTTATTTGATCAATGTGAAAAGTTTGCGAATCTGTTTTTGTATACGTAGGTATATTGTGTGTATGATTACCGAAAATGATGCTACTAATAGTTGGTTTTCAACACCTGGTGCAAAAGTGTCGGGATTTACTCTAAAATGAATAATTATTTATCGGCCGAACACGTTAATTTGATTCTCACTTAAAATTTGAAAAAGCTGAGCTGATGTTTGGAAAGCGTTTCACGATCGGCTTCTTAGAAGTCTCCGTCAAAAATCTAGTTACTTCAACGAGGGGGGAAAATAAATGTACCGTATAGTCAAATCTGGAATAGATAATAATAATTGTTCGATAAGTTAGATTACCGTGTAACTCAAATTCAATATTTATTTCTTTTTGTCGGACGAATAATTATCGTCCGATCATTTCATTGCCATAACAATTTATTGAATTCGCTTTAATCGAAAGGGTGCCAATCAATAAACCCTTGTAAAGCAAACTAAAACTGATTTTCAAATATTCTACAGTGCGTATGGTAGTCGTGACGAGCTTGAATTTTTCTAGTCTAACCAGAGTGAATTCGGATTAATGCACACGTCGATGCTTCACAGTAACAAAAATGAATTTTCATTCTCATAACAATCTATCGTCTTGAGGAAAATCGAATTCACTTCTTCGTTAATTTATTCGCACGAAGAAAAACTTAAAAAAAAGGTAGTTTCCGTCGGTTAAGAAGGAGTGCAGAAATTCCATTAGTTTCATTTTCGTCGGCTAGGACGGAGTACAGGACCATCATAAGTCAATTCTGACCAAACTCTGACTCTAACCCTCGCAATTTTACCTCCGGAGTTAGCAGCTCATTCCGTTTGATTGAAAGATGGCACGGCGGGCATTGCCAGTTCGAAGTGCAGATCGGGATGTTCCCGGTGTTGCACGCTGCAAGGCTGACGAACGACTGACGTCCGATCGTTTTCCCCCACCCGAAATTCAGTCGTCACGTGTTGTAAAAATGTAAAAATCGTACGAATGGGGAATAGTTCCTCCGTTGCATTGATTTTTTCGCAAATTGCAGGCTGAGGTGTTCGTATTTATTTCAACCAAGGTGCGCGTGTAGAAATAGAGCGGGAAATTTTTGGGCGATATTATTAATATTATTTTTATACCTATTTATTAACTCGATTTCTTGTCCCTCTGTTTGGTACAAAATTTGCAATCGATTTTAAACTAACTGCCCAGCGAGCCGGGGACTTGAAACTTCAAACACAGCCCAGACCTGGATGACAATGCAATGTTATTTGTTTGAAAAATATGAGAAAAAAAATTTCGGACAATTCGGATTGGAACTCGAACTCAGATCAGGTGAAAAGAAACTGTAATATACGTGACATTAGCCACGTCTCTTCGTCATAATCTCATCAGGATATTTAAAGTCGATTGCAAAATTTCACACACTTACAGACAAAACTAAAAAGCAGAAAACAATGATCTACAACTTAAAAACTTTGAAATTCGAATCGGTTTCTATTCGTTTTTCTTCGAGCTGCGCGAAACACACACTAGTCTCTGTTGATCATTGTTGCTGGAGAGCATTTCGCTAATTGCGACTCGAGTATCCTCCGCACTGTCGTCGGTATACGTGGTCGGTGTCTGCACCCTCGACTCGCGTCTGTTCGAGCACCGCCTCGAAGTGCTGCGGGTGCTGAGAAGAGAGCTTTTTCCCCTCCCAGTAATTTAACGTCCCCTTCTTTGATCCTCCGCAACGTAACCCGTCGGGGCTACCCGAGATTTTCCTCCGCCTTTGCGAACTTTGCATTTCGGGGTAAAGAAAAACAAGGTGAAAATATGAACGTATGTACACGCTGTTGATTTTCCGTGTGCCAAATGTTTCTTCTCATTTGCCCTGCCGTTTTTTGCCTTATCTTCTTTCGCCGCACGGACGAATTTCTCGGGATATAGGAGCCTGGTGATCATTTTGTTAGAATGCAAAAGGGACACGGGTTTACGGAAAATATTGAAAATTTGTCGAGCAAATACTTACACGCACAGGTTTGTCAAAGCTTTGACGAGAATTGTATAAACGGTTATTTTATTTGAGTTTTGAGTTGTTACATTTAATCAACAGCGTATTCACGCCTTTTTCATGCTGCAACAAGGCGACGGCATATCGATGATATTCTGAAAACATCGATGGTGAAAACAAGCGCGGGAGTTTACAAAAATTACAGCAACAATCGTAGAAAGAAAAATGAGCACGAAAATTAAAAATTTTCAATCATCGTCGTTGTTATAAATATGTATGAAATGTAAGAATTCAGTATAAATTAAATTAGGCAAAATTAAATTAACTAAACATTCTAACGAGCAGCGAGTAATTTAGCTGAAAATATAGATTTACTATTGAACTCATTGTCAGTAATGCGGGTTTACTTTTTATATACCTTGATAAGTTCCCGACAGATGTTGGCACAGCAATTTAAAGTGAGCACAGCACCACACGAGCACGTTGTACGTAGTCTCACACACAGAGAGATCGCACACACTCTCGCAATTCAGCGTACATACCAGACTTGATTCGATTCAATATTTCCACCAACTCGTGCGACACTCACGCCTTACGTTTTGTCTTGTGGTGTATTTCGCCTTCTATTGTTTCTTGAATTGCCCCTTTGCGAATTGAATTTAACTCCCATCGGTTCATTATTACGTTTACGGTTGTTCGATTTTTTTTTCATCAAACCAATTAGCGATTTTCCCCATTAATTATTGCTCCCGCTTTTTATTAAAACGGTCCTCGTTACTGCCTCATTCAAATATTTCGTTTCCTCGAATATTCCTCAACGATATTTGTCCGTTTCTGCAATTTTTCCGTTCTATTCAATCTTTTTTTTTTTTATTTTTTTTTTTGTTTTTGTTTTTGTTTTTTAACAACAATTACCAGCTGCTGTGAATGAGTTGTGTTATACGCATTGCATGTTTCGGATTCCATCAATAAATACGTGCAATTGAAATGAAAATTTCAGTATCTCGATAAAGAATATGAAAACTTACTACATGGGATCAAAGCTTGTCTTTTCTGTGCGTTAGAAATAATTAATGCGCCAACCGTGATCTCAGAGAATATGCCTTAGTTAATATTACAGGACGCGTGCTCGGCATGGGCGTAATAACGCGGCATTCCTGAGCCAATTTTGAAAAGTGCTCGTTCAATTAGTAAAGTTCGCAGAATTGGGTCACTGTGCTTTGTTATACATACGTGTTTTGAATGCGCCTATGTGTGTCGTGTATATGAAGACGATTTTCCCCCAAAACCGAGCGCAGGGCGCAAAGTGGCTACATTATATCTCTGAATTAATAACGGATTAAATTGTACGCTGATCCCAGCTGCTACGAGGGCCGTGTAACGAGCAGAAAATTTGGCTGATTAGACGTTCGCATCCTTCGCTTTGCGCGTGTAATCATAGGGTAAAAAACAGTTTTTTTGCGGTACTTTTCGTCACAATGAAAAGGGAAGAGTCCGTGGGTCTTGTCGAAAAATGAAAAAATTTTGAAAGAAATATTAGAAACATTCTTGAAATAAATATATAGATTGGAGAAAACGTAATCGTTTATTTGGTAAATACGTACTTCCGGTAGAACCGGAAGTTCAAATTAAACGGGATACGGCAATTTTTCATGCCCATCATTTCGTTGCAAAGTTCTGTAAGTTTTAAATTTTTTCATCCAGCCGCTTCCGTTCTTTCGGACAGACCGATATTTTTCTAAAAATCTGTTTTCCGGATTCGAGAGGTTCGAAAACTTACGTTCGTCGATATCAGAATAATATTACTCAACCACGGTGACAGAAAGTAATAAAGGAGAATAGAAAGAATTTTGTCACGTTTGGACTGTTGTATCATCTGCTATTATAGTCGCAGGTATTTGTAAAGCTACCTAGAACAACAATGGTATTAATATTCTACAAATGAAAGAGCGTCACTTAATTATTCATAATCGATGGGATTTCCGCCTTGTTGACTCACGCGAGTCGAAATATTTGTCAACGAATCTATGCAGGAATGTCCGTATATGTAGGCATAAGCAATGAAATTACGAAACTGACGCGATCGAAAGTCGATCCACGCGAGTTTAACGATTTCACTAATTTTCAGCAATCTTGATTTCACGATACCGTAAACGCTGACAAAATTTTCACGTACGTGTCTTAGGGGCCATACGAGTATCGGCTAACGCATTTTTTGCAAATTTTGGCATCTTACGCCAAGTGACAACGATTGGTAACGTCAGATTGTTCTGCCCACTACACTGTTTTCAACGTTTTAAGGTCGCGTTTTCAACGCGTGCGTTTAAAGAATTTTATTTTATTATTCTTGGCTTTGGTCACGCACTTTGAATTTCCTGGAATGCCTGATACTACAGAGTAACGTTTGATGACATTTCTCTGAATGGCCTATATCCCTGTTTTAGGATTAGCTGATACTTGAATTTCCCCTACCGCGATATCGATTTGTGGAAAAATTTGAAGTTGCAAACGATCGTTGCGTGTTTTCCGTACAATTTACAATCAGACTACATAGGTATAACAAATATCTCTCGCAGGATCCGAGGCGCATGCTTTTTACCTGCGCTTGTCACATCGTACGTACATAATTTGTCGAAGAATTACTCAACAACGCGAAAAGCTTGTTAAAAATTATAAGGGTTCCCGCTTTGTTTGGGTTTTGGTATCGGATTGCGTCGGGTTGGCTCGAGTTTTGGCCTCGTTTCAGTTACGCCTCCCAGATTTTCGTGATAGGGGCGCCTCGACGAAACCAGCCAAGGAAAATACGCATTAACGCTCCCTTGTTATACCCTACACGGTTAAACAAACTTTTACAATGATACCTGCAGGCCTCGCTGGCTGCGCGCACGAGTTTCGTCCAACGTTGCAAATCAACCTCACTCACCGCGTCCTTTGACCCCGTTGACCACTTACCTTCAACTTTTCATACTGTAAATAATACGTCGTTCTGTAGAAAATTGTTCATTAAAATAAATCTGGACCTTATTTTATTTTGAAACACTGGTTGATTGATACACGAGGTTTCCTTTGGAATAATTTGTATACTTACAAAATTAGGTATCGTTTTCGCTGTTGAAATTTCAGACTTTCCTTATCCTATCCTACGTGTGACATCGATGTATATCATTGAAAAAAGAGAAAATTTCACTTGAAACATGTTTTTTTTTCAGTAAGCGGTGATCTTGCACGATTAATTTTTTAAATTCCAAGAATTTCAGTAGAAAATTAACGATATCTTATCGCAATTATCGTCGTTGCTATTCTACAAAATTCGTCAGTTCTTCATTGCATAATTTATTCATAATTTTGAGTATAATAATCAGCACAAAGTTAACCTTCGATGTGTTTGCAGACATTTTAGACGAATTATACTCGTCGAGAATTAAAAAAAAAGTCCGGATTCATTCACCCTTAAAATTCCTCTGACTTCGCCGTTTTCTTGAAATTGAGAATACGCGTAATTAGAAGTACTGAAAATATCAAAATCTTCGCGACACGTTTCCATACGGAAAACTTGATCGCTAAAATTTAGTCCAAATCCTTCGAGTCATTTCTCTGTAATAATTCGGATGCGTGTAATAATTGTTGAAAAATTGAAATATTCGCTATCCCGTAACCGGAAGTGGTGGAAGCTTGAAAAATTTCACGTATCATGTCTAAATACCCTACAATTTATTTGTTTTTTTTTCATGAAACATTAATCGAAATCGACGAAGCAGTTTTCCCGGAATTCACGACGAACAGGCGCAACATTTTCTGCGACAATTTCTCACCGCGCAGCTTTCTGAATTTCTCCTTAATTATACAGCCGTTCGATTTCGAAAACCGCGTCTCTCGGCGAGTCCATTTATCCCTTGACGCGTCTCGCCCTTTTTTCGCGTTTCTTGTAACTCCTCCCGGCGTGATTCTGCTTCGCTCCACCGTGCGGCTGACGCTCCTTTCCGCAATCATTTTTCGTGCAAACCCTCGTGTTGTTCTTGCACCGGCACGTGTTGCACTCCACGTGGGTGATCTCGCCCTCCTTGCAATCGTCCAGCTCGCGTCGCAGACGCGTTGCGCAAAAGGACGATTTGCACGAGGCTTTTCCACCCTCGAGGCAAACGCAGCTGACGCACTCCTCGGCCCAAGCGTCACCAACGACGCACGGCCTGTCTGCAAAAGTCGTGAAAAACACACATTGCGATCAATCCAGCGTTGCGAAAGAGAAGGAAACAAGCCGGAAATACACTTTTCTTGCCATACTTTTCATCGCCATGGAAAGGGACGAGAGACTGTTCTCCGAACTTTTGCGATGATCTCGAAAACGGCCGAGTGAAAAATCACAGCCAAATTTAACAGTTTTGAAAGCAAAATCAAATTTTTTTTTTTTTTTTTATCGATTAAATATCTGACGTCAGAAGTACTGGAATAAATATTGTCTTTCGGATCCAATGATTCCCTTTTTTTTATTTCTTGCGTGGTACGCGAGAAGGGATAGAACGAGAAGAATTAGAGAAAAGTTGCAAAATTATTTCGTCACACGTCTTTTCAATTCATTCCGCTAGAGATTTATTTTATAAAATTACATGTATAAATCTAAGGTCAAGACAAGTGTTTGTTGGGGTTGGATATAAAAAGTCGATTTATTCGCTCGGGCGGGGAAATTTATACCGCAAACGTGGGAATTTCACAACGCGCCAAAAACTGTTGGAAATAATTCAGCGATGATGTTTATTTGTAACGTGTGGCTGTGGTGCACAGGTGCGGAGAAAGGTGCGTGTCTTATGGGGTACAATATATAAACCAGTTTAAAGTCCGCGTTGTACTTTCATTTTTTTTTTGTTTTTTATTCCTTCTTTCCATGCTCCATATTTTCTTCTCACTTCTCCATCTTCATCCTTGCCTCCACGTTAAATTATGATCTAGATTAATTGTACAAAACTCTTTTCTATAATCGACGTATGATAATAGTTGTAAATAAAGAATTAAAAATCGTGACAAATTACGCAAATGACGTAAACTTCGACCGAAAGAAATAACCTGTAATTTCGAAGATAAATCATGCATAGTAGGAGGATTTGTTTCGATATTACCTTCACTTGGATGTAGAATGGCTTTTCATTAACGTTCCTTTTTTTTTTTTCTCAATGAATTTTACGAGTGACGATGGCTCATCGCCAAAAGTCAAGGATAGTTTACAAATAGTATAAACAGAGATAAAAATATTTCTTCACAATCAGCCGCGTTTCACCGTAGGCGTTAGAGAATGATCAGGTTTGACTCGTTCTCAGCTGACGAGCTTATAATGCCTTTTCAAGAGACAAAAACACAAAAAAGAAACAAATTCTTTCCGCGTATTTAATTACATAAAACTATACAAACAAGGATGTCATTGAAAAAATATTCCATATAGTACAACAATCGGTGTAAGCTGTAATTATCATTCGTCCGATCAGAACTGATGAGGTTTTATCGAACGAGAATAGAAAAAAAAAAAAATTATTATACACAGAATTTAGCCAAAAAAAAAGGGGGAATGCAATTTCTCTCACCGTGGCTGGGCTCGATGGTCAAGGCCTGAGCGAGAAACCTTTTTGGGTCTGCGGATTTGACGGATAGAAAAAAGATGAGGAAAATGAAAAACGGCGAATTTCCCCCAGCGCCGATCATGACTCGGTGGGAAATTGGAGGGATTGTTAATTTTTTTTCAATATTTCAACTCGATTGATTGACTTTGAATCCCGACGTTTTCCGGTATTCTTACGGAAAAAAGAAACGAGAAAAAAAAACAACAAAAAAATAATTAATAACCAATTCACGCACAGCTCACGACTCGCGTCCGTTCCCGATGATAGCTGCGTATCGACTGAACCAATTATAACGGTCGTCCTCGTCGCGTTGCGGTTTATTCAAATCTTCCCTCTCCCTCTGTGCGTTTTCTACGCTCTCGTATTATTATAGCTGCACGCACAAGCGCTTCGGTATTTTTACGCTCGCGTGCGCGTGTCACTAACACGCATTTAACACGCGATTACATCGGTGTGATTACAGTCTCTTGACCAGCTCGGCGGTCGCTGGATACTGTTACGCACGTGGCTTCTCTGTCTTACGTCACGCGATTCGGTTCTCAATTGACGAGCAGGGAAAAACGGCAGTGCCAATTTCTTTACCGCGGGCGAGAAGATAATATGACAGGAAAAATACGGGCCTCGACTGACTGACCCTTGGACAACCACTGAACTTTCAGGTTTCAAACTCGTTTCGAACTGAAATATTATTAAAAGTTTTACCAATCTGACTTCAGATTCGTCATCAGCGATTCAAGAAACTTTCGAGTATCAATTTTCGTCGAAATTCAAAGGGTTTTAGTTATTTTTTCAGGGTGTTGAACAAGCTATAGTTAAATTTGGCAAATCTGATTTCGACTTCGCATTCAGCGACTCGAAAACCTCATGGTTATACCAATTTTAATTCGGATCCATTATCCCATTCTCAAAATATCGTCGTTATAATTTAATCTTTTGCAATGTTATGTTTAAATAATTTAAAATTGTACTCTAGACTTCGTAACGTGGAGATGTAGTGAGAATACAGTTTTTTATATTCACGGTGATTAATAAATAACTCTTTTTTTTCTCTGAAAATAAAGAAACGGAAAGTGAAAAAATGTAAAAAATCATGCAAACGTACAGAAAAAAAAAAAATTTCTGCACATTAGTACGAAAATAATGTTATTCTTTTACGCTCATTTTTGGCTCGCTTATCAATTTCGCGGGTGTTTGTTGCGAGAGAAAAGCAGAGAGAGTCGCGGCGGCAGGAATTTGTAGCGTATCGTGCAGGCATTAGCGATACCAATTTTAATGGCATTCACGACTTGGTCGTAAAAACGTTGTAATAATTTTGCGCCCGCTATCGTGTCACCAACGAATTTTATCACCATCCTATGCAATTTCAATTTCATACCTGCATACGGGTAGAAGAAATTCTATCCTCGAAAGAATTTAACAATTATCGTTTTTCTAGTCATTGTCAGACAGGAAAAAATTCAAATAGATAGTCTTTCGTGTGGATTTAGATCATTTTGTAATCAAAATTGAAAGGATTCTGTGGCGAAATGGTTAAAATCTTGGCACAACTGTAATAATGTAGTTTTTTTTTTTTTTTTGAATAATTTGACAAATCATCATGGTAATTTGCTAGTTCTGAAAAGAAAAGTATGACAAGTGAATGAATTTTCGACGTGTTTATAGACGTTTTAATCCTTTCGGTACTGTTATCCGTTCCAGTCTACATACATTGCAAAAGTTTATAACAAAAGTTTTACTCGGGTTTTTTTTTTTCAGGAATAGGTTTTACGAACAATTCGAATACCTACCTGAAAAAAATATATTGAAAACTGACCGTTCATTTAACAATAAGTATGATTTTTAATCGAAAAAGTACAGCTAAAGTAGTCGAAAAAAGATGCGTGTAATTTTCGTTCTCGTGTTTAATTTTATAGCCCATTTGAAATTTATTTTCTGCCTGTAGTAAATAAAAAAAACTAATGTTTCTCGAATAGTCTGAAGTGTCATAAAAAGAAATGTACAAGCTCGGCGCCTATTATTGTGAAGTTGTAAAAAAAAAGAAAATTCGTGTCCACTGTAATGGACGTGCGTGTAATTTTTTTACACGTGTTTAGGAAAATTTTGAAACAATTTAAATACCGTGATCAAAGAATACAGAATCATAAAAATCAGAAAGATACCGTGACGAAAAATTTTATCGCAACGCTAGGATCTAATTTAGGTTTGAAATGGTTAAGGGTGGGGGAGGGGGGCTTACGGCTTGGACGGTATAAAATCTTACCTATTTTTAGGAGTTTCTTTTTAATAAGAAAACGAAAACATTTGGAGCAATTTGAGTTTCAGGACTTTGTTATTTATAGTATCAAGAATATTTTAGAATTTTTTGTCATCGAAATTATTAACAAAATGGCGGCATGGCGTGTATTAAACGAAATGTAAAACTTGGATAATTTTAGAAAAAGTGGGATACGTAGATGCGTTGAAAATTTGAGGCGGAAAAAAAAGAAGCGAACATTCTCTTCCCATTTCTTTGACCTACCGTTTTAAATCAGCTGTATATTTCTGCTGCCGCGTGTTTCCAGGACTCACCCTCCAATAATTCCTAATTCTCTAGCTCACAATCATCCCTGAGCCTAGGCGTGGAAGGGAAATCGAAGCCGGGACGCCGACCCGTCGACGGATATCAAAACCTGGAACAGTCGGCGTTTTCATCCCCCGCAATTTCCCACTTAATATCCTCTCGCCGCCAATTGTCGACCCTACTCTCTTACTCTTGTTACAATCTCACCCCTCTCCCACCTTTCGACGATTTTCGCTTCTTCGTTCGTGCGGAAACCTCCCCCCCCCCCCCCCCCAAAAAATAATAAAAAAAAAAAAAAAAAAACTAAACGTAATCCCGTTCATTCAATCGGAAATCAAAGCTCTTGACAATCAATGAAAGCAAGGCTTTCCAGTTTGTCACAGAACCAACGGAACTTTGTTTATATACTTGCGTTTCGACGAAGATATCACGGGATTATTGGCTTGAATCGGTGAGTCGATTTTCGAATCGCGCGCGCGTCTCGCGATCCCGTCAATTTCTCGCGTACGAAGCGCGTTGTTTCTGGATGCGCGCGGCTGAGGCGGGAGAGCCAGAAAAGGTTGAGGGATCCAGACGGCGCTGGCGTCCCGACGCCTCGCCGCGAACTTTTCGCTTGATCGCAGTTTGAACCTCACGCGGTACCGAGACACTGGCCGGTCGCCAGTGACGAACCGTAAATATAACGCGCGGCTGATTGATTCCGAGGCGAATCGTTCAATTGGATTTGTTTCCGTGCCCTTTTCCCTTGTATTGAAAACTTGATTGTAAATTGCCGACAAGAAAATAAATCGGTGTTCGATTATACAGACTAAAACTGTGTAAAACTTTACAATTAATGAAATTCGATTGATCCGTCGAGTGAGCGTGATTGATAAAAATTTTATTGTGATCCATTTTGACAGTGTGGAAAAATAATCGTGATACAAGGAACAGCGATTGCAAAACATACCCGAGGTATCTTCCACGCCAACTCGGCGAATCATTTTTTATACGATTTTCCTAACTCTAAGTAGCACTCGTGATATGTTTAAAAAACTTCTCTCAAACCGTTATTGTTTTTTTTTTTTATTTATTTATCAAATTTTAAAGATGAAAACGGAATGACATTTTTGAAATTTGGGAAAAAATTGTCAAAAATTCTTCGATCAAAGACGATCATTTGAGACCAAATCCGGAAGTGGAAATTATTTCATTTCATACTTATCTGACGCATTTCAAGAATATAAGGATTCCTGAATTGGCTTAATTTCGTATTTTCATTGATAATTATTCATTTTTGCACGTGTATAATTATCCGTTTCGTGCATAAAAATAAATAATTACCGATGAGAAAACCAAATTAAGCAAATTAAGGAATGTTTACTTTCTAGAAATTAGTCGACTAAATATGCAAAGTAAATAGTTTCCACTTTAGGATTTCGCCTCAAATAATCGTCTTCGATCGAAGAATATTTGAGAATGTTTCTGAAAATGACAAAAATATCATTCAGTTTTAGTCTTAAAAATGTGTGTGTGTGTGTTTTTTTTTAATAAAAACTAATTTTAGAGGAAAGTTTGAAATAATTACGGAGTGCCATTCAGAGTTCCGACTTTCGTAAAAAAAATGATAAACGAAATAAAAAGTGGTGAGAGGAAATCCTTTTTACCGCGTACACGCTACCTGTACTATATAACGCGGATTTCTGTTTCTGTAATTTTTAATTAGAAACAATAGAGAGAAAAAACCCGGAATGAACGTGGAAAAATAAAGATAAGCCGTCTTTGCCCATACAAGCCTTATTCTGCGCACAAGCTTTCGACGTTACCTACGCAACTGGTAAGTGGCTCGATGTAATGAATGTAAATTATGAAACCACCAGCTCAGACAAAACTACGGCTAAATCGCTTCGCCTGTGAGTTCTAAAAGGGATAATTTAGCTTTGAATTGTTCATTTCTCGCCCGGTTTTGTTCATTCAAACGTTGATCCGCAGGAAACCAGACGCGTGACAATGGAAACGGAATTAATCCTCAAGTATCCTAATTCTTTTCACCCATAGAAATATTCTGCAAACACTTTAAACAAACTCGATGCCTGGTATACTAAAATTTCATACTAATTGCATCGTACAATTGTTTAGAGAATTTCGTTTTTCGAAAAGCAGGTGACACATTTTGGAATAAAAAAACAGCAACGGTTGTTGAGATATTTTGTTTCGACCTCATTCGCAACCCCGAGTCTCGTTTCATTTATTTCTTCTGTTTCTCAGAATTTGAAGAGACGGAATGAAAAGTTATTATTACCTATATGGCATTAGAGTTTATTTATTGCAGTGATCACTGAACATTGACGTGTGATTTATATGGTATTAGAACGCAGAATTGTAAAGAACCGCGAGATAAATATCTTTGCAACCGTTTGAGGAGTTCCAATTAATTAACACTCCCCGTCCATAATTTCCCGGTAAGATATGTTGGTGCCGTTGCATCATCGGTGATAATTTTGAAACAATGAGATCTAAGATCGTATAACACGAGTGTAAGAGTTGAGGAGAGGATCGTATGGTAAAAAATACGATCAAACGGAGAAATACAGGAAAATGATAAAAAATGAGTTACAGCGAATTGAGATCAAACGTCTCCGGATGTGGTTTTAAACGTCGTTCGCAAACGACCTTACGCACGCAATTAATTCACGTATTGCCACGGAGTTGATACGATTCTTTGAAATAGGTTATCCAATAAGGAGGGAAATAGGACGGATAAATAAATAAGTATATATGTATATTTATATATATGCGTGGTAGAGTAATGGATAATTGTCTACAGGTATGCTAAACGCTTTTATCTACCTGGCAGTAGAATCTGCGTTTAAATTGTGCTGGCCACCTGCCAGTCGTCTATAATCGAATTCAACCTACCCGCTTGCCTACGCAAATAAATATATTGTCGATATTTACCAATCGTGATATCCCGGCTTGCTAGGAATTTTGTCGTTGCGGGGCTTGACATGTGAAAATGTGTATACATGGCACGTACGTACCATGTATACGATATTTTATACGATATCGACAATTTGCTTGTGACAGCATGTTTTCCGGGAGGGGCGTATATTCACTCGGGTTCTCAGCTCTTCGCAAGTCCAATCACGACGGATTTTACGTCACTTCGAGTATTGTCGGACGATTTTTCAAGTATGCCGTCTTTCGATACAGATCCATCGGGGCGGGGTTAAAATTACGAATTTGAAAAGTTTCGAAAGCGCCGAATTCTGAATTTTTTTTCTTAATTTCGGAACTTTAACCCGGCACTGTTCTCGAACTCACGCGTTGTTAATTTGCTTCTCTTCTTTCTCCTTCATCATTCCCAATTCTGTTGATGAATTGGATTTGTTCTTGGCCTTTTTTTTTTTTTCTCTTAAATTCACATATTTTCGAACACCGCATTCGTGTTTAATTTTATACCGGCTTTAGGTTGAAAAGATACGTTCTGGTCTTATCGGTAGTACACTAATGCGTCGACGAGTTATAAAATTGGAAAGTTAAAAAAAAAAAAAAAATATATTCCCCGTGTCATTTAAACGAGAAATAAAAAATTGCGACGATGCACACCTCGTAATATTAACAGCTCAAATTTGGACAGCGTTTTTGTTTTTGTCTCTTGGAGCCAATATTTTCGATTTGAATTTTGAAAAAAATTCTCTACAAGAAAGCGAATGGTTTAATTTCTGCCAGACTCTAAGCCCGTCGGGGATTTTCAGGGCGTGTATATCCAGGAACTAGGTGAGCGAGGGGGCGGCTAGCTGGCTGGCGAAGTAAAGTGCGTTCGTTCGCGATGAGATAAGAGAGGAGAGAGGAGTTAAGAGCAGAGTCTGCGTGCGGCACATGTAGTAAGTACGCACTATCTCGCCTTTATATTATTATTCCGCGGTATCTCGCTGCCCGATAAAGCTCGCTAGATGAACGCGTCCGTGTTCGGTCGGATGATAGGTATTATATGGATACCTGCCCTCGTACACCGTCGTCATCACCGCCTCTATCTCGCCTCTCAAACCTGCCCCATTCAGCCCTGTATCCTATAATAAGCGACACGAGGTTGTACAACACGCGAGTACGAGTAGGTGTACAAACAACCGTTCGTTTCAGCCATTCTTACCCTCTCACCTTTGTGCCTGATTCGTTCTTATTTTTATTTATTTTTACTCCTCTCTTCTTTCCCCTCGCAATTTTAGTTTTTCCCACGATTCTTAAAGTTTCAATTTTTTTTTCGTTCGATCTCGTATTTTGTCTATTTTAAAAAAAAAAAAATTTTTTTTTTTTTAATCTCTTTTCCTCTTGCGTGGGTTCAAATTATCCCGTTGAAATTTGTCCCGCTCTTGATATGTTTGGAAAACAAAATACAGTTTTTGAGAATCTTTGAGAATTTTAAAACAGGTCCGTTTCAAAATCACTCTCAATACTTGATCAACTGGTTAAATAAAAATTTCGAACAAATGCAGAGTAATATTTCAGAGTCGGTACGATTGCAGAAATTTTTTGAACGAGAATGAAAAAATGGCGAGGATCGGACGTCGTTGGTTGGGTTCATTATTCAATATAGTCAGCAATTAAGTAAATATAGGAGCCCAATTCGTAAGTTAATTTGTTACGTAAAGACAAAAGAGAAAGAAAAAAAAAACAAATTTCTTTTCGCGAAACGCATACAGACTTACATATCCTACTTTTTTCACCCGCGATCCCCGTGTCTATTTTTTCAACTCTCGAGATTCGGCATATTCGTTTGTTCGCGATTTTGAAAGCTTGCCTACCCGTCGCGAGGGCGCTTGACACGGCAACCCTTGGAAAAGGGGTGGAGGCTGCACTCCTCCCGACGGATGAGAAACTGGCTGGCAATTAATTTTAGATCTCGGTACCGCGGAGCTTTTGCTTTTTCCGCGTCTGTTCGACGGTACGCGAGGACCGAGTAGCTCCACTACTGCGTGTCTGACTATCACGCTCCGCTACTACTGGCCGCCGGTTCGCCGTCCAACGAGGCCTCGCTTTCTGAATAGGGACGCGACCACCCCTGCCGTGCCGCTCTTTTTTCCTCGTTAACACTCGACAAAAGCAGCGATAAAAATGCGGGGGGTAAGAAACAAAATAAAAAAAAACGATCCCAAGTCGCGAAAATTTCACTCCAAGTTTAGAATTTTGGGCAAAATTTTTTTTACTCCTTCTTTCACTCCGCGTAACAAAAGTAAATAATCAACGACATTTCCCATTAGAATATTTTCGTTACGTTTACTTTGTTTGATTTTATGCAAAATTTTGCGGAAAATTGCACCAAAAAGAGTTGTAAGGAAAAAAAATTACTCCGTATGAATAAAGGTTACTCGTCGCTCTTCTTTGCGTGTTGATAAAAGCAGCCGCTAAAGAAGGAAGAAGAGAATACGGAGGGTTCATTCCACGCACGGTTAGACTCGACTTCTGTTACGAGCGTTCTCTCTCTCTCTCTCTCTCTCTTTCTCTCTTTCGTTGCAGTCTTTTTTTACAGCTATGTATTCACCTTGAATGAAAATCCCCCGTTCGTTGGCGGCATCGCGTCGGTTAGGGCGACACGGAATATGAAAGAATGGGAGAAGGAAAGAAAATGAGAAAGCTCCGAGGGAGGGGTAAAAAGCCGAGCTTTACGGCGTAAATAACTACCGACGGATGTACATTTATATAAAAGTATAATAAACGTATATACCGTACTTTAGTTATCCCCTGATGAAAGATCTTCGACCTTGATTCGCTGACGAAGATTTCTGCCCCGCGTATCAGCGCTTTTCAACGATTTCGGTTTCACGTTTGGATCGCCGATGCTAATTCGCCTTCCTTCTTGCATACACAACTCGCGTATCCCGCGGCTGTTACGATTGTAGACACGTGTAGCTATTTTTCCACGTTGACGGTATGAAATACACGCGGATATATTTCTCCGTGCTTCTTTGTTTCGATTCAGCCGCATTCTGCAAGCCAGCTTGGATAATGATCGGAATCGTCGAGTAAAATTGCCGGTGTTGAAATTAACCCTATGCCCTATGGGTACGTATAATAAAAGCTTCGCGCTTGCAAGGATTTTCGAAAACTTTACCGAAGTGCCCCTCTGTGCTTCGGTCATTACTTACTCTCCGACTGCTTTCGTCATACGCGCCTGAACGAGCCTGAACACGTGGTTCGAAATATTTTCATCGACGATTACAAACTTTGCCCCCACGTCTCTACATATAACAGCACGGGGCATCGGCCTCTCCGTCATTCGGTTTTTCGATCGATCAATACTCGAAACAACGACTCATTTTTACCACTCTAGATTTCAAGGATGCATGGGACGTACAGGCGGGTCTAAAATATGCCCAATCTTTCTTTTTTTACGTTAGAGCATTTTCACCTCATCGAGCCAATTATATCCGGTAAAGCTTATCGTGACTTGGACAGTATAAGTATATGGGGCATTCCACGTCAAATTAGCAGCCCATGTACCTCACACCCTACCTTGTTACTTTTTTGTTTTTTCGCAAGTTTTTAGACTTTCCATGTCGGAACTGTTTTTGCTTTTTTGTTTTTCACATACCTCGATATAAATTCAACGATTCCGTGATCTATTTAGATAGAGGAAAAGAAAAAAAACCATCAATTCCGGCACGAAAAAACTAAATCGAAAAATATTCCGAGATTCTTTTGGTTCTTTACGAATATCATACTAAGAAGTAATTAAAATCGAAGCGGATGAGGCGCACGGGTTGCTACTTTGACGTGGAATGCCCCATATACTTGAAGACGATCACGTCACTCGATCACGCATCCTTCGAACGATTAATTATACTATATGTATACCGCAATACGATTTATATACAATAATTACAATTTTATATAAAGCGCATAGCGTTTTCATCAAGGTATCTAATTCCCGAGGATTAGTATCCGCGCATATACTCGCGACGAACTTTGGTGAAAATCCGTCGCTTTTACGTTACAGGGTGTAAATTCTCATTGAATCGCATTACCGTGATGTACTTAAAGCTGTGGTTGGCTTAACCGTCTATCCGCACGTCTTTAACACGGATTGTACAAGCATCTGCTCGCGTGTAAATTTCGGGTGGCAGGATTTATTATTCACCGTTTTACTCGTACATCAACCCTTCATTTCGCGTCCCATTGTTCCCCTCTTCTCTCTTGGTATTCCGATCTTTTTTTCTCTCCATTTCTTTTCCACTATCCCTCAGGACACTATGCAATCGTGGAATGATTTTATTCCGTTGTTGGTGGAGATCGTTTCTATCGCGCGATTAGATTTTGCTGATCATGAAATGGAGAAAAAAATTGGAACGAATTTGACGGACACTGGGTAAAGTCGGACAGTGGTCTCATACTCGTCCGCACATACCGTAACATAATCCACTCGTTATATTGGACGTCGTATTTAACCGCTCGTCGTGACGGTTTGACTGGCTTAAAACGACGCGACGAGAGTAAATTTCCGGTATATAGATATATATGTGTAGGTCTGGTACGGCATTACTTTTATCACGATGAGATTCGTTCGAGGAGAGTTGGATACCAATTTCATCTTGAGACGAGGAAAAGAGATAATGGAAGAGATATGTAATTGCGACTATGGTGATCTGATTTTGACGGGCGTAACGGCGATCAGCGAATAATCTAACGTCAAATATAGGATAGGGGGAGAAAAAATTGGACCAAGTTCCATCAGCGTCTTCATTATACCGTGGAATTGTCTTTGGAAGAAAATAGAGCTCCGTGATCGAGCCGTGATTCGCGAATAAGTCGCATTATATGTGACGTATGAAATTTCGCGAGGATCCCCGCGGTCTTGTAATGAATGTGCATAAAAAAAGCAAGCAATCCTGCGCGCCCTTCCCATCGTATTATCCCAATCTTTGCTGAGTGATCGCAATCCTCTTTTGTTCCAGACTCAATCTCCACGTTCAAACAAATCTGCATTAACCGTACTGGAGGCGGTTTGATGGAACATTACACACGGGAAGCGGCGATTCCATTCCATTCCCGTTGCGGAAAGTGAACAACATTGCGGAAGCTAGCCCGCGTTATGCAAGCAGGAAATAAGGGTGCAAAAAAACATCGCATCAACGGCACCAAGATGAGCAGCTCAAACGCTCGACCACCGTCCGGCCATTGTTCGATAGTGAAAACGGCGCTCGAGCTTCCGGAAGTTCGCCGAACGTAGCCTCCGGAACCCGTTCGAAACATGCTGCTGATCGTTTACTTCCTAGCCACGTTTGTCGGCGTCGCTGCTGCCGGGGATCCGTCGGCTAGAGTCAAAGGTGACTTGGTCATCGGAGCCCTCTTCAGCGTTCACAAAACCCCCAGAGGTGGTCAGGGTGCTTTGGTCTGCGGTGAAGTGCGCGAAACGTACGGTATTCAACGGGTCGAAACGGCCCTCATCACCCTCGACAAGATCAACAGCAACAGCAGTATTTTACCTGGTGAGTCCTTGTCTTCGCGACGGTTTCACGTAGCAAAAGAAAACGGAAGAGTCAGCCCTTCGTCTTCTTTTCATTCAGGCGTCACCCTCGGACTCGAGGCCAGGGACTCGTGCTGGTCGGCTCCGGTCGCTCTTCAGCAGAGCATCGAATTGGTTCGAGACGCCATAACTCCGGTGCTCACTCAGTCTCAACTCTCGCAGAACGCCGACACTGCGCATTGCTTGCAAGCCGCGCCTCAGGTCCCTATTCAAATCCACAGCTATCCTGGCTCTGCTTCCAATTTATGACCGTCAAAGTCGTTGTTTGTTTTCAATGTTCCAGCAGGAGACTCCCGACGGAAAAGCTCCGCTTGTCGGCGTTGTTGGACCAGGATCGAGTTCCGTCACTCTACAGGTTCAAAACCTGCTTCAGCTTTTCTCCATTCCACAGGTGAGCGGAGCTGAGTAAATTCAGATCTTGCGGTGGTCAGTGATTAATCAAATTCTCCTTTTGTTCATCGGTCCGAGTAGATTTCGAATCAATGCCTCCGATTCTTTCGACCCGAACCAGATATAACCTGTTACTATTCGTATTTCCTTGGGAACTAGTCTCAATCTTTAGTCTCTATCAAACGTTAGAGTTGCTTGAAGTGGTGAAAAAGACCACGTCATCGGAAGCCAACCGATTTTCGCAACATTTCAAAGATCTTACGAAACTTCTTGGATCACGAAAGGAAGTTTAGGTGTCCAAAGCTGCCAACACGATACGAAACTATTTTCCTGAAGGAGTGTTCACTTGAAAAGTTCTTCTCCAAAGTCATCGCTGCCGAATGATTGTTATACCGTTGTTACTCAATTTAGTGTTTTCACGTTTTGTTTCCTTACCGGGAGATAATTGCGGTCGGTCTTGAAAATCTGTTGGACTCAAGCCGCCGTGTTTTAGGTCGGTTATTCGTCGACGTCACGTGACCTCACCGACAAGTCGAGGTACTCGACGTTCCTGCGAGTCGTACCGTCGGATCATTACCAGGCCCAGCTGCTGGTGGATCTGGTGAGATACTTCAACTGGACCTACGTGTCCATCGTCAACACTGACGGTGAGTGTGTCATCCCCCATTCCCAATTAGCAATGCCCGAGATCCTCGATCAAATCTTGCCGCACAACGCGCATGAATGCATTGTCCCCAAGGCCTGAGTCCCGTTGTGCACCTCGTATCTGCCCGCTGGAGTCCCCCGCATATCGAAACCCTCGGCCAGGTGGCCTTCTACACAAAGCGACGTCGATTCCGCAATCCTCGAATTGCTTCGTTGATTGCCTCGTACCTACCAACTTCGGAATTGGTGCCTGATTCCCAGTCGGTCGTCCCTGAAAAGTTCGCTCGCGGATCGATTCATTCGTTCGTTATGAATTCAATTATTCCTTGTCTCGTCACTCCGCTCAGTTTAGAACCGCACCAGAACTCATTCAAAAATCGCTGAAATTCGTTTCTTGAGCGTCTCAAAATTTCGTAGATTATTGAAAAAAGTGTATACGCAAAATCTGCGTCTATTCTTGATTTTCATTTCCTCGAGTACTTCTTGTTTGGAATTTTTTCTAAAAATATCTTGTTTGAGGGTGCTCTCGAATTTCCGAATCAAACCGTCGATCTCGACAGTTCTCTGTTGCGTACAAATGAAATAATCTCGGCTCGACGAATGGTCTGAACTTAGCCCCGTTGCAGGGCGTAAGTTTGTTTCGCGGAGCGGCTCTCAGTACTATCGAGTATCTCGTACGCGGCTAATAAAGTTTAGAACAGAAACTCCACTCATGATTTGGCCACGTGCGCGCGCGTATCCGCAACAAAAAAGCATGTATCTCAATATTTAATTCCTGGCCTTTTATTGTGGAACAGATATCGGACTGACGCTCAACCTGAGTTACGACCGGTCTTAAAAGCTTCTCGGATATATTTTCACACGTGTGAATCCTACGTCAAAGTATCCGGCGTAATTATTCTCACGTTCGGTTCATTCGGAGCGCCATGATACGGAGTTGCGGTTGATCATGTTGTGGCGCTGGTGTATAAAAAATAAAATTAGCGTATAAATAATCGTTGGTCGTGATTTTGTAGCTCACCCTTTTCCAATTATTCTATTCGCGTTCCTCTCCGGGTTCTTTATTTACCCCCGAAACGCGACATGGACGGATCGGGTGAAAAAAAAAAAACAACTGTTTGCACGAAAAAGAGAGAGAAAAACAAAAACCACGGTTGTAAAGCTCGATCTCGCAAAGTGTACACAATCACGAACGGAGCGACAGCTGAGTGAATGGAGACGGGAATGAACGGGTAATTAAGGGGTTGGCGTTTCGGTGCTTTGCAAAGCGATCAAAGCTCCGGCTGTCCGGTGATTCGTTGCAGTAAATTTAATTGAAAGGTTTTTTTCTAAAAAAAAAAAAAAAACACGTCCTATACGTACGTCATTCATTTTATTTTCAGACCTCAAGTGTGACAGACACGGAACGTGCGGACGAATCTGTGGTGAAAAAAAATATTCACGAATTCTTTCACATTGAGATGGATACTCGTATGAAACTGTTGACGTTGAAGCAAGTTTACGGAGGAGAAAAAATGACGATCAGTTCAGATCGGATACCCGAATAAATCTTCGTCAGATTTCACGCAGAGGCAAAATCGGTGCTTTTCGACTTATAGCCTCTACGGGGTATAGATATAGTTATTTTTTTTTTCCCCCCCATCTACCACCTTCGGGATTTCCGTCGAATATTGAGAAGAGATAAAATCGGAATGTAGAAAAGAGGCGAATCGAGAAAAACCATTGACGCCGAAACGAGGAGTCCTTCCTTAACCTCATCAGTGTTAGCTGACTCGAGCCAATAAACCTTTCCTCATAAATTCACGCTGCAAGCACATCGAAGGTGGCAGCGGGCAGTCGCCCCCCGGCGTTTCGGGATACATAGATTTTTTTCAATCCTTTTTACAAGCCAGGGGATTCCCGGGGTTCAAGTTCATTTTTACCCCCATATTTTTTCCGACCAAATTCAAGCGGGGCTGGTAACGTCGACTATAATGTATCCTTGGAAAGAGCGTTAGCGCAGGGACGAATTGCCTCGAAGCGAAGGGTGCTTTAAAGGAAATGAGGGAAGAGAAAAAAAGTATGTCTATATAAATTATCCGTTTAATTGTCGTGAATGAGTTCGCGGATTCGGCTTCATTCTGTTTCGTTGCGCTTTTATCCCCCCCCCCCCCCCCCCTTTCTTCTTACCCTTCTTTTCTTCTTATCTTGTATTGTCTCCGTATTGACGTTTCGTAAATGGTTGCTTCGAGATATGAATTCAAGGCACGGTTATAATCCATCCACACCGTGACAGGATAAAAAGGGGAAAAAGGAGTGGGAACAAAAAGACAAAAAAAAAAAAAAAAAAAGGATAAAACGCACACTCTAATTACCCTTTGTTCGCTTTTGCGGTAAATTAACCTGCCATTGTTACGTACGGTGATAATTATCTTCGTTCACGGAGTGACGGTATTCGGTTCCGTTTATAGGTAGGTACATACCTCGTCATAATCACGAGAATACGTTTCGCAAGATTTCGCACATTCGATTTTCCGAAACTTCAAATGCACTTGGAATATTAAGTGTATATCCATGTGTATGGTTGTATATGCGTTTCTATATCCATACTAGAAACTATAGGAACCCGACAGAGTCAGCGAATTTCAAGTTGTTGGGACAAATTTATTCTACAACGGAAACGGAAACTGTTACCGCGGTTTCCCGATGCGAAACATGCAGGATCGCCGGGGCGTATATATATATATAATATATATAATATATATATTTACGATTTTATTCACCCGACGACAAATCTGTCGCGTTTGCAGTTTTTCTCTATTTATCGATTTTCGTCATATCTTGATATTTTATTTTCTCTTTCCCCATTAACTGTCAAAGTGCGAATCTTTTTTTGAAATATTTTGATTCGTTCATTGACGAGGTTGGGTGAAAATAATTTTGTTGACATCCGTCGACTGTGTGACTAACGAAACACGGTTTTCTTTAACCCTTTCAGTCACCCGTTTTTCAACTCAATATTTAGGCCTGAATTTTGTTACTCGGGGACTTTTTCCGGTCGCCGATCACGAATCCGAAGTCAGAATTTGATGATTTCTAAATCGAAAATGGCGGTTCCAATATGGCGGAAGACAAATCAAAAATATAATGACTCTCGCCGAAACTTGTTATTCCGGGGTTTTTTGGGACGCTGATCCCAAATCTGAAGTAACAAAGATCATTTGAAGTTTTAAATAAACTGCGATAAGGGTAGGACATGGAAATTTTTGAGGCGGGACGCTGAGCGTTCCGCTGTGACGGAAACGGTTGAGAAAATAACTGTTTTCTTTCTTTATGTATTTCTCTTTCTTTTTGTTTCAGAAAATTATGGACAGAGTGGAATCGCGGCGTTTCGCGAGCTGGCCGAACGAAGCGGAGTCTGCGTTGCTCGAGAAGACGCTGTTCTCTCGACAGCGGAGGACGCGGCCTTCGACAGAGTCCTGACGAACCTGAATCAGGATCGTGCCGCGAATGTTGTCGTCTGTTTCTGCGAGGGCATGACGATGCGCGGCCTGCTGGGAGCGTCGAGGAGGCTGAATTTGACAGAGAGGTTCATGTTCATCGGAAGGTACCTTGTTGAATGATCGTTGGAAAAAAAATTATTGATTCCGATTTCGATGGAAAAATATGTCGAGATGTCCAATCTGAAATGGACAACGGACAATGTAATTGCGAATTTTCGTGTAGAAATTCTAAGGAACTTGGACTTGAGGCGAGGAGTTGACCTAAGCTCTTGAAATTTTGTGGACGAAACTCGTAAAAAGATCGTATTCGGAGTGATCGTCTAACGGCCGAATGGTCCGTTGTCTCCTAGGGGCGGGTTTGAAGTTCCAAATTTGCTTCGTCGGAACTTTGCTGTATCGCAACTTCAGATTTCGGAACTTTGAGCGTCGGGTTTCGGGCCATTCGAAACTTTAAGTTTCGTCGCTAAAAAATTCGAAATTTGGCGAAAACTCTTCATAATCGACAAGTCATCGAATGTATCGACACGCAGGTCTAAAATATGGTTGTATTTCGCCAACGATTGATTCATGCTTGCCAAAAGAAAAAAAAATCTTTATCTCGTAAAAACTTTCATCGTTTCAAAGAATTGCCGAGCGTTTGTATAGTATAAATTCGACCTTCTTTTCGGAACGAATATTTCGCCAGTCAGCTGCGCCAGCTCAATTCTTCCTCTGGCAATTGACTCGGTGACCTTCCAGCTGGATTAAATCATGACTGATTTGCTGGCTAATTTCAACGCGCCGGTGGTTGCGTCTTCTTCTCCAGAGTGGACGTGGGCTCGGGTTGGTACGATTAGTCGGTACATCAAAACATCAATTCCTAAATTCATAAATTGATAAATTTTTCCGCCGTTTCGATTCGTCACTCGAGGGTTTCCACCGATGCTAACTGAACTCGTCGGCTCGGCAACGGGGGGACGAATTTTACCCCAACGATGATTAAGCTCTCGAACGAAGTTGGCTAGAGCTACGAAAGCTCGGCGAACTTCCTCGGGGGTTAAATCTCCATCGTCGATAAACGGCGCCGCGACGATAAGTCGAGCAGCGAACGGAACTGTTTAAGTAACGGATGCAGCGACTTAGCTTCAGGAAGCAAATGGTCTAGGGGTGGGTTGACAGAGAAGGGGAGAGACTCAATTACGGTAAACCGCAATCGCAGGTACCTCGAGCTAGGTAATCAGCCGAGGTGCCGGCGAATAAATTGTCGAAGCCTCTATTTTTCCATTCACTTTTTCGCCGAATCTCACCTCAAGGGTGTATTTGCTACACGTTCTCAACCAAAATGAAGACGATAAGAAAATTAAATTTTACCGATAATAATATATAGACCAGAAGCTGTTAAGAAATTGCTTAAACCAAACATTGTTTAAGAAATTTTCAGGGAATGCTCTTTTTCTCATGTGATATGAATTTTTATCTTATCGCAAATTACGTATAGCCAGGAAGTCCTTAATTTCAGCCTCTCCGTTAATTATACATTATCAACCGGCTAATTCACTCCTTCGCTGTAAACAGCGACGGTTGGGCTGATCGAGACGACGTCGTCACCGGGCACGAATTCGAGGCTTGGGGCAGTCTCTCGATACGAATCCACTCCCCCTACGTCCACGAGTTCGATGACCACTACTTCGCCCTCAAACCCTACAACAACTCGAGGAATCCCTGGTTTCAAGAGTTCTGGCAGCACAAGTTCAACTGCTCCTTGCCCGGCCTTACCGGTAACGACGAGGACGTCGAGAGGACTCCGACAACCACTGTCTTTCCCGTCGACAAGAAGATCTGTACCGGTGAGTCGCTGATTTCATTCCCTTCTTTCGCGACTTAACGCGAGTCGCGTGTTAAACCTCACCCGCAATCATTCGACTATTGGAATTCATTCGCCCATTTGGTTACCTGCGAAATTTTACTAACAAGGAGAGTATTGGAACTTTGAAGCATGGATTCGGCTTTACCATTTCCTTGGCCTAAAACATGAAGCCTGTGATACGTAATTGCGTCTCACTAATTCCTCTCTTCACTCTGGGTAAAATTGATAATATCAACGATTTGACGAGCAAAATGTTACGACAAATGAAATTCGTTGGGTATTTTTACCTTGAACATTAATTTTTTCTTGATTTCCATCGAAGCTCCAGTGACAGGATCTTATAGATTCATATTATTTCAGTAGTACAATATTTTTGACCCAAGGAAAACTCTCAGAGAAGTCTCAGCAGAATCCATGATCCGAAGGTCTGATACTCTACTGGTAAGTCGTCGAAGGTATATCGTCAAATCTCTTATTATGTACTTCATTGGGAAGCGGGGACCAGTGTCGGTGATAATTGGCAGGATTGGGTAATGAGGGAGGAGTTGATCCGGGTCGAACTGTAGTCTGACCCATAGACGGACGGCAGAGTTTAAACGGGTCGTAGACGCACGGATGTGTGTAATCCGGAAATCCAATTCCACGACGTCGGTGGCGATGAGAAGCTGAAGCTGCGGGCCGTTTTCCAGGGACGAGTAGGCGTCAGGAGCCCCGCGAAGAAAGAAATAACGTCGGAAAGACATCTTGAAACAATTTGTGCTCAATTGTTTAACCCTTTGCGGCACAGCGTCTCGAATATGAGACACCTTTTTTGAATCGGTTATTCGAGATTTAGATTCAATTTTTGAGATGTCGCTGTAATTTTTTTTAACGCATGATTGGACTTCTAGGATGTCAATGTTGATGTCTTAAGATGGATTATCATAATTCCGTGAATATACTGAGCGCTGTAAATAAATGCAATTGTGGAAAGTTCGTGGGGATTAGAAAATTGAAAGTCGCTAAAAACGAATCCACTGTCAGAATTTCAAAATTCAAGATGGCGGGCTGAAAATATAAAAATTGATCCTGTTCGCTCATATCAGAACCGGCTTTTTCAACTTTGAAAACTTTTCGGACATCGAGAACGTTTATACGCTCACTTTCAAAGAATTCGACTGCAAGGAAAAATGTATGCTTCAGAGGGTTAAATTATACCTGCATCTGTAATCTATGTAAAAAATTTGATACTATATCAGACTATGGCAGTTCTTAAATATGTTACACTGTTTTTACTCGACTTTCCTTTGTTCCGAGCCAACAGTAAACCGGAATGAAAATACTTCGGCTCAGGAGCCCTTGATTCGCTCCTGGAAAACGATTGACTTCGGTGAACAGTTGGTCGAAGATCGAGTATCCGAACCGCCGTCAAATCGCCCTCCCTATTTAATCGACAGACAAAATGATATTAGGCTGAATTGACATCAGCCGCCGCGACGCTGATCGTCTACATCACCCGAAAAAAATCGAATTCACCATTCAGCGATATTGCCGAACATTAGAGTCAGCTCGATTATAATTAATTGTCATCTTTTAATTTCGATAAACTCCCGCAAAAATCTGAAAGAAAAGAAATTTCCATCCTCCGTATAACTATTTAGATTCTACACGCGATATTTGTGAGATAAAAATTTGTTCTTTTTCTATATTCACATTCGAAGAATATTTTTTACCGCATTCTTGTCGACGGTCGAACAAATCGTTCCTTTCAACGCTTCTTTTAATTAATTCACTCCTCATATCTCTTCCGCTCGGGTATCGCGTGAGTGTTTAAAAAATCTGGCGAGATTCCAATAACAGCCACGTCTGGCCGGATATTTGGTTTTTAACAGCCATGTAGCCAGTCGATGCTGTGTATCATTCAGGTAACAACAAAACCACGATCACGAACGCTGCCGTTCGTGGTATACAAATAGACAATTTTACGATCGTCGTCGGTCGTCGTTCCCATTTTTATGAAACTAACACGTACCGGGCCAGTCGATCCTGTTTTCCCCGCCCTAAGCCCTGCGGAAAGAATATAAATATCAGTCGCAAGTTTGTTTATTTTTTATTTTATACGTTTGAGTAGTGCTTTTATTTATTTTATTTTTTTTTTTTGTTGTATTTTTTTCTTCCTCTTTGCAAATCGTACGAGAGATTCCAAGGCTCACAGAATCTCAGTTCTAATATTACAATGCCTAAATTCGCCGCGTCTATTCCAGTCTATACGTGAAAATTCGCCGCCTCTAGGCAGCTCGGCCTCGAAACTGATTAAAGTCAACAAGACCGTGACTGCAGGCCGTTGCAAGTCCATATAGAAACGAGCTTGAAACTAAATTTCTTGCAAAGAAAGTCATGGTATACGATACGCGACGAGTACATGGAGCAAACGATTTTGGGAAAAAATCCAAGGGCCGAAAGAGGGTTGAACGATAAATAATGGTACATTTTTTCTGAATTATGTCGTCGCAATAACATCTGCTATTCGGTGTTGCATTTCATTTCTGTTGAAATTCAGGAAACGAGAAGCTCAGCGAGAAATACAAACAGGACCCGAAAATGAGCTTCGTGATGAAGTCGTTTTGGGCCATGGCTCACGGGCTTCACAACATGCTCGAGGAAGTATGCGGGAAAAATTTCTACGGCGTTTGCAAGGCCATGCGTCCCTTTAACGGGACGCTCTTCAAGGTGAGCTTTTCATCAACTTGAAAGAATTCTGAGATATTTCGCAAATATTGTAGATTCGATCCCCCGTAGTTCGAATGCCTCTTCGGAAATACTGAATCATCGGAAAGAATACCTAAAAAAAATCTTGTTCTTACGAAAAAATTAAATTTCGTGAATTTTTACATATTTTGGCGAAAGAATTGAAATAATTTGTATAAAATAGCGGTAAAATCGAAATTTGCGTTTTCTCCGAGGGTCGAGTATTTCAATATTTATCGTCGTCTTATTCTTACAACGCATTCTGATTCTTCAACCTCAAGGATCACTTGATGAACGTCACCTTTTCCTTCGGCGGTGAGGACGTGGAATTTGATCGACGTGGTGATCCTCCAGGCAGGTCGGTGCGTATATCGGTTTCCAAAATTTTATTTCTTCTTCTGTCACGAAAGGGGGGATGAAAAAATTTAATTGAAAATAAGTTCTTGAACAAAAAAAAAATCCGGAATCTTTCATTTAACATTGCTTTTCTGATTCGTTTATAAAAATGTCGATAAAATAAATAACTGGAGTCAATTTCGAAAAACTACGCTTCCTTCTAGGGTTGTTGAGATCAAACCTTACTAAAACCATTCAAATATCAATGGCGATAGAACCACTGATCAAAGTCAACAAGTTAACTGCCCTGAGCCCGATGCAAGTTCGTAGAAACGAGCTTCAAACTGAATTTCTAATTTCAATTTATATCATTACAATCTGCGATCAAAAATTTTGGTAGTAAAAAAATTGCCGGTATGTAGTTTGACGGAAGTAATTAACAACCTGACTTCCACTCTGTATATCTTAAGTGAAGTCATTTTTCTCTCGAATTCAAATCGAAGAAAAACAAAAAAATAAAAACGAAGCCAAGCATGTTTGGTTGTCGGTGACGGAGTATCGAACAACAACCAATATCGAACTAACCCGGTTTTGCTACGCTTCAGGAAGTCACAGTGAGATCGAAATAAGGCTTCCTCCCCGCAGGGCGAGTTCCATAAATCAGGGGGTAATCTCGAGCTCGATTTGACGCGTTTTTTTAATGGGGCGGCGGAGGGGAAGCGAAGAGAAAAAAGGGTTTACAGTATTTCACTTTTATTACCAATATGTCGCAGCTTCTCTAGCTGCCGATGGTGGGTGGACGTGAAACTTCGCTCTAATTCATCCTGTACATACATTCACGGGTATCGAGCTTATGTTGAAAACAAAGCGTGAGAATTCTTCCGCAGTCTCGGTGTAATTAATTACCAACATATGCGTATGGAAAACCGTCGGGGAATTTCAACTCACGATGTTCGTATCTTGGTATATCGGGGTTTTTTGTTCGTATTTTTTAAATCTTTTTTTTTTCACTTTTGAAGAATGATGTCCGTGTACGTTGCGCGTATCCTGTACAGCAGATCACGTGCAAGTATAAATATGCACGGATGAGTTGAAATATGGATTTTATTTTCTTTCCAACGTTTCGCTAATTATGTAAAACATCGATCGGACTATTTATTCATTTTGTTAAAAACATTGTACGTACGTTGCGATAATTGTTCGTGTAATTAATTAATAAACGCTTTGTCAAACGCATTGTATTGTTTCGTTCGCTTTCGTTCTTCTTTGCACGATAATTTGATTCACGTTTAAAAGTTCTCTTTTTTCTCTTATGCTTTTTTTTTTTTTTTCTTCTTCTTCAAAGTTTGATATTACTATTCGTTTCACACAACGTATCTTGTGAATTTGAAAATCGCGCATCGTAATTCTTGCGGTGAATCGGGACGGAAATTTTCAACAAAACGGAAACACGAGTTACGGAATAATTGTCAGAAGTAAAACGAGAGTATAATTAAATTAATTAGGCATAACATAAATCAGCCTTCAGACCGTTCGTGGAAAGAAGAGGGGTTAAAGTAACGCGTGTTGTTCGAACCGTGACAGCCGCTGCAGGTGCGTGTTTAATTAAAATACTTTCGTGGTTTCGTTTGGCGCGCCCTTAAGGGCTTACGTGGCTCTCGAAGGTTAAAAGAAGAAATATTTGCTCTCATTTTTTTTATTTTTTGTTAATATAATCGAAGAATCATTTTATCAAACTTGAAGCATATGAAAAAAGAATGTTTGAAATTTATATCGAAAAATTTGAAAAATTCAAACGTTCAGAACCGGTTTTCGGAGATTCAGTATTTTCGCGGTGGACACGATAATTCATGCGAGTTTTATCTGGAATTCAAAAACCAAATATTTTCTGTCAGTAGGTCAGCACGGCTAGCGATTGGACGATGGGTGAAAAAAAAAAATAAAATTGAAGTACGATTTTTGGTACAATTTACACAATTTATCGCCTTGTAAAAAAGTGGCTATACTCACCTACCGACAGAAGATATTTGGTTTTTTGATTTCAGACAAACCTAGCACGAGTCATCGTGTCCACCGCGAAAATACTGGCTCTCCGAAAACCAATTGTCAAAAATTTTTCGATGAAAATTTTATGAAATATCGTTGAAATATTCTTTTTTTATATGCCTTAGGTTTGGACGAATAATTCTTTTGTTATACTTGTTTTTACAAATTAGAGAAAATATGTTTTGCTCTTTAACCTTTGAGACCCACGTAATCCCTTAAAAGTGATCGTGGATAACAGTGGCAGTGGTTATTTGAGTAGGATCGAGTACCACAATCGGCGTTCGGAGAGGTCCTTCTCTTTTAAACTCGTTTGGTTATTTCTTTTTTTTCTTTTAATTTTTTATCAACGTTCTCACGTATTTTCTCCAATCCATATTACAGGTACGAAATATTGAACTATCAAAAACTACCCAACGGAACTTACGACTACATACAAATCGGCGACTGGAATAATGGGACCCTCGCATTTTCTGGCCTTCCACAATCACGCGGCACTCAAATCGTCGAAAGTGTTTGCTCCAAGCCCTGCCCTCCCGGAAATTACAAGGTAAGTTTACCTGAAAGGAAAAAAAAACATTGTAAAAAAATAAGAACATTTCACGGGAAACAAGCCGCAAAAATAAATTTTTAGCGATACTTTTCATTGCCGTGAAAATGGAAGAGTCTGTAGGTTTTGTCCGACAAACTTACGCGATGGTCTCGAAAACGGCGGAGTGAAAAATCTGAAGCTGATAAATTTTTGCAAGAAAAATTAGAAAAAAAGTTTATTTTCTGAAAAATGAAAGGCTTATACATGTTTTTTTTTTTTTAATGAATATATAAACTGGGAAAAACATAATTGTTTGTCGATTCCAGAGAGGTTCGAAAACGTAAATATTCACTGAAATTAGAAAAAGTAATTTTCTTACATCACCGGAGAGGATTACAAGTAGAAAATTCTCGCTTTTCATATACGCGCATTAAAATTATATTATAACTTATGTTGTAAATGAAAAAGAAAGAAACAAAATTTTAACACTGTTTTTTCCTAAACCGCTAAAACGTTGAACGTAATTAAAAGATCTATCAACTCTCCCGCATTGTTGAAATTTTATCCAAACACGATCGATACGAATGGGTGGTAAAAATTGCACGTAATTGAAATATCAAAAAAGAGTTGTTTTTTTTTCCCTCTCGACGCAAATTCTACGCAAGTCCGTCGAAAATTTTACTTTGAACGAGTTAAATCGAATCAGGACTTGACAAATCGGACGTAATATCGCGCAAACAGCGTTCGTCAAATTCGTAATTTCAGTCTTCACTCAGCGGTGGCGGCGCAATTTCTGCCCTCGGGCCAAAAACCGAGGGGGAAACGTTTCGGGCGAGGCAGCGGGCGACGGGACGCGGGGGTCAAACCGCACTCGGACGATTTTGCATGTTTGGCCTTTCTCTAGTTTCATCGTACGTCTTCCCCAACGGGATGTTTCAGAGTCTCTGCGATCCGAACAGCGCGCACGTTTCTAACCGAAATTCCCCCTCCGTTTCAGTCTGCAAACGAACCGCGAACTTTCCGCGATCTAATCTAGCAGCGGTCGCCAAACCGCGAATCCGACAAAGATACGTCACGGCTCGCATTTCCCGGGCTCTGGATCCGACCCTTGCGCCTTGGCGTAACGCAAGTTTTTACACCCTTGCAGACGATTTTGCGATACAATTTCTTTTTTTTCTTCCAACTTCCCGTTACTCTGTTTTCAGAGTAAAATTCAAGTTATTGCAATTACTCCTAATGCGAAAAATAGATCTCGACGTTTTCAAGTTTTGAGAATCACCACTTCCAATCATTATCAGACGAACGTCTGTATTTCTGTGTTTACGTATGTACGTGATCAGTTTTGTGAACGAGTTACAGGATTTCAATGGTTGTGGTCTCAATCGACGCGGCTTTTCTAAACTCAGAACCTGTTGGATTTTTGCTTCGATCAAATTAAAATTTCGATATCTTGAGAACGGATGAATGGATTTGAATGAAAATTTGTACCGTGAGGTTTTTTCGGTCGCTAATCAAAAATCTGAAGTCAGATTGCGAAATCCAAAACGGGGATCCGATGCGGTGGGATTTGAATCGTTAATCACGAATCTGAATTTCTAATTCGAAAATCGAATTTTTTTTTTTATCTCCATGAACTTGAAACCTGCAGTGTGAGAACGGGAAATTCGAGAGCAGGCCAGCTTAAAGCCGATTGTTTTGAGTAATAATACAGCGCAGATTAGGCCAATTAAAGATTAGCAATTTCGTATTAAACTCGAGGGATAAACAATGGTATTCAAACAAACGGAGCCTTTTGAGGAAACTCGGTGTGAAATTTCGGTGTTTATCAGCAACGAGGCAAACGGGCGTATGCATAATATACAAGCTTTGAACGTTTGTACGTTATAGAACAAAAGTTTCGTGTAAAACACGTGAAGAGAAACAGAGGGTGAGTCGAACAGACCTGAATCCAAGCGTAGAGAAAGTTTGCACGCGAAAGTACGTACACGTGCTCACACGCGCCTGTGGCCGTCGCTTTGACTTCACTTTGCGTTGTTTAATTAGACCGGTACGAGGCACCGAATTGCCTACCTGCATTACTTTTTCACCCTTATGGACTATATTACGTACCTACCCACATTTTCACGGCTTCGCTCTTTGCGAGATTTCACGATACGCAGCTTTCTCCGCTATTCACGCAACTCGTTGAATAACTACGTCGCGTAATCTACGCAGAGTTGTGCAAGAAGCGAGAGAAGCTGAGAAGAAAAATCGGCAAACGTAAGAATGGACAAAAAAAAAAAAAAAAATTGGCGAGGGGTAATCGTTCGAATTGATTGCTAATTAGCGCGAATATTCGTTGTATAATATTATAGTAACGATGATGATTAGCGAGCGATTATTATCCTCGGTTCATTCACGCGTTACTCGATGCCGTGTAATTATAATTATCTATTGTGCAAATACGCCGCTCATGTTTGCCTCGCAATTACGGTCTTCAAAGTTCATCCCGTCTCATCGATTTCCTATCCTTCGCTGCTTTGACGTTTTTCTGCAGACTCGATTTGCGGATTTTTTACAAGCTTGATTGGCCGACATACGCAATCCTCTGGCGAAAGTGGAAAAGTGGAAAGGAAACGGAAATAAATAAACAGAACAGAACCTCGAGGTAAAAAATTTCACTCGAGGTTTCATTACATTTTTATGAATTTCTATTCGTAGAGTTATAATCTATGATTAATTTGGGCTGAAATTTCAAAGCGCTGAGAGCAGAAAGTTGATTAAAAAAAAAAAAAAAAAAAATCTATTAACTACGATGAAAGTGTTTGCATAAAGAATTTTTGGTAGCAGTGGGCAGAAAATCATGCGTCGAAAATTTCTTACGCCTATACATATATGCCACTTTCGTAGTAGAATATTGACATTATTTTTCTTCACACACGCTGTACGACAATCTGAATGTTGTATCTACACATGATTTTTTGACTACATGTTTTTCAGCGAGGAAGATGTAAAGAAAAACAATTGTTTTCGTCAAAGTCTCACCAAAATCTTCTTCCAAAGTAATGCGAAATTGGGTAAAATTGTGAATTCCGAGGTCTTGACACCGGGCTTAATATATGCGTGAAATAATGTATTCCGCACCTTTTGTGACTCCTTTTACTTCCCCTTGGTATTCACCTCGTCGCCGCCGTTGACGTTTAAGGAGACAAGACTGAGACAACCGACGGTAAAATCTTGATGAAAATTTGATGCCGCCGCCGTCTCGCATCATCCGCGCAGCGCTCTCGCACAGCCTCCTGTAATTAGCCTAATCTAACGATCCTCGTGCGGACGATTTATTTCGAAAAGCCGCTTTTAAGGGAAACAGGCGGCGAAAATAGGCCAGAAATGGGATGAAAAAATTCAAATTTCGGCGGTCAAGAACTGAAACAACTCGCTCTCACATTTTCTTTACAAAAGTTTTTATCGGAGTTTTGACTACGAAATTCAGTGGTTCGAGTTTTGAAAATATAAATATCTAAGAACCAGGCGATATCTGACCGCGTTCTTGAGTTATTCTGGAATAACTAATGGAAAACGTCTAGTGAAAAAGGCGTGTAAACATGTTACACCAACATCCGAACGCACGGTGGAATTCAACGCTCAAAATCTTTCTTTATTATTAACATTTTCATCTACGAAAATGCGACAAACAACTGAGAAATAACAAAAATTGCGTTTATTTTTTGAGTAGTTTGTAAAGGGCGAATTAATTGAATTTTTACCACATTTTCAGCCGTCAAAGACTTCCTAGTCCACCTGAGCTCAATTTGGCGAATTTTATTTTCTTTACCGCCCTGAAAAGCTGGTTTCCTGATATTTTCACAGAACTTCAAGACCGGTGGCCAAGAGAAACGGTGCTGCTGGGCCTGCGTTCCCTGCGCCGACCACGAGATCGCCGACAAGGATCAACTCCAGTGCCATCCTTGCCCGAACGGACAATGGCCGAACGGCAACAAAACCGGTAAGAAGATTCTTCTCTCCGTTGATGTAAAAAGAGAGAAAAACGACAATAAATGAAATCGGTGAAAAAAACAAGGGAGGAAAAAGCGGCTGGGTGGAATTGGAGACCAAATTAGCTCATGAATCAGATCAAATTTCGGGATCGCAATCTGGGGGGAAGACGAATGATCCGGGAATAGGGAGGGATGGAACGGTATGGGTTCGGAAGACGGGAGAAAGAAACTCGGACGTGTATATAAACGTCTGGTGCAGGATCTCTGTTGTTATAACGGGGAAAAATGTTATTTATCGCGTAGCTTCCTTCGCCTCTAGCGGCCATCAATCGCCGGTCTTTAGAAGTAATTTATGCCAGCGTGACTCGGGGGAACGGTTAACGCGACAATGCCGTCGGAGGAATTTTTAAACAAGTCGTTAGTCACCTTCTCCCCCGTACTTTACATCCTCATCCCTCCGCCCCTGTCTTCTTCTCTCCTTCCGACAAGCCGTCCGCGTTGCCGCTTAATATTGTTCCCCCGTATACGTCGGAACGCGTCGCTAAGTATTGTTCCCCTTCGATTTCGTCGCAATTACACCACCGCATGGGACGTGATCGTAACGAGGATCTTGGCGCCGCATCGCGTCGCGACGCGGATCCCCGAACTTTATCGTCGCATATCGGCTAATTCGATCACTCCGTCTCTCCGTCACGCCTTTCTCTTTCTCTGTCCCCGCCAACCAAAGAGTGCCTCGTCATCCCCGACGAGTACACCTCGTGGGGCGACGCCGAGGCCGTCGTCGCCATGACCTTCAGCGCCCTCGGACTTCTCGCAACCTTCGCCACCTGCCGCGTCTTCGTCAGGCACAACAACACCCCCGTCGTCAAGGCCAGCACCAGGGAGCTCAGCTACCTCATCCTCGCCGGCATCACCCTCGCCCATTTCGCGGTATGATATTATGTCTGATCGACTGTTTTTCTTCTTTGGTTTTTTTTTTTTTTTTTTCCTTTTTAACACCATTTTTCCATCAGGTCGAGACTCGGTTCTCAATCATTGTACGGCCGTTCGGCCTTTCTTGCTATCTCTTCTGGTTTCGTATCGTACGACAATATACGTACACGTACGGGCGGAAAGGTTTTATCGTTTTACAATATCAATTTTTTATACCCTCGTATCAAGGGCTGCGACAGATGGACTGCCGTGTAAAAAGTGAGGCTTTAATCTACTTGAATGACGTATCGTTTCCACTTTTTATAAAAATTTTTCTCAACATTCGGTTCTTTTTTGTTTTTGGTTGTCGACTTTCTTTTTCGAACATCGGAGGGTTTAACTATTTTGTAACTATTTTCGCCCTCTGTTTCAACAAACAATCATCCGACGTAATTTTAAACGATAAACTCCGAGCCTTGGAGTGAGTATATGACACGTCTCTCCGGCTGTAGGAACTGTAGGCTTAAGAAGATAACAACAGCGGACCGGACGGCCAGCTACTGAGCATGATTAATTTGCGGACCAACTCGGTGTTAGCGGTACCGAAGCCGTTAAAATATTTTCGCAAGCTTAATTTTTCTTTCTTCTTGCTAGTTTTTTCCCTCTTTCTCTTTCTCTTCTCTCTGTCTTTTTTTTTTTCAAAACTCATATTCCCAATGCAAATTAATCGTAATTGAGTTGAGAAACTCGAAGAAGAAGAAGAAGAAGAAACCCTCGCGCCATATTCTTTGGGCACAAAGTTCAACTCGCTTAATATCGCAGTCGTGCAATCAGCTACCGCAAGAAACCGGAAAACCGCATACAAGCGTTTCGCCAAATTGAATATGGCATTCCGTATTCCGTTATGAATAAAGATGAATGCCGGAACACTGTTCCTCGGGTTTGCCCGAAGGTACGGAGAGATCGGTTGTTGATTTTTCGACTCTTCAAGTCGTAACCATTTCGAGAAGCTCCCTCTCGTTGAACCGTGAGAAAATAAAAATAAACAAAAATCCAGTAAAACTTGGTATATACTCCCGATAGCGGTAATCCGGTTGATCCACGCGGAGCGTGGCCGAATTTTAGTTGCGATAACGATAAAATACTTCTCCAGGTATTCCCAATCCTGGCAAAGCCGAGCGGACTCTCGTGCGCGGTGAGCCGCTTAATGCCGGGAATAAGCTTCGCGATGATATACGCGAGCCTTTTGACGAAGACGAACAGAATAGCAAGGATTTTGGCTGGCTCGAAGAAGCGCTTTCCCACGCGAAAGCCGCTCTTCATGTCCGCCACGGCGCAGGTGAGTCCTCGAGATTACGCCGCGGCTCGAAAATCGGGCAGGATACAACATTTGTCTCTGATCCCAACGCAGGTCGTCATCACCTGCATCCTGATCCTTATCGAGGCGGGCGTCGCGACGGCGATGATGCTGCTGGACCCGCCGTTACCTCTGCAGGAATTTCCGGCTCGGGACAGATCCGTCCTGACCTGCGCCACGTCGCCGAGAGCCGTGCTCTCCCCTCTGGCCTTCGACGCGGTCCTGATAGTCCTCTGCACTCTCTACGCCGTCAAGACCAGGAACGTCCCGGAGAATTTCAACGAGGCAAAGTTCATCGGGTTCGCGATGTACACGACCTGCGTCATTTGGGTCGCGTTCGTGCCGATTTACTTCGGCAGCGAGTCCAAAGTGCGTGAAAACAAGCGCCGGAGGGTAACCGCTCCTGGAGTTGGGTGTATGTCGTACAAAGAGTCCTTTCGAGTTACTTGGACTCGTCCAAAATCACGGAATTGCTTCAAGTCACGTGAAGTCACGTAAAGTTACGACAGTCGC
Source organism: Neodiprion virginianus (assembly GCF_021901495.1). Taxonomy (NCBI): domain Eukaryota; kingdom Metazoa; phylum Arthropoda; class Insecta; order Hymenoptera; family Diprionidae; genus Neodiprion; species Neodiprion virginianus. Next base: position 1,193,704 of record NC_060879.1, on the reverse strand, counting down.
CTGAAGTTATCGAGTCGTCGAGTCACCTAAAGACGCTTGAAATCACGCGAAGTAACTGAAAATCTTTCGAAATCTCGAGGTCCTGAAGTTATTTGTCGGTGCGGCTAACTCGAGGAGCGTTTCTCCCGTCGGTGAAACGAATGCTCGAGATTCAGCCGTCGGATTTCTAACGAATCGTCTCTGCCGCAGGTGATAACGATGTGCATGTGCGTGACCCTCAGCGCCTCGGTCACTCTTATTTTTCTCTTCCTCCCGAAACTCTACATAATCGTCCTACGGCCCGAGCGGAATAACCGGGCCCTCTTCACCACCAGCAAGTCAATCAGGTGCCACATCGGGGCCCGAGTTGCCGCCGCTATCGCCGAGCCCCCGTCGAAGCAGACGATATATCGACTGTCGGGGGAATCCGAGGCGACCGAAGCCAGCAGTAAGTCACAATCGCGGTGTAGTTGACGCGATTGTAAATCCCAGCACAGATCCGCATGACAATGCACAACGGAAGAGCACCCCTACGATTCACGCGTTTCGAATTTCCCTGATTCAATCAACTCCCATTCCCATCCCCCCCCCTTTCTCTCTGTTTCGCTCTCTATTCGCTGCGTGCAACGAACAATGCGCCGTTGTAATGCAAACTGGGAATCCAGTTTGATGCTAATGCTTTTTGTTGACGTACCGGGAGTAATTGCCAATCTTAAATTGGACTCTTGCCTGGTTCTATTCTTATTTTCGTACAACTCCCGACAGACAGCTGCAGGGCGACGATCCAGCGCCGAACGCTCAGCGTTCAGACGGGCGAGGAGCTGTTGGCCGATCTCTTCTGCATATCCTGCGAAGAAGATGACAAAGTTGGAAGAAGGGGCGGCGGGACGGAGGTGCCAAAGTCGGTTGTTACGAAACTGAACAATTCGATGGAAACTATCGTTTCGAGATCGATGGAGAAACTCTGCAGGTCGATCGAGAAGATATGCAATTCCAACGAGAGCGTTTACCGCGCGAAGGAAAGACCCTTCAAGGTTGATGCTAACCCAATCGGAAATGGAAGGAGGAGATCTTCCCCGTCCATGTCAAAGGACTTTGGCATCCAGCTGCAGCTTCCGGATTGGGCTGAACTCGATCCGAAAAATTTAATCAACGATCTCCGCAAGTGGTGAGTATATTAATTCGGCAGGGACAAGCTCTTTGGAAACTGTTTAAAGTGTGATTTCATTACTGATTCGACGAAAAATCAATCGCCAATTTGGCCGAACTTGCAGGACATACTAATTGTAAAAGGAAACGAGTAAAAATATCCGAAGAACAGTACCGAGTTGGCGGTTAGTTTTCTGGTGGAATCTTTCCCGAACCATCCGAAAAACAAACCGCCTCGGAACTGGCTTGTTCAGCGGTGCGTTTTTCCGTTGAAACGTCACAAAAGGGTAAATTTCAGCTCGCCGACGGTGCAGATGTTTCGTTCGTCATCGCGAAACGTTTCACCGACGAAAGACTGCGGCTGTCGTGAAAACGTTTACCAGATCGTTGCCGGTGATAATTGCGTGAATGATTGCAACGTTTATCGCCAATTTCACGACGCGACGAACGTCGGCGACGACGTCGACGAGGGGATCGTCGGTGTGAGGATACGGGAAGAGAACGACGTTCTTTCCGGCGACGACGAACCCGTTGTCAAGATCACCATCACTCTGGGGCAGAATTCGGCTGCTACTTCTGGAGGATGCCCCGTGGAGGAAACTGCCGGCGTTTGATCGTCGAGTGACGTATTTACGCGCACGTGAATCGTTACCGTTACTTTCTTTCTTTCTATTCATATTTATTCTTCTTCTTTTTTTTTTTCGAAACCTAATTACGCAGAAACTAGTCGAAGAGAGTTATATTTTTAACTCATCAAATTGCCCCGATCCGTTTTTAGTGATTTCGTCAACTCTAGTCATCGACGTTGTAGGACGCGTAGTATTCAATTGGCTGCGACGATGCGGACATCGATTTTTCTCAGACGAACAGTTTTTATCTCTCGAGAAGTTGCGCAGTCGTAGAAATAGAAGAAAACGAAAGGAAAGTTCGTGGAATTATGGGAATCGTGAAACAATATCGGTTCTTGATATACGATCGTAAATACGTAACGAACGCAATTCTAAATATATTCTTAAAAAGGAATACGTTCATTTTTTCTACTCTTGATGCTGATTTTGTTCGTTCGAATCGAACGTATTTAAAATATATATTTATAATAATTATTTCAATCAACATCCACCAACTCGAACCCCTTTCGACATGAAATATTATCACCATTATTCCATGCAGATTTCAATCGATTTTCCTATCAATTTTTATATTCCAGTCTTTGAGGTATAATTTTCTAATTTAATACTCTGTACCGTCTAATAGTCGTCGGGAATAAATCAAAGGTTATCTACTTTATGTATAAAATACTAACAAAAAGAATAATCATAATTAGCGTATATATATATATACGTACACATATAATATATATGTGTATGTATATATGCTAACAAAAACTGGAGACGCGTAGCGAAGGGATCAAAATGTAGCAAGATTTTTTTTTTTTTTGCGTACTCTGAAATTGAAATTGAAATTTCGTAATGTTACATCTCTACCCGTCATTAGAGAAAAAGGAAAGAATAATTTGAACAATATTTAGGCGTACAAAATCTATTATACAAGTATATATAATATACATGTTGTATGTCAATAAATTTTCAAATAAAAAACGTATAAATATACCTACATATGTTACTCGCACACTGAGAAAGACGATTTTATTCTACCTGTCACATTTCCGCGAGTCGAGAAACTTTGAACATTTTCTCGTTGTGAAATAAAAAAAAAAAAAAAATGATATTCTAGTCCCGAGGGTTTGTTCGAAATGTGACAATTGTTGCTCCCGAAAAGTGTTTTTCTTAATGTGCGTGTGTTTGTATACGTAGGCATTTAGATTAGGATATTCATACAAGGAAGGGGAGGGTCTCGACTTGTCTAAATAATTATCGACAACTCTGTAAGGTGTTTGTTCAGTCCTTATCCGTTATCTTCGTGTGTTGAAAAGTGTTTCATTTCTTTCCAATTCTTATAACGCACAGATCAGTGTGCTGATCCTACTCGCCTATCAAAGTTGTTATCATGATCTTTCGTTACCGAATTGGTCCGACGGCGGTTCCAATCCAACAATAATTGTCTAGTATCCCTCTCCCTTGAGATGCAATTAATAATCGTAGACTATATCATACACACAATTGTGAATACACGAGTCGTTACCCTTATCGTCGTTTCGTTTTATCGACGACATCCCGGACGTAACTTATTGTAGTTGTGCTATTATCGTTTCGGTCAAGTCGATATACTTGTACGTTTGGCAGAGAGAGAAAAAGAAACGTTTCTCTTTCTTTTTTTTTTGTTTACACCATTTTTCGTTGAATTATTACGACGTGGAAATTAATATCTACGCACGTGTAACGTAATTTTAGCGTAATGTATCTTCTATTGTTAGAGTTGAATTAAAAAGAAAAACAAATTTTTTAACACTTCGTCAGATGATCGAAATCACTCCGTCGGTTTATACCCTGCGAACGTTTCAGGATTAATGTAAAATTTGAAGGTAAAGGTAAAATTTTATTCAACTTTTTTTCATCGTCAAATGATTTTACATTCCTACTTGAACGAGAATTTTTTTCATCTTCACTGTATGTTTCTAACGCACGATTTCAGTAAAACTGTTTGAATTCTGGAGTTTTTTTTTCACGTTCTATAATAATTTTCAGCATAGCGGTAAAAAAAAAAAAAAGAAAAAAATACTGACGCGAGTCCGCAATATTTCAATCTATGCAGAGTAAATTCACTGCAGCGGCACAGGCGAAGCAATTGGTTGGAAACAAAAATTCCATAGCTCAATTCGAATGGATAAATCGACCCATGGGATAGTCGTAGCTGTACATGCAATCGAGTCGGCTCATACGAACGGCGGATTCAACAACAAAAAGGAAAAAATAGAAGACGGAACGAATGTAGAAGAAAAAAAAAAAGGAACGAGCGAGCTGAAAAAAAAACGTGGAAGAAAAACCACAGCGTTGAAAGAATAAAGGTATTAGGTATTTAAAAAAAAAAAAAAAAAAAAAGTGCGATTCGTTGGACAAATGTCGCGTTTTGGTTCGTGGAGCGCGTATGGAAATCTGAAGCGAAGCGTGCAAGGTGATCAACTCGCCGTGACAAATGTCGCTTAACTTTGACCCGGTAAAATCGGTAACGCTGCCCTCGGGATCCACGAGTAATCGTGATTATGATTACGGCGGATGATCCGCAGCATGCTGCGGTGCGGAACCCGCGACGAAAAGCTCTGATTGCCGCAATCAATTTCAATTGCAAATCAATGACACCGCGCTGTATTTCCCAACCCTCCACGTTTTCGCGGACGCGTACAGAGTTGAGGGTGGGGGTGGGTTACAGCTTGGACGGTATAAAATCATACCTATTTCTAGGAGTTTTCTTTCTTTTGTTTTCTTTCAAGTGTCGCTATTTTGTTATTAATTTCAATGAAAAAACTCTGAAATATTCTTGAAACTATAAACAATAAAGCCCTGAAACTCAAATTCCTCCAAGTGTTTTCATTTTCTTTCAAAAGAAAAAATAAAACCTAAAGAGTCGGTATAATTTTATACCGTCCGAGCTTTAACCCCCACCCCCTCAATTTTCACATCAGTGGGGCAAAATTATTTCGCTGAAGTTTTGCTTTCTTAATTTTTCTTCTTCTTAGGTTTTCGCAAACTTTTGCGGACAATTGCAAGGACCAAATGTTGGCCCTTCCGGAATGTTTTTTTTTTCGTGGCCGAGTTGAAGCGCTTTCGGTTTTCAATTGATTCTTGGCTCTTGAGTATTGTTTCCCCCGCGGACGGCAAAGCATTTTGTCGAAACTGCGAAAGAGGGAATCTGGCATCTGGTGCAGGCACTTAGATCTCGGTTGCTTTTCAACTCTCCGGCTACCCGAATTCAAAGCCGAACACACATCCGTGCAGGGCGTAACGATTCTTCTTCTTTTCCCCCTGTTCTTCTTTATTTCTTCCTTTATTTCGTTCTTCGAAACTAAATACGAACTACACTTTAACTCGGTAATTTCCTTTCTCTCCGTAAAATCGAGGGCGAATCGTAAACCGCATCTTTACTTCAGCTGTCCGTTACTAATTATCGTATCGTTCATTGGGTATACTTTATACTTACTTATTTCTGCTCCCAGGAACCTGACAAACAGCACCATCAAACAAACGGATAAACAAATATCTCAAAAAGTGTATTCATACGCCAAGAAAAACGTGAGTAAAAATTATCCGATCATCTTGATGAAGCCCGCAATAAAAGAAGAAAGGTGGAGAGAGGACCGCTTATCGCAACTATTAGTCATTGTCGTCGGTCGCGCTTAGCTCGAATGACCGAGCAAATTCTCCGGCATTAGTACCGCATCGCGTGATCCGCAGACCACGAGTCGTGCAATTTTGTCAGGTCGTTGCCGAAGCTCGTATCACCGTGGCGAATGAGATACAACTGCCAAGTTGTGGTCGAATTATTCACACGAGCACTACGGAATTCGACATGTAAGAAAAAGATCAGAATTCTATTAAAATTTCGTATACACATGTCTGCAAAAAATATTTTATCTCAGCCGCATGAAATATCTTTGGTACATGTAATATTATGTTTTCGAGTACGCTGAATACAAAAATTACTTCCATTCCTCTCCATCGCGTACAGTATTTTTGGAGGATGCAAGGTGTTTGCATAAAGAAAGCTTAACAGTAAGTCTCACTTTAATACATTTTAAATAGAAGTCAGAAATCATTTTCGCATAGGATTTTTAGAATCAAGAATAGAATACCAGATTTCGAATTAAACGGAAGTTTCACTTTGGAAACTACAAACACGAGTTCGAGAAAAAAATTGACGTGATGGAATTTTTTTTAAATCTATAAGAAACGGTATAAAAAACTTGTAGTGTTTTGGTTGTAGACCTGTGACATTATTCGTGTTCTTTTTTTTTTTTTTATTTCTATCCAACACGTTTAATAAAAAAACTCTGCTTCAACTAGGCGGATCCGCGAAACTTTGGCACAATAATTCAGGATGAAGAGACTCGGGCGAAACGTTGCGGCGACAAGGATGCGGGAATTGAACGTTGCATTGCGGCCGCTTCGAATCGTGTCGCAGATTCTGGGCCTGAACATACAGGGAAAATGGGGTAGGGCCTACACACTCTGGGTCTTCCTGGTGGTGGGAGGGCTGCTTTACGGGAGTTTCGTCTTCCTGTTGAGCGGAAAGGCGGAGACGCTGACCAACATCGACTCGCTGATTTTGTGGGCGCAGGCGGCGGCGAACGCGATCCTGGTGGCGGTTATCCTGGTCACATGCCTCGTCCAACCGCACCGTTTCCTCTTTCCGATCCAGGACATGAGACGGGTCGACGTGGTGCTCAGGTGGCTTGAAACCCCGTTGAAAACACCGCCTCGCGGACTAATCGCCATCAGCGTTTCTTCTGCTTTCAGGTATCTCGGTGCCAGGATAACGAACGCGTGGCTCCGCCGCAGGCAGCTCGTCCAGATTTCAATGTCATTGGCCTTCCCGGTGGTCCTTGGATACCGGGACCTCTTCAAGATGTTCCAGTTCAGCTCTGTCCTGATCCTCGTCCACTGTCTCTGCTACGGCTACGCGGTCTCGTCCACCATGGTCATCGACTGCCTGTTCGTCGATTACCTAGCCGTGATAACCGACCGGTTTTCCGAGCTCAATCGAGTGCTCAAGGCCTTTGTCGAGCATCGCAAACCGCCCGTTGGCCTGGGCCTCGTCTTCGTTGCTGCCGACTCCGATCGAGGAACCCTCGGCAAGGAGAACGCGAGGATCGTCGCAAACGTCGAGAAACTTCGACTAGCTCATCACGACCTTTGTGAGATCTCGAAGAAGGTGAGGAGGACGTTGGGACATCGATACCATGGAGACTACGTAAGAAGCACGAACTCAAATTGGGGAATTGACGAAAATTGTCACGGTAATCGTACACGTTATGTTTATTTTCTGTACCACTAGCGACGCTAGCGGTTCTTTTGCACCAAAGTGTCATTGGTTCCACGGATGCCCAAGATCGATCAATCGATGATCTTGCAATGTGATCAGTAGAATCCGCCTTATACTCCCTCCACCAGCATCATCTTATATCGAGCAGTTATTTGTTCACATGGGGTTCGTGCTCCTTGTGTAGTCTCCATGACCAAGACGTTGAATCGGTTCCTTCGGAGTGGTCCAATTCACTTGACGGTCCAACATGAACTCACACTTTTACCTAGCGCGGGAAATGGGTTCGAGGAAGTGTTTCGTCGAGGAAGGTCATTGGATTGACTTTTGCGAAATCAAAAGAATAAGTTAAAGATGCAATTAGTGAAATTGAGTTTGAAGAAAACGAAAGAAATTTGCAATTGAATTATTTTGCAAAAGTCGATCCAATGACCTTTCCCGATGAAACTCTTCTTCAAATTAATCTCCTTGGGCCACGAATCCTAAATTGAAGATGAGTTTGTTCGTCAAGCTTTTCTGACTCGACGATGCAGGTGAACGGATCCTTCGGTGTCCAGCTCCTCGCCATCACAGCGATTTCTCTCGTCATGGTGACCGGGCAGCTCTACGAGGCTTACCACTTCATCCTGCTGGAGCAGAATCCCGCCGAAATAGCAGTCCAGAAGGTGATGTGGTTCACTTTCTACGTCGGGCGTCTTTCCTACGTTAGCTACGCGTGCAGTCGGGCCAGCAACGAGGTGATTTTCGTTTAAGAGGTTACACATACCCGGAACGGCTAAAACTAGGGTTATGTTTGAGAATTTTTTTCCAGTATTAAACTGAATTTTATTCAACAACCATTACATATCTTTTGAAGTATGACACGTTATCTACAGTGTGTGAAAATTTGGTTGAAAAATTTCAAACGGTAAAAAAGTTACAGTCATTTTTCCCGGGGCGTGTTTATGTTTATAGCATTTGCGTTACTAGACGTACCTCAACTATTTTGTATCTGAGAAAAATTTTTTTTGAAGGAGATAGATGAAACTAGTACTTATCGAGTTGGAATTTGAAAATTCAATTTTTTCGGATCACGGCAGTCTCTGGAATAAAACGGGTGATTTTTTGCCTCAAAAAAGGTATATGTAACCCCTTAAACCGTAAAGGTGGTCTTTCCGTAACATCCCGATCCTTAAAAAGCTCTATCGCCAAAAACTTGAGGCCAGGAAGTTACGGAGAGTCTGACAATTTTTGCCTTCTCTTTCGGCGCAGGCGAGTCGCACCGCTGTTATCATCTATGAGATTCCTTTGCACCAGGCGTCGAGCCTTCTGAGCACTCAGGTAAATTATGTTTCACCTTTTTTTTTAAAACTTATACCTGTGGCTACGTCGATCTCCCGACCGTTTCAGATTCAGCACTTCTGTCTTCAGATGTCTCAAGAGAGTCTGAATTTCAACGCCTGCGGATTCTTCACCATCGATCGGAGACTACTCAGTGCGGTAAGTTGTAGCATTGAGAGTCTTGATCGGACCGCGTCAAGCCCTCTAAATTTCGTTCCAGATCGTTGGAGTGGTTTCAACCTACTTGGTGATACTGATACAAATGGACAGGAAAACAGTATGCAGTTAGGTATTGGAACGTCAGTTGTCAGGATAAATAAAAAACCAAACAATCGATACCCTTATCGCCCCGCAATTCGCACCCTGATGAGATATTTGCGTCTAGATCCCTTTTACTTTTAAGTATCATATTAAGTTTTCTCAGTTTTTACTTGTATAACGCTCTCCATCTAGGTCACGATGACGAATTGGGTAACGTCGAAACAAATTCACTCACGCTTGTAAAACCGATCAAACTCAGGTCGAAGAATCCGTCGCATCGGTCACGAAAAAGAGCTGCTCCTGGACTTGGAATGAGATGTGGAAGGCTTCGTCATGAAATTTGTGAAACCCTTTCTTGATCCGCATTGCGTTGATCGGAGAGGCAGTCTTGTTCGCCTGCAAGACAAATCGATAATAATATCAGCCATTCAGATGATTGAGAGACTCGGCGGGGTCTCGAGAATAAAACGCTCGCCTCTGCGCTGGTGACATAGCGGGTGAACACATGAGCGAAGCACGGGTGGTCCAAGTGCAATTCGTTCAGAGGCCTTCGACCATGCCGTTTCACCGCTTCGTAGTTCCGATAGATCTGCTCGGTGAGGAATTATGAAATAAAGAAATATCAGTTGAATCACCAAGTCGAACAATTGTTTTACCGAAAGATTATTTATCCGAAAAAGGTTTTTCAGGATAGTTTGTATACCCAATGAACAAATCACAGAATGTATAAGAGATGTGGAAAATTGATATTTATGAATTTGAAATTAAGAACGGCAAACACTTTGAAAATCCAATGAACCGAAAAAATGTGTCGAAAATAAAAGTTGCCAAGAAGTAAAATTTCGATCCGGAAAATGTAGAATGACCAAAGCTCCGAATGATAGGATGCGCTTGTCCCTGGTATAGTGCTGGTAGACAACGACGGTATCTATTAACCGGCACTGAAACTGGTAGATAATATGCTTTCGTTGTTTTGGCCCTTCTGTACGAATGAGATTCGGTACATTGACTTTTCGAGTTATGGATGTTTCGCTTCGATAAAATTCGGATTTGTGAATTTCCGTAAAAAGTACGACTCTGAAAATTGAACACTCGTCTTTTCCAGTATTTCATTTCATATTTTGCCCGTCGTAACCTTGCTTATTCTTAAGAGGTATTTCTGTATGAATTTATTTCTACATATTCGCGTTCTCAATTTTTATTCTTTTACCAACACAGTTTTTCCTAGTTACGTCTTTTCTACGTTTTCAATTTTCGTTAATTTGATTTTTGGCATTTATATCCGCCGACCTTTTAGTCTTTCGGAAATTTTGCCCCCAACCCCTCGAAATCTTACCAACTTACACGTATCTCGTGAAGCGTTTATCGCATATAAAAGTAGCGAAAGACGGTAACGTTCCAACTTTTGAACACTCGGTGTTATCGTCCCTCTGAACTTCGACTCGCACCTGTCGCGTCTTTCGCAAATTCGTAGAAACACGACGTCAGAAGAGTCGCTCATCATCCGCCTTGCGTTGTCGGATTGATCCCAATCAACCTGGCTACAAATAACGAATACATGCATCTAGGATGCAGCTTATTTTTTCGTGATACGTTGGATCCGGAATGAGATGAGAAAACCTCTCAAGTATACTCGATTTTTGTGCCCTTACTTTGAGATCCACAAGACAAATTATTCCCTGCGAATAGGCGAAACCGCAGGTACTTTGAGGATGGTGCTTAGCGGAAATTAAACTCGCGGTTATAGTTCAGACGGAGGTAAAACTCGTCGGAGGCTAACGAGGGCGGTGCTGGGACGGAGACGAGCTTCGGACTCATTTGCTTAATTGCATTTCACATGCTCGTATCTACGTAGGGTACGTACCTGTGGGGATGCGGATACCAGCCTCGTCGTGTCAAGTCTTGTGCAATACGGGTGCGCCGCTGGTTAATGACCGTGCGCCTATACCTATCGACTCTCCTCCAAATGTCACGTGATCGTATCTCGTCCCTTTTGATTCCAGATAGTGGTATCGAGGAAATTGGATCACCGCTGGTACCGGTGCGACGGAAACTCCAGACTTACGGAAGTCGTGAATTATGTGCGTTTTCTTGTTCCAATGAAAATTCACTCTATTTTTTACAACCATGGACGACCAACTTTTTCACGATTTGGCCAAATTAATCTATCGATCGATCCGTTCTCATTTATCCAAAATTTATTTTACGTTGTACAATTATGATAAATTGGAGTTTATGAGGGTAAGAAAGAGATTATGATGAAAAACCAGTTACTTCATCTGACGAAAATCCAACGAAGTAGACAGAATATCGTAAGATTCATTACGTTTCATTTCGTATCTGGATATTTTTTTTTTTATCATTAATAAATCCTGATTTAGGAGTCCCACGATCTTTGTCTTAAAGGTGACCGAGACTCAAAATCGAAACTTTTGAAACAGAGAGAACGAGAGGCACAAATGGAACTCCAACACAAAGAGCAGGTGGGCCACAACTTCTTCGTGCTTGGCATTCAATTGGTGGGCTACAACTTCATCGTGTTCGGCATTCACCTGAACGTTCAGGTGATTGGCGAACACGAAGAAGTTGTAGCCCACCTGCTTGATCAACTCCGCGGAGTTAAACCCGTAGAAGGGGCTGCCAAAAAAGAAGCAGAGCCTCAATCATGCAATGTAATTTTTTTGAAATTATTATATGAAATATGTTCTCTTCATAATGTATCTATTTCATGTAACTATTCGATTTTTTTAAACTTCGTATACCATGATATGAAGACTATATTTGGGAGTAACGAAAGGCTTACCATGATTTTCCTAGTCCGACTAAACAGAGCCGTTTTGGTCCAATCTGGGTCTTTTTCAACGTCACCTTCCAACAGGCTATCATCTGTGAATGGATAGTCTTCGAAATGTTCAGCATTTTGTGTTGGGTATTCTCCGTTTGATTGTTTCTTCTCCTTTTGAGATGAGGTATGAGGTATGGAAAAAAAACCATCAACCGAAGAATACCCGAACATATCAACCAAAACGTCAGGACCAAACCATCGAAATCTAAAACACTGCGACAATCATAGAAAAAGCGGAGGATTTCTATCTAAGGTCAGGCGCAATTTTATCAACTAAACGAAACACTATGAATAATTTTGTACATTTCTAATTCATGTTTTTACCTAAAGGACTAGACATATTAAAGAGCATCTCAATTAAATTTCCCAATCACGAATAACTTACATGTTTATTCTTCATTTTCTCCTTATTGAGCACTTATATTTTTATTTCAGTACAACTTACGGCGCTTAGCAAGCTCAAAGGTTAAAGGCAAGTAAATGAAACTATACGCTTTTTTACCCAAGCATTGTGTATTCAAAATTATCTCTTCGTAATTCAGGTACTTCAACAAATTTTCAAGTAGTCAACTAAGCTTGAAATTATAGTTATGTTTAAAGTAGCTTTATAATACACAATGTTATGACTTGATTCCACAACTATTGATGTATTTTTTCGTCCTCAGTAGATCTTGCATCTCTTTCGATTCTAACAAATAGAGTTGCTTTGGCCTTTATCTTGCGATAACTGAATACTTGTGACAGTGTTTAGTTCAAAATTCCCTTGTAGTAACATCCCATTGTTATACCCTCAGAACAGCGCCGAATCATCGGCAACCCAGCCAACCTCAGTATCACAGTTGTCCAAAGCTCCGCCAGATAGCGCAACAAGTTGGTTCAAACCACGGTCTTACATCCAGCGGTTCAAACACTAGCGCCAATTTCTTCCCGACTGGTGGCGCTTTCACGAATTATTTTTACCGCAAGCCGGGCAGTGGGATCAGTTCAAATTGCGAGGTAAAAAAAACTTTCGTAAACCTCCGAAGAAATTATACGCAGATTCATTTTATGGTTATTAACGATCGACCGCATCGCATTTCCCGTACCATTAAATTTCCTTGATAATCGAGAATCGCGACGCAAGCTTACTTACCGCCAGTGTGTATCGACGAATATGTATACACCTGTAGGTTTGCGATGTGAAACGATTTGTAGCAAGAATTATTACCCAGCTAACGAGAGCCGCGGCGTTCCTGGTCGACGCAGAAGGAGATGAATTACACGTTCAGGCATCAGGCGTTGCTGGGCTTTGCACCGGACTGATGCAGTCACTCTTTGCCGGTCTGTTATTGCTATGGATCGAGAATATTAAACTTCCGGCACTTGTGTTTTGCTCCCGAGAGACGCGCGGGTCAAGGATACGCGCACGCTGGGGCTGAACGTGTTTTCAGAAAGATGATATATACTCCAGGTACGCGAGAGGAGTTCGATACTTTAAACAGGAAGTTGTGCCAACTAATTTTCCAATCTTGTTTCAAGATATTGACTCACTAATTTCGAGACGCAACGATAGAAAAATTTCAGAACAATGGGGGAGCGGATCGTGAATAATTACACACAACTTTGATACTGCAGGGTAGATTTATTTCAATAAAAAATTACAATCGTACGGTGATTGTTTGATTAAAAAATTTCATTTCTTTCGTAATGGAACATCGTGAAAGAATTGAGGAAAATTTTTTTTGGCGTTCGAATTTTTGTCATAAGAAGAATCGAGTTCGCGGATGTCAATTCTGAACGTAATTTAATTTGCTGTTAAAATAATAAAAGCAACAACAACAACAACAATATTAATAATACTAATAATAATAATAGTAAGATGAGATATTTGCGTCTAGATGCTTTTTATATAATAATAATAATAATAATAATAATAAGTACATGGTACCGACATAGCTACAAACGCGTTCCTCGTCTCGTAACGAGAAGAAATTACAGACGAGCGTTACGGGAGTTCGTGTTATACATTCTCAAGTATAGTAGTCATGTCACTCACACATGTATTCGTCATTACGAAATATAGTCAGTATGTAGTGTATCCGGCTTAATATGTTTTAAACAGACGAAGAAAAAGAATACATAACATAAGCTCCCACAATTTATAGCAGATAATAATATGATTTTTATTTCACACTCAGCAGTATAGTTTATTACTTACGGTATGTGTAACATACATGTATGTGAAATAAAGTCCGACGGAGATTATGCTTGTGGAATAATAATCCTCAACATTAGATGAAGAAAAAAAATAATACTAAACAAACCGAGAAATAAAATAAAATAAAGACCAAAATTGGCCAATTTAGCGATGACAGAAACGATGCATGAAAAAAACAAGATCACTCTCTTGAACGTTGGGTCCATTTTAAAAATTTTAGCGGCGTTTTCTTCCAATTGCGAGATATTCATCGTGGCTGATTACTACACCGACCGTGTTCTGTTCCAGTATACCGTTAAATACCTGGATGATGTAAAAAAAAAAAAAAAAAAACGAAACGTTGAAACGATTATTGGGTCAAATCGACGATTGACAGAGTGGAGAAAAAAATATCCCGAGAGCGGTTTTTGAACGGTTATCAAAACGGAGACTATGGAGCGATATTTGTGGTCAATTTAGAACTCGAACGTGTGGTTGTGTTAGATTGACAACGAAAAATACTGTATAAAAGTCTACACCGCATTTTTTTTTTTTTTTACAGTACATTGCGGCCTTATCGAGGCTCGAAAATACAAGGGGTGATGGACCCTGGTAATAGTAAGGAGAAGAAGAAGTTGTGAGTAGCCGGTCGAAGAAGAGAGGCGGCCCGGGTTGACCGACGCGACCTGGAGGGGGCCCGGGGCCGATAACAGCGTACGTTTTTCCCTCGGTTAAAGGCGAAAGCCGCGACTCCCACCAGAGAGCCAGCGGCCAGGCCGCGCCGCTTTTCTCGCCCCGCACCTCGCCGCAGCGAGGCTTTCAGCCACGGCTTGACCGCGGCGTTGCCTCGCAAGTCGGACTCTATAGCATCAGCGCAGCTCTGGGTCGCGGATCGCGTGCGACACCCGCGAGTTCTCTTATATATATACACAATATAAATCGTAAATTACGAACGGATAATATTCTTCGGCGAAAGGTCGAGGCGGGAGATTTTTGTGCACGTTTTTTATTGTTCCGGTCAGCGAAGGCCGCAAACTCGAGGCAGCCGATGGCCAAGCAGGAGGGCGAACAATTCCAGCATCCGGCTCCGGCTCACAATCAGCCAGGTGAGTCCGATCAGATAATTTCACACCGTTCCGCAACTCGCCTCTTATGCACGCCGGCTCGGCCCGCACTGCGGCACGTCGCACAACCGCTGGGGATGTATATACGATGCTCTCCTCCCGGTATCAGAACTGATAAACTCACCCGTTGCTCGATAACGAGTAACTCCGACCCCCCCTCCCCGAGACTCTACGTGCATCGCAATTTTTTCCGCGATCCCGATACCTTTTCACCTTCCGCATGCGTTTTCATCTTGCGTCGTTACCAGTTTTGTGTGTTTAGTTTTTCCGCCGAGATAATTGCCCCGACGATAGCGAGTATTTCAAAGCTCGTTTCTTCAGCGAGAGAGTTTAGAGAGTTACGCCGCCTGGCGGCAACTTTACGAACTGCGTCGGTCGCCCTGGGAGTTTTGAATCGCACAGAGTTTTATCGCGAGTACTTTGAATAGAACCGTGAATCTGGTATTACGTTCGCGACAGATTCTTCGAGAAACTCAACAGGGACACGGACTTTAGCGTGCCGGACATGTTCGCCAATCGGCAAATGGTAAACGGATATCGAACTGCCAATGTAGATCGCGAACTTCAATCACACGGGGCATTAAATTTATCGACGACCGGATTGCTGGTGGTGCATACCTCGGGTACAGAAGCGAGGAAAACAATCAGGCGATTGGAGCCGGGAGTACTTTTGCATCCCATTGAATAAATCACGGCAGGACATCGAGATGTTTGGATTGGAAACCAATTGGATCCTTGGCGAAACTTGTATAACACACGTGAACAACGCGAGCACAATGAAGTGTAAAGTAGCTTCGAGGTGAGGCGGATTCCGCACAACGAGTGCGCTCGAAGGTCGAGGAACATGGTATATAAATATATTCAACCAAAGGAAGTTAACGTTTCGCAGATCGTGCGGTCAGGGCAGGAGCCTTGAGAACACGTTGGTTTGTTTCTCGGTAGTTCGAAGCCGTTGCACAGGACATTAGCGCGGCTGAAAGCCACTTGCTGAAACAATCCCAAGGAAATAAAAGGCCCGGTCTGCCAATTACACGACATGCAATTATGCATTCGCAGCTCTTACTTGACACTCGAAGCAACGATCCTCGATAATCGAAATCGCCGATCTTTCCCTCGGGATCGGTTTTGCAGAGTGACGTTATGCCAACGGACGTAGCCAACCGCTTCCGGTGGCCGCATGGCGGGAACGCGTCAGACTTTCTCACCACGGTTTGCTTCCTTCACTGAGCGGCTCCTCGCCATTTGTAACGTTTGATTTCTTTCTCTTTTTATAAATTCTGTAAAAAGTGCGTCAGGATAAGCAATACTCGGCTCGGGATAAGACCGCCAATGGATCGGACCGTAACCTCGCCCTGGCTCTCTGTCTCTGTCGATTTTCTCAATTCTCTTCGCTTTGGCTGCACGGTTACGTTTAGCGGTCCGATTACTATTACGGCTTATCGGGAGACACGCGTCGCAACATATGGGACTGGTTATCCCGCTATCATTTGAGGTCGATGACGTAGCCGCGGACGAGCTCTCAGAGAACTGATCAAACGCAGCTCAACCGAGGAATTATCGTGGCCACTCATTTCTAATATCGCCGTCCAACTCGTAATTATCTTTTCAGCGTCCCGCTGCTTACCGACATTGAAGAAACCTGCACTTGCGACCATTTCCCCACGTCATCCGCCAGTGACGTCACGCGCCACTGCCGTATCCCTGCTTTGCTAATGTGCACTCCGGAAAGTGGCGGGAGTTTCGAATCTCAGTCGGATATTCGATGCTGGGAAATCAAAAAGGTGTTTTCGGAGCTCGTTTCGAGGGTAGCCTTTCCGTTGAGCCGCGCGATATGTCGCAGCTCGTTGAGCCAGTTTCGTTATCGGAAAGAGCGCTTTACGCGTACGGCGCAGTGAAGCAAGTACAGGAAAATGAGGTAGGTACGAAGCCTCGCGGTAGCGTTATTGTGTATGGTTATTAAGGAGGCGGGCATTATAATTAGGTCGGAGTAAAAACACCGCAAGTGTGTCGTTGGTCGTGCGGAGGTGTAGGTGAACACACGCCGCGTAAGTTAAGGCCGCGAGACGCTACGTTGTGCGGACAGCAACTGCCGGACATAGGCAAGCAACAAATGACCACGCAGCGTGGTTATAACTACGTGTGTGCGTATTATATGTTTTCTTAGTTAAAAGCGCTGTACACACAGCGTAATAATGCAAGTAAAAGTTGGGGCGGAGGGCACGGGGCTCTTGTGACTCAGTACGCCGAAGGTTCACGAGTCCAACTTTGCTCTGAGTTGCTTGTTTGACTGCGCGTTGCACCCAAGTTGCAATTACATGCGATGTTAAGGACACGTCGGGCGCACAGTCCACTCGTTCACAAATTGTTCATCAATAACAATATACCGTCTAATCGGACCTTTGAAGACTTAAATCTAACTTGAGTTTCGTGAAATTCATTAGCAGGAATCTTTCCCCAACCTCGAAATCGAAAACCTGAAAACCCCAGTTCAAATATAGACATAGTTTAGTTGTTTGTAACTTTACGGTTCCGGCATTGGAATTAAAATCAACAATTTGTTTAACAATTTTATTTGTTCGGACACGTTTTCGTTCGGACTGTACAACCGATACATGTCTTTGCAAGATCGAGGTGACGAGCTATCGGTATTAAAATTTCAATAACAACGCGAAACCGATAGTCTGCATGCCGAGTAAAATGTTTACTTGGATACATAATTTACATTGTTAACTGGGTATATTTTTCCTCAACTTATGCAGCGCTCTGCTAGCGAGGTAGTAAACGAATCTGTATACTTCGAGAATGACCAAAAACAACGGATTTTCTATTAAATCGATTATTTTTTCCCGATTAATCGAGCATCATATATTATTTCACAAACTCGATCAATCGACCGACTCGATTATTTTTGCTCACAGTCGGTTTTTGTTTTTTACCACCACGAACGACGTAATACAATATTAATTTATGTGATTAAAGTATCAATCATTATCATTGTCTTAGTTATTAAGTTCCTGTTTGGTGCAACAAGTGAAAGACGGATGAATATTTTCACCTGAAATTTAAAAATACTTTGAACGAAACTATAAATTATCAAAAAACTTTACCTCTGTCAAGACTACGTAATGAAATTCACGATTAATCGATTAATTTTTATCGGTTCAATCGGGCCGTGTTCGATTATTTTTTGGACTCGATTGATCAACGCATCGATTATTTTTAGCTCCGGTAACGGCCATCGCTATAATTCAGTTTCAATTCGGAATTCATAAATCGGGTGCGCAACGCGAAGCGTATCGAAACCGCGTCGATTTCCTTCAATCCCATGCTTGCAGGCATTATGGGTTGGTAAAACTACGCCTCAGCATTGAGTATACGTTTGACTCGTTGCAGCCTAGAACGAGAACCGATCCCTGCTATATGAGCAAAGTTATTACACGTCGAGATCTCGCCGCAGCCGTAAATTCGTTCCTCCGATCGTTGCGTGCATAATAATTACATCACAGAACCGTTTGTGTTTCGATCATTTATTTTTTCTCTGCATCAAATCGTACAGCGAAACTAACGACGCGTGCGTACTAAATGTCCAATTCGTTATGAAAGAAGAAAAAATAAAATTTTTCTACATTTCGATGAAGGGAAAAATGAATGCCGTGAATTGAATTATTGAAAATTTTGTATCGTTGCGGCGCGACTTTCCTACTGTGTAAGTAACCGTTGCATAAGAGCTGTGCAGGAATTTATAGCCAGTGTTTTTTAGATTCTCAGCAACGCCGCAAACGTTGGTATCGAGCTTAGTGAAATTAACACAGTTCATAAGAATAAATACAATAAAGGAAAGAGAATAGAGTCGTAAGAAAGTTGAATGTATGATTGACCGCAATTACGGAAGCCACTATTTCTGTATATGACAATACGATGTGTGTAAAAATAATCCTATCCTGGACTGGATCATCCGAAATGAAAATAATAAGAAGGATTTAGTTAATGTAAGTTAATTATCTGGTCTTGAATCAATGGAATAAGCTAAATATTGGTTTTTAACACAACGACGGCATCACAAAACTCTGACCAGGTATAATCCCTCAAATAATCTGCAATAATTCCGCAATTCCGCTGCTCAAAAATTCTGCAATTCTGCACGTGATAAATATTTGAGGAAACGTGAATCGGAGAGTGAGAAATGGAAACGAAGCCGCTAACTCTTTGCGCCTGCATCGTGCCGGAGGCCATGACGGAATATTCATGCGACGCGTATATAGATATATTGTTAATGGGGCAGGCTATCTCCCCCTCGTTCCCGGCTCTGAATCAGGTTGGGGCATCGTTCGTAAATCAGGTTTCAGCGAGGGCGGACCCTGGCATCTCGCCTGTCGAATCAGGAGCACAAACACAGGCTGGATATTCTGGTTTTTACGCTAACGATCCGGTCGAGCGATCCTCCGTACGAACCGCTTTACTTTCTCCTCCTCCTCACGTTTTCCTCTCGTTTGGCAAGACTCGAGAGCGATATTTGGGAATTCTTGTTTTTTCGGACTAAGAAAGAAAAAAAAAAAAAAAAAAGAACAATCGTTGAGCTGTAATTTTTCCGGCTAGAAACGGGAGTTCAAACTCTCGTGAGGTATAAATTCCTTCCAAGAACGTCGTTCGACTAAAACGGTGAAACGTTTTAGCGTATTCCATGTCACCCGGTCTACTTTAGCTCTCATAACTTTTTGTTTTCGTCTTACATTTTCCCCGCATTTCTGGGAAACGGTGTACGTATAACCGTATACGTTTATCTAAATTGTGCTTCTGCATCGGTGTGCGAAGCACACGCATCACGGATCCACACGGACGCGACGTCGCGCGCGTTATCTCTCCTCTGTCAGAAGTCAGGTTTTCAAATGCCGTCGCTCCGATGGTTCGTAAATAAACAACAGCCACGGACACGCGTATTCAGAAATGGAACTTGGAAATTGCTGGGTCTAAGCGTTTTTCACCCACGCTTATTTGTATCGTACAACGCGTTGCTCGATACCTTCGCAGATGAGCCTTTCGCATTGCCGCACTTTGAGTATAGGGTGCGTTTGCATTTTTTCTCCCTGCTTGATTATTATTTTCTACGGACAAATTGGAGGGAAACCTTCTCTTCTCGCCTCGTACTTGTCGGTTTATACCCCGCATGTTTGGCCACGCTCGATGTGGATACAAGGCTCAAAAGCGTACAGATAACTCCGGAATGGTCAACAACAGTTCCTGCGTCCCGACATGTATCCTCCTCAATCCTCATCTCTGTACACACGACTGGCGTCCGATTGCAAAAAGTAACAAGAAAATTAAAGAGTCTCGGGGTTCAAATTTTGATTTCTTCTACGTAACTGATATATGAAAAAACAGTTTTATCAGATAAAGTTTGTTTTTGTAGAAACTAGAACGATGTTTCGGATTTTAAGGAAAATTATCTATTTTCTCAAACATTTATTGTAAATAACAACTAAACAAACTTCAGTTTTGCATTCATATAACTTTTATTAAAAAATAATAACCCGCCGCTGACAACGTTAATAACGAGAACGTCCATCACGTCTTGGTGACAACGTTTTCCATTTTTTTCCGAATAAGCACCCTGCATATCAGCTATCAAGCAAAAACAGACTTTATAAGTAATAAATAACGGGTTTGGTTACTATTCTATAGATAATATGTGTTTTAAACGTTGCGATGACTTCTGTTATAACATCGATGTGTCCTGCATCCTACATCCGTTATACGGGTATAAAAATAACTACGATTAACGAAAAAAACGTCACGATTTCGGTGAGACGTTTCATTTTCACTTGCAATTAGCTCAGACTTTGAAGCATTACACGATGCAGGCACAAGTTTACCGATCATTACTCCCACCGCGCTGCATTGTGCTGTAGAAGAGGAAAGAAGCGGAAGCGTGGAACAAACCGCACGTACACTCGGAACGAACGAAGCCAAGGAACGAAGCTGCGGTGGAAGAAGTGGAAGGAAGAAGAATGAGGGAGAAAAATCTAGCGGAAACAATACCTACTCGCCGGCAGCGCTCGACTCTCGCAATTGCATTTCTCTGCTTGTGAATTGTCCTGCTATGCACACGTGCATAAAAGCTACGGGGATTTCACGGGGAAGGCGGTCGCGTTGCTCAAACTCGGCGAATAACTGTTTCAACTTCCCGAGTAGCCGTTGTCAGAAGTCCGGAAATTTACCCCTCGAAAAACAACAGCTCCGAAGTGAAAAGTGTAGAACTCGTCGGATTCGCTCTGTATCCGATGAAAGCGATCGAGAAGTTTCAATTCTATTGGATCCATTCTCGTTTCTGGCATAAA
The DNA here is from genome assembly GCF_021901495.1 of Neodiprion virginianus. Lineage (NCBI taxonomy): Eukaryota > Metazoa > Arthropoda > Insecta > Hymenoptera > Diprionidae > Neodiprion > Neodiprion virginianus. The sequence goes on along the minus strand of NC_060879.1, from coordinate 1,172,581 downwards.
TGTAGCGAAAATGTTCGATTGGCTGCCCGAAGTACGAATTCAACATTTCGGACACTGATTTCTACACGGTGTCACTAGAACCGTGTACGAGGTGTGTTGAAAAAATAAGGGGAATTTTCGTTTATGTGGTAAGAATTTTATTGATTCGTCGACGACAATGTTAACCCCTTAGATAGATTTTTCCAATCCCTGACCCACTTCCGGAACGCGTTCTTTCGGAGAGCTTTTAGCTCTTTCAGCCATGCCTTTTTAACCTCATCCATGCTTGCGAAACGACGGTCCTTTTGAGGTTCTCTTTATTTTTGGGAACAAAAGAAAGTCACACGAATCGATGCCGGGCGAATATGGAGGCTGATGCGTCGTTACAGTGTTGTTTTTGGCAAAAAAAATCACGAACGAGGGATGAAATTCTTGTAGTAAAATTTAATAAAAATTCTCTGATTCATTTTCGAAATCGCAAACTCTTTTTGACAGCTGGCAATAGACTAAACATCCAACACGACTAAGGCGGTACGGGAACTTTACAGAAATGTTTACCAACACAACAACGAAAAAATCGCGCTAATCGGACTAACGCGACACGCAAAGTTACAAAATTTCCGTTATTTTTTCAACACACCTCGTATACGATAGTTCCAACAGCATAGTTACAGAGGGCACTTTTTTCTTAAACGGCGCGAACTCTGCGCGGTAAGATGACGAAGAAGCCGATCGTTCGATCCATCTTCGAGGGATCGTGAACCGTGCCTAAAGCAAATGTTTGAGGTGAGCCATCGGTAACGGTGACAAACAAAAATACATATTCCGGGTTCGATAGTCCAGAACCTCGGCCAGACTGGCGTCGAAACGCGCACTCTATTGGGGAGTAGGTCGGAATTTCTGACTCTCCGAATTTCCACCAACTTCACGTCACACCGGTCACTGCACGGGAAACGTTTCCCCCTTTTCATTCCGTGGTCGAAAATGGAGCGGCGACGAACCCGAGACCGAGTTCTCACCGTCTCACTTTGTCCACTTGGCCAAAGGACCCCTCAAGCCGGAGGCTGATCCAGTCGAAGGAGCGACTCGAGGATCACACGGGTGATCGAAAGAGGAGAGCGTGCCTCGAGTAAAACTTCTTTAAACGGCGATCGCGGGCTACTGAGGCAAGCCAGTAAGTCGGCTGGCACTCCTCCCCGGTATACTGATTTCATGAAATATGCAGTGATAATGCCTCACCAACACACGCCACGGCCAGATAGTGGAAACGCACGATATCTCCCGTAGTAAGCGTGTACGTACGGGTTTTCTATCTTGGTTATGTGCCCCGGCTGCATGCACAATCGCGCGAATGACTGCTCGGTGTGCGTTTATAAACCGGGGAACCGATACCCCTTATCTTCCATCCGCGATACCGAATGCCAAACTGCCGGCCGAGGAACTGCTTCCAATTCACTTCGGGATCCTCCACGTGCGATTCTCCTCATCGGCCGAACTCGGCTGCTTTATTCCAACGACGCGTATCTTTGGAGAAAGTCTTTATTTCGCTACTTTGGGGATTACGGGAAACTTACTAAACCGTTAATGCAGCATCAACGAACTGAGATTATGCTGATTTAAAATAATCATTTTTCTTTCAACGTTTCCATACGTTAACGTTACTAACTTCAGCCTCGATTCTCCTCTCGATTTTCTACATTTGTATGACGAAATTTTCAAACTGTATTAATTATACACTCACCAAAGAATCAGAGTTTTCTTTTTCAACGAACCTGGATGGTTTTTTTTTTTTTTTGCTTGGTTAACCGTTTCAACGATGAATGTCAACGTAACGACTTTTTCAACAAATTCTTCATCGAATGAACTCGTTTTTTGATCGGTAGAGAAACCGAATGTCGACAAATTCTAGCTCCTGCGTAGAAAGAAATGTAATTTAAATTCTACATTTCCTGCGGTAAATATGTGTACAGCACTTTTTTGGAGTTTAACGTACGGCAATTGTGACAAGATTAACAAATCCGATAATAAAAGATAGAACACCACTACAGAGAGTTACGATACGCTTTATATTGATCTATCACAACTGATGTAGATTTGACTCCAAAAAAGTGCTGTCCGTACACATACTCGTCATGACAGTTGTGGAATCTACATTGCCAAGAGGGATTTTTTCGCAGAAGTCTCGGAAAAGATCGTTCGGTTCCAGTGCGGATCAATTTAGAATCTGACACCGAGAGGGAGGGGAAGGGAAGGGAGAAAAAGGTCGAAACAAGGGGAGGGAAAATGACACTGGAAGAGATCGTATGTCGAATTGTAAAATACGAGGAAGACTAACCGTACTCGTAAGAATTGGATGACGACGCGGCGACGCGGAGGTGGAGGTTGACGCTTGAGTTCCGGAGCGAGAGACGTCGTCACGTCGTGGTTGTTTAAACAATATTATTACGCGCTGACGACGAGGAGCGTGGGTGGGTGTGCGTCTCCTATTAACGAATGCCAAGGTGCTATCTCGGAAGATAATGATACGCGTATCCCCCGCCATGGCGGTGCGATAAAATTCGATACCCAACAACACGCTCTCCGCGCGCTCCTCTTTTGCTCCCTTTTGCATCCTTTCTCCGTCTCTCTTTCTTTATTTCAATGCCTTGTTACGCGCCCAATAAAACGAGACTTGGAACGCGATACTACGCTGCGGAATGCGGCTGTTTTTATTCGGAAGTCGGAAAAGCTAAACGTACGAGTTGAGTCCAACGAATAATTTTATAAGCAGGATGATTTTTTTAGGGTCCAGACGAACGGAGGTCGCGATTGAAATTACGGATAATGCTGACATCGAAAACTAAAGTCACTTGGAACATAATAAACATGAAACACGAACAGAGACTGGCTTCTGCATTAGAAGATTAATTGCAATTAGACACAAGTGCCTTGGTGAGCCCGCATCGAATAATTTACAAAATTGAAGCGCGATACGCACTTGGCCTAGATTTTTGAGTCAGAGCTGAAAGTCATCGCTGAGCGAGGAACGTGCGAAAAAAAGTATGAATGAAGAAGTGAGCGAAGGAAAAAGAAGGCGAACGAGATAGCCAATCAAACGGTTTGCGCCAACGTATCTTCGACGCGTGTGTAAAGTACGTGCTACGTGGATTACACAGGGACAGATGCAAGCGTCACAACCGTGCGTGTGTGACTATAGCCAAGCATAGTAAGCGATCGGCGATAGGGTAATCTTTGTGGCGAAAGATTAGCCAAGGTCGGAGAGATAAACCGACACCATTGTTACGCGTTACCTCTCTCTTCAGCTTTTCCTTTTCCAATCCCTACCATGTCGCTGGTGGAAATGAATTTGGAAATCTGGTTTCAATCGTTTGTTGTACTGTAGGGTTGATGTGCCGAATGTGAGAATCTTGGATCATTTAGAATTTCGATATTTCAGATTTTTCAATTTTCTTATATTCGCACTTTCGGAACTTTGAGCGTCGAGTTTCGGACCATACGAAACTTGGTGTTTCTTCAAAGTTTGATTTCTTTGCTCCGTTTCACAGCCAAAAAATTGGGAATTTGGCGCTTTCGAAACTTTTGAAATTCGGAATTTGAACCCCGCCCCTAACAATTCACCATTCCCTCGGTAATCTTCGATATCGAATATTATACCTCCATCACAAAACTGTACAACGCTGTATAAAATTCGCTCCAAAATTCATCTCCTGGACATTCACGTGTCCAACCCAATTAAACGAACGCATAATAAAATGAAGGGATAAAAAATGTGAGAAACGATAGCTGAAATTCGTTATCGTCCGACAGGGCTGCAGGCTTGTTCCGTTCCGAGGCGGTGACGAAAAAACGGAGCAAACATTCAGACACGCGGTGAATGCGGAGCAATATTACAACGAGCCGCGGCAAGAGTGGCGGGCGACGACAGCTGGAACCCCCGTGAATTGATAAGGGAAAACGGTCGTTGGGCGTCACTGAACGGAAACCACGGAGCTGAGGACCAAGTCGCCTGCACGCTCCATGCGGGCTCCTATCAGCACTGACCAGCTCTCTCTCTTTCCTTTCCCGGTGAGAGTCGACTCGCCTTTTGAAAACCTCGAATTTCCAATTTTCGAGGGAAAACAGGGCTCGGCTAACGAACAATAAGCTCATTAGGGTGCTTCATTTTTAGGCGATATTTTTTTTTTGTTTGTGCTACCTGAAAATCTGATACTTTATACAAAATAAAAAATTATGCCGCCGGGTAAAAGGCTTAAAGTGCAATAGCGGCTTAGCTCATTTAAAAATTCAATTTCCTATTTAAATAACACGGAAAATTTTTTTTTTTCGGTTTCAACTTGATTTTTCGACGTGAAAAAATTTTTTTTGGAAAAAACGCGTGTATAGCTTTTGTATGGCATAAAATTTGCTACAAAAAGTTCCTCTGCGTAAATCCCCCCCGACCAACATCTTTTGAGTTATAGAGCTGCGAAGATGAATGTTTATTATATTTCACATCAAATCATTTCTAAATCTAGATTTATTATTTTTACATCAAATAATAATTTACTATAGACAATAAAACGATTTTCTCGAGTCATTATATAATTCAGGTTTCTAATTTAAAAAATTATTTTTGAATAAAATAGAAAAAAATAATTTTTCTGTGTTATTTAAATAGGAAATTGAATTTTTAAATGAGCTAAGCCGCTATTGCACTTTAAGTCTTTTACCCGGCGGCATAATTTTTTATTTTGTATAAAGTATCCGATTTTCAGGTAGCACAAACAAAAAAAAAATATCGCCTAAAAATGAAGCACCCTAAAGCTCATCTCCGTCTCGTGGAGGAGCCTCCGACGCTTTCTTATCTTCAGGATCTTCGTGCAAAGGGTAGAAGATCCTCGAGAGGCGGGGCGCGGATATTTGTCCCGGTGAGGGGAAAATAAGCAAGCAATTATCCGGGGATGGTTGTCGTTGTGAGAAAATTTGTAGTATCTTGTGTTTCTACGCCTAACGAGGTATTTTTCCCCCCTTTCGTTTTTCTTGTTTCTTGGGATGAACAGACGTACTTCCAGTGACACGTGACGTAGGTACCTAGACACGTGTACCATTTTGACCATCTACTATTTTCACTTCGTTTCCTCGTATAGATCAACGTTGTTTTCTCTCGATCCATCATCGAGATCTTTTCAAAACTATCGGATCATCCCCTCCAGTGGGTGGTCGTTTTGACGATCGTTAAGAATTTACTGGCTATAAATTCTCAACCAAAAGAGTGTCTCGTCGACAACGTTGAATACTTTATGCTAAAATTTATTGATAACTTTTGGGCATTATTATTATTAAAATTTAACATTCGAGGGATGGGTAAAGGCACCTGATTGTGACTAAATTATCCGGATTGTCATTCCTCTCTTCCTCAATCGCAGAAGCTTGTTGCTTTTGCATGGCATGACGTGAAGGTATTATAAGGCGGCGATCCCTTGCACACGTGTTCCACTAATTCCTTTTTGCAACTTAGAGCTTACGGTAGCTGCTGTCAGAGCGGACGTGCGCTGTGTTAACGATGGGAGTAGAATCCTCCCGGGAGTCCCTGAGGAATCGAATCCCGCCCAGAATGTACGCCCATTTCACGTGGTTATCTCGTCCGCGCAGCTGAGGAAACGTTGTCGCTTCGTACACAGGGACTCAAACATCCATGTATACCGACACCGTAATACATATGCTCAAATAATACATGGCGTGCAAACACAAGGAGAGGTTGGAAAACCGTTGCAATATGGAATTAATCCTGAAAACGTGTTCATCCCTTCTTTCTTTTCTTATACACGGCAATTGTATTCTTTTGAAATTATAGACTGTAGAGACGACGTGCAGAGTGAAAAAAATTGAATAATTCAAGAAGGAAAAATCGTGGAAAGAAGGGAAAATATTATAATGGAAAATAGAGAACGCGAAATAAAGAGGAACGATAGGGTTTTTCGATTTAAATATCTGGACAAGGAGAAATCGACATGTAACGTAGGTAACTGTATTGATGTAACGAATATTCGCACATTTCTCGACGTTCGCAAAAATCATTTGACCGTCGCGGATATTTCATATTTTGCTTGTAAAAATTGTGAAAACAATATTAAGTAAGACAAAAAACATTAGTTCGATAATGAACCTTTATTATAAAAGTTTGTCTTCGCGTTTGAATCGCACTCTGACCTCAAAATTGATTTGTTTCCGTCGTCAATTTGTCGTTAAATAATTCGATTAGGCAATTTCCAGAATAAGATGCACACGGCGCCAATGCGTGCCTGCGACTCGCACGGTGTACCCGTCAGTCTCAATCAATTGTCAATTTTTAGCCACGGAGAGAAATGGCGCCAGATTTGAAAATGTACATTCGTTGCATCACTAACAGGTACGTACAGCGGTATGCGAAAGACGGAGAAGCGAAGTGGAAAAAATAGTTTAGGGAAAAAGGAAGAAAGAAAGAATGCAAAGCGCGACAGCGGTATAGCGAAGGTGTACACCGACAATATTTTACGAGTACCATAAGGAAATGTCGCAGCGCTGATTATTGTTCCTATTTGTGCATAGGTCATGCCTGCATGCCTGTATTACCTGTCCGCATATGGTATTATATACCTGTGTGCACGAACAGGCCTCGCAGGCGGCTACGTAACGCAATATCCACTTTATATACCTACCCGCAGTTGCAGTTGCAGTTGCAGTTAACGTCGCAGTTCCGTCCGGAACGCAAAACGTAAAGGCGCGTTCACGTCCGACGATAAGCAGCGAATAACGAAACCGAAAACGATCTTCTGTATCGATGTGCCTTGTATTGCCTGTATAAGATAGGAGCAATGAGTACAAGGAGAGATTTCGAACATTGAAACGAACAAGCGAGTTAAAACGCAAAGTCCCGCAGCAACTGGTGGCGAAATCGAAGAACACCCCAACCTATAAATTGGTCGCATTTAACCATGCGAGTGATTTTTCATCGCGCATTTCATCTACGGAAGAAAATAACGCGGTAATTGAAAAAGCCAACAGCTTGCATCAAGTTTTCGGCCCATCGATGTTCCCGCAATTGTCTTCGAGCGATCAGCTGATTGCCCGATGCGACGCCATATTGGCTCGATTGTAATTGAATAAAGTCGAGGCTGAAACGTGGCTTGGATGTATTCTCGCTCTGGTTTAACATTGGCAGAAAACTAGCCGAAGGAGGGGGAGAAGGAGTCGGGGAACGGCTGATTTAGTGATTTTACGGTGTGACGCATAAAACAATGCAACTAGGTTACCCTACGCTTCGCCATATACCTGCATCCGTACGCGTCGTACAACGCGTACGCTTTTACTCGTGCTTTGCAGCCGAATGCAGAAGTCATTTGCCAGCGCTAACTGCAGCGCCCGATACAAGGCATTCCGCGCCAAATCAATGCCACGAATCGAAAGCTCTTTCCGATTTTGCCGCAATTTTTCCTTCACAATTGTTCGAAACATTTTTCATTGATTTTTCTACAACAGCCGAAACGAAATGTGGAACTGAATTTTCTTCAACTCGATAACAATTTGTCTACCAATTATAATTGTGTTATAAACACAGAGCTGAAAGATAAATTGTTATTGTTATTATTATTATCGACTCGACGCCGTTACAGGCAGTGTTCGCATTTTTTCTGCGAACTCGTGCCATCTGTGGCGAGATCCGCGAATCTTTTCATAAACCGGAGAAAGAGAGACGAAAAGAGTTGAGAGAGGGAGGGAGAGAGTGAAAGTCGATTCATGAACTTGTTGTTGTTCGATCGGTTTCTGTTATTCAACTTGTCGTTAAAATCTCTCTCTCTCTCTCTCTCTCTCTCTCGCTTAATCCTAGTCTCACGATCTCGGCTCGCGACGCTGTATTCTTTGCGACTACAATTAATTAACACGATACGCCGTAATCATAATTCTTCAACAATAAATATCCTGCGAATAATAAGAAAATCCGATCGCTTGTTGGAATATTCCGCAATTACGCCGACTGTAATATTCGCCGAGATGAATAAACGCCCCAGTCTTTGTGTGAGTGTACGACATACGCCTCGGCATCGCAACGCGAATTGATAACCGATGCTGCAGAGACTGACCGGCTGATAACGGAGGACAAAACTTGGAGCGTCGCGGCTGCGCAGCGAGAGAATCTCGATCTCAATTCTAAAAACGGCGTACGATTCTTTCCTCGCGTCACTGACGAACTTCGTCCATTTTCCTGTTTCCCTTATCTGCTTCACTTTCCTGAATACACGCATCGACAATTCTTTCATTTCACATCGTTCTTCTTATTATTATTCGAAGGGTTGTATATCATCATCATCGGGCAATAAACGATCAGCAGTCGAGAGTGTTAGTTTAGTAAGCGTCGGCTCGGCTCATCCCGACCCTGCAAGCGGTGAACAAAAGCGAGGCTCGATCGCAGCCCGAGTAAAGTAATAACGAGGCAAATATTTGCTGATTTTCTCCCACCCTCTTTCTTCACCCTCTCTCCAGGTATAACAACGACAGACCCGAAGAAGCGAAGAGACCGAGAAAGCCTCGGCGACGATTTCTTCAGCTTTGCTGGTGAATTATTTTTTATTCTACCTCGAGGTTTGAGGTCGAAAGAGGCGATTTTAAGAGTGGTGACTAATTAAAATTCTGTGGTATCTCGGCGTGTCCGGCAATTAGTAGCTCGATCCCAACCGCTCCGCTTATTCACGGGCCCAAACACGATCCGTTGATTTCGTTATCGGTTTGGGCCGCATTGCGGCGTTCGGGAAGACCGGATTTCCGCCTTCAAACTGGCACGCTTCAGGATAAAATGCGTCGTGTTGTGTTCGGTTTTGCCGCTCTACGCTTCAGTTCGTGCAATGAGTATTGAAAATAGAAATGGTAAAAATAAACATCCCGAGAACAGAGTACGCTTTTCAATACTGTTTCAAATATTCACAAAAATCTTAAAGGCCGATTCCACGGTATCTGTTGTTTCTTCCGATTCCATTCTATACATATATATATATTAGGGGGGTGGTCTTCATTTGAAGGTCGGAAAAGTTTTCATTGGGACGCCCCGCAGATTGATATGGTATAATTTAAAGAACGCAACATACATTGTCAATGATTGTTTAAAAACCCAGAGTTGTCAGGTATTATAAAGAGTGGCTTATGTTAATTTCGTTCTATGTCGCACGGCGTTTTTTTTTTCTTTTTTCTTTTTTCGCCCCCAGTTCGGTCGAGAAAATTAGGTGATAAAACGAAAGTAAAGAAATCTAGAAAACGGAGCGAAGGCGAGGACCTTAAACGGTCATAAAGTCCGTCCGAAAACGCGAGTTTAAGTGGATTTTAGTTTCGATTAGTGGAACAAGTGGGGCATTAAAACCAGAATTCTGTAAATCGTGCGTAACTTGTTCTCTCTGTTAATTTAAGCAGGCGTGCGGAGTGCGTAAGATGTATGCCGGGAAAAATAATAAGAATATACAGGGGGAAAGGGAAAAGAGCGGAGAAAAGGAAGACGAGGAGGCGGCGGATGGCTGCGAAGGCTCAGTCCTCTCAGGGTCGAGTTTTGGGGGTCAGACGCCGGGGTGATTTGGGTCCGGACGGGGCTGTAAATCAGTCACGGGGTGGGTCGGAGGGGTTAGAGGCCGCGGCGGCTCCCCGACGCCCCGGATGACGGATACGCGTACGAGGGGCCTCAACCTCCGATGTCGGGCCCATTAGTCGGGCATTATATTATTTCCAGTCAGTCACAATTTTTTGCCCCCCTTTTAAAACAACGTCGCGCTCGTGCATCCCCGATTTTAATTGGTCCACAGATTTACGATCGACGCTTTCACCGTTTTCGTTTTCGTCTTTTTTTTTTGTTTTTTCGTTTCACCTCTTTTTGGACTTCATTCGACTTGCATGTTTCATCGTTCGTTAATTTGTAAAATTAGCTGTGTGTCGGGTGATCAGATTATTGTTGAATTTCGAAGGAGGCTGATTCATTTTCTCGACCTTTTCTTCTCCCAAACAATTTTATAATCTCTTGTCAAAAATTTCAACGGCTTTGCAGAAAAACGCTGCCGCATAATTATGGCGTTGAAGAGTAAAAAAAAAATTTTTTTTTCAACACCACCGTGTTTTTTTCACTGATTTTTCGCCTTTCTATGTACTTTTCTTCACGTTTTTCATCGTCCCTTTGAAAACTGACAGCGGAAAGGAATAATTCTTCTTAAGTGCGCAAGTCACTGGCGTTTCCTATACAAAAACCCTGACGAAGTCCGCGTGTCGTGTATATACATATATACCTATTGCGACTGTTAGATATTGGTTCGTGCCTCGTTAATGTTTTGTTGCGTCAGAGAAGACGGTTTACGATCGAACTTTGAGTATATTGTGTTGAATTTTAGAGGCGATGAAGAAAAGAGTCGGAAAAGAAGAAAAAAAAAACAGAGAGAAAAGGATCAGATACATGGCAACAAATTCGTTAAAGCGATCGTTTCTCCCTCTTTCTCTCTCTCTCTCTCTCTAAAAAAAAAAGGAATTTGAAAATAAAAAGAAAGGAAGGAAAAAAAAACGATTCGGCACTTGTCACCAATCCTGAGACGTCCAGCTGCGCTGCTGCAAGTGCCAAGTAAGCTCGCTGGGTTTCGGGACAGGACCGAGTTTCAAATTACTCGACGTCAATGTTCAGGCATATTATATAGCGTTGAATATATGCTGCAGACACGAGTGTATAATTTTTGAAACACGTCGTGCTGTCTGGCTAGCGTTTTTCGCGCTGCAAGGAGAATAAAAAAAAAAAAAGAAAAAAAAATCCCTCCCGCATATGCATGCATATCGGTTGACTCTTCTTCACACTCGAATACAGAGAGTCCTTTTCACGCATCACGCACGTACATGTATATTCGAATAGGGAATAAATCATGCCGAGTTTTTTTATTTTTTTTTTTTTGTTTTTAATTCTAGTCTGGCTGTTTTTTCTGTCCCTGGTTATACGTTGACCAGCCTTTTTCTTTTTCTTTCTTTTTTTTTTTTTTTTTGAGGGGTTGGGGGTGGGGCTTTTTGAAGAAAACCGCTCGTGACTTGAAAAATTGTCAACGTAATATGTAATTTAAGAATGTATACTCGAAAACGAATTAGTGCGAGGAGGAAAGGGACGATAATCAATCGTTTCTCGGTTCGAATTCTAACTTGTGTCAAAATATTTCAAACCAGTCTGCAACGCGTTTTCCAATTCCCCGACCAATGCATCCCGGCTTTTGATCTATCACAGCTATTATACAACCACTCGCACACCAGACCTGACACTTCTAACTACCGCGAGATTAGGTATCGCATTCTCAACGTTGAGGAGAATGAAAAATGTCATAATTCTTCTCGTACCATTCGAGGTTCGATTTTTTCCTAAAAACAAAGTCTCGTCGCCTTATCAACGCGGCGAAGAAAAATTGCCCAAGGCAGATAGACAGAAGAAAAGAGAGGAAAGAAAATTTACGAAATCACGAGGGGAAAATCGTGCGGCGATGGCACATCGGCGAAGATTCGGGTCTTAAGCATAAGCCTCGGTAACGAAAGACAGAAGAAGAAAAATATAAAGAGAATAAAAGAGGAAAGGTGACGAGAAAGCAAACAACGTGCCGTGTGTGCATGCGGAGGGTGGGACGAAAATACGATGGTTTCTCGGGCGCGGCGGATGAGGAAAATGGCAAATATTTTGTGGACTAGGAACTGAGGCGAGGGTCAACTTCCGGTACCTGCCTCTGACGGGCCCGGGGTGAGCCGCAAACGAGAGTTGCGAGCCTTCGCGGCTTTTTCCAAAACTTTTATGACACCATCCGCAGGCCGACCCTCCGGCATTGTTTCTTCCTGGCACGCCCGCGGTTAATAACCGCAGCTTTTATACCCCCTCCACGGCTGTTTGAACTAGTCCTGGCTGCAGGTACGTCTAATAGGAAATCCTGGATGAAGGGATCCTGTGTTCCTCACACCGCCAACAGCGATCCTTGGATGTGAGCCGCGTTCGCTTCGCGTGTTTCCCGCGTCCAGAGTTATACATCGCTAAGTCAAATCACGCCAGAGTCAAATACAATTTGAACAATTTAGCAATCGTATCGCACGTCGGCTCCAACGATGTTACAAATAAAAAAATTGCCATTTCTGAGTAGAAGCGAACAGCTGCGAGTAAAAGCTTTGCATGTTTTAAGGATGACACTTGCTGTTGTACGAAGTAAACCGTTTACGGTGAAAAGTGTTTTCACGGCTTTTGAAAATCGTTTGTAAGAAGCTCGCGTCCATGCGGTTTCACCGAGGTCCCTTTACGTGGCGAGAACGAACAGTCTTTTTTGATTTCTGTCATTTTTGTTTCATACGAAAACAAATAAATTGGAATTATTAAAGGCGAAATATGGAAATCGAATAAATTGAACGAAGCGAAAACGATGCCAATTTCCACACGGGACAATAATGATGAGTTTTTACACGTATACTTTTATTTTTTAAACTAAATATTGTATTTATGCACCAAATACCGAATTTACAATATACAAGGTAGGAAAGATAATTTAGACGATTCGCTCAAGTTACCGTACTTTTTCTTCCATCGCATAAAAATTATTCAACATCTAATATTAATTATTGTAACCGAGAACGGGAATTCCGTTACAAGAGTAATCTGGCCTGGAGTAATTTTCCACCTTCTCGACTTTGCCGGGTATTCATGCAGCGAACCAACCAATGAACGATATTCGCAACTGCGAGACACCTTCGGCTCTGGAAGTTGAAAGACTCGAGTCTTTAAAGAAGGTTTAAATCCTTGTATTCAAATACTCGGAACGTGCGAAGAGCCTCGATAATCCGCCCGACGCTCTCCAGAATTTCGGAGTGAGAAAGGCTGAGACAACAAACATCGAGGTTGGAATAGATTTTCACCCGCGGAATTGCGGAGGTCCTTAAAAACGTCGGGGATCCTCGAGATCGAGACGAGGCTCCGTTTGTTTACAACCAAGGCGAGATGATGCCGAGCGAGATGTTTTCAGCCGCTGGACCAGACAGACAGACAGACGGACGGACGGTCTCGAGTCCGCCAACGGAAGAGGCCGAGATAAATGCAGGGGGTTAGTGACCTCTCCTCGAGAACATAACGGAGAGCATAACGAGGATCTCGATTCGAGGAGTATCCGAGGGTGGAAATACGAGACGAACGTAGCGAGAATCACCGTCTGTGAATTCGGGCGAGTCCTCGACACGACGCGGCCTTGACCGGAACGCGGTTATCGGGTGAGGTCCTATCGCTCCGAGGCCTTCCGAACTTCGCGAGGCACTTTGAGCCGGTGTTTCGAGATAGCGAGAGATAGGGGATGGATGGAGTCGTTCGGTCGTCCCGAAGATCTCCGTCTGGAGTGAAAGCACGAGGGTTCGCTTCGCGATAGACGCTCGCGTTCAGATACGACTTCCTGCAGTCGGTAGTCCGCTGAGCTGCACTTACCAGTCTCGTGACTTGGGGCAGATTTCCTCAATGCTTTCCTTTTCTCTCTCTCTCTCTCTCTCTCCCTCTTTGGTCGCTTCAGTCAATTACCGGGGCGCGGTCTTGGAATTTTTTAAGTTTCAGGTAGGTACGAGGTGACCTCCGCCTCCTCTCCCCCACATGCAATTAGACGCTTTTCCACACTTCGATACACACAGCGCGTTTTTGCCCGAATGGACTTTGTCAGCTTTTACCGATTTGTCACTGTCCTCGCTGCAGTCCAACCTCGTGCCATTCTTTGCGGTGAATCATTCGGATTTGACGTCACATGTCACCGTGGTTACGTTTCCCTTCTTTGTTTCTCATTCTAATTTTCCTGTACAGCTGTATAAGGATTATGAGATAGATCACATCTCGAGTCGAGGTGGTTTCGAAATTTACAAGTCAACTTTCCCGTTCATCTAGCATATGACTGATTATTGGGGCGATGCCGATAGTCAGTCTCCGCGTCGAAATTTAGCGCCTACTGTAAACCCTACGTAGGGTTTCAAGATAGTACAAAAGGTTCTGTTCCAATGTAACATCAGATCCCAGTTTGGAACCTGCTTCAACCCTACAGAGGCTCAAAATTCTATCCCGCTGATAAATGTCCACCGATTCTGTTTGATTGTGATTGAAATAAAAAAAGGACGATTAAAACGCGTGAAATCAAAATCATGTTGAAATAGCCCTTGGATTATTCGTTGTAAACATTTGAATGTAATAATGTACCTATAGAGGAGGAGTTACAGGTCCAATGGAGGAGCTGGAGATCAAATGGCGTCAAAATAGGTTCAATCGTCAACCGAGATCGTCAAAGTAGGGTTCGGTACTTTCATTTTCAAGAATTGGAGGTTCAGCGTAGGGTTTGTTCATAAATTTCGCGGAGCCAGAGGGTTAATGTAGGATTTCTAGGTTCAGCTTCCTTCAAAGTAGGTTCAAACGGACCTTGTTCGGGTGAAATGCAGTCGTTGAATTTCAACTCGAGCTTATGCGAATGAACGACTGTTCTCCAATCGCAGTCTGAGTCGAGGATCAGGCACGTGGAGCTCGGAGAGCGTGGTCACCGTAAGAGATTTCATTAATCATCTAATTAAACCATCGCGGCATGCCGGCAGGTGTTCGCGACTCAATGTTCGTTCTGTGTTATGGTTTTTACTGTTTTACAAGCTCGTCATACCGTATTCAACATCGCGCTGAGCGCGGGCGTTGCCTGATTCTCAATTTCACGACGGAACGATTATTATTGCGTCGAGTATGAGAATAGGAGAGAAAGAAGGAACGTGGACAAAAGAACGACGCTCAGAAGCCGCTGTAGTCTCTCCGTGTGGATAGAAGGCGATAAGAAGGCGAGTATTTCCAATCGTGGAATATTTGTTGAACGTATTAAACGCACACTCATCTACATTTTCCGGGGGATGGACGGTACAAAGATCGTCACGGGTCGCTAGAGTTCAGTGGCACCAACACACTCGCTAGCCTGACGTAAACGCGTCGTCATTCTTCCAGCCTGGAAAGAAAGAGAAACTCGACAATGTTTTCGAAAAGCTTCGTCCAGAACCACTGGACCAAAAGACACCGAGTGTTGTTCGATCCCGTGGCTGTCTCGGCGAGCGTGACGAATCGACGATCAAGTTCGATGGACGACCGCTTCCGGGTGATGCCGGCTCAACGGTAACTCGACGTAGCCGCAGCTCATGACGAGTGCTAGAAATAAGCTTCGGAGAGTTAGTAATCGGGAAAAAAAGGATGCCGTTTTGCGGTCGACGGAATCCCCGAGATGACGAAGCTGCGATCGTCGGGCAGCGATAGCCCGCTCTGGATGCGGACGTGGATGTGGAAATGCATCACGGTACGGTAACCAAGGTGCGGAGCTGGACGAAGAAGAAGCAGCCTCTCGACGTCGGAGACGATAACTCCTCGAGTCGTTGGTTTATTCGTACACACGAGGATGGTTCGTACACACGCAGGGTAATACGCAGATATCGCGTGTAACGCGGCACATTGTGGCAGCTCGTATCGCGGTCGCGTGCCGTCCAAGCTCCTATCGCATCGCCGCTCTTATCCGTCCTTGTATCGCTTCTCTATCCCGGTTATCACCGCGAGATGTTCCCTGCGGTCCGTCGCGCTTCTTCGCGGCTTTGGGTCCTCTCACCTCCCGACGACCTGTCTCATCGTTCCGTTCTCATTCACAGTCTCTCCGCGAAATGCGAAAAGGCACACGGCCAGTGGGACACTCGAATGGCCCGAGCGCAGATTAGCGGCTATCGTCGTTTCCCTCGACGCCTCAAGCTCCTCGGGATGAATGGACTGCGCGATTGCGCTATCACTATTTCTACTCCAAAGCTATCATAGCCAGCCTCTGCGTAACCGTAGTGTAACGTATAACGCGGAGATACGCGTCTCGTTTATAAACCGGCCAAGCGATATCCAACAGCGATTTATTCGGGAGCAGGTATCGTCGTAGCCGCTCTCACCCCGCCGATTACACACCGCGATAGTCGAGTTTGACTTACCGCGCAATCTTCCCACCACCGGCTTCGCAGAAATCCGTGTTAATTAACCCTCCGTTGGCCAGCGTATATACCAATTCGTCCAGTCTGACCTTCCGCCGAACGGTCGCGCGACTCGACTTCTCGCTCTTGATTAATTTTTCATCATTATATCGCTGAATATTTAAATGGGTGAAAAACGGTTGTCGACGAATTCGTATACGTTGGCCAACGGTGTGTAGAATAAAGCACATGGCCAACGGAGGGTTAATTTTGGTGCACCGTTTGATTACCGAGAATAGAGAAAAGACGATTTGACGAGGAGAGGGAGAGACCTGGATCACGGCCGGCTTGCGGAGGTGGCCACGCGCGATGCGATTCCTCGCTCGTCTGGCGAACACCTGGCTGGCCTCCGAGTCTTATCGGAAACAGGCATAACCTGGCCGCCTCCATCCTGCACCGACTCTGTGCATCCACATCGCTCGGCGACGATGTGTGTCAACTGGTTTACCGCGATACACGTTCACCACTGCGCTGCAGTGCGCACACAATGAACAGACTGTGCTCGATCGCAAAACCGCCTCAGTCATGGTTATAGCTGCAGTTTGTAAGCCACAACACGGCCTGGTCGTGTTTAGAATCCCCAACATTCGCATTTTAGAGCAGACTCAACGCTCGGGATACGGTGTGCTTTGTTACACCGATCTCGGATGATGAAAAAATCTGCACGACGATCGTTTTCTCGAAGAGCAATCGATGAATTCCAGCAGGCTGAAATTACGAGTCCGGGAAGTCGTTACGAGCTGCGTCGACGATCTTAACGCGAACGATGCTCGACTCGCCGGAGATAAAGGAGATCATTGAGACTCCTTGAAATCAGATGCATGTAGACACGGTTTATCGGTATTATATTAGCTTACTGCTGGTCATGGATGACAGAGGGAGTTTTTGTTGGTTATAAACGGGGAGATAACGAGGGGGCAGGGAACCGAGGACAGGGGGTTGGGTGGGGCGGGGACCTTTGAACCGTGCGAACAAAACCTCTTCCGTTCCTCAACGTCTCTATACACACACCATATTTTACAACTGTATTACATGCGTTTGCGTCCGTATGGCACGCAGGCGCGGTTCAACTCCTTTCAGGCTAACCATAAACCTGCGCAGACGTTTCCCTCGAGTAGTTATTGTGTTGAAATCGTCGATCTTTCGTAACTTTGAACAACGACGTATGTATACATACACACGCATACGTGTATAAATATCGTTAATATATTATAATCGATGGACGGAACATTTATTATAATAATTATACACACTTTCGTGGAAATATTTATCCGCTATGCAGCATATAGAAAGTATGACGTTGCTAATTAAAGATTGTTTTTCTCCCTTCTTTGTATTTTTCTAGTGTTTTCCTTGTCGTTCTTCAACGCCGATTTTATATTCTCACCAAGCATCTCGGACGCGGCAATGATACATTACATATTATGTATGTTATACCCTTTGACACGAGTGACGCAAACGGCTGTTCGGGTCGTTGCAAAAATTGTGCGCGTATGCGTGTTATTGACCGTGTGTGTCGTACGTGTATGCATCTGTATGTATTTGTACAGACGATACAGAGTAAATTCGAATTTCTGTACCCCACTCTTGAGACGCGCGATTCGTAACGGAGCGAAATTTTTTTTCTTCACCAATTCGCATGCCTAGGTGCGGTAAAAAAATATTCGCATATATTGGCGTTTAATAAATCTTGCGCAAAGATATCGATCAGTCTTTGCAATCTCCGGACTAATCGGAGAGAAATTGCCGCATCAGCTACCTTATTTTATTATTACTCGTGCGTATCTATACTTGAAATTTATATGCGTGCGATAAGACGCGTCTTAATACGACCTTCTCCCCTTTCGCTCCCTCTCTCTCTCTCTCTCTCTCTCTCTCTCTCTCTCTCTCTCTCTCTCTCTCTCTCTCTCTCTCTCTCTCTCTCACATTCCCTTTTCCTTCGAAACATCTTCAATTTTCAAACGGCAAACAGTTTTCTCCATTTCTCGGTTATTTTACGCCACGATCTCAATTTACCAGCAATTATTGCAAAATAACCAGAGTGGGCGGTGCTGAGGAGCTGGTTGATGAAAAATGATATTACAGTGCAAAATTGTTACGGAGAATGTGGCCGTGTTTGTTTCGGCCTCGATAGTATAATTATACGTGCAAAGAGGGTAATTAATAACCTCGAGTCAGCAAGAAATACATTTCGCAAAATGTGCAACGGGTCAAGTAATTGTAATTTCATCGCGATGTGGGAAAAACAAAATGTGTTTTCTTAACTCGTCCTCCTTCGTCAAGTCTCCGCACAATTAACGATACGGGTTGTAATGCAATATCGCCCCTCCGCAAGTACGGTTGGCGGAATATCAAATGCGCGGAGATAAATCGCGCTGCGCGAGACGCGAGAGAACCTGACCTTACCAAATTGATTAGGTAACGTCAACAATGTCAGATCAATGTTAACAATATTCTCGAAGATACCGCAGTGCTTGCATTGCCTGCTGCATCCGATTCTCCTCCTTATTATTGCTCATCTTATTTTTTCATTCCCCCTTTCACTGGCTCAAAATCAACGCCGCGATTAATCAACATCTACGCTAATTAAATCGTCTCGACGACTACACATGTATATATATAACAAAAAAGAAATTATTATTTGTACTTTGACGCGAATGAATTTCACTCTATTTTTCGATCCATTTTATCTTCTTGGCACTTGTTCGACGATTCGCTCGTGCATTTTTGTTGCCATAGTTTGGTTAGTTTGCGAAAAATCAAAGGATGATTAAAAAAGAAAATAAAAACACTCGAGATAAATTTCTTAGGGATCAATTCGTCAGGATTTTCCACAACTTCACAGACTGTGCAAGAAGCATTGCGTGCCGTGAATAGTTTTCAACGCAACATTAGTGACAAGTTCGACGATTCTGGAATAAAATATTCAAGAATAATTTAAACGAGCAACTCGATGGAAAATTAGAAGCCGAGCTAACCGAGGAAAAAAGAAAGCAAAAAGAAAGTAACGAACGGGTGAAAAAGCTACATAAATAAATTGCTCGCGGTCAGACTGATCGAGGGGCGGAGGAGGAAGGGAACGGAGAATATTATACCAATTAAGAGTAATATTTTTATCATCGGAGAGAAAAAGAAATATTGAAACAAAGAGAGAGAGAGAGAGAGAGAGAGAGAGAGAAGAAGCCAGCTCACGCACAAAACTCGTAGTGCACGCACACCGAAAAGGCCTGCACGCAGAGACTCGCTTCGCCTGTAGAGCTGAGAGTGTGTACGTGGCGTGTCTCTCTCTCTCTCTCTCTCTCTCCCACACACACAGAGACACCAAATTGTGTACATGCACGCCGTGTACAAACGCGGTGAAAGAAGATAAGGCTATTTTTGTATCGTACTGGATAGCAACAGTGCTCTTGGGGGCTTTGGGGTAGCGAACCGCGTGCACCGCGAGACGCAGTGCCGCGTATAACGGAACGTTTCACACCCGACTTTGCCGATTCGGACGAAAGGTATCGGGAAAAGAGGACGACAGGATTCTGATGCCAAGGTTTACGCGCGAAGTAATTTCACAGAAATTCAAGGCACTCGTTTTCGGAACAAACTTCTTTCCCGAGGAGTTGGAGGGACGCGGTCATCGAAACGTGACCGGTGGTCGAATCGTCTACGATCGGGATGAAAGGACCATTTCGATGATTGCAGGCATTCAAGGAAGAAGGAAGACCGGGTTCTCATCCCAAAGTTTACGCGCAAAGTAACTTCACTCAAGTTCGCGGCACTCGTTTTGGCGAAAAGCTTCTTTCCCGAGGATTTACAGAGACTGCGGTCATTGAATTACGCGACCTATAGCGTCGGTGATTTCTGAAATGCGATTTGTATACTTCTTAGCGAATATCGTAGATATCAGATGATGGTGGAATCTGCATACATCCTTGGATAGTTTTTTCAAAAGCATCCGACCGCATTAACAATACGTGATCTCGGCGAGTGCAGCTGGACTCTTGGCCAAGTCCTTTACGACGCGATTCGTAATGGTGGGATGGTAGGATTCCTTTATGAATCTACGATTTTCGTTGGGTCGGTCGTTATAACCGTCCGCGATAAGAGTATTTGGGATTGGTACACGACATGAGGCGCATGAAGGTCGTCGAAAAGTTTATATCAGTACTAGAGTCACTGTTCGTGGTGAACTTAGACCTTGTACGTACATCCATGTAGACGTATACTTACGAACGTACATTGAGCCCCGCCGGTTACAATGAAATGAAGCGAAATTGAAGCGATGAAAAAAAAATCAAGCGTCGCTGCGTTTCGGTTATCAGTGTCCGCCCGTCACCTTCGACTGCGCGCGCTAATCGCTGGGTAGCGATGGCCAAAAACCGGGCACGTCGAAATTTGGCGCCTGCATTTTGCCCTACCAAGCTTCGTATGAACCTACTTTGAAGGAAATTGAACCTGGAAATCCTGCATTGACCTTCCAACTCCTAAAACGAATATAAAAACCCTTTCAACCGATTCAATATAGAGAAAATACGATTGGACGCATGTGTAAACTAATTCCTGTTTATTGGGATTTTAATTTGATTTCGTACGTTTTAATTGTATTTCTTGTATTTCAATCATATTCAATCAGAATCGGCGGACCTTTATCAGCGAGGTAGGATTTTGAGCGTCGAATGAGGGTTTCGAGCAATCAGGTTTAACCCAACCTCTGGAGGGTTAAAGTAGGTTCCCAAGATACCCTACTTCCAGTCTAAGCTCGGTAAATTGGGAAGTTTCGGTAATTTTTAGCGTCCAAGTCTGACATTGCATTGAAATAGAACCCACTCTCCTGTCTTTAACTTTAGGCGCTAAATTTCGACCCGGTTCGTTTGATTTCAGCCATGATGGAGTATAACCAGGTCATCGTTCCGACGGAATTCTCCGGAGCCGATTCCTCCGATCATCCTATGGAACTCGTCAACGGAGAGCCGGACTCCTCGTCGTCCTCGTCGTCGACGGCGGCTGCAGCGGCTCCTCGGCGTCGGCACCAGCTGCGTTTCCCGTCGGCGAACGACGGTGGGGACGGCGTGGGCGTGCTGGAGGCGGGACACCGACGACTCGAAAATGGCGCCGGCGGTGCCGCAGCTGGTCTCCCAGGGAGAGTCGTTGATCAGGACGAGGAGCACGGGACGAGCTACACCCTCCACCAGCTCGGGTGAGTGCCGTTTAATCCGATCCGTTGCCCGTGGGATCACGGACCGAATCTTACCCCTCGTAGTTTTCCCGTAATACCTTTCGGACGGTCGGCCGAAGGCACGTCATCCTCTTCGTTCCTGTTTCATACCTCACTCCCGGATCCGTTATTCCTCGGGAACATTCACCAAATCTTCGGACGGAATATCTAGCTCGTGTCACGTTTATATCACCGTTTCTCGAGTGCAGACACGCATTTCATTGGAGTGCCCACTTGAGGGTGGCAATAAGAAGTAGCCAGATATACGTATTGAGTAATTATTATTAGGCGCTGAAACGATCAGCGACATTGCCTTGGTGACTTCTTGACTGTTCTTTTTTTTAAACCGTTTTTCACCGTCACTTTCATCGGGCTAATTTTTGAAAAATACTCACAGTCAAGCCGCTTCACCTGCAGGCAATGTGGTAATACCAATCTGCGTTCCAAGTGTCAATCATCGACTCGATCACGTCCTCATTGAAAGAATCAATTCGGTCTAGTTGGCCGCACGTTTTTCTTCAACGCGGATAGCGCGGTACGGATTCCAGCTGAAAATTCGAAGTAAAAGTAAGAGCTCAGGGTTTGGATCGACCGGGGTTTAAATAACTCCGTTCGGTGCCTGAAAATGGTGAAACTCTCAAGTGGCTTGAAAGAACTTTGAGAGCGCTGGAAGACGAACGATGCGCTGACAATTTGGTGGTGAAATTCAAGTGTTATAAGGTGACTAATGGCCTCGATGATGAAGGTTGGAGATATCGCGCAAACTTGACGTAGCCTCGGGTCAGTCGTCGTATTGCAGCACAAAATTCTTAACCCCTGCACTTTGTGAATTGCTTACTCCGTGACGTTGGAGTAATTTCGAGTTACTTCTGTGCCTACTCGGTTCCATTATTCCGACTATTCCCGTTCCGTCGTATCCACGATACGGAGTCCGTAAGATCGGATTGTCAAGAACGGCTACCCCCGGCATTGTTTAAGCATGAAAATGCCCGCAACATACGAGTCTCGTCGCGGTTACAATCGTACCAAAACACCTACTCCCATGACTCTCGAGCCTTGTTCCATGTAATTGCCGGGATTTTATGACCTTTGTAAATGTTGAAGGGGTTACCTCGGCGAGGAGGGATCGCCGGAGTACGACGAGGATAACCGGGTGCATCCCCATCCGTCGGAGCGAGGGAGCGATGAGCGTTTCGTGGTTCTCGGGGGGGGAGAAGCGGCCCCGTCGACGGGGGAGGGTGGTGGGGATAGCCTAGCGGGCGAGGAGGTCTCGGTGGACTCGGAGGGCCAGCATGGTCACAGTCACATGCCGCACTCGACGATGCATCGGTACGCGACGGAGGCTCTCTCGCCGACGGAGCAGCACCATCACCAGCACCAGCAGCACCACCAACAGCACCAGCACCAGCAGCAGCAGTCGCACCTCGGCGATCACCGACACCCGCATCACCACCACCACCATCACCACCACCACCACCAGCAACAGCAGCAGCACCAGGAGGCCGAGGAGGAGGAGGAGCACCGGGTCAGCGGTATAGCCGCGGCGATGCGTCAGGTCGGGGCTCGCGAGGCCGGCATCGGGGCCCTGATGTTCACCCACCTCCCGGGTGGCGGGGGCCACAACCACCTCGACGGCGTCCTCCCCGAGGAGGCCTACCTCCACCAGATACGCGCCGGCGCCTCGCCGCCGGTCCGGACCGGCAGCTCCCCCGGGTCCAGCCGCAGCCCTCGGGAAGACCCAGGCCTCTCTCCTCACCGGCACCCCTCCCAGGACGGGGGGGATTACTCGCCCTCCCAGGACCAGGCCCGGCTGCAGTCCTTCACCCATCTGACCGCGATGCAACCACCGTCGACCCAGGCCCACGGACTCCAGGACTCGGACCGCGTCGCCGATCAGCTATACATCGAGAACATGTACGCCCACCATCCAAACTCGACGCCGCATCACCATCAGGACCACGATCAGGGACCACCGACTCCTCACTCACCCGGAGGACCTCTGTCCAGGTTAGTTTTATCGACGGTATTTAGTGTCCTTTTGCGGCATTCGGTTTGTGAAAGGAAAAAGTGCCCGGTTGGATTCCGTGAACAATGATGTCGTGCCGTAACGAACACCAATTTGGCGGGTCGGTTGGTTCTTAGCCTCTGAGATTGGTGATCGAATGCTTGGAATATGCGCGTTCGGCAAGTAACCAAATTCGAAAAACTTCTCGTCTCATTCCCGGGGAAAAGTTATTCCCGATTAGGTTGATAGAAACAGTGTTCTAATAGTCTCGCTTTAGTTGAAAAACGAATTTTTATAGGTATTGGATATCCTTACAGTGGCTTTGACGTATCACCGATCTGACTCGTGGAATTTTTTTGTTTTAGTTTCTTCTCACCCAGTGTTTTACGTTTTTTAATTATTCAGTCGTCAAACCTGTTTGTCAACTAGAATGAAAAACTTCAATCTAATTTTATCGAGCAAGTATTCACCGGTTAATAAAAAGTGGGAATTAATGTCAACTAGTTACGGTCAAATATGATTGATTATTATTATATAATCGATAATCGAAAAAAGACGTCGAAATTGCTACAATAAACTAGATCGGGTGTAGACAGTGGGATTTTAAACCCACTGTAAAAGTGTCCGACAAAATTTCTAAAACTTTTTCAATCAAGTAGTGAAAATAAGAGGAATCGTTAGAAGAGTAGAATTTTCTTTCATTACAACCGTAAATTCGGATTTGATTTACTCGCCAACGGGCTTTCTAAGATGTCCATGAAATTTGAACAATAATTGTTTTTGTCCCTAAATGTAGTTAATTGATAGTTTTTCAAATTCAAGCATCACCTCTGCTAAATGATCTGAAATCGAAATTCTCTTTTCCCGTACAATAATGAATTTTCACTCTAATTTCTTATCGATTCGATTAGAGGTAATACAACCTCAAACTTGGCTTGATCTAACATTTATACGTCGAGAACGTCACCTTATCTCTTCGTTCTGTGTGGTTATGAGGCTGATTGTGGTTTGGAAAGATGATTTGATTCCAGCGAGCTTATCTCGTCATTTATCGCTCACCTCACGGGTTTTCACCCTCTGTGACATCAGGATTTACGTTCAGTTCTATTTCGAATCATCGCTCGGTCGGTTCATGCGGTTGTACCCGGTTTGTTTTGTTTTTTTTTATTTTTTGTTTTTCACTTCGTAACAGTATTTAAATTTCCACCACATTCAAGTTTAATTACAGAAAGATATTCCATTTATACGCAATCGCAATCTAGATTTTTCTTCTTTTCCAAAGACCCACAAAAGTTTAGTGAATTAGCGAACAATACACGAGTGAAAATTTCTTCTCATCGTTCTCTTCTTCGTATTTGGGTAAAGAAACTCCGCAGTTCCGTAATAAAATTGCTGCAGAGAGAAAAAGAATTTGAAACATATCTAGATGATGTAGAGAAAAAAAGGCTGCAAAGTTTTCAAAAAAAACTCTCCGATTCGGGTGACGAAGTTCTTCAGGCCCAAGATGCGAAAAGAGACATGTATTCTTTCAGGCCCGTTGGGACCTCGGACTGCAGCGGGACTTAAACGCGAAAAATATTTGCTCGTTAGCTTAGGTTCCGAAGTGTATATACACACGGCTTGATCCTCCCCAGCGTTTGGGGACCGGCAAAAGGCCAGAGGGCAGGCCGGCTCTGTATATGCGTAATCTTTGCCTGGCCACGTCTTCCAACTCCCCAAAAATCCATCGCAGTAACAACGAGCTGAGGACCTATGCTAACACCGCGGCCTTAAGAAAATCGCTGGTACAAAACCCGGGCGTCGTCTATACCTCTAGGTTCTTGGCAAAATTCACACCACGACTTAGACGATTTTTTAAACGAATTTTTACTTTTCTCGCGATAGGATCATCTTTCGTAATTATAAAATTAATGTACAGTGATGGAAATTGAAGCTGTTCAACGCTTGAAAGTAGATCGGATCCCAGATTTTACGAAAGCTCATTGTAGGTATTTACTTTTCTTTATCATTAGGTATTTGTTTCTTTTTTTTTTTTTTAAAGCAACATTTGTAACAAGATTCAAACCATTATTTAGACACATTTTTACGTTTTACGCTCCAGCGTGATCTTTCTCCTCTTATCAATTCGTAATTATAAGATGAATAAACAGTGATTGAAAATAAAGCTCGTTTGCGCTTGAAAGTAGATCCGATACCAGGTTTTATGAAAAAATCGGTTGGAAAAATACTCATTTTTCTTGCAACATTTAGATCTTTGGTAAGTTTCCATGAAAGCGAGCAATGTATCAGCGAGTGGAATCAGTATAATGTTAATCGAGAGTCATCACGTGTCAGGAAAGTAATGGCGGATCGTTTCCGGCGGCAATGTATATACACACACACACATATATATATATATATATGCACATAAAACACATACATGCCGCACACATTCACGTGGTACATATATATATATATATGTGTATATAACATAACAAATTGTCGTCGGGTGAATCACTGATGCAGAAGAACTGCGCTGCAGTGCAGATCGTACAGACCGATAACGCATCTTCTCTGCAGCGTACGCGATGAAATATTTCAATCTTCGTACTAAACGGTTCGAAATTCGATCTCGATCCTCGATCGATCCTCATCCGATTTCGTCCGATGCTCAGAGACAAAGAAGGAAATAATGGAAATGAAAGGAAGAAAGAAAGAAGTGGCAAACAACGACGCGCGTGGATTCTTAGAAACAGATGGCAAAATTGTGTGCACGCATAACGATATTAAAAAACAAAAAAAAAAAAAAAAAAACAAGCAAACAATAATCGCTGTTATGTTTTGCCCAGTGAGCAGCATCGCCGACGATCGTTTGCGCGATTTCGAAATCGTTGCGTTTCCACGGTTCACCGAACTATCACGGATCGACGCTGTGCACGTGTCGGTGCTCGAATTGAACAACATTTCAGGTAGTATTTTGCAAACAAACCGCGACACCTGCGCAGAGTTTTACAGTAGAACGAAAAATCGGGCCGAACGAAAAGCGCGACGAGGAGAGCCAAGCGGATAAAATGAATTCGACAATAATCGGTGATCGATTCGTGATCTATAATATCGGTTAAGGCTTGTTCAAAGTGGACTAGTCTGTATTTTTTCGTAAAACGCTTTACACAACCTCGTCTGTTACATAAATGTTTCGATCCGGCGATCGATCGTCGACCCGAAATCCTCCCGAGTCTACGTAATTTATTATTTTAACGACCGCGATCGATCGCTCGGGGATATATTCGTTATATGCTTACACGTTACGCGCGGTAATTGCATGCCTGTATCTCAAACACGATCAGTCTCGCACACGCGCGCCTCGTTTTGGTTGCAGAATTTTGCTTGCTTCTCAGTTTGGCGAAACTGCGGGTCTGCGTCGGTGGTGACAGTGAATTTGAACGTACGTGCGAGTCTCGATGTTATCTTTTCTCCTTCTCGTTTTCATTTTCATCACTTGTTGTCGTTCTCGCGTTCGAATCGTTGCAAAATATCACCGAGGAGAGAAAACATCGACCCAACCCGCGATGCGGAATATCGTTTTCGGCACACGCGTTCCGGCATCGGATTTTTACCAGTTTCCCGACGATCGGAGGTCAATTTTATTGCTTGTCAAAATTGACAAACAATGTATTATCTATCGCCTGTCGACGATCAACGATTAACGAATGCCCGAGTAAATTCCGCGGACTGCCTGTTATTTTATTCACGATGAGATTCGCTGGTGCGAAAAGCTTGTAAGGAGCTTTCATCTCGAAAGTTTTCAACGTCCGTATGAATCGTCGAAATAGAAACGCAACGAGATTGATATTCGAATTAGCGCATGATAAACGACGTGCAATACTTTAATTTTTTTCCCCGAAACGCACGCTTTTCCGCAAGATTAAACCGTCGAGGTTCAAAGCGACTCGTCCAACCCTTCGGTTTCATCTCGCCAATTATTTTCGCGCAGCTTTCGACGTGATCGAGGCTCGAACCGATCGCTCGGAGCTTCGTCGTGAGCCGAGGGTGTCGTATGACGTCGTCGGCCGAATGCCGCGGGTTCTCCGACTTTGGTGGGGGCTGCCGGGTATTTTGGAGGGGAGCGAGACGTCGTCCACCTTCGAGGGCCTCGGGGCCAAGCCGTGCTGGAGTTGAGCGCGTGTCTTCTTAGTTCTTGTTTGCCCGGTGACAGATACGGGCTCGAGTCGAGACTTTTGTCACTTTCGCGGATCGATTTTTTATCCCCGTTTTTCTCTTTCTCTCTATCTCTCTCTCTCTCTTCATTTATTACCACTCCGTTTTACAAACCCATCTCTTTTTTTCATCGCCGAATCAAACTTTCTCCCACTCTTCTTAATCATTTCTTTCCCCTCCTCTCCATTCCATCTGTCTCTGAATTTCTCCTAATCTATATAATTTCTTTTAACCTCTCTCTCTCTCTCTCTCGCACTCTTTTTGTTTGTTTCTTTCTTTTTTTTTTTCGCTCCAACTTCGTAACTGCACGCGAGTCGGGATTGCATTGTAAAAAAAGGAAACAAACAAAAAAACAGATAAACTGTATTCTTGTAATTAAATATCGAGCACGTATAATCGACAAAATTCAGATAAGTGACTGTCAGAAGAGAAGATCTTGAAGAATTGACGACTGACTTTTGGGGAAAGAAGATAATCAGCATGCAGTGAGTGTTTTTTTTTTAAATACAAACACATCTTCGTTTTGTTAAATTCTACTATTCTAATTACTCTACAATGATTGGGGTAATAGTTTAACTTACTGTCTCGCATATCATGCAGCTTGGTTATTCTATTTGAGGCACTTAATACGCAAAAACAATGCTGTTTACCATAATACGTACACTGCACGCTTAATCAAACATCTCTCTTATATCAATTACTCACATATACGTATAAGTATATGTAATATTTGTCAAAAGCTCTCTATTTATTTGTTTTAAGTATCAGCGAAAAAGTCTGCAAACACGTTTCGAGTTTGACAATTTCAATTCGTACCTTATTTTTTTTTTCGATCTCCTGCAATCAACGTGAAAATTAAAAATGATTCGCGCGAGAAAATGGTGCGAAACGTAAAAATATTGAGAAATTCGGACCTTCCCGCAACTCGCCGTAGCTTCGATTCTTCCGGCGGCTCTATACACGGTCCTTGCGAGCGGACAAACGGCGACGATTTCTCTTCTATCTCCTTATTCATCGGTGGCGACGGTGGTCAAATATTAACATTTTGAAAATCCCGCCTCGCCCCCTCGTGCATATATATGACATAATCTGTGCATACACGATGTGAAATAGACGCGACACTGCGTGCTTGCCGAGAGATATTTATTTGACGAAGGAAGAAATGCGAGTAAAACGAGAGGGACAAATAATTCAAAAAATGTCGTACTCCCTCCGCGGGTTCCCCTGTTTCCGTTGCTTTCGTTTTTTTAACATTTTTTTATTCCATTTCTTAGCCGCGTTTATGCCTCTATATCTTCCGTATATGCGGACGATATCTTTGTCCAAGATTTGAGACCTGAAGCGAGTGTGTGTATACGTACAGACACACATATAATGACAAAATGTAAACCATACGTAACGAGTGAGCAAATAATCGAGCGGAAAAGGGAGAAATACGTTGAGCTTGAAGAGGTGTATAATTTTTTTCTTCTCCTTTTCTTCCCCCCACTTGGTCACCACAAGCCCTGTGACTTACCAGCCCGACTTCATGGCAGCTTATCAATTTTTATACTCTCCTACTGATATCGATTCGATCATTCCACGGATGGCAGTAAATATTATTCCATTTATCCGTAATATTTTTTCTGTACTGTACTCGAAGATCAACGTCGCGTCGCTTTTCAGCGTGAGTTCAAATCAATTACGGTATAATGCACGGATGGATTAATGAGATTCAACGCTCATGGATCTATGAGAGATTGATTTGCATGGTGAAAAAATCTTCGATAAAGTACAGATTTGATATCTTAAAAGCGTCGTTTTTTATTCTCGTTCCGTTTCGAATTCGCAACATTCACGTTCTTTGCCAATTAATTTTCACATTAGCTTGTATAAATCGCTCCGCCGGCGATAGTAACGAAGAAAGGTCCCTGAACCGGACAATCGTAAAACAACAATTTTCTTCCCTTTCCACGTAATTTATATGTTGTTTTTCAACTAATAATTTATGGAATAACAACCGTAACGCATATGCAAGAAACCGAGATTGTAAACTAATTGCGAGTTATCGTGTAAACGATTAATAAAAAAAAAAAAGAGAGAGAGAAATGCACGACGAAAAACGAAGGAGAGCTGATTTTACAGCGTTCACAACAATTTCATAGCCTGTAAATTGGGCCACAACTATACGTAACATATTTATACACGCATGCCAATTCGTACGTGTAACCACCTTGTACCGTATTCCGTTGCTTTATCTACTAACAAACAAATAACAATAGTATCACTTTGAGGCCAATCGGCTGCCTGCCAAACGCGATCGAAGGAAGGGAAGGGAAGCCGGTTTTGCGCATGGCGGTTGGATATTTTGTTTTAGAACGCTGCGAACAAATAACGAGAAAAAGAAATGAAAAGGGGGACCATCGTTTTATACTATCCCTCCATAGATTTCTACGGATTTCCGTGTCGCGAATCGCGTAGGTTTGAGTTACACGAAAGAGAGAATAAATTTGGAGGCGGCGACGTGATTCGATTTACGTCAGTAATTTTTCCCAATTTTCTTTTCCCGTAACTCGCATCTCGAACGGAATCTGCAAACTCGCGAGATTCGCAGGATCTCGCAAAGCTCTCGGCGTTTTTACACAAACGACGTTCGTCGTCCGTCTAGAATGCGACGGCGACGCGTATTGCATTTCGCGAATTTCGCGCTTTTCATCAGATCGTCATCATCAGCTGCAACAAAAATCCCCCCCCTCGTCAGTGTCAGTAACCTCTTACGACACAAAACTGCAGCTAATTGTAAGACGTCGCAATATCGTTGTCTCGTTGCGAGACGCGAAGAAGTCTCTTATTTTCATTTTCATTCTCTCTTCTCGTCGTACACGGTTTCTTTTTTCTTTCTTCTGTTATAAAATGCAAAATTTGTTCCTCTTCGAAGCTTGAACAAACAAACAAACAAAAAAAAAAGAAAAAAGAGAGATACCAGGATAATGTAGCACTCAATTATACAATTTTTAATTAATCGTGACGAGTTAATTACGGTATAAGTATTTTTTAATCTTGTTATATTTCACTTTTTTTACACGGAATAATAATATTTCCCGTATCGCGATTTAATTTTAGTTCGAAATCCCCAACTCACCGCGACACCGTTTTCGCTTTACGTCATTCTCGCGTATACCTGAAGTATAAGCTTGTTATTTATCGCGTTTTCACATTTTAATTACCAACATCCGTTCCATTTTTTTTCCTTTTTTTTTCCTTTTCTACACTTGGTTATAATACTAGATCGTACCCATACGCATATTATGTGAGTTATAACCCAAACCTAAAACTCAGCAGCTTTACATCAAGCCACAAGAAACGAAACGTTATCGGCGGTATGTAAAATGTACGCTTTTTTTACTTATTAGTTATTCAGTTAATTATACAACTCTCGTTCTTAAACTCTTTATCTTTAATTATAATCGGAGCAAGCCAACAAAAGAAGCATAAACGAATACTCTTTTTAGACAGAGTTTTCAGTTTACTTACTACGAAGGATGTGAAACCTGAAAACTTGTAATCGGTTGAAAAATCGACTTTGAATCTCGCGGAAATCAAGTCATCGGGTTGCAAAGCGGTAAATTTCCCGAGTTTCAGGATTGGGTTGCGATAGTTTACGGGGTTATACCTAGTCAGGATGCCGGAAAAAGCTATGTCTGAACAATTGTTTCATGAGAAGGGATTTCAATTTATTGATGTAAAAAAATTGTATACATATTGGGTTAGCATTGAACTTCGTTCTGATACTTTTCAGTTGTAATAATAATGATCTTTAAAGCTGCTATAGCCGATCTCCGGGAGCGTCTGTAAAAAAAGGCGTCTCGCGGTGAGCAAGATATTTCTGAACTGGATCGTCTGAAATGAAAAAATAAAAAATATTTAATTAATATAAGTTATTATCTGGTCTTTAAGCGACGGAAAAGCAAAATATTAATTTCTAATAAAACGGCGACTATAAAAAAAGAATCGATTCTTCATCAAAAGTTACGCCTTAATTATAAAATAGAAAATATTTATCGACGAGAAAAAACCTTCGATCAAGGACTGAAAACTGTATTCGTAAAGCTTGTGTAAAAATTTGATACTGATCGGTTCAGCCGTTTTCGAGAAATCTTGCTCACCGACTTTGAGAGCATAGTTTTGAGAAAAGCGCGTTCAAAGTTTGAAAGTGCTTTTCAAACGCTCCGGGGCGTTTTTGCAAACCTGCGCGTAACTTCAAGAATATTTGTCGGATCGACATGAAATTTTTTGCGGACGTATTTGAGTATACGTATATTACGAAAATAAAATTCGGACAGCAAAAAACAATCGATTTTTGAAAAATCCTGGCCAAACATAAACTCTTAACCTAACCTACAACTCGACCACGATCGGCGAGAAAACCTGAAATCGTCAATCAGTCAAACAGGCTCGTTCCTACAAAATATAAATTTAACCGACGAAGAGAGGAATGAAAAACGAGGTGGAAATCGCGGCGCGCTCTTAATATCGGTAACTCGAAACCGGGCTAAAGTGAGTCATGCATCCATAGGTCGGCTTCGCGGTCTTTGGACCGGTGCGGAATGGCATCTGCGTTATACCGTGGCGATAATTAACGCGGGCGTTAATGCACGCGGTGTTGGTCTCGACGCCGTGCCATTCATGATCGCTCGGTGCGTGAACGCGATCCACCGCCTGGTGTGTGCTCGGATCACGCCGCTTCCGAGAAGAAACGCGAGATCTCGTCAACTATCGAAGAGCTGACGTTGCAATAATTGCCCGCACGACGACGGTTGGGCCTTTTGTTACGGGCGTTGCGTACAAACCGCCCTGCAAATATCGGATCGACATCGGTTCTCGAACGAACGATCCCGCCCGTTTTTATCCCCATTCCTCTTAGATGCGCAATTTTTTGCACGGAGGTGAAGTTAGCAACGTTGTCGTAACGATTCACGTTTTCCTAAAAATCGCTGTTTCGTGTTGAGGGGGATTTCTGAAGTGCGGTAAATTGTAACACCACAAAACGTATTCATTTAGGCTGGCTTGCGTTTTAACATTTTTTTTTTTTTTTGAGGGATCTACTCGTAGAATTTATGACAAATATTGAAGTAAACAACAAATATTTCAATAATCGGCAACAACCTAGAAATATTTTCCCACTTCCTCAAGGTTTCACGACAATTTTTTTTCAGTAGCACTTTGAAAGAAAAAAGTTAAAAAATGAACGACCCTAATATTCATATTTTCAAAACTTGACTGCTTCAAAGTCACTCTGAACTTGCAAAACAGCGAATTCCCCCCAACGTTTCTTTACGTTAACGTTGCAAGCTTCAGCCTTGTATTTGAGAATTTTTTTTTTTTTTTTTTTGTAGAACAAGCGTTATATCACAACGTTCGGCAACGAGCAGTAAAAAATATCTCTCGTTTCTGTCGCGGTTGCAAGAACCAAGTAACGATTTATAATAAATATTAATATATAGTTACTGTTTTTCGAAGAAACGCATTAAGCTAATTGATCCCGGCTATCTGCTGCAGTCTCTGACTTGCGCTGACGAGCCGTGTCTTCGTAGAATCATCGATTTAACAAAAAATAATTTCCCACAATAATTCTCAGACGAATCATTCGATAACCGATTGGAACTTGTTAGTTTTATATCCCGTAATAACGATTTTCCGCGTTGCGTCTATTTTCCTTCGTTATAATGCTCGAAAATTTTATCAGAATTTTTGTCCCCGTATCGATTGTATAATTGTACAAGCATTATAATATACCCAAGTGTAAATTGTTCGAGATACGTTTATGGGAGAATTTAGCTTATAGATGTAAACTTTGACATCGTTGCAGTCGATTTTAAATCACAACGATAAATCGATACGAACGATTCAACGAACGGCTAATCGTACCGATATTAAATCGTGACATCCGTTTTGGAAGCACGTAAGCAAAATTAACTTTTTATACTTTATTCGAAAAACGAATTCAAAAAAAAAAAAAAAAAAAAAAAGATAAAAAAATTATTAAAAGAATTCGCAATTCGCGGAAAATCGCAACGATCGGGGAGAAGAACGAAAGAGAAATCGGTTTCACGCGATCGCAAATCGTTCGCGTTCAGCCCGAACGATGCACACGTACGAGTCCCGTGCGAGCTGCAAGAGCAAAGTGCTTCGGTTCTGCGACATGTTGCGTATCCTGAATACGACACATATTTGCGAAGATAGACTTCTCGAGGCCGCGCGTGCACCGACGCACTCGAAATGGCCTCCTCGCACTCATCGCGAGGCACGTACGCGGACACTAAGTACGTGCCTCAAAGTGCAGCACGCGCGCTCAAGGATACCTCTGGGTATTTACGCCGTTTTTTCAAATACATGCCGCATGCTTTACCTCATTTTTTTCCTCTCTTTTTGACTCGACTCTTTCCCTATCACTCGTAGTCCATCGGGTTTTTTAAACGACAACGCGGGTACCCGCCATTTTTCACAAGGTTTTTCAACTCGAGATATAGTCGATTTTACCGAGAACTTTTTACCGAAAAATTTTACCGAGAAATCGACTGTTGGAATTTTTTCCATTGCGTACGGTGACGGCTGAAATCGGCAGAAATCGGTTCGATATTTCGAACAAGTCTGGGTTGGAAGATCTTGGACAATTTTCGGATTATTACTAATGAAATTTCGTAGAGATCGTGGATACGCTTCGCAGCAATCACCGATTCTATCGCGTATCCGGTATATCTATTCGTTGAAATCGGCGGGGAAATGTTTGGCAAAATATCACGAAAGTAAAACCCAAAGAAAAAATGAAAATCGTCGAGATAACATCAAGTCCCGAAGGACGTAACGATTTTTCACCAATCGAAGGAGTTACCGATTCTTCAAAGATCGGATCCTCGCAATTTCGGAGTGAATTCCGCGTCGATCGGTAAAAACTAATCCAGTGTCCTTCCAATTTCTCTCGCATGAAAAATCCACAAAGAAATCGTCACCTCTCAGGCACAGAGAAAAACCGTCTTCGATTCGACCGGTTGGGTTTTTTTCTCTTTTTATTGCGTAGCTGCGAATCGAGCTTGCGGCGATCGAGGCGCAAAGTAGCCGGCGAGTAACGGCGAAGGGCAGCGAACCAGGTACCCGGTTGCAGGTAGGCCACCAGAGAGAGACGACCACCTGTAGGGCGACCGGCCGGAAGTGGTTCGTTGGGGGCCGGAACCACGGGGCTTAGATTCCGGGTGCGGGCGCGTGCCCGAGGAGCATGCTGGAATTTCCTCGGACGGACGAACGGAAAGTTGGTGGAACAACAATACGGGATGCTCGGGGAGACACGACAAGTCCATTAGCTCTCGGCTAGCCTCCGTCGACGGCTAACTGTAACCGTAATCGAGCCTCGCCCACCCGCCTAATACCTGTCTCGCCTCGGTGATCCGCCTCGGACGCGGTAGAAGAAACTACTCGCAGATAAAGAATGAGTTTGGAAAAACGAGGAAAACGGACAGAAATTCCGCAAGAGAAAAAATACGGAATTTCTTCCTCTTGATACAAATCTCCGTCGCGATGAAATTGCATCTCGTGTACAAGGTGTCCCATTTTTTTTCAAATATGCTCAAATACGTCGAGGACTAAGTGTTAAATTGAAAAATCCTTCTTAGAGAAATTTTTGGGTCTGGGACGTACTGCTGGGCCCGTTGTGGCCCAACTTTTGTTTTTCAAATGGAATCTCCTATTTTTTTTTTTTTTTTGTTTCACTGAAAAGTGAGTGAATTGTACTCTCGGTCATTTTTGGTTTTCGTCTTCGAACAGGCCCAAAACGTGGTTCAAAATTTTCTTGTGAAAAAAGTATAGATACGTCGATCTTTGCGAGGAATTTAAAAATGAGAAGGTCTGTTCTACGATGAACAGAATTTTTTAGCACTGAGAGGTGTTTAGACGCTTGTTTGCATCGTTTTTTAAGCATTGCTAAGCGTTTAAGAACCGCCAGCAATAGCGTTATCCGATCGAGCAGCCTTCCCGCGGTGTACGTCGGGTAACGTTAATGCCAGCTCGATGTTGAACAATTATTTTCAACTTCTTCGCAAAGATTGACGTATCGCCACTTTTTTCACGAGGAATCTTCGAACAACGTTTTGGGCCTGTCCGAAGACGAAGACTTTCACTTTTCAATGAGACATAATAAAATGCAATAAAAAATCGGAGGTTTGATTTGCAAAATTAAAGTTGGGCCGCAACGGACTCAGCAGTAGGCCCCGCACCCAAAAACTCGGATGCTCATCCGATGAGCCTCACCTTCATACACAACAACTTCTGTCCGATATATTTTTCAATTTACTGCTTAGTTCTCGATATATTTGAGCATATTTTTTTAAAACCGGACAACGTGTACGTCGTGTAAAATAAAAAACTGATTTATTTAATCTCATACCTAAAACTTTATTTTTTTTTTATTTTGTGGTCAATCAATTTCTTGTTTAGACTGCGAATTTTTAGCTGTTGGTTTTTTTTTTTTTTTGTTTCAGCTGTTAGTAATTGTTTTATTAATTTTTTTTACCTTCCTCACGGAATTGACGGGATTTTGAAGCAATTCGTTAACCGCGATTGTTTTTTCGAATTCTTTGGTTTCCCATCTTTCGAGAACCTCTCTTCGCCTTATCTTGACTTACTACACCGAGAGCCGGTAGGGTTCGGACCCTCCGTATTTTCCGTAACATATTTTCTCGGTGTTTCGTGACCGGACCTCCACGAAGTGCGATGCTTCTTTTTCTTTTCTCACTTCTGGTTTGACCAAGAATCCCGTAAAGTCTTTCTTTGCTCAAAATCTTGTGCTTAATGTGAAAAGCAAAAACGTTCCAAACGAACGTGGACACTAATTTAAGAAATATTGTTGATAATTATCCAGCAACGAAAAAAGGGGATAGATTTTCGAAACACGATCGGTAGTTAACGCATCTGGATAATTGTAACTCAGAGGCTGGGTGGCGGCCAGACATTTGAACTGAATTCTATATTCCCTTGAGAAGAGGCGTCGTCAGCAGTTATACGTATAATTAATTAGCTGTGCAGCCTCTCTGGTGTATAATACGTAATCACGAAACTGAACTAAATCGTCTACCGCAGCCTTGCACGGCACGAAGATCGTCGAAGAATTGTCGATCAATGATCGAAAATCAACGTTAAAGTAGCAGCCAGATTTTACCTGCGTGTAAAAAAGAATCTCACCATTGTCGGACGATTTTCAATTTTTCCGACTGATTTTACTTCGCGAGTGCGGAAAAAAAAGAATCATTTGTGAATTTTCGGCACCAATTACAGACACAATACCGTGATACAAATTCCCGTTACTCCGTCGAACATCAAATGTTTTCACCCATGGTTTTCTTTCGTATATTTATCATACTCGTTAATACTCATCTTCAATTTCTTATTTTTTTTCTTTTTTGTTCGATATTTTGCAGCTCGTTCGCCCGAGGGATGACGGGGGTCGGTTCGATGAACAGCGGGGGCGGTGGAGGCGGCTACAATTTATCATACATGTCGGCCAGCCCCACGGAACTCGCATCCCCGACTCAGGCACTATGGGCATCGCAGGGTAAGGCCGTGAGAAATCACGAGGCTGAAGTTAGGAACGTTAACGCAGCGAAACACGATGGAAAACATCATTGTTGCACAATTTTAGAATGGTTTTGAAGGAGTTGGTTTGCCAAAATAACGGTATCTTTTGTTTATCACGGTTTATTAAATTTCGGACATTTCTACAAGGGTGCGGAGTAACGATTTTTTATGAACATGCATCGTTACAGTAACGCGACCAACTTCGTCCTCGTGCCTCGAAAGCTTCGAAATTACTCCTGTAATCCCAATCTCCTCCGAAAACTTTCAGCCTTGGATTCGATCTTCGAAATTCAAAATTCAGAATTCACTTGTTCCAGACTGTACGGAAAACGGCCAATTCCGATCTTGGCGCCTTTAAAGTTCTTCGATGTTAGAAATTTTTCCATCACCACTTATACCCGAAGTCTCGAAATTTATTGCAGAAAGAGAAAGTTCTTGTCAATATTGAGCGGAACGTGTCTTAATTTCCGAAATTTCACCCTATCGAAACGTTATTTTTCGGAATCGTGCTTCATCGGAACCTCGCATCATGGAACTTTGAGTCATCCGGTTTCCCGATCGTTCGAAAGTTTGTTCTATCAAAGTTTCGCAAACTTTTCAAACTCGCCCCAAAATTGTCACGTACAACCTTGTACTCGAAGTCTCAAAATAAATTGCAGAAAAAAAGGCTCGATCTCCGATCATGTTCGATTGCGTTCTTCCCACGATCCATGTACGCCTCGTTGGCTTACGCGATAAATTTCCAGGCTTGTCCGGAGGGTTGCCGCTGGTGTCCGAAGACTACGGCACGAGCAAATCCACGGTGACGGTGCCGCACCAGGCGCTACCAGCGTTCTCCCAGCGCTTCGGGACGAACTTCCGTAGCTACAGCCCCCCCTATTCATCCCAGCAAAGCAATCCCGTTTCCGGTTGCGGGGGGACCTCGGCCGAGCCCGGTTCCTGGTCTTACGCCACCGCCGCCGCAGCCGCCTCCGGCGAGCACATGCCCGTGCAGTACGGCAGCCTTTCGACGACCTCCAGGAGGCAGGCCTCGAACCCTCAGGGGCAGCCGATCAGCGCCGCCGCGAGTCTCTCGGCAAGTGAGTTGACCATTTTCGATATCCATATTCTTTTTTATTGCCCCTGTTTCTCGCTTATTCTCAGAGCATTTTTGTCCAGCTCGAAAATAATTCGGCTCGTTGTTTGGATATTGTACATTGATCGAACGATCGTCCAAGATCGCGTTGTAAATAGTTTTTTGATGGACATTTTTTAACGAGATGACAGAAAAAAAAAAAAAGAAAATCAAGAAATAAGAAAGAAACTTCTGAATCAATTTTAATAATTGCCGACTTCGAATAGCATGAGAAGTAAACAAGTTTGCAATTGGAATAATTATATCTATCGAAGCAAAAACGGATAGCAACTAATTTCTATCCGAAACTTTAAAAAACAATACAGAAGCAAAACCGTTTGTCTCTCATGTTGGATTTTAGAAATTTTCCACTGCTCTGAGATAAATTTGATAAAATCACTGCATTGTAGATGTATTAATTGGGTGTACAAGAAAAAAAATACAACGTACGTCTGAATGAACGAACGAACGAACGAACGATCGAATGACGGTGTGAAATATAAGAATTTTTAACCTATCCGAAGGAACGACGTGTGCCTATATATTTGAAACATGGCTAACGAAAGAACAAAAAATAACCAAATCGTGGAAATTGAGAATGCGTTCCTTCCCCAAATCTGGCAACTGTTCACGGAAAACGATATTCCGAAAATCTTCAAATCTAAATCGACGTTTTAATGGCTGCTACGAAGGTGTATTACTTATTTTTTTTTTTTTGTTTTTTCCAATTTTATTGTTTTTTTTCTTTCTTCCAAGAATGTTGAATCGGCCCGCGTAGCGGGTGCCTAATTTGTTTCTTCGCGATAGCGCGAAGGCCTGAAAATGTCGGGAGGGCAAAGTGGATGAGTGTAGTTTATATACGTCACATACATTAAAACCAAACAGGCGACCACATTGCGTCACTCCTAATGCGACCAGAACTTCCAGAGCTAGAAGAAGCGCGGCGCCTTTTGATCAGGGTGGGAAGGGGGGAACGGGGGGGGGTGGGGGAGCTGAAAGAGGGAGAACTGGAAGTTGAAGTAGAAGTAGTCCGTCAGGGTGCGCGCGCCGGGCGAGATAGAGAGGGTGAGAAATAGTGGAAGGCGTCCGAGCGAGGGAGATGATTGTAAGAAGAGCGAAAAAGAGAAAGAGCGAAGTAGAGAAAAATGGAAATGAAAAAGGAAAATGAGGAAACGAAGCAAAGTGGCGCTGCCTGCGGGAGGGTTTCTGGCCGTAGAAAACGCTTGTGATTCTCTCGAGATGCGTGTGCATGCCGTTCCAACGGCGCCGGCGTGCGTGGTGAGTGTCAAGTGTGAGGGAAATAGAGTCGAGGGAGAGGGACGGAGAGAGATAGGAAAGTGACGGAGAGGACGAAAGTCTGCGGGGGGTGGGGCGAACAACGAGGAAATTTGGTGGTTTGAGCCAGTGCAGCAGCCCGAAAATGCCTGCAGACGGTACGCGGAGTGCGTTCGTTCGTGATCCGAACGATTACACGAGAATTTTTTTGTTTTTTTTTTTTACTTCTAAAGAGTTTGTTTTTAAACAGATCAATTTTGATTCTATACATCGAATTATTATAACGGAAATCTTCATTTATTACTTGTAAAGCTTGCTTTTTCACGTCGATGAATAGTTCACCGGTCAACACGAATTTCGAGTCTGGATTCTAGATGTGAAATTTTAATTTCTTCCACCTATTTTACTGATAGAAGAAAATATCGTTGTACTGGATAAAGATTGTTTTCGAAGAAAGCAGAATTATGTTTCGGATTTTTAGAAAAATTACTCATTTTCTCAAATGTTTATTACAAATAACAGTTAAACAAACTTCAGTTTCGCATTTAAATTTTTGAATAAAAGTGGATTTTTTATTTGTAATAAATGTTTGGGAAAATGTGTAAATTTTCTTAAAATTCGAAATATCGTTCTTGGTTTTCACAAAAGCAAACTTCATCCAACGAAATTACTTTTTCTGGTGTTAGTTACGTGGAAGAAATCAAAATTTGACATCTAGAACCTAAAATCAAAATTCGTGTTAACTGATGTTACGCATTATTCCAATTCTCTCTCTCTCTCTTTCTCCTTTCACGTTTTTTTTTACCCTCTTTCATGATTTTACACCCTCAGTTTAGGTCCGATCGGGTCAATCGATCTACATTGATCGGTATAATTCTCGTTTGGCAAGGATAAAAAAAAAAATGAGGAATTTAAAATATCCATGATTGAATAGAAATAAAAACAATACCAGAAAACCGTTACAGCTAAAGACCCTCGCGTTTCATTGTTCTTCTTGTAAATTTTACTTCTGATTTTTCCCCTGAAGCAGGTACGATAAACTAACGACAGAACGAGAAGCCCAAAAATTTGTCATGCTCGTAAATTATACTCGGAGAAGTCGATACAATATTTCACGGTTCGACCCAACATATGTATATATATATATATATACATATGCGTATAAATAACACGAGGGACAGTTTAAGTCGGGGTAAAAGAGTCGAAATGCATTACTAAGTTGTCGTCTTGGATACACCAAGTTAATTCACAGCTTGAAGAGAGCCTGTAAGTCAGTCTCTCTTCGTGAGGGAAAAAATGACAGATGGAGAGGAGGAGGAGAAAGCAAGAGTGGAAAAAAAAAAAATCTTGGGGTTGTCGCATTGCTCGAGCTTTTTTTTCGAATTTTTTTTCACGTACAAGAAAAATGTGAGAAGAAGAATAGGAAAAAACCATTGAGTGTCGTTTAATAGCTTGCTGTATAAATACTCGAATATAACTGTGATCAAAAAAATTCTTACAAATTGTGGCAAAGAGGAAATGATAGAATGAAAAAAAAAAAAAAATATTAGAAAACGTGAGAAAACTGGCTAGCCGAAAGAAGTGGAGGAAACAATAATAGAAATGAATTAACGGCGGTAGGTGAAACGGCAAAATACTGCATATTATGGCCACGACCTAGTCAATCGCATCGGAATGAATATCTTAACTGCAGAATATAAAGTTACATATAATAATCACACACACACACACACACACACAGAGAGACAGAATAAGTAGCGTGGAATTTTGATAGCGAGTGGTTTGGTTTCGTATACATATATGTATGCGTTACATATTGATCATGTATATTTATAATGATTGCGGATAGCGGTATCTAGTCGGTACGAGTTTATTGCACAGAGATACAGCGATAAAATAATTTTGTTGTATTTTTAAATTGTCGTTTGGTTAGCTATGAAACCGTCGCCTTCGAGATCGCCTAATAAAAATGTATGTAATGTTATATCTAATCATACTATGCCGATACGATACGCGATATACGTGTGTTACACTTGTAACCACGTTTTCTACCAACAGTGAATAGGTTATGGTTTCAGATTGCGGTTAGTTACTTCAAATCTATCTGTCTGTACACGTATCTTGTCTTGTTGTAAATAATTCTCGTATCATCAAATCGGTGTACAATCGAATCTCTTGCGTTTCGATGAGTAAACTTCAATGGAAAACAATAAAAGAAGAAGAAGCAAATCGTTGTACCGTGGTATGAAAATTTCTGCAAAATTTTGATTCAACTTTTTTCCTTATCTCTCGTTCGCTTTAATTAATTACGTTTTTCGGTCATACGAGGCATGTTTCCATAATCGCTTTTTGTTTTCGTGTTTACTTTTTTTTAATTAAATTTGACTTTTGAATGTAAATAAATCGTCCGCGTTTACGCGGCTACGTGACATACTTGAAAACAGAAAAAGAAACGAATAAAAAAACAATCCAACAGTTGCGATAATATTATACGAAAGATTGTACTTTGAGCTGAGTGAGTTTAATTTTGCGAATATAAAATTGGATAAATATTACACAGAATATAACAATAAAGTTGATCGTATGCGCGACTTAATTGGACGGTAAACGAAGAGAGAAATAATTTTTCAAATTGAAACGCACGCGCGTACGACAAATTTCACCGCGCATTAAAAATCGAATGAATTATCGAACAAAGTCGTTCGTCGAGGCTTTTGTAACGTTCGAAAAAGGCGTGTCGACAACGAACTCGGAGAGGCGGAGAGATCTTATCCGATTTGACCTGATATTTAACTATCGAGCCGAAGGCCTGGATCCCCCTTTTCCCCGTTGTTAACCCTCCCTTGAAACGCTTGACACTCGTCGACCCCGACGGATATATTTGGACGATGAGAGATCATTAAACGGTCACGTGTAACGGCTCGCCAGCAGCGGCATCGAAGCCCCGATGGACCGTATTTTACGGTCCAATGCGCCAACGATGCGCTTGTGCAACTCCTACGTTCGCCGCATGTAACACGTGAAACGCAAAAGCAAACGCATATGTATGTATGCATACATGTGTATATTCATACTTATGCATACAGCCTGGTATACGAATACGCGGAGCGGAGGAGAAGGAGTGAAAAATTGTATCGACTTCGGGCGCACCATCGCCATGGGAAATTCTTATCTCTACTTTGTACGATAATGATCGTGTAACGAGTCGACGACGATTCTACGACGATACCGTGTCATGTGCGATTGGTATCGAACGATGGAAGTTGACGAGTTTGATGAACAAGCGAATTACGTAGGGAGGGCTGCGTCGCGATAAAAAACGATGGTTGTGGAAATTCATTTTTATATATTTTCAAATCATAAAAAAAAAAAAAAAAAATGTCGAGTCCTCGCTTTTACGGGGACTCGAGCGCAAGCTTTATGTACGTATAATACTTGATACTTCGCGCACATCGAACACCTACGTGTGTATTTTCCGAGAGGGTAATGTAACAAAACAGACCTGCGCCAGAGTTTTCCCATGAGGGCGAAGCACCGGTGCTTTATGTATATATATACGTATGCTCGAGTGGATTTTTTAAGCATACTCGTTCTTTTTTTTTTCGTACAACTCGCTCCTCTCTTCTTCTTCTTCTTCTTCTTAATTTTAATTGACTCGAAACACAAGTGCTGCTATGAATAAAGTCGAGACTTTGCCGGGCCTTTTTGA
Organism: Neodiprion virginianus; assembly: GCF_021901495.1. Taxonomy (NCBI): domain Eukaryota; kingdom Metazoa; phylum Arthropoda; class Insecta; order Hymenoptera; family Diprionidae; genus Neodiprion; species Neodiprion virginianus. Next base: position 1,129,467 of record NC_060879.1, on the reverse strand, counting down.
GAAGCAGCAGCAACATCGCACAATGAGCTGCGAGTCTCGATTAACCCTTTTAAGCCACAGAAGCCACTGTAGTGGATCCCTTCTTCTTTTTTTTTTTTTGCATTTTCGGGGGAAAAAATACTTTGAAACTTTGGAATGATTAGGATTTCTTGTCAGTCGAGAATTGTTTATCATTGGTATAAATAGGTATACGCAAAACAATACATTATTCTCGTGAATGTAATTAGCTAGCGGAGAAACTTGATAATAAACGTATAATAAAAAGGCTTGGAAATTGAATTGAATCGCGTGACCGAAAGGGTTAAATCCCGCTTTTAAAATCCCATGGAAACATTAAACTTCCACGAGGAAAGTGCGAACGAAGATCAGGCTCCTCGTCCTCAAACCGATCATCTTCGCACTCTCATGCGATGATGGGAAGACGACGAGGAGTGTTCCAGTGTCTCGCTGCTACCGTGCCACCAAGCGAATTCCTCAACCAAGACCGCGGTCTAATTGCGCGGTGAAATTCACGTGGCGGTTGACGCAAGGAGAAGACGGTAGCTCGTCGAGGAGCCGCGATCGGCGTCCCACGATGGAGTCGAGCTCCGGAAACCTGAGGCGAACTGCCCGACGACCCGGTGGAGGGTCGAGGTCCTCATCCTCCTCATCCTCCTCATCCTCCCCCTCCTCGTCTTCTTCTTCTTCTTCTTCTTCTTGAGTATCAGCATCGTTTAGAGTGCAAATATACCCGGATCCGATTCCAAACTCCCTTCACCCTCCTGCGACATCCACCAGAGCATCTCGCTTGTCACTGGCGCTCGCTAATGTCGTCTTAGATAGTCTGTGAACTCCTCTACTCATCCTTGTCCCAGCCGCCAATATCGGCTTACATTTAACGAACTTGAGACAAACTCGAAGAAGGTTTAAAGCGGGTTTTGATTCGACCGTTCAAGAGCTTTATTTCTACCTTCTTACGGCTTGTTCCGCGATATTCGGACCGGCGGGAACCTGGCCTGAAATACATGAATAGGAAATGTTCCATCTCATTCGCTGGAATATTCCTTGCGAAAGTTAAAAAAACCGAGGATGATCAACGTCTCGGCAATTCGGAAATTAAAAGTCAACTCAAAATTCTCATCACGGATCAACGGCTCTTTAAATTGGTTAACGATATCCTTTTACTATAGGGATCGAAATTCGTCGTTATCTTGAACCAACGTTGACGAGTCGTCCGGTTCCGAAGAAACAAACATTTGTAGCAAATAAATGCCTCCTCCTGGTTTAAGAAAAGTTCAAGTTAATTGTTGCGCCATTAGTTGTTATAATCGTTTCACAAATACCGAGTAAACAGTTATTTACTGTCCCTATGCGTACAGTGTTGTTTTTTCCATAAAAATCACAAACAAGCGATGAAACGCTTATAACAATATTTAGTAAAAATTCTCTGATTCATTTCCAAAATCGTCGATCCTACCAAAACGCGAGTAACTTTTTTTGACAGCTGACAACAGACTGAATATCCAACGTTACTAACGCGATACAAATACTTTTCAGACAAGCTTACCAACGCAAGACCAACGCAATACGCGATATTGCAAAATTAAAATTTTTTCAACACACCTCCTAAGCCGGTAAAGTGGAAAAGCGTCTCTTGACGCTGAACGTCGAGCCCCCATGACCGCCATGTCGTTCGAACGAATTTGTATGTGAAGCGCAGACCGCGTGCATAAGATATTTATAATCACAGGCGCTATCGCCGCAGCTCCGGAAGTTCCGATAAGAGGCCCGCGTTGCGTTGGCCGCCATCCTTTCCTGCATTTCCTGCGGCTCTTCTCCCCCGTAGTTCTTCGAGCGTATTATTCACCCCACGTACGAACGCGCATTTAAACCGGTTTGTCAAATATATTTTCACGGCGCCCTCATGCATCGTTCTTGTGGTACACCTGCGCCATGAATCGACGCCGAGCCGATGATTTGCATTTTTTAATATTTTTGATTTTCTTAATTTTCTAAAACGTCATTCGCGACGGTTCGGTAATCCAAAGATCGAAAGATCAGTTGCGTAAATCGTCATACGGACTTTTGGCGAATTGCAAAATTAGCAGCCAAACCTTTCGAACCTTTTGGAATTAGAAAAATGCAGTTGACGTTTATCCTCGTAATTCTATAAAAGTATCGGGACCTCAAGTTCCTTTACAAAATCCGAGCGAGAATTAGAACTTTTGGCTGCTAGCTTCAGCCTCGTGTGAATCGGTACTGCGGTGCAACAAGATTAGAAACGAGGTGTTCGATTTTGGGGTTTTTCAAATGCTAGTCGTGGGTAAGTAACCCGGTTAGGTTCGACCGCGACATCAATAATTCAATTCCCGGACTGCAGTCGTTACCATGATACGTTATTAGAGAGGCCACGATCTGAATTCGGAAAACTTGATTGAGGATTTTAATACCGCGCCCCGAGGCCACGCGGTTAAATTGCCTGTATCGAATGATCATTAGGTAGGTGAATATTTCGACATTTCGAGTTCTGGGTCACAGCGGGACGAACGTGTGTGAAATTCGTTTGTGAACCAAGTGAATATACCACTGATTACGATACCCGAAGCGAAGAGACGACGTGAAACGGAGGGGAAAAATTAACAAAACGAAACAGGTCAGTCCAGATAATCGGCTTTACCCGCTCTGCCTTGTGTCGTACTGTACAATACGATACAAGATCCTCGATAACGTCTTGCTTCGAGCTTTGAATTCCCAATTTTTCTCCCGCTGTGACGAGAACTCCGTTCAAATACTCGCTGCAAAGTATCGACTCGATATTAATTTAACCTTTCATTAAAGGAGGGGGGGTACAGCTTGGACGATCCAAAATCATAACTATTTTTAGGATTTATTTTTTTTTTAAGTAAATGAAAATGCTTGGAGCAATTTGTGTTTGAGGACTTTATTGTTTATAGTTTCAAGAACATTTTCGAGTTTTTTTTCTCATTGAAATTAATGACAGAATGGCGGTATGGCGCGTACGAGTATCCTCCCCCCACCCTTCAGCGACGCGTGAATTTTGAATTTTGAACAGACATTATCGATAAGTCAAAAACTGCGCACAGTTGTCAGATTTGGTAGATGCGTGATTGATTGATTGCCTGTTTGCGGGATTGTATACCTCATCTGAAGTGACTCACTTAATGATTAGTTGTGAGTCGAAATGTGCCGTCAAACAAACAAACCAGAAAAGAAAAAAAATAAATAAATAAGTAAAAAAAAAAAAGAAAAAAAAAAAGAAAGCATTTGGCCAACACCCTAAACGGAAAACTTCAGTGCGCAACATCGACGCTGAGTACTTCTCGGAGGGTAGAGAATGCGTCAACTGCGGTGCAATATCGACACCGCTTTGGCGGAGAGACGGGACCGGACATTACCTCTGCAACGCTTGCGGCCTTTACCACAAGATGAACGGGATGAATCGTCCCCTGGTGAAGCAGCCACGCCGCCTGGTAAGACTGCGGGACTAGAAAAAACAAAAACACACGTCGAAAAAAGATCCCCCGCGACGTAAAGATAAAAAAAATAAATAATTAGTACGTCATTATTTTTATTTTGTTTTATTTTGTTTTATTTATTTTTTTTATTTTTTTTTTGCTTTCACCTCCAACGAGGAAGGAAAATCAAGTTCCTTGTGGAAATCTGCCCGTGGTGTTGCTTCCATTTGTAAACATCCCGTGATCGGTCTTCTTCATCTTCTTCTTCTTCTTCTTTTGCCTTCCCCACCACCGCCACCACCACCCCCCTCTCCTTCCCAACCCCCTTGTACTGTTGTTGTTGTTGTTATTATTATAACCTGCAGCCCGACCGACGCGATGCGAGCGGGGACATTGTCGACGGTAATTGTTGTTTGGTAGGTAAAAAGCGAAAGGGAGTAATCGGTGGCGCAGGGTGTTGTTGCGATAGTAGCCGATTGTTAAAACTGACGAATTTCCGAAACCACGAGACGAGCCCCACAGACAACCCTAACATCTCGACTCCTGTCTGTTTCAGTGGCGGACCAGGGCGTTTTCTACAAAAACTTCTGTGGGTATAGTAGCACCCCTCGCATCCACGAGGAGAAATCAAGCCGTCGTTTGGTAGGTGTCACTCCCCCAATCAACGTTCTCTCGCACTCTTCTCACTCGCTCTCACTCTCTACCTCTCTATATACCTCCATCTCCATCTCCATCTCCATCTCCCCGTCCTTCATCTTCCACTTCCTCTTTCTCTCATTAATGCATAGAAAAGACATACAGATCGTTTTCATCCTCCCACGTTTCCATCCGTCCTCGTCATCGTCATCGGTCATCTCTTCTCGCAAACACCTGTCCCGTTCTCATTCGGTCCAAAGATGAAAATCGAGTGCCGGAAAAAACTTGCCGGTGAACGGGAAAATTTCTTATCCACGTTTTACGGTCCCAAACCTAGGCTGCGTTCACACTTCGTGTAAATGGAAACAAGAGAGAGAAATATCAAAACGAAAATACAAAAAAAAAAAAATTCCGTTCAATTATTTCTCACCATTGTAATGCTATATTAAATATTATATATTACGCGAACGTGTGAACGAAACCGATTTCTCTGTGTGAAGAAATTACCTTTTTCTTAAATTAGTCCGATTACCTGTACATTCTTCTTTCTTCTCTTTCCTTCTTATTTTTTTTTTTTGTTCGAAAAGAAGAAAACAAAAACATTATACATGTTAAATATCGCAAGTAGTATTTTTTCGCTGTCTGATGTTATGTTTTCTATGCATATGTATGTATGTATATGTATGTATATATATATATATATGCATATTAACGTATACGCATGTACGTAGATACGTATATGTGTGTGTATATTTAATGGTAGCTTGAGGTGCCACTATACCCATGGTAACCGCCTCACCGTCACGAAATCACTGCACCGTTGATTAATTGATTACTCGATTACTTGGTTACTCAATTATCGATCAATGCCGACATTCTTGTCCTTGTTAATTCTGTAATTGTTGTTTCTGTTGTTGTTTTTGTTGTTGTTGTTGTTGTTGTCGTCGTTGTTATTGTGGTTGTTCTTGTTGTTATTGATGTTACATTATTGTTAATGGTGTCCTACTGTTTTATGTCGTTTTAATTTATATTTCATATGAATATCTACATATCGCCGTAGATGAATAATATGTGTGTATGTGTATGTATAATATTAAATTATACATTTTACAGGCGGGCTATGTGACTTCGTGACGGATGGCAATTTTCCTCAATCAGTTTATAAACTGAATACTATATTGTTAATATTATCGTTGTTGTTGTTGTTGTTATTGTTGTTGTTATTATTATTATTATTACTATCATTATTATCATTATCACTATTATTATTATATTGTTTAATCCTCGCACCCGACAATCAAAATTTTTTTCCCTCTCTACGTTGTTTGTTCTCGTTTTGCCCCCCCCCCCCTCCCCCGCCCCTTCAATTCCGCTTTGTTTTCTTCCACAAACTTTCGGAACTTCCACAAATTTTACGTCTCTGTGTTCGTTAGAAAAAAAAAAAATAATAATCCATTCATCCAGCGAAACTTTGATACTTTCGTTTTCTGTGCATAAACCATTTTCCCCATCTGATCGCCTCTTTCACGGTGTACAATAATAATAATGATAGTATAATTGAAAAAAGCCTCGATTTTACCGAAATACCGGTGAACGCCCGTGGAACAAAAGAAGAAAGAAAAAAAAAAAAAAAAAGTAAAAACGAATCACAAGGACGGAAAATTTTTTAAAATCTATTTGAAAATGACAAAAATTGAACCGAAACAGCGCGACGTACGTGAAAGAAATTCTTTTTCGTCCGGTATTTCGGTAAGGGAAAAATCGAGGGTGAGTATAGCATGGAATATTACATTCGACGTAAGGTTGTGATTGTTTGTACAGTTTGGCTTATAAATTTTTTAAAAACACATCCGCAGCATGCCTCGAGACGCGTGGGATTGTCGTGCAGCAATTGTAGCACGAGCACAACGTCGTTGTGGCGCCGAAACGCGGTGGGCGAACCAGTTTGCAACGCGTGCGGTCTTTACTACAAGTTGCACAGCGTAAATAGACCCCAAACCATGAAGAAGGACAGTATCCAGACGCGAAAGCGAAAACCCAAGGGCGGGAACAAGCAATCCGACACCTCCTTGGTCTCCGGTACCGCCGCCGCCGCCGCCGCCGCTGCCGCCAACAATAACAACAACAACAACAACAACAACAACAACAACAACAACGAAGCTGCACGCATCAAGCTTGAACCGGGTAATTTGAATTTTTTCCAATGAATTTTACACGGTCAATTGTTTATTTGTCGATGCTTTCGAGATCGGATCTTGTAGGAAAATTTGTCACCAATTGAGTCACGCGTTATTGTGACGAGTCAACTTTTGTAACGAGATGGCATTTCGTGGTTTTTGACTCGTTGATCGCGAATCCGGAATCAGATTTTGAGAATTCAAGATTGTCCCAGCATCTCAGGTTTTTTTTTCAACTCGCGTTTACAGTTTCATTCGGAGCGAAACTCCCGTTTAACTGAAAATCTGGTATCTTATTCTTGATTATTAAAGTTTTATGAAAAGTGATTTTTGGCTTCCATTTGATATGCGAGTGAGTGAGACTCGAGAATAAATACAAACAGGAAAGTAGAAAATGGAAAGCCGGAAGCGTGTTTGGAGGTGTATCAAAGAGAAAAAGAAAAGCTCTCACAGGCAAAAGGAATGAACCCTGAATGTTAAGTACATTTCGTAAAGAAATTGTTTGTTAATTTTGTGAGAAATATTGTCAAATTCATTGCGATAAAATGGTAGTGTTTTTCGTTATTGTTGAGCCTTTTTTTTATCCAAACATCGTGGATATTGCAACAACATACCGTACGCGATGGAGGAAAATGAAAGTAACTTTCGGATTCGGCACACTCGAAAACATAATATTCACAAAAACATCCCACGCAGCTAAAAAAAAAAAACTGTTTAACGCGTGACTCGAAGGTTCGATATAACGTCAACCGTCTAATAATCGCAAGCCACCCGACTGTGGTCGTTTTCCTATACAGATTTTGCATCGTTCCTCGACAAATTGTTGGTCATAAGAAATTTCTTCAAATTTCAGACGGCTCGTACGGTGACTTAAGAATGGCGCATTCCGGGGTAGCTCAGCTGCCTTACACGGCCACCTTGTACGGGGGTTCCCAATCATCGGGTAGAATAACCTCCTACCACCCTGGCAACGTCACGAACAACCTCTACTACGACATGATCGCCTCCCAGCACCAGCACCAGGAACAGCAGCAACAGCAACAGCAACAGCAGCAGCAGCAGCAGCAAATGATGGAGACGCACTCCCCGAAGGTCGAGTGTCCTTCGTCTCCTTGCGCGACGCGTTCCCCGGTCCTCGTTTCGGCCGGGCATTCGCCGGACCACCACCAGCTATCCTCGCCCCACATCGTGACCGTGGGGGGTGGCAGCGTGTCCCCCGGATCCGGAAATCCCAAGATAATCATCGACAACGGTCATCTCGATCGACCGACCGTCGTGTCAATATCGTCATAATCCAGCCGACGGTCGAGAGGTGATTCGTAACTCGGATTATTGGAAACTTGGTTCACGACGTGCCCGACGTATCCGATCATCCTGCGTCGTCTGTCTGTAAAATTATCTTTTTTTAAGGAAATTGACGAAGGGTGAACGGACAATGAGAGGCTAAAGAAAGAAAAAAACACGGCAAGGATCGAAGGAAAATGATTTACGATACATCGACGAGGCGAGGATTGACTGCGATGGGACACGCTACGCGACGCCCAAGCTGAAATACGTTGTACAAAGGATGTGGGAAATTATCAAAGGACACTAAAATTTGTGTTTTTTGTTCTTTTTTTTTTTTTGATTTTATTCCTTTCTTCATTTCTCGTCTTTTGACAAAATTCTCCACACAGCATCTATCTTCCCATCAATTTTTTTTTTCTTCTCATTTTCACCGAGTTTCACAGATGTACAAATGTACCGTATATTTCCCTCTCGATATTCTTTATCTTGCATAAATATATGTCTATGTACGTATCACATTCGCTGAACGAGACGAGAAGAAAGAGAAAAGAAAAAGCCCCGAAATCGAAGATGAGATTCAACGAAATGCGAATTGGACAGCTCCAGGTGATGAGAGATAAATTCGACTTTACCGGGGATTTAAATTCTTCTACCAGATGCTGTGTTAAGCAGACTTGGATGGATCTCAGACGTGATTGTCAGCAGGTGCTATCTACCAGCGATTGTTGGGACTACGATATTCCACGACGATACGGTAACAACAACAACAATCGTGATACGATAATGATAATAATGATAATAATGATGATGACGATGATAATTTCAATAACGGGATATTTAAACTCGATGAAAATTATTATCTGAAACAAAGTAATGAGGGTGGAAAAATTTTCGGCTCTTTTTTCCTCTAAATCTTACATCGCGTTGTATATTTTTGCCTGTTTGCTGTGTTACTATTATTATTGTTATTGTCGTTATTACCGTAAATGGCTGTATAACGTTATCGATAATTTTTAATATCCATTTTACGATGATCGTCGCGATCAAATATGTACGTTTGTGTACGTATATATATATATATGTATGTGGATATAAATATGATATAAGTAGGTAGAATAATATAACGAACACACTCTCGCGCGTGTGAAATACGACGCATCGATCGGACCGGATGTTTGGTCGTCGCTGAAAGCTTGAAGTAATATGTACTAGTTTCGTGCGGTACGATGTGTATGTGCTCGAATCATAATTGTAAGTCTGAGTTTTTGCGTTCGTGTTGACTTGATTGTTAGAATCGCCAAAGGATATTATATTGACGAGCCAGTGACGGTTTTGAGAAGTTTGGGTGTAACTGCGATATTCATAAACGAGGAGAGGAAAAAGTTTGTCGGATATTCGTAATTTCGTGTAAAATTTATTATCTACCTTGCGGTTTTATTTTATTTTATTTTTTTTAATTTTTTCCCAACGATAATCGCGTCTGTCGGACCTTAATGGCGAAAAGAAAGTAAAAGAAAAGTAAATAAAAATAATATCAGGTGAGGGAAAAATTTTGAAAGTTTTGATATTTTGAAGAATACGAAGAGACAAGGTTAATAAACGGAAGGAGGGTAAACATTCCGAGATGGAAATTGAATCCGCGCAACGTGCAGCGCAACATAACGTTTCAATGACAATGTCGTGACAATGAACTACGCGGGCTGCAATGGACAGTGATAATTTGTTACAAATTACGTTATTTAATATGTAGATAGATAGATAGATAGATAGATAAGTATAAATTTGTTTTCAACTATACATATACCACACAATATAAAATTAGTGACGGTAACAACGGTGACAATATTGAGGAGTGAGAAAAGAAAGGGTGGCAATTGAAGAAATATTCATTGACTTAAACGAATCAATTAGTCATCGGAATTCTACGTGTTAATCAAATTGTTTTATTTTCTTTTTATACGTTGAAAATTTGTATAATATTCTCGTCACGCAGCAGCGCGAGATCTAAGCTTTTTAGTTTTTTACTCTTCGCGGCAGCACGAAGACAGGTTTCAAATTCTTTTTCGAAAACGCCTTGCGATTTCTTATCAACTCTATTTCATTATTTGTAATTGTTATCACCGTTATTACGCTGAAAACAGGGCTATTCGCGAAATTGTGGTAATTTCATCCTTTATCATAAGTCAATAAAAAAATAATACTGATTATTATCGTTAGGTAAATTCGGATGCACATATTGCTATTATGTAGGTATAATTTATACTTACACAATTATAAATACCTATTACCTTATATCGCAATTAAGTATCCTCCGCTGATGAACTTGCCACAATAAATAATTTAATTTTAGAATCAATAATGTTATCGACAACGACAATCCAATCACGATAGTAAAAATCATGATAATATCAATAGTAATACTGGTTATATAATGCGAAATTTGCTGTTCCACAATTTTTACCAAAGACAATTTTTATTGCCAATAATGATAATAATGATAATGATAATAATAATAATAATATCAACAACAACAATAATAATAATATTAATAATAACAACGAATAAACAAATAAACAAATAAATCGCTGTCGTATAATAATAATGTTCTTGTTGAAGTGAAAAAGTTGAATAAAATTGAAATTGAAAAGGATCATCTACATGATAATAACGATAATAATCAAAATAAAAAAATAAAAAAAATTAAAAAATAACGGCGCGAGTGTAAAATCAAAGGTGAAATGACGATGGCGATAAAAAATGAAAGGATTTGAAGATAGTAAATAAATAGCTAAGCGAATATCATAAGTATATATACCAAATTTAAGACGCTATTCCAAACAAATTATCATGCATGTGTATGTGTGTGTTTAGGTGTATGTACGTACGATGCTGTAGATAACTTGACAATAGACTATAATTGTTACAGGAAAATACATACACAGATGCATGCGTACACACACGTATATACGTATATACGCGTGTCTTTACTATATTTGCTATTATCGTACGTTAGTTTATACTGTGAGAATATATTATACATAATGTGTACAATTATGCAGAAGTACATGTGGAATATATAATTTTTAATCTATATTAATAACAACAACCGGCGATCATAATATGTAGATAATAATTAATGATAATTAATACGCGAGCTTGATTGAGAGTAATAATCAAAACAAGTCTATGCATAGAAGTTTATTTCATAATAATTTTAGCGCGAAAAATCTGCTCATCGATTAATCAACAACAACGATAATAAGTACTAAGATTAATAATTATAACGATAATAATAAAGGGATATATTTAAATCAGGACTCCGATCGACTCACTCATTAAACGTATATCGAAAGATCCGATTTGTGTCGTTGAAAAAAATTAGATTACTTTTGCATCGGTGTGAAATGAAAAGGGAAAGCGATACGAATCGGGCGAATCGTTGACACGTATAATCTGGGGCACAAATGTTTATCCGTCATTTTATACGTGTATTACTTGTACGCTCTTACACCAGTTAAACCAACGCTTAAAGGTGGGTATGAAGTATACAAGAATCGCGTTTTACGGTTTGGTCGATAATACTTACGTACCTCATTTTACATCAATAATTTTGTGCAAAAAGTGAAGTGACATTGTGTGAAATTCACGTTTTCCTTTAAAGTAGTGAAAAAATTTCAGCAAATGGGAAAATTTTTAATCGATGACGAATAAATTTACTCCGTATGCAATTTTGACGAAAAAAAACAAACAAGAATCGCGGCATATCGTTTGCGTGTTGTTCGAAGCCGAGGCTGAGAAGCTTCAGGCTATGAATTTGTTACAAGTGTAAGTGTAACCTGCAACGATAATACGCGACATTATCGCGGGTGTATCACAATTATAATTGAGGCAATATCTGACGATGGGTTTATCTGATAAAACCAACTCTTTTATATATACATTATTATATATATTATTATATATATATATATATATATATATATACATATATATAGAAGCTCTCTTACAATTAGCTCCTAAACACATCGAAATGCGGAATCACGAAACGTAGTTACGTATACAAGAGACACGGTATTGCTCTTTAGATCGGCGTCCGAGATTTAGGGTTTCGAAAATTTGGGGCAACGCATCGATGCGTCGCGTTATTCTTCACAAGTGCCTGCATGGCGGTGAGTCAAGTTGACTTGTTTACTTTTCTTTTTTTTTTTTTAAGGTACCACTCGAAAAATTTGTGACAAACAGTGTGAAAAAAAAAAAAAAAAAATTGTCGTAAAACCTGAAGGAGGTAGAAAAATATTTTGAGGTCGTTATCGATTAATGTAATGTTTTTTTTTTTTTTTTATCTATTTTCACGTCTACACCTTTTTTTCGTATCGTGGTCCAATTAATCGTTCACCGATCAACACCAAACTGCGCCCAACGATTTCGCAGTTGGCTGTTCTCGTCTTTTATCCGAAAGATTAATCGTCTCGGTGAAATGTGGATAACAGTTTTTGTTATCGAAAGAGGATTATCGCATCACCAAAAATGTCCCTGTATCGTTTTCAGTACTGATTCTTATGAACAACGATCAATTGGACCACGATATGAAAAAAATAAACTAATATACGTGATACAAGTCCGTAAGGTGTAGACGTAAAAATAAGTCCATAATATTACAATGATTGGTAGCGATCTCTAAATATTTCCCTACCTCGTCCGCGTTTTACGACGGTTCTTTCTTCAGTATTTGTGCAGAATTTTTTAAGTAGCACTAACACTAAGAAATGCGCGAAAGAAGGGAAAACGAAATTCGTTGCGAAAGTGAAGAGAATGGAGCAGAAATCGAAGAAATTTTAAGGAAAATCATGTCTATTTTCCAATTTCTCGTTATTTTCGTTTCTCAACGTTTCTTCTTTTTTCCGATCGAGCTTTTAATTGCACAATTGTAGACGTACGAAGACGAGATTCGTGAGATTGTCAGAGTCACGCAGTCGGAGGCCAAGCCGGCTCTTATCATCGCTAGGGCTCACGGTATGTGTGTTCGGTAACCATGACAACACCCCCGACTTACAGATAAGAGATTCTCTCCAAGCATCGGACGGATTATGCGCAGCGTGTGTTGTATACCTGCAGCATACAGGGATGGCTGTAAAAACGACCGAGAGGCGGAGAGCGGCGTATAAAAGTGTGTACGTGTACGTAACACGTAGCGCCGAAGAGAGAACGGACGTTCAAAAATCCTTCATTTTTTATTCATTTCAAACACATCGGGGTTACACGAATTTTCTCCGCAATTTTTTCGCAAACGATCGTTCGTGTCTTCATATCGCAAGCCTAACCGATGTTGCATCTTTTACAAGAACAAAAATATAATTACTCCAACGGTAAATTGAACAATCATCCGAATAATTATCGATGAAAAATTTAAAACAAATCAGACGTTAATTTTCCGGACTTCTTCCTCGCTCGCTTCTCTCCTAATTATTTATAATCTATTTGTATCATTTGCCTCTCATTCCATTTCCCAATTGAATACGTATCGTACCGTTAACATTCGTAACATGCCGTGTAACAGGACGATTGAATTCGGATTTTCAATTCACGTCCTCTTCGGATGAATATGAAACTATGAAAAATAAAAAAAAAAAAAAACGCGAGGGTCGACGACCCGTCAAAATTGCGACCACGTCTCAAGACGCGAGTAAAATAGGAATTTTCACCTCTTCCGAGGTATCGCCTACATGGGATGAACTTATATAAAACCGTAAGCATGATAAGTTACAAAATGGCGACGAGGCAATGAGTTTCAGGTGCTCGCGGAGTTACGTACAGGTAAAATGCGAGGGCAGAAAGTAGGTGGGTGGGGGGGATGGAGGGGGCGGCAGCCTCGACGTAATCGTCGGTAAATATTTGAGGGCGGGGGTGGTGGTGGGGGGGGGGGGGGGGGGGCGGCTGCCGTCGCTGCCGCCGTTCCGTCATCGAGTGCGATGATTTCGGAAGCGGTTACCAGGCGGCGACACGTGCGATGCCTTGTGCATCCTACGAGGGAGCGAGAGAGAGAGAGACGGGGAGAGAGGAAGGGCGAGAGAGAGAGAGAGAGAGAGAGCGAAATGCAAGAGGAGAGAATAAAGGTAGAAAAACAGAGAGAGAGAGAGAGAGAGAGAGAGAGAGAGAGAGGGAGATAACGGGAGAGTGGCTCGCTCTCCGATCAGCACTCGGAGGCCAACCAGGTGTTTTCGGCCTGCGTGCAGATCTAAATTAGAGCGCACAACGCGTTAATTCACACGGGGGGCGGCCGTCGACGTCGTTTAGTACACCTGTCCGGCTGCAGGTAAAGAGGAAAAAAATTGAAAAAAAAAAATAAATAAATAAATAAAAACTACGCCGGGGCCTAAGAATCGAGGAGGGATACGATTACTGCAGTCTTTATTGTTTTATCGTCGCATTTACTCGCGGAACGGACGCCGGCGTTGAGCTGAAGGTGAGTTCAGACCATCAAACTGGTTCTCTTTGCAAATTTACGTAACTGTAATCAAAGATGCACCGAGCACGAAGAACGAAAAACTAAAGAAACCGATCGAACGCTGCGCGCTTTTAATCGAAATACGAGAGACCCTGCGGTTGTGTGTAATTTACGTTCGGCGATGAGATGCGTTAGCGGTATACCAAAATGGCGGAGGACGCGGCGCGTCGATACTACCCGAGTCGAAATTTAGGACCTGCATTTCATTCTACCGGGGGTTTATTTATATTTACTTTGCAGGAAACTGAACGCAGAAATCCCAAATTCGACCCTCTAGCTTCTAAAAATTTATAAACAGACCCTACGTTGAAACTCCAACTCCGAAAAATTAAAGTTCCAAAACTCTACTTTGACGTGTTTACAATGAATAATCCTAGGGCCGGTTCGACACAATTTCCATAAGTTTTGGCAACATTTGAAAATTAAGTATCGCATTTCAACTGTATTTATTCAACGTTCTTACGAATACGGAAACCGATTCAACCGGTTGAATATACCGAAAATACGATTCGACCCATGTCTAAACCAATTCCTGTTTAGTGGAATTTTAATTTGATTTCGTACGTTTTAATCGTATTTTTTGTATAATATGAATCACTGTTAATCAGAATCGATGGACCTCTATCAGCGGGGTAGGATTTTGAGCGTCGAAGGAGTGTTTCGAGCAATCAGGTTTAACCCAACCTCCGGAGGGTTAAAGAAAATTCCAAAGAGACCCCACTTTCAACCTAAACTTGGTAAATCGACGAATTTCGAAAATTTTTAGCGTCAAACTTACAGGTTCTGATATTGCATTGAAACAGAACCTACTTTGCCGTCTTTAAAAAGTAAGCGCTCAATTTCTACCAACATATTTATACCGTCAACGTGCCTCTGAAGATAATGGTTTAATAATGATTATGCACATTGAAAATAATTATTGTACCTGCTATTGCAATCGCGTTATTATAACACTCTTGCCCGATTCTGAAGATAACAACATGTCAACTACGCGAGTAGTATAGCACAATTTTTCAATCCAAATTATCATTCGCAATTTCTCAGTTATACCTATTAAATTGCGAACGGAATTGATTATTTTTTTCGTTACAATTATAAATTTGCAACCTTCGTCACCTTCGTTAAATTTTTTACCAGAATCAAGCAAATTTTCGCTCCCGAACACGGTATTGAAAACCCGACCGTAACGATGACTCATTAATCGGTGCAAAGTACACGATAAACAGAACGCGTTTATTTTATCTATAATGTATCGTTGATTCATCCAAGAAAATATTTACCTAATCCCTATTTCTTTTCGGTTTCATCCTCGTGCCCATTGCCGATACGTTTTTATGCATTCCAAAAACACCAAACGTATCCACCGCAGTCATCGGACAAAATTTTGGAAAAGTTCCGATCATCCGTTCATTTCCCATTTAATTTACGTCGACATTTCTGATCGGTTTACCGTCAAATCGAACCCGTTCAGCGGCGTAAAAAGGCCCGACGTGCAACGATAATAATTATCCGTAACGTTCCTCAAAGTCGCATCAGAGATAAAGCGAGGCGCGTGATACGTACTAATTGTGCGAAACGACGACGGAGACGCGATATCGCGCTCGTGTTATAATCCGCGGAATCTAGCCGAGGCCGAGGATTTTTTTTTTTTTTTTTTTTTTTTAAATCCATTTTCTTTTTTTTTCCTCCTTTTTACGATTTCCTTGTTCTTCCGCGGTACAAGGTGGTTTCTTTCCTCTTTCAAAGCCGGCAAAAAGATGAACAGTTTCCGGTTCTCCTCAACCAATAATCCAACATTCGGTCCGCGTTACGTTCTTCTCCGTATTCCTTTCTTTACCCGACACTTTGAAAATCACCCCTCACGAATCGTCGCTGTTTTCACTGGCACAATTTTTCACCGCGGCACAATGCTCCCGTGCATATACGCGTGTGTGTGTGTGTGTGTCGAATCGGAGTCGATTTTCGTATCGTCCGTCGGAGGCCGAAGAGAGACTTACGCGGAGTCGGGTGCAGGTCAGAATTTAACCGAAAGAACAGCCCTACGTGCGGCAGGAGGCGGCTCCGCATACTGAAATTATCATTTTAGCTGATACAAGCTAATGTAATGATGCAGTTTTATCTCTTATATTATCATGGAAAACGAGATAAATGGCGATAGTGTGGTTTATTTTGACAACGCTCTCCCTATCGTCAGCGCCCCGCTGGCTATGCGCGGTTATGTCTCTACGCGAGCTGCTCTGCTCGGCTATACCTTAGACTTAATATAGGTATGTTACATGCACGCAGAAATCAGCCCTCGTATACTTCACGAGGACGCACTTCGTTCGTCCCGATTCTTCGCGTCTCGATCCGAAGATTAGCTATGCACGAAAACCATGAGCGTCGTTTCTAGATATCCAAGTTCGAAGTTTCATTGATCCGGAAGTTTTCGCCTTCAAGTGGCAATATTTGGAATGGTCGGTGTATCGAAACTTTTGAATCGTACGGAAGTAAAATAACGAAAGACGAATTGCTCGAAATCTTGAGTTTCGAAAGTTTCACTGATCACAGAATGACAGTCTAAACATGGTAGACTACTGATCAGTCAGACTTTGAAATATCAAGATGTCGAACAATTCGTCTTTGGTCACACTTCGATGTATCAACCGTTCCAAATATTGATCCTTCCAAGTTTTGACTCCCATCCAAGGTGCCTGCGTATTCTCCTCTCTTGATTTATTTGCGATCAGTGTTTTATAGTGAAGAATCGCGGAGCAGGAAAAATTGGTAAGGTTTAGCGAGTGCCGTAGGTGAAAACA
Organism: Neodiprion virginianus; assembly: GCF_021901495.1. Taxonomy (NCBI): domain Eukaryota; kingdom Metazoa; phylum Arthropoda; class Insecta; order Hymenoptera; family Diprionidae; genus Neodiprion; species Neodiprion virginianus. Next base: position 1,112,609 of record NC_060879.1, on the reverse strand, counting down.
GCAGAGGATTGAGCCACGGTTCCTTAACTCTGAGAATCGGCGATTGCGTGTCCGCGAATAAACATCTATCGTATCGTAGACGCGCGTTACAATTATAAGCTTGAGTGAATTGCGGGCTGTATGGTTGCTCTGTGCACGAACGCGATTATTTTCCGTCGTGCGATTCGTCACGTAGACCAAACGCTTCGACAAGCGTAGGTACAACAAAAAGCGCGACCTGCATCAAGCTGTCCATATTATAACATGACAACCAATTGTTCGATCGGGTCTGGAGAACAAGAGAAAAATAAGACCCAGAGAGACGGTATGAATTAAAGAGGAAAGGGTTCAAAGCTGAGTTATAAGGTAAACGCACCCAAGCTGCATTAAGGATGCATACTTATGGTTCTCATCTTGGCAATGTCGAAATTGCCTCGCGCTCACCCCCCAAAAGCAATCTTGAATTTAACATAATTTACTTTAAATTTAATGCTGTACAAAAAAGATCTCTTGTAAAATTTTCGTAAATCTAATATTCATTCCATCTAAAGCTGTCTTCATTTATCGTGATTTCAATAACGCGATAAATATTAGATTAACGAATATTTTGCAAGAGATCTTTTTTGTACAGCATTAAATTACCTACAAAATAAAAAAATTTTTTCGGGTAATTAACGATGTTCTTAGAAACAATTTCAAATTGATGCATGTTTACGTATAAAAATTCAACTGCTTGGCTGTTATGGGTGTCAGAGTCATCGGAAAAATTCGAGGATTTAGCCGTATTTTTTTCTCTAAACGTTGATAACTTTTGACGAGGGGGGAGTGAGCGCGAAGGTTTTCCGTTGCATGAACAAAATATAATATCTACTCGTAAGAAGCACTCCAATACTCCCATGTACACGATATATATTGGGCCGAAAGGTGCGCGTTGATCAAACGTCAGTCGATGACGAGCGTCAGGGTTTTTCACCAGTCGTCACAGCCGCAGATCAGTTTGCGTGTTCGCCCGTCAGGTGGGTACACCCTACACCCATACCACACATCGCGAAACGAGGAGAAGTCGGCCCAAGTAATAAGCAAAAATCGCGCCCATGCCGCGATCGTCGCGAGGCTTTGAGTGCACGCATTCGTCAATTCGTCATCCCCCGCATCGACGTCTGTCCCGTGGCTGCGCGAAGTGGCGGCCACCGATCGAGGACGATGCTCAGGTGTTACGCGCGTCGTTTGCTGCACGACAAAATGGCCGACGAGCAAGATGGCGCCGGTAAGTTCGGATCGCCCGGCAGCCGCGGCAGCCCCACGGCAGGCGGCTCTTATCTCCCGCTGCCGTCGGCCTCGCGTGGAACGACGAACGCATCTTTCCGGTTTTATCGCCACCGAACAAACACTCGACACCCTGTACATTCAATATACGTTTACATTACGCCCGTGTGTATTGTGTACATACCAGGGTGGTTTTATTTTCTTGTTGACTACCCTTCGAAACGTTAGTTTTCAGCCCGAAGCGAAGCCTCGTGAAACCGGAACTCGGTAGCAGTAGTATTCTGAGAGCCACCTCGTCCGGTTTGAATTTGTCAAACATTATCACCGAAATATCTCGTAAACAAGATATGAACAGATAAATAGTAATAGTAAACGAGACGTAAATAGAAATTTTTGGGAGTTTCGCATTCTATTTTCAACTTCTCCTTTCACGCACTCGGCTTATCTCCAAGACTCCTCCGTACAGATGAATTCTAAACCCAAAAGCGTTCGAGATACGATCTACTCTGAAACGACGCTGGAAATCGTGAAGTATTTAGAATCTCACTCCATGCCGGATGCAAATGAATAAAACAAAAATTGGAATCGGATTGTAGCTTATATATACCTACAATTTATGGATATAAAATGTTTTTACCGTCACTTGTGCCGATTCATCTGCGTAGACACGATTATTCCTCTGCATGCATTTCGCCGTTTACGTAACCCCGATTTCTATTGTTCTCATTCCGAATTGGTCTCATTTTTTCTCGCACTATTATCTCGACAATCTCATTTCGTGCTGCAGCGATCAGCGGATAATCGTTACAAGGTATTACATACGGCTATAATGTATATTTGATACAAAAACCGATCCCGCGGTCTCTGTAATCGCTCAAAGTTACACTCCGGTATCCCCCCTCCCCATACGTATATTTTCTTGGACGATAACGATGTGGTCGCTTATGTAGCTTGGAGGCGACGTTGTACCTGTGTATCTGTTACACAACCTATACAAGTCGGTGTGTTCGACAGATAAGATCCGATCAATTCGCAGTAATAGACTCTATACGCGGAGAATGGTGCAGGTACCTGTATGACACACGTTATAAATTATGTAGGTGTGAAAGGTTTGCGTTACACGTATACACAAACATGCAACAGACAAGTCGCGGTGAAAAATTAAAATCTGCGATAACAACCTGTGTAATTGATCGATCGCTGCAGCAGGTACGTTGACGATTTTTTAATTCTTTATTCTCTGTGACATTTTTCCACTTCTATTTACAGACGCGATCCGCCAATTCCAATCCGGCTTTGAAACTCTCAACGCGAGAGTCGAATCGAAATTTAACGCCTGCATTTGATACGAGCAAGGTTCATATGAACCTGCTTTCGAGGAATCCGAACGGGAAAAACCTACATCGATCCTTCAACCCCTAAAAATTGATGAACAAACCCTACTTTGGAACTCGACTCGTAAAAGTTAAAGTACCAAATCCTACTTCGACGCTCTCGGTAGACGATTGAACCTATTTTGATACCTACTATTCAATCTACAACCTTCTCCATTGAACCCGTAATTCCTCTATAGATATATTATTACAGCGACATTCAAGTGTTTGCGATGAATAATCCAAAGGTTATTTCGACATAATTTTGATAAGCTTCGACAATATTTGGAAGTCAAGTATTGCACTTCGACTGTATTTGTTCAACGTTCTTACGGATACAAAATATCCCTTTCAACCGATTGAATGTACGGAAAATACGATTAAGCTCACGTGTAAACCAATTCCTATTTACTGAGATTTTAATTTGACTTCGTACGCTTTAATCGTATTTTTTTGTATTTCAATCGCCATAAATCGCCATAAATAAATCGACGGACCTTCAACAGCGGCGTAGAATTTTGAGCGTTGACGGAAGGTTTCGAGCAAGCACGCTCCGAACCCAAACTCCGGAGGATTAACGGAGGTTCCGGACAGATCCTACCTCGAGCCTAAACTCGGTGAAATGGTAAATTTCGGAAATTATTAGCGTCCAAGCAGGCTCTGATATTGCATTGAAATAGAATCTATCTTACAATGTTTAACCCCTACGCAAGGCTTAAAGTAGACGGCAAGTTTCGCGCCGGACTAACATGGAGGCAATAATAATAGGACTCGGCCGGCATGCGGCCTCGCTGTGACCAATGGGGTGGTCGGGGCCGGACAATCGGCCGAGGGTTGGGGGACCTAAGCCGCAAAGCGGCGCAGAACGTCACCGTCGGCAGGTAGATAAGTTCGTTTCTCTCCTCTCCTCCCCTCGCCACGCCGCCTGGTTCGTCGAGCTGAAACGTCGCTTTTGAGCCCGGTGGTAAAGTGCGGGGGGCCGACACGCGACCGACACCCACGCATCATTCCAGTTATTCTCCGCAGTTTGCCGCGCGCGGTTTAAGCAGGCAGGCAGACCGATCAGAGCAGCACCGCTCGAGCCCCTGCAAAACCCGACCCTGATCCTCGTCCATGTGTGCGGTGTGATAGTGCGCCGAGAGTGCGAGCATCCGAGAGGAATTTTCCGACCCTTCCTCGCTCTTCGAATCGTCAGCCACGCGAGGAACGCCGAGAAATCAAGTCAGTCCGTTCAGATGCGACACGTTACTGCGGTTGAGGTAATTTTTAAGGTCTACCATTATTTTTAAAAATATCCCCAGGACAAAATTCCCCCTGAAGAGTTTTACGTTTTCACCCAGAGCAATCATCGAATTCGCAAAATCGCACGTTTAATTTTCAATTTGGTACGTTTTGGCTTAATTTAATTTCATTCAGTTTAATGTACACTTTTGTCATTTTGTGTCAGTTTCAAGGATGATTTTGTCCTGAAAGGATTTTATCCGGGGGAATTTTGTCAGGGCGACTTCGTTAATGCGAGATTTTTACCGGCCAACAATTTTTGGTCGCACTACGGTGGGAGGGATTTACTTGTTTTCGAATACGAAAAAGAGATCGTGCCATTTTTGACAATGAACCTTAATACCGACGAAATTTCTTCCGGTGATTATTTCTCCAGGCCGTGGATTAGCTAAAGACTGAGTGTCTTGTGAATTGTGGGACTAAACTTTCATACGAAATTGCTTGCGAGGTGAATACTGGTAGTTGATAGAAAAATTATTTTTCTTTGCATCGTATAACTGTATAATAGAATGAGCTCACAGGAACCACTATCTAAGTGACGTTGAAGTTATATTTCCAGGCTGACAATTTGTGTGTTGAACGATCGCCTTGTTCCATGTTGGTAAATCAGCTCCAAAGGGGGTCAAAGGCCGTAGCGGGTCAAGCGGGGTGAAAATTCCTTTCACGAATACCGTAAGGATATTTCAAGGATAAGCAGGTACCATCGAAAGACGAAGATTCTGCGAGCAACAGATCTCAATCTCAGTTGGTTGTCGAGAAAAATAGAGAAAACTAAAAGATACAAAATAATTTTCACCCTACGATTCATCTGACCGATGTGTTTCAAAATTCATGGGGACAAATTTTTAGCTCCATAAACTCACGATGAAAAAAATTATTGTCTCTCTTAAAATCTTTGTTTTTCACTGTGATACTTTTCGGGAAAAATTATGAAACTTATTTTTACATTTCTTATAGATTTCTCAACAACTGGTATTTTTTTCAAAACTTTCGTAACGGTACACCCTAGTTACCAAACAAAAAAAAAACAAAAATAAGAACCTTGTTTGTTATCAGAAGAACTGAATTATTAAACGAGTTTCAGGCGCATTATTGGATCATAAATGATGTGCTGAAATAATTCATTTGCGTTAACGTAACTCAATTATTTTAGCGTATTATTTATGAAAAAATAAGAGTAGAGTTTTCAATAGTACGGCCTCGAGTACGGCTAAAACTTGTTCGAGGTTACCTCATACTGTAAAATTTTTAGAAGCTGTTTGTTGTTTACCCCCTTTGATAGACAGTTTGCACGGTTAACTAACATGCAATACGAGGATTGACGGTGAGACGTGTAAATTCAATTTCTTCTCTCAAAAAACATGGAAAGGCGCGAAGAGACATATTTTATCAAATTGTATTTTTTCCCCATAAAAATGTTTGAACCCACTCCTCGAAGCGTACGTGAGTTGACTACTAAAAAAATTTGACATTACCTCGGCAATTTGCCCAATATTAACTTTGCTCGAAAAATATCACAGTGAAAAACAAAAATTTGAGAGTGTTGTCTCTAATTTTGATTCGTGAATTTATTGAGCTAAAAATCTATCCGTTGCGCGCGTGAAAGCTCTCGACTTCCTTAATAACATATCAAAGTTTTAGACTAATCGGTCAACTCAATCCTAGGGAAAAATCTATTTCACATATTATAGTTTTCTTCACTTTTCTCGAAAAGACAATTTAGATTGAGGTCCGATACTTTCAGGATCTTCATATTTTAATAGTATTCTTATCCTGCTTAGCCCCTTACGGCTTTGGACCAACAACTTGTTCCGCGGGTTCCTGAAACTATCCAGTGATGACTCATCGTTGTGTGCCCCGAAAGAAACTCTTTTGTGACGGAATGTCAGCTTGTAAAAATGAATGAAACGAAGTGAACGCTAGTGAATTGTGCTCGTCCAAGAAGAACGTCGTTTAGATCGTCGCTAAACTACGATTCTTGTGTCAAAAAAGTGGGAAATAAGGTGAAAACTCGTACGGCGGCAGCATCGGTATGATTCATTATCAGCCGAAAAGAGAACCCGAGAGTTTATTGCACGTGAAAACCTCGATTCTATCCTAGTCACGACCCTATACATTCGACATAACGATGAAAGAGTTTCAAATTGTTGGGGAAATGAACTGGCGCAAGACGGACATTACATTACGTACATGATTTACCGTCACAAGAGATTCGTCACATTTATAGACGGAATCGTTATCGCAGCAGAGTGTCGAGGGTGAGTGTAAGGATGGGTAGGTAGGCGGCGGTTTGAATTTGCTCAGGAACGCGTCATCGGTCGAGGGTTTGGCACTGAGGTTTACAAGTTGGTGGACTGGGGGATTTTCGTACGCTTCAACCTACACAGCTCTGCCTTTCTAATGTACGTACCTGCGTTTACCGGCGACAAAAACGTGAGTCACATTTTACAGTGTGTTTACCCAACGCCTCAACACGCTGGGCTTTGGCCGGACGGTATTTAATGACTTGACGACGTCGATCTGCACGCCTTTTCAACGCTGTGGTTCTACCGCTTTGCCAAATTTCCTATGATAAAATATTACGTACAATGCGGTGTCGGGTCACCGTGTAGTTAAACTTATTACCGTGCGGAAACGATGTTTGCCTCTCGAGTTGCAATTTATCAGCCGTTAATTGTCCCAGATGTCGAGTGTAGATAAGTCATCAATGCGGAAGAATGGTACAAGGACATCGTTCAAAAGCCTCGTTTCGGTTTCTATAGAAATTCTAACGTCAAGTTTTCGTCACACTTAACCAGACGTGGAATTTGACTCTTTTGGAAAACGAATTTACCCTCGTGGAAAAATTTTAGCACAACCGATATCATATACGGGAGTTGGGCTGACGCGGCGAGCGATTATTGAGATCGCGAATACGAGACGAGATTGTCGGATGAACTGGTTAGTACGAAATTCCCCGCCTCTCTTTTCGCTGTGTAAACACAATGATCGGTTGCAAGTCGGTCGGTGAGAGCTCGACGGGATTATCGGGGAAGGGGATTAGCCTTTATCTGAGGCTTGGACACTCGGGGTATTAAGACGCATTGATGCAGGTAGCTCTCGTGGATAGATAAAAGAATCGGATGATTGAATGAGGCCGAGACGACGAAGCTCTGTGTCTGTCTCTTTTGTCAAACAGTTACAAATTCGGTTGAAATCGTCTAACTTCCGAGATAGGTGCCTTGGAGGACAATGCGAATGACTAGCGTGGGCGGGGGGAACAAAGCGCGCGTCACCTCGTTTGAAGAAACGATCCCGAAACCGGCGGAAGTCGAAACTTGACATTGCGGAGCGGAAGTGTGACGTGCCGGGCAAACAAAGTCTCACATATTTCAGCTCGCCACGTCTCGAGCTTAAGGTGCGCCTCGGGCTGCAGCGCAGTGAAAACCGGGCACAACGCGTGTCGTCGCGTGCCAACCGTCTCGACCCCCCTTCCAACATTTTCCGGTCCATGACTAACGGACCCGACAGCCAACCGAGAGAAGGCCCAGACGGATATATCCATCGAACGACCCAGAAACCGATGAACCGAATATCTGCAGAGAGACCGATCGGTCGGCGCTTGCTTCCAGGTAACCATGAAGGAGCCCCTGATCAGCAACCAGCAGGAGTCGAAGATAGACTGGGACGGAAATCGGACTGAGGGAAATTCGCCTCGAATGTCGCAACAACCCCCGGATGACCAGAACCAGGAGCCGAACCCCCGCAGCGTGATAACCGCCAGGCGGCATGTCAGAACCATAACCACAGCGGGACACATAACCGAGGGGACGGTCGGAGACCAGGAATCCGAATCCCCGATACCGAGTCCCGTTGGCGCGGGGTTGCAGCAGGCCATGCCGGTCGGCACCGCCCAGGAACAACACGAGCAACATCAGCACCAGCAACCGCGATACCAGCAGGATGATCAGCACCAGCAACACTTCATCGAGGTATCGCGAGGCTCAAGTCCCGGTGATCCTCGTGATCAGCACCACGTTCCGACGTACGCCACCAACGGTCAGGACAACACCGATTCACAGGAGAGCGGAGAATCCAACATCACAATCGCTGTCAGCAAAGAACCACCGAGGTAACCACGCTTCGATGTTTTATTACCGGACCGATGACTCCGTTCGGCTTCAATGACTTACAAGTACTGAAGAATATTGTAATTCTGACAACGCTGATATAGTGGAGTAATGAGTATTGGAATTTTAGGTCAACGAATTACGTAACATCATCTTTCGTTAACGGCTCGACTCGAGTAAGGTAGCTCTTCGGAAGGAATATACATTTGTTAAACTGTCACTTGTCATATCCGTAGACCCTCGGCCGGTCCCTCATTACCTTGTTTTCTTTCTGTTTTTGACACTTTAATTAAATACGTATTCGTTCTGAGAAGGGGCCCTTACTCGGGTCGAAACGTTAACAAAAGACGGTGTTACGTTTTCATTGACATACAATTTCAACACCCGTCACTCCATTGATTTATAACTGCAGTCTGCTGACTTGAAACTTGTACACCTGCAAATTTGATCTAGATACGGGACGCCGAGACCCGAGAGAACAGAAGTGAGGTATATGTACGGAAATCAGGAACAGGAAGTGCGTAGGGAGGAGCTGGTGGTGCATGGCGATCACCAGCAGCAGCAGGCACACCAGAGGTACAGTCCTCAGGAGAGTGAGTTGCGGGCGAGGTACCAAGGGTCGCCGCTCGGTCACCGCGAGGATTACGCAGCCTCGCCAATGGTTTCGCAAGCCGGGGGAACTATCCAGATATCGGCGTCACCGGCAGCTCCGTATTCCCCACCGATCGATGGGATCAGAGCAGCTCAGCAACAGCAGCAGCAACAGCAACAGCAGCAACAACAACAGCAACAGCAACAGCAGCAGCAGCTCGTAGTCGCGGGATACTCGGATCCCGGTAGCGTGAATGTCAAGTACGAGGCTGAGACCGTCGCAGCGACAGAGAGCATCAAAGGCTCCAGTACTTACACGACCCTGGAGACCGTTGCTCTAGCCCCAACGCAGCCGGTTCAGTACGCGCAGTACATCTCAGCAAGCGAATCGTTTCAACAGACAGTTCCAAGTTACAGCTACTCGAAACCGGGTGATTTCTACCTGAGCTTTCCAGCCACAAGTCAAGCTGGAGGCCGAGCGGCAGAGGTGAGTATCTATCTTAAATAAGTCAGTGTGAATTTTGAGATTGCATATCAACTCACATCTTCGCGCCCGGGTGCAATGGCTCGAGATTATCGTCAGTCGTTAATCTAATCACACCTCCTCGCCGCTCCTCCCTTACCCTCAAGGTCGACTCACCGAGCAGTGTCTACATAAAAAGTGACCCGACTCTCACCTCATCCTCGCTTCTAAGCGGTGGACGACTCCCGCCGCTGCATTACGAGCAGCCTGGATCTCCCGGGTCCCAGGTCACCCTCCATGGAAGCGGGACGGCTACCTACCAGTACGTCAAATCCAACGGGGACCAGTACTGGTCTACGGGGGGATCGACACCACCATCGACCCTTGAGTTCGTCCAAGGGTACGGGGGCGGCGTCGCGGCCATTTCGGCCAACGACGCCGCCAACATGCAGCTCTACCCTGGCGGCGGGTACAACGGTGTCGGTAACGGGAACGGACCCCAGTCACCATGGACCACTCTGCCGCCCGGTGCGGGCGACGACTCCTTCGAAGGCCCCATTATGACCGCCGAACTTAAGGAGTGCGTCAATTGCGCCGCCAACATGACACCTCTGTGGCGGAGAGACGGTACTGGACACTATCTCTGCAACGCCTGCGGCCTCTACAGCAAAATCAACGGTGTAAACAGACCTCCGATTAGATGCGGGAAGCCGAAGCAGCCCGTCGCACCGGTGAGTAGATCTTCTTTCGTATGTTTTGCGATAAAGTCGCGGGATGACGAGAGGTCAGCTGAGTTTTGTTCCCGACCTCTCCAACTTCGGGTCAATTTTTCGAACACCGAAGTTCATTCTCCCGGATTAAGTATATCGGAAAATTACCTTAAGCACCCTCAAGGCTCGGACTTGACTGCTGGAATCAGGCCATTGATATTTGTTCTGATAAGGTGGTCGAGCTGTTCGTTCGTCCGCGGTTCACGGAGGTGACTAGCGACAGACAGACAGACAGACAGACAGACGGGCACGAGGGATGGCTCGTTCTGCTACACGACTTCGATATTAAGTAATGTTTGTGCACTCGACGGGCAAGCGAGCGAACAAGCAGCTCGAGCTAGCCAGCCAGACCCTTATCTCTCTATCCGGGCGAGCAAATACGACGAGAAAACCCGCGTCAACCGACACAATGCGGTACTCGAGAGACAGGCTCTGTTTGCTCTAGTTTACTCCCCCTCACCTCTGCCCTGGATACCAAAATTCTTCCTCGAGGAGGCGCGGTCTCCCTCCTCGTTCCATGCACAACAACATTTGTCAACGAATAAACCGTCTCGATCGTTTCGGTGTTTTTAAATTGTGTGACATTTTTTCAGACCGGGGGTCGCAGGACGGGAGTTCAATGCGCCAACTGTCACACCAGCAACACGACGCTCTGGAGACGCAACAACAACGGCGAGCCGGTTTGCAACGCGTGCGGACTTTACTACAAGCTGCACAACGTGAGTTTTGGGTCGTTTTCAGAGTTTAACAACCCTCTGTTTATTTGGCTTTTGATATCAGCGCCGTGGCGCTACGTTTAATTATATTCCCGGCGGTGAAGGTGACAACCTCACTCGGCCGGCCAACCCGTATCTCGGAGCGATTGCGATGATCCACATTTAGATAACCCCCGTGCTGCGGCACCAAACCGTCTGTAACGTATTCGGTAACGTGATAATGGTGTGTGACGGTAGTGAGGAGAGTTGGACGCCGAACGAAATCATCATCCTCGTGACGCAAGGCGGATCTTGCTCCACGGGCATGCTTTAAGTGAGGCTGTAAATTTCTAGTCGAAACAAGCGCCGTAAAGGGCGCAAACAAGTACGCCAAGTCTCGCGAGATTCCTCTTCCAGGAACGGTTCACGCGCGTTTGGAGAACAAACAGAGACAGCGCCTCCTCCTCCTCCTCTTCTGCAGGCGACCCGCTGCATGGCTGCTCATGTATAACTCATCCCCGAAGCGAGACAATGAGAAAAGAAAGAATTCTTTCCGCTCTTGAGCGTTTGAGCTCTGAAAATCCAGGCGCCATTCAAACTCGATGGTATCGACGACGTGCGGTCGTCATTCCGATACGAGAGGTGACGTCAACCATAGGAATACCATTTTTATGCGCCGGGATCTCAGGGTAACCAACGGTGCTCTACTAACTCGTAGACTTTATTGTGTGCACGTCGTACCTGCCTCGGTGGATTACGATACTGTTTAAACTGTGCCCGAGACGCACACCGAGGCAGATCTACGTGCCCGAAGATGGAAGGCGAGTGGTAACCGGTAATTCTAAGCCTTGAGCAACCTCTTTGTCCGGGCCGGTAATCAACTTCATCATTTTTAATTAACATTAATCTTGCGTGTCGGTCGACCGGTCTTATCGCGGTCTTGCCATCGCTCGGCAGTTGCGATAAGACACCGTAATTACCTAACTATTTCTGTCGAAAATAATTTCACCACCGAATAAAAAGATCGCGGGTAAGCTCGACGCGTCACCGTTCGGATTATCTCTTCATCGCGCCGATCATCGATACATATACAGGCACCCGCGCTGTATCTATACATAGGCACTCAGAACTGTTGCTTAACTTAAAAATCTTCCATTCACCAAGATCGATTCCACTGCTCGCTTTGTATCTCAGCCATGTCAGCCAGCTCTTCGCCTGTTTTCCCCCAAGTTCGATCAACCCGTTACTAATTATACCGAATCCTCCTATCAAGCCTAGATGCTTATCCGATTTCAATTGGCTCCGGCGATCCAAAGTCCGAATCTCTTCGCTCCGAGACAGTTGCAGTTGCCTGAAATATCCCCGCGGCTTTGAGACATGCTCTACCACTTTACTCCTTCCGTTTTCAGGTGAACCGACCTCTGAGCATGAAGAAGGAGGGAATCCAGACACGCAAGAGGAAGCCGAAGAACCCAGCAAACCTGCCGGGAAGTCTGGCTGGATCGAGTGGAATGCACAAGACCGAGCTTAAAGCGAGCTTACTCGGTGAGTCTCCGGTGAGCAAGACACTCATTATTATCAAGTAAAAATCAGCGAAACAAAGGAACCTCGACGTCGATGCGCACAGTTCTCTAATTATCCTCCCGATGCATGATGGCCGACCAAATTCCCCGCGCATTCGCCGTGGGCGGACCCTGGCCCTCGATTGGTCGGAGCGTTTCCGATAAGCTTCCGCTCTTTGTGACCCCTTCCTCTCTCCTCGGCGAAAGAGGGCTAGTCGATAGATAGACGGAGGGTTGGATGGAGGGGAAGACGGAGTATCGATCTCCTTCGTTTCTGATCCTTGTGTTTTTCGTGTTTCAGTGGAATCGAAACTGCAGCTGAACATGTACGCCAACGGCGGTTCGGGGGGTGGATCGGGTGGCGGTGACGAGCACTATTTACCCGTCGGTGCCCTCACCACTGCCCAGCTGAACCACGCGCATTCACCCCTAGCGCTGCCCTCCGCTGCCGCCCTTAATCGTCAGACCACCCTCTCGTGAGTTGAAAATTCGACATTGGAAGCTTGGAGATATTTGCTAGTTAAGATGCGACAGGACACGCTGCACAGCGACTGCTTTTATCGTTGAAATTGACCGTCGTGCCACTTCGTCTCTAGCTTGACAAGACAGTTTCCATCATCCCCAGGGATGCGATATCTTACCATTCTTCGTCTGCAAATTTCACACCACTTTTACCGCCAACCTATCTCGCCCGTCGGAAACAAAACGACGCTAGTTACTTCCTGACAGGAACAGCTACAGCTTCTGACATCCTGATGCAGCGAGACTGAAAAGTGAAATTGCTGATGGCATTCAATAAAAATTCTCTTCAATTTTGATACAGGGTGCCCCCGCTGGAACCGATCAATAGTCGATCGGCGGCCGATCTAACGTCGGTAATAACCTCGACAACAGCCGCTCATACCGACAGAAACTGATCTCGCATGTGGGTAAGCGATTATAGAACGTGTCTTGGCGTGATGCCGACCGTGCGCTGTTATACTGGCTAGTGATGTGGCCGAGCTGATTTGAGATCAGTTCAGTGGGTAACTGAAGCGCCCTCGTCGCCCTTTAACCGTGGTCAATAGTGAGTATATTTTATTACCGTGTTTTCTAGAGGCATTCCAACTGCGCTGGATGATTGCCGTGAATTCCATAACGGATAACACATTATTAATTTATATGACTTATTATTAATATCATTTTTATGTAATATTAATTAAGTACCTTATTATAGGTAAATATTAACTAGGTAATTTGTTATCACCGTCGTTGTTGTTAGGATTAATTATGACTATCGTTATCATTTTATTATTAAGACCTTCTGTAGCGAAGTTTTATCCCATCACGTACAGTCGGTATGACCTTTTAATTAATCGTTGTAGCGGAATACTAAATTTAATATGTATATATACATATATATGTATATATGTGTGTATATATATATATATATATATATATATCTCTTTTTTACCAAATTCCCAAAGATTTATAAATACCCATATATGTATATGACTATATACATATGTATGTGTATATATATATGTATACTTTTATGTGTGCGCAGTGTATTATAAACGGACAGAAGGAAAAAAAAAATTAGCCCAAAGAGTAATATATTATTATATAAAATAAATACGTACGTGTAATATATTAACGTAAATATTATACACGTGAATGCAAGAATATAAATATTTAAGTGTAACTAAGCGCAGTTATTGTATGTAGAATGACGTAAACGTAACATATATAGCGTACTGTAAGCCGACACAGCGATAAGAAATATTAAGATACCCTAGCAGACTTGAATAACTCACGTGGAGTAATTGTCGATGTCATTACACTGATCGTATCTAATTATTATACCTTTATAATACATAAGTGAATGTATAGTAATATTATATACAGTATACATATAATCGTTACATGTGTACATTACCGGTCAGTGATCGAAAACCGGTAATGTACACGTACGCAATATTTAAAAGATTATTGATCGAAACAGCAGGTTCAAAAAAAAATTAATATATCATTTTTGCTTTTTGGTCATCCAGGGAGAAATATTTAACCGTCTCTTGGCGGACTTTGAAGCAATTCAGAATAAAAATACGACAAGGCGGAAACCGAAGACATTAAGAAGCATTTAATTAGCAATCGCGAGTCATGTGATTTGCTTGCGCGAAAGTTTCGTGAAATGGGGTTGAGCGCGATTACTGCGCAATTGGGGTGACAGAGGGCTGCGCAAGAAAAGGGACTGCCGGTGACTCGGGGTGGATTAACTATGCTAGAAGATCCGGGACGAGTGGATAGTGCCGGGTTCGGTTGGTCCTCTCTCTCTCTCTTTCTTTCTCTCTTTCTCTCTCGGACGAATGGCTCGGCCGGAGACGAGGCGCGAAGAGGGGGGGAAGTCCATCAGCCGAAAGAGCGGTAAGACTCCTATCAAGCCGGTCTCGACTCCGCTAAGGGCTATTCCATGTTAGCCGGTCGTCGGGCGATCTTTATTTTTATTTCGTCCTCCTTTTTCTTCCTCTTTCCTCACTTCCAGTCCGAGCAGTATTTTCTTCCTTTTCTCGTCTCCTTTTCTTATTCTTCTTCTTCTTCTTCTTCTTCTTCTTCTTCTTCTTCTTCTTCTTCATCTTCTCTCGTTCGCAGCCTGGCGTCGCCCTCGGAACTCTGCAGACGTTACGCTGCACCGATTCCGAATTAACCTCGCAATAACTGTCCTTGATCAAGGAAATCGAGAGAGCTTTTCCCGCTCGAAATACATCGCCGATTTAAAAAAAACACCCCGGTATACGCCTGCGGTCGACGTCGGCGCGACGCCCGACGCCGCCGACGGCCAGGCGACAACCGCATTCCCCCGTTATCAACTCCACTTCGCTAGATTCCCACAGATTCAAGGCTCGGAATACACCGCGATGCGCGCTTCTCTTATACGTATACGAAGACCGCAAGCGGCGCCAACATTCCACGATCTTGTTCAATTCACTCGGGGGTTAATGGAACGTTGCTCAAGGGACCAACGAAGCCGAAAACGGAAACCGAGTATTTTACTTTATTCATACACCGTTACGTACGGTCCAACGTGAAAGCGTCCGTTAGTTCCAAAAGTCTACGCGACGTTCAGGGACGATTCTTCACCGGCAATGAGATAGAGCGAACTTGTAAAGCATGGGGCAACTCGCCTGAATTGGGACCACACCTGCCCCTCCTTGCCCTAATCAACTGAAACAGTCACAATCTCCGCGAGGAAGACACCCCGGTACTTTAAGAGTACCTCTTTGGCTGTCCAGCTCAACCGCATTAATGTACCAGGCACTTTAAAAACCGGCGAGAGAAGGACTGGTACATTGTTTACTCACGTGCCTCGAAAGCTCAAGCTGTTGTCGGAGTCAGATTATGAGAGAGAAGGACGAATACTCGGGTGAATTTATTGGCTGCGAAGTTCTCAGACCGAAATTAATCTGTCCTCCGATCATGATTTCACGAACGTTTCTCATCCCACGTTTGACGGAATATTATCATCATCCCTGTTATCGTGGTGAGATTGGATTTTTCGTGTTGTACAAATGATCGGTGATTACCGATTTCAGATTACCGGTTTTTATAGTCTCGCGATCTTGGGCAGTTCGTATCCCAAGCAGCGTATGTTGATATGCATATTCAGAAGCTCGTACCACACGACACTCTTCCTGTCTTGGAAAACAAAGTTGGAAACATTAACGGACTCGTTGGCTACCGGATTGATTGACACCGTTTACTTTGTTCCAGTAAAAGAGTGTATCAGCCAGCGATGGCCGGTAACGATAGGCATATAATTGGATTACTCAATCATCCGTTAATGGAAGCTCGATAGGAGGAAACTCGTCATTCTTCACCGATATAACTGACCCGGCGCAACTTGGGACCAGTTGGTATCAGCGAGATTCGCCTCAAGCTCGACTGTCACTCGGAAGATATCTCTCTTCGTCAAGTAACGCGATCCTTGACACCGTTCCTCTGCAAGGGATCAATATGGAGGAGAGCCTGCGGGTTCGACAATGATCTTCTACGGGACTGCAGACAGGATTCTGGGTTCCCGATCGGAGGCATGGCGCCGACGGAGTCCACTTATCAACCAGGACCCGTTACACCTTTCCCTAATTTCTTTTCTTTATTTCTAGTCGTCCTCCCGATCGTTCGACTCCATTCCAGCCCCGGCATCAGGGTTATCTACGAGATTACACGTGCATTACGGGATTGAGTCCTCGTTCTTGGCCGCCCCCGCCGGTTCCCCCCTTATTCCTCGTTTGTACGTTTCCAAATATTCTACTCCAAGACTATTCTCCGTCCGTAGGAAATTAATGACTGATCACCCACCGACTCGAGGGACGCCGAGTGGTTTGCCTAACGGTACCTGCCTGCACTTCGAGCTTCGACCACCGAAATGACTGCTTGGTGGTTTCGAGTAGCGGAGGACGTGTATATTTCTTGATAGCCAACCAATTTCACGAACGCGACATGGAGCCGAATAAGAAGTTGAAGAACAATCCGCACCGCGTTATCATCCCTCGCCTCGCGCTGCATACACGGTTTGCAGGGCTAATCTCCTGTCTTCTTAGAAGTTCATTCGCGATAGAGGGATACTTTATCGTACACCTCGGTGGATCGAAGAAGCGACGGACGGACGGCAAGCGAGAGGAAGAGGGACCCCGGTCTTTATTCCCGTCACATCGCCCTCCCGATTGGTCGACAAGGTTCCAAGATGGCTGACGAGCAATCCTCTCGATTAACCAGCGAGTGCACGTGCACGGTAACCGCGTCCACGGCGAACCGTGGGTGGAGGAAAGTTTAATTTTTGGAATTTGAGCCGAGCTCGAAAAGCTCTACCGCCCGCCGAAATCGGTCGGATAGCCGCAGCCGCTCGAAATACCCCGACCCAGTCGAAGGAACTCGAACGATCGAGTTACAACCTCAACGTTGCTCGATATCGGATCAAACGGGCAACGTGGTGTTCGTGCGGTGAACCGAAGGCGCGAATAAATCGCTCGCCCACTCCGAGCTCGGAAGGTCCAAGCTCATCTTGTTGGACTCGGAGGTCACCGCATCCGGCGCGAGGAACGCGACGAGCGGTCGTCGGTGAATTCGGGCGAAGAGTTACGAGAAGAAAACCCGCTCGCGATGGTGGAAAAATTGTCCGCTATTATCGTCTGGAAGACCTCGCCGCAACGGGGGGAACGAGCGTGTCCCGGCTGCGGTGCGGAGGCGACGAGATGGAAGAGGGAACGAACGAGTCAGGGAGCATAATGCCAGGACTGGATAACAAATCACATAGGAGTGGCGGCCTAGCGGGCCGAGGAGCCGAGGAGCCGAGTGGAATGGAAGGAAGGGACACTCGCAAATTGATTCCTCTAATCTAATCGGGTCGGGGCGGCAATGTCTTGGACTTGGGAGTCTTCTCTTCCTGGAACCCGGGGCGGAGCGCGCATATGCCGGACTCGCTGCGAGCGAGCGAGCGAGCCAGGGAAAAGCGAAAAACAGAAATCGAAAAGCCCGGCGAAGGCGAAGGCTCGCATCCACGGCTCGGACTCTCGTGAAATATTGCGAAGTTTCGTCCCGACGGTGCCGATTCACCGAGTCTGACCAAACTCTCGATCTTACCCTCCGTCTCGACACACTTCTGCTCGCTACAAATTGAGACTCGATTCAACTACCCAGCCCCTAAATCAGCTCACATCTTTTTTTTTTGACAATCCTTCGTTTCGGAATTACATGCTTTTATTTCAAAGTTGGTTTTCAGTATAGTACGAATTTTAACTAAATATCGATGGAGATTAATGATTTTTTTTTTTTATTATCTTCTTGCTTACTTACTCTCCTAATGCTCTCTCCGATATGAACAATTTATTTCCTAACGGACAACCTAACGGGTCTTTTTATGAAGCTTATCAGGTGTGGTCTAGTATCGGATGAATCTTGGCGAAAAAAAATCAAATTTAAACTCTAATGCTTTTGAATAATTAATTTTCGAGTGCGATGCAAACCGATTTCGACAAGGCAAATGGGGTTTTAATTAAAACAATCTTTCTCCTAGAACAGGATTTCAAGTGCACTAAATTACGTAAAATAATGATCCATGTACTCCAACGATTTCTAAAACCGTTAGAAAGAAGAAAACAACTTAAAAAAACTTTTTAAAAATTAAATTAAAAAATTTTTGCCGATAAAAATGGCAACGGCCTGAAAGCCTTCGATGAGACCAATGACAGTTATATGTGTTCCGAAGATTCATCTATCTTAAAACGATTCCATAGACACTCGTAAAAGTTTTCCAAACTCAGCGTATCTGATCAACCGATGAATTACTTCCAATTCCTAAACTGCGATCTCAAAATTTCACGTTCACATTTCTGTTATCCTCGGCAGACGAAGCCAAGTTCATGTCCAAGCGATGGGTCTGGACGTTGATCCCACTCTGTGTAAACACCATTATAATCAGATCCACGGATCCATAATCAGAATTGTTGATCCGTTGTAAGACAAGTTGAATCAACTCGAAGCGGACCGCACAACTTGAGCTTCCAGAGTGGCGGAAGTCGGTTCCCTCGGTATTTAAAAGCGCGGATCTGGATCGTTGTACATCCGTCGGCGTACAGCGAAGCCGCTCGCTTCGGAGAGGAGCGGTTTGTCCTCTATCCTAACACGATCTTAGCAGCCAATTATCAGCGCGATACGATCTCAGCTCCTTCCCGGCTGCTGCAGCTTGACGCCACGCGGCCGGAGAGAAAGGAGAGAGGAGAGAGGAGAGAGGGGCTTACATAAGGGAGGATCCAGCGTAAAACGTAAGTCAGGCTAGTCCGTCGTGTCCAGCCCAATAAATGCACCGGCAGGTATAAACGTGCTCGGAGGGGGGCCAGCCCGCGACTCGCACGCGGGGTTCGCCGGGCCCCCTTCAAGCTCTGTCCATTAGCGTTCTTCCGCTGAGGAATGCGCCGCGGAATACGAGAGGCCCGAGGACTCAAAAACGACCGCGGTCCGCCCGAGGAAAAAATTTAGCGCCTGCGTTTCACCCTACCAACGTTCATATGAACGTACTTTGAACGAAACTGAACTACCCTAATTTGAGCTTTTACGCGGTAAACTGGCAAATTTCGGACATTTTTAGCTTTCAAATAGGGTCTGACATTGCAACCTACCATATTTCACCCCTGCGTAGGGCTTAAAGTAGACGCTCAATTTCGACCCAGGCTACTCGAGTCCACTTCGTTTAGAACGAATGTGAAAGCCGCGACCCAATGTTGAAGATTTTTTCGCCCTATAAGTGCGTCTTCGCAACTTTTCCATCATCCGATCATCACAGACCGAGTAAAAAGTACGAATCCGAGTCACAAATCTATTTTCCTGCCGTACCGAATGACGCTCAGGCGATTTAAGGGAACGTGTACAACGAGCTCATCCCGCAAATCCACGAACAATTATAACCGGGTTATAATTATAAATATGAACGAGCTTTAATCTCTTTTTCAGTCGATCCCTCCAGTTACAGACCGAGGAAAAGGCACGAATCGGAGTCCCGAGTCCATTTTTCGTAATACCAAATGGTGCTCAAGCTAAAGTTTAAGGTAACCTGTAAAATGAGATCATTTCATAAATCAACGAACAAACATTGGTAGTATACGAACAGCCTTCGCCCCCTTTTTCCGTTGATGACTGTAGCTACACACGGAAATACGTCAGTCGCAATGTTCAAGACAATTATTATTGTTTAGAAAAATGAAACCGTTGACACCTCGGTGCCATTGCAATTGTTACCAACAGCATTATCCTGCAGAAAGACACGTGCTCAGATCAATATGCGTAATTTTTCCAATGAATTTACTTCTGCTTATAAATAATTGCCTCTTAGAATAAGTACATTAAATTTAAGCTTCGTCCTGAACTTAAGTTTCACTCAATTTCTTTAAGCAAATACCGTCAATCATCGATGAACGATGAAGATAAATTTCAAAAGATTGGAATCCCAGCTTGGGATCCTGAATTTTTTCCGTCAAGTCCGCGGAAGGATCAAAGCCTGGCGATATCCGTGAGTTTTTCACTTTGCTGAAAGTAACTGCAACTCCATTCGGTTCCATAAAATGGAACATGGCGAACGAAATGAAATGGCTCGCGTGATTAAATGGGGGATCCATTAATGGGGGTTTGCTGGGGTCAGCCGAGGGAGTGCCGATGCTTCGACCTTTCATCAAGCCGAGTTTTGCGTCGGCGCGGTGCACTTATCGGGGCGAATCATTCGCCATCGACAATTCATCGTCGTCGCAGAATTTACCATAGATTTTTACCGTCTACCGCAGATTCTTCAGCAACGGTGCCTCTCGAACGTGAAGCCGAGATCGGGTTGCGGTTTCTCCGTAATTGCTGATTAGCGGAAATCTCGCGCCCCTAACGAGGTGGGCGTTTTTGTCGGGGTGGAGCTGCCTGAGCTTCCGAAACAGGGTGAAGCTAGCTCACGTTGTTAGCCGAAGAAACGACGCCACGTGAGTTTCGATCGCATTCCCTTAATCATGATCGAATAACTCGGGTTTGATCAACGATCCCGGTTAATCAATGAACGTTTACTAGTCCGGGATCAGGTCGTTAGGAGATAAACACACGGAGTGGAGCTTTTCTCCACTAACGAGCGACTCGGCCTTCGACTGTGTAACTTATGCGGCAAACCATTTGCAAATTCATTTACAATTATAAGCCCCTCGAGGGCTTCAGGTAATTGCCTACAAGAAACTGCGAAGTTTGTTTCTTTTACTTTTGGTTCGTTTAACCACGCACCATTGTTTACATTCTTTGAGAATGATACTACGGAGAGACTTTAAATTCCGTACACTGGTCATTGGTCATGCTGAAACTCGATAACCGGAAGCTTGTCTCAGTCTTAGATTAAGAAGTGGTGGCGAATTAAATTCAATCACTGCTTGGTCAAAAGCCGTCGAAAGAACTTCAAACTTCAAGTGTAATACTTACACAGGTTTGCAAAAGATTGATGAGTAGGAATTCTCGACCTCGTATATAATCTATTATGGAATCTTGGTGATCGGTCAATTAAGTAAACGTATTTTTAGTTAACGTTTCGACCCGGATATGGGCCCTCCTCAGAACGATTTATTTATTTAACTGTCAAGAACAACAAAAAATTTTTTTTTAAATACTAGAAGTACAATCAGACATTAAATATTGTAGATGTAATACTCTTAGGGCTATTATATATTATTGGTTAGTGAGAATAATTTGATTAATGAAAAAAAAGTAGGCTTAGAGTGTTATTTACCTTTTTTTGGGCGGAGTTTAGAGGTTTGTAAATATTACTTAAATATTCGACATCTTGTCTAAGGTTAACCGAATTGGTGTGTCCTACAATGTTGCACATTTCTAGTAAGAGTCACATTTAAGTAATATTTACAAACATCTAATCTCCGCCCACACAACAAATATTGTTTAACCTTAACTAGATACATAAATTTTTGTCCCCATAGCACAGTTTTTCTACATATTTTTTTCACAAAATATTTTTCTGTTATTCTGTATAATTGTTTATATTAAGTTCACCTTCACTCTGGATCATATTCGTTTCTCCCATCAGTCGTTATTCACCTGTTGACCCAATCGGTTCAACCAACAATAATTTTTGTTAGACATGTGGAACATAGTCATAAAGAGCCTACCTCCACTTCTTGGACACTTTGCAAATTAATTTTACTGCTAAAAAGACCTTCTTTAAAAACCTTTTAACACAATGATATATTGACTGTGAAGAAACCTAGTTCTTTAATCTTTTTAATTAATGACTTCCAACTTTTAACTCCTACATGTAAAATAACTAGAAGAGTGACAACGACTACCGTCACTCAAAGAACATTGTCTCCACAAATTGTAAATTGTGAATTCGACTGCATCTTAGTCCGCTTACTTTTAAAAAAAAAAGGTAAATAACACTCGAAGCCTACTTTTTTTTCATTTATCAAATTCTTCTCACTAACCAATAATATATAATAGCCCTAAGAGTATTACATCTACAATATTTAATGTCTGATTATACTTCTAGTATTTAAAAAAAAAATTTTTGTTGTTCTTGACAGTTAAATAAATAAATCGTTCTGAGGAGGGCCCATATCCGGGTCGAAACGTTAACTAAAAATACGTTTACTTAATTGACCGATCACCAAGATTCCATAATAGTTTGCAAAAGATTATTGTATATCGACTGCACGGGATGTTTTGGTAAATAATATGTTTTTAAGTTTGCTGAATCCGAAAATTGCTTCCATTTCTCTCCATCGCGTACGGTATTTTTGCAAAATACGAGGTGTGTGCATAAAAAAAGCATAACAGTAATGAAGAAACTAACATTTCATCACAACGAACTAAACAATATTTCTCATAAAATTAAACAAACAATTTCTTTACGAAATTTACACAATATTCAGCGCTTACTCTTTTTGTAAACTACAAACGCAAGTTCAGGAATAAACCTGACGTGGTGGAACTTTTTGAGTATTTTTCCCGTTTTCAATGAGTAAAAATCTATAAGAAACAACATTTTGGTTGCAGATCTGTGTTAGTTTAGGCGACTCAAGAAAAAGAATGAATTGCTCATGTACAATCATTTCAGAGACCAGTACATCACTTCATAGTTCAATGCAAGGTTCGAAGATCTGAAATGTTCGATTTTTACTTTTGCGCCATCTGCACGTTGTCCCGTTGAGAGAGGGGGAAGGCAGGCTCATGAGGAAGCATTTTCGGGATAGCTATTTATACTGGGTCATCAAGAGGGCGTCGGCATGGGGTTTTCAGGGTGCGTGGCACGCGCCAGTTTTTCTCTGGGGGTGTGGCAGGGTCGATTTTCGGTTTGGCTAACGAGTAAACAAATAAATAACACCCCAGAGCTTTCCCTCGCTGAGTGATCGGCTCCTGCAGTCCTTCAAGCCGCGTGATGAGTTGGCGGTTTCAAATACGCGCAATCGGGACGTAAATCCTAGTTCCGGAAAAAAAGGAAAAAAACAAGTTACGGAGAAAAGTCATCGCGTCGCGTGTGAGCGAGAATATTTAGAACTGGTAACGCCGAATGATAAACGAAGGAATTATATCCGGATCGCTTAATTTTACTTACAATATACCCAGGAAAACGATTTTCCTGCAGGCGTTCTAGTCCGACTCAGGTACGCGTGAACCTCGAAACCCGGGTTTGCGTTTCCCGTATCAAAGAACTCGCGCGTTTCAATCCAAACTCTTAAAATTCGGAATGTCACTAAGATAAGCCGTTAAATTCTAAAACACGTTTCAACTCTCCGCACCTGACGACTTGGAAAATATTGTTCAATCGATCGCTCTGCATCTTAATAAATATAAACGATTTACACGAAGTTGATCTGTCTGAATTGCTCGTCATTGAAATAAAAAAAAATAAAAATAAACTTCGTGCACGCATATTTCTCAATTTATCAATCGAATTGTTTTGGTTTCTTCTCGGTCTTGGACTAAGGAAAAATGACCGCATCCAATTTTTGCAAACTTTACTTTAATTTGTACCGCAAAGTGATTTCGACAAGTTTTTTTTTCAATTCCTTTCGAGATCATCGTATTCCGAAATTTCAACGTTGCTGCGTCTAGCGCGTCTGGACTAATAAATGAACAAGGAACGAAACAGCGTCGGCGTCGCGGTGGCAAAATCGCGGTGCAGAGCAAGAGCAATCAGCAGAACGTTGTATGATTACAAGAATAGTCGAGTACGTTGGTATACGATACGGGTATCGCCGGGTTATAGGAATATGTAAGGTACATACCTGCCCACATCTGCGTGCTTGCCGGGGTGTACATAATATAATCTGAGATACATATTTGCGGCTTATAAAATAAGCGTGTAACCCGTGTTAGATATGAGAAATACGTGTCTATCAGTATAAAGGCGAACACAGAATACCTGCTCGGTGATAATAACATCATCGCTAGTCTCTCTATTTCTCTTCTGATCTCTCTCTCTCTCTTTCTCTCTTTCTCTCTTTCTCTTCCTCTTCATGGTTCTTATACGCACGTAACGCACGCGATTCCCAAGTGCGGGCTTACATTGAAATAGATACGAAATCGGGCTGCGGCAATCGAGCCGGTATAGCGTGGCGAACACCGCGGGCATACGAATCGCAAAATAATTATACCGCTGTTCCGCACCGGCACGTGGACAATATCCATCAAACTCTGTGACGAGGTCGCAATACAAGCGATTAGTCCGCTAATTGTAACGAAATTTATTATAGAAACTTTAATAGATGGATAGATGCATAGAAGAAAAGTTTTAGCTGATCGTTACGCCATACACTGTCAGAAAATTCACCCTTTCGATAAGCGTGATCGTTCGATTTTTCACACCAAGTGGTCTTAAAATCAACACCAAAATACCGTGGACTTTTATAGAATATTTTCGGTGTTACATTTAACACTGCATTTCTAACAGCGTAGCTCCCTGAAGACCATCAAATACAAAAGTATTAGGCTATACATACATTCTTGATATTACCAACAAGCATTCAATCAGTTTTCGTTATTAAGGAAGTGATTAAAGCAAGCTATACGGAATTCATTCTGACTTTGCAATGGTGCAATTTCACGCTTCGACGCTCAAAATCTTACCCCGCTGATGAAGGTCCATCGAATCTGATTCATGCCGATTGAAATACACAAAATACGATTAAAACGTATGAAATCGAGTTAAAATCCCAATAAATAGGAATTAGTTCAGACATGGGTTGAATCGTATTTTCTGTATATTCAATCAGATGAAAGGGTTTTTGTGTTCGTGAGAATGTTGAATAAATACAGTTGAAACGCAATACTTAATTTTCAAACGCTATCGAAACTCATCAAAATTATGTAGCACCAACGCTTGAATTATTCATTGTGAATGTTCGAATGTCGCTGTAATAATATATCCGTAGAGAAGGAGTTACAGGTCCAATCGAGGAGCTGTAGATCGAACAGCGTCAAAATAGGGTTTGGTATTTTAATTTATAGGAATTGGAAACTCAACGTAGGGTTTGTTCTTAAATTATTAGGAGCTAGAGGGTCAATGTAGGATTTCTAAGTTCAGTTTCCTTCGAAGTAGGTTTACACGTACCTTGGTAGGATGAAATGCAGCCGCTGAATTCGACTCGGGTAACCATGAGAAAACGGTCGCACGAGTGATGACACATGCTTCCAAGCTGAGAGGGATAATTCTGTCGCCAAACCGAAACATCTATCGCAACGTCAAATCTAGAAAGCAATTCCGAGTCTCGCGACGATGCGCAACGAGACAGCAAAAGGACACCCAAAGTGATCCGGGCTAATTTGGTCCGCTTGACCCCCCCGTCAACGTCAGTGCTGTTTTCCACTGGCGCCCTTGGAAATGAGCCAGGACTTCCGGGTTTGCGATCGGTATCTGGAGCGTTCGAGTACCTGGATTGTTTCCGGCGTAAAATGTGCAGAAACTCTCTCGTCCCGACGCAGTTCAGGTACCCTGCCCTCGTAGCCACCCCTGAGACTACTTACAACTAATGTTTATTGCAGATGACGTCTCGTCGGAAACAACGGGCTGGGAGATGGTCGAATGTTGGGACTGCAGGCCACGCCTGGGGAGAGGAAATAAAAGGAAAGAGACGAGGTGCGCGGGGCCCGAGCCATTAGCCTAAGTGCAGAGGCCCCTAAAACTGTGCTGGTCGCTTTGGTCTCGTACAATTTTCATTCCATTCCATTCCATTCCATTCCATTCCTTTTCGTTGCCTTCATTCTGTGCGTTTGAGTTTTCAGTTATAGTCGTTCTACGGACCAACCGATCCTTCTGAGCGACGATTTATGCACTGCGCGATCCAGGCTTCGCTAATAGACGCATCGTGTGTCTCTCCTGCAAGCCCCATTAAACAGCCGATCATCCGACCGCCATGCTCTGAGTCCGCTGGCCGTTATTCTCGGTGATTTTTATCGTCGAACAAAATTCAACTCTCCATTTCGGGTACGCGAACACCTCAGGTCGCGTGTAATAGTTTTTAGGGCTCCATAATTCTCTTCCAATGCTCCACCATAAACTTATCGAAAAGTGAAGCAAGTCGCCGTGACCCCTCATCGCGTATTCAAAACTACACGCCTATCGTCGTCTCTTTGTTCGCTCAAACTGGTACTTCGGTACCAGCATACTCGTTCCGATTTCAGAGGAGCGACGCCATTTTGTTAGCCCTACCAAGGCCTGCAGGTTTCTCGAAGGCTGACTCTGGCGGGCTCAATGGGTGCCGGGATTTAAACCGCGTTCGAAAAATCGCTGTTACCAGAATTTTGGTGAGATGTAAAAAGGCGAACGTTACTTGTGAAAACTGGCACGCGATAAAGGTTAACCGTGTTTTTTGGAACGAGGATACGCCAAACCAGAGCAAATTTAATTTCATCGCTTTGCCTTACAAGTCCGACGCCAGCTGTGTCAGCAATTTTTTTTTAACGTGTTTCGGGGGGAACTTGAATCGTCCGACAAGGTCTTCAAAGACTCGACTCGCATGCGGCTAATATACAGTTCTCAATATTTTGGAAACGAAATTGTGGAGCCTCTGCCACTCTTCGTAACGAAGTTTGATTTACCCCAAAGAGGATAATGAGCTGGTCCAGATTCTAGAATGATGAAATTCTGATTCACCTAACGATCGACAGGTATACAAAGAAACGAGAAATACACGTGGAGCGATCGCGGCACGTGGATGTCGCTCAGTTACATTTCAAGAGTTCATCGAACAGTTGTGCAAAGTTGGTGCGATAATGTAAGCAAGATTCATGACACCCCGACAGCTATGCATCCAGGTGTTCGTTGTGTAATATAACGTTTGATGTAAGAAAAGAAAAAACCCGCGAGATGTTACCGCTGATGATATGCTGACACAAACCACAGAAGCTAAAGCGCGAAACGGCAGTGAATTCACGTCGTGTTGCGAGTAGGTATTGTGCAGTGTAGTGACCGATAAATCACCAAGGTAGGAAAACCTCAACCATGATGCGCATCACCAACCATCGGAGACTGCGAGGTCGGTAAGGATCCGCAAGAAAGTGGCGAACAGTCAAGCTGCCGAATGGCTCGATACTTGAATGGTAAAGCAAACACAGCTTTCCAGTAGAATATCTTGACGAGCCTGGCTACGAGGTGATAATTAATCGCTGATATACGAAGGGCGGAGGGTCAGTCGAAGGACGCCGACAGTTGGCGGGTTTTGAGCTCTCGAGAAACTCGTCACCGAAGTAGGCGTCACCTCGGTAGGCGTTGAGCTCCACCCATGAGATGGAGAGAGGTACGCCTACGCGGTCGAGAGCTCGCCTGGTGCCCTCTCTTTCCGAGAGGTGATTGTCCAGGGCAGTAACAGACCCGCAGTCAACGGCTGCACCACGTCCTCCGTCCGAAGAGGTTCGCATCCTTTGGCACCTCGTCCTGTGAAATTCGAGGAGTGGGTGAAGGGGTTGATAGGTTCGAGGGACCGAGTGCCGGTTGACAGTGCGCCGTATTGATCGGTTGTTGTGTCAGTTGTCGTGGATCAAGAAGCGGGCGAAAGACGGAATAACGGCTTGTGTTGATCGGTGATGCGGGAATCGAAGTGTGATTGAGAGCATGATCGAGGCGGTGTTTTGATCCAGCTATTGGCCGCATGGTACCACCTACGTCGGCTGATGGCATTCTGATTCGGACCGGCAGTGGTTGTGCTGTTCGTGCATACGAGCACGGTGTGCTTAATGTGGAAGCAGCTAGTTAGCCGGTCTAATTAATCGCCCCGTGAACGACGAGCGCCGCGTACCGTAACGTCAGATAGTAGTGACTAGGTGCGTCTCGCAATTAGTTATTTAAATAAGTGAACCGGAGGCTCGAGCTGGTGCGGAGCAGCAGGAGAGCATCGCGCTGTTACGAACAAGACGTGGTAGATAGCATAATAAGTGAGAAGAGAAGGCCTGATCCAGATTGCGGCAAACTCCAAACCCACTTATCACGGATCTCGATCGCGGAAGCCATGTCAACCCTGACTGATTAGACCATGTAAGTAGACCCTTCGCTTCCAAATTACCTACCACACGTTTTGCCTGACACGTGTTGAACTAAGCGAGATCAAATTGACCATCCGCGGTGAAAACCGACTCGAATGAACCCGTTCGATGCCAGTCGTAAATCACCCGCGGAACGATACGCGCGTAAAAGGTAATGGCTGATTGTGAGTACATTGTTATTGCGGTTGAGAGGTACGAAATGTTTTACCGCATGACATGGCAATATCGCGAGCTTCGGTATATCGAGTTGTTTTCTGGATACATGCGCCTTGTGCGGCTCACTCTTTATCGTTGCATTCTTGTTAGTGTCTTTACACTTTTGATCAACCATTGGGAGTGGAACGGTGGACCGGTGATCGTGAACGAGAGTCTTGAAGTTTTCGGTGACTTGTAATCACCGTGATATTGCCTTGTACGTTCCCTGCACCCCCTACATCTCAGACGTCGATGCCAATTCAATTCCATCCGAATCGAGGGGTCCTCGAAGTTCGACTTCGCGACGTTGGAACCATGCGGGTTGGAAGCGGTGCGGTGGCTGGTCACAGCATGACTATCAACGTCAACGGGTGCTCGTAAAGAGCCTCGACGACTATCGAGGTGTGCGTGGATGTCGATACCTTGCGCCGGTTTCTCCATCCTTCACGTACCGTGTCGCGAAGGAAGGCACGGTCGAACAATGGACGCGCGGTGGTATCGTGCCCTCGCTTTTCCATATCGCTAAAGAAGCTTATCTCAGTGCCCTGCCATGCCTGCCCGCCACCACCACCGTCCGGCTGCCATCCATTCATCCACTTACTCACCCTCCGGCTTTCCTTTTTTCAACATTTTTCTCTCGAGATACGCGCGTTCGCCGTGTAATTTACGCTCACAGAACATGCGGGCGGAACTGTTTAGTCCTTTTCGATGTTACGCGTTTTTCAACCTCAAGGCAGTCTCGGCATCTGGGCCATTCGAGTGACATTTTCCAGGTGACGAATCGACTTTTCGCTCTTTACGGTCACAAGTCCACGGCTCACTCTTCGTCGTTGCATTGTTGATAGTGTTTTTAAATTTTTGATTAGCCATTGGGAGTGGAACGGTTAACCGTTGATCGTAAGTGAGAATTTTTGAGTGTTTGGTGACTCGTAATCTCGAGATATTGATTACTGACGCTAAGTTGAAAACTCGCTGATTTAACTTCAATATTCTGATGACCGAGGGATTCACGGTGTAATTGCATCCATTTCGTGGAACCCTCGCGAAGTATTTTTTGTCTACTTGCGATTAAAAATCTACGTTTTATCCTGCTTGTTGATATTTTCGATGGAATCTATAAGTGGTAACGAGTGAATGAGAATGGACGGATTAAGTGGCGAAGCCAATCGAGAATTTTGACGTACTCACAATATCGTTCAAGACATCGGTAATTGAATGGGGAATTCATTACTCGGTCATTTGTAGTCTAAAAAGACGTGCACACTGTCCGATAATGAGAGAATTAGTATATTTTGAAGATCAGAAGCAATTTTGACCCGGTCAACGAAGCAAAAAAATCCTCTTCGCTCTTTGCCTGCAATTGATATCGCGGCTTAAAATGATAATCGAATATCTATCTCGATCTGTCTGACGAGTGTTAATTCAATCGAACTCACCGGTGCAGGTACCACTTATCGAAACAGGATGAAAGAATAAAAAAAACTTGAAACAGTAGCCGTTGGCATCGAGTAAACGCGGATATCTACAGTTTTCAGAATATTATGATACCACAACAAGTGTCAATCTGACACCGCATTCTTGTTCTCCGACATATATTTTGTTTCCTCATCTCTCTCTCTCTTTCTCTCGCTTTTTCTTTCTTCGTCGCGCTCTTGATCTGCCTACAAGCTAATTATGTAGCAATCCGTCGTCACCAACGCCTGACTAGAACCGCATATCATAAATACGTGTATCATAATTATATTACAGTGTATCGATCGAACTTCGCCCAAAGTTGTGGCATAGCTCCTTGATAGTTCAAGCCTGTCTATCACCTCTTTTTTTTTCCATCTCTGATTTTTCTGTGCCACGTCCTAGACGTGGAATGAATTGAAAAACGAAATGAAAGAAGGAAGGGATAATAATAATAATAATATTAGCAATAATAACGAATTGTCGGTATAACCACGACAGCGACAGAATATTCAAATCGTTGAAACGAAACGCAAGACGAGAAAAACTCTTAGAATTTCGAATTCCGCATTATTTAAACAGCAGCTAATTTTTAAGCTCACCTTGACGCTCGCTCAGCTACCTCCGAATTTTGGTCGTTATATTTTTTTTTTTTCCACTCTGTTCTTGTTCTTCGCTATTACACATGGCGCCGACTCGCGATTAGATTGTCCAATAGGTATCTACACGTACTTACAACGAATATACCGAGTGTCCGTAAAACGAGCTGTTGAAAAGCCTTGCTTATTATTCGTCCGCGGTTACGTCCACTTTTCTTTGCTTTCAATGCTGGCTTATTGCTTATTTTAAACGCGTATGCACCGACACCTCCAACACCGACTCGTATCGAAAGATTAGCCTGTTCGTGTTGCCAGCGCGGAAGTTCACACGACGGAAACAACCGGTCCTATTCTAATCGGCGGCGAACTCTAGCTGACAACGATAGCGTGTATCGCTTTGGTTGACTCGTTTCTGTTCTACTCCTCCTCGTCTTCCTGTGTAAATGTCGACTGGAAGAAATAAAGGAAAAAAACAAAAAAATAATGGAAACAAATTGACCATGTCGGAAGAGTAATTAAAACGAGAAAGAAGAAGTGGCTAAGTTTTCGTTGACTCTATTTAAACTATTCTTAATTATTAATTACGCACAAGACAACCGTTGCCAATTTCTGTTTCGCTCGTTAATTACACAGGTCTGCAATAAAAAAAACTGTACCGATTGTTTATGCTGTTTCTTAGAGACGTTTACGCACTGAAACTGGGAAAAATACTCAAATAGTTACATCGCGTCAGGTTTTTTTTTTTTTTTTGAACTCGTGTTCGCAGTTTCGTTAAGAGTGAAACCCTCGTTTAATTCGAAATCTGGTATTCTCTTCTTGATGATAAGAAAAACCTATGGAAAAGTGATTTCTTACTTTCATTTAATACGTATTAGAGTTAGACTCAAGAATAAATAGAAACAGGGAAATAGAATAGATGTGCAATATTCGTTTTGAAATCAATTTCGAGATGATTAACAGATTGTTTACGACGGTTTACGGCAGCAACGATCTTGAATATTTATCTACCTGTATATATATATATATATACATACTTAAAACTTGAAATACAGTATAAAATTCAGCGATAATTTTTTTCTTTCCTTTGATATATATTATACTTCTTGTGTGACAACTTCGTATAAGTCGTGTGTCACATGCTGTTTTTAAATTTATGTCAAGCCTCCAGGGTGTTTTACCGTACTGCACGTTTGCTCTAAAATCATTCTTTATTATTAATTAGACTTTGCCTCGATGTTCGTTGTGAAAAGAAATTCCTTCCCTGCAATTTTTCGTCAACCGTGTTACGTCGAAATATATTTTCGTTCGAGCATAAAGACCGATCAATTAAGGCTAAAATTATGTTAATTACATGCAACAAGAATGTGATGGATGAATTCACCGTCATTGAATTTATGAAACGTATATTTTCTTCGTATTATACCATGTCCAGGTGTAACCGGACACAAGTCGTGCATGACATGTATCTACACAATATACTTTAAACATAATACACTTGGTGAATGATATTGCTTGGAATTTATTGGACAAGTTACGAGCGTTAAAACTGACACATAAATTAGCCGAAGAAATTGTAGAAAAATATTAAAATTACATAGAAACCCACCAACAAACCCAGCTTATACAGCCTGGCTAGGGAAAAGGGGAAAAGGGTTTTAGGGGTAAGAAAAAAACTGGAATAACCGATTGATAAAAGGACCGGAATATCGATCTTAAAATCTTATTCGTAGAATTTGAAAATGTAGAAAGACGAAGCTCAAAAAATGTCAAACATAGATAGTCGAAATACGGAAAGGTAAAAATATGAAACAGCAATTCGAGAATCTGTACACGATTCTGTACTATCGAGAAAAATTCCGTCGGTTTGACTCTCGATTTTTCGATCTTTCAATATTTTTACCCTTACACAGTAAAAAGTCTAATTAGGTTTTAGAGTTTTTTGGTTTTCCTTTTTTTTTTTTTTTTCACGCCATGCATTTAACTGTCATACATCATCTTTGATTGTAAATCGATCGTTTTCCCCCGACTGATCGTGTGTAATCGATCATTTTTTTCGACTCGTTTAATCGGCGCATCGATTGTTTTCAGCTCAATGGGCATCCGCACCTGGCAGCGAAAATTTTGGAAAACGTTGCGGGTGGAAATTCCGCGAGTTCTTTTTCTCTAATTCCGCGGGTTTCGCAGGCGGCGGATGACAGAGAAAATCCGGGTAGGTGTCGGGCGGTTCTGTGTGGGTTTTTAGGCCTAATTAGTTGACGCCCGATGTCGTCCCGACGGTGTCGCAGACTCGGCGACCACTTTATAGACTCTGTTCAGCCCCGAAAGGTGTAGCGGACCCGACGCCGTCGCGTCGCCTTAGAATCATCCCCACACTCCTTACCTTCCATTCCCTTCCCTTCCATCCCCTTTCCACTCTGCGTCTTCTGACGCACACTCTAAGCCTCAACGCCGCCGCTCCAGCAACAGCAGCAACAGCAGCAGCAGCAGCAGCATCCTCAGAGATTAACGACACTTGAGAAAATACTACTGATATAGGTATATAAGCCTCGTGGTCTGATTCCTCTCCTTATACATACACCACACGACCACTTTATTCTCTTCTGCAGCCTCATAGTTTAACATTCGTGCAGCTTCGCGGGCCAGACACGTTCTCTCTCTCTCTTTCTGTCCGTTCTTATTTTGCATTTTTCGTCCCTCAGTTTTCGCCGTTTGATGGTTTTTTTTTTTTTTTTTATCTTATTTTATCGATAAGCGAGAGACGGAATTAGTTTCGTAAGAAACTGTTTCACCGCAATGAAATTTCGAATACAAATTTATTTAATTTGTCTATTTTTCTTTTTTTTTTATTGACTCTTTTCTTACGTTCCGATACACCAAAGAAACTTTTTAATTATCCCGCAACGATACCGATGTGAAAACAGAGAAGATAACAGAAAAAAAATGTCCGCCGTGTAATAAATTAAATTCGTGGATCGCCAATTTATAGATAATAAAATTGATCGACCTAAACTTTTTAATTCCGGTATCGAAACGATGTATTCGAACTCTAATCCTCGGAGGATTCCCTGTACTTCTAACAAGTGTGAACACATTCCGCTTGTATACATATACGTATAATATTTAGACAAGTTTGTATTTTGATCACACAAGCAAACGCGTGTGACCGGCTAAAAGCAGCCACATTGTTGTAAACTTTGATACAGATAGAATAATTTTGCTCAAGGGTATCTCGCCTTAATTAAATGAGCTCAAGGTTGTTCACGCCACGGTTGCCTTTATTCTCTTTTTTCAAATTATCGATTCCTGCCCCCTCTTGTAAGTCCAAGTTATAAAAAAAAAATAAAAATAACCAAATTCTCCAAAAGTTGCGTATGTAACACAACTGATTCGCATGCTTGGAAGATTTTCAGAATAATAACGCGGTTTTGCTATATTTTGAATTCCTTTCCAAAGTATCCAAATGATTCGAAAAAAGAAAGAGAAAAGGGATCAATTCCTACAAACATCTCCGATTTCTTAATTATCCGTAGCCGATTGCGAGGTTATGAGGAACGAATTATTGGATCGACGAAACGTTACATGTGACACGTTTCGAATGATTGATTTATGACGTTATTAAAGCGTGAGGCGTCGTCGTGCGCGTTGAAAAGCCGGATCACCGATCCATGCCTGTATTATGTGTAGAATGTAGATCGTATCTAGAACAAAATATGTGGGCGCCATGGCACTGCGTCTGTGTCTCCATATCCCTGGCTATGAAGCCTATATCACACACACACACACACACGCGTGCATTCATACACGCACTCGCCGAGAAACGAAGTCGGAATATAATCCAGCCTCGCCGGGTTACATTATACGGACACGGCGACTCGATCCGAGAGAATCGGGGTGCAAACGCCGCTTATATGCTAGATCAAGAGCTCGGCTAGTCAACCGAGCAGAAAGGCAGATCCCAATACTGGTTATATGCCTCGGCGTTTATTACCGATCCGAAAATCGATTGGTAATCACTGCTGGGTAATAAACAGCTTCCATAGATCCGTTTGAAAATGGGAAATACTTTTGAAAAGACCGTTGAAATGGGTGGATGTGAACGGATACTTTGACGATATTTAAAATTTTAAATGCAAAGTGTCGTTCACATTTTAAATGATTATTTTAAATTAAACCGTTTCAAATATTACCCAGCAGTGTCCGCGATCGATTGAGAGAAGAAACGAGAGACAGAAATCGGTTGCGGATACGTACGCAGAATTATTCCGTGATCATTGTTTACGATGTGAAGAAAAATTGAAAAATAAAAATAAACAGTCGTGACGAAGGGAATGGAAAAGGAGAGAAAGGGAAACGGGCCACGCGTAGGAGCCTGAAGGACCTGCAGCACGATGTCCTGGACTTATACGTCAGGCTGATGTGATCGGCTCATTAGTCGGGATGTAATTTCTTAGTGGCAACGCGGTCGACTCTCGATCTCGAGGATAGAGGAGAAGAAGGATAAAAGAGGGAGAGAGAGGGAGAGAGAGAGAGAGAGAGAGAGAGAGAAAGGGCTCCTCTCTTTGATCAGTTCCGTGGACCCTTTCCGAGTGCATGTCGCGCGTCAATATTCCCAGTCAATGTTCTTCTCAGCGTACAAACACCGGCTGTTACTGCCGGCGTGAAACTGGTTTTCTTCCTACTCGAATGGCGGGGCATAAAAATGGGAAAAGCGGAGAAAATAAGGGGGGGAGACGGGGAGGGATATCGACAGGTAAATTACCATTCATCGAATTTCGATCCGAGGAGAAAGAGAGGGACCTTTAACATCTAGTAGAATTTGATATTTGGCTATTTCTTCTATTGAGCCTAGAACCATATCTTCCGCAGGTTCGCTGATCCCGCAAAATTCAATTCCCGACTCGGCATTCTCGTCGTTGTTCTTTTTTTTCTCTCTCTCTCTCTCTTTTTTGTTTTACCATTAAAAGTCAAATCGAAAATTCAGAAATCTATGAATAATCGTTGAAATTCTTGCTCAGGAATCCGCGATTATCAATTTTTTGGTACATCGGTTCTGTCTCGCAGTTTTTATTTCATCGATCGAGGATAAAATATGTTTAATCGCTTCTTACGATAAGTTCAAAGCTTTTTTTCACACACCATTTGCTTAGTTTTAATTGAAAACAGACGTTTTGAAAGAATAAAAAATAATTTCAACTGATTTAAAGCACGAGTATGTATTTTATCTACACGTGACGCGAAGAAGCAGATGTCTTCTTCTCCTATCCATGGACGTTACGATCAATCGAGACCGGTGTAATAATTCATGATCAAAATGTCGCGGCTTTATCCGAGGATCAGGAAATCATCAAACTAAATGTCTATTAAAGAAGACAAATAGAGAAACGGTACCATTTTATCAATTTAGAAACGTACTTTTACCATCGACGAGGTGTCGTTGAATTTTTCAGAGTTGCGGAATATATTTGTGAATTTGAAACTGTTCGTTTTTAATACGGAAAGATCGTTTTAACATTAATTAATTATTTTGATCCATGTTCTGATCTCTGAGACGTGATATTATCGATAATTGATGCCTGTAATAATTATGATAATTTATTCACAGAGAGGAGGGGTGTACATGAAACTTCGATACAGCGATGATTCAACCTTTAATCAAAATTCATTCAACAAAATCAAGTGAAACTTGTACGATAGGAAAACAAATTGCTGAACAATTCTTCGGGTTTGCATTTTCCTTGTTGTGAAAAAAATGGTTTTCTTTCTGCAAGTTGAAAAAAAAAAAAAAAATTATCTCGCCAATCCGGCACGTGAACGATAATGACAATGACAATGGTGACAACGACGTGCTGGTATACCGTCTTTGATCTCTAGGTCGCGATAATTTAATCGACATATTCGCACCTCGCTCTTTTTGCGAAAGAACTGTCGCTTTTCTGGACCTCCGGCATTCCGATCTATCACTCAAGTCAAACCGCACAGGAAAGCGGCGGTCAAGCCTTGAGCCCCGAATATCTCACTCCGGTTGGACAACCTCCGCCTCTAGATTCGAATGCGTTTGAATATGGGGCGTTCCCTGCCAATTACGAATGAAACTGATGAACAAACATTCGCGCATTATTTTCTCTTACCGCAATTATCTCGCTAATCCCTTTAAAAAAAAAAAAAAAAATAACACGTACCTCGCAAAATAAATACACGAGTGTTTTATCATAGGTTATAATTACGATCAAATCAACATTTCCTTTATCAACGATTCAAATGAAAATTCAACATTATGGAAAACGATTTTCTAATAGCATTGAT
The DNA here is from genome assembly GCF_021901495.1 of Neodiprion virginianus. Classification (NCBI taxonomy): domain Eukaryota; kingdom Metazoa; phylum Arthropoda; class Insecta; order Hymenoptera; family Diprionidae; genus Neodiprion; species Neodiprion virginianus. The sequence goes on along the minus strand of NC_060879.1, from coordinate 1,075,930 downwards.
AGTCGAATTTGAGTTCTTTGAAAATCGGTCCAACAATCGTATCGAAGCAATTAAAATCCGGAACAACATTATCAGCGGTTGTTTAATTTGATCCTGATTATTCGTTTTGAATTATTACAATTTTTATGAACGAAGAAAATCGGTATCCCGATTTCGCGGGGAATGGCTTATGCGCAGCTGATTGTGAATGTGAGCTCAGTGCGTGTGTGTGTGTGTGTCCGAAGCGCAACTTTGTTTTCCGGGCCATCCTAGCTGGTAGAAAGTGTCTCCAAGACCCGACGGTCAGGTACTGTTCCCTATTTCGTATTATATATATATATGTGTGTGTGTGCGTATGTATGTATATCCATGCATATGTATACATGTGTACGTGTATGTATGTATAGACACGGAGGCTTGTGCATGGCTGGAGAGCCACGTGGCACGTGGGTCGTCGAAACTAATGAAACGGTAAAATTGCCTCTCTTGTATACAGCAGATCTGGTCTATCGATGATCGGAAATATCGGTGATCGTCGATCGAAGATTTTCTTTTATAAGTGCACCCAACCGTTGTTCCGAATTCTCGATCAATTTTCGTATGACTTTATTAAGCCTTATACACATTCGATTTGATCAATTATCGATCGATTTCAACCATCTCAATTTTAAATTATCCCGTGACAGGTATTTTGATCGATGGATTAAAATTCCACCAGCAATCGTATAATAATTTCTGATTTTCATACCGTAATACATGTCATATGCGTTAGGGTGATTGAAAAAAAAAAAACAATTTGCCATTTTCCGCCGTGACACCCTCTCAAAAGATTATTCATGTCAAAAGAAAGATTCTGTCAAAAGTTGAGCGTTCTACGTTATGTAGAAGATCGTGCTCATTTGATTTTTCACTTTTTTTTTCACATTCTTTGAATGCAATAAATAATGAAAGATCGTCGGATACACTTCTCAAACATGAACTCGAGACTCAATATTACTAGTGTAGGTCTTCTTAGTGATGTAAATTAATATTATGATTGATGCGAGCAATAAAATAAATTTAATGTATAAAAGTGAAAAATCAGAGAACGCTCATATTTTCCTAGAACCTTTCTTTCAACTTAAACAAATTTATTTTTACCTTTTTTTCCAACGCACCCTGATATATATATATATATGTTATGTCACAATTCATAGTTTGTCTAAATTCTGTTCCCCATCGGTTGTGCCTCGTTCAATTTATGACGGTCGATTCTTTAAGAATCGATGAATAGATCAATGTTGAAATGAGAAACATGAAGTCGGTTTACAGTTAATTGAGAGAGGAATGCGGGCAGCTTGGGTGCACAGAAATGGGTGAAAAATGGGAAGCCTCGATCGGCGACCGAGCCGAGTGCGGTAATTGAAAAAGCAAATCGATCGCGGCGATCGGCTTACAGAATCTGGATCGGCAGGATTAGCCTCCGCCGATCTATAGCAAAGAATTATCGTGTAGACGTCGCATCGGTCCGCAGGAATACACGCAATGCCATGCAATGCACAAGATCATGCCAAGCCCAACACCCGGGTTTATAACCTGTTCGCCCGCAGAACGTCATCACGCTCGCAGCGTAGAGGAAATCGCGATACAGCTATTGGAGAACTATTTTTATACAACGCGAGCATGCTTCGCGCGTCTTTTCCGTACACAAAGTACCCGTTTCTATGATGCTAGCGTGAGTCTGCGAATGCGCATGCGGGGAGTACAGAAAACACAACTTTCAACACCTCCGCGCATGCGCCGTCGCGAACGAATTTGACATTACGCGACCCTAACCTCAATTTCGTACTTTGTAAAAGAAAAGAAAAAAAAAACACGCGTAACATACTCTTGTTACGTAAAGAATCGTGTGCAAAAAGAAGGCAAAGAAGTTAGTAACGTTATCGTAACGAAACATTGGAGGAAAAGTCACAATTTTCTTAATTTTGCAATGATTTTGAAGGAACCGAGATTTCGAAATGTGAGTGTGTTTTGTTTTTATTACGGTTTACCGAATTTCAAATCATTTCAGAATCGAGACAAAACGGTTCTTCCTGAGCATGAATCAGTGACCCGAGCATGATCATCTGAAGTGACGCTTTTTCCTAAACACGCATGGTTACAGTAACGTTGTTACGTTACTAACATCATCCTGAATCAATATTCGTCTTCGGCTCACCTACGACTCGTATTGCAAACTTTTCCCCCTTGTTACAGAATATACCATTTCCCGATTCCCGCAAGCTTCCTGATCACATAGAGAAAGAAGCCGCGAAGCTCGATAAAAAATAAGGATACTGCATTAATCAAAGATGGTTTGGAGCCGGGAAGAAAAAGTTCAGCTTCTGCAAGAGCTTTTTGATTTTAATCGTATGTACCTAGCATAAATATAGAAATGAAAAAAGAGGCCAACACTAATGATTTGGGTGGCGACCTGATTAATCCCATTTGGAAAAGCATGTATACGTTTCGTATTTGCGTTCAAATCGCCAATTAGTCTACAAGGTTATGCACAAAAAGAGAAGGCAGACCGAAGAAAGAAGTATAACGTAACAGCAACCACAACAAGAAAAAGAAAAAACGAAAAGGTAAATCAGAGCGAATAGCTGCGTGGCTGAGAATGATTTATCGTCGATATATGTGTTTGATATAATAAATATGGTAATGTTGGTGCGCAGGGCAGGCACGTAGGAATAAGCTGTGCAGCTTCGTCGTGTGTGTAAGGTCTGACCATACGCAAAGATATTTATTGCAACTCGCTCGTAAATAATATCGAGATAGCTGGACTATTATATCGCAGATAAAACATCCCCCGCACTATGTAGTCATATACGCGTTACGCGTATTATGCTTATTTGAACCGACTTACGGAACGTGACTTACACACGCAGCGCGAAACGCGTTTCACTCTAGGTACGTATGATCGTCGTAAATTTCCAGAAAAGCATCTGTCGCATTTTCACAACTCGAAATACGCTATTTTAACTGTCGTTCTTTGATTGAAACAATTTTAAACGGTTCTTTAAGCATGTTAACAATTTGACTAACATTTTTTCACAACGCTCCGGTCGATCAGATAAAATTAACGGTGCAAAAAAAAAAAAAGAAATATAAAAAATAGTAATGTTTAGAAAAGAAAATGCAGTGTTTGAGAATAAAAAAACTGAAAAAATTCAGAGTACTGTTTTAGACTTGGGAGAGTTGCAGAAAAAAATTTCGAACAAAATCAAAAGTCGTGAGAGTCATGGGTTTGCACGGACTTTCCCAAATTGTAAATAATTGTTCCGATTTATAAATAAATTTGATGTGGTCAGAATGAAGACTCATTTCGCGAATAATCAATTATCAAATATCGACGAATAACTTATCGATGTCGATTTTCAACAGATTTTGAGCTCTTTCGTCCTTGATTCTGTATTTTTTCCGAACCGCGTGTGCGTTTTAGAAAATTGAGTCCGTTTCTCATTGTCAGCCACCGTGCCTGTAATCGCCGGTCCGTTTTCACTTAACTCTGACCATTCAACCCTCGCCGGGATACTCCGGGATATATTCGTATATTTATGTTGATTACAACGTCTCGTCGTCGTAGCTGCTTGACGTTGATATTGAAACGCGTATAATCCGTGGGCCTTTGAAGCACGAAGCTTCGACGAGCAAACAGCTGTTCTCACGTGCAGGCCTACGTGTATTACGCCAACAAGTTTCCATGGTGCCCATACGAGCGTACGTAAAGGCGGAACGCTCATCCGCGCTGGCGATAAGATTGGAATGCAGGACCGCAGAGTCGGCGGTCTATCGCAATTATTCCTATCGCTGCTGACTCTGCGACAAAAATTTCTCGACAATTCTTTTCATCGACGATTTACCAACGTGCGACGGTCATAATTGCGAAGGGAAGAAAATATGCGCGAGAATATTGCAGAGTCGAAATTTAGCGCCCAGCTTAAGCCCTGCGTAGGGTTTAACAGTTTTTGTATTCGTAAGAACGTTGAATAAATACAGTCGAAATGCAGTACTCAGTTTTCAAATGTTGTCGAAGCTTATCCAAATTATGTCGGAATAGCCCTTGGATCATTCATTGTAAACACTTGAATGTCGCTGTGATAATATATCTGTAGAGGAGGATTTACAGGTCCAATGGAAAAGCTGTAGATTAGATAGCATCTAAATAAGTTCAATCATCCACCGAGAGCGTCAAAGTATGATTTGGTACTATAATTTTTACGAGTGGCGTTCCAAAGTAGGGTTTGTTCATAAATTTTTAGGAGCTAGAGAGTCAACGTAGGATTTCTATCGGTTCAGTTTCCTTCAAATTAGGCTTACACGAACCTTGTTACAGGCTGAAATTCAAGCGCTAAATTTCGACACTAGGTATCATAAGGGACGCCTCGTTTCGCAATAATATATCAGGACGCGGGAAGAGGGCAGGGAGATGTCGAGATTCGCGACAGGATCCTGCGGCTGCGGTTCGATTCGGTTCGGGGTTTCTGCCTTATACATACATACCTGTACAATGCAAAAAGAAGGACGAATGATTATACAGGCATCTGGGCGCCGGGTGCAGCCGAACGAACCTTCGCAAAGTTAAGAGACACCGATGCCGCTAATGCAGTCATAGAATTCCTTTCTACTTTTTTTTCTTCTTTCTTTTTCGTTTTACCTCGTTTCTACGTCGCTTTTTCTTCCACCTTTGCAGGTCTAAATTGAATTTCGGCAGATATTATACTCGTTGTATACCAAAAACTGACGCGCAAAATTTGCAATGCAAACCGATTGTAACGGCAGCCAAAAATTAAGAACTCGCGGAAATCGGGAAAGAAAAGTTCGATCAATGTATACTCGTCACTTCCTCAAATAATCTGCGCAAAATATTTTCGGCTGTGTGAAATGGTACAAAATTACAAACGCCCAGAATGTGGACTTTGACCCAAAAGAAACGGGCAGATCAATTTTGAACGTAACAGTGCAGTTCACAAGTTAACAATTTGAAAAAGCTGTAACTTCGATATTCGCTAATTATTCAAAAATCTCCCAACATCGCCAATCGATAACTTTGAGGTAATTTCGAGCCGATCGAATTTCCGGTCGGAAATTGTAATCTTGAATCAAAGGTGGGTGGCTGGAGGCTTCTTCACGACTTCCGGTCTGGACTGGACGTGAAACACGACTTTCCCATATTAGGAAAGTGCAGGCGATAATAGATCCGAGGGCGCGAGTTGATTCACCGTAAAAATTTTTGAAAAAAACAAAACAATGTTTCTCTCGTTTGTTTATTCATTCCACTCGTTTCTTTTTTCCTCGTTGTTTGTCTCTCTTTCCTGTATGTTCGCCTCATTTTTCGTCGTCCTATAAAAAGCATTCGCGGGACACCAACTTGCGCCACGATATATATACCCGCGACTTTTATCTCACGCGATATCCGAATATCGTTCACTCTTGCTCGGCAAGCCTCGCCGAAAAGGGTCGATCCTTCAGCTGCCGGGGTGAAAATTATCAAGGTAGGGCCGATCCTGCGACAGCTTTTAAAAGGAAAATAAAAATCAGGAGTAAAGTAGACTCAGATCATTCGGTTGGCATAAAAAAAGAAAAATGATTAAATTGCCTCTGCGAATCTGAGCTAACTTTTCCTCTTTTTGGCCAGAACAATTTCACAGTCTATAAGTTTAAGTGACTGTTGGTAAAAAAAAAACATTGACATTTACACGCATGGCAAGTGAACAAATGAATAAATGAAATAGAACTGAACATGTATGTGTATACACGCGGAGAAATAATGAAAAGTAATGAATGAGTGGAAAATTCAAGCACAACTTGTGCCGATTGATCGCGTGAGATTACGACATTATGAAGCGTTGAGTCGAATCGATATTACGCCAAGCTGGTGCGCGTATCACTGCAGAGTGGAGAGAAAAAGAATGGTGGCTGATGAAAAAAAAAAAAAACATTATTGAACAATTTTTAATCGTTGAACGAATTAGCGCAGTTTGGAAAATATCTAAACATTAATCGAACGGTATTTCGATCCTAATGAAATTGAATTTAGTGCGATTGTAAAGTTGAAGAATAATAAGGGAAACGATGATGGTAAGTATGGAGAATGGAATAAAAAAAAGTGAAAAAAATACCGAAGTCGCATTGACGAATATTTTTATTATTGTTGAACGTGAATTTTGTTCTAAAAAAATAAATAATTCTACGTAATGGGATATCATGTGAGGACGATATTTACGCGTATGACTACAGAAACGGTGAAATTCCGTTATGCCTGCGAGTGCAGATATCGCTGCGGGGTTTACGAAGAGAGAGAGAGAGAGAGGAATGACTGAGTGTTGGAGTCTGGTTTGTGGTTTTACATTGCTTGTTCAATGTAACCATAGTAATATCTGGTAGGAATTCCCTTTTTATTCGATGCCTTATCATACGGGAGACACCCACATACATATCATATCATTAAGAACGTTTTGTATTAAACGTATGCATAAAAATTTCTGTACGAAGCAACAAACCGAGATGATTCCGTGCGTTGTACAAGATAACGTGAGAGGAAAAAAGCGAATAGATAGATAGATAGAGAAAAGCTGCGCTGACGATACGAACGCGATACCACGGTGACAAAGTGTTGGGAATAAAAGAGAACAGAGAAAATTAGGGAGATATTTTTTTTCAATTTTATTTGACAAGAAAGGAAATACCATTATAATAATATCAGGTTGTTATTTTATTTTCAAATTCGAACTCGACTTTTTTCTCCCTCGGATTTTGAAAGGCTATGGTTACTTACAAAATGGCCGCATCGGACACGCTTGGTTGCCAGAATCGAAATCCACACGTTTGCAATCGCGAGGCTAACTCGTTATCGCCATTAGTCAGAAGGCGTGATTAATCGTGACTCTTACTTGACTGCCGGGTGAAAAAAAATAGCAGGAAAGAGCTTCTGCAACCGTTTGACGTAAGTTTTAAACGATGGTGAATAATTCGGACGAACTCTCCGCGTGCGATGATGAAATAGAAGAAGAAGAAGACGAAGAAGAAGGAGAAGGAAAAGAAGAGAAAAAAGGTGAAGAAAAATGGGAATAAAAAAGAGGAGGATGCCTCTCGGATAGATGGTTCGTTCCCGCTGACAGCGTAAGTACCTTATACAGTTTGGTTTGGGTTATACGACGGCATGCCGCAGCTCGATGCTAGATCTTGCCAGTCGAGAGATAAGCGCCACAGAAGTCTTGTTTTTTCTAATCTTCTCCCGAAACGGGGTTCCCATGACTTTCCAAACGCGTAAAGGTCCAAGAGTCGAAGAAAAGACTCGAACTTGGATCATACTGCTCGTTGCATTCGTGTATAATAAATAACAGAAAAATGCTTCCTAGCCTTACGCTAGTAAAAACAAGGAAAAGCTCTTTCCGCATTAGCTGGAGAAAAAATCCGGATTCAGGTTGAACCGGAAACTACGGTTTTCGGTCGAAAAGGGTCAGGTTATATCCTGCGGTAATCCCGTCTCGTCAGTCAGGGACGATTTCGAGGCAACGTTAACGGACAAAACAAAGAAACTGAAAAGGACGACGGGCGATACGATCGCGAATATTTTCCTTCCTTTTTTTCATCCTTCGACTGCTCTCCGGCTGTTACAGATACACGGAGAGGACCCCGATCGGGGATGAATGGGCAGAGAGATCCTCAAATTGGGACGCGTGCCCGACCCACCACGCTCTTATCTTATGCTTGCATCACGATTTTTGGTTACTCTCGGGGTCACGCCCAAAAGTCGGGTAGCAGGCTCAAATCATTCAAGAGCTACTTAACGGGGGTGGGGGTACAGCTCGAACGCTCTAAAATCGTACCTATTATTAGGAATTTTTTTTGTAAGAAAATGAAAACACCCGGAGCAGTTTATGTTTGAGGGCTTTATTATTCATAGTTTTGAGAACGTTGCCGAATTTTTTTATTGAAATTAATAAAAAAATGACGGCATGCCGCATATAAGTAGCGAACGAATATGAAATCAAGGGTTTTTGCGGCGGTGCATCTCCTGACGTCACTGTTCAACTTGTTAAAAACTTCATTTTTCGATCAGAAAACTGTTGAAAAAATTCTTATAAAAAAATGCTGGGATTGAAATTCAAAAATCTAGCCAGGAGTTCGAATCGATAAACAAGTTTTAAAGATTGTGTCAAAATTTCAAGTCGCTTGGATAAAAATTGACAGAGGAATCTTCGCCACCAAATTGAAAACGTAGTCGTTCGCTACTTATATGCCCTATGCCGCCATTTTGTTATTAGTTTCAATGAAAAAATTCCAAAAGGTTCTTAAGACTGTAAATGATAAAGCCCTCAAACGCAAGTGTTTTCATTATCTTTAAAAAAAAAATAAGCATGATTTTAGACCGTCTAAGCTGTTACCACCTGTTAGGTACCAATTTACATCTTGTAAATTTACAAATTAGTCACAGTGCCGTAAAATACCACGTAATTGTGTTAAATTTAGATCAAAACTTTTTTAATTTATAGGAAAAACACAAGAAACTAATTGGTAAATTTATTGTATTTGTAAATTGAATGAACAGTAGATGTAGGGTGAATTCACTGTTCCGTATCGGAATAAAACTTTCAGTACGGTGCAGAAAGTTCGATAGAAAAATTTTAACAATTTATGCAACGATCCTCCAATTATTAATCTCGACAATTGTCAAAGCGTGTAGAATATTATATTTCAATTATATAATATATATATATATATATATATAATTTTTTTTCTCGCTCCGTGAAGTTGGAACCTGCTCGTTACGTTCGTTTGAGAAACGATCGGTGAGGCTGCGAAGATGTCTCCGCGTGTATCGATGAGGCAGGGTCAACGAACCCTTGAAAATCCGTTTCGAAGACGACGGCGGGAATACAGCCTTCCGTGCCGTCCCTCGTGTCCAGCCTCTTTATTATCCCGTGTCGCAAAAATCGAGTCTGTCCGTCGGAGGATTCGGGTCTTGGGTCGGCAAGGATTTCTCTCGTCGGTGGCAGGGGAGGAGGAAGGCTTACAATTAGAGGGGCCGCGGCCTGAGAGTGTGTCAGAGTGACGCACCGGGTCCCCAAAGAGAGATTCCTCCCGAAGGACGACGCCGGCCGAGACTCGTATGTATATCGGCGTATTAACCGATGCTGAACCTCCCGGAGAAACGGACCCCCGACTACCGCCGCCGACGACCAGATACAAGAAAACCCTTCTACGCGATCTCAGCCCCCGGCGTCCTGGCGCCTCGTCTTCTAATCGGCCTCCCTCTCCTCCTCCTCCCTCCCCCCCCCCCGCCTCCTCTTTCCTCTTTCCTCATTCCTCGCTCTCCGATTCTCCTACCGACTAACTTTATTACACATTTTCTCATCCCGATCTTCGCTGCCTGGTTCGCAAAATTTTTATTACTTGTACATATATATACGTACTCGTGTTCGTTTTATTATGCTCTTTGCCTTTTTGTACACTCGTCGTTACTTATTTAGACCTGTTGTTTTTTCTTTTTTTTTTTTTTTTATTTTCTTAGAGTTCTTTCTCTGCGTCCCAGCTCTGTTCTTCTGCAAAATAATTATCTTGCAGTGCGTAACAAGGCGTTATACTTGTTACGATTTATCGAACTTTCGTCAATGTTCATCCAATCAAATACACCAGATTCAATGATCGATCAATTTTAATCCGTGTAAATTGTCTGTGACGTCCTCCTTTTTTTTCTTTTTTTCTTCCAACTGTTTTATTCAAGCTGTAACTAGAAGAGTACAGTGAAATTGAATAGGTATAATTTAAGCATTGTTACAATTGAAATAATAAGTTTGATTGTCTTTTTCTGCTACGCTACATTTTCTACTAACTGAAACGCCAATCGGTTTGTACAGTTTACTACGTTTGTTCAGGCTAATAAGACTCTAACATGTTTACTTTATCTCAGCACGAACATCAAATTATCGCCACTGTCACAAAAAAAAAAAAAAAGAAAATACAGTACAAGTGACAGCGAAACATATATAGGCTCTAAAACTCATTGATTTCTGCATGGTCAAATTTTTCTTTTCAGTTACGGTAAAAAACGAAAACAGTTCAGGACTGAGTTGTAAAATTGTTTAACATGAAATCACGCAGAAGGGCAACTACAATGTTAAGAAAAATGTAACTAAACATAATGTCCCAATAGATCGACTATATATTTGTGTCATTTGTTATTAAATAAGAGACAAATTTTTGTAACCTTAACATTTCAATTGTTACATTAACATTTAATTTGTGCTTTGTACTTTTTCTTTCGGCGAGTAAGGAATTTAAAAAAAATGTTTTAACCGATTCAAAAATATTAGTGGACCTGTGGGAGATTATTTATTTATTTTTTTTTTATTTCTTGCAACCGTGTACGAAAAAATATATGTTAAATCGAGGATACGGTGAACACTCGATTGATGCAACGTAAAATTGGAGGATGAAATTTAAAATACACCTATAGATGGGGAAAAAAAGCGAGGAAACAAGCGAACAAAATAAGGACGACATCCAGGTAGGGTGGTGGCTCAGTGAATATTCGAGAGGCCTGAAAACGTCGGCTGCTGTCAGGTACTGACTGAGAAGCGAAAAAGCATACCTACCTGGATAGGCTCTTATTGGCGTTTAATGCGCTTCCACCGCTCCCCGAAGGGCCCGGTGCGACGTAACGCCGGGTGACAGATCCTGCCGATCCCGATGCACTTCGGAACGACGACGCCAGCCGACGGCCCGGCGCCAAAGACGCCACTCTTCTTGGCGCCAACGCCAACCGCCGACCCCCGACGAATTCGCTGCGGAGAAACATTCGACTTCGACTATTGTCCGATTACTGGACTGCGTTTTTCTAACGATTTTTTTTTTTTTTAATTTTTTTATTTTATCACACAAATTTTCGCACCGCGCTTGCATAATTTTTGGGACGCCATACGTTTTCTTTCTTGTTTTTTTTTCTGCTTCACGTTTCGAGAAAGAAATAAAGAAAATGTTTCGGATGAGTAGATATTTGTTTAATGTACCGTTTCTCTGTTTTCAGAGAAAAAAAGGGGAAGTTATTGAAATCAGACCGAAAGTGAAAGGTTGAATGTGTTGGGGTAGTTTTTATTTTCCTCGTGTCGGAATTTCTCCTTCTTCAACCTCCGAGAGTAATAAACGTGTGTGGAAAAAAATTTGGCTAAATCCTAGAATTTTCCCGATAATTTTAACAGGCCAAGCAGTCGAATTTTTATACGGAAAAATGCACGCGTTTGAACATTTTTTTTTTTTTTTTTTAAACTGTCGACTACTTTGAAACTAGATGTTATTTAAAATATTCCTCTGGCTATTCTGCAGGAAATTTAATGCTCTACAAAAAAGATCTTCTTACAAGATTTTCGTAAATCTGATATTTATCACGTTATTAGTGAAAAAATAAAGACAGTTCTTCATTGACAAAAAATTAAAAATATTCGGCGATGGGTAGAAATTTTTAGGCGAAGGTTTTTTTTTGTCACCGATAACGAATCCAAGGTCAGACTTTCAAAATTTGTAATGTCGCATGCATTTAAAAATTTGAATTGGATAATAATGGTTTTTTTTCGATGAATTTGGAACCTACAGCGTGAAATCGAGATGTTCGGGGACAGGTTTACAGCCGGTTGTTAAATTACATTTCAACGTTGAGTTTTCATGCAGATTTCATTCGTTCTCTAATTTTCACTGAGTTTCAACAGAGCTTCTATTTATATTACCGATTTCTCACCTACGGAGGTATTCTAAATTTTTTTCATAATTCTATCAAACTTCACCATATTTTATGTGCTTTAACGAAATTCGGGATACTCTTTGTATCACGGAATGACACAGAACACAAAAAGTCTCGTGCAAACACGTATTGTAAAATTCACCCCGACTCCATAACTTCTATAACTCTGTACGACTTCGTGTATTTGAACGAAAAAAAAAAAAAAAAAATGATTGTGACTTCAATGACATCGATGTCATCCAACTGTTGAACATTCCAAACTCGAATTCTCAAATTCGAGCGCAAAATTTCCGAGTTCCATCTCGCGCGATGCATAATATACCTAATCAGGATTTCCACGGTAGCTCGAGACGCGGAGGATCGGGTATATTTGTATTCGGAGTATAATTCTAATCGGAAATTCTCGTGGACGTAACGCAGCTGCGGTAGCCCGTTGGACTGGAATTCATACACATATAATACGAACATGCCGTATACGCTTGTCGCTAGCGATATCTAATTTATGGTTTTGATTAAAACGCACGCGTTCTGTCATACGCGTTACAACGCACAGGCCGCGTTACTGTTGCAGTAGATGCGAAGAGTTAACGGATTGATTGCGGCCGCAGCCGCCGCCGGTGTAATAACTCCGCGTTGAAACGATTTTTCGATAATTAATACGTCGCTATTTTTGATCTCCAGCTCCACGTTTATTTTCTCTACTTTTTTTTTATCCTTTCTTCATTCCGCATGCGTTCATTTTAACCGCAACGCATTCTTTTATTCCCCCAGAAATAGAAATAATAAAAATAGAAGCGATTGCTAAACCGCGAGAAAGACAGCAGTCTCCGCGATACGACGGTTGATGACTCTTCGTGGAACGGAAATTAGTCAATACCACAAAGATAAGCGAGCTTATTAATATAACTCCAACAAATTTCAGCCCCACACTTTTAATTCGCAGAATCATAAACGATAGTTGTAATATTTTTCGTCTGATCGCGGTCCCGCAGCTCCAGAGTCGTCGTCCTCTTATCAGTTTCAAATTCAAATTCGTTCCCGCCCCGCATATTTTCCCGCCTCGTTTAGGCGCGCTCGTCAATTTTTTCACCCGCACCAGTCGCCCGGCACGCTATCGACTGCCCGTATCGTCGCGCAGATAACCGGCTCATTATCACTGGCATGGCAAGTGTGTGATAATTATGCTCGTTCCACGTTCGGCATAACAACAGCTCCGACAAAGTTACACGCTGTGCGTGCACTGTCGATTTCAACGGTCGACGAACAAGTTTTCGATGCGAAATTGTCCAAACCAGTTACATAATTGATGCCCAATGTCTAACTTGAGTGCGAAAATCGGCGATTTTCATATAGTTAGACGTTCCATATTTCCACGCAAACCGACGATCGCGATCAATCGTGGAGTTCGGCTATTCCTGGGCCTCGAGCTGCGATTCAAATTGCGAATCGAAGCGCAGTTGCGCATCCGGTCGGATTAAAAATAATGCGAACAGTGCGCAGCTGGCTCGGGTGATCAGCTTCGGTCAGGGTCCCGCCTACACGCGTATAAAGCTGAGCTCGAAGCCGCGATGGCTGCGCTCGTTATCTCTGATCGGCGGAGGAGGAGACACGGCTGCGCTCTCCCGGCCTTCTGGCTCCCTCTCCCTCTCTCTTTCACGATCTCCGTCTTTCTTTTTCCCACAGTGAATCGCGGCAAGCGATACGCGCCTGCGCGTCGAACGTCACGAGCATCGGGCGCTCGATTCGCCGTTGAGATTCAAAGGTGCGCCGATCGCACCCCAAAACCAACCCCGGGGCGGGTTCGATCCTCGGATCAATTCCGTCCCCGTAAATCAAGCTCTGCCCCGTTTCCCCCCGCCGGAAGTTCATCGATTACTTCGTGGTGTAGCGGGGTACCACGAGGGTTGCGATATTTCCATTGTAATTACACCTACCCACCGACCGCCGCTGAATCCAGGGACTAAATTTCTCCTCTTTGTTGTTTCTGTTTCGCTCATACTTACGTCTTCGACGACTCGGACTCGGCTGCAGACGTACCGTCGGTCAACGGCCGCAGGTGTAGATAATGTTTCACGGAAGCAGTAGCTCCGGGTACGGCGCTGGTTCCGACTACCAACAACAATCCCAGCAGCAGCAGCAGCAGCAACAACAGCAACAGCAACAACAGCAACAGCAGCACACCCAGCAACTCCAGGCCCCCGTCTACGTTCCGTCCTCGAGGCCCACCCTTGCCTCTGCGGCAACCGCCGCTCAGTATCACTCGTTTTCCGCCTCCGCGTCCCCGGCTTGGTGAGTGATCGTCATCGTCATCATCATCATCGTCGGCTTGTTCCTCACCCTTCTCACGGTCATCATCTTCTTATTCATCTTCATCTTTTTAATACTCATCTCTGTTTCTTCTTCTCCTTCTTCTTCACCTTCTTCGTGATAATCTTTTTCATGGACATCTTTTTCTTCTCCCTATACATCTTCTTCGTCATCACCCTCCATTACCATTTCCATCAGGGAGAAGACGGCGTCATGGCAGCACGGCGTTGAGTCCTACGCTGCCCATCACGCGTTGACGGGTCACTCGGGTGCCTCGTCCGGGGGAATGGGACCCCACGGACCTCACGGGCCCCATGGACCCCACAGCAGTCACCCCCACTCGGCCCATCCCCATTCCACCCTCGCAGCCGCTGCCGCTGCTCCGTTCTACGCGCAAAACGTCGCCATGATGTCTTCTTGGAGAGCTTACGACGGCAGTGGATTTCAGAGAGCGTCGCCCTACGGTGAGACCTAAATTTTTTTTTCTTATCACGTTTCCACGTTTTGTTCAGTAATTGTTATCACAATAAATAAGGTATCGTTACAATTGAGAGCAGTAACGTTTTTAATGAGGAATTAAAAAAAAAAAACTCGCTTCAAGCGTGACTAGTTTGTGGATCAGGGCACGAACCTGATCTCTTTGTTTATTCGCTAAAACCAAAGTCTTTGGCGAATGGAAGTTTTGTTACCTTGTATGAGAACAGTTATGCACAGCGGTGAATCGTATTTGGTGAATTCATATCCAGTAACGGGTATCATTCGAAGCATTTCGATAGCAACAACATCAAGTGCTGACAATTTTTTAAGATAATCAGGTCACCAGACAATACTCTGCAGAGTCACCGTACCTACCAGAGTAAAGTCCGAATTCTACGACAACGTCTTTTCAAATTCCTCTAGTTCCCGATTCTTCCAAAAGATCGATGCAACTTGAGAAGAAGGATCCCCGCATGATCGCGACAATGATCTACGCATCCCGTTCTAACGGCGATCTATCAAATTCCAGTACGCTGGGCACGTAACGCCGAGAAGCTTGAGAGTTCGCAGACACGGTGCATCGGCCTTAGTTATAACGGTTAGAGAGCGAGGAGAACCGAGTCTGCCGGGCATAGACAGGGCCATGTGCACCGAGTGGCGTGATAGCGGCGTCTTTGAGGCGGGTTAAATTGAAAGAAGGCGGCCGACGGCGGGGCCCGGTCAAGAGTGCATCCTCGACGTCGGCGTTTTCGGCGTCAGCGCGGCAACCGCGACTAACCGACACTTAAGAAGACGTCTGTCTGTCTTTGAAGCCGAAATCCTCCTCATCCTCGCTTCTACGTGCATACGCCTAATCGCGCCGCGTGGCGGAGACCAGATTGCGCCTCGAATTGTGATAACGAAACTCGGTGCTCCGAAATCGACGAAAGCTCAAGGCTCGCTTCGAAAGGAACCCGCAGAGAACCCTTATGGAAATTGCCTGGATTTTCAATATGTTATAGTACATATCCGCCGGATCAAATGTTTTCACGGGGTTCCAAAATATGAACAGGAGGGTGGTGAATGGATTTTTTGATATCTATGGATTACGCGCTTTTTACGAGTTACAAAGCTTCGACGGGAACTTGATATCAAATATATCACTCGGGAACTGTAACGACAAGTGGATTGTTGCAAGTATCGGAGGGTCTCGTTCTTCACGCGAAATCTGACGTCGCACCTCCTTCCGGTAAACCAGCGAGTTCGTGGATGGACTCGATGCATCGATGGATTCAATCACAGCTTCCTGCTCATCTTCGAGAAGGATTCGATTCGCTTGATTTCAAGTACCCTTGAAGCTTTATAGTTTATGAAAATCACCAAATCCACGGACGTGAAAAAATCTGGAGACCTTTCTTCCGAAGCCCGTATCTCGGAATCTACTGATTTTAGAGACTTGTGTCTATGAGAACTTTTGATCGAAAAGATATGTATCGTAACAAAAAGATTCTGCGGGATCCTTTGATTGGCAGGCCTGGTTCTGGGACTTGTAGAAATTTTAACCACCAAATCCAAGTCACTTTTCAACCATCTCCCTAACGTGTCGTGCGTATACTTTTTACAGACACCGCAATGGACTTTCAATTCGGCGAGGGAAGAGAGTGCGTTAATTGTGGTGCGATATCGACGCCTCTCTGGCGGAGGGACGGAACCGGTCATTACCTCTGCAACGCCTGCGGTTTGTACCATAAAATGAACGGGATGAACCGACCGCTGATCAAGCCCTCGAAACGCCTCGTAAGTCTAAATCTCCCTCGCGAAAATTTACCGCGATTATATATATATATATATATATATATATATATTTTTTCTTTTTTGACCGCCGATTCGGTACCGCGGTTAAAGGACTTGTTTCTTTTTCTTTTCGCAACCACCGAATCGGCGATGAAAATTCTCCGCACGGCAGAGTTTCAGGGGGCGTTTGAGCAATGGGGTAGATCTCTGAATTTCAGACCGCTACCCGCCGGCTTGGCCTCTGCTGCACGAACTGTGGCACGAGGACGACGACCTTGTGGAGGCGCAACAACGAGGGCGAACCCGTATGCAACGCCTGCGGACTCTACTTCAAGCTTCACGGAGTCAACCGACCCTTGGCCATGCGGAAGGACGGGATTCAAACCCGCAAACGGAAGCCAAAAAAAACGCCCGAGCCCAACGCGCGACCCTCCAATGAACACGACAACTCCACCTCGACCACCTCATCGCCCTCCGGAGGTTAGTATTCTCACTGTTTTTCAATCGCTTCGTTTCTGACACCTTCGTTATATTCGTCGAATCTCTTCTACATACGTACTCAGCGTCTTTCTGCATGTCAGTCCGTATCTTCGCTTATAAATCCATAATCACGGAACCAATTTCGATTGTCTTTCTTTACTGCGGATAGCTTCAACGTCTGGCCAGGTTCTAGGCTTTATTTTGTTACAACTAGATGGATTGGTTTTGGGGATATAACGATATTTGCAAGCCGAGTTAACACGGAATGATACCCTTGTCCGAACACTGACCAAGCTCTTACGGATAAAGGAAAGTTATGTTCAAAAGTTTTCAAAGTTTTGATAATAGTTCTACAAAAAAAGCCGCTACCGCATATGGCTATACATATAGAGCATAGGCTACGTCTAAGAGTTTTGCTGCAACGGGCTGCTAGTCTTATAATATAGCGCAACAATCCTTGATAAATGGTCCAGGTAGAGTCTTGCAATGCTTTCATCCACCCCGGATTGGGGCAAAAAGTTTTATAAAACGATGAAAAAAATGGAATATGGAATATGTTTACTGTCAGAATGCAGGCCGAACCATAACGAAAAAGTTAAAAATGTGTTGAAAATTAGTTGTATTCATTTTCACTGTACAGAAATGTCCGTGAAGGTATAGACCTGTATTATCACTTCTAGTTTACCTCTGATAAGCTATCACTTCACGGTTGCGTTACGGCTGATAAATATTTGTCGCGCGACATTTTAACTCGCGTTCTGTACTTAAAATTAGCGAAACTTGGAATCAGGTCAGAAATATGTCGAAATAAAAAAAGGTACCCAGAGTACAATTGAACCCGATCAAACTAATTGTGTTTAAAAACATAGTCCCAGCGATCAAAAAATTCTCAAAACTGCGAATCAAATTGTTATACCTATCAATCCACGCGAGAGAAGTCCACTTAATTTCACCGTTTCCTTACCACAGAATTATTTCAGTTTGTAGTTTTCAAAATATTTCCCGTACAATTCCTCGAACTTGGTCAACCGATGTATGTAACCACAGATCATATCGAATGAGACTTTTGTCAAACTATCCGATCACGTTTTCGTTCGCATCCTTTTCTCGTACGATTCCTCCTAACAAAGATTAAAATAAGAAATCTTTCCGTTCCAATCAGCGGAGTTGAAACCGAGCCAACAGCAGCAGAGATCTCAACAGCAACAACAGCAACAGCAACAGCAGCAGCAGCAAATAGACACGTCGAAGGCGTCTCATTCCAGTACGGTAAGCTCGGAGAGGCCTGTTTACCTCGGGCACACCTCTCTGCTCGCAAGCACAGGCACAGCGACGGTGAAAGCTGAGCCCCGAACTTGCGACGGTGGAATCGGGCAGCAGTACGCCTCCTACTATCAGCACCCTCACCAGCTTGGAACACCGGCCAGCGATCACCAGCAGCAAGGCTACTACGGATCGGGGCAAGAGGCCCCCTATCACCACCAGCACCACGTAACGGCAGCAGCGAAGCTCCTCGCCTCGTCGTAAGCTTTTCTCTATGCCGACGAAAGCTGCCGATCACAATTCATACCTGCGTTATCCTTCTTCTTGCGAGCTGCACGAATCAACGAGCTCTCGGTAATAGTTTATCGTGCGACAAGGAGGCAAACTCGGTCGCTTCGGGAAGCGGACCGTAAGTTTGCAACACGAGTCGCGGGTGAGCCGAAGACGAATATTGACGAGGGTGAAGTTAGCAGCGTTGCTGTATTGATGTGTGCTCAGGGAAAATCGTTACTTCGCACCTTTGGGATCATATTGAAGTTAGTAAAGGAAGAATCGTTGTTTCGCGTTTTCGGAATTGTTTGAAATTCGGTAAACCGTAATAAAACAAAACACACTCATATCTCGAAACCCCGGTTACTTCAAAATCATTGTAGAGCTAAGAAAATTCTACTTTTCACTCCAATGTATCGGTACGATAACGTTACCAACATCAACCTTGTCCTTTAGGAATGTCTGAAATTTAGTAAACCATGATGAATAAAATATAATGGTATTTTGCGAGACCAACTCCCTGCAAGTCTTTCTAAACTTGCGCAATAACGAATTTTTCCGGGATGTTTCGTTACGTTAACGTTACTAACAAATAAGTTGCACACGATTCTTCACGTAACAAGAGTCTTTTCTGTACTCCGCTCATGCGCATTCGCAGATTCACCCCATCGTCATAGAAACGGTTACTTCGTGTACGTAAAAGACGCTTGAAAAAACGCGTAAAAGATGCTCGCGTTGCGTAAAAAGAATTTTTCAAATTTTCAGAGCGCTTTTGTCATTCTACTTGATAGTAAAAATATACACGTTTATATATTGATAGGAAATTGTATAGGTATGTAACACACGTGCAAAAAACATCTCTGCGTCACAGATATTATATTTCAAGCTGTTCGACAGCGAGATAAATTCGTCGATTAGGATAAAACGTCTAATGGGAACAACTGATCGGGACTGTTGCCATATTTGCGGATCTAAGTAAGTTATTATATGCAAATAGCTAGCGGAGAGAGCCATTAAGCGATTTAAAAATTTCATATATGAATAAATAAATTATATATGTAACATGTACATGTAATATGTACCGCATTAATTATTGTGAAATAAACTGCGCTACACATAGATGCACACACCTATTTATACATACATACAACATTCATATAAACATAATAATAACGAAACATCGATCAATGTTGACCCTGTGTGTTCACACAGGGTTATGCGTTAATCATGGGAAAACGAAAGAAAAGTTTATAAATATAAATAAATATACATACATATATTACAACGTTGCGTGTAAATACATGATAATTATTATCGGATTCTGATATTTCTGAAAATATCTCAGCAATATATTACATAGACTAAGTATATATATATATATATATATTGGATAGCAACGTTATAGTATATATAAATTGTTTTCATTATTATTATCATTTGCTCGTCCTCGTTTTTTTTTTTTTTTTTTTCCTGCAACTCCGAAGTGAATAATACACATAATTATTACACCACAATAATGATAATTGTAACGATTGAGAAAAAACATGCTACTACTATTATTATTAATTATTTCTACTATTATTATTATTATTAATATTATTATTAAAACTTAACAATGTACTTACAATAAATATTCGTTGAAAATTCTCTCACGGTTAGTTATCCCAAAAACATATATCGTTTTAATATATGTTAGTAATTTACAGATATTTGAAGATTTTATTACTATCACATCAATTTCAAGTCTGTCAAAGGGACTGAGAATTAATTTTATTCATTTTTCTTCTGGTACAAAAATAATGAACGAACATTTGAATTGAAATTATTGTAGAATTCTATCGACATATGGCGAATGAGTTTATCGTCAAATTACGAATTTACATGTATCAGAAAGGATCACGTTAGTTCTAACAGTGCGAAAAAAGAAGAGAGTCTAAAAATATGCGAGAACTTTTATAGAAAGAAAAAAAGAAAAACGTACAAAGACAAACGATCGGTCAGTCAGTTTGTCGTGAATGAGAACGAGGTGTTTCAGAACACGTCGTCAGCGACGACTGTCCAACGCCTCGACAACTCGGCTCCCATAGGCCGGTCGTCACGACGTCGAAGGGCCGGCTACTGCGCACTTACCGAACCGTAAATGCATCACCTTGGATCCCGACACCTCACTCGATCTATGATTGCCGATAAGCTCGCTCATCTACTCGTGGAGCGGTACGGAAGAATCATCGAGGAAGAAACATGGGTGAGTAGAAACGAGCTTAAGCTTTCAAGTTTTTTTTTTTTTTTTTTCTTACCCCAAACCGTTTCTAGGGAGAACGTTGCCGGCTCCAGTTTCCTGCAAAGTCTGCGGCGATCGTTCCTACGGCAAACATTACGGAGTTTACTGCTGCGACGGATGTTCCTGTTTTTTTAAAAGATCAGTGCGTCGCGGAGTGCTCTACACCTGCATAGGTGAGCGGGTTCTATCGATCGTAGATCAATCATCACCACGTCAATGATCAATGATAATTTCTCTCTTTTTTTTTTTAGCCGGAACCGGAAGCTGTGCGGTGGACAAAGCGAGGCGAAACTGGTGTCCGCATTGCCGTTTGAAGAAGTGCTTCACTGTCCGCATGAACATATCAGGTGAGTGCATTCGGTTACGAATTTTTTTTCTTATCCATTCCTGTTTATTGAAAGAAAATTTTAAACCTTCTCCGGTTATTCTAACTCGAGGTAGAGTATATCAGAATAGTTGAAGCGTGAAATAATTCGACTGCATTTATATCCGTGTACTTTACGTGTATACCGATTATGAGTTTGAGCGAAACGAGATGCAAACAGAGGCACAAGCCGCCGCGTGTCGCGACCGAGTGTTGGTCAACTAATTGACAGGCCTTTAACGCGGAGAATCACTGTCACGATGGGTGAACAAAAATACTGTACCAACTGCACGGTTAGCTAGGAAATTCGTGTGACGTTGTAACCATTCAATTGCTAGCGATGTATAGCGTTTTTTTTTTTTTTTTTTTTTTTTTTTTTTTTTGAGAGGGCGAGATGTTATCGAATTCCGTGAAATTGTTCAATCTCAGGTCAATCTTGAAGTATGATGGATGGGATTTTGTCCTTCATTGTTAATTGACTTATTCAGGTTTGAATTGGTCACTATTTGGGATGAAGATTATTATAATACGAAACGCAAAGATCCAATTTTGGTTCAACTTATTTTCACTTGATTGCCATTAGTGTAATGCGACGATAGATTTCAAGTCTAGGAGCATACTTATCGAGAGAAGGATTGTTCAAGGATTTTTCACGAAGAGACATTTCAATTTATTGACATATAAACTTATATACATATTGGGGAAACATTTCACTTGTTTTTCAAAGCTGCTGTAGCCGATCTCTCGGAGCACTTCTAAAAAACGCGTGTATCACTGAGCAAGATATTTCTGGACTAGATCACCTGAAATGAAAAATCAAAAAATATTTAGTTATTATAAATTATTATCTGGCCTATGATCGAAGGAATAAAAAAATATTAATTTTTAACAAAACGGCGACTTCTCAAAACAAAAAGAAAATAAAACGATTTTTCATAAAAATTTTTGCCTCGATGTGTTTATAAAATGGAAAATATTTATCGGCGAGAAAAAATCTTTGATTAAGGAATGAAAGCTTTATTCATAAAGCTTGCGTAAATTTTTGAGAACGATCGGTTCAGCACTTTCCGAGAAATCTTGCTCATCGTCTTTGTAATCATAGTTTTGAGAAAAACGCTTTCAAAGTTCAAATGCACTTTCAAACGCTCCTCTGCGTCTTTGCAAATCTGCGCGTAACTTCAAGAATATTTGTCGTATCGACATGAAATTTTTCGCGGATATACTTGATTATATGTACATTACGAAGATGAAATTAAAGAAAAAAAAAATCGATTTTAAGAGTTCGCTTTCACACACCGAGGCCGTTATTACGAACTTGGCGTGCGGGCAAACATGATCGCAGAAGCGAACCGTCGTCTATGACGTGTAAAATAACAAATTACTCCACACAGACACTTCGATCAGTAAATGCGGAAACGGGTGCTCGATTATAACTAATGCAGAGGGTGGTGGGTGGCTTAATCCTGGGTGTAAGCGTCCCCGTGTGTGAGTTAACCGCTGGCTTATTGTCCTTACCGCCGGACATTCGCCGAAGCCATCGGGGTTCACGACTAGGGGCGCAAAAGTGGAGTATAACAAAGCACTGACAGCTCAGAGCGTAACGCGTTATAACGACAATCAAATCACTCCGTGGACTTGGCTCGCCCTCTTTTCCACGGTCAAGGGTCGCCCACACCGCGTTTAAGGAGGCGTGAATCGGGTGAACTGCAGGATGGAGATCGGCATCGTGAACTGGAAATGTCGATAAATCGAAGAAGGATGAATATTTGTGAACGCCTGCGATTTCGCTGTCGAACGGAAGCGAAAAATGAGCTGCGGACAGTGTCAACCTGGCTTTGAGAATTCGGGTATCGATTCGAAACCCGGTGTGGAAGCCGCTTTATAGAGCTTGCCTCGCGTGTTTAACCCCGGGGATGATATATCACTCGACGAAGTTCGCTGTCGTTAATAATTGAGAGACTGACCATTTGAATGTAAGAAACAGGTGGAGTTTGTGTAACTAGATTCTCGCTTCGAGGCGTCGGCTGTTGTTGTTCTTACAGAATATAGGCTTCGATACGGGGGTGAAGTGGGTAGGTGAGAAATGTCGAGGGTTTAACTACTCGGTAATTACGCTCTTCGTCACCCAGATTTCCATGGATTTTAGAATCATTCCACCACTTTTTTGAGCTCCTCCAATTTGTACTTCACTCCAATCATCGGTCTGATCAGTGATCACGAGCCCAAAATCCAATTCAACGCAATTTCGACTAGGGATAAAAATCATTCAACCGCGATCTGATCGTGGTATTAAAAGAATTTAAACCATTCAGCGGTTCAAGAAGAGCGAGGTCCACGACGTAGATTGAGGATGCCTTCGTCCCGGACTCCGGCATCCGGACCATCCTCGAGTTCATCTGGGAGCGCCTTTTCCGAAGTAAGCAGCTTGGAACCATCGGTTTTGATTATCCCTAAACTAGTCTATGAAACGGCAACGAATTCGACGGTGAATCGGTTGCTTCTGCCGCCCATGAACTACCCTGCGCAATTTGGAAGGACGATAATTCCAGGTAGGTAAAAGTCTCTGACGTAGAATTAATAACAACTTGAAACATACTCGTTCTCATGCTGTTGTGAAATGAAAATTTTTCTCCAGGCGAAATGATCCAGTACGAAGTATCGGCACAGATTCTTCTCGCCGCTGTTAGATGCGCCAGGCAGCACCGCGACTTTTCATCCTTAGCAAGGGCCGAGCAAAATTCGGTTCTCCAGCGAGCATGGCCCCTGCTTTTTGCCCTGAGGGCCGCCATTTGGCCCTTGGACATCGCTGCTCTTCAGGGCCACGCTTCGATCCTGGGTCGAACTGCGGTTACGTCTTTGTCGAAGGCCAGAGTTGCAATAATCGAGGCAAGGGTGGACCACGTCGAGCTTTCAGTCTTGGAGACCTTCGCGCTGTGTCGACCTGGTGAGAGCTTGTTTCAAGTTTTTTACTTGTTTTATTCTCTTCTATTTGTCGGTGGCGATGAAATACCGTCATTTATTTTCGTTACTCAACCTAATTCGCGTTTTCAGAACTAACGGAGACCAACGACGGTCGGATGCTCATGACAAAAGCACGAGACGCGGCGGTCGATGGACTTGTGAGACATCTGGGACCGCAGAGTCATTCCGGTACGAGGATTGCTAGGATAATGCTCCTCCTGCCAAGCCTCAGTGCGTGCTGCGCCTGCGATCTTGCGAATAGCCTCTTCGCTCCGATAATCGGCGACGCGGCTCTGAATCAAGTGATTGCTTCTATCCAGTAAGCTGCTCGATGGAAAAACTTGGTCCGAGGGGATCGATGAAGTCGGTGAAATACTGATGTGGGTGAAATTGCAGAATGCTGACAAAGTGCGGTCGTGAGAAAAGTGTCATTTTGGTATATCAGTTTTAGATAGAAATGCATCATGTGGATTGATTTTGCTGTGTACGACAGTAATGTCGATAATTGTTAAAACACCAATGACAGTGATAGCAGAACTTATATTATTAATAAACGTATATCATCGATGACTGTTCTTTTATTCTGTTGTACGATACATTGAAAACACTGCAGAAGGTGCTTGTGAACTCGGAACGACGACAAGACGCGGAGTCATGACATTCAATCTCAAAATTAGAGCGCACAAGTAAAGTACGTGAGACTGACCTCGTTCGATTTGTCGTGGGATTTTCGGAAATCGGATAGCATGTTGTAATCTGTTGTATCGATGCCATATTAACGTGATTTTGAGAGATAGATCGATTAGGCGCAGTGCCGATAGGCTGCAATCAATGGATCGAAAGTTACAGCTAAAAAACGAAAACCTGTTTTTCGACATTTTTCAGCTGGTGCTTTTTCCTTCGTAATTTCTCTCCTGTTGATTCCACGCTCTTTTCGCTGTGTTTTCTGAATTCCTGGCGGTCCGATGAGTCGGGAAAGGATTTTTAGCGAGAATTTTCGCGATTTTGAAAAGTGCCGGAATAAATACTTTCACGCACTATGCCTACGTAATTTTGCGTCAGGAATCGATTGGGCGCAGTCCCAATACGCTGCGATCACCGCATCAAAAGTTACAGCCAAAAAACCAGAACCTGAATTTTCGACATTTTTCAGCAGGTGCTTTTCCGCTCACCATTTCTCTCCTGTTGGTCCTACGCTCTTTTCGCTGCGATTTCTGAGTTCCTGAGGGTCCAACTGGTCGGATAAGGATCGTTTAAATCGAATCTGAGACCAAAAGTTTTTTGCCAAAAAAAAAAGTAAGGCTAACCCCTTTCCATTTTTGGCGAAAATTTTCGCGATTTTGAAAAGTGCCGGAATCAATTAATTGTAGCACTGATCGACTGTAATTTTGCGAGGGAAATCGATTGGGCGCAGTCCCAATACGCTGCGATCAACGCATCAGAAGTTACAGCCAAAAAACCAGAACCTGAATTTTCGACATTTTTCAGCAGGTGCTTTTTCGCTCGCCATTTCTCGCCTGTTGGTCCTACGCTCTTTTCGCTGCAATTTCTGAGTTCCTGAGGGTCCAATTGGTCGGATAAGGATCGTTTAAATCGAATCTGAGACCAAAAGTTTTATGCCAAAAAAAAAAGTAAGGCTAACCCCTTTTCATTTTTGGCGAAAATTTTCGCGATTTTGAAAAGTGCCGGAATCAATCAATTGTAGCACTGATCGGACGTGATTTTGCGAGAGAAATCGATCGGGCGCAGTCCCATTACGCTGCGATCAACGCATCAAAAGTTGCAGCCAAAAAACCAGAACCTGAATTTTCGACATTTTTCAGCATTTTTTTTTTTGCTCGCCATTTCTCTCCTGTTGGTCCTACGCTCTTTTCGCTGCGATTTCTGAGTTCCCGAGGGTCCAATTGGTCGGATAAGGATCGTTCGAATCGAATCTGAGACCAAAAGTTTTTTGCCAAAAAAAAAAGTAAGGCTAACCCCTTTCCATTTTTGGCGATAATTTTCGCGATTTTGAAAAGTGCTGGAATCAATGAATTGTAGCACTGATCGGACGTAATTTTGCGAGAGAAATCGATTGGGCGCAGTCACAATACGCTGCGATCAACGCATCAAAAGTTGCAGCCAAAAAACCAGAACCTGAATTTTCGACATTTTTCAGCATTTTTTTTTTTCGCTCGCCATTTCTCTCCTGTTGGTCCTACGCTCTTTTCGCTGCTATTTCTGAGTTCCTGAGGGTCCAATTGTTCGGAGAAGGATCGTTTGAATCAAATCTGAGACCAAAAGTTTTTTGCCAAAAAAAAAAGTAAGGCTAACCCCTTTCCATTTTTGGCGATAATTTTCGCGATTTTGAAAAGTGCTGGAATCAATGTATTGTAGCACTGATCGGACGTAATTTTGCGAGAGAAATCGATTGGGCGCAGTCCCAATACGCTGCGATCAACGCATCAAAAGTTACAGCCAAAAAACCAGAACCTTAATCTATGACATTCTTCAGCAGGTGCTTTTTCGCTCGTCATTTCTCTTCTGTTGGTCCTACGCTCTTTTCGCTGCAATTTCTGAGTTCCTGAGGGTCCAATTGGTCGGATAAGGATCGTTTAAATCGAATCTGAGACCAAAAGTTTTATGCCAAAAAAAAAAAGTAAGGCTAGCCCCTTTCCATTTTTGGCGATAATTTTCGCGATTTTGAAAAGTGCCGGAATCAATTAATTGTAGCACTGATCGACTGTAATTTTGCGAGGGAAATCGATTGGGCGCAGTCCCAATACGCTGCGATTAACGCATCAAAAGTTACAGCCAAAAAACCAGAACCTGAATTTTCGACATTTTTCAGCATTTTTTTTTTCGCTCGCCATTTCTCTCCTGTTGGTCCTACGCTCTTTTCGCTGCGATTTCTGAGTTCCTGAGGGTCCAATTGGTCGGATAAGGATCGTTCAAATCGAATCTGAGACCAAAAGTTTTTTGGCAAAAAAAAAAGGAAGGCTAACCCCTTTCCATTTTTGGCGATAATTTTCGCGATTTTGAAAAGTGCTGGAATCAATTAATTGTAGCACTGATCGGGCGTAATTTTGCGAGTGAAATCGATTGGGCGCAGTCCCAATACGCTGCGATCAACGCATCAAAAGTTACAGCCAAAAAACCAGAACCTGAATTTTCGACATTTTTCAGCAGGTGCTTTTTCGCTCGCCATTTCGCTCCTGTTGGTCCTACGCTCTTTTCGCTGCAATTTCTGAGTTCCTGAGGGTCCAATCGATCGGATAAGGATCGTTTAAATCGAATCTGAGACCAAAAGTTTTTTGCCAAAAAAAAAGTAAGGCTCACCCCTTTCCATTTTTGGCCAAAATTTTCGCGATTTTGAAAAGTGCTGGAATCAATCAATTGTAGCACTGATCGGACGTGATTTTGCGAGAGAAATCGATCGGGCGCAGTCCCATTACGCTGCGATCAACGCATCAAAAGTTGCAGCCAAAAAACCAGACCCTGAATTTTCGACATTTTTCAGCATTTTTTTTTTCGCTCGCCATTTCTCTCCTGTTGGTCCTACGCTCTTTTCGCTGCGATTTCTGAGTTCCTGAGGGTCTAATTGGTCGGATAAGGATCGTTCGAATCGAATCTGAGACCAAAAGTTTTTTGCCAAAAAAAAAAGTAAGGCTAACCCCTTTCCATTTTTGGCGATAATTTTCGCGATTTTGAAAAGTGCTGGAATCAATGGATTGTAGCACTGATCGGACGTAATGTTGCGAGAGAAATCGATTGGGCGCAGTCCCAATACGCTGCGATCAACGCATCAAAAGTTACAGCCAAAAAACCAGAACCTTAATTTATGACATTCTTCAGCAGGTGCTTTTTCGCTCGCCATTTCGCTCCTGTTGGTCCTACGCTCTTTTCGCTGCAATTTCTGAGTTCCTGAGGGTCCAATTGGTCGGAGAAGGATCGTTTGAATCGAATCTGAGACCAAAAGTTTTTTGCCAAAAAAAAAAGTAAGGCTAACCCCTTTCCATTTTTGGCGATAATTTTCGCGATTTTGAAAAGTGCTGGAATCAATTAATTGTAGCACTGATCGGGCGTAATTTTGCGAGTGAAATCGATTGGGCGCAGTCCCAATACGCTGCGATCAACGCATCAAAAGTTACAGCCAAAAAACCAGAACCTGAATTTTCGACATTTTTCAGCAGGTGCTTTTTCGCTCGCCATTTCGCTCCTGTTGGTCCTACGCTCTTTTCGCTGCAATTTCTGAGTTCCTGAGGGTCCAATCGATCGGATAAGGATCGTTTAAATCGAATCTGAGACCAAAAGTTTTTTGCCAAAAAAAAAGTAAGGCTCACCCCTTTCCATTTTTGGCCAAAATTTTCGCGATTTTGAAAAGTGCTGGAATCAATCAATTGTAGCACTGATCGGACGTGATTTTGCGAGAGAAATCGATCGGGCGCAGTCCCATTACGCTGCGATCAACGCATCAAAAGTTGCAGCCAAAAAACCAGACCCTGAATTTTCGACATTTTTCAGCATTTTTTTTTTCGCTCGCCATTTCTCTCCTGTTGGTCCTACGCTCTTTTCGCTGCGATTTCTGAGTTCCTGAGGGTCTAATTGGTCGGATAAGGATCGTTCGAATCGAATCTGAGACCAAAAGTTTTTTGCCAAAAAAAAAAGTAAGGCTAACCCCTTTCCATTTTTGGCGATAATTTTCGCGATTTTGAAAAGTGCTGGAATCAATGGATTGTAGCACTGATCGGACGTAATGTTGCGAGAGAAATCGATTGGGCGCAGTCCCAATACGCTGCGATCAACGCATCAAAAGTTACAGCCAAAAAACCAGAACCTTAATTTATGACATTCTTCAGCAGGTGCTTTTTCGCTCGCCATTTCTCTTCTGTTGGTCCTACGCTCTTTTCGCTGCGATTTCTGAGTTCCTGAGGGTCTAATTGGTCGGATAAGGATCGTTTAAATCCAATCTGAGACCAAAAGTTTTTTGCCAGAAAAAAAAGTAAGGCTAACCCCTTTCCATTTTTGGCGAAAATTTTCGCGATTTGGAAAAGTGCCGGAATCAATTAATTGTAGCACTGATCGGACGTAATTTTGCGAGTGAAATCGATTGGGCGCAGTCCCAATACGCTGCGATCAACGCATCAAAAGTTACAGCCAAAAAACCAGAACCTGAATTTTCGACATTTTTCAGCAGGTACTTTTTCGCTCGCCATTTCGCTCCTGTTGGTCCTACGCTCTTTTCGCTGCGATTTCTGAGTTCCTGAGGGTCTAATTGGTCGGATAAGGATCGTTCAAATCGAATCTGAGACCAAAAGTTTTTTGCCAAAAAAAAAAGTAAGGCTAACCCCTTTCCATTTTTGGCGATAATTTTCGCGATTTTGAAAAGTGCTGGAATCAATGAATTGTAGCACTGATCGGACGTAATTTTGCGAGGGAAATCGATTGGGCGCAGTCCCAATACGCTGCGATCAACGCATCAAAAGTTACAGCCAAAAAACCAGAACCTTAATTTATGACATTCTTCAGCAGGTGCTTTTTCGCTCGTCATTTCTCTTCTGTTGGTCCTACGCTCTTTTCGCTGCGATTTCTGAGTTCCTGAGGGTCCAATCGGTCGGATAAGGATCGTTTAAATCGAATCTGAGACCAAAAGTTTTTTGGCAAAAAAAAAAGTAAGGCTAACCCCTTTCCATTTTTGGCGAAAATTTTCGCGATTTTGAAAAGTGCCGGAATCAATTAATTGTAGCACTGATCGACTGTAATTTTGCGAGGGAAATCGATTGGGCGCAGTCCCAATACGCTGCGATCAACGCATCAAAAGTTACAGCCAAAAAACCAGAACCTGAATTTTCGACATTTTTCAGCAGGTGCTTTTTCGCTCGCCATTTCGCTCCTGTTGGTCCTACGCTCTTTTCGCTGCAATTTCTGAGTTCCTGAGGGTCCAATCGATCGGATAAGGATCGTTTAAATCGAATCTGAGACCAAAAGTTTTTTGCCAAAAAAAAAGTAAGGCTCACCCCTTTCCATTTTTGGCGAAAATTTTCGCGATTTTGAAAAGTGCCGGAATCAATTAATTGTAGCACTGATCGACTGTAATTTTGCGAGGGAAATCGATTGGGCGCAGTCCCAATACGCTGCGATCAACGCATCAAAAGTTACAGCCAAAAAACCAGAACCTGAATTTTCGACATTTTTCAGCAGGTGCTTTTTCGCTCGCCATTTCGCTCCTGTTGGTCCTACGCTCTTTTCGCTGCAATTTCTGAGTTCCTGAGGGTCCAATCGATCGGATAAGGATCGTTTAAATCGAATCTGAGACCAAAAGTTTTTTGCCAAAAAAAAAGTAAGGCTCACCCCTTTCCATTTTTGGCCAAAATTTTCGCGATTTTGAAAAGTGCTGGAGTCAATGAATTGTAGCACTGATCGGACGTAATTTTGCGAGAGAAATCGATTGAACGCAGTCCCAATACGCTGCGATCAACGCATCAGAAGTTACAGCCAAAAAACCAGAACCTGAATTTTCGACATTTTTCAGCAGGTGCTTTTTCGCTCGCCATTTCTCGCCTGTTGGTCCTACGCTCTTTTCGCTGCAATTTCTGAGTTCCTGAGGGTCCAATTGGTCGGATAAGGATCGTTTAAATCGAATCTGAGACCAAAAGTTTTATGCCAAAAAAAAAAAGTAAGGCTAACCCCTTTCCATTTTTGGCGAAAATTTTCGCGATTTTGAAAAGTGCCGGAATCAATCAATTGTAGCACTGATCGGACGTGATTTTGCGAGAGAAATCGATCGGGCGCAGTCCCATTACGCTGCGATCAACGCATCAAAAGTTGCAGCCTAAAAACCAGAACCTGAATTTTCGACATTTTTCAGCATTTTTTTTTTCGCTCGCCATTTCTCTCCTGTTGGTCCTACGCTCTTTTTGCTGCGATTTCTGAGTTCCTGAGGGTCTAATTGGTCGGATAAGGATCGTTCGAATCGAATCTGAGACCAAAAGTTTTTCGCCAAAAAAAAAAGTAAGGCTAACCCCTTTCCATTTTTGGCGATAATTTTCGCGATTTTGAAAAGTGCTGGAATCAATGAATTGTAGCACTGATCGGACGTAATTTTGCGAGAGAAATCGATTGGGCGCAGTCACAATACGCTGCGATCAACGCATCACAAGTTGCAGCCAAAAAACCAGAACCTGAATTTTCGACATTTTTCAGCATTTTTTTTTTTCGCTCGCCATTTCTCTCCTGTTGGTCCTACGCTCTTTTCGCTGCTATTTCTGAGTTCCTGAGGGTCCAATTGGTCGGAGAAGGATCGTTTGAATCGAATCTGAGACCAAAAGTTTTTTGCCAAAAAAAAAAGTAAGGCTAACCCCTTTCCATTTTTGGCGATAATTTTCGCGATTTTGAAAAGTGCTGGAATCAATGTATTGTAGCACTGATCGGACGTAATTTTGCGAGAGAAATCGATTGGGCGCAGTCCCAATACGCTGCGATCAACGCATCAAAAGTTACAGCCAAAAAACCAGAACCTTAATTTATGACATTCTTCAGCAGGTGCTTTTTCGCTCGCCATTTCGCTCCTGTTGGTCCTACGCTCTTTTCGCTGCAATTTCTGAGTTCCTGAGGGTCCAATTGGTCGGAGAAGGATCGTTTGAATCGAATCTGAGACCAAAAGTTTTTTGCCAAAAAAAAAAGTAAGGCTAACCCCTTTCCATTTTTGGCGATAATTTTCGCGATTTTGAAAAGTGCTGGAATCAATTAATTGTAGCACTGATCGGGCGTAATTTTGCGAGTGAAATCGATTGGGCGCAGTCCCAATACGCTGCGATCAACGCATCAAAAGTTACAGCCAAAAAACCAGAACCTGAATTTTCGACATTTTTCAGCAGGTGCTTTTTCGCTCGCCATTTCGCTCCTGTTGGTCCTACGCTCTTTTCGCTGCAATTTCTGAGTTCCTGAGGGTCCAATCGATCGGATAAGGATCGTTTAAATCGAATCTGAGACCAAAAGTTTTTTGCCAAAAAAAAAGTAAGGCTCACCCCTTTCCATTTTTGGCCAAAATTTTCGCGATTTTGAAAAGTGCTGGAATCAATCAATTGTAGCACTGATCGGACGTGATTTTGCGAGAGAAATCGATCGGGCGCAGTCCCATTACGCTGCGATCAACGCATCAAAAGTTGCAGCCAAAAAACCAGACCCTGAATTTTCGACATTTTTCAGCATTTTTTTTTTCGCTCGCCATTTCTCTCCTGTTGGTCCTACGCTCTTTTCGCTGCGATTTCTGAGTTCCTGAGGGTCTAATTGGTCGGATAAGGATCGTTCGAATCGAATCTGAGACCAAAAGTTTTTTGCCAAAAAAAAAAGTAAGGCTAACCCCTTTCCATTTTTGGCGATAATTTTCGCGATTTTGAAAAGTGCTGGAATCAATGGATTGTAGCACTGATCGGACGTAATGTTGCGAGAGAAATCGATTGGGCGCAGTCCCAATACGCTGCGATCAACGCATCAAAAGTTACAGCCAAAAAACCAGAACCTTAATTTATGACATTCTTCAGCAGGTGCTTTTTCGCTCGCCATTTCTCTTCTGTTGGTCCTACGCTCTTTTCGCTGCGATTTCTGAGTTCCTGAGGGTCTAATTGGTCGGATAAGGATCGTTTAAATCCAATCTGAGACCAAAAGTTTTTTGCCAGAAAAAAAAGTAAGGCTAACCCCTTTCCATTTTTGGCGAAAATTTTCGCGATTTGGAAAAGTGCCGGAATCAATTAATTGTAGCACTGATCGGACGTAATTTTGCGAGTGAAATCGATTGGGCGCAGTCCCAATACGCTGCGATCAACGCATCAAAAGTTACAGCCAAAAAACCAGAACCTGAATTTTCGACATTTTTCAGCAGGTACTTTTTCGCTCGCCATTTCGCTCCTGTTGGTCCTACGCTCTTTTCGCTGCGATTTCTGAGTTCCTGAGGGTCTAATTGGTCGGATAAGGATCGTTCAAATCGAATCTGAGACCAAAAGTTTTTTGCCAAAAAAAAAAGTAAGGCTAACCCCTTTCCATTTTTGGCGATAATTTTCGCGATTTTGAAAAGTGCTGGAATCAATGAATTGTAGCACTGATCGGACGTAATTTTGCGAGGGAAATCGATTGGGCGCAGTCCCAATACGCTGCGATCAACGCATCAAAAGTTACAGCCAAAAAACCAGAACCTTAATTTATGACATTCTTCAGCAGGTGCTTTTTCGCTCGTCATTTCTCTTCTGTTGGTCCTACGCTCTTTTCGCTGCGATTTCTGAGTTCCTGAGGGTCCAATCGGTCGGATAAGGATCGTTTAAATCGAATCTGAGACCAAAAGTTTTTTGGCAAAAAAAAAAGTAAGGCTAACCCCTTTCCATTTTTGGCGAAAATTTTCGCGATTT
The DNA here is from genome assembly GCF_021901495.1 of Neodiprion virginianus. Lineage (NCBI taxonomy): Eukaryota > Metazoa > Arthropoda > Insecta > Hymenoptera > Diprionidae > Neodiprion > Neodiprion virginianus. Next base: position 1,042,634 of record NC_060879.1, on the reverse strand, counting down.
TGAAAAGTGCCGGAATCAATTAATTGTAGCACTGATCGACTGTAATTTTGCGAGGGAAATCGATTGGGTGCAGTCCCAATACGCTGCGATCAACGCATCAAAAGTTACAGCCAAAAAACCAGAACCTGAATTTTCGACATTTTTCAGCAGGTGCTTTTTCGCTCGCCATTTCGCTCCTGTTGGTCCTACGCTCTTTTCGCTGCAATTTCTGAGTTCCTGAGGGTCCAATCGATCGGATAAGGATCGTTTAAATCGAATCTGAGACCAAAAGTTTTTTGCCAAAAAAAAAGTAAGGCTCACCCCTTTCCATTTTTGGCGAAAATTTTCGCGATTTTGAAAAGTGCCGGAATCAATTAATTGTAGCACTGATCGACTGTAATTTTGCGAGGGAAATCGATTGGGCGCAGTCCCAATACGCTGCGATCAACGCATCAAAAGTTACAGCCAAAAAACCAGAACCTGAATTTTCGACATTTTTCAGCAGGTGCTTTTTCGCTCGCCATTTCGCTCCTGTTGGTCCTACGCTCTTTTCGCTGCAATTTCTGAGTTCCTGAGGGTCCAATCGATCGGATAAGGATCGTTTAAATCGAATCTGAGACCAAAAGTTTTTTGCCAAAAAAAAAGTAAGGCTCACCCCTTTCCATTTTTGGCCAAAATTTTCGCGATTTTGAAAAGTGCTGGAGTCAATGAATTGTAGCACTGATCGGACGTAATTTTGCGAGAGAAATCGATTGAACGCAGTCCCAATACGCTGCGATCAACGCATCAGAAGTTACAGCCAAAAAACCAGAACCTGAATTTTCGACATTTTTCAGCAGGTGCTTTTTCGCTCGCCATTTCTCGCCTGTTGGTCCTACGCTCTTTTCGCTGCAATTTCTGAGTTCCTGAGGGTCCAATTGGTCGGATAAGGATCGTTTAAATCGAATCTGAGACCAAAAGTTTTATGCCAAAAAAAAAAAGTAAGGCTAACCCCTTTCCATTTTTGGCGAAAATTTTCGCGATTTTGAAAAGTGCCGGAATCAATCAATTGTAGCACTGATCGGACGTGATTTTGCGAGAGAAATCGATCGGGCGCAGTCCCATTACGCTGCGATCAACGCATCAAAAGTTGCAGCCTAAAAACCAGAACCTGAATTTTCGACATTTTTCAGCATTTTTTTTTTCGCTCGCCATTTCTCTCCTGTTGGTCCTACGCTCTTTTTGCTGCGATTTCTGAGTTCCTGAGGGTCTAATTGGTCGGATAAGGATCGTTCGAATCGAATCTGAGACCAAAAGTTTTTCGCCAAAAAAAAAAGTAAGGCTAACCCCTTTCCATTTTTGGCGATAATTTTCGCGATTTTGAAAAGTGCTGGAATCAATGAATTGTAGCACTGATCGGACGTAATTTTGCGAGAGAAATCGATTGGGCGCAGTCACAATACGCTGCGATCAACGCATCAAAAGTTGCAGCCAAAAAACCAGAACCTGAATTTTCGACATTTTTCAGCATTTTTTTTTTTCGCTCGCCATTTCTCTCCTGTTGGTCCTACGCTCTTTTCGCTGCTATTTCTGAGTTCCTGAGGGTCCAATTGGTCGGAGAAGGATCGTTTGAATCGAATCTGAGACCAAAAGTTTTTTGCCAAAAAAAAAAGTAAGGCTAACCCCTTTCCATTTTTGGCGATAATTTTCGCGATTTTGAAAAGTGCTGGAATCAATGTATTGTAGCACTGATCGGACGTAATTTTGCGAGAGAAATCGATTGGGCGCAGTCCCAATACGCTGCGATCAACGCATCAAAAGTTACAGCCAAAAAACCAGAACCTTAATTTATGACATTCTTCAGCAGGTGCTTTTTCGCTCGTCATTTCTCTTCTGTTGGTCCTACGCTCTTTTCGCTGCAATTTCTGAGTTCCTGAGGGTCCAATTGGTCGGATAAGGATCGTTTAAATCGAATCTGAGACCAAAAGTTTTATGCCAAAAAAAAAAAGTGAGGCTAACCCCTTTCCATTTTTGGCGAAAATTTTCGCGATTTTGAAAAGTGCCGGAATCAATCAATTGTAGCACTGATCGGACGTGATTTTGCGAGAGAAATCGATCGGGCGCAGTCCCAATACGCTGCGATCAACGCATCAAAAGTTGCAGCCAAAAAACCAGAACCTGAATTTTCGACATTTTTCAGCATTTTTTTTTTCGCTCGCCATTTCTCTCCTGTTGGTCCTACGCTCTTTTCGCTGCGATTTCTGAGTTCCTGAGGGTCCAATTGGTCGAATAAGGATCGTTTAAATCGAATCTGAGACCAAAAGTTTTTTGGCAAAAAAAAAAGTAAGGCTAACCCCTTTCCATTTTTGGCGAAAATTTTCGCGATTTTGAAAAGTGCTGGAATCAATTAATTGTAGCACTGGTCGGACGTAATTTTGCGAGAGAAGTCGATTGGGCGCAGTACCAATACGCTGCGATCAACGCATCAAAAGTTGCAGCCAAAAAACCAGAACCTGAATTTTCGACATTTTTCAGCATTTTTTTTTTCGCTCGCCATTCCTCTCCTGTTGGTCCTACGCTCTTTTCGCTGCGATTTCTGAGTTCCTGAGGGTCCAATTGGTCGGATAAGGATCGTTCAAATCGAATCTGAGACCAAAAGTTTTTTGGCAAAAAAAAAAGTAAGGCTAACCCCTTTCCATTTTTGGCGATAATTTTCGCGATTTTGAAAAGTGCTGGAATCAATGAATTGTAGCACTGATCGGACGTAATTTTGCGAGGGAAGTCTATTGGGCGCAGTCCCAATACGCTGCGATCAACGCATCAAAAGTTGCAGCTGAAAAACTAGAACCTGAATTTTCGACATTTTTCAGCAGGTGCTTTTTCGCTCGCCATTTCTCTCCTGTTGGTCCTACGCTCTTTCCGCTGCTATTTCTGAGTTCCTGAGGGTCCAATTGGTCGGAGAAGGATCGTTTGAATCGAATCTGAGACCAAAAGTTTTTTGGCAAAAAAAAAAGTAAGGCTGACCCCTTTCCATTTTTGGCGAAAATTTTCGCGATTTTGAAAAGTGCCGGAATCAATTAATTGTAGCACCGATCGGACGTAATTTTGCGAGAGAAATCGATTGGGCGCAGTCCCAGTACGCTGCGATCAACGCATCAAAAGTTACAGCCAAAAAACCAGAACCTGAATTTTCGACATTTTTCAGCAGGTGCTTTTTCGCTCGCCATTTCTCGCCTGTTGGTCCTACGCTCTTTTCGCTGCAATTTCCGAGTTCCTGAGGGTCCAATTGGTCGGATAAGGATCGTTTAAATCGAATCTGAGACCAAAAGTTTTATGCCAAAAAAAAAAAGTAAGGCTAACCCCTTTCCATTTTTGGCGAAAATTTTCGCGATTTTGAAAAGTGCCGGAATCAATCAATTGTAGCACTGATCGGACGTGATTTTGCGAGAGAAATCGATCGGGCGCAGTCCCAATACGCTGCGATCAACGCATCAAAAGTTGCAGCCAAAAAACCAGAACCTGAATTTTCGACATTTTTCAGCATTTTTTTTTTCGCTCGCCATTTCACTCCTGTTCGTCCTACGCTCCTTTCGCTGCGATTTCTGAGTTCCTGAGGGTCCAATTGGTCGGATAAGGATCGTTCAAATCGAATCTGAGACCAAAAGTTTTTTGGCAAAAAAAAAAGTAAGGCTAACCCCTTTCCATTTTTGGCGATAATTTTCGCGATTTTGAAAAGTGCTGGAATCAATGAATTGTAGCACTGATCGGACGTAATTTTGCGAGAGAAGTCGATTGGGCGCAGTCCCAATACGCTGCGATCAACGCATCAAAAGTTGCAGCTAAAAAACTAGAACCTGAATTTTCGACATTTTTCAGCAGGTGCTTTTTCGCTCGCCATTTCTCTCCTGTTGGTCCTACGCTCTTTTCGCTGCTATTTCTGAGTTCCTGAGGGTCCAATTGGTCGGAGAAGGATCGTTTGAATCGAATCTGAGACCAAAAGTTTTTTGGCAAAAAAAAAAGTAAGGCTGACCCCTTTCCATTTTTGGCGAAAATTTTCGCGATTTTGAAAAGTGCCGGAATCAATTAATTGTAGCACCGATCGGACGTAATTTTGCGAGAGAAATCGATTGGGTGCAGTCCCAGTACGCTGCGATCAACGCATCAAAAGTTACAGCCAAAAAACCAGAACCTGAATTTTCGACATTTTTCAGCAGGTGCTTTTTCGCTCGCCATTTCTCGACTGTTGGTCCTACGCTCTTTTCGCTGCGATTTCTGAGTTCCTGAGGGTCCAATTGGTCGGATAAGGATCGTTCAAATCGAATCTGAGACCAAAAGTTTTTTGGCAAAAAAAAAAGTAAGGCTAACCCCTTTCCATTTTTGGCGATAATTTTCGCGATTTTGAAAAGTGCTGGAATCAATGAATTGTAGCACTGATCGGACGTAATTTTGCGAGAGAAGTCGATTGGGCGCAGTCCCAATACGCTGCGATCAACGCATCAAAAGTTGCAGCTAAAAAACTAGAACCTGAATTTTTGACATTTTTCAGCAGGTGCTTTTTCGCTCGCCATTTCTCTCCTGTTGGTCCTACGCTCTTTTCGCTGCTATTTCTGAGTTCCTGAGGGTCCAATTGGTCGGATAAGGATCGTTTAAATCGAACCTGAGACCAAAAGTTTTATGCCAAAAAAAAAAGTAAGGCTAACCCCTTTCCATGTTTGGCGAAAATTTTCGCGATTTTGAAAAGTGCCGGAATCAATCAATAGTAGCACTGATCGGACGTGATTTTGCGAGAGAAATCGATCGGGCGCAGTCCCAATACGCTGCGATCAACGCATCAAAAGTTGCAGCCAAAAAACCAGAACCTGAATTTTCGACATTTTTCAGCATTTTTTTTTTCGCTCGCCATTTCACTCCTGTTCGTCCTACGCTCTTTTCGCTGCGATTTCTGAGTTCCTGAGGGTCCAATTGGTCGGATAAGGATCGTTCAAATCGAATCTGAGACCAAAAGTTTTTTGGCAAAAAAAAAAGTAAGGCTAACCCCTTTCCATTTTTGGCGATAATTTTCGCGATTTTGAAAAGTGCTGGAATCAATGAATTGTAGCACTGATCGGACGTAATTTTGCGAGAGAAGTCGATTGGGCGCAGTCCCAATACGCTGCGATCAACGCATCAAAAGTTGCAGCTAAAAAACTAGAACCTGAATTTTCGACATTTTTCAGCAGGTGCTTTTTCGCTCGCCATTTCTCTCCTGTTGGTCCTACGCTCTTTTCGCTGCTATTTCTGAGTTCCTGAGGGTCCAATTGGTCGGAGAAGGATCGTTTGAATCGAATCTGAGACCAAAAGTTTTTTGGCAAAAAAAAAAGTAAGGCTGACCCCTTTCCATTTTTGGCGAAAATTTTCGCGATTTTGAAAAGTGCCGGAATCAATTAATTGTAGCACCGATCGGACGTAATTTTGCGAGAGAAATCGATTGGGTGCAGTCCCAGTACGCTGCGATCAACGCATCAAAAGTTACAGCCAAAAAACCAGAACCTGAATTTTCGACATTTTTCAGCAGGTGCTTTTTCGCTCGCCATTTCTCGACTGTTGGTCCTACGCTCTTTTCGCTGCGATTTCTGAGTTCCTGAGGGTCCAATTGGTCGGATAAGGATCGTTCAAATCGAATCTGAGACCAAAAGTTTTTTGGCAAAAAAAAAAGTAAGGCTAACCCCTTTCCATTTTTGGCGAAAATTTTCGCGATTTTGAAAAGTGCCGGAATCAATTAATTGTAGCACCGATCGGACGTAATTTTGCGAGAGAAGTCGATTGGGCGCAGTACCAATACGCTGCGATCAACGCATCAAAAGTTGCAGCCAAAAAACCAGAACCTGAATTTTCGACATTTTTCAGCATTTTTTTTTTCGCTCGCCATTTCTCTCCTGTTGGTCCTACGCTCTTTTCGCTGCGATTTCTGAGTTCCTGAGGGTCCAATTGGTCGGATAAGGATCGTTTAAATCGAACCTGAGACCAAAAGTTTTATGCCAAAAAAAAAAGTAAGGCTAACCCCTTTCCATTTTTGGCGAAAATTTTCGCGATTTTGAAAAGTGCCGGAATCAATCAATAGTAGCACTGATCGGACGTGATTTTGCGAGAGAAATCGATCGGGCGCAGTCCCAATACGCTGCGATCAACGCATCAAAAGTTGCAGCCAAAAAACCAGAACCTGAATTTTCGACATTTTTCAGCATTTTTTTTTTCGCTCGCCATTTCTCTCCTGTTGGTCCTACGCTCTTTTCGCTGCGATTTCTGAGTTCCTGAGGGTCCAATTGGTCGGATAAGGATCGTTTAAATCGAATCTGAGACCAAAAGTTTTTTGCCAAAAAAAAAAGTAAGGCTAACCCCTTTCCATTTTTGGCGAAAATTGTCGCGATTTTGAAAAGTGCTGGAATCAATTAATTGTAGCACTGATCGGACGTAATTTTGCGAGAGAAATCGATTGGGCGCTGTCCCAATACGCTGCGATCAACGCATCAAAAGTTACAGCCAAAAAACCAGAACCTTAATTTATGACATTTTTCAGCAGGTGCTTTTTCGCTCGCCATTTCTCTCCTGTTGGTCCTACGCTCTTTTCGCTGCGATTTCTGAGTTCCCGAGGGTCCAATTGGTCGGATAAGGATCGTTTCAATTGAATCTGAGACCAAAAGTTTTTTGCCAAAAAAAAAAGTAAGGCTAACCCCTTTCCATTTTTGGCGAAAATTTTCGCGATTCCGAAAAGTGCTGGAATCAATTAATTGTAGCACTGGTCGGACGTAATTTTGCGAGAGAAATCGATCGGGCGCAGTCCCAATACGCTGCGATCAACGCATCAAAACTTACAGCCGAAAAACGAGAACCTGTGTTTCACTGCTGCTGCTGATTCCACGCTCTTTTCGCTGTGTTTTCTGAGTTTCTGGTGGTCCAAATAGTCAGGAAAGAACCATACAAATCGAATTTGAGAACAAAAATATCCAGACATCAAAATCGTAAGACAGCAAGGGTAACACTTCTAGATTTTCCGAGTTGAAAGTTGAACAGTTTTAAGGAATACTAGGATTTCTTCTCTCTTGCACGACGAGCACATTGTTATACTCGTCGGACAGAATCGATGCATCAGAATCTCAACTTGATAAAACTCAGGATAGGATGGTTACACGAAGCAAATGCACAAGTATTTTCTTTGGCACTTTATTAGTATAGGGTGTATGTATAATATTTAACGAATGCGTGTATTTACAGATCCTTACAATAATATGGCGCATATCAAGTCACAATGAGATAATAATGTGGGGTAAGTACGGAGAGTCCAACAATCATGCCTACTTGAAAACATACTTTCATAAGAAGGTACCTAAAAGGGAAGAAATCAAACATTTTCATTATAGTCATAATGATAAATGTCACCATAACTAATACGAAATTCAAGCAGTCCAACCGGTCAGAAAATGGTTTCCTGTTCATTGAAACGGTATAGTACAGTAGTTATTCAGAGCAAGCCTGCTGCAATTGTATGATGGTAAAGCGATTTACGATTCAGACGATACGCCTTCTTTTCGTCTACTCATAAAGTAAACGTATTCATTTTCTTAATCATTCTAGTATCCCTGTCCAACCGGATCGTGTACAATTCTCGTGGAATTTCGATAGTTATATGACTGTACAATTACAATTGTACGAATAAATAAAACTACTCAAATATTATTACGTGACTGTATATAAACCTTATACAACAATTTTGTAGTGTTACTATCTAGTAACATAAACATCGATCTCATTCACGCTCAATTCTTACACGTAGGGGAAAGAAACCGCATGATGGAATAAGGGAAACCAATAATATTGATCGAAAAAATTAATAAAAATCTGACAGAACCAATTAGAAATAGAAAACCGGAAAAATTAAAAAGATAATAATCTGCCAATATTAATCTGTATTATGAAACTTCTGCGATCGGATTATACAAGAATACGATTGGTAACGAAAGCGACTCTAACACATACGGGAGAATATTATTTCGTGCTACGCGAAAAGATGAATTGAGCAATAGCCAGAAACAGTATTTTGTCTTTGTGTATACGTTTATGTAATATACATAATAGTAAAGTGATAAAATAATAAATATTAACAACATAAAATCATAGAAATTTATAGCACGCGTAAATATGTAACTGAGAATAATTAAGTACTAGGTTTTATGATCTACATTAATTGCAAATTATCGAGTATAAATTTTGAAACAAATATCGGTAATTCCCAATAAACGCCAGTTTACAGTTCCAATCAGTCTGTGACAAATACAGGAGAAGCAACAAAATAAATAAATGAGAATAACGAAAACTATTTATCCTCCAACAATTTTCAATATAAATATTTAATGTTATCAAGATCCCGACAAAAGAACAAAAACTATAAATAGTATGAAATAATGATAACGATTAATGATCTTACAACTATTCTTCCTTATACAACTCAGCATAAAAGATCTGTAAGTTACTTTTTATTTTCGTTATGATATAATTGTAAATTACGATATTCTACTGGCTGGTCAAAATATACAACATATTGTACATATATCTTTGCGATTTTCGAAAAGTTCCCAAGATTTGATCAGTCAGTTTGCGATTTTAGCATAAACAGTGAAAAACCTCTCTTGAAATTTATTTTGAAGGTTAAAACAATATTATCAGGGGTTCTGCAATATCTCTATGCTAACCTCGTTAGTCGTTTTATTGTAGAAAACATACGAAAAACTATGATAAAAATAATGTTAAACAAAGAAAAAAAAATTGCATCATCTTTCGCATGAACTGAATGCATCCTTAATGATTTATTTCATCATTGATATAGGTACGTATACGATTACCGGTTACGTGCTACAACGGGATAGGCCGTGAATGCCGTGAAAACACATGGTAACGATTATTCTAATTTTAGGCACCAAAGTGAATAAAACAAAGGAGTAAATAATCAAACAAAAAGTAAAATACTTGAAAAATATTCTACAACCAATCTCCTAGTCTAACGTTTGAAACTCATCATATCGACGACTTGACGGACACGTACCTGAGATTTAGTAGTACTTCTTTTTATACTTACGGTACCGTTCCTCTTCGGTTTGTCTACGGAGTTGATTAATCAGATCGTTAGGAACGTACCACAGGTTATCAACATTGTTTAGAAGAGCTTCTGTCACTTGACAGCATACAGCGGCCATGTTAACTTGGGCTGTTAGGTCGGACTGATCCCTCGGATATATATAACGAGGCGGGAACAGAGACGGGGCGACAATCATCGCCACATTGTGAATTGACATTTTGTTTGAGCCTTGATTGTGAATGACCAGCTTAAGGAAATTCAGCAGTGCCTTTAAAGTGCAACGATGCTCGACCGGTAGAAGAAGTACCAAAAGATTCAGCGAATACGACAGTTCGCCAGGAGTTTTCACTCCTAAAACACAAAACGGTAAAAACATGATTAAATAACATTATCGCACCCTAAATCGCACCTATCGTAATTTCAGGTACCAACCGTGACTCTGATAATAAGCATCTATAAGTTCAACAGTGAGAAGAGGCTGCGGTAAATCTCTGAGTAATTTTTTCAGCACCGCCGAAAGATCATGGCACGGTGTGCGTCGCAGTAATTTATCGATCTCCTTAGATTTCGAATAGAAGTCAGTCTCCAACTCCGCGCAAAGCGCTTCAACCTAGAAACGATAGACGAGTTGTTACCAATCGTTACTATTCGATTTCAAACCCCTGAGTACTTCGACGTTGTTCGTACTTTTTGCTTGTGTCCCCCGACGCGGAGGATACCCTCTTCCCGAACTCCTCGTTTAGACAGCTCGTGTAAGAGCTTCTGAAAGATCAACGGAACGTTGCTCTCGTCGGCGGTCAATTGGCTGTCTCTGAGCAGGAGAGTGGACAAAGATACTCCGAATAAATTTCCTGCTGAAAGAAATTTGATAAAACCACTCGAACTTGAACTCAAAACAATTTCTTTCATAATTATGTAAACCACTTACCTTTACTCCTGCGTTTATTGGGCTTTCTCTTGGTTAAGGGAACATTGTACTTATCGAAAACGGCAGTGAGCTCAAGCCACAGAAGCGACCTAAGTCTGGTCAGGTCTCGCTGAGACAGTAACTCCACTCCATACTTCGGGTATCCGTCATCAACCGCAAGCACCTCCGAACCCCAGACCTGAAGAGCCAAAAAACGTTTACATTCAAACGATTTTCGGCTCGATTGTTGCTCTGAGATCAGTTTCTCTCACCTGGGACTTTGCTTCGTTGGTTCTGCACATTTCCTCGAAACTCAGGTGCCCGTGGGACGCGGTTCGGTTCAACGGATGCGTGATCAAATTCTCGTCCCCAGATCTGCTCAACCCATACAAACTACTATGACTCCGCGTCACAGTCGCATGACCTCCGGAGCTTCTCCTGGTTTTGGAAGAAAAAAAAAAAAAATGATTAGTGACTTGTGTAAATTTTCACTAAATTTTTAACAGTATCGCACATTCTGTGAGTTTCGTTTCAACAAATCATCACATGGCAATACCTCAGAGTAGCGTGTTCCTTAGCTGCTGAAAGCTTCCCTGCAGGCTCTACATCAAGGTGAGCAGTATTTGCGACTTCACTCGGATCGCTACCGCTTCTTCTCTGTATCGTTGGTCTCGAAAGATGAATAGTGCCGAGACGTTGGTAGGCAGTGAGTTCTATTCCCTCTGCATAAAAAAGATTTTCTACTCAAGTGAAATGTTCATCTTGATTTCGAAGTTTATATTACAAACCGCAGTGAAACAGGCAGTCTTTTTTATTAAACGATTCTTGCAAAATATGTGTAACAAATGTAAACCTACCCGAATTTCCGGCAACGTCTCCTTTCTGCGACCAGTTCCCAGCTCTTCTGAATATTTCCTGAATAGGAATAGGAGCCGGAGCTGGATGTGGTGTCTGATTTGAAATGGACGTTGGAGCACTAGGTAATCGACGCACAGCTTCTTTTTCCTCAGTCAAAGGGCGGTGGAATATTGATACAAAACTCGGCACATTTTCGCTGAAAGTAAAACAAAAATGCAGATGTTTATGCGTATAAATTGTGGCGAGTGAACTTAAAAGACGTCAGATATTTTATTCACTCAGCTTACCTGCTCTGATGAACGTCGACTGTAACTCTAGGCGGTGACGGCGGCAAAGCAGTCTCCAATGTTTCCCCAAGTACTGAATCCAGGGAATCTGGTGTCGCACTGCGAGACCTGGTGCCCGTGCTTGAAACCTGAGGTTAATTGTACGGATCAAAGTAAAAGCTATGAAGGCTTTTCAGTAACTCATTTCTGGATTGATTATTTCAGTATTTTTTCAATTAGGCCTGGAATCACACCTCGACATCTTTGAAAACGTCTCTAATATCCGGTTTCCGAACTCGCTGTTTTTGATTGAATCGTTGCTTGACCGTGTGGTTCAGAGATCTGACACGACGTCGAACCGCTTCAGCCTGAGCCCTGGACAAAGGACGAAGAACTGCGCCGAGTTGTTCAGGTTGAATCTCCCTCCCAGCTTTCCACGGCTCAGTTAATTCCCCAAGTCCAGCGGCTCGCAACCATTCAGCCTCCTCTTCCCCATCTTGAGACAAATTGAAAAATAAATAACGAACAACAGAAGAATATCAAACGGCCGATTATAATTGTATAGAAACAATATTTTTTTTCTTCCTTTTATATCATATCCATTTTTTTTTCTCATCAACATTGCCAAGGTCTCCTCAGCATTTGCTGACTATTCACTTTGCTAAATGGAGCATTGTCAATGAAATACACCTCAACTAGATCAAATAACAAGAGTCAGCACGGTGAAGTTATAATGACTCAGACACGGCCTTGCCTCGGGCTACAAGGTACATGACTAATATTGTCTATAACTATATTATAATTCATATTGATATTCCAAACATGATTCTTACCGTCGTAACTACGAGGTCCGTATTCCTCGTCCAGATAATCATCCAGTACTTTGGTTTCCTCGATCATTTTTTTATACTCGTCCCAGTACTCCTGCAGGTTGGCGGTACCCCCGCCATAGGTCGCTCCGTGTGCTCTATCCATCTCGGTGCAATTGGAGTCTGCAACTGTCTACGAGCATCAATGTTGCATCAATGAATGTCCGCATCCAGGCTTGTTTCCAACTTATATAAAATTCCTGAAAATAGGATTAAAAATGTCAGTACTACAGCGAATTTAGTTTTCCTAGTAGACAATTAGAGACTATCTTTCTATCCGGATTGTAATCATTGTATTATTGCTAGATTAGATAAGTAACTTGGCTGAGGATGAAATTCTGAAAGAGTCATTGGTTCTGTAGTTCCCGTAACAAGATGTCTTAAAAACATTACTGCGAAAGAATCGAAAACAGCATAAGATATGTTATAATAACAATAATATTACGACATTACGGTAACGATAATAGAACGAAACCAACCTAACCTCAGCGTATGACAGATCCCGGAGGGAGTGGAGGAAAATAGCCGATGGTTTAAAGTGAGGTTATCTGATCATCGCGAGGTCTCATCGAGCGGTATAACGAGCCTAATTACGGAACGTCGAGGCCCGTTATTCGCTGCAGGCGCGAACAATAGGGGGAATGACGGCAGAGGTGTTTTATCGGGGTAAATAAGGAAAGCAATGACGACTCGAGGTGTCGATCACAGGAATCCGGGCCCGTGCATGAACGCGAATGCGAATACGTGGGCAGACAGGCGGGAAGGCGAAAGACGAGGGGAGGCAAGCGGCACACCCAGCCTGCGGTGTAAATAATAGAAATTTATTTGACTACTTATCGCGGAGAAATTAATGCCAGGCAGACGACCGAGGCAGTTGGGCTCCGTTTCCTCGGTTTCTCCTCCCACTCGTCACCGCGTCTCTCTGATAGCGTGTCGGAATTTTACGGCAGACTATCCAATCTCTCGGACGAGGTTGAAGGTAGTAACGTTACTTTAACGATCTACATTTAGGAAAAATCATTACTTCGATCCTTAGGTTTGTGCGGAATTCAGCTAGTTAATATTCGTAACAAAGAAAACATGTTTCATATTTCGTTAAGCAAATTCCTTGGAAGACGTTCTAAAATTGTACAGCGACGATTTTTTCCATCGTGTTGCGTTGTGTAAACGTTACTAACTTCAGCCTTGTGCTCTCGGCGACCTGCGACGCGCGTTACGTGCGTATACAATTTAATATACATACGTGTATCGTGCATACGTCGTTGTTATTTATTTACTCACGCATAATAATATAATAACCGCGCGCGCGCGCGCATATGCATGATTGTTTTCTCTTTTCCTTAGCTTCGCTGGCTTCGCTCTTTACTCTTCTGTTCACCAGTTAATTTTTATATTTTTCTATTACAGATAGACAAGAAACATCGCGGTATAATTCATTGAGCTCGCATCGCCCGCCCGCCAAATTTACCTGCCATGCGATTTTTAATTAACTTCACTTTGTTGACATCCAGTCACCTGTTGCTCACTCACGTTCCCACACGTATTAACGCAGCCGGATACTTCACTTACCAACTCTTTCAAATGGCACCTGACTCCTCGGGCACCTGCGCCACTCCGATATTCTTTCTCAAATGTGACATTCAGTGCCATCTTGCGATTGTTTTTCAATTCTTCTCCGATCCCTCCGGAAAGACGTTTTCGTATCGCCGATATAGTAGATCTATATCTGACACGAAACACGTTTTTGGAACTAATTTTCAACATAATTCAGAAAGCTTGGATGCTAAAACCTTACCGTAAAACATTATTTGTCATCTGTTGATCCATTTCTACCGCAGGGCAGAATAAGGATTTACTCGATCGGATAGGTTTTAAGCGATACTGTTCATTCGGAAGATCTGTGCTGAAGCATTATATAAAAATCAGTTTGAATTGGGTCAAATTAATGTCGAATTTTAATATGCTGCATATGATGCATCGTCTCATCATCAAATGCTTTTGCAAAAATCGTTCTCTAAATTTCAAATGAAAATTAAAAATTCTAGCCTGGTATCAACCTGTGTCATGTCGTCGAAATTCAAATCAAGCTTGTGAATGGCGAAAATGGAAACGAATATTCTCAGATACCTAATTTCGAAAACATTGATTGAATGCAAACTCATAGTAGACCATTTGCGCGGCCATTACAGTTCTGAATGGAACAGCTCGTTTAGTTTCTTGTGACGAATTTCTACATTTGTCAAATAAATATATGCTACCTTCACTTGTGTACCTGCTTCAAACTTCAGACCCACAAATATGGCCAAGAATATTGTCACACTATTTCGATTGAAATTTTAAATGCTTTCATTACTCGGAGTGGATACTACGAGTCACAGTTATGTGATAGGTAAAATGATTATCAGAAGCTTTGATTTGTTTGCAGAAATTTGAAAACATTCCAGTGAGTTATCGTAATATTATTATAACGCACTCAAACCCTATGCTGGACGTGTCATTTTATTTTTTATTCCTTGTACAATATCGTGTTTGTTTTCATAGATGATCTTCAATCACGAGCAGCATGTTTAACGAAAAACAGTCACCAGCTTACATTAAAAAATTGCGGAGACAGAGGTTCTTTTTATTAGGACTGAGCGGTATTATCGGTTGCGGTATAATCGCAGAATATCTGAATTTTCACAACCAAGTACGATGCATAAGAGATAATAATAAAACATCGCCCGTTCACTGACTTATACACGATGCGAAATTGATTGTTTAATACTTCTGAATTACGACTGTCTCTTTTAGGTTGTTAAGTACACGCAGTCAGTTGCATATCGCGAGATTCAAGAAGCCAAAAAAGACTATACCGCCGAACTGATGAAAAGGAATCAACGATTGTTCACAACGGATCATCGTGATCCAACGTCGCAAAAATAAAACGGACAAACAATAGAAGCGAGGCAATTAAAAAAATCATAGAAATTTTGATAAAATGATGAAATGGCTTTCTGTTTATCCACAAAAAAATCTATTCGGAATATATTACAAGAGAACCGGAACACTTTTTGTCGCTATTCGCATCCTTACTTATCAATATGTTGCGCCTTATTGTAGGCAACCTAAAGTACACAGCGATTTTGAATGCGCAATCGTTGACAGATGACTTGAAAGATGATTACCCCTGTGAAAATTTCGTGATTAGGTTAATACGATGAAGTTTATTCTGCGATAAGTTCACATTGTCTTGTTAATCCTTGTCTTCGGTAAGAAAGGTCCAACTTCCGAAATTACGATGAAATAACTGAATAACTGTTCGTGCCAGGCTTCTGTTTGGCGCCACTTACGTTAAACTTGGGAACCAAAATTGGGTGTTATCACTGATTCATGTGCCGAGAATCGAATGAACGAGCGTGCGTAGTACGTAGCGACAGTAGTACGGTAGTATTGCGCGTCCTGACACTGCGCGTGTTTGACGTGCAAATTGGGTATTGTTGATAAGAGTAAAGTGCGCATGAAAAAGTCTCGTAGCGCAATTAGTACTTAAGGATATAGCAAAAAGAGATGGGAAAAACGATAATTGGAAAATGCGCGGTATTGTGTACGGCGATAGGTTTCATTACCCTATTAATCGCGTTTACCACACCCAATTGGATAGAGACAGACGGTACATTGGAGAGGCCAAAATTAGTAAAAATCGGTACGTATGCAAGATACAAAACAGACAAAAACGCGTCGATATATGATAAGTTGAGTATAAAAATGAAACTGAACCCATCGTCGAGGCATGACACATTTTACAGAGGAAAATGTAAATGGCAATTAAATTCGATGTGCACCTTTTGTAGGACTTTGGCAGGTATGCTTCCAAGGTCCCCAGGATATGAAACACTTCTTCGAGTCGACCAGGTCCTATGGTTGTTTCTGGGTCTTTGAGGACCTCTACTACGACATCTTTGAGACTTTCAACATTAAGATGCCAAGCTCCTTCATTGCGGCGCAGTTCTTCTTCACTCTCTCCATGACGCTGCTTTTCATCAGCGGCGGCTTGGCCACTCTGTTCACTTGTTGTTCCCAACACCACAACAAGTACCAGCTACTCCTCCAGGCAACTGGCTCGATCTTGTTGCTTGCCGGAGTCTGCGAGATGATCGCAATTAAGATATTTGTCACCGAAGACAAGGCTTACTACTGGCTGCCGGACTGGGAGCACAACGTTCTAAGCTGGTCTTTCATCCTCGCTGCTATCAGCTGTGTATTTACAACCCTTGCAGGTGTCCTATTTTTTGCTGATGCCAGGAGGCACAGAATTACCTTGATACAAATAATACAGCAACGACATTACACGCCTAGTACTACAATTTAGGTTTTTAAAAATAGTAACAGAGAAGCTAGATAGTAAGAGAGTGATGTGGATATGTGACGCACAAATATTTTTGTACTCATTTGACTTATACTTCAAGATCTGAGACATATCAAGTATTTGCTTTTTATTTCTATCTCATTATTTGTTTTTTTTTTTCGGAAGATGAACTTTACAAATGCTCAGAATTTTGAAAAGATACGATAGGCCTTAGCCTGTAATACCTGATCATGCTTCATGCTGATTGATCTGCACTGAATCTTTATTTACAAGAGGCTTTGACTCGACGGTTACGTGATAATTATAATGTGCCTTGACCTTGGTCTTACATATGCTCACGTATGTAAAAATATTGTATCTATTATTTATTGCATATTTTTTTTCTCAAGAATAAAAAACATTAGAGTCTCATATATTATGTACACAGTTTGTTGTAAATAAGAATGTCAGGAACATTTTCAATTGAAATTTGACACACTCGTGTAACTGTTATTAATTTTTTACTTCTGTCACATATATTATGTGAGAATTATTTTTAAATAATGTTTTCATTTTGTAATCAAGCTACTTATCAGCAATATGTATTTTTGTATTAATACTCATTGTACATTTGTAAGTAGGGTAGCTAAGTTACATCTCAAGTCTGATGACGGAATAGTATTTCCCCATAAAAAATTAATAATCTTGTTTCGAAAATATATTTAACATAATATGTTTGCATACGTATCATACACATGTATATTAGTTTGAAAAATTAATTTAGTTTATTTTTCTATGTATGTATATTTCTTTTTCAACCATAGAGATTCCGCATAAAGGAAATATAATAAAAAGAATGAATAATTTATAAAAATTTTGTCAATATAGTTATTCACTAGTCTACGCTGCCAGTGTTTAAAACAGGTATATATTATTTTTCGCTCACTCACCATAGTCTCGACTCTCTAGTATGTTAATACAAGAGATTCTTGATTCAGAAAAAACATAAAAATTTGTTTACGATTAATACACAATTGTCGGAGAATCAACGTCCGTTGATTATACTGCATCATATGTAAATGTGTATAAAATACTTTAAAATCGTGCGTGAAAATATTACTTAAGAAATAATGTATCATTACTATCGATAAAAAAATTTATAGTTATATATATGTATATATATTTATAAAGTGTAAAAATGGACGGAGTCAATTTTCCTTGGAAATTATTGGATGATTATATGATCAATTTATATATAACCAGTGCGATGCATGCCGTGATGGCTCTGAGGAGTGGGATGCATTTGCATGACTAAATTGCGTGACTGAACACGCATTTTGTAACCCATGCGAGCATCGAGGTATAGAAAGAAGGCGGCAAAAGCATGGAACATGAAAGATATAACAGCAAAAGCGTAGGACCAGGAGAGATGATTGAAGTTCGGATACATGAGCCAGTCTCTGCGCCAGCACTGTCCCCCAAATACGGAAACGGCCATGAACAACGACACAGCTGTAAAGAAAACAGGAAGCTTGAGAAAATCGACGACGAGATTCAAACGTTTCAATCAAAGTTATCGTAGGGAAGATTCTGACCAGTTATTGCGTTGAACACACAAGCGATGGAGCTAAGTATCCATTCGTATCTGAGAACGAACTGCAGCGGCCACCTGATGAGTACTAGAGCGATTATTGCCTGGCTAGAGAAAGAGTAAAGTAACCCAATCGTGACGAATCCCTGAACCGCCATGAGCCACGGGGGCAAAAGCCACTCTCTAATGACGTAGTAGTAATCAGAAAAGACATGGTGACACCCGTTGAACAGTTCAGGAAACTGGTAGGCAGGGTGGCGATAGTCGCTGAAGCAGTAAGTCCAGAGTCCCATATTTTTGAATTCGCTGAAAGTCTCCTCGTACGACTCGAGCCAGTATGGACTAAAAGCAGAGTGAAAATCAGTGCGTGAAGTCAATTAGTAAAATGAGTGACGATCAACCGGTGGTTAATTTACCTGGTAAAAGCCATGAGGAGCATCAGTCCAGCGACGTAAGTAACGAGGCCACCGAACACGAGAGCGTCTGGAAGAGAAAAGAATTTCATAAATAGCTTTTGCATGCTGCAACTAGTCATCAACCATAACCGTTATACATTTGAATTATCTGTCAATAGAAATATCTTCAAATACGCACTCGAGGCTCGATGATAATCCTTCATCTCCATCCTGACGTTGTGCGTCTGGACCCTGGTCGCCTCCACGGGGTACAAACACCTGTTAAAACAGTTCGAAATTCAATTGTTTACTAGAATACTATAAAGTGCGGACCGTGATGCATGTAAAATAGACGACGCTCGTCGACGGTCGCCACGCCTTGTCCACGGATCATGCAGAGTTTAGATTCACCATTCGGTAATGAGCGTGAGCACGGTGAGCGTGAGTGATGACCCTTTCACGCAACTTTGCCAACCTATCAGAAGAATATTTTTTAAATGGCGCCAAAACAATTATGCAGATTTCTTATTTCTATGGAATCACAATAATTCTTCAGATGTTTCAATGGCGCTACAATAATTCTTCATATTTCTCATTTTCAAGAGTGTCGTTTGACGGTATTGAAACTCCATAAATACAAGAATACATAATATACTTCATTTTATCGATTTATAACATGGACAATTTTCTTAGAAATATATAATGATAATTACAGAACGAGGTAAGACAGGCAGATTTATATTCTAAATCTAAATTGTAAGTATAAATATATTAGGAATTTTTACTTATAAAATGTGTTTTTATTTTTAATATTTAGGACCCCCAGCTGGTTAAATAAGTGCGTTTCAAAATTACAGACGCTATCTAATCGGTGCACATTTTCTCAGGAACGTCACAATTGGTTGATTTTTAGTCTATTGTTTCGATTTTACAGACAATATTTAGAGATTTCGCTATCAGTCTTGACATTACGCCAGAGATCTTCAGATTTTCTTCACATTCGTGCCTAAACGATAATATTTCTTAATAAAAATACAACGTTTTGTTTTTTTTTAAACGGACCCTAATCTATTTCGAGGTTTAAAGAAATTTCTTCCGGGTTGGCAACGCCGGACGACGCTCGAACGGCGATTCTCGCGTTTCGAGTTATCTTCGATAGTCGTGGTCGATCCAAGGATCTCTGTCACTCGATCGGTAACAAAAATTGAGATCGAGATTACCGCCGGTCGGTAACACGGTCATCGATCGAGAAATATCGGACATACCCCACTCGGTTCTGATACTGGTAAACGATACGTCGATGAACATCGATTAGAAGGGTCCAGGGGAATCTCGTTACTCAGCTGCCTGTGCAGTTTCTGCAAAATATGCCGAATGCCTGAATGCGAACGTCTGCAGACAGCGTAACGGACGTCAACAATCCACGGAGTGCTGAGTTCTTCTCGTTGTTTTTTCCCGGCTAATTTGAATACCTGTTTTTTTGATAAAACAGTGAAAGGTGAGGAGGCTGGCCTATCCCGATCCGCTGGTAAACTCCTGGCAGATCTTCCGATCGTTGCACGTACACAATAGTGATTGATAAAAGTGAGTTATTGGCAGTCAGGTGTCGTGCGTACGTACGTGGTACGGTATTCAAATTCCGAGCCGATTAATCCGGTTCTCAGTTATTAAAAAAATCGACAGCGTCAACAGCCCGAGATAAAAATAAGACACGTTGTTATACCTGTTCTGAGAGGGGAGTTGGAACTAGTATTTCTGCATATTCTCGATGCCATTAGTTGAAACTACGTTGAGATAATCGATCGTTTCAAACGGTGGCATGAGGGCATTTTATATCCGCGATAAACAAATTGAGTGAATAATAAAAATTAGTATATAATCGTAAATCCGTGTACTACTATCGCTTTCACGCATTTCTACCGCATCCAGAGTCGTTCTCCTTCGATATTCCAAACTGACGTGCGCCGTTTGAATCGGCTGGAAAAATCAGTTGGGCGAACCGTATACAGGTATCGTTGACCAGGCGATGTTTCAAGCCTTTCAATAAACGTATCGGTGTCACATGCAGTTCGAAGAATTCGTAATCCAACAGTGTATTCTCTTGGCTCACTGTAATTTGCCCGCTATGAGCTCGGTTCAGATAAAAATTGCGTATATATGTGTTGGCGGAGGCAGTGACCACGTGACCTGTAAGGGCTTGATTTCTTTTTTTCCTTTCCGTTAATGCCGTCTCTTGAAAGGGAATCTTAAAAGCCACGTGGTTACCCCCTGCGCCACGCATGCACAATTTTTATATCAGAGTCGAGCGAAGTGGGCAAATATTACAATCCAAAACTTGTGCATGTTCAGGTGAAAAAATTCAGCTGCCTCTCAACAGACTTGTCAATGATTAATTATTAGACGATAATCTGGTAGGATTTATAACAACAACGATGAGCCGGCAGAAATTACGCGCTATGCCAAATAATGAAAGGACCTTGAGATTAACCCGATTCATCATTTTTACTAATATTATAAGATAGATTATAACATATATCATTCGGTAGATACATTTGCGATACCGCGTGCACTGTCAGAATCGAATTCTCGAGTTTGCAAAGCAAACGACAAATGGACAAGACGCCGTGAGTTTTACCTAGATAGAGAATTATTCGATAGTATTTTAATACGATTGTTAAAGGGTTAATCCTCTCACGCTTTTATCAATGAGATTATTTAAGAGTTAACCAACAACAATTCATTTCAGGAGAGAAACAACCGCCGATATTTAGTGAAGTGTGCAGAGTTTATAACTGAAAAATAACAGGTGTGTTTCAATTTTGTATAAATTATAACAATACAGGATTCTTTTACAAAACGGTATCTAAACACATTATTAATATATGACTGCCGCTGACCAATTTAAAATTATATTCGTACAACAGTACGCCAATTTCCATTGCCGACTGTTTACCGATATATATATATAACTCCGCGACCGCAGCCACTTTTTTTTATCACCTCGAATCTGTTTCGTAATTAGTTATGTAGTATTACCTACTACTTTAAGGTACTCTCTGTGAATTTTTTCAGTATATAATGAAAGTTTGAAGTAGGACAAAAAAAATGTTGGCATAAAAAAGTCATGTTTTTCTATGAACTAGTTAATGCAATTATAACATATATTGCATTAAATAATTTATAGAAAAAAAAAAATTTTTTATGTCAATATTTTTTTTTGTCCGACTTTAAACTTTGATGATATGCAAGCTTAAGAGGGGGAGAAAAAAAAAACATTTTCGAAACCAGTAAATTAAAAACTCTGAAAAAATTCACAATGAGTACCTTTAAGTAGTGCTACCGTACAACCAATTATGGAACAGATCCGAGAGAATGAAAAAAAAAAGTGGCTGAGTTGGTGGAGAAACACCCATACATGTTTAACGAAAAATAAGACGATGGCAAGAATATTTCAAGTTGTAGAATTTTTCCTTTGCCAAAAGTCTGACATTACAACCGAGACATCCCGGTTTGCGAAATTGGTTTTTACAACCTACTAACGGTTCACTACTAATTTGAATTTTAACGACGATTTTGGCGATTCTGCCGAAAACGGGCGAAGTTCATATAGCCGTGTTGATCTTCATACAGCAAAGGTCCCGGGAACAAACGAGGCGTTACGGGATTAATTAAATCAGCATTCCGTGTACGAAGCAGTCGCGCACTAATTCAGTCCGGGATAAATGTTTTTCCTTATCCGCGCCGCCGCGCCGGTCCGAAAATGGGGAATCGCAGTTAAAAAGCAGACGAATTAAAGTAAACACGAGATAATACGAGTGTGCCAAATGCATGGATGTAGATGTGTTTGTACACCTGTTCGATGGAAGCGAGTTGTTCATCGGCGTGTTGTATACCTATTTAAATTGACGGGAAAGCCGCGTGTGTCTCGGTTGCGTATATAATGACGGTGACTATACCGATTCCGTTCACTTCAGGCGGGATTCCGAAGGAGTGGAATGTGTCACAAATGTCAGGGTTCGCAAGTAATCACTGCATCTACATTTCTCCTGCTTTTTCTATATTCCCCAGTATCGGTAACGATCGTCCGAAGGTGGTGGCGCACAAGTGTCATCGTTGAAATATGAACATCAATGGTCAACGATTCGGTGTTTCTGTCGCGCTCGAACGGCTCAGTGACAACCTTGACAGTGACGAAGAATGCGACTGTGAGTATACCCAATATTCTAATAATTGCCATTCCCGTCGGGCTGGTAAGTTACGATGTAGAAAAATTTTACTCGGCACGTTCCCCGTCGCGTTTCGAACCAACGTCAGTGAACGAAGTGAAAGTTTCCATTTTCCTGAACTCTCAAGTACAAATATTCAATATACGTGCATGCCCTGATTTTTCCATTCGGAAATTGCCCGGTGCGAATTACTTTTTCAGACATTAAAACCAAGCAAACCACAATTCTCGAACGACGAGATTTCGTCCATTCGAAGATGACTAACAAGTTCAACCAACCTCGATCGTACTTTCGATTCCAATAAAAAAGAAAAAAAAACGACATTATAGCAGAGAGTCAGACGCGCCCAGCGGCATTTCGATAATTTATTCCCGTGATATTGCAGGAAGGGCGCCAAACGAACGACCTTGTCTGCAGATCGGTTCGAGACGAAACCTTGCACCTGATCACCGAATTCAATCGTCGCCTCAAGATCATAGCTGCAAACGTTTTCTATCAAATTTAAAGACGAATTATACCGAAGTTGCAGGGTAAAAAGTCAGAAAAATAAAAGTAAAAAATCATAGTTCTGATGAATGTAGTAATTGCGATGTAATTTGTGTTTACACACGACGTAAACGATAGCTGTGTCAGCATTGTCGGACAAGAAGACACGCGTCACGGCTATATCTAATCAACATCAATTACAACTTTCGTAATTGAGGTCACGGGTGGATCAATTGAGTGTATAAGTTACACGGGAGATTATTTTGGCAACTGAATTAAGTAATACGCGTTATACATATTGATGCAAATATTTCAAGGGGCATTTGATTACGTGATATGTTGCGTTGCGAAACGTGCCGAGTCAGACTTTAGCACAGTGATTTTTGATGAGATTTTCTTCAGCTCGGCCTGCAGCTGGATTGAATTCGTAAATAAGCATGATGCAATTCGCGTATACCTATAAGTTATATTTGCAAATTTCCACCGCTTGAATAACAATTTTTTCCTTATATCCTCGACACCGTGCGCAGTTTGCTGCAATAAACGTTTCTGACTTACAGCGGAATGCGAGGGACTGGAGAGGGCGGATTTTGAAACCGCCATGACCGCGACTGGATATGGAAAGTACAACTACCTGCTCATGCTCGCCATGTTCCTGCCGTCATGGGGGAGCATATTCGACGTTTCCAACATGTCGATGATCTTACCATCGGCCGAGTGCGACCTTGGCTTGGCGCTAATTCACAAAGGCGTTTTAAACGCCATCACGTACGCCGGTGAGTGATTACCGAT
This sequence comes from Neodiprion virginianus, assembly GCF_021901495.1. NCBI lineage: Eukaryota > Metazoa > Arthropoda > Insecta > Hymenoptera > Diprionidae > Neodiprion > Neodiprion virginianus. The sequence goes on along the minus strand of NC_060879.1, from coordinate 1,018,850 downwards.
ACGTCCAACCGGTGGAAACTTGATCGTTTGAAAGGAAAAATTCTAGAAATATGTTTATCAGGATGCGATTGACAGTTACGTGTGTGACAATTAAAGCAAAGTAACTGCCGTTACGATATCTTCTCCGTTCGAAGCATAACCCGCAATTATCTTGAGACAGAGATAACCGTAGAAACGACGATTTTGTCAACAGGCACGATAAGCACGGCGATGGTTTGGGGCTTCGTCTCGGACGTCTACGGTAGAAAAAAGCTGCTGATCTACGGCTACCTGGCTGACTCCCTCTGCAACGTAATGAGTGGAGTATTTTCGCAAAATTTTTGGGTCCTGCTGGTCTTCAAGTTCGCCAGCGGCTGCATGTAGGTTTCGAATTATGAAATGAAATCGGGAATACCGCTATCCGATGAAACGCCATCCAAGATTCATGAACCAACTACAACTACTATCTCCTCTTTTCGCCACAGCATGAACGGCCCGTACGCAATATCGATGTGTTATTGCGCCGAATTTCACGGTGAAAAACATCGCTCGAGAGCTATGCTATTCCTCGGGCTGTTCTCCACCGTTGGAAACATCGCCGTTCCACGTATGAATAATCCACACTTACAAGATTAACCGACGATATTATATACAGAGATATGTCGCGTTATCTCATCAGGCGCGATTGGCTCGGTAGCGATAAGTCAGGATCGCAATTATCGCAATGCAACTCGTCCGTATGCAATGTTGCAGTTCTCGCATGGAGCGTGATACCGCATACCTGGGAGATAGTCTTGTTAGATGGCCTCTTTGTCTACAACTCCTGGCGCCTCTTCCTGACCCTCTGCGGGCTTCCAACGCTGGTCGGCTTCATGGCAATAATATTCTTTCCCGAGTCGCCCAAGTTCCTAATGTCGAGGGGTCAGAACGACGAGGCTCTTCTGGTATTCAGAAAGATGTACACCATGAACACCGGCAAACCCCCGGAAACATACCCAGTTAGTAAACGGTGTCCTTACCGTTAATCGTAATGTAAGGAAATAAAGTGTGTCGGAATTGAACACCGATCTTATCTCAGTCTCCGCATATCCAAAATCACGTAAATAGGTTACTCGATGTTACTTATTTATTGCCGTATATTCTGTTTGCTGAAAATGCCAGTTTCTGGCGTCAAAAAAGTTGCAAAATTAATACCACAAACACTAAAGAATAAAATATCAATCTTATTGGATATGTTGTCTGACTGGTTCAACTAAAGCGTATGCACATTGTTTCACCTTATTTCCTTATTACGTCGTGCCTCTGTCGAAGACAGTCTGTTGACGGATCCTTTGCTCCCTTCGTTAGGTGATCTCGCTTGAAAACGAGAAGAACATTTACGGATCGAGGAAGAGCATGCAGCAATCGATGAGCTCGGATTCACTGGATGGATGGCGAGGTGTTTTGAAGGGATTTAGCGAGGGTCTGAAGCAGATGAAGCCGCTTTTCCTGATGCCGCATTTGGTCAAGCTGTTGCTGGTAGTCAGCATTCAATTCGGAGGGATGCTGGCGTGAGTGGAAACAGTTGGATCAATTGTCTGTCACTCGCACGACTGTCTTATCCATTTTCTTCCAGGCTCAACACGATACGCTTATGGTTGCCACAGTTGTTCACGATAATAGAAAATTTCGATGACATCGGTTACGACGACACCAAGGGACCACCGACGTTCTGCGAAATGCTTGACATATCAATGATCGCAGAGGCGAACAAGACCAGCTTGAACTCGACAACCATCGATCCCCGACATTGCGAAAACGTGAGTATAAACGATCGGTGATGATCGTTTTGTTCGGCGGTTAATTTTGGTAAAACTTTCAGATGGTCGTGGACGAGTCGGTTTACATCAACATCGTTGTAATATGCATAGTATCGACAGTGTTTTTCATTTTCATGAGCGCGGTGGTGAACATCCTCGGACAGAAGAACATACTACGTAATTATTACCCTCGCATATAGCTACCCGGTAAAAAATCGATCCAATCACCCGATAATTGTACGGAAAAATTTCAGTTATATGCTACGGAGTATCGATGATCTGCGCAGTGTCGCTTAACTGGTCGGCAAACACCATGCTGACGTTGTTCCTCTCCTGCTTGTTCGTAGCATTGACGAACATCTCTGTGAACGCGCTGATCGCGGTGACGGTCGATCTGTTTCCGACAACGTTGAGGTTGTATCATCGTACGCTGGTCGTATTACAATTCACACCCTGATTTACCTTACCCTTGTAACGTGTTTTAGAACAATGTCCGTGAGCTTGATCATGATGATCGGTCGATCCGGTTCCCTGATAGGAAATCTCTTATTCTCAGTACTGCTACTGCACGGTTGCGTCGCCCCTTTAATGTCGATCGCCGGATTACTGCTGGGTAATTAATCACCGTTCGTACATTGATCGTTAATCGTCGAACCAATTTGTCAATTAATTTAATTAACGTCTCCTTCATTGCAGTGTGCGTCCTGCTGACCCTCTTCATACCGAAACCGGCCGGAGGACTGAAATAACGACTGATAAAACATTGTATGAACCGTTGATGATGTTTCTCGAAGAAAGTGGCGCGGTGCTGTAGACACGGTCACGGATCGCGAGATGCCATTTATAATCATAAAACCATAATAATAAACGAGTATGCGCCAAACGAATACCTCGATTCTTGTCACTTTTTTCATTCCTTCCCTGACTCGTTTTTGTCCCCTTGCGTCGAGGCTGTCTCCTCTCTTCAAGGCGATCTTCAAGACGCCATCGTCTGCCCACCGTACACCACGATATGACAATACGACGGTCTGCAGCAAGGCGGACGTCTCGTACATAGGTGTGTGTTCGATATCAGGTGGTGGATGGGTAGCTGCGGAGGCATAAGGGCCTTGAAGTTTCACTTTCGACACATCCTGGAGAGCCTTCCATTCCAGCCTTCACCCACATGCTCGACTTCCCGGCTCAGCGTGCGTCGAATGCAAACGGTCACTGCGTTATCTGTTCCTCTGATCTCCTCGAGCCCACCGATTAGCCACCAGGTACTTCGAGTCCCTGTTCGCGATTCCGCGGCCACAACGGAAGGATTCAATTGTCCGGCCTAAGAGTCCGAAGACAATTTGTCACCGTCAAAGGACTCGAGTCTGACAATGAAGTATGATCGTCGGAGTCGACTCGTGAAAGGTGCGCGAATTCGAGTAGCCTGGAAACTTGTATCTCTCTCTCTCTTTCTTTATCCAGTCCAGATCATTTAACGGTCCTAAAATGCGGAAAATCGTAATTAAACACCATATATTTACATGCCTACCGTTCGAAGGACGCGCGAGAAGCGTTATACGAGACGCTCGATATCGCTACATAGTGTTGTTAAAAGCAGCCGAATTGCTTGACGGTCGAATTAATGATAAATCGTTTATTCAGTGACACGGATATCATCGTGCTGTATATAAGTGCAACGGGAGGATTGATTGCCAATGCCGAGCATCGCTATAGAGAGAAAAATCATCCCACTGTGATGATCATTACCGTTAATTTCAATCTCTTCTCTTTCTTCTTTATTTCTCTCTTTTTCCTCTCGCTCTCTCTCTCTCTCTCTATTTCTTTCTGTATAACAATAAAGCTTCTTCCTATCGCGTTAATCAACCACCGGAGTGACGAGCAAACCTGGGGTCTGCGGCTAATACGGTTTGAACTTGATTGAAAAGTAGCGGAGAAACCTTTGTGAAAGACTTCCTGTCCAGGATTTGGAGGATTCCTTCGTGTTATGCCTGCTACGTATTTTGTACGTCGGATCACCTCGAACGGCTAAGTCACTTTGTACTGGTTCAACGATCGTTTCGGCTCTTGAATATTCCATTAACAGATCGACGAACAGTTGCGACCGTGAAACCGCTCACTCAAATAAATTACTTTTAGACACTTCCCCATTTCGCGCGGGTTCGCGAAGGGTGTTCGAGGCTACGAAATACGCAGCTCTGCATTGTCATCGACGATTACGAAGCTCAATTTTCATTAAAAGATCAGCAATTTATCCCACTTTGTCAACCCCCAAAGTGTCCAATTATTATTTCGAGACAAAGACGCGATGGTTCGGGTTCGTAGATTTAAACGAGAGGATTGACCGCTGTCATAGCCCCGAAAACAACGCCGAAATTAGGAGCTACTGAAGAGAAGAATCAACCAAATGTCGTACCGGTCATTGAACGCTTCTTTACGGAATAATAATGGGATTCAAATTCATACCTGAATTTTCCACCGTCAAATGCGCCTCACATTTTTACCTTCCATATGCCAATGAGTATGGTATTAGGATTCGAGGTATCGCTGAGTGATTTCGTTGAAAAAGTTTGGGGTGAAAATCCCCCCCCCCCCCCCCCCCCCCCCTCTAAAAAACCGTACAAATAGAGGAAAAAATAGAACCGATAGTTGGTGAAGTAAATCCATTAAACTGACATTAAGTTGGCACTTTAATCAGACCGAATGTACGTAGAGCTAACTATGTAGACTTTATAGTCGGCCCGAGTTATAATCCCTGCAGAGAGCGACGAAGTCGCGCACCGTGACGCCAATCATTTACATTCGGTCTTGGCTGCCACAACTGCTCCTTCTCTACCTTCCTCATGCATCCGTCTCTCTCTGGGTACTGCTGCACAGACCCAGCTGCTTCTCGCGATGAGTGCTTCTCCTCTCTTTTCGTCTTTCTTGTGATTTTCTTCCTTTTCTTTTTTTTATCATGTTCCCAACATTCTCTCTTCCTTGTTCCTTACTTTATCACAGCGAATCCCACGCCCATTTAAACGCGCTCACCTCAGGATTCGAGATTTCAATTATTCATGCGTATGTATGCGCATAGTTGGGTTTCTTGTCAACGTTTCATAATCAACAAAGTCGAAAAAAAAACCAGCCAATTAACAGGATCAACCAGCGTTGCTTCGTCTTTTTGCCCTATTTTCTTTTCTTTTTTTTTTGAAAATTCCGACAATCGAAAAAATAAATTTTTTTTTTAAATATTGAGATGATCTACCGAGGTTACGTCGATTGTTTCAATGTCATTTTGTGACCCCTTTAAAACTGCGTCAACCGCAAGGTTGCTGCGCATGAAAGAAACTTCCAGAGAATTTTACCTCAGGGCATTTCTCACAATGTATATTACATACATAAAGAAAAAGAACAATCAAAAGGATCATAAAACCTGCAGCTACAAGAGAATCTGAACGCGTTATACAGAGCCAGGGAATGTTGCTGCATTACAGACGTGCGCGGTGGTGGTAGCAGCACGTTACGGGTGGAGATTTAAAAACCGTTTCATCTCTGCACGCATAGTTACTTCCTGAAATTGATACAATGAATCAAACCTGCGGAATATCGTCATTGTTTACCCGTTATAATAATCCACGGAGCGTGGTGACTCCGGAAAGCGTCCAGAATTTTGTCAATTCAAATCGTCCCAACTGTAACCCGCGATCCTCGAGGGATCGTTTTTGGTACGGAGACTGGATAAGGAGCACCAACTCAAACGGGAGAATTGACAAAATCTGCCCCCTAAAATAGTACACATTAGGTTTCTTTTTTTTTCCAACACTACCATCGCGAGTCTTCATTTTGTACCGAAGTGACATTGGTTGCTGGGATGCCTAAGATCGATTAATCGTTGATCTTGCAATGTGATTGACAGAATCGCCCAATACTCCCTCCACTGTATTCGGTGCATACGGAACACCAGTGCCATCTTATTAAAGGCAGCTATTTATTTACATGAAGTTAGTGCTCCTTATCTGTTTTTGGTTCCACCCTCCGCAGGGCTTCGTTATTACAAGGAAAAGTGAGCGAATGGCGGAACCGACAGCGAGTCTAGCCAGCGAATTCGTGCCGATCTCGGACCGCTAGATTGCCGATGGCGCGTAGCGTGTGAACCACTGCACCTAGGTTCTCACTGTTCTTATACCGATTTTCTTCCGCTATCTCGCGTCTTCCTCACGTCGGCGATCTGCGTAGACAGCGACATCGCGTGATTGCGTGAACGGGATTTCTCCGCGGACTTGGCTAGTTTCGACCGTGCTGTTGGACAATGGATTCGTCCCGTCCGGGTCCCCGTGCTTCTGTAAGTATACATAGGTATAATCACGCGATTGCACCCAGACCTCGAGTCGGTCATGAAAAAGGGTACTTTTTCACTAACCGAATCACTCTCTGTTCCAACGATCCGGCAGCGGGTGAGAAAAAATTTCGCCTACGACGTCTTTTTGGCTCCGAGTTGGTAGAGGAGAAGAAGAAAGGATCATTCGTCTCGACGACCGGCTAAACTCTAATCGATTCGTAACACTCTGTTTGCCGATCAGAATTATACTCCTAAGTAAATATACCCACTACTGCTTTGACCACGCAATGGACCAGACGATCTAGGTGTCGACACGTGCAGGAACGGGAATGGTCGAAAGACGATTCGCCGGATTCACGATAATGGAAGAGTAATTCACTTGGCGATATGAAGGATTTGGAACGACCTTGAAATATTTGTTTTTTCACCGACGTGGCCGCAGTCAGTCATACTTTTCTTCCTTGCGCGAGTCGATGATCATCGCGGTTGGCACCTGGTTGCCTAACCGCGATGAGGTCGGTCATCCGTTACATCAGTTAAAAAGTTTTTGACAATCGGAGGAAACGAGCACCGAAGTGTCTCCGTGGTAGCCTGCATCCTTGTACAGATAATCGCAACCTTCGCGTTAACGACGGAACAATATCGGACGTCCAGACGGTGAGCACTCGGTACACGGTTGAAAAATTGCAGCTGAAATCGGATAAGGAGAACGGTCTCATTGCCGCTTCTCGTAGAATCCGCAAGGAAGAAGAACAGCAAGAGAAAAAAAAACAAACGCCCCGTGATCGATGACCCCTTTCCATCAGATCCGGCGACTGGCTCACAATCGGTTTGTATTGACACTGGCGAGCTAAAAGGTAAGCCTGATCCAAGTTCACGCTCTCATTGCCTGGGATGATGATGAACAATTTGCGGAATCGGTACGGCTCGGCGGGTATAATGACGGTAATGGGAAGTGCAGAATCACCCTGGGCTTGGCTTATTCTTCTCATTCTTATTATCTATCCCTCGGTACTATTACAGCCATCGTGGAGCTGTGCACAACTAGCCGCAGCCTTCGCATCGAGTGCCCGCGGGCCGGCAGAGGGATGGACGTCCGACCGCGGACGGATCACACCTTAATAAAGCGACGACTACGGTATATTCAGCGGGCTCTCGGTAGTCCGTCGCTTACTTTGAGGCCTCTGAAAGGCAGGCGTGTCCGAGCGGATGATGATTCGTGGGAAGCGCGTTTCAGCCGCGGAAAATCCTTCGGCAGGGTTCAACGTTACGGCCTTAGAGCTGTGGCATGGTGAAGATAGTTGTAAATCGGAAACCGCGCATATCCTCGAGAGGGCGATATGTCTGACTAACAATAAGCTTTTGGCGTCTTTTTTTTCGTCGGCTCGTCATTTGCAGCAAAATAAGTTCCTCGTCACGCCTTCCCAGAAGCCCTTCAAACGACACCGTTCATTACAAACTACCCGGTGGTCCGGCTTGCATTTCTCAACCTTGAGGGGTTGTCGGGGATTGTAATTGCCTTGAAGACAGCAATTACCAGGGGAGAGTTTACCCGACCTTTGCTTTTTACCCACCCGGTCCCACAGCACAATGGAACCTCGACGTCAATCAGAGGCCTGCAGGATACCAGAAACTTCAAACTCCTCTCGTGATTCTGCTTTTTTTTTCATACTCAACGTCTTAGCACTATAATGGTTACTTATGCCAGTACGGAGGCGCTCGGAGTAAAACGTCAACACGCATTCACACCGATAAATTTTCAGCGGGACGATGGCACGTGAAATCAATCTGCCATGGAAGCTATACCATGACATTTAATTCCTGATGTTGTCTCGTCGACATGCGGGGCATAGGGTGACCCGCGATCACGACATTTGACGGTAAACCAGTTAATCGATCATGGCCCAGTTTTATTTCTGGGACAAACGTTCTGGCGCGTAATGGGACCAATTTTTCTGCCACATCACTATTCGGTACCGGAAGATGCGTGTAATTTGGATGCGACGCGGATAGCGGTTCCCGCTATTGCTCTGCATTTCTTTAAAAAAAAAACTGTTCATAGGTATAACATGACTCTACGTCTAAGAGACATGGATAAACGCGCGAATTTTCATTTTGAACATCGCCGTCGGAGTATCACCAGGCAGATCACGATCCGATGGTGCAGACTTCGGGAGATGAAGGAGGAGCGCCGATCAAGTAGAGGACGAATATGATCACCACGACCGCCGCGACGCCTGTCAGCATTTCGGTGTTGCTGAAACAAGAGTTGACGGTAATCGTCGTCGCTTCGGGGGTGAATCACAAATCATTGCCAACCTCTTCGGCTTCAGGACGAGGGTGCAGAGGCCGTCGAAGAGTTGCCGGTCGACCCAGAACGCGGTTTCCGCGAGGTAGATGCCGAGGAGGATCAGGTAGAAGCACATCATGCGATTGACCACCTGAGCTTTCTCCGAGTAGCTTCCATCTGCGGATATCGAAAGGGAATTAAAAGTGAGCCAAGGCCTGTACGTCAGGCATTTCTTGGAATGCGTCACCTGTCGTCATCCACAGGTGCTTGAGGTATTTTATCGCAGCTCCAACTTCGGCGCATCCAATCTCATACTGCCTCTTTATCATTCCTATTCCGGTCTGAGCTATTTCACCGACTGAGCCGAACTCCGAAGTCATGTCTAGAAATTTATAAGCCTGTCAACCGTTCCTCAGACCTTTATTCACTCCCCGTAACGCACTCACCCTCCTTCCCTGCGCTTCCAGGACCTTCGTACCAGCCGAGCGCCCGAGGCTCTTTCCTGAAAATTCTTCGCAATCAGTTGCCGCGTCGGTCAAACATGACGTGGACCACTCACCGGGTTGGATTCGGGTTTAAGTTACCCCCCGGGATCTGAAATCCCTGGATTCTGTCCCTCCAGTCTCTCCCGCTGAACCTGCGAGGTCCCTGATTCGTTGATCTAGCCGCGGGTTTGTTCCTCGTCAAATTTATCGGCACCTGGAGCTGACCGTTGGCGAACTGCGTCGGATCGACGGAGCTGCACTTCTGCGGACAGCACCTGGGCAACGGGGTTGTTAACGCTGTGATTTTATGGGGAAGTACAACTCCATAGAAAGGGATAACGCACGAGGGACAGTTCCGGCTAGGAGTCTTGTAGTACGATGTCATTGCACGATATCATAACTGGACAGACATTTATCATCAATTCCACTTCAGTGGCGTACATGATGCGCATCGGTGTGAGAGACAATGGGAATAAAAAATCGTATCTTAATTTTTGTAAATCTTTTTCTGCACACACTTTTTTATTCCTATTATGCACTCATAAACATTGTAACCGCACAGCTGCTGTCAGCAGCGGGCATTAACCGAAGCGAAGTGAAGTAAGGCGAATTTGAAAATTAAAATTCAACAGAGCTGATCGGGTATCGAACGACAAAACTATTATGAAATCCTCCTCTTCATCTTTTTCTACGATGATGAATTCCCCCTTGTCTTTTTTCCTCTCCTCCTTCTTTTTTGCCATTCGAGTTCACGGTAGCACGCCAACCACAAAGTGCTGGAGCGTGAGACGACCGCTGACAAAAGCGAAGTGCGAACAGTGAACAGACTCTTGTCCATCGGTTCTGCGACCTGAGCCATCGTCCGTCAAATAGCCAGCCTAGGTAAACCGACTGTGTGACCCTGGCCATCCCCGGCGTTCGATCAGATCAATGAACAATCCCTCGTAAGATGACCTCGCCGCCTCGGTGGCATCGCCGCTGTTTGTTTCCTTCGTGTAAAACGAACCACGACACTCGAAAACTACTCATATCCGGTTCATCCGCACTGCCACGCACCGTTTTTATGGAAAGAAAATTACCCACGAGAATTTTTATTACGTGGTCTGAGTAAGGCTTTTTGTTTCCGATCGTTTTGTCATTGATCGAATTCTGATATTTGGAATCCCGACAGACTTGTTGGAGGTAGAAAATTGTTGTAATATTGAGGAATGAACGCCGGGAAGAATCATCGATTATATTGCCTTTCAACTTTACGGGATAAGAAGTGTGATCTCAAAGCCTATTCACGGTGGTTTTTGCTATTTCCTCGGAAACGGATGTGGCGAGGGTTCACCCGGGATCAAGACCGACCGCAAATGGCACCTGCACCACCTTCCGTTCATTTTCATCGGTGAAGAGTCAACAGCCCGAGGCTTGAAGCCTGCGCGATCCATGATCCGAGAATGTTTGCAAGGTATCTTAGCCTTGAGCGTAAAGCGGCGAAAACAATGTAAAAGAAATATTGGAAAAAATGTAGCAACGAGAGGATAGCGTACCGTCATCTTCCTCGTTCGTCTGATTTATAATTGTTACCTCTTGTTTTTACCAAGATCCCGAAGGGCTCACAGACGCAGATATCGCATTTTGTTGAACAAAGAATGGTCTTGAGACTGTAGGCCGACGACCAGATCCGTAGGTATATACTTTACATTTTATTGCTGGGTACGATTTACACGAATCGCGGGAATGAGCCAGGTTACGTCCTTTGGACGGGCCATTTCCCGAGGAAATTGATAATTTATTCGAGTTTCGCAATACGACCTTAAACCGAGCAATTTCCAAAGCTGACAATCGACCTTCACCGTTCTCTGAATATTCATCAATTGCACGCAAGCATCGTTCGCACGTTCAAGAGTCTCGAGGCTAAGGTTTCCTCACTGCGGTCAGTCCGAGAGGGTAAGAAAAGTGTTGAAAATTTAAGGGCGAATTATTTTAAAAAATTGCCAAGTTAATTAGGGGCCATTCAAGTATTAACTAACGCAACAACAGGGATATGCCGTTCAGAGAAACGTTATCAAATGTTACCCTGTAGTATTAGACATTCCAGGCAAGCGTTAGCTAACACAGGAAATTCAAAGTGCGTGATCAAGGCCAATATGCGCCGCCTGCTTGGGAGTAATAACAAATCTTCTTTAAAAGGATGTGTTAATAATGCATGACTTGCTCAATAACAGTGTGTTAGCAAATATAATGTTCATTGCATGCATTTAAGAAGACCATATTTAATGTATTTAATACCGAATGAACATTGAATTCGCGTTTTACTGAACATTTCAATGTGTATCAATGATTAATAATAATTAATATTCAGTAAAGTAGGAACAAATTGATCAGGATGTGATTATAAATGGCATTTCTGCCATTCCCAGGTAATGAATCGATTCTCCAATAAACTATTGATAAACCGCTAGCTAACGTTAAAAAATAATAGTGGGTAAAACAAGCAAACGTGACCAATCGTTGACACTAGGGGTGGGATGCAAAAATTTTGAAAAAAATGCGTTAGTCAATACTGAAATGGCCCCTTAGTGTCGAGAGAAAAGCAGAAAACAAATTCCAATTCCTGAAAAGTACACCGAAGGCTAATTAATTGAAATGTTCATATAACGAGGCACTCGAGGTTGGCAATAATTGTCGGATTGAGATTAAGAGACGTGGATTATAACGACGGTGAGCAAATAGACCCCGGTGTAGGTACACGTACGCATAAGCGGTTGTGAACCAGGAAGCACGGGAACTGGGTCAGTCGTAAGAAAGGTAAATTGATAACTCATTACGCATTACTTGGAGAGGTAAGGAACAACACAGAGCAGTTAACAATACCCAGGCAAAATACGAGTCAAAGTTAAGGTAACGCCGCAGCAGCGGTGTAACGATATACATATGTATAAGGTACGTGTTAAAAAGGCGTCCGTGGGTCTCCTCGAATAACGCAAAGCGTCGGCCTAGCGGAGCAGCCACTTCGTTTGTTTTTCTACGACAATTAGAATCATAGAAGTAAGTCTGTCACCACCGAGCGAGAATACTCGCGTTTTGCAACTGCATATACACAACCGACGGTCCTATGTATGCGGCAATTTAACATAACTGTAGACCACGTGTTTACAACTGCCTGGCGAACCGACCGGAGATAACGCTACATCCCAACGCGTGTTACGCGTTTTACAATAGTCATACTAAAACTTTGATATGTCGGCATTCTTTCGTTATCTTCTCGTTTCCATCGCACGTTTTTCTTACACTTTTCAGCAAAATCTGCTCTTTTTTTTTTCTCCGTGCGTTTGCGCTTTCTTCTTCTTCTTCGTTCTGTATTCTTTCCGCAGCTCAGATTCGGAATTTAATAAGTTTTTGGAGTTTTTTTCAAGACATTTTACTCGCCTGATTACTACCCGGTATCAGTGCACAGTGGTGAAAATTTCTAAACAGTTTTCTGCGTATCACACCGTGAATCGCGTTCGGTAAATGTCGCATTAACGGTATCAAGTGGGCATAATCGAGTGTCTCGATTATAATCCTGGGTCCGAATGATGGGGGGTCGTTAATTCTCCCCTGAGTAACTGCGGATACGAATATTACCGAGACAGATGTATCATATCGGTCGTTAACTAGCGATACCCGTTTTTTTCTTCATCTATTATCGGTGTGTTACATTACCTAACCTAACGTACTTTGGTCAAAGAGCCGTCCCGATTCATTTACACAGAAATAAATCCGCGAAGCGTCAGTTATTATTATAGTTACGAGATTATGATCGCGCGGCTTGATCATGCCGAAAGGGTAGAAAGGAGGACAAATGCGAAAAGTAATTAAACGAATATTATTAATACCAAGAGAAGCGAAGATCCGCCGCTTAGCTCGATTTTATACCGTATCAACGCTTCGCGGTCAGCCTTGTGTGCATTTATTGAATGAGAGCACTTGTGGCCAGTTTAACGTGTAACGGAATTACAGCTTGGTTCAAATGCAAATTACAATTTGAACAGTTTTACAGGAGAATTGACACCCAGACGCGGAATTGGCGAATTGAAGAAGCTGCTGCAGTTCCGGGTTCGCGATTCCCAGGGAACAAAGAACCGATCGCGTTACTCAGGCTGCCGTGGATGTAACGCTACGTTTATATATGTTATAACAGGGAAGGAACGGCACGATGATGATGATCAAGATGAACCGGAGGAAGAGAGCCGGGTACGGAGGTGCAAAATCGTCTCACAAGAACGCGATTAACCTCGGTGTAATAAATTGCACCTGATATTATTTCCGATCGTTTAACCCACGATTCACGAGCCTCGTATTAATCAACCTCTGTCTCACTCTTGGCACTTCGTTAATGATCGCCAAGTTGATGCGTAGGCTGAAATCGAGGCCGAAACACTGACAGCAGAGAAGGACGGTATTAACCCTAATTCGGCGCGGGGTTAGAGTTCCGAATTTGAAACGTTCCGCAAGCGTCTAATTCCCAATTATTTGGTGGTGAAACTTGGAGTGAAGAAATCAAAATTTTACGAAACAACAAAGTTTCGGTTGATCCGAAAGCCAACGGCTGAAAGTTTCGAAAGGCAAAATGTTGAAAATTCAAGTTACGATAAGTAAAGTTCCGATGGAGCAGAATTCTGAAAAATAAAGTTTCGATAGAGTGGCTATTCAAGTTGGGTGAATTTCACCCCAAGCATTCTTCAAACTCCTCGTAGAGTCCCTTACTGTTAATCGTGGAAATGGGCTTCGCGGTGTCATTCTCCATGCGAAATACAGGCCTTCGTTCGACATTATTGGCACCTTTTTTTTAACTTTGCCGACGTTACATAACACTTAAACAATCAATTTTGGTTAAGAAAACTGAGAGAACTTTTTCTGCGATCCTCAAACAATACTTGGATATTTTTTTAAATAATTTTACAACTCATTTTTTAAGCAAAATATCACTTTTGAGGTAAATTTCACCCAGTGGTGACCGTTACGCGATTCTACTGAGGTGAGACTGATCACGGTTAAGTCGATGAAAACGAAGCGACGAATTAATGAATGAATGAATGTATGCAATGATAATGCTTACTACGCAGTTACGCTTCTTTCCTCTCCACTCGACTCTAACAGGGTTCAGCAATTCTCACATACGTGCCTAGTATTACCTAATCCCGCGGTATTACCTAGACCCGTTGAATTGAATAGCGAGAAAAAGTACGACATAACGTATTTTAACTGTTTGAAAATCTCACACCGGCTGGTTATTTATTCCGGTTGAAATTTCTCGCGCTGATTCCTCGCCGAGGCTGCTCAGATCCTCCTGGCTACTGTTGGTGGTGGTGCTAGTGGTAGTGGTAGTGTTAGTGCTGGTGCTGCTGCTGCAAGTGCTTCAACTCGTAACTCGAGATTATGACGTACGATACAGGCGTACAACAGTTTGTTCTCAAATGGCTTGTTACACAAGTAAAATTCACTTGTCCGTGTAACAATTATATCTCTCTTAACGCGCTGAGGCAGTTTCTTTGTTCTATTTCCCCGCATAGGAGGAAAAATTTCATATCGATAAGCCGAGGACCTTTTTAAATTTTGAGTAACGGTGGGGCATAAAAATCACGGTAGTGCGAATAACAGAACCGTGGAAAGAAAACAGGAGAGAGGGGAAAAAAACAACAAACGCAATATGAGAAATGCCCCGTTAATTTGAGAATCGCAAACACGAGTGGCTTAATTGGAGTCGTAGGAGTCTTTGCGAGGGTTTATTGACGCGTGGAACCGGGATGCGGTTACTGGAGTAAACATGGGTCACGCAGTCCTGGCCTTGCTGGTTGTCAATGCTGGTCTAACGACCCGAGGAAAGGTGTGCGATGTATGTCCAAAATGTAATTGCGACGCGGACCGTTGTCCCGCGGCTCATTAGCCACGAGAATGAAGGAAGGCATCAGAGGGAGACAGACGGAAAGGAAGAAAATAGGTCTCTCGGTTTGTCGGCTACAAGACTTCGCCTATTCCCGAGTCGAAATTCAGCGCCTAATTTAAATCGTACGCAGGAACTCCAATGTAGGGTTTAAAGACAGTAAATAGGTTCTATTTCAATGCAATATCAGACCCTACGTTGAGGCTAAAAATGTCAGAAATTTCCCGATTTACCGTGGTTAGGCTCAAAGTAGGGTCCGTTTGGAACCTACTTTAACCCTCCAGAGGTTGGGTTAAGCCCGCTTGCTTGAAACTCTCCTTCAACGCTAAAAATCCTACGCCGCTGATAAAGGTCATGTGATTCATATTTAGCTGGAGGGTGACAAGACCAAGGAATCCAAGAGGTAATCGACAGAAGAGAAGAGGGGATGGAGACGATGCAAAACGGGCATTTGCGGAGACGAACTGCTGACGTCGACAATGCCTGCAACGTCTAATCGTAGGAAGATGCAGAGCCTGCTCCAGAATGTTGCCGTTGGATTGGTCGGCCCTGGAAAGGGGGGCGTAGGGACAGGCTTAGAGCGGCGGTTCCCCACCTTGGTAAATTCACTTTTTACCCGTGATATTACAAAAGTGAGGGAATCTCGTAGACCGTGTCACTACACCGTTGTGCCTCTCCCAGCAAGCATCCTTCGCCGAGGTCTGATGATCGCCCCTCGAGCTCGCCGGGTTGAACCAGTAATAGTCGACGATCATCTGCGACGAATCGTCCAGGCAGTTTCGCCATCCGCGAACCGAAATTTGTTCGACTGACTTGTCGTCGACTTTGGCCAGAATTTCCACCCTGACTTATCCCGATCCTCGGATAGATCAAAGTTAGACCCTGGGAGATAAACAAGTGCGTGAGGAGAAGAAAAGAACAACCCCGCATCGCGGCGAACAGTGCTTTTCAAAAAGTGATCAAAAGCTTCTGGACTTTTTGTGATCCGAAGATACTGTCGAAGAGAAAAGCTGCGTGGCAGGATCACCGTCATTTTGTACAAACAGAAGATCCTGGGACGAAGATGACTGGACGCGTGAAGATCTGCCTATTTGAACCGTAAGTGCACTGACCCAAATGAATGATAACGATTATCGGCATTTCTTTGTCCTTGATAAACTCCCGTTCTCGCCTCTATTGGCGACTTAGCATGTCGAGAAAAGCTCGTCTTCCCGGGGCTGATTTTTCCCTGGCCATATAATCACGGGTCTGTCGATCATGCGGATTCCACTCCATGCGCGTGATCGAGATACGTATCTGACTGGTGTAAAACGGGATACTGACCACAACGCGTAGCTCATACTTTAGGTCCAGTGCGGCGTGCAGAGCCGGTCGACTGTAAGATTGACGACGTAACCGCCCACGGTGTGCGACATTAGCGCTTCGTAAATAGTTCCTCGTACGTTCAGGTGTGGTCATGAACGGTTTACAGCTAGACCACAGGATCGCGGAAACGAGGTCCTGCGATTTCCACGATCTGTAGATCCCTCGGTTGATCCTGCGTGATAGATCAAGTTCCGAAAGCGATCGAGAAATACGGGGAAATAGGGTAGCTTGTCGCAATAAAAGGTTCCAATGATCGTCAGCGAGCATGCAAGAAGTGCAATTTAACCACCGCGCTACAAAACACTGGCAATAATCGCAAAGTACAGCCTGACAATCCTAAAAACGTTTCAATCGGAGCCTCCGGCACTCGGGGGATGCAAGAAGCTTACCGCAGGGCTTTCCCTCCACGTCCTCGAGAGAGCGATTTGCGTCAAATTAGCGGACGGTTAGCGTCATTCGATGCGGGTACCGGATCCGATGTGCGAATAGGCATTGCTTGCGCGAAAAATCACGTTTCTCCTTCGATCGTGATGATCCTTGGCTACTTTTTTTTCTCCACGCATATTTGCGGCGATTTACCTCGACTTATAGAGCGGATCGAGCGGTCGCTGTTACCCTGGAATTTGGACGATTGTGTAATCGGAATAGCATCATCCAACTTGGATTCGCGGAGTAAGGCAACCATACTTCTGTGGTCGGTCGTAAATCGTCACCATTGAAGCTTTAAATGCGAAAAGATTTTCAAGACGATTTCTCGACTCCGGTACGATTTTGTTCGCGTGACTGCCGTAACGGTGTGAGGGAATAATTATAGCCATACATTAGGAGAGCGAAGAGGAAAAACAACCCGTGTGCTAGCTGTTCGCGAACCTGTCCAACTCCGGTGTTAACTTGCCGGTCAGCAATGAGGAGCAAGAAATGAAATTAGCTGGATAACCGGTCGGTCACCGGCATATGGATGCCAAAGGACAAAAATTACGAGCCAGTTGTCCGACACTTCGCACTCGCACTTTTTCCGCAGGGCACAAGTGTAATACCCATTTAATGTCCTCGTAAACTCTATTCCTATTCCATGGATAAAATCGGAAGGAATGCGAACGGGGGTTAAAAAGAAGATCGGCGAACAGCTGGAAATTTGGTCCCGCTGAAGGAGAGCGAGAGAAGGGAATTCGTTCGAACGAGTAAGATGAGGGAGCAGGCAAAGGATGGGCTACGCCGATCACTACATAAAACCGGCAATCCCTCGGCAAAACTTCCGCTTCCAGGTTACCCCTGCAGTTCGCGGAGGTGGGCGATGATTGCGGGATCGTAGGTGCCGGGATGCCCGTCTATAAACCGAACGAACCGATCGTCAAGTACCGGCATTACGCGCCCCGACATGCCGACCCTTTTCAGCGCCAATTGCGGCACAGTGCCCCGTGGAGATGATCCTCTTCCTCTTCCTCATCCTGATCTTCATCCTTTTCCCAGAACTGTTCGACACTTGGTCCTGGGACCGAACTTTGTCCGTTGACCTTAACGGTGCGCGTTCCTTGGTTCCGGTCCAAGTAGAGCCTCTCACTTTCAGCATTAGCCAAAGCTCGGCGCTCCGTGTTTGTTTCCATAATCGCCGTTGCGTGTCTCCTTCTGCACCTTTGCCGAATCGTTTGTATGGTATAGCAGAAAAATCGCAGACCTTGATAAGGAAATCCAGGTTCTCGGTGGCTCCCAAGGACTCCGAGGTTCTGATTGCGATCGAGCATCGCCGCCGCGCAAACAGCCAGCAGATGCTTCTTGGGTAACTGTACAAAACGCAGCTGATGACTAGGGGCAACTCTTCAGTGTGGAAACAATGTCTCTCTTTGCATCATTTTAGCGTTTTTACCATGTTTTTACTGCTGTTCTTTGGCACCCACACTTACCCTTTTATTTCCGTTGTTTTTACCATCGTCGAGCGCTGCGGCGCTGTTCGATCTTCCCAGAACCGCTTGTTCCTCCTGGGGCGTGAAACTTTATGGGAGAAGGGTGAAGAAACTCTGGGAAAAACGCCATTTCGCATACAGTTATGTGCGCCCGACTGACGAGCCGCGGAGTATCGTTAATTGAAATGGGTAAATGCGATTGAACGGTTCGTTCGTCCTCGTCTTGGGTCCCTTAATTGAATCGCTTTGACAAAGCAGGAAAACACGGGCGTCAAGTCACGTTGCAATCATTCCGTGAACGAAGAATGCAGCTTCACGATGTCCGACGTTTCACAAAGGAAAAAGAAAAACGAAAAACGAATAAGCGACACTGACGAAAATCATTCCGGCCAAAGGATACCTACGGAAAAATATATGGTGGTAGCTTCGATATTCAGGTACGAATGTGTCTGTCATGCGGCAAGCTGCAAAACTCGGTGTTATATAGACCATGCAAATTGAGTAGTTGATGCCGATTCCTACGGTTTGACGACGGTTACGACGTTGTTAGATAGGGCAGACGGTTAACTTTTAAAGCCGTGTGATCGCTTTGTTCTGGATTTTCGTCCCCCGCGTACAACCGCCAGATGCTGCGTCACTCCTCGACTTTGAAGCGAATCTTTTTACGAGATCGGTATCTGGGTACCTATGTGCTTATTCCGTATCGGCGGAACCGTTACACTATTACGGTGTGAAAAATTACGGGACAGAATAATCACCGTATCCTATTTCATCCCGGCAGTTGGATCTCCTCTTTGCAAATTATCGGAGATATGCGAGCCGTCCTATCGACGCGTTTTGTATATTACACGAACACGGAGAAACTCTCGGCAGTAGCGCTTCTAACCCTTTAGCCCTTGTTTCAAACGGAACATCACCGCGAGACTCGATTTCTACATCCGTTCGCACTATAACAATCCGAGTCGCGAAAGGATTTCCGTGTCCGGTTTTGCATTCCGAAAAATCGACGCGGCGAACGGATTCAACCGACACGGAGCGACGCGCTTGGAATCTTTCGATGCTGATCCTGACTCGTGGAAACGGGATGTAAGGTTTTGCGAAGCCCGTGGCGATAGAAGAACAAAGAAGGAGGAGAGCAAGTCAGGATGCGTAATCCAGAAGCGGCAAAAAAATTAGACCCTGTTCTCCATTGACTAAGAGTAATTGTTTCTTCTTTGGGTTTCGAAATCTCTTCAGCAGGCAGCTGCGAATAAATTGAACTCGAAGAAAAAACGCGCGTTAATAACAGTATGGGAAAGTAAATGAGACAGCGATTAGAGCGAGTGTTGATAATTATACCCACCTTGACTGAATTCTGAGAGTCATTACAGGATACAAAGCCTAGTGCAGTGACCCTTCGAGCCGACTCTTAGGTACCTTAGATCTCTGGGTCGACGGAACAGTCCAGGTTCAACCAACTTCTGACCATCCCTACTTCGCTAGACTCCTTCGTAACGTTCTTAAAACATGGTTGAACCGTACCCACCGTGAAAGAATGAATGTGAAAAAGAAGAAGGAGCAGAAACGGGAAACTACATAAAAAAGACTCGCATCGTCTATTGTCATAAAGGCAAATTACCTCTGCCTGCAAAGGCTACGCATATTGTTGATGAAAAACACGGGCAAGGGGGTAAAAAATAGGACGCAAGAACGACTTCCTCATCCAGGAAGGACGGAACACCCATCGTAAAGTTGTCATCCGAGTAAATGTAGTCGTTGAAGAAGCGTAATACCAGAGAGATGTCCATGCGCATGGTGAGAAGTTCGGAGTAGGTACCTCAAAAAGTCCGATGGCACAGGGATAAATACATGAAAAAAGAGCTAGACCGACACTATTGTAAAGGAAGAAAAAAAAAATTAGAAGCCATTAGAAGATGGTGTGCACAAGTAATACAACTTGTGCCCAGCACGGCGGAAAGACTTGTCCAAAAGTAGCAAACGCTTCTGGCCTTTTGGTTTTTGCACACTTATGATCGTTTAGAGCATTGTGTGTAAAAAACTCGAGGTGAAATATAACAGGGAATACGGCAATTATGCGGACCGTAAAGTTGCGTCGGATTTTGAAAAGGCGGAGGGAGAGGAAATATGGAAATAAAAATATGGAATCGGCTTCGCAAAGCTCGATACTATCGGATCGATCGATAGACGAAAGTGGGGAAAACCTTGTGGGAAATGTTTTTAGTCCAATTGTGATGCATGTTATGGTTTGAAAGGGGGATCTTTTTCACGACGACATTAGTTCGATGTCGAAACGACACGTCGATCACTCTGCAATCATCGACGTTCGCCTTCACCAGGGATCGTCTTCCTGAATTGTTCACAATGAGCTGGGAAAGCCGCGAGTCAAGAAGAAGTGCGACATGGAGCCGGAGGTTCATGGGCGAGCCCCAAGAATAGCGGACCGTTCCACGAGACGGTTCTGGTAATCGTCAACTTTACAGTCTCGTTAAATTAATTACAGCGTGTATACGTTATACTGGATGCATGGACGCCAAGAAAGCTGCCCAGGAATATTTATCATAGGTTCTGATTTACAATGCACCATTTCTTTCTCTACAATTTCTATCGATTTCGCTCGATAAACGAGAAGAAATGAACTGAGAAGTGTGTAAAAAATATGTAATAATTTATACAGAAGCTTCGCGATGCGTCTGTTGAATTTTCGGCTTCCGGTTTAACTGCAAAACGTGTTTACCGCAGTTGGCAGAACTCACTCAAGTTTATCACGATCGGTTGATTTGAATGATAAATTATTCAGATGCAATGTCTTCGCGGTCAAAGAATTCCCTGAACGTCCTCCGTGTTTTCCTGAGTGTTCGCAGTTCGCGAACGAATGACGATATCGAAAAATGGACGGAAAAGATATTAGGAAACAAAGGATTACCAGGATGGTAGAAAAAAGTTTTAAATAAAATCAACCGTTGATTAGTTTCCCATATTAAATCGAGGAAATTATTGGGGATGACGTCACGGTTGATAAAACCTCGAGAAGAAATAATTGGCCTAAGGTGAAGTGAATCCGACAAACCAGGTATACTATGTAATTAGCGTTAGTGGTCGGACTATCGAGTTCTCATAGAAAAGAATATCGATCAGGCTTTAGAATATCGCGGTTTCAGACTCGCCGATTGCGTTTCGGGTGGTTAAACTGTGGGAAATCGATTCGCGTCGATCCCGCAATGTAACGGATGTGTATTCCGAAACAACGAGATAATCAGAAGACTCATCCTCCTTTTTCTGCTACCCAACTCTCCACCCTGAATAATCCCGGTTCCATAGCCTCGGAGTTTTTCCCGCTTTTCGCAATTGCTTTTGAAAATTTCAAGTCCACGACAAGGCAGTTTTATGATCTTCGTGAGCGTGCAGATATCAGCAGCCAATTTGGAATCATTGTTAACGGGTTAATTCGGGAAAAATATTCTTCTGCATCGCAGCTGCGGCGTCAGCAGCTTAACGCTGAATCCGCGTAATTGCGCCTATTCTTATATATATAATGCTATTCCTAGAGAAGCTTGATCGTCACGCTTATAAGGTGAAGGGTAATGGGATGGGATGGAATGGGACGGGAAACCTAGCCGTAGGGAATAGCCGTAGTCTTCGATAATTGCGAACAATTGTACCACCGGTAATACTGTAAAAATGTTCAACCTCAAATTCGAAATTCTCTCTAACGAGCCCCCCCCCCCCCCCCCCAAGAAACGGAATATCTGTTCTAACGTTTCGGATTTGCAGTTACGACCGAGAGAATAAGCCAAGATAGAACAGCAGGTATGCAGCCGAGTAGTTCTTAAGTGGCAGAAAGACCCGAGATTAGCATGCAATTATAATTAGGATCCGCGTTAACTCGTCTACTTAGATAAGATTCAACGTTTCATGCATTCTCAAGTACAGCACAGCAGCAGCAGCAAAATCAGAGCCAGCAAACGGGTAACTAGAAATTCCCGTTCTAAAAAGCATCGCGCGCTTCGATGCAAATATTAATAAACGGTAATTGGCTATATTCCTGTTGTACGAAGAAAGCCATTTTTTTTCCCGACTACGGATAAGGGGAGGCAAAAAAATAAATATCAATAATAACAATAATGATGTAAGAAAACAAAAATTAACAAGTGACGGAGGGTGTACGACAAAAAAAAAAAAAAAAAAAAATAATAAACAAATGAATGAATAAATAACGAAACGTCTTATTAACGGGTAATTGTTTTCGCGTATCATGTACAATACGTAAAACCAAGGCACAAATTTGTCCAGCAACAAGGTGAGGTGTAATTTTATCTCGATGACGAGATCGGGCATGCCTGTATGTATACGTATGTACCTCTGTAACATTACAGGCTACTTTCCGTCTCAAATTTTAAACAGAGAGAACAAGAAGCTGGTTGAATTAACGAAATTATGTAACGGGAATTCTCTCGCTGAAATGATTCACATGCCTCTTTTTACACACGAATTTACATAATACCGTTGTCTCCGCGCGACGAGACACGTCAAAGGTTGAGACAGTGTTATTTCAGAATTGTTATTCGTCGCACGTTGAGTCTGGAAAAGTTTCCCACCGAATAGACGTAAATTCTTATATATATATATATATACATATTAATTGATCAATAAATTTTCACGTTTCATTGAATAACGAAGAGTTTAAAAAGAAAAATAAAAAAAACAAAGAGGATGCAAAAATTTTTCTCAATCTAATTGAACGGTATCGGGAGTTGTGAATCAAGAGAGACTGGCCAGCACCGGTGAAAAGAATAATGGCGAAGAGAGAAAAAAAAAATACGACCGACACACATGATAAAAAACAAAGTGGTTCAACCGTTAACCGGAAATATTCAAGCTGGACAGGGAAATCTTTCCAGGCAATGATTTCCATCTCCTGTCTTTGGTCGCATCCGCGTCGGTACAGGTACAAAGTGTACTGTACCTAGATATCTGTGTACGCATAGAAGTAGAATCGTAAATATAGACGCGTTCACGCTACTCGCCAATCATTCCTTCTCCACGCTACCACCCATAAAATATTACGTTCAAGAAATCGAGGAGGGAAGAATTCAACCAATCAAACCGCACTGTGAGAAAACATAGGAAAATTATAACAACTCAGAATTTTCTAACCGAGGTAATAAGACACGGAAAAAAATCATTATGTAACCACAGAGTGACTGAAACAGTGTTCAACGTTCACCAATTCTCGATAATTTCCTACTTTTCAACCACTGTATGCCAATCCTTCTGCCTTCCGCCGCTACCGATGTGCCGGAGGCGGATCGGGAAACCCGTTTGTTCCTCTATATTCCAGTGCCCGGAACTCGGGAGCGATATTAATTAGATTAGCGCAGCTTGTGTGCAGACTTGAATCGCACAGTTTTGTCGTTCGCTGCAGCTGGCCTCCGTAACAGCGCCATTATTGCGCCATTCCTTTTGCCTACGGGATTTCCATATTCACGACGAACTTGCGGTTCTCAAACTCCAACATCTTCGGGAATCTGCGCAGAGACGAATCGACGAATCGAGGATTATGCAAAAATTGTATTCCATTGCGTTTGATTGAAAAAAAAAAGAAATGAAAATGACGCACAACGTCCGAGGTCGAAAATTTTTGCCAACTCGATCCCACCTCTGGCACAAATTTTTTTCACCTGCATAGGTGCGCTTGTAACGGTGCAGGCGAGCCAGACGGAACCGCAAGGACGACCGAGGTCGGTTGGCAGTGAGGAATGGGTAGAATAATCGATGACGAGCCGTTCTTTTCCGTTCCCAACCTCTCCGCTTTTCATCCTTGCATGGATACGCGGCGAGGATGGTAATTGCCGCCTAATTATAGATCTCGAATCCTCCCAATCGCTGTACCGCGATCTGCGGCTATAAGGCTAGAGGAAGAACTACCGGCGATTATCAGTAACGACCGTCTCGAGCAGTGACCGATACTCGAGAGCAAACAAGGTGCAAATAACCAACCCATCCGACAACTTGCCGCTGGTACATGGACCGGCATCATCGCTAACTCGGATCGACGACACGCACGATCCGTCTTCGAGAACGGCTCGTTTCAGATTGACATACCGATTTCCGATAAGCCCCGTGAAATCGCGTTCATTTAACCCTTTGAGGGGAACATTTTTCTACGATCAAATTTACAAAACCATAGGTGAACCATAGATTTCGGATTTGCCGATTACGACACTGAAGTCGGAATTAAGAAATTCAAAATGGCCGATCCAATACTGCCACTGCGTTGGGTTTAAGTTTGCGGTTATTCAAAATTCATCTTCCTAAATTTCGAAAAAAATTTGTCGGCTGTTTTCGACGGTTCGAAAATCAACATCGAATCACGCACTATTCACGAGACTCATCATTTTTTCAATTTTTCTGTTACAGACTCGGCGTCATTTGCTTGCTAGCGACACTGTCATCGCTTCAAGTACAGGTGAACGATAAACCCAAGCTTTTTCTCTGTCAGATCAGTAGCGACCGAAGCCTATATCGATGATAAAAATGAAATGAAAAATTTCTCACTTACGAAACACCGGGAAAATTTCACCTTGCAAATTTTTTCCCAGGCAACAAATGCGATACAGGATAACCCCGAGGTGGACGCGAGACTCGAAGAACCCGTCGCGGAAGACGTGACTGAAGATTACTGGGCAGGAAGTGGTTCGGGTCCTGAACTCGACGACGATGACTCCAACTTTAACGAGACGCGAGAAGCTCTGGTACATGATGCGAGCGATCACGACGCGGTGAGTGTTAAGATAAAATGGAAGAGCAGGAGACACGTGGAAATGTAGAAACTTGACCAACAATAAATGACCCGACTGCTCGTCGTGACCCCGGGGATCTCAAAGGAAGCCGGAAAAAGCGATTTTTCAAGGATTTTTCACGAAGAGACGTTTCAATTTGTTGATAAAAAAATTCATGTACATATTGGGGTAGCATTGAACTTCGTTCTCATATTTTTTATTTGTAAAAATAATCATTTTTAAAGCTGCCGATCTCCGGGAGCACCTCTAACAAGATATTTCTGGACTGAATTGGGTGAAGTGAGAAAACAAAATGATTTACTTAATACACGGTATTATCTGATATTTAATCGAAGGAATAAGCAAAATATTAATTTCGAACAAAACGGCGGCTTATCGAAAAAAAATTTCGATTTCCCAAAAAAATTTTTAATAATTTGCCGTAATTTGTTTATAAAATGGAAAATATTTACCGGCGAGACAAAACCGTCGATCAAGGACTGAAAGATATATTCATAAAGCTGGTGTAAAAATTTGTACACCGATCGGTTCAGCCGTTTCCGAAAAATCTTGCCAACTGACTTTACAAAAATAGTTTTGAGAAAAACGCGTTCAAAGTTTTAAAATCAAATTTCAAACGCTTCGGAGTGTTCTTGCAAATGTGCGCGTCACTTGGAGAATGTTTGTCGGATCGTCTTAAAATTTTCCGTGTACATGCTTGAATATATGTACATTACAAAAACGAAATAAAAAAAAATCAATTTTTGAAAAATCCTGACTAGGATCAACCCCTTAAAGAAATGGAAACAAAATTTCAATCAATTCGTACGATAATTGCGACTGTGAGAAAACCTACGAGCCGAGAAGCATGACGTAATCGGAGCAAGGGGATTTTTATACTCGGTCTCGTTATATCCGGAAGGCTGCTGCAGTATATTGTCGACAAAATATGCAGTCTAAGGTACCTGCGTAGCGAACGAACGATCGAAGTGATCAAACGGTGAAGTTGCCCAGGAGCTGATATTATGTAGGCTATGTACAGTGTAAATGTGTGCGCGCGTACCGATCCATGTATGTGCATAATTGTGGAAGTGTAACTACTTTCGACAGCTGACCGCACGACCGTTATTATATCGGCAAGCGACGAGCGGCGTCGCGACGCGTCTCGTCATTTGTGCGGTTGCACGACTTCATAGGATGCAATTCCCCAGCTCTACAATATTATATGCAACTATCGATCATAATGGAAAGGGACGCGATCTATACGGTTATAATTTATCCCACGCGGAAATCGATCGCCTGCGTCTAATTCGATCTAACGTCGCGTCTCTTCCCGTATGAAATTTTATCATGCACAGGCGATCATCGCCGCGTGATTGCGATCACGTGCAGAGTATGATCGTTTCTGTTACGGATGTTGAAAAAATTATAACAACAAATAGCAACAATATCCAATTCTCATACATGCGAACATTCTAATTCGTTATACAATTGCAAAGTATTAACCCGTTAATTCACGCTTTGACGCTTATCGATCCGTGTTTTTTTTAAATTTATTTAGTTACTTTTATGGTAACAACTGCCGAGTTTTTTGCTTCTACATGGTCCCTAAGATATTTATGAGTCTGAAAAAAAATCAAATTTATTTATATATTAATTGGAAGAATAGCATATGTAAAGAAATGATCGATATTCGTACTTTTTCACGAAAAAAAGCATTTTCTGCTAATCTACCGTGAAAATCCGCATGCCAATTATTACACAAACCTAATTACACGTCAAACAATTTTACACAATTTTTTTCAAAACTTTTCTTTTTGTTGTTTTTGTTTATCCGCCATATTGGTTCCGCCATTTTGAATTTTTGAATTTCGAGTTCAGATTCGTAATCAGCGAAACCAAAAGCCGATGTGTTCAAAATTCAAGGTGAATCGCATGTGAGGAAAAATTTGCGCATGAAAGGATCAAACCGAAGTTTCCGAATCGTCGGAAATCCTGTCCGGTGTACCTAAATTACCGTTTACCATTTATATTTTGAAACAGCACGAACCAGATTCGCGACCTTTGCTATGCAACTATTTAAATTTTTGACCCTACGATTATCCGAAATATAATTGCAAAAAGAGGCAGGACTCCTGATGGTCGTTCGACGTTTCAACGCTTTCGCAAATACATTAAACAAGGCGTGCGAATGAATCTGCCGTTTTTCCTCTCCCGTGCAATTTCTCTTTCTCATCTGGTAACGAAACTGTTCGATCCCCCGCAGGTGGTCTACGTGGGAGAGAACGGCGGCTACGTCCCGCTACCGTCGGTGAGGTCGAGGCCAACCGCTCCGACCCTTCAGGCGCTCCAAACCCTCCAAGGTCTGCAGGGTCTGGCGGGCGGTGGGGGAGGCGGAGGAACGGGACTCCTGGGGGACGAGGACTGGAAGCGTCACCCGGAGACCTGGGACCGCGAGCACCGTCGCTACCGTCCGAACACGACGCGCGTTCAGCGTAAGTTTTTCCATTCTTTCCAATAATTCACATTTCCCGAAGCTTTCAGCCGAAAAGTGAGTTGTATTAGGATGGTTCATCTTTTGACTTGTTTGTTTTTTTTTTTTTTTTCCAATTGCCACTCGAAAAATTTGTGACAAGTACTGAAAAAAAATTTTCCCTGAGACCTGGAGAAGGTAGGAAAATATTTAGAGCTCGCTGCCAATTACTGTAATATTTTTTAAATATTTTCATGTGTGTGTACAGCTTACGGACCTATATATAACTTAGTTTGTTTTAATTTTTTTGCATCCTGGTCCAATTAATCGTATACCAATCAACAGCAAACTGCGCCTAACAATTCCGCAGTTGACTGTTGTCGTCTTTTATGAGACAGATTAATCGTCT
The DNA here is from genome assembly GCF_021901495.1 of Neodiprion virginianus. NCBI lineage: Eukaryota > Metazoa > Arthropoda > Insecta > Hymenoptera > Diprionidae > Neodiprion > Neodiprion virginianus. The sequence goes on along the minus strand of NC_060879.1, from coordinate 991,141 downwards.
CGGAAAAATTTGGGTAACAGTCTTTTCTACCGAAAGAGGATTATCGCATCACCAAGAATGTCCCTGTTTCGTTTTCAGCACTGATACTTGTAAACATTGATTAATTGGACCACGATACAAAAAAAATAAACTAATATATATATATATGTATATTGTATATAGTATATACGTCCGTAAGGTGTAGACATAGAAATAAATAAAAAATATTATAATAATCGGTAGCGACCTCTGAATATTTTCCCATTTCCTCCAGGTTTTAGGGCAGTTTTTTTTCAGGAATTGTCTCGAATTTTTCGAGTGGCACCTTGAAATAAAAGAAAAAAACTTGAAAAAATGAACAAGCCTAGCGAGTACATCGCATGCGGTGACGTTCTCCTCCGTTGAAATACGTCGAGAGTAGGTACATAAGAGACGGCGTGCAATAATTCAACTTTTTGCCACCGTTTAATTTCCATCCGTTTCGCCTTTCCCGTATAAATTGACGAAGACGTCTCTGTAAGTCTGTACTCGGCCTGATGTTCGTTCGACGGGATGAGTCGTCGGTCTTTCGACGCTTGCACTTTGCCTCCACGTGAATCGCAAGCCAATTTTCTACAACACAGTGGGAGAATATCACGAGAATATCACGCATACCACGCGACGCGTGAAGATTGAAGGTATATAGAAGTTAGATGTTGCGAAACCCTTCTACAAACCGCTCGGCCCCCCTTCGAGTAAAAAGGTCTTACACTCCGTAGGTATACTCGGATAGATGGATTCAACCCGGCGGGTTTACAACAAAGCCTATTAAAAGGCCTCGAACAATCGTTTTAATTGCAACATTTAATTGTTACTACTCGTATCCACGTGTTTCCAGATACACGTATACCTACACTGCAGACTGCGGGTGAATACGCGTCTGTTGGACTCGCCCCGGTAAATCTTGACACAGGATATTGCGCAAAGTATTATACACGTCCGGAGCAATAATGTCGCTCGTTCTTTTTAATCTTCCTTCCTTTCACGGCGATACTTCAATATTTCAATACACATACAATCAATGAAATCAATTAAACGGGCTGAATTGACAGTTAGGAAAACGTACTTTCCACTTACACGTATTTTCTCTAAATGGTTCGAAAAATTTGAAATAATTTCGATAAAACGATAATTCATCGTAAGACTAAAACCATCGACTCTCTGGATTTTTATGAAAATTTTTACTCGAAGATTTATTGAATCGCTGATAAGGAATCTGAGGTCAGAGTTGCAAAATTTGTAATGGTGGATCTATTATAGTGGTTGAAAATTTTTTTAAATCGTAATATTTTCACCTAATATGGTATCCAAGGGCTTTTGAATCGTTAATCACGAATCTGAATTTCTAGTTCGAAATTCAAACTGGATATTATATTACAATATTTTTTTTTCTGTGAACTTTGAACCTGTAGTGTGAAAACAGGATTCTAAACCGCTTTTTTTGCATGCCTGTATGTCCAGCATCGTTACAAAATGTCGTCGCAGATCCGCAGACTTCTGGTTTTTCCTTATTCCTTGAATAGTGAAATTATGCATGCAGTGAGCGAATAATAGCATAATATGTTCACTCGTTGTTCACCTGCTCTTTTCACCTTCTTTCTCGTTCCCGTTCTATGCTCATTTTCATCTACACGCTCATTGACTTGTCCTGTATCTTTAATTAATTAACTTTTGTTTTATTCATATGTGTACAAGTGTTAACGTCATTATATAATATGAATAATTCATCATTTATTCTTGTATTATTACGTAGTTTACATTCAAGTGACTTCATTTCTTTGCTTATTTATTAGCCAACCAACTTGGCAATGTAGAACAATTATGTATCAACTTACCCCAGGGAAATACTCTCATGAGATAATAAACATCTATTCTATTCCGTTCTGTTCTCTCTCTCTCTCTCTCTCTCTCTCTCTCTTTGGTTTTGCTGCTTTCTTTCTCTGGTAAGCGCCCACAGGAGTAACGGAACAGGTTTTAAAAGCCGATGTGTATCACTTACCGAACGGTAGGCAAGCGAAGAAGCTAACTGTATCCGTCATCGATGTACTAAATCTGCATAATATCCAAACGCCCACACGAACGTCATCCAGGAAAGGCGTATCGCGTCTAACGACCGTAAACTAAATTCCATCGAAGGTCGCGAGAAGCTCGTTTGAAGGTATGCGTGTGATAATTCGCTTCCCCAAAAAGCCCGAGGCTAGGACTCGGCTTGTCATCAGCCTGCTGGAAGATAATTCGAGCTCTAAGTAACTCTAAGGCCGAAGCCATGAAGTAAGAAACCGTCAACGTCCCAAGGAGACCAGGGCTACCGTTAGACGTGCGAACGCGCAATTAAAACGGTCCCCGGATGACGCCCGGCGCCCAGACGCGACAGTAAAATTGCGAGTATCGCATGACGGCAGAAGCTGCTCAAGATCAGCCACACGGCACAGACTTCGAGATCGAAATTTGTTCGAGCATCGAATGTTTTCTTCAAATTTTAACTAGAAATTGACGCGTTAAGGTACCGCTCGAAATGACGTTGGAAACAATGGCCGCAAACTTTTCCAATCAACCTCCATACGACTTTCACAGCGCTGCAGCGTATAGATAAATGCTTGAAACAATTGTGCAAACTCGTCGATAATAACATCTTACGATAATAAAAATGGTTTTAACCGTATAGCCAGTGGTCAACGTCGAGTCAAGTTCACGTGCATATAATTGGGTCAATAAATTTACTCCCAGTGGATAAATGAACAGCGGAAGATGGGTTGAGTACCAGCCTGCACTTGCATGGCGAATACGTACTTTTTTAAAAATAGGTGGGGCTATTAGATGGGCGTATATACCTCGGCATGTATAAGCGCACATCAAATCCCGGTGAATGCTCTCATCTTCTTACATAAGCGTATTATGGCTATTCATATCTGGGCACTTGTAACGTTTTACCCATCAGCGTAATTATCGCGTGTACGTTGGACTTTCCTCGTAATCTACACTCGGTACTAATCATTAACTGTCCGCCCATCGCTTGCTAACTCCATTTTTCACGATTTCTCATCACTCGATAGCCAGGATCGGCTTTTTCTCTAATAAGGAAGGTATCCCAGGTCGAGATCTCCGATTTGGTTTCTATTGTAACATTTTATGGTAGACTGAAAAATAACAAGCACGTATTTTTTCTTATCTGCCATTAAACACTTTAAGGGGGATGAAACCACCCTCCAAAGTAAGGCATGTCAAGGGGCGATTTGCCAATTTTTTGTTTCTTCAATTGAGAAAATTACACTTTACATTTCTCGTTATGAGAAAACTTTTCCAGTTGGTTTGGTTAGAGGATCGTTATACCCCCTTAAAGTCTTCAATGGCAGATAAAAAAGATACGCATCGCTTAGTTTTTAGTCTACTATAGCACATTACAAAAGAACTCAAATCGGAGAGATCGACTTGGGATACCTTTCTTGTAAGTACAATTCATCGAAAACACGATGCAACCTTTTGGAAGAGGCGCTTGAGCAAAAGGCTTGCAGACCATTCCGCAAAAATCGTCCTACCTATCACGGATGTGGCAGAAACGATGATCGTAATGAAGAATAGCTAGACTGAAGTTATGATATCGGATTTCGCATGGTTGGGCAACGTGTTCCACAGCCGGTCTTCTAGCCCCGTTTTCATTGTCTTTAAACGAATATATTATACAAGTGGTACGAGTCTCTCTCTCTCTCTCTCTCTCTCTCACTTTCTGTGTGTGTGTGCGTGCGTGTGTGTGTCTCTGTGCACGGCATATCGGCCGTTTTAACGGAGGATGAACACGCCTTGGGTATCGGTCGAACCGACGGCACTACTGCCTTACACCGTGCCTCAACCTCGGAGCTCTTCTCCTATCTCCTGCACCGTACCCGAGAGGATCCTTTCCTTTCCCCTCGCCCCGGCTTTTAATTGCTTCACTTATCGCGCTACTCACTTTTACGTCACGCACAAGTCCTAAGCCCGCGAGCTGTTCGCTACAGGCTAGGTCGCGTTACGCCACCGTGAACACCTCCCAGTTCATCGCCGTAATCGGGCTCCCTCATCGCTGATGAGGTTCGTCATCATCCTCGACGGAACTATCGCTTTCATCTACGATGTAGGAATGCAGCGCGTGACTGTAAGATCGAAGGAGAAAAAGACGATGCAGACCGTTCTAGCGACGCGTATTACGTTGACCCTGAAAAACTCGCGCAAGGTCTTCCAACGAACGTCTTCTTCTCCTCGGGAATACGGGCGAGTCGATAAATGTACCTTTTCCAGTGCATCCGATGTTAAAAATGGCAAAATCGTTATAACAGAATGTTCTTCGTGTGTTGCAGACATCGAGGCGGAGTGCCAGGACGACTACATGAAGATCCGGATAGGTTTCAACGGTTCTTTCGCCGGTCTGCTCTACTCGGCAGGTGAGAGATAACGACATGGAAAATTGATATTCAAGCCGCTCGCGCGTCAGGTTGCGATGAGACAATGTAATAAAGGTATAAGAAACGAAATTAGGCAACGGAGGATTGCCCCCTGCCATTCGTTGGGTATCATCATCCTGTTCCGCAAAGAGTTCACGGTGCATGAATTACCCGGCATGGCGCACACGCTCCAAGCCAGAGGCGTTACAACCGGCGTGTGACCTTGCCACTCGCTGGGGTCTTACACCTACCTACATTTTAATTGGACTGCGGAATAACGAGATTTATACGTTCGCGGTTTATTAACTGCTCGGTATACGCGAGTTGAACAATGAACGTCGTTGGATGCCTAACTCGTACCAGATGTACAACGTGTAACTGCATGCACCGCCGTAAATTCGCCATGCTCATGCTCGAGGAATAATTTATACAGGCCTTATGCTCTGGTCTCGTCTTCTAACGGGTCGACCGGGTAAACGGAACATATTCATGCCAGTCCGCGAGATCGGCAACCTCCTTATCGTGACTAGAGATTGCAAATTAAATTCATATACATACAACTGTGCAAGAGTCCGCGGCGCAGGTTACAGGGAGTGGCTTCCCGGAGAGGAATTCCGAACGATCCTGACTAGAGGTAGATGAAATTTTACGCTCAACCAAAATTCACTCCAAGCTCTAGCTGTCGTGCGGATTCGACAGTTCCATGCATCGTCGTTCCCTCACACTTAGTTCCTGTGGTCCGACTTATTGTTAGTTGCGCTGCAAAATTCCCACACATCATTTGTCGAAATGAACTGCTCAAAGATCGTAACAGAAGCAGGTAATTATCGGTGGGAAGATTTAGGACCGATTCTATTTAGTCTTGATATAGAAATCTCAATGCAGGGCCGAGAGATCTTCTCACAATTATCGCACTGCACAAGCTAACCGATGCAATAACTGGGCTAGATTCAGACAAGGTACTTACACACCGGTGTGTATACGTGTACAGTCGTGATCAAGAGCTGGTGTGGTAGTGAGCAGCTGAGTGCAAAGTGTGATAACGGTAACGAGAAGAGTGGAGGAATATTCAAAGAAGCGTGGAGCCCGTGAAGCAGGCGATGAATCACTCTCCTGCGCAGTTGCCATTACGGTAATAAATATGGGGAGAGAGAGAGAGAGAGAGAGAGAGAGAGAGAGAGAGAGAGAGAGAGAGAGAGAGAGAGAGAGAGAGAGAGAGAGAGAGGGAGAAGGGGAATGGAACTAGAAAAGATGAAGAAGAAGAAAAAAAGAAAGGAAATATCGACGATGAATAAAGATGCGTGATGTGAAAAAGAAAGAACGATATTGCGGTATAATATCGTAAGACGTCTATAAACGGCGAGATCGGGTTCCGGTGCAGAGCGTGTTACGGGAAAAACGAGAGTGTATATGTAAGGCAATCAATTTATAGCCAAGGTGCATGAAGAAGTACATTCATGCTGGATCCACACACTACGTTCGATATATCGAGTCTAATCGGCGGGTACAGAGCTGAGTTAATTATCGATCTTCATGCTTAATCGAACGCTGTAATCTTCCTAGATTTGATCAGCCTCATCATCGCGATACGACGCAGCACTTCTGGGGCCTGGAATTTCTCGATTTTGAAAATGAGCTTGCAAAATGAGAAGCGATTTTCCGCCCCACTCTCCCTCCTCTGAAATAACAATCCATAAATATTATCCAACGAAGCGTAGGATGCGCCTTGGCCTCGTTTCGCGTCCGCGTGTAATATCGACGATCCATAAACTGGCGATGGTGGAAAATCCTATACGGCTGTATTTTAATGGGGACCGCCTTTGGTGTCTCGCGCTTATTGCGGATTGCAGCCGATGCAGCTTTAACTCAACCCTTTGCTCATTAATCTTCCTCCGTTATGCGCAACGCGCATCTGACTCAAGATCCCGCCGAGCCTAGTCATCTTTCAAATTTACAAAAAAATTGCTTAAAGATGGAGAGAATTAAAAAATGGAGTTGCAGCCTCCGTAAAGAATTATTTAAAAAAAAGCACGTTCCATTTTAGAGGTCTCAGGCATGCAATTCTTACATGTTTTAGAGGAAATTTAGGATCCTCATTTAAATGTATAAGAGTGACACAGAGTGCTGTTTTAATAGAGTGTAAACAGGTAAAAATTCATTGAGCGCGAGGTTTCTCAATATAAAATTTAGGGTATCTTACTCCCAGGCGGGAAATTGGGCAAAATCCTGTGACAATGTGCGAAAAATACTTGAAAAAAAAATGCATTTCAAATTTAAACTGTTTAGAGAAATCTTATAACACTTTGTAAAAGAGCTCCGAGGAAACGGATGTGAGGCTTGCAGCCAAGTCTCTCGACAGCTCGCAGTTATTAATTTTAATTCGCGGTGGCTAATTAGCGTTTCCGCAGGTGAATGTGTATACAAGTGTTTGTGAAATACTTGAGAGGCTGGTACGAGCGCGCGTGTTCAGTCTGTAAAACAATCAATTTTTCTCCGCTTCCATGATATCCATGATATCTTATTACCGTAGAGTCGTACACCTTTCAGCGTTCGCACAAATAACTGGATATTATTGAATTTTTTGCCGTCAGTTTCCCGTTTTTTTCACCTTCCTCCTCTTCTTCTTATTTTTCTTTTACCGCATACCTCTACCCCGCACACAGTTATGATATTACGCTATTTACTAGCGATAATTTGCTTCCATTCCTTCAGGCTACTCCTACGACCCAGATTGCATGTACGTAAACGGGACCGGCAGAGATTACTACGAATTTTTCATTCAGCTAAACCGATGTGGCACTCTTGGCGAAAACACTCATCATCAAGACAGCCGCAAGAATCCTACGGTGAGCAATTGATTAAACGCGTTACTTACGCCTGATATAATCAAATTTTGAAAAATTCGTCAAAAAAGACCGTGATACTACGTCGGTAAAACTTAGCACTGAAAAGACAAAAAAAAAAGATTCTTGAATTTCCAATTTCGAAACGCTTTTCCTAAACAATATATTAATTAATCACAGCATGCGACTCGTCCGACTTTCGCAAGAGTTAACAAAATTTCGTAAAAATTTCACCCAACCGTGAACATCATGAAATTTTAGAAAGCTATAAAATACAACAGGTCAAATCACCAATATTGTGGTCATTTTATAGTTTCCAAATGCCCCTTTCGTTCTTATTTATTGTTTTTTTTTTCTTCTTCTAAATAAAAATTTGTTAAAAATTCTAGAAAAACTTGATGTGGAACACTGTGACGGTCCAGTACAATCCTCTGATCGAAGAAGAGTTCGACGAGCATTTCAAAGTGACCTGCGAGTACGGTTACGACTTTTGGAAAACGGTGACGTTCCCGTTCCTCGACGTCGAGTGAGTTGTCGATTTTTCTAATCACCAAAATAGAATTGCTATTAAATGGGGGACAAAATTGGCACAAATATCGGTCATTTCTTTCAAGGGTGGCGACCGGGAATCCCGTAGTCTTCACGTTGCAGCCGCCCGAGTGTTACATGGAGATCAGATACGGTTACGGAACGACCGGAACCCGAGTAGCTGGGCCGGTTCGAGTGGGGGATCCACTGACGCTGATAATCTACATGAGGAGTAAATACGGTAGGTCAAGTCAATCCGGAGATAATCCCGGAGCAGAGAATCGGAGGTGATTGTAGCCCGCCTCTTGGCGTTGCAGACGGCTTCGACATCGTCGTGAACGACTGCTACGCCCACAACGGAGGTAACAAAAGGATCCAGCTGATCGACCAGTACGGATGTCCTGTGGACGACAAGCTGATCAGCAGATTCCGAGGCTCGTGGTCGGAGAGCGCTCTCTTCGAGACGCAGGTCTTCGCCTACATGAAGACCTTCAGGTTCACCGGATCTCCGGCGCTCTACATAGAGTGCGACGTCAGAATGTGCCACGGGAGATGTCCGGTGGGTATTTTCGCTGCCAGAACCGACGGAGATGGTTACCGGTTCCGGAGCTGATGTCAGATTTTTTTTAATCTCCAGAGCCAGCCGTGCCACTGGCGGAACTCGAAGACCGTCTCTAAGCGTTCCGCGGACGCGATAGAGGGCCCATCGACACCGGCAACGAGTCTTTCGGAGAACGTGAACCTCTTCCAGTCCCTCAGAGTCCTCCAGGAAGGAGAACCGGACGCGGATACAGCCGCCTTCAAGAACTCCACGGTTGACATAAGTGAGTATCGACGACGAGGCGCTGGGTTTCGATGGCGGAAAATGTACACCTGCAATAAAATCTTGCTTTTCCTTCTCCTCAGGCGCCTCGGAGGCGACACCCGGTGATCGAGTCTGTCTGAGATCGACGATGGTCAGCACTGTTGTGGGACTGGTCTGCGGCCTGTTGTGCATGATGGCAGGTACCCTGCTGGCCATGTGCTCCAGGATGAGACGAGCTGCCCGCGAAAAGCTGTTGTCCGACAGTATAAGCTACATGACGCACAAGGGCCGAATCAACTGAAGGGTCAAGGGTCTTTAATCGCCGATCTTTATACAGCGTGAACAGATTATACATGAATGTGTGTGAGTTTGAGTGCGAGGATCTCGGGAATCTGATTACAGTAAATATCTGGTCGTTTTACGACGGACGTGGCGGTTTATAAGTGTCAGTATTGTATAAAAGCGCGCAGGATTCGGTTTCGAGGCCCGGATAAGGGAGACGAATTTACCGACTGGAGGTAACAAACGATCGTGAGACTGCGATGCGATCGAGATTTGTTCGTTTCAACGCGGCGATTTTCGAACTTCCAATTGGATAAATCCAGTTTCAATTACAAGAAACTGAAACCGTCGTAGCTGCTTCAGTAAACGTACGATTCGCTGAATGAGATTCATCCGAGCGGATGATCAACGTCATATTGTCGACTTGTTCGTTTCTCCCCCATGTCATTCATTTTTTCTTAATTCTGCTTATTATTCGACATATTCAGAAACGTGATTTTTTCTGAAGCCACTCCCTGCGTGAGCTGCAATTACGCGTGTTTCTGAATGTCTCGCAACAATGATTACTATACAATAAATATATATATATATAATATATATATATATATCAAGCAATACTTGTTCATGCAATAGATGATATCATTTATAATATATTTTATATTTTATATGAAAAATACGATCAGTGTTGCTTTTTAAGCACAATTATAGAGTTTCTTGCATTATTAATAACGATGAGTTTAGCTTTATCTAAAAAATGCTCGAGTACGGCTAGCGAGGATTGAGTAATATTTCAGCCATTCTTAACCCAGCACTTGAGCATCGATGATTGATTTAATTAGATAATTGCTGCAGTTTTACAAACGTTTCGTTCTAAGTTATCTTTACTCGAATAACATACAGATATACCATGTAGGTACGTATATTAATATTTATACACGATATAGTGGTGTAGTCTTTAGGAGACGCAACTATTTATTTTTTGCCTTGCCTCTCTTCCGCCAACGCATACAAGGCGCGCGATCATTATTGAATATTAGTTTCCCCTCCTAGTCGTGCCGGCTAAATAAATACATAAAATATACTATATATTGATATTACATAAGTACCGTTAAGTACTATATCCGCTAATTAATTCATATGATATTTGTGCAATAAGAATATATAACGATGATGCATTGATATTATTGACTCCCCATGTAAATATAGTAATATACACAACCATAAACAAATAAATAATTCTAACGCTAGCCTTGTAAGATTTATGTAACACGCATGTCCGACATTTCTAAATGTTTTTAGATTTTTAATAAACTTGTAATACTCGTTTACACCGTTATTCAGTAAGAAATTCTTACCTGCAAGTGGTACAAGTTGCGTATCCGTCTGCTGGATCGCTGGATCGTCAGCGCGGCCGGTAATCTTATCGACAGGCAGATAGGCGATTTCTACCGAATGCTGGCAAGTTGCCAAGGCCTGTCTGCACTTTTCACTGTAAGTAGAAGCAAAAACATCATTTACAAACATGCAAACTAATTTTTCAGTTAGGCTGCAATACTGACTGAGCTAGGAAAATTTTTCAACAAATACACTTATTCAGCATCGGTAAATGTTCCAGCAATTGGAAAACTCCTCCGCGATATGGTGTTCGCAAAGGTAGAACTGCAAAAATTCAAGGATTCAAGAAAAACTTCCCGGTTACCGTATCGCAGGAAAAAAAATCGAAGTGCAAGAATTTTTTTCATGTGCGATCTAAATTTCAGAATAGTCACAGAAAACGGAGAATTTTAAGAAATTGGAATTGATTAAAAATAGAGATGACAATTGGCAAAATTTGCGTTCTGTTATCTCAGGTTTAACCGAACTTACGTTTATTATTTGACTTTCCAACAATGCATATAAATTATTTCTGCATCTAGCAAGAGAAGTCGTACTAGTTTTCACCGGCCTTCGATAATTTTTAAGGCTTCCCGGCTAATAAGTATAGAATAGGCCTTTACATTCACGATTTCCAGGTATAAGTGTAAACCATCCGAGACACGAGGCACCGACACATTCATTACACCATGTACGAGGGACCAAAATTTAGCGTGGATAATATTCTGTTTGGAAAACACGATTCGTTCCATTTGAATTCTCTCGAAACACCTGCACTATGTGGTTTCTCAAATATTTTCGGGACAGAGGTGAAAATTTTCAGTCTATAGGCATGAAAACGTACCCCGATTTCGTCACGCCGCCCCTTGTACCGACTAAAAGTGAAAATTCAGTCCATCACAAAGACGCTGGGGACAGGTGAGCGAGGCGAATACTTGTTTTCGGTAAAAGGATAAAGAGAATGAAAACGAAAAAGAGGTAGAGAGTGAAGAGCAGACAATTTTCAGGTCAATGATACGGACGGTCCGACGTAGTTAGTTCAAAGAGGTAAAATTGGGTTTTACCACGATTCCAACCGAACGCGTAATCCAATCCGGAGTATCTACGTCTGAATGTCTTTGTTGAACCCCTCTCGATAGATCCCCCCTGAAATGTAATTCCTAGAAAATGTTGTCACGATTTTGTGATATGAAATGTTCCAATTTCTTTCGAATTTTGCGTTTTTTGGCCACCATTTTCGCAATTTTCATCTGATTTTTAATTTTTTAGGAAGTATCGATAGAGAGAGGTCCAATAAAGAGATTCAGACGAAGAGACTCCGGATTGGATTACTCGTTCGGTTGGAATCGTGGTAAAACCCAATTTTATCCCGTTGGATTAATTGCGTCGGACCATCCATATTATTGACTTGACAATCATGCCATACAGCATAATTATTCATAAATACGTCAATAGACACCCCTGAAAGTATGAGTCGGTCATGTTCATTCGTACGATTGTTATAAACAATCAAAGTCACGCAAAGTTTCAAAATCTCGAACCTCTACACTCCCCTTAACTAAGAGTCGGTATTTTCTCGGGACTCGTCGAACAGTGGATTAAAATATACGTCGATGACACGATCGATCGTTGGTCAAAAAAACGCGTGCAGCGTATATACTGCAAGCACTGCGAAGCAGGGATACGAGGCGTAATTAGCGGCTGCCCGGAGGACGAGAGGATGGCCTATGAACCATGGTTGACGTCCAGCCCGCGGTTTTGCTCGAAGGAACGAGTTCTTTGTGTCCGAGACGAGATCTTCTCCCCGTCCTCCGTAAATCATGATTGGAATTCGCGTAATTTGGTGCCCGAGATATAATATAAGTCGCGATGCTCTCGAAAATGACTCGGGGCCCGGAGCCGAAGGTTAATTACGTCTCCGGTAATTAACTAAGACGTGTGCGAGGCACCGAGTCTTGTCCCTTAATTTCCGGCCTGCCCCGAGATGCCTGATTTACAACAGACATTATACACGCTGGAATACACGCGCAATTAAACCGTAGCTGTACGTCCCTTTTATCCGCGTCCTCGAGTACGTTCAAGATGGTCGCCGGACTGCCGGGATTCTTTCGTCTGGTATCAAGGTGCCATTCAAGTATTAGCTAACGCTAAAACAGGGGCAGGCCATTCGGAGAAACGTTATCAAGCGCCACCCTATAGTATTAGGCATTCCAGGCAAGCGTTAGCTGACATAGAAAATTCAAAGTGCGTGCTCGAAGTCAACGCGCCGCCTGCTTGAGAATAATAAAAAATTTCTTTTAAAAAGATGTGTTAATAATGCATGAATTACGCGGTGATAATATCTCGGCAAATGTAATGTTTATTGCATGCCTTTAAGAAGAAAAACCACGTATAATGTATTTAATACTCAATGAACATTGAATTCACGTTTGTAATGTGTATTAATAATTAATAATAATTAATATTCAATAAAGTATGAATAAATTGATCAGGATCTGACTATAAATGGCGTTTCTGCTATTCCCAAGTAATAAATCTATCTTCCAATAGACTTTAGAAAAATCCTCAGCTAACGTTAAAGAATGGTAGTGGGCAAAACAAGTAAACGTGAATACTAAATCGTCGGTACTAGGGGCAGGATGCAAAGATTAGGAAAAATGCGTTAGCTGATACTCGAACGGCCCTCAAGTAACCCACGGTTGCTCTCAACCATTCGTTGATCAATCCCGCGTCGTGTCAGCTCCCAATTCAACCCGATCGTGACGTGACGGGTGTTACTTCGACTTCCGTTTCCTGCCTGAGGAAAGCAACCATTCGGTACCCGGACCATGAACTGTACTGGATAATTCTGGCTCCGAGACACGCGGAGCACCTGTATTATATCCGAATGAAATCTTTGGGCTAATAAATATCGCCAGTTATCGTAAGTAATCGGGGTTTATCGCGGGAGATAGCGGTGGGCGGTACCGCGCCGCATAAGTAGCACTCGCGTCTACACAACACCACACCTACAGCTATCCAACCGCATAAAGTACACGTTGGTACCTACACTTACACCATCGATATGCCCAAGTAAGCCGAACCACCGTACAGACGTGAGGAGTCGAGAGATTCTCGCATTTCTGGCCCTCCGACGCATTAGGCGGCGGTTAGAACCCGTCCACCGTAACGCTCTTGGATTTGTGGTTGAATGTAGCACCAATACCTCGTTCGGTATCAAGTCTGCGTACTTTGACTCATGTAGGATGAGACGGAATCGAAGAACTCGTAACGACCTTGTGCGCCGATTTTCAAGTCGAACAAGTGGCCAGAAGACAAAGAGGAGAGGGTACGAACCGCGGTTTTAGCGTCGGAACGAAGTGCTCCGAGTTTTCTGCGACGCCCGCAGACCTCAGGCTCTCCTCGTCAGGAGGATCGATACTCTCTCAATTGAACCGCAGCGACGGTTCCGGGCAGCGGATAGGTGTGTCTGGCACTTTCGAACACCCTCGGTAAGAGGGTGGAAACTCGGTGTCCTCGCAATTCCTTTGCGCAATCTGTTATACAAGAGACGAGACGAGACCTCATTTCAGATGGTTTTTCGCACTGTTCAGCAACTGATTTTGTAACGAATATCCGATGTTAAGGACGAAGAGTTACCACAGTACTTTTTCTCAAAATCATTTCCGCATTATCGTCCATCAGCCGAGACCGATCAATGCCAAGCCGAGCGTCTGGACCGCAGAGCTATTTTCAACAGAGTACGTAAAGCATGAAGCACGTCGAATTCGATGTACCGTGGAAGTGCGAGACGAGCAATAAACGCCGTAGTCTGCCTCTCTTCGTTTTGAGGTGAGTTATTGTATCCACTCGCATTAGCATGGCAAAGAAGGGGTCAATTTGGTAACAGCAGGGGTGCGAGAGTTCCTTGATGGCGGTTGGCTAGCGGCGGCAACTCGACTAGCGATCCAAACTCCTTGCGGCTCGGGGCGTGAAGCACATATTTCCAGATAAGCCTCATTTAATGACTCGCAATTTTCTCTATCGCCGTTATGCGGCGTCGGTGATACTCTGCGCTGCACCTCCTAAGGGCAGCCATACCCTCGCACACCGTCCCGAGATATGCAATTCCCACTTGTCAGTCCTCGGCCTCGACGACGTTTACGGGTCCATCGGTGGACACACAAGCGCATCTCGAATTGGTGCGTTATGCGATAATTGTATAATTATACAGAGATTCGTAACCTCGTTAATAAATAACCGCGGATGTTGAATATGCCTCCATCTACGATTTCTTGCATGCATATCCTCTCATTTCCCATCCTACGCTATTTCGATCTCGAAACCATCAATCTGTTCCATCACATGATAAGCTTCCGCTGCACTCGTCAGGCCCCGATATTCCACGTTCTTATGTTCAAGACCAAACAGTTATCGGCTTCAATTCCGTCCCGCGTTACCGTCGGATCAGCATCGTCAAGATACTAATGAGAGGAGCATTGATTTCTCATCAGGGGCTTCTGCAGACTCGGAGACGTGAATTGATTCCACACTTTAGCAACGACCTCTGATCTCGTCGAGAAAGTAACTGATAAGCTAATTGACTGACAATGAGACTAGAAAAGTTAACAAACGATGAGTTTCTAAAAGTGTACGTGACTCGGTGGTCACGTATGGTTTCAAGCCGACTTTGAGTGATCTGGTTTCAAAAAATTTCTTTCATCCAGATGTTCTCCAATCGAATCACGACGGCACAATTTCTGAAGAATAATGTACGATTCCGAACTTCACAGAAATTGTTGGACCATCTTCTCAACATTGAAACCACACGACAGCTACTTAATTCTGTTGAGTGACGGCTGTTGTGGTCCTTCCATAAGGCCACATTATCATCTGCGATTGATCAATCGCCAGTGGCCAAAAGACCAATAATGATCAACACATGGGATAAGTAATTCTGCAGCATTGGTACCACCAAAATTCACGGATTTCTGCTCTGAAAAATGACGTATTTTTATAATGTAACCGCATAGCGACCCTGTGACTAGATTTTGTCCGTAATCCAAACGCACCCTGAGTATCCTTAAGAAAAAGAAAACTTGGAGCCAAAATTGAATGGTCCAAGCTCAAATCTCATTCCACCTTGGTTTTCGGATCTCAGTAGAGTCGCGGACTCCGTATAGAAGCCTGCCGTTGATTCGAACGAGGACGTGGATGTGGATTTGGATGTGTGGAACCGTCGAGCAGCCAATAAGTGGGAGAGTTGAGGTGGCGTAGAGATGGAAATTTGAGTAGCGGAGGGAGCGAAAGAGGCGGTGCTTGGTGGCTGTTTCGACGTCTGACACGGGCTCTCGGTTAACTCGGCAGATGGCGAGGCGTGGCGAGGTGACGGTGGGTGTCGACGGTGTTGAAGCCGCCCTGAAACGCCCCCCGACGGCCCTCGTCAACCGTCCGGCAGCAGACGCGCCTCGGCAACCAAGAGATCAACTAGGTGCCCTCCGGTTCGGCACGACACCGATGCTGTGCTGAAAACGACGTTGACCGACGTTCCGTAGAATATCGCGCGTGCTCCCCGTCAGTGATCCTGAAGACCCTATCCACCGTTCAGTGAGACACCCTAATAAAGCATGAAAAAGAGACTCTCGACGGCACCGCGAGGTCTTTGACTAATTGAATCGCGGCACCGAGTGCGGTGTGTAATATACCTAAATCATATTCGAAACAATGTTCCTCAAGTGTTAAGTGAAGTGTCGGTTGATGAACTTGCGACGATTATACCAAGACTTGATGAAACGGGGTTCCGCGATGGAACCGGTGAAGCGGTCCCACCTCGAGGACTGAGGGTGTCGCCGTGCGACAACGGGTGAAAATATAAGGCCTGCTCGGGAAACGGGGCCTCATAATGTAACCGATGGTCAGGTCGACCAAATTCAATTCAGAGTACAAGTGCTGCGCTGCGACTGCACGTCCAAGAGAAGTCGAACGGTCTTCGCGAGGATGAAAACACGGTTGTCGACGGTCTGACCTCACCCCTGAGGTGGTAAGCAACGAGTTTCCGACCCCGAAGACGATGTCCGGCGTGGCCGATTCAGGGTCGCCGGACCGGCGGCTTCGCCATCTGCGGGACGGAGACGTTGTCAGCGACTGCGAGAGTGACACGAGCGAGGTGCTGAGCGTCGGCAGCGAGTCGACGCCGGCGACGGCGGCAGCGGTGTCGTCCAGTCTGCAGGGAGCGGACGACGAGCTTCGCGAGGACACGAGCAACACGAGGACCTCGATGACGTCCTCGCCCCCGGGTTCGCCAGCCTCCTCAACGAGTCTCTACTACAACGTGCACCCGCAGCTTCGCTGCAGCCGGGCCCCAAGTCCCGGCTATGGCCAGGGTCCACCATCCCCGGGGGCGTCAGCGCGGTCTCCGGCGTCTTCGAGCGTAGCGGCATCGTCGCCGGGTCGTGGAGAGGCCCAGGATCCGTCGACGCAGCACCCGCGGTTCGGTCCGTCGCTCTCGGCGCTGACGCAGACGGGCCACCAAATCGGCATCCAGGATTACGCGGGCTCGAGGATGCCGGGGTGCCACGAGCACGTCGTCGGTTACCACCGGGCCCCGATCACCATGCCCCTCGTAACCCGGCTCTCCCTCTCGCCGCCGACGGTTGGCCGGCCGCTTTCTGTCGGCGGGTTGCAGTCCCCGGTCCCCGCGATTCACGGGCCCCCCGGTATTCTCCAGGGGCCCCAGCACCTCCAGCCTCCTCACCCCCAGGGCCTCCAGCACGTCGGCGTTGCCGCAGCCCACCACCACCTCGGTCCCCATCGGCTCCCGGTCAGCAAGCTTCTTCAGGCCTCGCCACCCCCCAGAGAAGTCAGCCCCCTTTCGCCCCGAGAGGAAATGGCGCGGACCGCACCTTCGGGGAACAACAACAACAATAACAACAACAATAACAACAACAACAACAATAACCTGCAGCATCAGGGCAGCCTAAAGTTCAGCATAGACAATATCCTCAAGGCCGATTTTGGCCGCAGGATCACCGACCCCATTTCCCTGAAGAAGTCCAGGCCCAAGAAAACCCTCCAACGACCCATCGACCTCACCAAAGACTTCCTCGAGTCCTCGTCCGAGTCATCGGAGAGGAGCGAGCCCTCGACCACCGGCGCTTCTCCCGGCGCTACCACCAAGTCATCCGGAGTACCTCCCAGCCCCGGCGCCACCACGGGGAGCAACGATCCCGGAAAGCAGATTCTCTGGCCGGCCTGGGTCTACTGCACGAGATACTCGGACAGGCCTTCTTCCGGTGAGTTGATACACGCGGTTCAAAAGTTGTTTGAGTGTCGTTATTGGGCATGGATGTCGGATCGGACAGGCCTTTCGATTCTCAAACCTAACGTCCGCCCTGCAGCCCGCCGGGGTCCATTACTCGGAGTCCCGCGTCCCTCGGGCGCCATAAATCTTATTATAGGTACATAATATGCCGAAGTCACGAATGTAGAGCCAGAGGCATTAGACACGTCCACGTTTATTCATTACGATGCGATGACAAAGTCCCTACTGACGTATAGGTACGGGTATTATACACGAGACGTATAAAGTCACGTTTTAATTGAACAGTATCATCCGTTATTTATTCACGCCCACATTCTTCGCCGTGGCTTCTTATTATTTTTGTTATTCACAAAATATTTATCGGTTCTAAGTATATATATGTATATGCGATTTGGGTTATCACGTCGTTCGATGATCATTATTGTCTGTTGCCGATTGAAATGCAGCCCGGCTGCACGAGACAACGATGGAATTCGAACGACGTCAGACAGGCGCATAATATTCTAAACACCTGTGATGTGCACGGGATGTCAAAATTCTTGTGACTTCTTCACGGAGGGATGCAGCCGCCGCCGGCTCGGAGAGTAAACACTCATTATTTCGAGATCACGTACAGCATGAGAGAAATAGTTTTTCACAAGCGAGTCGAAATTGCACAGACGACGGTCAATGTTATTCTGCACTCCTCGAACAAACACGCGTGGCTGTGTGTATATGTATACATACCCGAAAAATGTTCAGTCCGCACTTATAGTTAGTAAGTAGGCGCACACGCGTTTAATTACCCTGAATGCCAGGAGTCGGGTGACGATGGTGGCGGGTCATTAACGTGAAATTAGTTGTAATTACAAACGGGCTGCCATGTCGAGAGGAGATGTAATCGCGCCTGTTGGCATATACCGCGTATTACGCACATACACAAGCCGCAGCCATGCAGGTCCGGCTTACAAATTACACAAACTATGTGCCAACGTCGAGTTGTGCGTGCGGCGTGTCGACTCGAACCTGGACGACATGTACCTATATAACCCACCTAAGTCGGCTCGTAATGTCTCGATTTCCTATTTTTCTTATTCTCCTCATCAAAATTGAATACATAATGTGCATTGTATACGATGAAAATTAATCAAACTACCGTACGACCAAAATGAAACCACTTTTTCTCCCGCTACATCAATTCCCGTTGTAGTAAACGACCACGATGACACACGAGTTATACCGAGCTTTCGAATAAAGCATCAGTCGTTGTGTTGTAGGTACGGTAGTCCTTTCGAAGCTGAATATAACTCCTTGATTTCGACATTTGATCACGAGATGGAGTACGCCTGGCGGAGCGAGGCAAATACTGTAGTACCAAAAGATCCGGGATTGGAAAAAAAGAATTCACAGATATTAGTAATAACAATAATGGCGTGATTCCGTTATCCGACGCTTATGTAGTATCACGCGATTTCACGCTATTTCTGCATTCGGTGTTACGGAGTATGCCGTATACATGCATAAATACGCGCGCGCACACACACGCACACACACACACACACTCGGAATTGAATGGAGGAAATATAACGCGTAAGTAATCGCGTGTCGTCGACGCAACGTCAGACCGAGAGCAGGCAGGATCACGCGTGTAAATTGGATCGTACGTGTTTCCGGAACGTGACGAATTTATCCCGAAGACAGAACTGGGCCCCGTTCCTTAAGGTTAGGCTGCAGCCGAGACTGAAATCGGGGAGAATAAATCACTCTCGGGAGTCTGTCAAGTATAATAATGCCACGTACCAGAATTTTCGCCTACACTGACTGTGCAGTGATTTGAAGGGGGGAACCGAGATAAAGAATAAGGAGGAAAAAGAACCCACAGAAATCCGAAGCATTGATCACCGTGTACACCTGGTATGTGAGGTGCCTATTCTAATTCGGCCATATCGCATAAAACCTCGGTCTCAAATTCTGACAGGTTGATTTTCTCATTAACACTTTTGAGGCCTCGAAATATCCTCGGGAACGGGAACGTACGTCAGGTGCGAGAATTCTGCGCCTTCCTTGTACCTACCCAGGTGCCTGATTCATGTCACGCGATGATAACGTGAATATGATAGACGACGGATGGTTGTAGTAGGTGCGAAAACTCGACCCGCGTGAGTTTCACCGTGCGACGATTTAATCAGGCTTCCCGTTTCGAAAGAATCATCCACGAGTCCCAGAGTCTCTAATAATTACGGAAAATTACTTATGGTGCAAGATAATATTTCGAAGAAAGCTACGTTCTCTTAGGCAAGATGAGCGATTTCGATATCATATAATACGGTCTTGATGTGTGGTCAGAAAGGTTATCCTGTAAAAAATTAACGGTGTTAAAACTGACCAAAAGTGACCGGTTTGAACTACTGCGGAAAAATTTTCCTCGTTAGCTCAGAACCCGAACGACAAATAGTGTTGGATTGAAATCAAATTGTATTGGATCGACGCCGGAAAGTATTGTATAGAAGTCCACACCGCACTTTTTTTTTACAGTGTACAGAATGATGATTCCAGGGTGAGTGAAATGAGATAAAATATTACGAAGCTTCGATTCACGCTCTTCTTCTTCCAAAAGCCTGTGAAGATATCTGTGCATTACCTAATGAAGTCGATTGTAAAAGTTGTTAAGCAAGCGTAGGCACGAATTGAACCGGTCATACCAAAGTTGGACTGTGTAGATGTGTAGATGTGGAAGTGAAACGAGAGAGAGAGGGAGAGAAAGATGCGGGCCGAGTGGAGGAGGAGGAAGTTGAGCTCGCGGTCGATTGTCGGTTGTCAACAGTGATAACGTACTACGATACGACGTCCGGAGTGGAGTGTAATTACGTGTATGCATCTTACGGTGCGTACGCACCGAGCACACGTTGATGGCAATGCCACGAAGCGATGATCAGCAGCCGAGGACGTGGATGAGAATGAGGAGGAGGAGGTGTAGGAAGAGCACGGCAAAAAGGAAAGCAGACGGAGGAGAGAGTCGCCCACGAGTCGAGGGAACGAGCACCCGAAATATAATAATTAATTAATCTCCCTTAACGCGGACTCCTCTTCCGCTGGCTGCGGTGCCTAAACACTTTTCTCTCTCCTCCCGATTATCTTCCAACAGTTCCCTTCGCGCCCCTAATTCCACCGCCTCAACAAATTGATTCCGGCTTTAGGTGTTGGCCCCGGGAATTAGATAAGCCCCGCAGCACTCCCCGAGGGAAGGGATGATTTATGCCCCGAACTCCGTCGTTAACATCGACGGTTGCTGCAGCAGCCGGAATTCACTCTTCCAGCGGGTTTTATAATCGGGCGAAACGATCACCCACATCCTTATGGATGAGGTCAGATTTTTCAGAGTTCCGAATCGATTCCGACATACACGAGACCGTTATGAGAACCTCGTGCTTGTGAAATTACCCCGTACCGATGAATATTCATCGCTATCGCGTCGGCAGAAATCGCCGATGGCGGCTCTGCACGGCTTATGGTGCTGGAAAATGTCAAAGTAATCAGTAATCGCCCTGCCACCGGTCTCGAGGTTGTGGTTACCTGCTCTGTGGACGCTGCATGCACGTACGTACTTAGGGGTGTGCATACCCGTTTTATTCAAAGTGTCAATAAATCGAGCAGCGGACAGGCAACTAGATTGCCTCGGCTGATATTTATATATTTGTAAATTCACCACCCGCGGTCACCGGCTTCCAGTCAGCTACTCAACTACCGCCGTAGGTATGTGAAAAAATGGTAAAAAGGAGGAAAAAGAGAACAACACAAGCACTTTACTCCACCCCCATGTGTCTGCATACGTGCGAGTCGACCCACTGCATAAGCCGTGCGGATGAATCCCTTTTGATGGCCACCATAGGCATCCGCGCGCCGGCGCTTCTCTCCCCCTTCTTTCATAATAAAATCACGACGGTAGACGAGCTTGTCAAAATAGACAAACTTAGGGATGTTTTAGGGGCGTGTCTTCCTTCATGCCGCGTATCGCTCTCGTCTCACCAGTCGACATAAACCACTCAGCTCGTTTTAACGAGATATACTGGTTTCGGTTTAACATACATCAGGGTTTGGGAACAGGACCACTATTTCCAAATTCAAAGTAATTATGAGCTTTCAGAACAACTTTATCTGTGATAAATTACTCGTCTTCAAATATTGGTTAGTATGTGAATTTTGTGTCGATTATAGGCAATTGAATTCCATCAAAAATGTACCCGAACAAAAATCGTGTCATATCTTGATAAGTCGGCATTAAAAAATCGCGAATCGTAGAAAGATTCCAAAGAACTAATTGAACCGGTTAATTTAATGTCCGCGACCAAGTCTACGAATTCATAGTATATAAACTGCAACACATGATTACCGACGACTTGGAATAAACACGCGGATTATCCCGTATAATTCTGACGGTGCAGAAGAAGTCCGCGTTTATCACGCCTCTATTAGAGACTTGTGATGAAGATTCGAGATAAGTACAGGGGATCGTTCGAGAAGTTGTAAAACCGATCATTAAGTGTTACCGAGTCCCGAGATCCTCTCCTCATCTCGAGCCTGATTCCCGACATGTGACTACAGAAGAGGATGTCTGTTACAGAAATGAACTAATGGAGATATTTGACGTCTGTGTCGCGTTTCGAATAATCGCGAAAAGATCGGAATGCGTATCGTCGTCGGTGCGTGCACCCTGACGCACCCTCGCCTTTTCGTTCCGTCGGGTCTGTCACATCCCCTGTCGGCGTCGGCTTCGACTATGCCAGGAATTCAATTCCCGGGTGTGCATTTTCCGCAGGGATCAACCGGGCGAGTCACGTTGCCGCTTGTTCTTCCCTCCCGATTTTCCTATCGCGTCACGAATGGCGAACGAATCGAGGGGTGAATCTGGTTTCACGAATGAATATCCAAAACTCCGAATCAGCTTTTTCTTCTAACTCTCCATTAATTGTCCCGCCCTCGATGCAGATGCTCGGAATTGTCTCGAATGGGGTCCTCCCGTCTTGAGCAGCCGCATCTCGGTGGTCTCCGCACCGCCACGAGCCACTCAAACAACTCGAGAATCCTCATTGTCGTTCATCCTTTCATCCGACACTCATCGGACTCTCCTGACAATGCCTTTAAACACGTTTGAAATTCAACGTGAAAAGTGTTCAAAGAAGACCTGCCAACAGCTGGCCACAAGGGCAATTCGTACTCAACTATACGAGCGATCGCTAAGGTAAGTCTATCAGTTATTGACACGCTTAGACCCAATTATCGACCCTTTCATTTTCCAAAATTATAAATTGACGGGACAAATCGAGAATTTTTTGATGACTAAAACGAATTACTAGAGGGTTAAACACTACAAATGTATTTTTCGGTAAACTTGGAACCAAGAATCAAACGGATACAACCGAAGAAGGTCAATAATTGGGACAGGGTGAATAACTGGTACGCTTACCTTACAACCGACCCAAGATTAAGCCCGAAAAATGTCAAACCGATCTCTCCGAAAGCTCGGAAATCGACTCATAAGGTAAAAACCGTCATCCCAGGCTGCTTTTCACGGGACTGAGTAACACCTGAGACACATCGAAGCACGGTGACGATCGAGTGTCGCCTCGCAGGAGCCCAAGGGTCATTCGGGGGGCTTGGCGACAACTGGAGACAGGTCGCGTGAGTCGGGCCATAAAACGGTTCGGACATAGGAGTGGTGCAGAGTGGTGACCCGGGCAAAGGCGAGGACGGATATTATGACAGAAGCCCTGGCGTCGAGGATCGGAGACTCCAGGTGTGGGGAGAGAATTTAGGACCTAGAGTATCTGGAATTCTTTTTCCCGTCTCTTTTCCCCTTCGGGTTTGTTGACCCGGGCTCGTCGGCTGTGCCTGTGAATCAAATCCACAGAGAACGGACAGAGTGGTGGTGGGTATTATGGTTTAAACGGAGAGACAATTCGAGCGTAGCTGGTTGTTGATATTGCGCAATTGACGAATTTATGTTCGGACTCTTGTTTTCAGCAATCAAAACCCAGCCGGACCTCTGAACTATCCTAATTCGCCCTTTGGCCATGGCTCGTTAATTTATTACAGACGAAAGTAATGGAAGGCGATCGCGCAACGAACTAACGATGAAAACTTGGGTACCTAGAACGAGTTTCGAGTTGGGATGCGGCGCGTTATTACGCCGGGAGGAGATGTTTAATTATTGAAAACGTTTATTATCCAGCCTTTATGAACGGTAATAACTATCAGAACAATCGTAGTCACAGACTGGCCCCGGAGACCCGCATGCGCCATAGTCGAACCGTGCATGCGTGCAACGCCATACGCGTATTACAACAATACAATGTGAACAGTGTCCACCTCATACGTGAAATTAGCTAGTAAATCTACATTATTAGCCTTAATAAGCCGAGACCGCCGACTGGCTCGGATAGAGGGGAAGACTCGCCTCGGGCTGATCGCCGCGTCAAGGTGTGTGGCAAAACCTTTCCTTCCTTTCCTCGTATTATACAAGACCCCGCGTGCTGCAGGCCGGCAGGTATAAGTAGACGGACGCGAACGTTACACGGTCGCTAGTCAACGTTTCATATTGTCAGCAGCTGACTTTGTTGCCGAGTAAATTGTCGTTCAAAACTCTTCGCACAAGATGCACTTGGATGGTGAAAAAGGAGCATAAGGCAAGGCAACGCGAAGAGGAGGTACAAGCTGCCCGTGCATCCTGAATGACTGGAAGAGAAGGCCGGAATGGAAGGGAGAGATAAAGAGCGCGGCTTCCAGCCTCGGTGATCCAGTCCAGGTAGCCTGTGATTAAGCTCTTGACTTTCGCGGTCAAACACCCATCTTCAACCGGCGTGTATAGACCGTCAGGCACAAACTGGATTACCGAGCTTTGTTCGGTACGGCTATTACGCCCACTTCCTTCCTTCCTTCTCTTCTTTCGATATTGTATTTCATAAACCGCGACTCAAACATGCGTAAGGAATAAAATCGAGGAGCTGGTGTCCAGTCTCGGAGTGAAATTTGCCAAAGTGTTCTTCGGGTGATTGAGAAATTGCCACCTGCCAGATAACCTGCAGGTACAAGACGTAATCAGGAGACGAACTAGTTTGGGATTGAATCATGCAGATCCGGGTCTTGACCGAGTGCTTTTTTTCCAGCGCATCTCCCGCAAGGTTATACTCTTGAAGAGCAGGTGAACCGACGTGCATCGAATCACGCCCTTTCCTTGTACCGGCATAGAAACAACAAGAGCTGAGCGTTTTCTAATTTCGGTTATCTCAACACGCTTCGGTTGCACGACGCGTCTTCGGGTCTCAGTCGGCTCGTGCAGGAGTGGAGTACCTGAAGGAAGAGCGTAGATCGAGAGAAGTCGGATAGTGAGTGGCCGCTAGGGTAATAACCAGGATATGAACACTCGCTACTCCCCTCCACGCGCTATTCAAAAGGTTTGGACCAAAGCGATACCACACCAATTGGACAAAAGTATACAGAAAATTCTCCTTCTGGTGCCTTCTTTCAAGATAAGGGGGGCTTCGGTAAAACTGTTATTAATCGGCAGAGGTCGCCACAAATAATGGATTACCAACTATTTTAGTGATAGTATGAAATATTCTACAATATCGTTGGTAGAAACCGTTATTATGCTGGCTACAGTTTGGGCCAAGCCCGACGAACAATTCGTCCGTGAAATGGTAGAGTGTCCATACCCTGGTAATAACTAAAACTGGTCCCCCGCCTCTGGATACCAATTGCCGGTTGTTGGTCCACGAGGTCGTAGGACAGGAGAGAACAAGTGCTGTTTCAGCTTCAGGGCGGTAACGTACGTCGTTCATGAAACAACGAGGCGTTTTTCAGATGCATCCGATACGACTTCGTCAATCCTGTCACAAGTCCCCCCTGTCTTTGAAGCAGCAGTCCCATTAAAGATCGTCAGTTTTATAGTTTTATAACCCGTGTCGCTGCGCACGGACATAGGCAAAGAGACCCGTCCCTGCTTCTTCTCCACGTGCGTTGTGCGAGGACGTTATTAAACCGAAGGAAACTTTTCAATCAACCAATCCTTTGATCAGGCCATCAATCGAATCGATTTCTCCCTCAATTTCGCAATCGGGGGTCACGTAGGTACCGTTGGTTCGGTGAATGGGTCCTGCCGTGTCATCCGGACCCAGCTCCGAGTTTTCAGAGTTCTTATTAGGCCGAGTGAAGCCCTGAGCGGTTCCTCCGCGTCGATGAAACCGGCCTCCTCCGACACCACGAAGCCGCAAGTATACCCTGTCCATCTTGAGCCGGACCGAATGGAACCGATCCGGGACTGACAGTTGAATGAAACCGGCAATTTTCGCGATCCCCACCAAGCTGAACGAACCAACTCCGAGGCTAATTTCACTCTGATTCACATGCACTGTCTTTGTGGCCTTCCGTTTATGTCCAAGGACCACCCGATAATTCCCGCCCTTCTAGCTGGCTGGTGGAACGCGTACAAAAGGCTCCATTCAAAGGACGCGGAACAACGTCTCTTAACCCCTTCTTCCTCCCTCGTTACGCCATTCGAACGAGGCCCGAGTTGCGGCTGCACGGAACACGTACCCGCTAATGGGATAATAATACCGATCACGTTATGATATCCCTAATGGCGGTATTATCGATTAATCGATTAGCCGAGCCGCGGTTAGGGCTAATTCCCGTTTGCCAAACTCTTTCGAGATCGTTAGCCACCGCCCACGCGCTACGGAGCGAGTAGCAAGAAGAATAACAGGAATAAGAAGAAGAAGGAGAAGAAAAAAAAAGTGGAGAAGAAGAAGAAGAGGAAAGTTCGAAGAACGGCCGGCTGTAGGAGCAATATTAAAATGAATAAAAAAAAAAAAAAAAAACTTCGTTGTTCCCGTTGGCATTGTCGTTCGGAAGAAGGTAAGGTACTTAAACGTGCATGCAACGCTAGGTTCGCGCATACACACATTTGCCGAATGAATGAGCGGGGTGTTTAGCTGATGGCTCGTCTGGAGGAGTCTGACTGAGGAATAACCCGCTGAGGATTATTAACTGCTCAATAATTCACTCGCGCGAATGAGCGTTGCAACTCTCGCTGCCCGGGGTTCGTACTCTGCACAATGCATATACGTATACTATCTTTGGAAAACTAGCGATAGGGATTTATGACACGGCCGTTTCACCGCGAACGCGTTCACTGCACTTTTGCCCCCCTCGCTCTTCTTCTCTGGAACTGCACACTACACGCCGTGTATGTAATTTCCCACCCATCTTTCACTCTCATACGTTTACGCAGTCACCTGTGTGATTCCCTTTCGAATCACTTTGAGGCAACTGCGATCATGCAATGTTGAAAAAAGTAGCAAAGTCTAGGCGAAGTTAAGTAACTCGAGGTCATTCGAGATCGACGAGGCTGAAGCTAGCAGCCTAACGTTCTTACGTCCGTTCTTATAAGGTAGCGAAGTCCGAAAATCAGAATATTGTGAAATACTTTGAGGTCCTAATACTTGTACAAAATTACGAGGATGAAACTGAATTGTATTTTTTTCATTCCAAAAAATTTAAAAGGTTCTGCTACCAACTTTGGCTGCTAGCCTCGACTTCGTCCGATATCATGGTGCAAAGTTGCAGAGTCGTAACGACCTCGGGTCACTCGAGGTCGTCAAGTCGTGTCGGAATAGCTCAATCTGTCAAAGGCTCTTTTGAATTTGTCAGCAGTCCAAGCGCGTCACGTTTTTCCACCAGTGATGGACCATCACGTTGGCTACTCTTTTCCGGGTTCGGCTACTTGGAATGAATAAAAATTGATAAGCCTGTCGCCCGGCGTACGTGGAAACCGAGCTGTAAAAATACCACCTCAAATAAAGGAAGAAGAAGTAGAACAAGTAGAAGGGAAGGAGGCAAGAAGGTCGTTCGCTGAGGTCGGGATATTGGGGTGGATCTGTCATTCGGTAATTCGGTAATTCGGTAATTCGGTAATTCCGTCGGTCGGACGGTGTCCATTCATGAGAGTGTCTGTCGGTGGATCGCCGGGCATCAGCCGCATCACCGACAACGGCAGCATGAGGATCGTTCGGTGATATACAGAGAAGCGAGTATAACAGCTATAAGTATAAGCCGGGTCTTCTTGGGTGGTCCATCCGCCGGAGGACCGCACGCAGTGGGCTGCCCTCTGTACAAAAACTCGAACTCCCCCACCCCGCGCCTTTCTCATCCCAACACATGAGGAGGCCCCGTCTGTACGAAGACACCAACACCGTCGAGACGTCGGAATATCTCTCAATCTAGCCGACGAATTCCGCCCGGTGCCTAACCAACGCTAGCGACTCGATGTTTAATGTGCCCTTTAGTGTGACTCATGTGATCCGCTCGAGGGGACCCCCCGGCCGCCCCCCCAACTCTTTTACCCGGGATCTATACCTTCGCTCACAGGCTGAAATTACCATTTTTTTCATCTCTCTCTCTCTCTCTCTCTCTCTCTCTCGCTCTTTGGCCCGTCAGGTTTTTTTCAAATCCTCGTTACTTTGTCAAAAATCATCGTGGGGCTATTTTTCAAACGGTTAGTCGAACCACCAAGCGCCTGCTTCGAAACCCTCGCTGCGGAATATATCCCACTGTTTCTTTTCTGTTTTTTTTCGATCGAGTAGTACGATTTTTCACAGATCACTGATCATGTGAGGGGTGAAATTAACATTTTTACAAATGCTTGTTGATGGTCCTCAGCGACTGTCGAAGGCCGGTTTAACCGAGATGTATCTACACAAAGTTTGTTGGGCTTCTGCTTCAAGACAGTTTTTCGACACTTACAAGGAAAGTATCCCAGGTCGATAACTCCGATTTGATATCTTTCGTAATATGTTAAAGTAGATTAAAAACTAAGCGTGATGTATTTTTTTTCTTTCTTCTTATCTACCATTGAACACTCTGCCGGAGTGAAAGCAACCTCCAAAGTAAGGCACGTCAAGGGACGATTTGGCAGTTTCACCCACAAGAACATAACATTTTTTTTAACCAATCCAACTGGAAAATTTTTCTCATAACGAGAAATGGAAAATGTATTTTTCTCAATAAAAAAAAAATAATAATAAACACGAAAAACTGCGTAATCATGTCTTAACGTGCCTTACTTACATACTTTTGAACAAAACCACTTGCAAGGATTTGTTCTCGAAAAAAGTGTAATTTTGTCGAATACTCGTTATTTTGTCGAAAATTATCGTAACTCAACTTTTCACACTACTACTCAAAACTCAAAGTTTTTACTGCGAGACGGTTTCACAAGATGTTGACAAAAAAAAATTTTCCCCAATTTACTCAGCGTTCAATCAGCTACTGCAAAATCTAGCATCGAGATATTCAGTGTTTTTATCAAACCTCATCCACGACGAAGATAAAAAAAAATCGTATAACGATTTGAAATTCCTATATCTTTGTTTCAAAATCCACTTCGAAAATAAACGTATAAAGTTCAGATTCGATCAGGTGTATTTCCAAATCGGACGAACCGATTCAGACGGTATTCGCCATCCGACAAGTGCAAACCTGTTCGCCGCAATTTTTCGCGAACGCCAAACTCCATTCAGGAATTGATCGACATAATGAATTGACAAACATAAATATCCCTGAAGCGCGAGGAAGACTTCGTCGCCTTGTTATCTGCCCCATGCAGCCGGCGCAGGGAGTGCCGCGAGTTTCATTCAATTACAGATAGATAACGTATACGTACGTACGTATGTACATATTTACGGTTATATGCACGATGCATGCGGCCGCAGACGTACGCGTATAATGCAGTACGACTTCATGAATGCATGAATGGAGCCGAGCAGAGAGAATATAGAGACTCCTCTACGAGCCTCGGCTACGTTCGTTTCATTAGACGGTATTCAACCGTCAGAATTATACATTCGCTCAAAGGAGAAGGAATTTTCGATTAAATTTTTTCTCAACCACGCAACGGTCGTTGCAAAATTATTGTCATTATTATTATAACTGTAATTGTTTTTTTTTTTTTTTTTCTACTGAAATTAAATAATGGGGAAATAATTGATTATAAAAAAAAAACAACACTTATTAGTGATATTTCGGTGATACCAGAGTGGATTTTACGAATGTAATTTTGGTAAAACCGGTGTGGAGAAATTTCACAACTTCACCGAAGAATTGAGCGTGATTACCTTGGAATATCACTTCAATATCGCTGTTTTTAGGATCCACTGAAAAAATACGCTAATGATACGATCGTTCTATTTCTTGCTCTTAGAGAATCGCGGTAAGAGGATAGATTAAAAGCGTCTTTATTTGCGATTAGAACGAGCGATAATTGGCAAAACTCGGGGCTCGTTTTTGTACGTGGATTCGTAGCGAAAGAGCCGATATATAATATATAAAATTGATTGAGAGCGTTGCTCGAATATCGCGATACTAGGATCGTTTATTAATTTGATCCGTAGGATGATGAGCCGTAATTGTTATACCTTGTAAAACCGTATTGTAAATTTTTGTGGGCCACTGGTCGTCGTCGTTGGCCACCTGCCGTAACTCAAAATTTTTACAACCCGACGAATTAATTAAAGTACAGTCAACAGCTACGGTTTTATTACTTTATTGCCGGCGATATGATAATGATCGTTACTATGTCGTAACAAATTATTACTGACGACGATGTCGATGCCGACTTTGGATCCGTAATAACAACGCAGGACTCGAGAGGGCCGACTTTAAGTGCTCGAGACGCATGATCCTAGCCGTAGGACCCATCCGAGCTAACGAACCCAACGACTTTCGTCGTCTTCCCTCGATCATCGGTCTCTCCGGCACGACCTCAGGATCGCGGCCGAATGTTTTTTCCTCCTTCTTCGTGTTCCTGCTTTCTTATACCTCGGGTTTTTCCATGTTTTTTTTTTTTTCTTCTTATTTCTCTCTCTCTCTCTCTCTCTCTATTTTACCGGGTATACGGAACACGCGACGACCTCGATCATTAGATCTGGGCAAGATACCGGATACAAATACTCGCGGGCTCCTGTTCCCGGATCAACTAGCTCGATCGCCGAGCTCGTTTATTCAAATAACCCAAAGACGACGAAGATGCGGATAGCTTATAGGTGCAGGCCTGTTTCTTCACAGATTGTAGATCACGTAAAAGAACCAATTTTTCTTGGTACCTACCAGAATCAGTCCGCATGTTTTATTAGATTAAGGAGGTTGTACAGTCGAGAATCAGGACTTGTTTTTTATAATTTCATTACGAGATGCTCATCACGTCAAATTTTTATCAAAGTAGGTATTACATTCGAAAGCTGCGATCTTTGCTTTAGTAATGCGAAAATAAATAAATAAATAAATATTTCACCATTTTCAAACAGTGATAAATGAAAAATCGATCATACTTTATAGCTAAGAAGTAATAAGTCCTTAATTCTTCAGGATGTATAATGGATAGTTAGACACTTAATACACATCCAGTTATAGTTGGAGCAAAAAACGTACTGATTTTCGTCAACTGTCCAACATCCTCAAGCCTTACAGCTGAGAAGTAACAATTCCCTACAACTTTTCAGGACGTTTTTTTTATTTACACATAGTTAGACACATTTGTCAAACAGCAGTCGCAAGCCAGTCTATCCCATAGTTAATAATTCAATTCCGCATCCGCTTGATCGTCCATAGCTGAACGCCGAGTCCCTAATTTGGAAAGAAGGCGGGCAAACAGAATAGAAGAGAACAGGTGAGCCGAGCTCCTGTTCGACATAAATTTAAATCCCAACGTCCCGAATGTCAACGTGGCTAATTCCGCGTTGCGCGGGTGGCGCCTGAAGTCCTTCCTCCACCTGTTCGCCCTCCCGTAGGAACCCCGACTAGGAGGAAGAGAGCCAGAGAGCAGCTGACCCGGAAGACCGGGAAGCGGTCAACGGGGCTGTCATCATCCTGCTTGGAAAACCGCACCGCCTAGCCTTCCGGGCGTCCCGGCGTCAGGATCGAGCGTCTTTGGTAGCGTCTGTGCGTCGTCTGGGCATGAAACGAGCAATTCAATGGAGTTGGACATCTGGTTTCCACGTTATTCACTCCGTAACCGCCGACGCCTCTCCGTAACTTATCCGCCGGCGCAGTCCGCAGTGGCGTTTGTTTGTTTGCATGCACCAAGAGCTGCGGGTAAGGGTACTACGGAGTCGGTTAAATGATTTCCAAACTCACTCGAACCAACCGCAGCAGTCCCAGTCGCAGTAACGACCGGCGTTGCACGCTAGACGACCAGGACGACGAGTGATACGCGTGTATTTCAATCGTCGACGAACACATACAAGCCTGCACACGTCCCACGTATAAACGAGGAGGACAATTTTTTTTTATATACCCATAAAAACTAATACCCCAAGACGTTTTTCACCATTCTCGGTGACACATATTTTTCTTCCTCTCCTTTCGTTACGGGTGAAAATTTGTCGATGGATATTTTTCGTCGAAAAAAAGAAAATGAATTTATTATACAACTGAGGGAATTATTGTCATACTCGTCGTACAATCTCGCATGTTTTTGATAAGAAATAACAGTTTGACGGGGGGGGGGGAGTAAAGATTAAAGTAAAAAAAAAAAAAAAAAAGAAAAAATAAAATTGCAAGCGGAAACCGAGGGCCTCACCGCAATGTCCCAACAAGACGACGCATGGTGATAAATAATAATTATATTACGGTGAGACGCGGTCTGGCGATCGGTTTGTTGTCGTATACAGAGGTTGGTCCATAGAGCGAGACAAGAGACCGGATCGTAACTCACGTCTCGTTGGGAAGGGGCGATAACTCAGAAGGTGCCTATAGTAGGCTGGATGGTAGCTGCGTGACATGATAGTCGGCGTTTACCAGAAACTAGACATAAATTATGGGGTTTTAATCTAGCGTTATTAGCGCACCGCTCAAGCGATCTGCGCTCTGCGCTCTTCGCTATGAGCCATGCGCGTATAGCCCGTATTATAGTCTTCTCTAATATAAAAATAATAAGATAGCTAGGCCATTCTTCTTCTTACGCGACCATTAATTTATTTTGCAGTCGCGCGCGTCCCGCTGAGTTCCACCTTTATGGGCCATTCCCTCCCTTTCAAACCCCCCTCCCTCCTCTCTGTTTCTCTATCGCTCTCTCTCTCTCTCTCCAGTGAATGGCATACGACTGGTTGAGCTGTACGACCTTCTCCGGATACACGGGTTGGTATATGACGAGCGGTTTTTGCGCCCGATCCTCCGACCCTTTCTTTCCTACTCGCGACCATCGGTGACCCGGTCGCTTTTGACGAGCCAAAAATACTCGCGTCAACTTAATTTTTCACTTATTCATTGCCGCTGCATGCACTTATCGTTGACGCTTATGCGCGCAAACTAAGGATAATTGCAAACGGTTGGCACAGGTGAACATTCTGCTTATACTTCTTCTTTTTCTTCTTCTTTAAGAGAAATCAATTTTCCAACGATTATTCTCAGAGAACAATATATGTCTTACGAAAAACAACTGCAAGATGAATCGAATGTAATTACTCGGTGATTGCAAAACTATTTAATTGAATGCAATGTACTCATATACATGCATAGATCATTTGAGAAGAGGACTAGAATACTTTTGAATAATGCGTAAAATATAATTTATTGGAATAATTTTTTTGAGTCCGGTTGACGCAACGTTCGGTTGTTGAAATTTATTCATGGTTCCCATGGCCGCTAACAACAAGCTAAAAATAATCGACGCGTTGATTAATCGAATTCAAACAAATAATCTAACACGACTCGATTGAATCGGTAAAAATTAATCAATTAATCGATTATGTCGTATTTTTTTGAAACGGTGCATTTGAAACAAAAATTAATAGAGGAAAAGTTTTTTGTTCATTCAAAATATTCTTTAATTTCACAACAGGTTTCGTTCAATAAGATTAAATTCAATAAATTTTCACCAGAACGAAGAACAGCCGAATGGAATGAGATTGAATTTAGCAAGGCTAGCGTAAGAATGGATGTTTAGGAAAAGTTGTTTTTTTTTTTTCGCAACTTTAGGATTGTCTGAAATTGAGTACCGAAACCAAGCAGTAACGAAACAGCAACGTTCTCATATTTTTAGAACTCAGCTTTTTCAAAATCATTCTAAAATTACAAAGTGACGATTTATTCCCTAACGTTTCGTCACGTTAACGTTACTAATTGTAAGACTTGAGACTCGTCAAACGGATGAAGCGCCACGTCAGAAGCTCGATATTTCAGGATAATGAAGAGAAAATGAAAGAAAGAAAAATAAATAGATAGAATCCTAGAAGTTTCAGCAGGATCCGTGATCCAGAGGTCTGAAACCTAACTCTCCTTGTAAGTGGAATGAATCTCCCGGCGCGAATTGTTGGAATTGTATACCGTAAGACTGCTGTCATACATTACGGTTAATTAAGTGTATTTAATTAAACTTGTTGCTCGATTCTCGAGCGCAGAAACTCCTACCAACAAGTCCTATTCTCTATTATCCTTCGGTTGCGAGAGAGTTGTGCCGTACCGCCTTGATGGCTAATGACTTCGGCTTCGATTCCAACTACGGCTGGCATTTCTATCGCATATACGACGATTAACAATGCCCGCTGGCAAAAGAATCTCGACTCTCGACGCTTGAGCGATCAAAATTGCCCGGAATGCAACATCGAATTCACTGCATGCGAAAAAAAAAGAAGCTACGATTATCAATTTCCACCATGGCATGAAAAGATTGTTCAGACCGAAGGAAAGGTCTTGGAAAAAGATGAGCCTTATACGTTACGCGGAAGGTCGCGATCAGTTGATTTTTCACTCTAATACGGTTTTTATAATTTATGGAGAATCGTGAATAAAATTTTTTTTCTTATTGCTTACATCAATCATAATATCAATTTACGTCACTAAAAAGACCCACGCTTGTAATGTCAAGTCGATGTTTGAGAAGTCTATCTGACGATCTTTTCATTATTTATTGAATCTCATAAAATAGTTGTAGTTTAATATGAACTTTTAATTCAGGGTAATAAGATTCCCGGATTATACATTGTTCGGTTACGGATCGTGATCTTTGAGTTGAATATAAATGTCAGGAAAGAAATAATAATTCAAGTGCTACGACGTTTTTTTTTCACAAATTCAAAAAAACGCTCATATTTTTACATAATCTTTCTTTTGGCCTGAGCAAACTTTTTAGATGCTGCCACGGTGAAAAATCCCAAATTATTATTTACCGAAACACCCTAGTAGGTACAGATATTCGAATAATTTTTACAATCGAATCGAGCAATTTCCTAGGAGATTTCTATGAAATCCTAGCCGACCGGAGAACCTGCGTGACATTGGACAATTGTTGGGGACCCTTGTATAGCTGCTCTACAGGGTTTTAGGATTTAACGGAGCTGCTTTCGAGGTTTCGGCTACGGTCGTAAAACTTTTCGGCTAATTGGCAAACAAATAACAATATCGTTCATCCGATGCGGGGGTCATAATAATTATCATAATAATATAAACAACAACAAGGCTAATTTGTTTCCAGTGCAACACGATATTAAATAACGAGCTTGCGTATAATATAATAATAATAATAATAATAACAGATATAATGCCGAAATCGAAAACCGTCGCTTCGATCTACGACTTCGCGGGATGATTGAAAGCCGGACTTGAAGGAGATCTCGATAGGAATAAAAATGCCGCCAAGCACCGTCGCCGCTTAGGTTTATTAGACGAACCTGCGAGTCGTCGGATTTTTTTCGCGGTCTAGTCGACCTGCGGAGCAGCGTCGCGATTAATAGGTACGAGCCTGGCTAGGTTTGGATCGGTAATTACCCGGCAACTCGATCTAGGACAATGACATTGATCGATCGTCAGACTCGATCGCTGTACCAAGACTGCAAATGTCTTTCTCCATTGTCCTTTGTCCGGCACGCGAGAAGTACGAGTCTAATCTCCGATTACGAATGATCGTCTAAGCCGCCGCTGCAGCTGCTCGAGAGAGAGACAGAGAGAGAGAGAGAGAGAGAGAGAGAAATAAATATTAACAAACCTCCGCACTGTTCGAAAAATTCAATAATTGACTGCCCCGTTAGTTTGGACGATTTTCATTCCGACAGGGTGAAGCGATGTTATTCTGTCAGTCTGTTTGCCTCGAGTCGGGAAACGCCTAATCAGAGTACCGGAAGTAAAAATCAAAGGAGAAAAACTGAGAAACTTTCAAAGAAGATTCCTGCGGCATTCTGTGTCAACTCAAGTTCGTCGAGCTCTCGAATTCCTTTCTGCAATAATCGATTCTCGAAATTGCGTGCGATAAATTCTTTCAAACGTATCTTGATACTGAAAGCTTCAACGAAACTTTAACAGTTTTTGCTTATAAATTTGATCGAGCATCATCACCGTTCGTTCGTGTAATATATCGTTGGCATCTTACCTTCTGCCTTCTTCCCTTTCACTCATTCTTTCTTTCTTTCGCTCTTTATTTCACAAAAACGAAAACCCCCGTAGTAACAAAAAGTCTCGGGTACCTGCGCCGTGCACCTGAGAGCAGCTATAAACCTAAGCGAATTAAGAATACAAACGCTACCTCTTTCCGAGAGGTTGACAGGCTCGAGCGCTGCTTACCCGAGTGTCCAAGCACCAAAAAAGCAATCCGAAATTAGGGAGGGAGGGACTTCCGTTCCTCGGGGTCTCGCGCTCGTCGCTTATGACTCGCATCTGTCTCTTCTTTGCCTCAGTTTTCTATTATAACCACTACACCGCCAAGAAAACCCGCGGAAGTGCCCAGCATTCTAATATACATATTATTTTATTGGAAACGAATACATGTTTCAGAAATGGCGCTAAATTTTCCTCTAATAGGTTGTGAAAAGCGAGATATAAAAAAACAAGAAGAATAAAAAACAAAATACGGTCAACTTGACAATCTGTATAAATGATACGCGAGGTATAACTACCGTAAGATTACACGCATGGGATACAAGAGAATTGAATTAATAAACGTGCCGCGAACAATAAATGAAACGATCGTAAACATTTCAATTATACCCATACCTGCCTGGGTGTATACAGCAGACTGTTATAATTACCAACTCGCCTCGGGGAACCCGTCGAGCGAAAGACGGATCCCCCGCATCAGACGCGCTTCAGCGACAGCAGCAGCACCGAAGCTCAAACATTCGTGAAAGGATCAATTGGTCGGTTATTCGAGTCTTTTGCCTCATTTTCTTATTTCTTTATTTTTCTAGTATTCGTTCAAAATAAAAAAAAAAAAAAAAAACGATACGAGTAAACCAGCGGAGGAATTTTTGCACTTTGAATCGCGAAGCTGAATGAATTTCGAGAGGTATTTCGAAGCTGGCGAATTCCTTATCTCGTTCCGCGCGGAAAAAGGTATATCATTCGGTCGAGGGGAAGAACGAGGAGGAGGGAATCCCATCGGGCTTCAACTCCGGATGAATATGGTCCACGAACTAAACGGACGGACGGACGGACGGACGGACGGACGGACGGATGGACGGACGGACGGACGGATGAACGAACGAACGGACGGACGGGAGAACGGACGTCGGACCACCCACGCCGATGCATGGACCACCGCCGTCGCCTACTGGCATACATTAGAGAACCACGGAGTATAGAGAGTCTGCGGCCGTATTATAGACTGCAGCGTGGCACCGCGCGTTAGGTGCAGCAACGCGGGACGACGGGAGCGCAGCGCACGTACGACGGGCACCGAGCGCCTGCTCCTCGGCGGAGCTCTGATACAGTCGACACCCGTTTAATTAGCATTTGATACGCCCGCGCCCGAGTTGGAGCGAGCTTGGCAGCTGCGAGCCGCGAAATTGGCGAGTTGCGCTAACTGCGCTAACTGCGCTCGACCCACCCGCCTCACCACCCTAGCTGCGCTATCCGCGCTATCCGCGCTCCGGGCTTCCCCGCGCGATTAAACACACCGGGATTACTCTCGAACGGTTGGAAAGGGTGTCGCCGAGGCTCTCGGCACTGCGGATTGAATAATCGATTCAAGAAAGATAGGGAGAAAGAGGGGAGGGGGAGAGTAGCGATTGTTTTTTTAAACGGAACGAATCTTTCGGATTATTCGTTCGACACTCGGAACCGCAGCGTGCGAGTTTCAAGGCTGACGACCTTGAGGATGATGACTCGTTTTTGACCTCTCGATGGGCGAGGAGGTCAGCCAGTCGCTTTCAACGTAAATATGTGAAAAACGGTTGCCAGTTTCCAGTTCCCGGTCCCGGGGTACCGATCGACAAGTAGACACTCTCACGCGCAAACATGTAATATACATACGTATACATGTGTGTGTGCACGAATACTCGCAGTGAGGAGCGTCGAGTTTAGTTGCTTGCGCAATCAGCTCTGCTCCTCATGCACGCATGCATGCACGCATGCACGCACGTCTGACTTAATAATAGACAGGGTACCTGCCTACGCCTCCAGGTCCCCCGAGCACGCACACGTCTCTTATCGCCTTTACTCAAAACTCCGGAAAGCATCCGGTTAGGGTTATCCAGAGGCTGCACTACGGGACCTACTGCATACGATTACCAGACCCTGCGCCTAAATTCGAAATACCGAGAGAAAGAGTGTCAAAGCGCCCTGATTGCCCGAATTTGCGGTAAATTCTCCGCTGGGCCGGAAAAAAAATAAATGAAAATAAAAACGGAACCTGCGTCGAAGTCCCTGACTGGCTCTTTCATTCAGAGAATGAGATTGCGGTACCATCCTTGAGAAAAGAATTATTATTCTAATTCCGTTCCATTCGTCAACGATGTAACCCAAACTAATTGTCCCCTTAATTTCCCGAGACGCAAAGGAGCGTGTGGCTCGTTAAGAATCTCAACAAACACCGTGTTTGTTTATTTTTCTTATTTGTATTTACTTTTTTCCTTCCCCGATCTTCTTTCCAAGGGTGAAGAGATTCTTGAACTTGTTACGCGACTCGAGTGCAGCACGCGGATACGTTACACCCGGGATTACTTCCGGTCTCTTCCTTTCTCTGGCTCCTTTTTCTTTCCCTGGCGGTATATCCCTATTTATCTACGTGTATATAACACTTCGCTTCCGGCTAAGCAATAGCCAAAAGACTATGTACTACCTACTACGTTATGGCTCTCGTTGCAAATTACCTACAAACAGTACGAGGTTGAAGTTAGTAACGTTGTACGTTTACTCTTCGCAGCTTCAGGATTGTCTGATTTTTGGTAAACCATAATAAACGAAACATACTGAATATTTTGAAAAGTCAGCATGTTGAAACTCATTCGAAAATTGAACAATAATAATTTTTTTCTAATATATTTCGTTACGATAAAGTTACGTGACCTCATTTATCACCGAAATAACGAAATGTACATGTAATATAGACTTGATGAAACTGAGACATGGAATAAAATATGGAAAAAAGAAACTGCATTTTCTAATTCCAAAAATTATACTCTGTGTAGAAAATCAAATCAAAGAATGAATATGATTTAAATAACAAATATGTATTTACATATTAATCCGGGCCCTATTTATCACGTACACGTCTCCGATTAATTACGATTTTTAGAAATTCCGATCCGTCACATAGAAAACTGACTAAAGTTACAAAGAAATAATCGTGTAAAAAGAAGTTGAAAATACGTCTTTCCCCAAAAGCTCACATGTGAACGCAGTAGCAGCGTTCGCCTCGGAATCGAGTGGGGAAAAAAAATTAAGTACAGCAGGTCGAGTAATGGGCGAAAGAGTGCAGGAGAGAGAGAGAGAGAGAGAGAAATACGGACACATACAGAGCTAAGAAAATACCGGTAAGTCGAAGAGAGAGCCAAGGAGGAACGAGATCCGCGATCGTTGGTGCAGTGCGGCGGGGAAACTCCTCGAAGTTGTCGTTAAATCGTGTAATTGACTAACTAATTTGTCCGCGAGATCATTAATAAAACATTTACCTACCTACCTGCACTCCGGCGTTTCAATTAGGCAGCAGGCAAGCTGCGGGTATAAGTGAGTCTTTGGATGCGTGCGTGCAATTCGAGAAGTGATACCCGGAGCTACTTGTACGGCGTTTCTTCGCGTTTCTCTCGACTTCTGCTAACCGTTGGAAGGCAGACTTTTGCGGCAGGTGCCTACGTTTCAATCCACGATCGGAGAGGACGCGACACGCCTCTTAAATAAATCATCCAGCCACTGACGCTCCGTTGCAACTTCTTAAAAAGTGTCAACTTATCTCGGCGCAACTTTGTTCTTTTCTTTTATTTTATTCCCGGGTTTTTGGAGTTTACTCCTCAAGAAACGATTTGAGATGTAGGGGCCGGTACGGAAATTATATGAGGAGTAAAATCAAGTGTAACACGAAAACTTGAGACGTTGTAGAAAGAGACAAACATACATATTGAACGTGCAAAAGAATGAGATGGAATACATTACACAGCGTATCCTATACTCGGGGTCTGCTCTTCGTGCGGTGCTTCGTAGTCTCACTGTGTAGTTCACTACCTCTGGTCTGAGAGTTGAATGTGTGCGTATGTTTGTACGTGTGTGTTGTGTGCCTGCGTATGAATTTATAAAACGTGACGTTATCGCGTCAAAATATTTGAAAATATGGAAGAAATTGATTTAGATGATAATGAAGAAAAATTCGAAAAACACATGGATGCGGTTAATTGGTAAGCTTGTCGTTTACATTTACGAATGATATACATTTCACCGAAAATGTAAAGAGTCGTTTGCCGGGAACGAAAGTTGGTACTCAGTGATTTTTGCGGTCATTTATTACGAATATGCACTCAAAATTTGGAAATTTTTGATGTAATATAAATAATCCGAATAATTACAGATATATGTTTGTTTCTCTTATCATTTTGGAAGATGCGTTTATTTAGCCTCTTTTTCTATTCGATATGTATCATAATTATCGTTCGTAAGGAGTAAACTCCAGTAGTGCGTCGGAGCTGACACACACGCTTTTTTTTTCTATTTTCTTGCCAGTAGATTTTTCCTGTGAATTACTTCTGGTTTCTTTTTTATCCTTCTATTTCAAACAAGCATTACAAACGGACAGAGTTTGATTTAAGATTACAAAAAAAAAAGTTTAATAAATTCAGGGGTAGGTGTGAAAAACTAGAATTTCCGCGATTCAGAATATCAACTTTTCATAGACGCGAAAATCTAGAATTCGCAGAATTTAAAATTTGGAAAGTTGAGGTCCGGTATATTGAAAATATAGAACGTCGAAATGCAGAAGGGCGAAACAATTTCTCCGAAATGTTAGGGAGCAAAAAAAAAATTAGATTCTTTTCCAAAATTAAGACAGCCGTGATGGATCAATAATTGCGAAATTTCTTTATCGACGGGATCGGAGAAGGGAAAAGAGTAACGAGAATTGATCGACGCGACTGCAATATGCGGAGAGTTTAGAAGCGATTCTTGAGCGCGCTCGTTCCGTCCGTTATGAAGTATAACGGTATACCGCTTTTGAAGAATTGCTCAATATAATCCAACGCGGCGTTTGCGGTTGACGAGTTCATAAATACACGTCTTAAACGGTAGGAAAACACGGTTGTCAACCAGAAAAGGTCTCAATAAGCTCTCGCGGGACATCGCCGATGGAAAAATCCTGCCCTCGTGGGAATTGCGAGTCGAGCGAGGGCGAAAAATTACAACGGCTAAAATGGATAAAAGCGACGAAATATCTAATTTTCAAAAACGTGAAAATCTAATTTTAAGCACAATAATAAAAATTTGGAAAACCCGAGTAAAGAAGATTGAAAGTATAAAAGATCCATTCTTACCCCCACTCAGTTAGTCGATTTCCAAACTCAAATTTGGCGATAAACCGGCCGCGCGAATACCGTGCGAAAATACCACAGCATCATCGATCTCTCGATTTGTCAGCGCTTATCTAAGCATTTTTATCTCCGAACTCGCGGTTTTGACGGACGTACGGTTACTTCTATTTCTTTGTTCAATCTTCTTTCTTCGTCTCCTTTGCCTTTTTTTATTCGCGCAAATTTTTTTCGTCTCTCTTTTTTCATCAATTTTATTTTTCACGCTGCACCGTCGAGACTCGGAACGAAACGAAACTCACACACTGTGTGTGTAGATATAATATAAAGGTATAATAGTGAGACATAATGCATACGCTCGGCATTCGGAGGTATCAAGTTACCGTTTCGTAAGGACACCCATCAGTCGGGCTGTAAATTTCACAATTCTCAAGTGTCAGCTCTTGTGCGTGTCTAAGTCACGCATACACGGCTCGTGCATAATCCCGTACACTTTGCTCGACACGGCGAGCATGCGTTGAAGTAGAATTATAGTCGTGAATTGACATTAGCCGTCTACTTATTTATTCATACATCGCAACAACGTCGATTGCGAATCGTGACCGCAATTTTTAGAATTTTTTAATCGAACGGGTAACCCGTAAGACTCGCTAAAACTTAAACTGATATTTACGAATTATTTTCTGAAAAAACCGTTTTTTGTCGTAAGTTTAGACGAATAAAATCAAATTTTTCTTCTTTTTTTTTTGTAACAATAAAAAGTTATCACAGTAATTATAAAAATTTCTAATCTCATTGACTTTTCCTTTGGCATGCATCTGCATTAATACTTTCCTCACGATTTGAACTAACATTTGTACCGATATTGTCCGGTTGCATTGCAAAAAAAAATTTGATTTTTTTCACTTAAACGTGGGATAAAATACCCTAAAAATTTTGGAAGGATAAATTGTACGGTTTCTTCGGAAGAGATTCTTAAAAATTAACAACCTTGCAGAAAATTACAGAAACGGTAACAGCGAATTAATTAATCTATACATAATAATCTGGATACAGATTTTTGTTAATTTATATCCATGTATTCTTGTGATACGATTATTCGTAAAATGTGCGATAAATTTTTCTAGAAGGAGAGAGGAGGAAGAAGAAGGAGACGTGAGTAGGAGAGGCGTGTGCCTGAGTTGTAATAATATTGTCTTATTAGACGGGAAAGGCGAGTTTCGCCGTTGACACGGCTGGTTGGCTGTTTATTGGCACGTACAGTCGTCGCATCTTGAAAGAACCGTGTAATTCCGGACGTCCGATAAACCGAGACCGGTTGAAATATATTCAAGGTATCCACCCCCGTCGCATAAAGGCGAAGAGCGAAAGAGGGAGAGAGAGAGAGAGAGAGAGAGAGAGAGAGATAGAGACAGGCGAAAAAGCAGTTATCGTAAAGATGACTTTGCACGATTCCGCGACACTCAACGATCCGTAACTCAAATCTCCTCCCGTATCCTCAACGGCAATATTGTTCGGTGCGTAAAACATTTTTACGGAGATTGCATTCCAAAGCAATGAAGATTATTAAGCGGTCTCCGGGCTCTGCAAACATGCGCGCATACTTGGACGTTGAATAAAAAAAAAGCAAATAACAAAAATAAAGATAAAAATACCAAGAGAAAAAGAGAGGAGTCTGAAGGATATTGCGGAGTAACCGTAAGAGATGATAATAAAGAAGACTAGCAAAAAGAGAAGCGGGAAGCCGCAAGCCTCTCTGCGAAACCGATATGTTTATTAGGCACCACCTGAAACCGGGCTCAAAGGTCCACCAAATTCACCAGATTTATCCGCTCGTCCCGCGACCCGCCTCGCCAAATGAAATCCCTTCAGCTGGTCCCTGACACTTGTTCGTTAAATCGCTCCCTTCTCGTATTCGCGTTTTTTATCCCTCGTCTCGTGTCCCTTTATTCGCGTCTATTTCAGTCATTTTTTCTTTTCTTTTTCTCGTCACCAATTTCTCGAGATTTTTGAAATCGAAACTCGGCTGGACGATTTATGGAGAACGTTCTACGGGTTCTCGTTCCTTCTTTTCGTAACGAATTTTCTTTCCAGTTTCGAGGAATGAAACATTAACGCTCGACGCTGAGCTATAAGTAAATCTACCAATATATAATATAAATAATTGAACGTGATTCGATTCAATCGGAATAAATTGAGCGATTAATCGATTGCTGATGGGGGAAAAGTTTTTTCGATAATTTATAGTTTCATTGAAAATATTTGTCAATTTCAGGTGAATATATTCATTTACCTTTCGCATATTACATCAAACAGGTACTTGACAAGTAAAACGATGATAATAATTAAGAATTGAATCACATGAATTGATTATTATATTGCGTATTTCAATCGGTATAAAAAACAAAAACCGATCGCGTGAAAGAGTAATCGATTACACTCGATTAATCGGGAAAAAATGATCGATTTGATCATTCATAAAAAATACATACTATGTAGGTGTATGTTTGGTCAGAATCGGTTAACTTTTTCCTTGGATTTATTTTCCAATCGCCGTAGTTTGAAAAATCCCTTAACTTCGTTACGTTGACGTGTAAACACTGCCTCAAAAAACTTTCCTGGTACCTTCACGATGTCGGAAACCGGCGATGGCGAGACGGCCTGGAGAAAACCGAAGAGGCCAAATTCCAGGCATACCGTCGGAGTTAATCCGAGAACGTCGATTTTAGATAAAGAGAGAAATGAGCTCGCCGACGCGACGATGCGATATGTCATTTGTTTCCCCTTTCCCAACAGCCGTTTCCCCTCTCGATAATCAATATTCGTTTACTAATAATGTGAATTCAGAATAAATCCAAATGACAAAAATTTCGTGCTTCCGAAGCGAAGGTTTCGCACAATTTTGACGATTTTTTTTCATCGAAAATCATCAATTTACAAATTCGTAATACGTAAACAAATTAAAATTTCAGCCTGAATCGTTCCTCTGCAATATTCGCGACGAGGATAAATTTTATTTTTAAAATTTCAGAGAACGAATAAAAGTAGTGATAAAAAAAATCAGCATCGATTCGAATATAATTCAGTATATCTCCCCGTATAAATAAAATATCTCGACGTCGGGAATATTGTATATGTATAGAAAGGCAGGCGTTATGCACCGCATAAGTGCATTTAGTTGCAACGATCTTTTTCATTCCACCGCAATAGGTTTCTATGGGTGGCCTTCGCCTTATTTATTCCCTTCTTACGAACCGACGAAGAGAGGCAGATGGTATAAATACCATGGTACATACATACATGCATGTAGTATATGTATATATATATATATATATATATATATATATATATATATATATACGTGTATTATAGAGACGGGCAGAGCGCGGCTGACAAAACTGAGTGGGCGTCACGGGACATGCAAATTACCCGTACCAGATTTGGCGATACATCTTAATTTTGCGCCGGCTGAACGTGTGGCAT
Organism: Neodiprion virginianus; assembly: GCF_021901495.1. Lineage (NCBI taxonomy): Eukaryota > Metazoa > Arthropoda > Insecta > Hymenoptera > Diprionidae > Neodiprion > Neodiprion virginianus. The sequence goes on along the minus strand of NC_060879.1, from coordinate 946,346 downwards.
TCATCCATGTGTATGCACACATATTCAGCAAAATATATACGCGTACCTACATATAAATATATCTGAAACCGCCTCCTACCGCACGAGACGAGGGTTAACGTTCTCGCGTTTGCTAATCCGCCCATTTATACACTACACGTATTATATACATAATATCCTAATATCGGTAGAGTATATTTATATGTAAGAGCAGAATTCCTTGATTTATAATACAATCGTTCTAATTATGATCGATTACGTTGTATTACCATAAATTTTCGCTATTTTTTTTTTATTGCGATCGCGTTGATTGAAAAATGTCTTCCTTTCGCGAATCGTTGTTACTTTTCTATTTGTTTTTTTTTTTCTTGTTGGTAGTTTTTGAAAAATTTTAACGTCGAATAGCGGAAAAATAAATGTTCCATAACCTTATGCAACTGTGTTTATACACGTATGATGCGGTTATGTACAGGTACAACATAGACTTACATCTAGGCGACGCGACGAGAGCGCTGAGGACTGAAGACTGCATGCTCAACAAGAAGATAAACAGTCGGATATGAATAATAAAGTATGCATAAATTAATAGCGAATACTTGACTGAGGTGTGAAAAGATAACGGTACGTGATGCCTGAGATAATCCCGGGGATTTTTCAACGTGTCGTTACCTACGAGCAGTCGACGACGTGCTGCGATCGTCGCTTTTCCTATTTTATTCTTCTATTTAAAAGAATCGCGATATCTCTGGAAAAATTTTTATAACAGGCCGACGTATGGAAAATTATTGAGCATTTTTTCTTTTTCTTTTTTTTTTTTTTTTAAATTCTGACCGCTGTTATTCTTTAATTCACGTGTTTTCACGTACAAAAGGTTGTGTAGGTACGTAATAAAATCACAAAATGTAAGGAATGAATAAGTCACGTCTGTATACGTGAAACACGCGAAGCGTCGTCTTGTGATTCAATATTGTGGGTCTGGAAATTTGTCGCGTGGTGGTCCTGAGGGAATTATATGTATATTAAGGGTTTAATCGCGTAGGTCGAGCTGAATTAAGATTTATGGAGTAAATCATTTCATTGGACTTGGACACTTCATGATCCGACAACTTCCCCGTTCGTGTGGACCACCCTGACTCTGGTTACATCTGTATATTCTCTACGCGTTAGACGTTACGCGTAGGTATACAATACATACATGTATGATAGAGGAACGAGGAACTTCGAAGGCTTCGGATACGTTCAAGAAGAAGCTAGAAACTGTCGGATAATCTTCCGAGTGTTACACTTGAGAGAATAAAGGATCGGGTTCTACGGAAATTAAACTGCAGGAAAAGAGAGATGCGTCAGTTTTTTCGGTGAAATATATACTTCGTGAAATGCAGAATTTACTCTAAAAACGGTGAAAATCACGGCGGCGTGCGGACTGTAGAAAAAAAAAAAAAAAATAAAAAACAATGAACGGATAAACATTTCGATGCAATTTATCGCAAAATTTTGACCTCTCGATTCGTTTCTTTCGCTATGTAAAATTTTGTAATTTAGACTTATCAAAATCTAGTTAAAAATTTTTGGTACAAAATTTACTAAACCACCCAGCATCGACATATTATTCTCAATTATAACGGTCAACATGAATTTTGAGTCTCAGTTCCGGAAGACAAATTTTGATGAAAGAAAAAATCATTTCATCAGATAAAATTTACTTTTGTAGAAACAAAAACGATATTTCGTATCTTAAGAATAATTACACAAACGATTAAACAAACTTCGGTTTCGCATCTAGATCACTTTTATTAAAATATAATATCGTTTCAGTTTTTTATCAACGGAATAATTGGAATCAAAGTTTTTTTTTTTCAATTTTCAAACAGCACTCTCCTAGCTGCAAAATCAAATTTATTCGAAAAATAGTAATCTTCAGCAAATTTAATATCACTCAACATATAATAATATTAATAATCAATTACACAAATTCCAGGTACGAAATACAAAAGCAAACTTCGAGGGGTGGCGTGAGGGGGGGGGGGGGGGGGTCGAATATTTTTCCACTATTTTGACGCATGGAAAATAAAAAAAAAGATTAATTCAACCCGGGCACAAAAATGATTTTTTTTAACGTGTTATATTCGGATTATCGTATAAATTACCACGCATCGATGCGACAAATAAAAGCAAAGAATGAAAGTTACGAGAAAAAACAAAAAAAAAGAAATATTGCGTCAATCGCGTTTCGTTGGTAAAATAATTGATTCGGGGTCGCGTGTCTGGCGCCCCTCCAGTAGCGGCAATACGGGGGTCATGGCGTGCCCTCGATCCTCCCCAAAGACGAGGGCGCATGGGTGACACGAGCCGAATTTATAGTGCGTTCAGATTAGAGTCGCTCTCCACATACGGCGGCAAGCAGACGACGAAATCATGTCGGCGACACCGTGATGTGCGACCTCGGGGGATGATCGTCGTCGTCGTTTCATTTACAGCACGCGAGTTCATGCCGTTTTACAACCAGCGTTTACCGTGCGCGATTTCTAGGGTGAGGGGAGCGAATACTCCGTGTGCGTTTCATCAGCTGACTTTGACGATAACCGAGGTGGAATTATTACGTCGACGTCGTTCGGTCGGGTATTAGGTGTGCGTAATTAATTAATTATCATTGTATAATAATTCATCGTGAAAATGGAAATGACGTTATATGAAAAGTATGACGTGCCCTTTTTTTTTTTTTTTTTTTTTTGAGGCACACGTGCTGATCATTCCGGTTTTTGAACTCTACTCTGATAATAATAATTTACTCACAAATCTAAAAACTTTGAAACGACGAGATAATTTTTTCGAAAAGAAAGCGATACTTTTTCAAAATTTTTCGATGAAATTGTAGTTGCGTAACAACGGTTTTCAAACATTAGTCAAATCGGTTGTGACGATCGACGATTTCTCGTCTGTTTCTTCGTCGACTGTCGTGCGACGAATTTTTGAACAATATTAAAATACGGTTCACAGTTGGAAAGCACAACAAAGTTCCTCATTTTTCGCGCGTATATATTTATGCACGTAGGCTTGTAGAGGCTAATAACTGACGCGCAGCCGTCAGCCGGTTCGGTCAGCAGAAAGCTGTGATTAAGTCGTCATAATGTTGGGGCCATCGGCGAGGTAAATATTCGGTATAAATTATATACCCCGCGAAACGCGTCTCTGTATGCTAATATATACCTATACGATATTACATTTCTCGTGAAATAAATTTTCAGAATTCGCCAAGAGCGGATGATAGGGAGAAAGGGAAAAAAAAAGTAGTATAGAAAGAACGATAAAAACATGCAAAACTATTGAAAAACTTACATTTGGTTTATAACCGCTTATTTTCGCTGATCTTTTGATTCTAACGTGGCGAAAAAAAAAGTATGTTGCTCTATTGTTTGAGATTGAAAATTAGATGGTTGCTAAATTTTTGCATTTTCAATAACGTTTGTGTTTCACATTTACATCACAGGCTCAGAGGAGGCTGTGACTCCGAAGAGAAAAGGAGAACGAGAGAGAGAAAGAGAGAAAGTAAAAGGGCGGAAGAGAGGGGAGAGAGACAGCTGCATGAGCGTCGAGTTGGCTGGGTGGCTGAAATTAATGTTAGCCGCTTAATTGGAGCCACTGAGAAAATCGTGCGTGCGTGCGAGCTTTGGGTGTTCATGTATAAGGATATGTAAATGTGTGCAATACTTGCCGCAGTCGTGTGTCACGCCGAGGGTGCTCAACGTTTTTTCCTGCGCCTTCCTTATTCGGGTCCTGCGATTTTGACGTCGGAGTGCAGAATGAGTGAGAAGACAGCGTCGTCGAACAAGAATCGATGTATTTTCACTTCACCCGACGAACACCGCGGGTACGATACGCGAACTCACTGTGCGAGGATTAAAATTCACGTCCGGAATCGGTCCGAAAAAGGAGGGTCGGCGAATTCCCGAATGTCAATTCCTCAAATGCATGCCCGTTGGGCTTTTTTTGCGCCTTTGTAATTATCACCGAGAGATGGACCGAGCTGGACGGGATCCTCGCATAATACGGATTTAATCGGGGTTGTTTGTACAAGGAAGCAAATACGCGGATAAAAAATTGTCCCATCGAAATAGGGCCCCTTATCTGTAGCAGTCGGTCCGTAATGAAGAGGTTAAGCCACGTACGGCAGGCGTTGCTCACCTGCGCGGCAGAAGCTTTTCGGAAATACGTATAATCGTGACGCGCGGGGACTCTTAATCGAGCCGCCGGAATACCGAATTCACTTTTTGCCAACCCGGTTTGCAAATGCGAAAACGCGCCTCGCCTTGCAAGCTTTCTTCGCGGAAACGGTCCTGTGCGGAATTTATCTTACGTTGCTACAAAGCAGGGATTCCTCGAAGCCCACGAATTGTGAAAATTTTGCAAACACCGCCCGGCTTTGTACCGACACTGATCGACACTGACCGACTTTTGTCACCGTTACCGTCCTCGTCGTTCCGACGACTCGACTCAGTGAGCCTTGCGACGAAAACAAAAACAAACTCGGTTCCGTCGCCAATCTCCGTCGTCCGACTCTAAGTCGGATTGCGTGCTGAAACAGACACAATCGCAATTACCAAAATTAGCGATATTCGGCGGAATTAACTATCTGCATGAGAATGAAATTGTGTGAAGAAAAAGATTGGATTGAAATTTTGTGCTTTGTATACACGTATAATGTGATTGTTTTAACCGGTGTGTGTTTTCTTTTTGTTCTCAGGACGAAGTAAGTAGCTCACACGTACACTGCGAGAGCAGATGATCATACCTCTATCAGACACGTCCTACCGAGTACTGCTAGATGAGACTTAAAGGTGAAATGGAATCGAGAAAACGTGAGCTTTTTTGAATCTAAATTACAGCATTCGTTATTACGCACACGGCTACATGATGTAACTTATACCCGATGCATAAGAGAAAAATTTCAAAAGAAAAATAAAAAAAAACTCAATGTAATACAGACCGTGCATGTTGCCGTCCTTTTACTACGTATCACATTCTGTTATGTACACGTATGTGAAAGCACGTGTACCTTCATTGGCACGCATTCATCCGTCTCTTTGCAAGTTTTTCTACCAAATGTAATAACCATGTATAATATTACGTTTTCACTTTTCATTTCGATCATACGTTCAATGCATATGCGTACGTGTACGGACCTTGGAGAGCTCGAAAACCGTTTCATCGGTCCACCCAAAATTAACAAAAATGATTCGAAAGAATTGCGACCGTTCGTCTCAACTTCAGAATCCAAAATACAATCACTGAGAATGAAACGACGTTTTACAGTTGTACTGAAGGATAATTACACTGTTTAAAAGTCAAGTTTTCGAAGGTCGACGAACTAAACGGTTTTTGAGTCCAACCAACCGTGACTCCGAGGAACTGAACAAATTTCATAAAACGGTGCAGGATCGTGCCGAGGAGGAAAAAAGTAGAAAACCGAGCCGGGTGGTTTTGCTGCAGGATGATTCTGTATCGCAAGAGGGTCACCGAAGTCAGTCGGTTAGTTTCTCGTCATCGCGGACGGCGACCGCTGCTACCATGTGATAAAAAGAGGATTGAATGGTTTCTCGCGATTCTGTTATGACTCCAAAGTGGCCGTACGCACACGTGCACTGCGCCGATGATCGCGTCCCCAATCGAGCCCGTTCTCCAGGAAACTTTCAATCACCATCATCGTCGCTGAAGCGATTGCCGGTAGGGCTACTCGTTGCGCCGTTTCCTCGTCATACGGTGCACATTGCCGGTACCTCGAACCCATAGTCAGCGGTCGGACATTTGTAATTCCTCGACGCGAGGCGATCCGTTGAATGGGAATTGCCGACCGCCTGTGATCCTCGTAACTTTTCCACTTCTTATGTGGGGCACCTCGAGACCACCATTACTCGCTCCTCTTTGACGGTTCGAAGTCCCAGCTGAGCTGCCCCTTCGAACTGAGAATTTTTACGACTCTCACTGCGGCGCAATTTGCCACGGACAGTTGCCGAGCATCGTCGTTACACATGGGAGTCGCTCGCTTTAACAGGCGCTGCGCGATTCTCGAACTTCCTTTTGATAGAGAGAACTCGAAGTACGAGTAGGAAGGAGCTTTTTGACGCAGCCAGCCAATCGTCGCACCGAGTACCAAGCCGCAAAACCCGGCATCGATCTCGGCTAAACTCAGTGCATCCGGACCTGTTTTATGAATTCATCTCGACCGAAGGTGAAACGATCGCTCGATACGACCGGCAGAGAAAGTGAACGTTCACCGAGCGATCGCGTCTGGCGGATACCCTTCGAGGAAATCCTGCGTCTCTGTCCTTTCAATTGTAAAATCAATTACTCGGAGTTCGATTATGCGTACATTCGGGAACCTTGTTCCGTTTGTTAAACTCTTCATCTCGTGGTCAGCTCGCGAATCGGTTTGTTCGAGTAGGCGTCCGATCGCATTGATTACGAGCTAATTGAACGTGTCGCGAGCACCTTGAAGCGACGCGGAGGGAAGAGAGAGAGAGAGAGAGAGAGAGAGAGAGAGTTAGAGTTGGTACCAATATCAATAAGTAGTTGGACGGAGTCAATTACGTGTGAGTAACGTCGGGTGGATTGACGTTTCACTTCATAGACTCGGGCATAGAATATTCAGAGATAATCGACGTGTCATAATCGTTGACTACCTTGTACTCGGTATTTATCACCGCCAACCGAATACCGATCACGTTGCAATAAGCACGGAGAAATTCTTTACCGGTAAATCAAAACTCGACCACATCATCATACTTGGAACCCGTTCTCATTGTCTCGTTCTTTTTTCAACCTGACCTCGACATTTCGATGCAGGAAAGTGGATTGGATCCCGGCATTTGTTGACGTATCGACGAGACGGCTGTGCGAAGAATGCCCGGTAGCCGACTCCGTTAGCCATACGTAACTCGCGTCTCTCGTATTCGGCTCGCAATTCCACCAGTCGATCCTGGAAGCCATCCTCCATCCGTCCGGATATCTTCGGAGCACGGCATGAAAGGCAAAGCGGCATGACTGTTGATGCCGCGAGGAAGTAACGAGCAGCGGTCTAATTACTTAGGCACCCCTTGGCACCCGTCGCCGGGGAGAAACCAATAACGTTAAAACGTCTTTCCTCGAACCTCCGCGTTCAACCCTCGCGTCGCATTCCTTCAGCTCCTTCGAAGGAACGGACAACGAACCACTAATTTCAACGCCGTCTCTGAGTTAGACGTTAGTGCTTCACCGCGATGACGAGAAACAGCCCGCCGCCACCGCCACCATCGCCACCCCTTCGAAATTCAACGCCCTCTCAAACCTGACATCCAGAAAATTGACTTCGCCCCCAGCTCCGCTCAATGACTGCGAATTATTTACTGCGCGAGTTGAAGAGGCCACCACGATTACTGGAAAACCGCGTTCGATCTCTCAAGTTTCCTCGGATCTAAATTCACGTGATCTCCGATCCGCGGTTAGATGCTTCATAAAAATCGGATCACTGTCCGTACAGTGGTTCGATGCGACTGTTTTTTTTTTTTTTATTTTACATAGAGATTCGAAAGCCGGACAATCCTCACGCAGAATCTGCAATTTTTAAGCTTGTTTCAGAAGATGATCGACCATCGATAGAATCACCTCAACAATTGTCGTCCTCGATAAAATTTTAACATGCACTCGTAACTCCGACCCAGATGCCGATAAGTTGGGTCTTCTGAAAATAGACAAACAACCTCCTGACTCTTCCCTGACAGAAAATTCGAACCAATAGTGCAAATATCGGAATGAATCGGTATTAAAAAACACGTTCACGATCTACTTAACGGTCGTGAAAGATTGTTCTCGGATAGAAGCTTGGTCCTTTCTCGATCGCGTTGCAGCGTCAAAAAAATTCCCCGACGTTACCGTTTGTCCCTGACTAGTGTCCGCGATTGTCCGCGGATCGTTTTCGGAGTAAGGGTGGTGCCCTCGGGGGGTTCGAATCCCGGCAGCTGAATCCTGACGAGGGTGTCTGGGTTTGTTTTCCAGGTCCGCGAACGAGGCGAGTGAAACGATCGAGCGGCGACACCCGGGCGTCGGGAGGCACTCCGGAGGAGAAGAGGCCTCGGACGGCGTTCAGTGGCGAACAGTTGGCGCGGCTGAAGCGGGAATTCGCGGAGAACAGGTACCTGACCGAGAGGCGGAGGCAGCAGCTATCCAGGGACCTGGGGCTGAACGAGGCCCAGATCAAGATCTGGTTCCAGAACAAACGAGCGAAGATCAAGAAGGCCAGCGGCCAGAAGAATCCCCTCGCCCTCCAGCTGATGGCCCAGGGACTCTACAACCACTCGACGGTCCCTCTGACGAGGGAGGAAGAGGAACAGGCCGCGGAGCTCCAGGCGAAATGACAAATGTAGACGCCCGCGTAGTTTCGTTTTAAATCGTACGCGTTCCTTCGAGATATACGTACGAATACATACATATGTGTACATATACACACATACATATATGTATACATTTACCGCGTTGTTTCAACTACGCATCGCCAGTCGCAGAAGTGCACGGAGTTTCGGTATCGATCCAGCTTCCGCGTTCTGTATAACAGATACACGCACTATCCCGGAACAAAAAATTATTTATGCATGTATGTATACATACGTATAAGTATACAATGTAGATACGTTTTGCCGAAAAACTTCTTTTCGTGATAATTTATTATACTCGAATTAAGAATAATCCCTGAAACGTGCTGATTTTACTTGAACCTAATTTTCAATTTCAATTTCAGCGACACGTATGATTGTATGTATTTGAAAGTCTCGTACTCGGTGAAAAAAAACTATTAAACTTGAATCTGAACGTCGAAAGAAATTTTTTTTTTTTTTTTTATGCTCTGGTGAAAAAAAAAGGAAAAATCTACCAATCTTTGAGATTTGGAAGACGACGAAAAACCGTCACGCGCATCCACTGAGTTACTTTCCTGTAGGATATTCATGAAAGTGTATTTATTTATTTTTTTTTCTACTCTCTCGTTTTTTGTCATTTAATTGAATTTCTTTGTAATATCTCATTAAGAAACGTCCAGTGCCATCCATGTATCATATACATAAATATGCAATATTGTGTACATCCGCACACTTGCAGTAATCCTTATAACCGTGTATATATATATGTATATATATATATATATATATATATATATATATATATATATATATATATATATATATATATATATATATATACGCATAGTATATTATACTTTTCGTTGTTCCTCGTTGCACGGAAGTATAAATATTGATGAAAAATATTCTGCGGAATGCTTAAGGCTAGGGCGTGATTACAATAATCACGTCGTGTGTAAAGATACCTAATAAATAAAAAAGAAAAGAATAAACAAATTTCGATTATTAAACGGCATTTCATCTCTCACAAATACCAACATGAACGGACGAAGAAGTTGCACCGATCAAGTCCTACTCGAATGAACCTAAACGCTACCGTTCCTGAAATTTAATACCAATAAATCTCTCTGTACCGAATATATATATGTGTGTGTGTATAAACATACATATAGTATGTACGCCGTATATAATATTATGTAATAATTCACGAAATAACGAAACGAAAATGAAGATTAATTTATTGTATGATAATAATGATAGAAAATAATAATAATAATAATAATAATAATAATGATGATGATAAAAATAAAAATAATAATAATAAGAATAATAATGACGATAATAGTTACAGAAATAACGATGATAAAATGTAAATTAATTTATATCACAACAGAATAATAATAGTAATAGTAATAACAATATACCTTCGATCATGACAGGCGTGATTGCAACGTGCAATAAAATTAGTTAGACCTAACATTGAATGAATAAAAGATAAAAAAGAACGATGACGACTTAACTAATAATGATGATAATAATAATAATGATGATAATATAAACCGATGAAAAATGACACGGAAGCGAGAAGGAAAAACGAAAAACCCATGAATAAATATAGTGAAATTATCTTAGTTATAATAATATCAATAATGATGATAGTAATGATAATAATAATAACAATAATGATATATTAATAATAATAATACCCGTACCATGTACATACTATACCTATATATACCCATAATATCCCTATATACCCACGCACTATACATACGTAGCTGGTATATAGGTATAATACATACGATACAATATACTGATCGAGATATATTATTATCGCGCCTATAGACTGTGTAAAATTAAACTTAGTTATTTATTTACATGTTATAAATATATATATATATATAAATATATATATATATATATATATATATATATATACATGTATATTATACATATTAATAATAATAGAAGTATACTTAAACGGCCACCGCAAAGAAACACAAAAACACATACACGCACACACACAAAACGCCGTACGGAACACACTGTATACATAAAATAATGTAAGATTATTTAAAAAAAAAACGATAAAGAAAGAAAAACAGAAAAAAACACATACAGCTAATTGAATATTCCCAGTATCAAGTTATTATTTATACAAATGATAAGGCAAAGCGAGAAGAAGAAGAAGAAGAAGAAGAAGAGAACGAGAGCGAGAGATAAGGGAAGAAAATAACAAGAAAGAAAACGTTGAAAATCACTCGTTCATCCCAGGAATCCATCATCATCATCATCCTCCTCGACAAATTAACGGTAATTATATATCGCAGAGCATTAACTGCAGTCTTTCAGCGTAGTTATCGCGCATGATATCCTGGAAACGATGGTCGAGGAATCGACGATTGCGAGACGCGAATTACATATCTCCTCGTTAGTTTAAGCGTAGGCGATCGAGAATTCGATTCAATCCGCACGAGTTGATCGAACCTCGAGTGAGTTATATTTCGAAAAATTATTTGCGCACAACCTGAGATGAGGCTTCAAAAATTCGACATCGACGCAGGACTGTAATTCTGATAAAGCAAGAAAGAAAAATCATCCTTTCCGCACCCTGCAGGTTAAAAATCGCAGCAAGTGTAGGACGAGGGCGAGGTCGAGGGCGGGTCGATCGTATTTCTTGGGGGACGAAACCGCGGCGCATGCTCGGCTTCCGGGGTGGGATTTCGGAAGTGGAACGCGGCGGTTTGCCCCCGGTGTCAATTGATTTAAAGTCGAAGGGTGGCCATGCCTGATAACGCGGATCGAGCCACGCCTCCGCGGTTTTTTCTAGCGTCCCGCATGTCGTTACGTAGTGAAAAATCGGGGCTGATTCGGTCGGTCCGAAAATCTACCGGCGATGGAAGAAATCGAGGAGGCCCATTACTCACCTGGCTATCTTCAGGCCCCTGAATACCGCCGAGGAAAATATTACGGCTATGCGTATGGACGAGGAGCGAAGCGATCTCCTGGCCTGCAGGGCTCGTCCTGTCAGCGCGCAAACATCCTAAGTAATAGCGGGCATTAAAATACAGGGACCGTGACCGACCCTGTCGATCGATCACGCGTCGATAACCCGCCGATAACCCGCCTCCGGATTCTCTCGGTCAGACAGGCGACACTCGCTTCCGTTTTACGTCGCCTCCCGGTATCCAGAAGAAAAGAGTTTCCTCTTTATTTCCAACACAGTTTTTCGCACAAATATTCACGGAAGAAGAATTCCCGAGTGAACGAAGATCGATATGATGCAAACGTGTCGTTAATTCGAGTATACAGATATCGGTCATATTATCCCGCAGTTTCACGGCTTCTCCGTCTCTCGAGTTCGTTTTATATACGTGAGTGGTTTTTTTTTTTTATCTTACTTTGCGGTTTATCGATGCGCAGCCAGTGTCGGAGCGTCCTCTATGATCTTTCGTAGGGTATCAGTGTCAGGTGAGTGGTTACACCTCGTACCTCGAATCGGAGCATCGTTTCGTGGCTATGATCACGCAGCAGTCGGCGTCAGAGGAGAACGGAAAAGTATAAGACGACGCCGGGCGTCTTTCGTCGAGTGGATAATAGACGTCGAAGAGCTACTCCGTCCTCGAGGATCGTTTCGTCGAGCCCTAACGCGCGTCACTTGCACCTCCTCCTCCTCCTCCTTCTTGTTCTCGTCGTCGTCGTCCAGGGTAAGCGAGAGGCGATACGTCATCCGCGAGAATACGATCGGCGACAACAGTTACGCACGCCTGCAGGAACTCGGAGGGAATTCTAGCCCGAGATTTCACGTACACGTCGAACCGACCGAGGGTACGACGGCTAATTTTAATCCTCGTCGCGTCGTCGGACCGTTAAGTCGTCGTCGTTCGTTTCCTCGGTGTCGGGGTTCGGCGAAAATCGGCGGGTTCCAATTGGCCGATCGAGCGTCCGAAGAATATGACCGTGAAACGGCCGCTGCAGCCGGGGGACTCTGTTTTATTCAAATCCACGTGCTACCGATGGTATTCCGGTACGGCACGAATGCCTAATACTTTATTGTCCCTAAGTGCGGGTCGATATACGTCGACGTCAGATATTATCACTCTTGACAGCCTCGCGCTTCTGTCTGTCAGTGAAATATCAACGGGTCAACCGGCGAGATGTACCTCGGCGATTATTTTCCCTCGCAACCGGGAGAAGAGCCGTCTTTTTTTGGGGCACCGATTGTCAGCCTGACTAATACCCCTCGCGGCAGCCGCTGTACCCGTTTCGCATTCCTGACTAGCCCCCCTCCCCCTCCGCCAACGGCCAAAAACTGACCTGTCTCTTCGTTTTACTGTCATTTTTTTCACGTCTCGAAACTAAATTCGGCGAGTGAGTTGAGAGCATTGCTTAAACGGGGTGAAATTTTACGAAAAACGGTGAAAGCAAAACCTGTGTAACGAATAGACCGAAACTCTACGCGGGGGGTCGAAATTGTATCGATTCTTTCACAGTTCGGTGCAATATTGGGGCAGAAAGTTTCTAACGATAAGACATTCGTAGATTTATCGTCACTCACCTGTTGCCTCTCGTCGAGTCGGTTTAAAACGATCCCAGTTGTTAGAAGACGAAGAAAGACGGTTCTGATGTCGCAAGGAACTCTTCTCAACGGGTTAAACACAAAAACCGTTACGAAAGATTAGCCACTTGAACACATCGCAAAGCCCCGAAACGACGAAGAAAAAACTTTGTAAAAGTGCCAACTTCACGGCGTAATTCGCGACTGGCCGTAGCAGCGCTGGGGTCGAGAGTCAAAGATGGCCGCCGATCAACAATTCCCCGTGTCAACTGTTATTCGGGCGATCTGCTTTTGGTGGAGATTATCGAATTTAACTCGCGATGAACGATCGTCGAGTACCGAGTAACAGCGTCGCGTATTCACCTGCAATATTATTCGTTTTGCCTCGTGATTCGGGGAAAGGCGTCGTCCGCGTATCGCGTTCGAACTTCTACTCGTCGTGTTTACTCGTGTAAAGTTGTCGTCGCGCCTGTTGACAAATTCGGGGCTCAATGCCGGCCGACGGTTATTCGCTGCGTGTGCGTGCCGGTGTGAAAAGAAACGGTTTTGGCCGAGGCGTGCAAATAATCGCAATAACGCGGGCCGATTAGGTAGTTGATAAATCGCGAAATGGTGTAGTTATCGTCACGACGGTGATACGATGCGACGTTACGAAAAACAAAACACAGTCGCCTCCCTCCCCTCGACTTGTCGACTACGTTCACACCCTGCGATCCTCGGAGCTACGAAATCGGTGAGTTTACATTTGTTTTGATTGTTAGTGAATATGTTGCGGCGATTCAAACTTGGACAACGACATCGTGTCGACACTTATCACCGCTGATCGTGACCTCTCGCATTTATAACACTGGTAAGAAAAATTTTGTAACAAGAAACGTGCTTGCTAATTTTTACTGACAATGAATTCAAGATGGAACATTGCGAAGGCAAGGTTACACTCGTCAACAAAAATTCACTTTTATTATAATAGAATTGATATTCAAATATTTTAGATATCAATAGTTATATTGTAATACGATTTTTAAAATTTTTTCAAAATTGCGGTTTTTATGAACAAAAATGAGTTTATGTACAGTGTTACAGTACTCTGGTCAAGAAAATTTTGTAACAAGAAAGGTGCTTGCTAATTTTGAAATACCTATAAACTACACTCATTATAAAACCATATTTATTTTTATTCGATTAGGTCTAGTTTTTATGCTACGGCTACTCGCAGTAAAAGTGAATGTTTGTCGTTTTGACTTAACCTTCATTGATTCGGGGTGTTTTGTTATTTACATTAAATACCAGTTAGTTAGCTACAATAAATAACAAAACACCCTGAATCAACAATCCTGACTTGTTGAGTCTCAAACTCCGTTATTTTGATTACCGGCTGTACGGCATTTCGCTTGGCGCATTTTTTTTACCCTTGCTTGGAGCATCGGCGTATTAAACTTTAGCTCGCCCTCCTCCCCAGCCGTGTAGACGAACCGTGCTTTTAGCGATTCAATCCGAGCTGTTTACCTACTTTTACTTATCAAGCAATTTATTTCGGCGAAATGACGTGCGACTGAAAGATCGTTAAAATGTTTATCCACGCGTCATTGAGAAATATATTTTTCCTCTTGTCCGTGTACGTAGTTTCCGTAAATTTATTTACACCTCGAGGATCGTTTGATTCTTAATATTTTTACCAAAATAAGGAGAATACTTGAGAATAAAAAATTTATCGTTTAAGCTTCCGTAAATAGCTATAAGCGCTTTGGTCTTTTTTTCACAAAACTTAATAAATAACTTCGGCTTCCGTATGACAGGAGCATAACCGAAACCACAACACATCACCCAGTTGAAAAAACGCGGACGGTGACTTTTGCAGCCGAAAGGTTAGCATAATAGTTCGACCTGCGTATGAGTTGCCTTACGAATCTGTAGATTTTCATTATCGATGATTTTCGATATCTCATAAAATAATCGAAATATCATCTTTTGCCACTCTTTAACTTTTTTTTATTTCGACTAATTAAAACCCAAAATTCACCACCATCAAATTTTTGCGCCACGGAAATCGTACTGTTGCCGAAAAATCGGACAGTAACTTGCAAATATTCGAGTGCTTGTGACGATACAGAAATTTCCGGTGACGTATAGATGAGCCGTTTTTTCAATCGGGATAAAGGGTAAGTCATTAGAAGATCCCGATTTCCAAGGTGAAGCCGACGGCGTCTTAAGTTTGAGGTCCGGTCATCCGAGATGGTGGTCGCCGATTGTGAGTAGGAGGAGGGGGAGGAGGTAGTTTTACGGTAGCTGGTGCAGTTGTTGATGGACGGGGGCGAGACTCACTCGCTCGACGGCGATCGAGAGACGGGCCCCGATCGGTATTAGTTGCCGAGGATTAATGATAAGGCCGGTCGGACGACGTTGACGGGCCCCGTCCGTCTCACACGAGCCGCATGAGGCGCCTCCGACACCCTAATAACTCTCCCACTTCTTTCGGGACGACTTAGTGACGAAGACTGGGAAGACGCGACACGGAATTCCTTTCGGGCTGATAAACATCCGCCAAAACCGTGAAGCGCCGGATGACGTATGTCGGGTCGGACCGACGCTCTCTCCGTCCGATTATACCCTCTTTCATGTGTATTAGTCGAATCAGCAGAAGCCCGTCTATATTTACATTCCATTTCATGAAAAGCACCACCAATTTCCATTTTGCTTACTTTCCTGGTGATTAAATACACCCCGACACGCACCGTGCCAGGCCCACCGTTCTCTCTCTCTCTTACTCTTGTTTCCCGTTATTATAAGGCTGGATGAAAAAGTCATTCCGATGTATCACGACGAGCACCGCTCGCTGATCCTTATCCATATTTCAAATACATTTTTAACGACGCATGAGCCGAGTGGTAGGTGTGTACATATATCCGAAAGCCTTTGCTCCCGTATTGAAAAGAAACGGGAGTAGAGAAAAAATATTAAGGAGACGGACACGGATCGCGAACAATGGATTGGGATGAACAAGGTTTATTTCTCACAATGTGAACGTAAAGTAGATCGTACTCATGAGTGGATGACACTATAATCAACCGTGAAAACACTAATTTGGGGTTGAAAATGTCAGGGTGAAATGTAAATATGATTTAACAGATTACGGGATGGTTCAACGAGTTCGCAAGAATTATAAACTCACTCCATGCCGTTCCAATTTTTGGTCAAGATAAGTCTACCGCTTATTGACCCTGTCCCAACTATTAACATTTTTTGGTTATATCTGTTTGACCCTTGGTTCTAAAATGCCCAAAAAATAAGGTTCTAGTGTCTAACCCTTTAGTAATTGGTTTTAGTCATTGAGAAATTCATGCCGTAAATTTACAACTTTGGAAAATAAAATGATAAATAACTGGCTCTAAACGTGTCAATAAATGGTAAACTAACCTTACCTATGGTTAACCTCGTGGACAAATGATGCGAAGGGAATAGAGTTGCGAGGAGATTAAAATTAACCACGATAACCTCAGGCTCTTTCGCTCGACTCGACCCGCCCGATGGGGCAGAGTGGACTTGTCGGGAGGTGAGGATGCGTTAAGAGCGACATGACACTAAGAAACTAAATATCACCCGGACGGATTTAAGGACTGGCTAAGTCTCTCTCTCTCTTTCTCTCTCTCCATCTCCCCCTCTCCCCCTCACCCTATCTCTTCCAGCCTGTCGCTTCGGCAACGAAGAAGAACTTGATCCGTCTCACTTATAGGTATACGTATATATTACAAGGAGGTATACCTTATTACAACAGCATGCTCCCTGGTTTCCCTACAGCTGATTCCGAGTCCTGTGTGGAAAAGGTTTTCTTATCGCGCGAGATACCCTCACGGGTGACGATAAAGGGCAAACTCCTCGGGATGAGTCACCCACTTCTGCTTCGCGATCCGCGATTAGGTATTCGATACTCTCTCCTTCTTCGTTCCCCTACCTAGCTCCTCTCTCGCCGAAGGGTATAGTGGGAGTCGTTCGAGTCAGGGGCCGAGGAACGCCGTGAAGAGGGAGAGGCAGCGAGGGGCGGAGAGGAGAGCGGGAGAGAGACAGAAGGCGAAATGCTGGGAGGGAGAATCGAACCCGAGACCACACACGGTGCTCCACGCGTCTGCGACTCGCTTACATTGCTTAATTGTAAACGACTCAGCGGCTCTCAGCTCGCGGCTATTCGATTTAAATCGATCCCCCTTCGCGTTCGTGCTTCGCTCGATCGCTCACTCACCCTGATCGGACACGACATCGGTACCGATTACCGATTCGCCACAATCGATCACCCTCTCAAAGACATTCTGCAATAGGTGTAATAATATTATCAAACCATCGAGATTTCTCTCGCAAAGTCGTAGATGCAGATTTTCAAGCTTTTCAGACAAGACGTCACTTTAATTATTTCCCTGTCGCTTTGACAAGATCCCATCGTCCCATCCCTCTCTCTTTTCCTCCGCACCCGTTGAAAGTCGTTTAATAGATTCGTCCAATTTATGGTCGGACTCGAGGCATCGGGATGATGAAAAAAAGAAAACAACAACAACAACAACACGGAGAAGAAAATAAAACGATAACTAAAAATAGAAAATAGATGATGGATGAAGAAAAGGAGGAATAAAAAAGAAAGAAAAAAAAAAGAAGAAGAGGAAAGAAATGCTCTCAGAGAAAAATATATCCCCGATTAGCTGTCAGCATCGGACCGTGACACTTTATGCGGTGTTACCCGATGGTATCGGCTTTACTGCTCTCGGTCCTCGTCCTCCTCGTCGCCTGTTGCCTCATATCCACGAGGCTCCTACGTCTATGTCTTCTATAATCGTTTACGTTACCTCCACGTTCCGCACCGTTTCGCCGGGATGCTTGACGCTGCTCGGCTGATTTAGTCCGCGGTCAGACGAAGCCAACTTCTCAAATTTTTCTCTCTGGTTTTTCATAATTTTTCACATCTCGTCTCTAGTTTCGCGTATAGATTGAATGAAATAGGTACTATGTACATGTACGAAAAATTTATGGAGCACGTGAAATAAAAAAAATAAAAACTGACAATGAATAAAACTTGTCAACTGCGGGTAGGTAGGTATAAGTCTTTCGTGACTGCAGTTCGTCTTTCTAATTATAACAAAGAGTACAAGTATCTTATTGTGTATAGGTATATAAAGATAAGTTACAAATGTACGCATAACATACCGACATCGTTTCGAACCGTCGAGCTAAACCGATCGTGCAATAAAATAATCCCCCCACCTCCCGTCTCCCGTCTCTGCTGGAACAGCAGGTCGATCAAGCGATCGAATTAAATTGAGGACTGTGTAAGCCGGCGTAATAAAAAAGCTCGGGAACGACTCGACATCGTCGTATAATTAGGGTGTAATATCGATACTGCTCGCTGAAGGGATTTAATTGTGCGTGTGTGTAATAGCCATGCGATAGCATCGCCGATGATAAAAAAAAAAAAAACAAAAAAGAAAGAGAGAGAAAAAAAAACTCGACATCTTTTCAGCGTGCCGCAAAAATCACGAATTTGCGAAAAATTCAGACCTGCTGCTGCATTCGTGCAGCGAATGGCAGGTTCGAGTTTGTATTCACTCGCGAATGTTAAAAGAGCCGGCGAACGAACCGCTTCGCATCGCTTCGTTGGGGGAGAGGAGAGTTGAGTTTCCTTATCGGTTGACATAATTAATTCCATCGATCGGTGACTCGTGTGTGTGTGTGCGTGTGTCCGTGTACGTACGTCGAACGCTGTACCACCGATGTGGCGGTTCCGACTAATTAAAGCAAGAGCCTTGGACCGATCTCCTGTTCTACATTCCTTAAATTTTATTCACTCTCGTCGTCCAAACCCTGCACTCTGTGCTGGACCCCAATTTCGATCCTGTATCAACCGTTGGAGACGTTTCGGAGAAGGTTTAGGACCCTGCCGAACACGTGATACTCTGATAACAGCTCCTGGATAGGCATTGTTACACTTTGTGCGAATCGAGGTAGTATTCAGGAAAAAACTTTACTTCGTACAATTAGAATTGTCTTGAATTTAGCGAATTATACTCAACCAAATACACCTAACCATATTTTTCAATATGCAAATACTCGAAAGTCATTCGAAAATTGCAAAATAATGATTTTCTTTCTCATGTTTAGCGACGTTAACATTCAACAACAATTCAATCTCGTGTGTATTTCGAAACCGATTGAGGCAGTGGTTTTTTCCGAACAACTTTTCTCATTTCAAGTATGTATTTATTTTTTTTTTTCTCGCCTTTTCGTAGAGTTTTTGCAATTTTTCAAACCGTCTCGCTTCGTCGCTGCAGCCCGAACAACGGCAACTCGACCTCGAGACTCTAGACCGGTTAAAAATCGGCACGCAAACCTCCGAATTCTAATATCGCTAAAGAAGTCAGCTCACATAATATCGGCGCTTAATTTGTATACGCTATAGATGCTTATAATTGTTTCCTGCGAAGCTGAGAAAAAAATGTTTTATCTTTATATTTACACTTGTGCTTCGGTTTTTTGTTTATTCGTTATTTGTTTCTTCTTTGAAAGGCAAAGTGTATAAGGTATAGAATAGAGTGAGACCAGAATATAATATAGCACACAACAGATACAGAGAAAAGAAAAAAAAAAAAGACAGGCAAGAGATACCTTGTTTGTAGATTCTTATACATAATGCAGTTAATTTACTAAACATGCAAGATTTTTCTCCCACTTCGCAAAAATAACCTATATATTTCCGTACACCGTTTTCTTGGAACTAGTGAAAAGTGCTTTGTGAAAAGCAGAGATAAAAGTTACTTCGTAGCAATTTATTTATATAGAAAAATAGAACCATAAAGTAACTTCTTTCCAGTATAAAAAGTCCTGCGGGTTTGCCACTCATACTCGTCTGATGCGTCAACTGATAAATCAGAGACTGTTTAGCAGTCTGTATAATTTAGTATTTCTGTTGCGTAGACGTCCGGTTGTTGTGGGTGGGGCCGAAGCGCGAGTATTTAATTTAGGGCGAGATCTCTCCTCTCCACCCTCGAAAGTTGACCCTCGGCGACAGGAACGCGGGTCTGGGCCTCGGATGCGCGGTGCGACGCCTTCGTCTTCGTCGCATCATTATCGTAACGCATTGTCGGAGCGCGACTCACGATTGTCAGTATCCGCCGAATGACGTCCCCGACCCCCGACCATCCTAATGATCTCCAAGTGACTCGCCTCCGTCCGATATCCCCGAAACCCTGTCCAATCGCCCGCCTCCGCGATACCATCGAAATCCCACATGAGACCAGACAGCGGATGATCGCTTCATAGCCATGCGGCTAGTGCCCCAGACGCCATCTATCCGGGGCCGAGATAATCACCGAAATCGGCGTTGAACCTTACCTGAGATCAGACGCGTGGAAGAAAACAAAGGCCAATATTTACGACCACATAACCCCGGAGCTACTTTGCCAGGGTTCACACGGTCAGAGTTTGTCGACTGACTCCTAACGCCGGATCGGATTCCACGAACCCGGACTGCCAGGGCAGACGACCCGGCGCCGGGGTGAATCCCCAACAGGATCGTCGACCTCTCTTCGTCGCCCTCCCGAGGACCAGACTGCGAATTTGATGTTTGAATAGCGAACGTCGTCGTCGTTGGAGTTGATAACGGCGCGTTGAATTGGGAACGTGATTCCATTTCAGGGACCATGAATACCAAGGAACGACCAGCACCACCTGCCTCCGTGATTTCCCGGGACGCCAATTACCGCTGCCGCTGCTGCTGTCCTCCTGAAGATCATAATTGAGAAAAACAAGACAAGGGGTTTATTAACGCAACGAGACGTTGGCGGAAAGTGATCCTCATTCTTAACGGATTGTCAGCCACACTGCGTGACAATATTTACACTGGTGGTAAATTTGTTACGGGAAAAGTGATGCTCCGGTAGTTTCATCGAACAACGAATATCCTGCTTCAGTCGAGTCTAAAAGCAAGGATAATTTGACAATCTCAGGTTGACGATTACTGGGGAAGCATCGTGACTAAACGCCGCCGCTTGCCTGCCAGCGAAGAGGTTCGAAACGACGAAACGACCGGTAATCCTTATTCCTGGGCACGGCCCTGGCTAGTAGCATGACACAGCGGGCCACCCATGACGGCGTCTTGCGCCCGCATCTATCACTGTACCACCTTCTCGTCCTTCTCGTCCTTCCCCATCGTCGGTCGGACCGGCGAGGCGCAGGCTCGCTCTCTCCCAGCCCGAACGAAGGTTAGTTATCCTTTGCGGTCCCCCAATCGGCCAATTACGATCAGACCCGTTGACTAGAGGAGGCGACGGTGTCCAGGGACATTTCAACTACGCGTCACCCGGAGAGGAACAAGAAGATCAGAACGAATTCCGACCCAACCTCGGGGTTCGAGTATAACGGAGCGATTAACGCTGTACAAGTTCGATCGTAATCGCTGCTGGACTCACCGTGAACTGTTCGCGGGTGCGACATTCTTCCAAAATATGCATTCCGACCGACTAAACAATGAGACTCGGGGATGGTTTTACCCTCTATCTCTCCGTCCGTTGCTCCTTCTTCTTCTTTGGCGAGTGACTGATCGGTGGACTTCCTGCGCCAGGATGCAGAGCCTGTTAGTCGGGAGATGAGGATCTGGCTAATATTCACTCGTATTTTCGTACTCGTTGGGCCACGTCACGTACCCGATTCCATTCGCAGCACTCTTCGACCTCTCGTTGTAACGAAAATCAGGCATTTGCCTCGAGAAAGCCGCGTGCTGCAGGCACCGGGATTAAAATAGCCTTATCCAGAGCGTAATCTCGCCGGTCGGTTGACCGTTGACCACGCTCTTGGACGCGGGCCCGAGTCCTTCTTTCATGTCACCGCATTATCACGTCGAAATGGCTTTATGGTGAGCATTACACCGCAGGCAATAAAACCGCACCGTGCCATCAAACGGAACTCTTCACCGCGCTCATTTCCCTCTTCGAGACAGTCGAGAAATCTTCGAAAATTTTTCTCGAGAAGTATTACGGATAGTGGGAAGAGAGACCGTCCTCCGCACCTCGATCATATTTTTAGCCCCTGAACTCTGAGAGCGAAGGATGATGGAAGCTTTCGCCATCGTTACTCAGGACGATTTCCGAACAGCTTCTCTCTTCGGGGGTTGAAGAAGCTCGATGTCATTCGACGGGTTCGGGAGATCCGTCGTTTCCCGTTGTCTCGAGCGAAAGAAGCACGCTTTAACAACTTCTCTTCGATCCGGAGGAACCGCTTCGCCGCAAATAACCGCGTTCCGGGCTGCAGCCGTCGGTGCAGAGCACATAAACTTTGTGCAGTGCCTACGTAGATATAACGCAAGCGTTATGGTAGTTGGTACTGGAGGGGATCGGCGAACCGTAAGTTATGGTTTACGAGCTCGAGTCGAGAACCACCACCACCACCACCACCACCACCACCGCCGGATGATCTATCGCCGCGGTTGCAAGCCCGCGATAATCCGGCCACGAGCATGGCTTACCCCCATTATAAACTCCACTATGCCAAGACACGATCTCAAATACTAACCGCCCCCCGCAACCCCGTCCATCCCGGTCCACCCGGCTCCCGGCGTGTTCTGCCTTATGACCCTGATAGCGTAACCTGACTTATCTTTCACTCGACAGTCGTACCCACGAGGCGAGGCAAACGTCGTTAATCAAGGTCTAAATTGGAATCAGATTTTCGGTGGGTGCTTTTACCTCGTTCAACTTTCGACGGATGATTTCCCATCGATGATGTGGAAACCATGTCACTGCACTTCGTCGTCCGTGACACAGGTCTGCTAAAAATTTCTATTTTCTCTTTCCCTGTTTGCAATTATTCTCGAGTCCCACTCTAATACATATCAAATGAAAGTAAGAAATAACATTTGCACAGGGTTTTCAGAATCAAAAATAAAGATATCAGATTTCGAGTTAAACGCGAGTTTCACCCGAAATGAAACTACGAACACGAGTTCAAGAAAAAACCAGACGTGATGGAACTTTTTGACTATTTATACCTTTTTCAGCGAGTAAAAATTTAAATTTAAGAATCAGCATAAAAAATGCTGTGCAGTTTTTTGGTTATGCAGAGCTGCGCGATCAGAGACAAAATACACCTACACCTGACAAACTGCAGATAGAGGGTGAAAAGTAATATACCTACCGACCGGCAAACCCGTGAACGGAATCATTTGTCTCCGACGCGTATCGGTGACTTCGTTGCAGAGCCCGACTCGCAGGGGTCGGTTCGATCTGTAAGCCCTGCGAGCGTTTACTTAACCTAATAGAATACCAGTCACGACGTTTATCGTCTGATTCAATGCGCGTTGATGCGGTGGTTATTTAATCAAACATCTCCGCCGGCAGTTTTCCTCTGCTTACACTGCAGGGGTGGTTCCCTGATGCTGCTCGTGCAGCACGCGCGCCCCGAAAAGAGGGTCGCGAACGTTTCGAGGAATATATAACGCAGCGCTTCGTTCACCCCCCTCACTCCCCGAAGCCTCTACGCTCCATCTCCGTGCATATAATACTCCGGGATAACGACCCACCACTTACTTTTCTCCCCATTATTTTGGTCAGATACACCGTAGTAGCTGAAGCAGCGGTACAAATAGACGTTTGTCGGATTGGGGGAAACCGCCTTGATAAATATTTAGCACCCTCCGGTTACGTGACGGCATATGCCACACTCATCCGCGTAAAGCTCTTTCGAGATTTTCATCTCTCGCCGCGAGAAGGAGGAGGATAAACATAAGTGACGCCGAAGCTAAGCTGTTGTCTCATTCCATTTATTCCATGGGGAAAGAGAGAGGTCAGCTTCTTTTCTGAATTTAATCTCTTTATACGCAGGGGTATATTTTTAATCAACTATATCTTGTACCGTGATTTTTACTGTAATTATGGGAAAGACCGCGGGACCTACGTTGCATGGAATTTCAGGTCAGGAAAAAAAAACTTGCCTCCGTGATACTGAAACTGAGAGGTGATTCTTTTTCCAGTGCGCGCAGTCGTTCTGGTTAAATGTACCGCGTAGCTACGGCTGCAGGGTGGATCCTTCTTATTTTTCTGAGAGTGATCGAAGAAAGAGAGAGAGAGAGAGAGAGGAAAGTGGATCGTAAATTCGCGGGGTATGACTCGGCTTTTCGCCATCAGCTTCTGCAGGCTCGGTTTCCTCGTGTCTTGTACCGCCAAATAAAAAAAAAAAGTCGATGGGTGAATTGAAAAACGGTTTTATCCAGCATATCGAACGTTACAAGGCTGAAGATGATAACATTAGTATAACGAAATAAAATGGAAAAAATCCTTGTTGTACAATTTTAAAACTACTTTCAAGGAGTTGCCTTTTCGTAATACGAACATGTTTTCTTTGTTACGATTCATCAGACAAATCTTGGACGATCCTAAGAATCGAGGTAACAATTTTTCCTAGACGTGCATCGTTAAAGTCACGCTACTAAATTTTCACGTCGTTCATTTTGTAAGTTCATATTTGTCAAAGTGTTAATCTGTTGATCGATTTTTCCTACCGCTCCCTCTGACGACGTTTTATTCGTGTTTTTTTTTTCTCAAAACTTCTCTGTCTTCTTCCGCTTCCTCGGCATGAAAAAAAAACCTTATAAAAGTAGCGGAAGGAGGTTTAAATCGCGTGAAGTCAACGTCTGGAACGCCGAGGTGAAGTTAGAGGGGCTGCAGGCCGGTTGCTCTAAACTTTGGAAACTTACGGAGCTGCTTTTTACGATCGGTACGTGTCTATTAGTCTCATTACATCCCGAGGCCGAGGTTGGTTAAGGACGGGTAGGTATAATATTGCTGCAGCTGGGGGGTTAAAACTCGTTTCCGCGTTGCGCGAGATGAGAAAATTCACCACCGTTCTGTAAAAACATCCGGGTGAATCTTCTTGGGGGTCGATTTCTGCGCGCGCTCGACGCCCGCGTTCGCTCCTGCAGGACTTTATTCTCTTCTTCTTCTTCTTCCTCCTCTTCCCTGCCGGCCTGCCGACCGGAGGCCGTTTAATTCTATCCGTGGATTAATTAGAGGATTTCGAGAGGATTAATTACAACCCCGGTCAGACCTAGCGCGTAAACTTCAGCGACTGATAATTACTTTCGCTCAGGCACTGCAGTCTTTGACAAGTAGTAGAGATAAAAACGATAAATATTTTACACGTTTTTGAGATACGCATTTCAAATTTTAACAATCTGGAAAACTGTTTTCCTCAATACATTTTGTATAATTTTTTTTTCCCCTTGTCGCCACCTTTTTGGTTATGGAGAGTGTGAAAAAATTAAGGAGATGGTTCTTTGAACCTTGAGATTTTATTGTATCGACCGACGAAGGCTGGCGAATTGAAATAGTTGCAGAAACAATTGTCATTCGTTGAGTTTTGCGGGACACAGGATCTCGGGTGTACGAAAGGGGGAATGAACGAAGCGTGTCAGCAACGTCTGAATCGACCCCTCCACCCCTCAGTCAGTCGTTGCATTGCGGGCCACCCTTATCAAGTCCCGACACCTTGCGCCCCTTCGGTCGTCGACTCTTCTGCCAAATGGGCTGAATGGAATTTGAAAAAAAAAAATAAGAAAATACTTTGCGGGGTCGGCAAATTACCTTTTGAGAAAAAAATCCCTCACCCTCTTGTTTTCAGCGTGATAAAAAAAAAACAGAACAAAACAAACTCCCTACGTTTTTCAATAAAAGCTGAACGTTGTCGCGAATGTTAATCGATCGATCGATTATAGAGGATATCGCGATTCTTTAGATTGAAAGAATTTTAATGTACGCGAGAAAGAGTATCGAATTTTCAAATTATAAACATTTAAGCTACGACGATAATGGAAACAATTAATGTTCTTGGCATTAAAATTTGGTGAATCTGAATTTTTGAATCGTTTTTAAAAAAGTGTTCGCACGAAACTTTGTCTCTTTCTTTTCCTCTTTCGTACTTTTTTTTAAATTCTTTCCTTCTATCCCTGCGGGACAGCTACTTGAGAAAGCAATTAAGAATTTGGTTCTCGAGAGAGAGTGAAAAATGAGCGTTAATTAAAAACAGTGTTCAGTGAGTATAACACAGTACACAGAGCCAAGGAAATAATTATAATCGTAGAAACGTAAACGACAATTTGAGACGGAAAAAGAGCTTCGGAATGGAGGTTGAGTTTTGGGATGATCCTATTGTAACAGGTCGAAAAATAGCTGATTTTCGCGATTTTTTTTCTCACAGGTTACAATACGCTAATCAATCTGATTTTTATTTTTTTGTCCAAATTTGAGAAATGTAGCTTGGAAACTCTTCCTTTGAGAGTGTCCACATTTTTGGAAACCGACGCTTCGAGAAAACCGTTAATAAAAATGTAAAAATGAAAATATACGTTTAAAAATTTATTATCTGTTCTTCGTTAGTGCTTCGATTTGATAAAAAGAAATTCAGACTGATTAGCGTATTTTAACCAAGGAAAAATAAAAAATTGCGAAAATCAGTTACTTCTCGACTCGTTAAACTAGGATGATCGCTTAAAGCCAGGCCGCACACGAGGGTGTCGCGATATTGACTTGCAGTGAAAAGTAAAGAAAAAAAAAACGGAGAGCCGAAGCTGCATGTGAAAAATTTTCGTCCCCTTCTTCTCCTTCTTCTTCCCCCTCCGTATCGTCCTTGTCGGGGGATCACCGAGGGATGCTTATTTAAGTAGAAGTAATTTGATCAAAAATTTAATCAACTTGGGATTTTTCAACTGCGCTCGGCCTCCGCACCAAGGAACGCGAACCAAGCGACCGACCGACCGACCCATCGCCCGAATTATACAACCTCTCACGAGTCAGAAGCGCGTGTACAAAAGCGCGTGGCGAATCGGCTATGCGGAGCAATAAAACTCGGAAGAATTTTCCTTCTGTCATCCGACACCCCAATCCACCGAACGTTCCGAACCCCTCAAACCCAGCGCCGCATCGTATCGCATCGCGTCGCGTCGTCTCATCGTCGACGAATGTTTAGCACCTACATCTATACTCGTATGTGCGCAACGGGTCAAACGATGGATATGCGAGAAGTGCACGGACAACTAGGATCATTAAACCGAACGAAATTAGATCAGATATTCGACTTTGAAACTATAGATCCAGTTCCGTTCGGATGGTAGGTGATGTTGAAATTTGAGGAAAACTTGAAGCTGCACTTGACGGAATCCGTCAGCCGATACGAGTATCACGAACAGATTCTTTAGTGAAATAACTATACGGTGTAAGTATTTTACGATTACAGTTCGGAAACTTTATTACGGGTTGGATCGTTGGAACCTACTCCACGCTCAGACGAGGTCTTATTTGGATATTTTATGGTTCGTACACGTCGATTGTGCACTTACGCACCACTACTTCCAACGCAGGAAAGGGATCGGTTTTAAGGGGTTACAGCTACAGCATCCAAGCTGTACCCCCCCTTAACTGGTTTATTATTAATCATCAAGTAATTGGATTACAACAGTGGTCAGTGTAAAGGAGTCAATTATAAGTGACTCGTGCGAAAGCTAAAATGGAAGTGACGAGTTTAGAGAATGTAGAAGACTCGCTAGTTGCAGTTCAGAGATGTGCCTGCTGACTCGATGAAGATAAGGAGAGGATGCAGGGTGTAAAGTGACCGTAAAAGACTCTGGGAAAGAAGTATGATGTCTTTGTGAAAAATGGCTTGTTTTTTGTTGTCCATGTCTTTTTCGTATCTCGTATAATTCAACAATTACTTCAAGTCGGCCGATCCACTTGTCGGACTTCAATGATCGACCGGTGGCTCTTACGCTTTCCCGTTGCCGTATAGGTGGTCGTGGAAGGTGGAAGGTGTGGAGTGGCCATAACCCCTCGACATGTATAGATATCTCGGAACGAGCGTCGATCGGCGATCGGTCATTCGTTCTTGGCGCGTGCATACCGCGGGGGCATTAATGAGCCGACAGGCATTCCTCTTGCGCTTTGCTCCCCGAGCCGCACTCTCTCTTTTTCTCTCCCTCCTCCCCCTCTGGTTCTCGTTCTTTTTCCCATCTCCTCCTCCTCCTCCTCCTCCTCCTCCTTCTCCTCCTCATCCTCATCCTCAAAGCCTCGCGCGATCGCGTTGGGTGGTCCGCGACGTAACCGCGCGCATCCTACGCGGAGGTACCCTATAGATACCTCAAACCGTACCTACTATACACACGATACCGAGGTACGTACGTAACCAGAAATTCAACTCGCATGTCGGTGTACCCTCCACCTTAAGTGCATCCGCCAAGGATTTGACGATTTAGGGCGCCAACGAGACTCACAAAGAAGGTATCCCACCTTCCTTGTCACGTTCAAGAGAACCATTACGGAGTCGTCGTCATTTCTCTGAAAAAGTCCTACAATTTTGGGATCAAAAATCCTCCGCTTTGTCCGAAATCTATAGTCAAATAAATCCGTCGATCTAGACGTACGTTCGGGATGATTCGTAAATTTTTGGTACTTGTTCGAGAACGATCATTGAATTCAGTCGTGACCACACCTAAATCTTCTCGACAAAATTGAACGTTGGCAAGAGATGCGAGAGACGTGGAATGAATTCGGAGAGATGAAACTGCAGCCGAGTGAATCGACCGCGAGATGCTCGTTTGTGCTTTTGACGAATTCCGCTTGGTTTCAGTCAAATTAACAGAGTCGGTTATACATACTGCAGGAGGTGGAAGAGGAGGACGGGACGCGATGCGAGCGTAACAAACGTCGCAGAAACGATGGAGTTGCAGATTTATCGCTTTGAGTTTTAGGAATCGCAGAGAGAGAAAGAGAGAGAAAAGTGAAATGAAGTGGAGAGAGTCGGGAAGAGGAGGCGGCAAAAGACCGGGACCACTTAGCTCCCTGTAAATACGTCGCGAGAGCACCAAACGGCACATATGTCACTCCATAGATCACCGCACGGATCCAAGGGATAGCTGCTTCCTTCCTTCGTTCCCCGGTCAAAAGCTCCGTGTAATTGCCTCGTGCGCCTTTGCCCTCGACCATCGCTTCCTCGGAACTCGTTACCCTAATTATTTGCCAAGAAAAGGGGAAAAGACGACACGGTAAAATAAACCATTCTCCAAACTTTTTTTTAACGATATTTCATTTACCATTCATTTGATCCGCGTTCGCGAATTTTTCAAGTTTGGCAAGCAATTTTTTTTTTTTATCCTCCCTTGCCGACAAATTTTTATACCCTGTTCAAAAATATTTTCGTAATTATTTTCTCTTTCATTGGAATTTATTTACCTCTTACCAGATCAACGTTTCACAAACGAATTTCAAACCATACACAGCATCGAGTCTTCTTTACAATTTCTGGTAGCGTGGAGCACATGCAGCGAATGGCGTTTTAAGCGATTTCTCATGTTCGTTTATCTCCGTAGGATTGGTACAGTATAATGTTCGATTCATTAGAGTTGCTCCAAGTAGTTTTAATCCGTATTATAATGAATAGTATTTCTGCAAAATTTATTCTCATTATCAACTTTTCAACGTTATTTTTTACTCCGTTTATTTATCTACACCTTTCGACAAATTGGCAACGCGACGACGACGCTCTGCCGCGATACATACGCACGCACACATTTATTTCCGTATGCAGTCAGCGAGCGTGGAGGAGAACCACTAATCTTTCACTATTAGCGTTTTACCCGCAGCTGCCAATTACTAGGAAAAACTCGTACGCGGCGACGATTACGCTCGTGGTAAACAAACGGCTTAAACCCGCCCTCTTCGAGAGCCTCCTAAACACTCGTTTCCTCAAACGACAAAGCATCCTCCTTGTGGGAGTGGCTCGAAAGCTCAGTTTTACCCTCAGCGCCGCGAAGACGCGATGCTAATTGCCGTGAGCACGCGTTTAACGAATTGACGTCCGCAGGCTCCTCGTAGCCGTGCTATTTTCGGCTGAAAAATTCTGGTAAACTGGTTGGAAAAAATTTTTTTTTTTTTCAAAAGCTTAAACGTAATATAAAATGTCGCAGCTGGTGCACGAAAATTTTTGGATCGATTAAACCATTTTTTTCATTTATTATTAACTAATAAAAAAAAATGAAAGAAAATCGAAACTACAAAGTAAATGTTGATATGACAAATTAATTGTGAAAAAGTGAAAAAATTTCTGACATATTCACTGTAACAGAAATGTAAAAAATAAGACAAGTGTCAAATAGACCTGCCGGGACGTTGCGTTTAGTCAAAAATAATTTCTAACAGTGCACCTGTGATAAAGTTATGACAATAAGATGAGGAAAAAAAATCGATACGTATCATTTTCACCGAGGTATAATAAATAAGCTTACTAAACGACGTGGAAACTGGCGCATGCACGACGCCGAAAGGAAGTCAACGCGGAGAACGAGCAGCTGGAAGTAAAGCGTAATTTTGGGGTTGATAACGAGTTGAAAACCCGGGACGGGGGCCGGAATTACGGCCGCCTCTGCGGTTTGGGTCAGCGGTATGCCTATTTTGCGTAACCATTAGGGGTTTTGTCCCTGGATGAGCAGTAGTGGCTCAGTGAATAATTCCCTCGGGAGATACCAGAGCTACTGCAGTGATGTCTCCTCGCCGTTAGCCAAACCGGCCTCAAATTAATGTATTGTATACGCTTGTGTGCCTACCCAACTTGTTTATGACTCTGTCAAGAGCGGGGAGCTTTGCTATTCGGGTTATGTGTGTATAAGTTGGATTCAAATCCCGTGCTCACTGTCAGCGGAAAACGCGGAAATATTAACCCTAGAATGATGGTGCACGCATTTTTTTTTACCTTTTAACTATACGTGTACTGGATTGGTCCAAAAAAACCGAATATTTTTTTTTCTAAAACACACGTTCGATATTTGTTGGAAGAGTAAATAAGACACTGGCTTTAATTCGAACCTGTAATATTAGTATTTAGTGGTTCCTGAACCTAATTTTACATTTTCCATTCAATTAACATTGGAAAATAATTTTAGTTATTTCGAAATATTGTAGCTCACAATCAGTAACGAGGAAACGTTCGTACATAAATGTCCGATAAATCTTTTCGTAGGGAATTCAATGCTCTACGAAACAGGTGTCTTATAATTTTTTGA
Organism: Neodiprion virginianus; assembly: GCF_021901495.1. NCBI lineage: Eukaryota > Metazoa > Arthropoda > Insecta > Hymenoptera > Diprionidae > Neodiprion > Neodiprion virginianus. The sequence goes on along the minus strand of NC_060879.1, from coordinate 915,355 downwards.
TAACTAAATTCTTTCAAAAGTTATTCAAGGTTACAGTTGAAATCGTGTAAAAATTTGATTTTATCGTAATCAACAGTGAAAATACTGGACTTGTTACAAAATATAGTAGATTCTTTGTTTATTTATTTTTTTCAAAAGATTAAGATTTAAAATCACCGCGGGGTACAAACGTACCCCAGTGTACCATTCTGGGATCTCACTTTCACAGATTCGTGAGAAAAAGAAGATGTTCTTATCTAAGTATTTTCTCTTAATGGTAAATTCGTTGTTACAGCCGCATACGATAATCAACTTGTGCATATTTTAAGAGCGTTGAACGTTTGTGATCTTCGTTATTCCCTAATATCGCGGAATGGGCATTCGGTTCTGATAACGGTAATGGTGATGATGATTACACGATAATGATGATGATGATGGTGATGGTGATGACGGAGGTGATTAGGGCGGTGGTGAATAGAGAAATTTTTCAAATTAATGTAACAGTATGCAGTATCGTTTAATGATCGTTATTCATCACGTATCCTATACAGGTACATCTATATATATATATATATATATACACACGTACGCTAAAAGTTTCACGATGTAATTACAACTCGACGAAATAACAAAACGGTGGTGATATACGTACTACATGTATGTAGTATGTAATACCTAAGCGAGTATATATACGAAGTACAAACGACGTTGCGTACGATATAATGTCTGTATTTACAATTGAGATCGTTTCAAATATTAAATATAAATATATATATACGTATATATATATATATATGTATGTATGTATAAACTAATATTATTGTAACAATATGCAACGTACACATGCACAAATAGAGGGCTTACGTTGACCGTGTGGATATAATTTCCTTTCGTTCGTTTCGCGCGACGAGTGCTATAAACTTTCGACATTAGACCCAAGTGTGTATAAAACGCATGCACGCGTGTAGACGCGAGTGGTATACCTATACCTATTCCCGTACACACATGTAACGTATAATCGCGAATTGAACGTTGGCATAATATAATACGTCTCGTGACATACGTAATATGTAATTACTTAATCCTCTTATAAGTACACAAACCACACTCGTATAACTTGTCATTTATCGGTACACGAGTGGACATGTATACCTTTAAATATGCGGCATATTTACAAAGTTATTTTTTCCCCCCCTCCCTCAAACTTTTCGGTTAAATTTATTTTTCCTTAATCTTTTTGCTTTTTTTTCACTTCCTCCTTTCTTTATACAGGGCAAATAAATACGCCTTATCAGTATATATGTACATTGTACATTACGCATGTAATATAATAATAATAATAATAATAATAATAATAATAATACTAATAATAGCAATAATAATAGTGATAATAATATAATATGTTTATCAATTTAAATTATCAAGTCTGTCGAACGGTGCTCAAATCCCTCTCTCTCTCTCTCTCTCTCTCGTTTTTTTATCCATCATACGTTCGTTCCTTCTGCACCTCAAAATTATCACCCTATACACGTTAAATAGGTATTCTATTATAGATAACAAAACAAAATTCGTTTTACAGTTTTTCAGTCTATCAAATATACGCAATTCGTATCGTATATATACAATATGTTATATCTACACGTTAATCTCCGGTATTTCTTTTTTTTTCCTAATCAAAACAGTAATGTGGGATAAAATTTTTAATATAAAGAAAATTAATATCGTATTTTTTTTCTTCTATTCTTTTTCTTCAATAAACTTTAAGATTTGTATAAAAAAAAATATTGCTATTTATATACATTCCAATATATATTGCAAAATGTTTTTTTAATCCTTATCTCGCCGATTCATCTATATACGTATATTAAATTATCTTTCCCTATTCTTCTTTGTATCGTAAGTTGAAAAGAAATCATTCTTTCAAAACTGATATCCGACCTCCAAGGGCAAACCTAAGTGCCGCTTGCTCAAATTCTAGTTCATCTGCATCGAAAATATCTTCGTGCAAAGAATTTAGCGACGGCTTTCAATCGGCAGATTCTGTTGAACGGAAAATCGATCATCCTTAGGTAGCGAAAAGACCGAATCACAGAGGATCGCTTCATATCTCGTCCAAAGATCGCGATTATTCTTATCATCATCGTGATTTCCCGAAATGGAAATTAACGCTGCTGCTCTCCACATTCGATCGTGGTTGTAAGGTCTTCATGACTTTTTTTCATCCGGGATCAATTCTTCGCCGTCCTCGTCAACCGGGACCGTCGAATGGTTGTAGAGACCCTGAGCCATCAGCTGAAGAGCCAAGGGGTTCTTTTGCCCCGTCGACTTCTTGATCTTGGCCCGTTTGTTCTGGAACCAAATTTTTATCTGCGCCTCGTTCAGTCCAAGGTCTCTCGACAACTGCTGCCTCCGTCTTTCGGTCAGGTATCGATTCTCGCTGAACTCCTGCTTCAGCCTCGCCAACTGCTCGGCGCTGAACGCCGTCCTCGGCCTCTTTTCTTCCGGAGACGCGTTCTTGTCTCCGGTACTCGATCGCTTAACTCGCCTCGTTCGCGGACCTGGAAACAAAAAGCGAAGCGTCTCGATGGTTTTGCGCCCTTCCACGAAGAAGAGGAATAAGAAGAAGAGGAATAAGAAGAAGAAGAAGAAGAAGAAGAAGAAGAAGAAGAAGAAGAAGCAGCTAGGCTTACAGTTGGCCACCGGTAAGCTTTATGCCTTAGCGGTACAAAAGTACAAGAATTGCCTTGTGACACGCGAGAGATTCCTTCCTCCGGCATTCCTCGGGGGCAGTTATATCACAGTATTTCTGTTATTATTCCAATGGAATGGTATGGTGTGGTATGGCACGGATGCAGTTTACGTGCATATAATAGCCGTTGGATTTTAATGAGAGTTAATTAAACCGACCGATACGAGTTTATTCTCCTTTTTTCGTCTCTGATCCTATTGCAGTTGTACAGTGGTTGTTAATTTTCACAAATATCCGGACGTGTGTATCTGCGTTTTACAAGCCACCGCGCGACACGAGGAGGAGGTGAAATATTAAACGACCGCATCGTTGGATTGTAGTCTTTATCCAGTTTCCTGTTAACCGCTGGCTGGCTGTGTACGTGTTAGTACCGTGTAGGTATATACGTAGGTAGGCACTTACGAGGAGGCAAAGCGGGGCCGCCCCTCGAGTTGCAGGGGTGATTTTTAAATCGCTATAAATTATTCACAACCCCCTTGAACGAGCTGACGCGAATTCCCAACAGTCGGCAATATCATTCGTGTGTATACAACAATAAGTGATAATCCTCCCCCAACGGTAGAGTCTGATCCACATTTCCGTATTTTTATATGGATACTACCAGAGTGTCTGTAACGACTTAAAAAAAAACCCTTAAAATTTTGAAATGTCATGAAATTTGACCAATGAACGTGAAAATTTTATTTTTGGGTTAATTAGTAACTTGGATTTGAGCATTATACGGAATGTTGATGCTCGTTTACACTTTTTTTTCAACTTTCAATCCCTTGTACAGATAGACCGATGTAAAGGAACGGATTGTTACGTATCTCTAAATATTTGGAAAGTGACATTTAAAAATTTTGTAACGTGGTTGCGTATCGTTGAAAAGTTAACGAAAAAATTCTTAAATGTCGTGATTCCTTGGCCGCCGAAAAAATTAGACACCCCGGCTATCAGACTCGACAACGACGACGGTGCATGGTAAACGTATACAATGGATGTGTACATCCGGTCGCGGAAACGGATGATTAGTCGTTGTAGGTAGGTAGATGTAAACTTTCGAATCAAAAACGGGGATTAAAAGCGAGTGTTTTTAGAGGAAAAAACGCGCCGCCGTCCGTCTTTTCGTGTATACATATATCCAGACATAGGTATCTAAAAATAAGAAATGAAGAATCTCGCCTTTAATCACACGCGTATGTAGGTATAATAATACTAACCGGAAGAAGGCCGGTCGGAGTATCTCGTGCAGTAAACCCAGGCAGGCCAGAGACTCTGAGAGGCCCCCGAATTATGGGAGGCGGCGGTGGTTCCACCGGAAGTTCCGCTCTCACCGTTCACAGATTCCGCACCGACCGAAGACAAAGACGGAGTTCCGGTCGCCGATGATCCGGTCATCGAGCTGCGGCTGCTCGCGAGGCTTTCGAGGCTTCCGCTCCTGCTGAGACCACCCGAAGAAACGCCGTCCCGGTCCCGGTCCCTGGAGACGTGGATGCCGGCGTAACTCGGCGATGTCGGAGAGTGCGAAGACAGCCGCGTCACCGACGAGGTCAGGCTGAGGTCCCTTGGTACCGGAAGTGGCCGCGTAGTGCTGAGGATCGCCTGTCTTCCAAAGTCGGGCTGAAGAATGTTGAGGACGCTGAACCTGAGCGGAGGTTGATCGGTCATCTGCTGGCGACGCTGATCCCGGTTTTCACCCTGAAGCTGCCGGTGTCCATCCTGACCCCGGTTCTCCGGCACCCCGTAAAGCCGCATTCCGTATCCGGAGTCCATCGATATTGCCATTGCGACGCTCATGGTTCTTGTTGTTGTTGTTGTTGTTGTTACGGTACAGTGAGTACCTTACTCTACTATGGTGGGGCGCTGGTGGGTTAACGATGATCGAAAATTTGACACGGTACCCGGCACTTTCACTCCATTTCCTTTATATTTCGTTACGCAATATTCACCGATAATCGGATCTCCTCAGTGTTACAACTCAGTTGGAATAGCAGCAGTACCAGCGGCAGCGCCGCCGTTCGTTTAACTGTTAAGCGTTTTCTGGGTACTTGACCGAGTGCCGTGACGGGTCTGACTGCCTGTCTATCCTTCCGTCGGTGATGTCTAAACTACGCGCCGCGATCCCCGCCCCCCCACCCCCACCCTCCCCTCCTCCTCTACCCCCCACCCCCGTCCCCCTTCGCCATCCTCCTCCGCATCGTCCGACCGAGTCGGTGCACCGAGCTAGACACCCTCGATTGTATCTCTATTAACGTTCCTGCGCTAGTCCCGCCCCCTTGGACCTAAGTTTCATATCGGGGGCAGCGAGCCCTCCAATCCCCATCAATGTTAGCGCAGTGGCGTAGCTTCTTCCCCCTCCAGAAATCCCGGCAACGTACGAGAAACGTTGCAAGCGGCACGAATTTCTGAGATTATTGCGAGCTTTTATATTTAGACAGTGTGGGGTTGAAGATTTTTCTATATAAAACAAAAAAAAATTAAAAAAAAAAAAATCCACAACCGTCCACCTTTCGAGATTCGCGACTACACCTTTCTCGATTTTCATACACCTCCGGGAAATGTTGAACCCACGCCGTTGTTTAAAGCTTCTTGCCAGCTGCAGCTGGTCGATAGTTCCTCCTCGACGTTTTACACTTGACTCGATTCGTCGAGGCTAGTCGAGTCCTGCCCCTCCCCTAACAATCCACGCCCCTTTTTTACCCCCACCATCTACGCATGGTGGATACTTTTTACTCCATTCTTTGTCGCCGGTTGATCCCACTCGCCATCCACTCCCCTCGCCGCCTCGCGGCAAACAAATAAATTTTATCCAGTCGACACGTTACCCCTCTACCCCCACCCCACCTTCTCTTATATCGTGTATACCTACCTGAACGCGGATCCCCTCCACCACCATCGCCCAGTCTGGCACGATGCTAGAAACCCTGGTGCAACAAAGCTCAGCGTGTACGGAATTATATCATATACTGCAGGTTATCTGTCTGTGTGTGTGTATTTGTCTGTATATTACAGGTACTATTATAGGTGTGTAAAAATTTAGACATGAAGAAACGAAGAGAGACCAGCCATACACTCCTTCCTCGGATCGTTTTTTCTCCGCTTGTCCGTAAGAGGAACAAATATATTAGAGGTATAGGTATATATATATATATATATATATATATATATATATACGCTGTGTTGTCCCTGCACGCGGCAGTCAGCAGATGTGTCTATATGCCTTTATTGCATCACGAGGCATAACGCTCCGTTCGATTAGCTGTCATAGTCACCATCGCTGCTCGTTTTACATTCCTTACAGTCCCTCTGGTTTGACTTTTGGTCTGGTCTCCTTGTCTCCAGTTATCCGTGGCTAACCATTTAAGGGCGGTAGAAGGGCTGGAGGGGGGGGGGCATAGCTTGGACGGTCTAAAATCAATGTTCTTAAGAGTTTAAGAAAAAAAAAAGATAATGGAATGAAAACACTTGGCGGAATAATGCCCTCAAACTCAAATTGCGCCAAGTGATTTCATTTTCTTTTAAAACAAAAACTCCTAAAGACAGTGGTGATTTTAGACCGTCCAAAGTGTACCCCCGCCCCGACCCTTAACCCTAAATTCACTGTGACCGTCTTTGCACGGAGATGTTCTTTTCTTGTGACAAAGAAACGGGGGTGAAAGAAGAATTTTTCAATTACTAAGGAGAGGAGAAGGGGAGTGAAATAATTATACAGGCTACGTCGGAAGAAAAAGCTTTCCTGAAACAGCAATGCTGTGTGCACGCAATTAAATCCGCATCACGTTTCACGCGACAAAACCCAAGGAGAGACCACGGCCTCGGGTTCTCTTTCCTTTGATTCGTTTTGAATAATCGGCCGGGACAGTTCGCGGCACGTACCTCGCAACTCCTTTCATCTCTCTATAGCCCTCTTTCAATTAACATGCTAATTATTTTATCTGATTATCCGTTCCCCTTCTCCCCGTCCCCGTCACTCTCGAATCGTGAAGTAGTTATCGCCAGGTTCATGCTGCTCCCCACTTCATCGCCGAGACTACCAGAGGGTGTGGCCTTATCGGATTATGGATACTCAGGAATAAAATTCATACGCGCCGGTGTTACTCGTGAACCGGTGATCAGAATTTTTCCACAAGATTTATTAAAGGACTAAGAGAAAGAAAAACGGAGAAGATAATGTGGGAGAATAACCGAAGCGAACTGAACCGAATTGATCGAGAGTAAAACTGTGATATTAACAAACCGAAAGTAACTTTTCTAAAGTCGATTCGATCGGAAAGAATGTTAACTGCCCCAAAAACCGTGACAGAAAAATTCAAGTCTTCGGCGAACGGAACTGATTTCTTGGCTAATTACGGCCCTGAGAAGAACAGGACCAACTGCCTCTAGAACGGCTTACTCAAAAAAACTTGATGCGAGCCGATCCCTCCTCCGATGTTGAGGGGCCCGCTGACCAATTACAGTCTCACGTTCCCCACGCCGATAGTCTCGAGAGGAATGGGCGTTCCGGGAGGAGGTTCGTCTACCTCGATCAGCAGAGGCCCGATCCTCGCGTGTTTGGAAGGCAACGTGCACCCCGAACGTTGGCTTGGAACGTCAAGCTACCCGGCTGCATCGCGGTGCAATCATCGTCATCAACTATCTCAAATAGATTTCAAATACAGAGGTGAAAGTCAGGCAGGTATAACACCGACTGCAACCTTCCCTTCTGAATCGAATCATTTGTAACAAGGCGCTGCAGGTACTGCGGTGAAGACGATATCGTTCAACCACTCAATCACGAACTGCAGAGAGTTCGATCTTCATTCTCAAAGCATGCTCCTTGGAGGAATTGTCTTGCACGGTGTTCAGTGGTCCTGGATATGCCCTTAAATTTTTCTTGTCCTTTAAGAGTCCTGGAAACTATCATGGAATTTTTCTTGTGCCCTGAAAGTATTCTGTCTTTAATGGCCTTGAGTTTGGACACCGTGTTTTGGAAAAGATGAAGCGCGTGGTAATTTCATTTTGGGATTCAACCATATTCGGAAATGAGCTTCACAGTGCAGGGCTCTTCTCCATCACTCCCGGGATGGTGTCGCGCGACTCGTTTTGTCGCTTCTTTGTTTCCCCGGTTGAAAGCGGGATGAAAAATAGTCTTAGCGTGCGACGTTTCGTTGAGAATAGAATTACCTGTCACGTCCGCGAATCTCGTGTTGGAGACAAAAGGCGAAGACGCGATACGCGACGGGATAAAGAAAATAATAAAGAGGCTGGAGTAACAATTCCATTCTTTTTCACTCACGTCCCCCTAATAAATTCTTGCTGTCATGTCGCAGGGTGACAATTCCCGTCATAAACCAGGGGCTGTGTGAATACATTCGAGAGCGCGTAATTAACGGGATGAAAATAAATCCCTCTGCGGTGTAAACAGACTCACGCTAGAACACCGCTGGGAGAGTACCCTAAACGCGGTTTATGAATAAGCCCTGGTCCGTTGACGCCCACATCGACGTAACCAGCCAACCAACCCTTGTTACAGGGGTTGACGGAGGGTCGGGTTCCGCAGCTCATGTATGGGTTCGGCACCCAGCCCTTCGCTGGGATCGTAACAGCAGCACTGTGAACATGAACGCGGCACAATCATGTTCCCGAAACTTACGCCGTGCAGGATCCATGATCGTAATGTCGTCTGTACACGCTGATAAAACCACACCCAGTCGATTCTACCGCGCTCTGGATTATTCGGAAGCAATTTAGAGCTTCCAGCACTGCCCGGACTTGATTGAAAGAAGACCGTTTCTTCTCCCTGGATAATTTACAGGCTTAACCTGAGTTCTCGATTCATACTTTTGATCTTCTCACCTGCGTTACGGTAGGCTTATTACGTCGATGAATCAACGTCAAGTTTAATTTCTACAAATTTTTCTCACCGGTGTACGTACAACACTTGCCCAAGGAATGTTTCAACCTCGGATCCAATCATCCGAAGTGACGTCTGACTGGGAAACGATGCCGATAGAATATTTCCTCCGGTTGTTTGATCCCTGTGAGGCGGGATAACAGACATTTGCCCACTGTAACAGGGCCGAAGCGTGCAGCTTATGTAAAATACCATATCTATACACCTTATACTTTCGCACTTGGCATAAATCCGTCGGTGTGATGCTGCAGCTGGCAGAATCAGACCTTGTTCAGCGTGTTCAGGGCACGGTTCTTGATATGGAGTTACACGTTAACTGGACATCGTCCCTCCTATATTCTAATGGTGGCGGAAGTCATATTTTCTTTCTAACAAGCGTCGGGTGTACGCACAAAGCCGATAATAATTTCCATTCTCATTCTTGGCTCGGTGTGCCGCCCCTAGTCACGGGATGCAGGAATTGAAAGCAAAAAGGGAGTAAAAAACGACCGGTTGGTTGGTTTTCTTTAAAACGATAGGTATTCATTGAACATGCCGTGCAGCGCCGGATAATCGTGACAGTATATTCTTTGGTGTTTTGACTGTCACTCTGACGGCGTAAAACCGCGTTAAGCCATTTGGAAAAAGCGTTAAAAATCGACGTTCCGTTTACTCCGCGCATATACAGTTCTACCAGCCAATTTTGTCCGCTCGCAGACGGACGAACTGATGGACAGACGTGAAGAGGTAGGTATATTATATACCTACGATGGGTGGGGCAGACCCGGGCCAACGTTAGAATGGTGAAAAATATCTTGTTTTGAAAGCACGATTCGTTCCGACGGAATTGTTGTGCTCGGTCCAGCACTGCGCCTTTCGTCACAGACCATTCCACGCTCCGCACGCTGTTAGAAATTCTCCAAACAACTCACAACAACGAAGGAAGTTGGAACCCTTCGGGTCACATTCGCGAGGCTTTCGAACGCACGCGTTCGTCACCTTGGGATGCCCGCGGCTATCGCGCAACACTACGTGTCACCTCCAATCGTTCCGTCGTTACTTTTCGTGTCTTGATTCTCGGACAATGGACACCGAGACTTGGTCATTATCGAGTGTGGCGAGTCGATTCGTCGAATGTTGTTTCGCGCTCTTCCTTCCACGATCCGGGGACGGGCTCAATTCGACCCCGTGACCAATTGCTCGCTCGGGGTCCTGGGCAAGGCAAATTCATTGTGACGTTTGGCTCTTCCAAGGTCAGGTAGATGCATCCGGAGGCCAAACGGGAGAAAAACTCTACGGCGGGTGGTAAACTCCCTTGGGAGTTGAAACCGGGATAATCCTATGCTCCGTGACTGAGTTGTCACTTTCGACAGACTTGCTGGTAGGTCAGATTAAACGCAGGTGGAAAGTCGAATGGAAGAAGAGCGCACGTCTCATCTTCCGGATGATAATCAGTCAGCGTCTCCCGACGGATGCAGATTTTCTCTGCAAAATGTGGACCGAGGAACGGTTGCCGAGATGAGAAGGTCGAAAGGCTTGCGAGCTCGGAGTTGGCGGGACGTATTTTTGTTCCCGGTCCAGGTATACAGGGATCCGAACAGGTATAGGAATCGGCGCACTAAATCCCGAAACGTCCAAATATTTCCGCGGTTCTGTTTCGCCACGGCGAATTATTCCGACTTTGCTCCGCAGTCCGCCGCCGCTGTCCTCCACCAAGTTGTCCATAAAAATTGACTCCTGTCCAAATTCCCAGCGGGGTTCCTGTCAAGTCCCTTAGGTCGGCTTCCTGGCTTCCTTGTCTCCCGCGGCGGCTCTCCGTCGCGATTTCGCCGTCGCATGACCGGACAAAGAAAGGGCCCAGGTGAAACGGTGGAATCCAAACTCAAGTGTGGCGCAGACTCGAGGATCGGGAGTTTAACGTGGAGAGAAAACTCATCGGCGTCTCGGTATCGAGACTGTTTCGAAGGGCGTGTTTTTCACCCAGAACGGGGCCAAAGTGCCGGCCGTTTCTGCTCGGTCTAATCGGTAAATCCTGTTGGCCAGTCCTCGACACGAGGAGATCTTGACTCTGACCACCGATCCCAAAGATCCCGGCCCGGGTCTGTTTGCCTTCGGCGTAAGCCGCCCCGCCTCGTTGCCCCGGTGACACCTCGCGTCAAAACATCGAGGGCACCACGCCGAGAGTTCGGTATATGCGCGTGTCGACCCTGCACCACCGCATCGGCAACCCAAGAACGATCAGCGTTTTTCATTTCACGCCTCGTATAAGCCGCATACTCGCGTTTCACCAGCTCTCCGGACGAGAAGCACCTAATCTCCATCTCTGTGTGTAACACTTATTTATTTATTTACTCCTCAATTATTTTTTCACTTTCATTCCTTCCTCCATCGTTTTTGCCACGACTTTCAATCGCGTTCCGTATAGCGTCGAAGAGACAGCCGGCGGTTCGAAAATCACTTTACGTGCGGGATCAACGCGTGTTGCAGGCAGTAGTAGCTGTTTTCTCAAATGCAGATTACTAATTCGGTCTCCATTCCGGTTCCCGATCCCATGCGACGTGGTCCGAGGTGTCTACAGGGGGGATTCCAAGTGGCAGCCGCTGTTCTTTGATGCGGTCGGATCCGGATGATCGGGGGCGGGGGGCGGAGGAGGGTGTCGGCGAATAGGCGACGCGACAAACAACAACGCGTCGGTGGCGGTGTACGCCGAGGAGGACTAGGTGGTATAAATATAAGAGGAAACCCTTGAGCGGAGATCGAAGGAAGGAGATAACCCGGGCGACTCGTTCATTCCGAGCGCCCCCGGGACGAAAGGAGCGCCTTCTCGAAGGATCCTCGCGGGGATCCACCACCAGGCACATGGAATCGGAGCAAGGTGTACGAGGGGAATAAAGGCCGGGAACGAACGACTCGCGAACGGGGCTGCAGGGCCGGCTAATAAGCCCGAGGAACGCTCCCGAGGGAGAGGAAGGATCCGGACGAGGGTGAGGGCGACGAGGACGAGGCGAGACGGGCTCTCTTAAAGTAGATTCGTGCCGAGCGAGCGCCGGACGGGCGGCGTAATGACGTGCTAGAAAAAGAGAGACGAGACGCGGCGGCGATTCGCTGGCGCGAGCGGGAGGGAGATATCTGAAAGCCTAGTGGAAACAAGAAGAAGAAGATGGTGAAGAGAAGTAGGGGGAATTTGAGTGTCGGCACCTCGCCGCCGCGACGGACCACACACGTTGAGCAGTGGATCTCAGTCGACGGATACCCGGGGAAACTGATCGGGATACTACGGTCTCGGGGAAAATCTCCCCTGCGGTCTATTTCAGGGACCAGGGATTTTTTTCAACCGTCGCGAACCACAAGACGTCGATGAATAACCCATGAATCCGCGATTCTAGCCGTTAGACGTACCTACAGGATACGTCGAGACACGACGGGACCTCCTCTTCGCCTCGGTCATCTCATTATCAAGTGAAAAATCACCTCCCCACGTCTCGCGTTTCGTCTCTTGGGAGTCTGCGAAAAATGAACGTTTACCAAAATCTTCGACGTGGTCGGAGCTTACGTGCAATTTAAGGGCACGGCACCGGCAGCGGATCCTTTGTCCTTGTGGTTGAGCCGCGTAATCGTGTCACGCGCCGTCTCTAACGAGCCGGAATTCAAACCGAGTTCGCCAAATAATTGGGGAGGGATATAAATTAGCATAGATCCAAGGAGTCCAAGGATCGCTTCGGAGGCTTCGGTCTCTCCTGATATAAATCATTCCACCTTGTGCTTACATACTTGGCGCGATATCTTTCAATGGTTTATGAACGGTTATTTACGATCAATGCACAGCGTTGTGCATGCCGGGCGATATTTCATACGGTGCAACACCGATCGCCGTTCCAACCTTGCTAAGTTTCAATACCAACAAATGTAGGATTAACAATACAGCGAGGAATGTGGAAATTCACTCGACGAAAAGCTCGCGTTTTCCTTGGGATGATCCTGTAGCGACCCTCCCCAGCTTCGCTCTCTCACTCTCGAAAACAAATCACTACGCGTGTCTGGAATACCTCAGCATACGCTCCCTCGACATCCTCGAACATCACCCTTAACGCGCTCTCTGAGTCGAGGATCAAGTGGGGCGCAGTCGTATGTAAAAGAGTCGGCTTATATCTATTGCTGCTCTGCTTTTCTCTCCGGGTAAATAAGGATCACGGTGGTGTGTAAATTGGCAGAGCATACCAGACTTCTAAACCTCGGAAGATAAAGAACCGAGACTTTCTCTGCCAACAATACCTAAGTGCAAAAGTATCGAGTGCAGGACTTTGGTCTCGCCAAGCGTATTTCGAGCGCGATATTGCACGAAGTCTGTGCCGTGCATGTTTGCTTTTAAATGCCTGCTCCTCTCTTCGGTAACTGAAAGACCAAGAAGAGGGACGCTCGAGCTTTTTGCTAAACGCATATTCTTCCAGACTTAATTGTTTCGTGTATGGAAAGAAACGTGGCATTGGTCAGGGTGTAATTAGCGTTGCAGATGGTGCCGGAGTCCGTTGCTGCGGTAAGAAGAAGCAGAAGATGATGATGATGATGATGATGAATCCACGTGGGTATTCACTCTGTGGATGCAGGAGATACTAGCTAGTGCAGCAAAAGCAGCAGTCTCCTAAGTATAATAAATTGACTTCTGTTGAGGATTCGGTATTCGTGTGGGTATAATACGGTTCGAAACGCAGACTGCGCCGTCAGCAATTACGTCGATTGCACCAGTTGATGCCGGTGATTATAGAACCGGGGCTAATGAGCAGCGATCATAACGCGGTACGGTATATTTATTAAAACAATACCCGGTCCCGGGCTCTGCAATTCTCGCACGCGTTTATCAATCGATTGCCAACCTCCCCCCAACAGAAACGTGGCTTAACACTCAACTCAACACCGTGGTGTGCATCCGCCGAGCCTGATCTCAAGCAGAGATTGCGAAAACGGTCCCTTTGTGCACACATTCCCGTTTCAAATCCCCGTGTAATCTTGAGCTAATACGGATCGCTGGACCCGGCTGTTCTTCTTCTTCTTCTTCTTCTTCTTCTTCTTCTTCTCGTGTTCTTTTTTTCTTTCTCCTCGGGATTTTGGCGGCCGATGATCTCGCGTCTAGAGAGCGAGTCTGGGACGCGTGAAAATCAATTCGAATCAACAATGCGAAAATCACTACCTCCAATTAGGACGTAACCAACCGATGGCGGCCCTCGGCTTCGCTTTTGCGCCTCCGCATCCTCTTCAACTCACGTGGCGCTCGACAGATCTTGACAGTTGGCGAGGCAGGTAACAGGCAAGGGGTCGTAATCCGAAGGTGAATCTGCCTCGTACCTTCCATGCATTTGTACTCGCTTTGACGCGTCTATCCGGAGGCGGTGAAGCCTGCGGTAGAATCTCGCCATCTGCATTGGTTACTGAGTCCTGAAAATAAACTCGGTGCTTTTTCCTAGGTATCGTCGGTTCTGACGAATCCCTGATTTCGACCCCATAAATCAAGACAAAAATGAAATGCTTCCCCACACGTTGAACCTCCGCCCCTTATTCGCCTCGGCCAGGATCGACGCCATGCCAGTTTCCACTCTCACGCCCTGATCCATTTTCTCCGTCGATCATGCCTCTTTCTTTATTATCACTCGACACTTGGTCTCATCTTGTTCCAACTTCGGTGCAAAACGGTGGAAATTTTTTATTTTTATTTTTTTTGTCCAGTTCGAAGCATGTTTTGCGTACCGCTCGAGTATTTACCGCAAGCTTGAATCGGACGAACCGATCCGAATGAAAAACCAAAATGGATATTATCTTGATAATTTATCCCACGAACGTATTCTCGAGATTTTTATCACACTTTTACGGGAATTCGAAAGAAAATATACAACCTGCGACGGAGCTCAACTTTTAACTTTCTGACAAATACCTGCGGTGTTGGTTGCAGTGGAGATCAAAGATGGCGCCACGTCTCGAGGATGAAAATAATGTCAATCCACCGATCGGAGAGGCATCGTCGTGTTAACACCGAATACGATATTTACAACGCGTGAAAGCCGATAATTGTGCTCGAGTCATTTGCCCAGGAGTTCAGGACCGGCTCTATAAGAGGTCTAACATAAAGGTGTGATTTAGGACCGAGTCGATCTCGCGCCTCTATACACATATTACAGGTATACAGCGTAAACAACGACCGCACGACTCTTTATCGCGTATAAATTAACCCGCTAACTGCAACACCATACCAGATGCTGATCTGCCTCTGACTGTGTATAACATACAACCACGCAACACATACCAAAGGTATAATATGAATAAATTTCCTCGCGTCTGTTACGGACTTCCTTACGCGTGCGTAAGCCACTCGTGAGAATTTTATCGTATACCTGTGTAACAATAACAGCCGAACAGATATTACTCGGAGCGCAGCATCCATCGACAGCTTCACGGCATGCTGTTTAAGGATTTCTCGTCCAGGAGCACGTCTTAATTATTTTCTAAACTCGTTGTTTTAAACTGAATTATCAGGGTCGTTTCTTTTTCAAAGTACAACAGCTTCCCAACTTCTATAATTTTCGAGATATGTCGGTTAGAGTGTTTGAGACAAATTCAAACCGGACGAGTCACCTTTTAGAATTTTGCTACCGAGTTCCGGTTTAAGAGGCTTCGTTTCGGGCTAAAAGCTAACTTTTCGAAGGGTAGGTAAGAAAAAAACAAATTGAAAAAAAACCGTGCCACTGAATTATACATCTGCAGGTATAATGGACAGTTTCGTACACGTGTTTGTAGGTGGGCAAAATTTAAATCGCAAAACGATTTTGCGTATACACAATACCGTTATACATATACATGTATATACTCACCGTCAAAGCAAGCCCAAGGCTGTTCGTAATCGATATCGGTTACCATGGTGATATCCTTCTCGGTAGAAAGTAGCTTCCTTAAATATTCCACGTGCCTCTCCAAGACATTGAATTCTTCATTATCAGCTCGGTCAAATAATCACCCCAATTATCCTCATAGTATCATTCAATTTTTCTACTATGCAATTCGTTTGTGTATACTGTGACGAAAATTGAGACAATTCGATAAAACAATCGAATCTTCGCTTATAACCGTATTAATCGTGGAACGAAACACGGAGCGAGACCAACAAAGTCGAGAATAGAAAGGAAAAAAGAAAGGGAAACACGGCCAGCATAAACGCAACTGAAACATCCACCAGGACTGGTTCAGGGCTAATATTGATTCCTGTTCCGTGGCTCCGGGAGGTGAGGCTTGTGCGTGGGTGAAGGTGGGGACCATCGGTCGTTCTGTCAGTGAGCCAGTGAGTGCGTGTCAGGGGTTACGCAAACAGAATGATTGATACATTAGCCGAGCACGGGGCCTCCGACCCCCCCTCTCGCCTTATCTTTTATTCCGTAAGTGCGTCCGTCGACTGCACCCCGCGTGAATCTGATCCTCCTCCTGGCTTCACTGCAGGAATTTTTTAAAACCGCAAATCTGCGTGGTAAAACCCAATTTCACCTCATCGTTGTACTAGCTACGTTGGACCGTCCATATTATTGATCCGAGAACCACGCCATGCGGTATGATTATTAACAAATACGCCAAGAAACACCCGTGAAAGTACGATCCGGTTGTATTCATTCGTGCCATTGTTATAAATGATAAAAGTCAGGTAAAGTTTCAAAATCTCGAACCTTCACAGTCCCCTTAAACGGTGAAGCGTTTCTATCGATTCGTTCTAAATCGAGTGTGACGACTCGGAGCAGAGCTGTCTGATCGATATGAAAACGAGGCAATTACCATGTCGGAAAGGCGCAGGGTGCAGGTGCATACAGTGTTGCAGGTACCCACGGCTCAAGGTGACAACGAGCCGTGGAAAGCGTCTCCATCTCTCTACCATCGTCGAGCTTTACTCGCCCATCACCTTTTTCCCCTCTCTCTCTCTCTCTCTCTCTCTCTTTCTCACTCTCGCTCTCGCTCTCGCTCTCTTCCGCTTTGCTTTATTTTCGCAAAGGTGCAACTAAGAGGGAGGTCACAGACGTCCGAGATCCGTTAAGGTTGATAGGGCCAGTCACGCTGGCTCACGATAGGTGCCCGGACACGTGACGGGGTCCAGCAGCGCGTTTCTCACGCATGTAACACATGCACGCATGATATGCGAGTGCTATATATACGTATTTGAATAACAAAACGTCTCTCATCCGTCGACCTGTCACGTCAAGGAAGTCGGCTCTGATCGTTTGCTGGCCCCCCGAAGGCAGAGGCGGCTAGCTAGCCGGGCATCGGGCCGCAGAGAGAAGGCGAACTATCTCTTCTCTCATTGTTTTCTTATTCTCGTTTTTTCTTATTCTCGTTCTGCCTCCTCATCTTATTATACTTATTCTTACTCCTCGTAGTCTTCTCGAACCACTCGAACCCGTTTATGCATACCCGCCACAAACATTCAATTTTCCTTCCCCGCATCCTCTGGAAGCTGCTACACGCGTTTCATCGCTACGATCTTCGTCATTTCTAAAACAAACACGAGGCCGCAGGAATGCCGAACGGAAACTGGAACAGATGAGAAAATGAGAAAGAGAGAGAGAGAGAGAGAGATTGTAATTACATGGACTGTTAAACTTGCGAACAATCCGGGGAATCAACGTTGAGAGAAATATTGAAACGGGATCTTTTTATGGGTCTCGATTTTACGGAGAATTTTATTTTTATTTATTTTTTTTCTAACTCGTGTTTTCATTTCGTGATCAATTTGATTTGATTTTCGATGGTTTTGTTTTCGTCTAAGAAGTACTGGGCCAGTTTTGTCGAGGCGCCATTATAACCACATCGCGTACGGAATAATAGCCATAAATCTGGACGATTTAATAGGGAGGTCATTTTGACCGGTGATGTTTTTACTGCAAGCTAATGGCGTTCCGAAAATATATGTGTCTGGCTTTTCAAGCTTTCGAGGGTCCGTCTCTCCGCAGCTTCGGAACCTCCAACGAGGCCCGCGTCGAGCCTGAACCCACCTGTATTATCAATTCAAAAAGACATTTATTTGTTAATCGTGATCAGATGCGGCGCATTAAGTAAGTATATTAATGTTGCTCGATCGCTACCCTCGTAGGCATGATAATCCATTCATCTCTCCTCCTAACGATTTCAATCAAGACACGGTGTCCAGTAAAAATTCCGTAACAAATTCAAGGAAATTTCTAAAACATTTTCAGGTTGTTCAAAGACATTGAAAATCGAATATTTCCAGGACATTCATAGGACCATTGAACGTCATGCGACGAGCGAAAAAAAAAATAATTAATAAAATCCAGAAAAAAATGTAGCCAAATATTTCTTACTCGAGGAATTTCGAAGACGACGTCGGTGATAAACATCTTTAGACGGTTTAAATAAAACATCAAACGCGGCGTATCGCTGACCGGCATCATCCGGAGAGTAGTGCAGTAGTTAGTACACCTGACAACCGGATTACGCGTTCGCGGCCAACTTCGTGGCGATCCGAAGCTCCGCGAGTTAGCCGCCGCCGTCGTTGCCGCTGCATCGGGAAACTTATCCTTTTGTCTCTGACTCGGTTAGCGACGAATCGCGAACACGCGAGATAGAGAAGCCAACCACCGTCCGTCAATGTCAACCGCTACTGAAGCCAATTCGCTCGACTCTCTGCCTCAACGGTGATCCCTGCGGACCGAAACGAGGGAAGGATTCCAGCATTCTCCGGTCTTGTTTCTCGGCCCTCGTTACAAGCCCTCTTCGTGCTCACCCGCGCCAGTTCCTAACGCCTGGAAAAAAATCTTCCTTACATACCGCCAACCAGGAACGTGGAACGGAACTTTGCGCCCGCAGGACACCTTCTTCCGTCTGACGTCGTCTTTCGAACTCCAATGGACTTTTGCAGAATATTTTTTCCCGTCGATCCAACACTATTTCGTATTCAAGTTCTCAATACATACATGTACGTAAACAGCGTCCCGCACAGTCGGACGGCAACGCACTGGCTTCAATCAAATCCATCCGAATCGTTGTTAATTAACAATCCATCCCGTACGATACAAGATGTGGTAGTCCACATCGGGCACGTCTGGTCAATTTTTGAAGGCTTTCGAAGATGGTCCAAAAGGTACTTGGTCCGAATTCAGCCTTCGCCTTCGCAAGTTTCGTGCAGCAGGGAAGTCGGAACGGCCAGCCGTTGAATCGATCGAGCCTCGAGTGGGATGAGAGGCGTTGACTGGATGAGGTAACGAAGAGGGCTGACCTCCGGGGTTAGGCCGCGGGTCGCGTGACTCGGGGAATAAACTTTGGTTGACTCGTCAAAGGTGCCAGAAGGTGTGTGCAGTCCGCACCACCGGCGGCTTTACACTTCGGTGTCTATCGATTCCAGCCTCCACCTGCCCCGCTTCTCCGACAAGGGATGCAAAGCGGTTAACGGCCTCCCTGGCCAATGGGAAGATTCCTCGCGATTCGGGGGTGGCGAGCCGACGCTGGAGTCGAACTCCTTGCAACAACAGCCATCGGGATATTATGCAGATTAGACAGCCTCTCCTTCTCTCTCGCTCCCGGCTCGGTGTCCGTGTGTTGTTGGTTCGTGTGTACCCAAGGCGAACCAACCGGTGTTGGGTCACGTACTCCACTCGTAATCCCTGAGTTATGGCGTGCGCCCCGAGCACCACCATCGCGAAGATGTTCCAGCTCTGCCTGAGAGATAATACCTTGCCTGCCGTACTACTGCGGGGGGGACGAGGAGACGGTTTAAGGGTTTTTACCAAGTCAGAAGGCCGAAAAAGGGGATTTTTCATGGAGAGACAATTCAATTTGTTGATATAAAAATTTACATACATATTGGGGTAGCGTTGAACTTAGTTCTGATATTTTTTATTTGTAAAAATAATTGTTTTTAAAGCTCATCTCTGGGAGCACCTCTAAACAAAAGGCGTCTTGCGGTGAGCAAGATATTTCTGGGCCGGATCAACTGAAATGATAAAACAAAGAAGATTTGGTTAATATAAGGTAGTATATGGTCTTTAAACGAAGAAATATGAAAAACTTTAGTATTTAACAAAACGGCGGCTTGTCAAAATAAATTTTGACTTTCCATAAAAATTTTCGCTTCAATTTGTTTATCGATGAAAAATATATTCATCAGGCTTGTGTGAAAATTTGATACTGATCGGTTCAGCAGTTTCCGAAAAATCTTGCTCACCCACTTTGCGAACATAGTTTTGAGAAAAACGCATTCAAAGTTTTAAAAGCATTTTCAAACGCTCCGGGGCGCCTTTGCAAACGTGCGCGTAACTTCGAGAATATTTGTCGGATCGACCTGAAATTTTTTTTGCATATACTTGAGTATATGTACATTGCGAAAATGAAATGAAAAAAAATTCGATCCTTGAAAAATCCTGACCAGGTGTAACCCTTCGACCGTTCCCGATAAGACCGAGAACCATGGACCGAATCACGGTCTCGAAAAGATCTAGGACGCAATAACGAATACTTGGAACTCGAATCTTCGAATTCGTCACGATAAAATTGATGGATGAATCGCTCGATATTATACCGTTGCAGACGACTCATCGACGATGCATTCGTATCCGATTCCCATTCCCAACGGAAGTGAGTCGGATCACTAACATTAATCAAGTAACTTCCAGGAGGATCAGACGTGGAAGGTGATAATATTGAATTTAATTCTCGCGGGTTAACGACACGCGGATTGATTGTGATAGGTGGACGTGCAGTTGGTTGTACCTGGAAATCTGATTGTGAGGTGCGGTTTGTGAGGACCGCTTATTGTACCCTCCATCCATGCACCGATCCAGGCTCCCGCTGCGAGGGAATTTAAAGGCTAAACAATAGTCTTCTGTACAGTGGTTACAACGAGCGCCTTGCGCGTCGTCGTCTCGACCCAGATAATATAAATTTCATTCGGAATTGGCGGGAGAGGCAACATGGCGGCGGTGAGGTTTCTTTTCCTCCCCGTTTGGTTTTGCGCCTCTCGTCGTTTTAAATTCGCGCCGAGCGTGAACGAGTCGAGGATGGAAAATGAACCGGTGTGAATAAGCAAATACACCGGATTTCTTTCGACGGTGAGTAGGCAGCCTGTTCACAATAACCACGATGAAATTACACCCGTCGTCAAGTCCTGCTGCGGCTGCCGTTCGTTCCGCGCCGTCTCGGTATGGTTCGAAAGTATCCGCTCGATGCCTTTAGAGGTGAAAGAATCGTCATTCTCGGAACAGAATCTATCCACAAAAAGTATACATCTATACCTATCGACTTTGTAATTATCTTTGAACGGCTTATCGAGAGAGTGAGAGAGAGAGTGAGAGAGAGAGAGGGAGGGAGAGGGACGACTGTCTCGCTCTACGCTTGCTTACACGTAACGTACCTTACACTAATTCTTCTCACGCTTTGATAGCTATAATATAACTGGATTATTATTAGACGGGTACCTGCGGCTAGGAGTTTATATTATTCGCACGCTCCGCGGTGCTTTTATGTGTTATCATTACGATTGCACATGTTCAAACGTTGCTTGTACAAGCCTCTTATTTTATAATTTAACGCTTTTTCATCGCTGTCCGGGTAACCGTATCGCGTCCTGAATTTCGAAACCACGATGAGGATAAACCGAAGTTTTTTCGATGAGAAACTTACGTTGATAGAGAATTTTCTTTTCAACACTTGTACGAAATATCCGCATGCTGGAAAACGTGAGAAACCATGCGGACGAAGAAGAGGAAAAAGAACGGGTTGAAAGGGATGCTCGTAACGATCGTACATGGTGAAAGAGGCAAGAGTCAGAACTTGTCGGCGGGATATGGAAGACAGGGATAGGGAGAGGAGGAGTTAGGTATAATCGGTGTTCTACACGACTGGTCGTTGTAGGCGGCTAATAGAGAGGAGCTGAACAAATACACCGGAGAAGATAACGAAGAGGGAACCCTTCCTTCCTTCCTTCCTTCCTTACTTACTTCGCGCGGGATTTCGTGCAACCGTACTTCCATCCTAAATTACCCCGACGCGTTGTTAATCCTCTAATCTCCGGCTCGAGAGTGCGGCGAGAGCTAAGAGAGAACGGGAGAGAGAAAGAGAGAGAGAGGGGCAAGTGAAGGAGCGGAAGGGATCGCGTTAATTCTTATCGCGCCTACCTCTATACACGTGCTGTGTGTATAACCGAAATAAAGTATATGACGCGATGTGGTTTCGTGATTTTTTGTTTTTTCCCCCCTCTTCTATATACTTTAAATTATTATTCAGTAAGGTATAATTACTACCGTCGTTTATTGCTTATCATCGTCGAGATACGTCTAGCAATTCTTTTATGTAGAATCCAGGCTGCGTGCAGTGAACCCCCTCGTGTTTCGAGATCGGCTAACTTTATTATATTTCGTGTGAAATATTGTATTTTATCGATATGGTTGCGTTAAAGCAAAAGGAAACAAGAAACACGAGGAGGAAATTCCTTATCGCAGTGCAACCGCCGGCGTTAAACACGCGCTAACGATCCTATAGCCATTCCAGCTCGTGCAGAGTTCTGCTAACGAAGTCCGTGGTTCTCAAAAAAGTCTATGGTTCGAAAAATCGAAAGTTTTGCTTCTATCAAAAAATGTATGTGTAGATATTTTATTACTTTATTTTATTTTATTTTTTTTTTTTTCGATGAAAAGAAGAAGAGTGGTACATTATGTAACAAGGGAATAAAGTCGAAGATTATGTCCGCGAGTAGTTTTACTCCCCGCGCGAAGCGAGGCCAATATAAGCGAACATGTCCTCACATCTCCCATTTCAGACGAGGGAATAATATGCCACGTTTGTCTCGCTTCTGAGGTAAAAAAAAAAAAAAAAGTTAGCATTACGGTCGAGTCGGGAGTAAAAACGATATCGTCAATTTCGTTTTTCAGTTTTCCAAACGGATTACGCGCTGTCAACTCGCTTAAGGTCCGAACTTTTTGCCGCAAGCTCGGAGGATCGATCGTAATACGAATCGCTGAATCACGGATGATGTAAAGAGCTGCTTCCCGGGGTTTCGCGACGGTGTATGTATAGAATAAGATGCCGCAGCTG
Source organism: Neodiprion virginianus (assembly GCF_021901495.1). Classification (NCBI taxonomy): domain Eukaryota; kingdom Metazoa; phylum Arthropoda; class Insecta; order Hymenoptera; family Diprionidae; genus Neodiprion; species Neodiprion virginianus. The sequence goes on along the minus strand of NC_060879.1, from coordinate 892,709 downwards.
GTGCAGCGACGCTGTACGTTACAGGCATACACACGTGAGTATAATGATACGTGGAAATCGGTCGTTTCATGTAATTATATAGCGCCAATTGAAATATCCCTGCCACTGCTACCGCCGTTGCTTTTGCTGCTTCTGCTGCTTCTGCTTTGCTACCGTGTCTCACGATTAGGCGTGCAGCGCATGTACCTTATATTACGTATACCTGTAGCATTCACGCCGCGTGCCTTCGCTTAACGTTCTGCTTCTCCAGCAATCCGTTGCGGAGAGAGGTCGAGATGTACGATCCTCGCGGGTTCGGGTAATTTCATTACCAGCCCATTTGCCGACGGTATTATTATATACCTACCTCTCGCAGTGTCACCCTTGAGGAATGAGAAGATTTTTTTCCGGGAGACAAAGAGAAGTCACCCGCAGGTGAGGGAGATCAGAGAGGGAGATGTTATAGAAGTGAATTTGAAAAAAATTTTTCTCGAAACGAACATTTTTCTTGCATAGCTGTTCTATTTTGTACATCATCTCTGACAAAATGTAAACAAGATACAAATCACTTGAATCGATTCGTTTGTACAGTTGTTTTGCAAGTCGATTTGAAATATTTTGCGTTGTACGAAGATCGTGGTAAAAATGAAAAGTCGTCGATAAGGGGTGTTGACTGATTGAAAACCGGAAATATTTCACAGCAAAATGAAAACAGCAAATCTGTGAAACGGAGCGTTGGACTATTTTCTCGTTGTACGATTCTTCGTCGAGTGAGAATCAATTCAGTCAAATTCTTCGGATCCCTTTTCTAGGCTCCACTGACATTCCTTAGGTATTGGCTAAAAAATTTGAAATAACTCGAATCCTGCATATCGGTTTTTCAACTCTTGCCCGCACTGAGACGGGCGTCGCGACGCCGACGCGGCGCGCACACACGTCGGACGGACAGAGGTAAATGAGAGGCGGGCGCACGTATGCACGACGCGACTCGGGGAATAAGTATACTCAATTTCAACTTGGGTGGTCCATCGCCGCGCCGGCTGTCGTGGAAGCCAGCGATCCCCGCGCCGCTCTCGCCACCTCTTCGCCCCTTCTTGCTGCCCCGTATAATGCAGGTAACTCGCGGCGCACCGCGATGCGCATCAATCCCTTAAGCCGCGGTTCTTGCGCCGGTGGGGCCCAAAATCCAGGAGAATTTCATTCGAGAACAAGTTTGTTTTTGGTTTTTTTTATCAGTGACGGGAGTTTTCCCTGTTCCATTGACGATTAAGCGCGTCGGCGAACCGCGCGATTCTTCCTCTCGAAAGCAAAAATCGAAATCACAGAAGCAGAGAAGGTGAGACTGAATATGAGGCGGGGTTGGAATACCGAATTTGAAATATTCCGAGAGCGCCTAAATCCGAATTTTTGTGATGGCGTAACTCGAAGCGGAGAAATCAAACTTTGACGAAACGTCAAAGTTTCGAATGGTCCGAGAACCGAGGCGAAAAGTATCGAAAGGAGAAAATTCTGAAAGGGTATTACTCCGCGACGAGTCAAAGTTCCGAAAGTGCGAAAATGAGGAAATTTAAAAATTTGAAATATCGAAATTCCGAATGATCCAAGATTTTCAATTCCGTGGATTTCTGGCACGGCGAAATTTTACCGCTTTGATATTTCTTTGCTTTGGATTTTCGATATTTTTACCTTTCGAATCCCGTCATTATGATTTTCGGATTTTCTCATTTTTTACACCCACTCGTCGAGTAAACTACGCTGTGCGAGTGTATGTTGATTTTCAGAATTTTACTCTATCGGATCGATACTTTTCGGAACTTGTTTCTATCGTAACTTGAGTTTTCGGAATCTTGCATTTCGGAACTTTGAGCCGTCGGGTTTCCAACCGTTCGAAGCTTTGTTGCTTGGTGAAATTTTGATTTATTTACTTCATGTTTTTCCGCCAGGTAATTCGGAATTACTCGCTTCGGGAACTTTTCAAATTCGGAACTCGAACCCCGCTCCCTGAGCATACCGTGTCTTTTTATCGCTGTCCACTGACGGCCGTCTTATTAACCATGGTACTCGAAGGATCTGACAGCGCCTTAAATCGCGCCTGTATACGTGCGGACGTGCATGACGCACAGCCGGACCAAGTACCATTATCATTATTATTACCACTATATACATAGATGCAGAGCGGTGCCCCTTTTATACCATTCGAATTAGTGAATATCGCGTTCAAAGGGCCCCCGAGGGCCGGATTCGAGCCGGACGAGGTTCTCGGCGGCTCATTTATATGGATGTAATTAGATAGCCGGTGGAACCGAGGACCCTAATCTCACCGGCGGCGGCGTATACACGATCAGGATTCTATGTTTTTCATTTTTCAAGCTCTCACCCTCTCTCCCTGGAACGCTGCGGTAGCCGTAAGGATAATTGGCACGTGTAACTCGATTTTTCAGGCCTCATCTACAACGTTGGAAGCCCATGATCTCAATCCGAAGCTTATTGCGCCGAATTCCCTACTTTGTGTAAACAGCAATCTCGTTGCAGAATAGAATTTCACAAGAGAGCACGGAGTGTCTCTCGACTCTCGGTAATTCAGTCGCATATTCGCTACCACGACGAAACAGCTATTTTTAAAAATATCTTCTTCAATTTCAACTTAAAAATCATAAAATAATGTGAAAATTAGTAACGCCGTGTAAGAAAGTTTTCACTGAATAATTTCGTTTAAAAAACTTTTCACGGGGACATGAAAATTGATAAACACTATTTTTAAAAAGCGTAATTTTCAAACATTTTTATTGAGAAAAATAATTTTTCGACAACTCGGGTGTACAAATGCTGAAAATCAACAAAACACGCTATTTCTCAACGAATTACACGCGCGATGGGAATTTACGAACCGTTTTTCCACTAGAGAACAAAAACTGTTTTTGTCCACTCACAACATGTTTGAACATTCAATTTTTAGAAGATTCTTTTTTTTTTCTATTTGTTTCGACATTTTTGTCTCTTGTGTGTCTCGTAATTTTTTACCACAACCGTCAATTAATTGAGAAATCACGTCGCTTGCTCATTTTCAGCATGCGATCAGCTGCCTAATTTCACATATATTCATTGGTAAAAATATTACCAGTTTGATACGCTAACTTCGCACTCGCTCAGAATTGTGCCTTTTTCGCACTAGCCGCACAACGTGAACAATTTTTCAACGTGACAGAGGCCTGGCGGTCAAAGGATTAGACAGAAAAAAAACTTCACCAATTTTCTCCCTCGTCGCCTTCCCGCACTCCATTCTTCAAATCGAGACGAAAAACCCCTTTGAAGTCTGAAGCCTTCATCCCGGCGCTCCGTCTCTGTTACGCGCATACCTTCAACAAGCCGCAGGCCGCGTCTTCCTCGATCGCGGTTAGGCAATCCGGAGGTTATACTCTGCAGAAACCACGCATGCCGCCCACATCCCACTCCCCCGGTCCGGAGCAGCTATACTTTTAGAGGAGAGGAGGAACGGATGCGGGGGAGGCGGCGGCGAGGAGGGCGGGGGGGGGGAGAGGCAGCGATGGACCAGCTCCTCGTCCTCCCCAATCCTCGGATGAAGGCTCTCCGCGTTGCGGCCGCACCGCGGAGACGAGAAAGGGACCGCCCATTTCTTTATCCCTTGTCGGACCTTCGCTCTTCTCTCCGCTTCTTCCTACCTACCGGGATAACCGATCCGACGTATCCGATGGGCTTGGCCCGACTTCTCGCAGATTGTTTTCAAATTAAACCAACACCCTCGATTGCCGAATTGTTTTATTTGCGCTACGCGTGTAAACGTCGTCAATTCAATGTTGTCTGTATCGGGAATTATTGGCGGAACCAGTCGCGGTTGGTTGGTTGGTTGGTTGGTTGGTTGGTTGGTTGGTTGGTTGGTTGGTTGGAGCGAAGTGTGAAGCAGCCTGTAACAATTTTGTCGGAATATGTTGGTCGAATGATTTTCCTCACGCGGTTGTTCAATAGAATGCGTCGAGGAGATCCGAGTCGAAATCTGACGCCTGCATTTCACCCTAACAAGGTTCATGTAAATCTACTTTGAAGGAAACCGAACCTGGAAATTATACATTGACCCTCTAACTTCTGAAAAATTTAAGAACAAACCCTAGATTGAACCTTCAATTCATAAAAATTCAAGCACCTACCAAACCCTACTTTAACGCTCTCGGTAGACGATTCAACCTATTTTGACGCTATAGATATATTATTACAGCGACGTTTAAAAAGGATGTTCCAAACAGACCCTACTTTGAGCATAAACTTGTTAAATCGGGAAATTTCAAAAGTTTCAGCCTTCAAGTAGGGTCTGATATCGCATTGAAATAGAACCTATTTTACCATCTTTAACTTTGACGTAAGGTTTGAAGTAGGCGCTAAATTTCGCACCCCGATCGGTGCTCCAGTACGTTACAAGACGTGTCGCAACAGGCACACTGTCATTCTGAGCACAGCGTGACGTATTTGTTGGCGCGCGATGCAACCTGAAAAGGAGCTCTCCACGAACCGAACATTACGAGTATAATATGTACAGCACCTGACGTTATAGTTGTGTAACGTGTACCAAATGTGGCCGAGTAATATGGCGCCGAAAAGCCACTCGATCATTCTGGGCTTGGATAAATTATACTCGAATATTGATCGGACGGACGAAGATGGTGAAAAATGACTTGATGATCGAAGAGAGTCGACTTTCTTCGAAGAGAACAACTCGCTGTCGCCAGATGTCGTATTACTGATACGATGAATCTTGATAGCGACAAGATACGTTAATTCTTTGTCGAAATGACGCCGCCATTTTAAAGTCAGGTATGCGCAGGTGCAGGGAAAGGAACAGGAAGAGACTCGCGTGCATCGAGGGGTATAATGTCTAACCTTTGATTACTTTTTTCGTTTTAGGATTGTGAAAGAGGATGGCTAAACTTGTCGTCCTCTTTCAATTTCTTACTTATTTATGTATGATTTTTTAAATCGATCGAGCGCAGCGCAGCGCCGCGTCCTGGCAAAAATCGCAATAGCCGAAACGAGCGAACGCGTTTCTCTTTGGCGGTTTTTCTCTCGTAGTCGGAGACGTTGCGGCACTGAAACGAGTCTTCGCTGCAGGATATAGAGACGCGGGATGGGCGCAGGGCGGCATTAAATACCAACATCTCATCCATCACGGCTATCGGGCCTTTGGGAGATAATTATTTCCCTTTGTGAGTCCTGCAGCAGCAGGGGAGCCATGGGGCGCCATGTGGAGAGGAAGGGAAGAAGGTAGAAAGGGAGGGTTGTTCATCGTGTGGTCGATTCCTGCATCCTGTATGCGGTTCAAAATTGGATAAAACAAAATGGTTGTCCGTACGAACTATCGTACAGCCACACGCCCCTCCCCTTGCCCGTTGCGCGGCACATGCTCATCTCACGCGCTATTTTAGCGCTAGGGCAAATCGGGTAATAAACTATTTTTGTTTCCGGAGCTGGTTTGTTTCAAAGAAACCGCAAGTCCGCGAGCAAAGTTGGCTCAAGTTGTGAGAAAAGTGACTTACTACGAAGAGACTGAATCAATATGGCCGCCGTTTACCCGCTTGCGATTCGATTTCATCGATTGTACCATTTTTATAAATTACCTATTACCAAGGACTGCGTCAATCCAAACAGGACGACGGCAAAAATCTTTCACGTACAATTTCACCCTCGAGAAAGTTTTAAGAAACGAAATATCGTCGTCTCGAAAATGCTCCCAATACTTGAAAAGCGCGGGAAACCCGTAAAGACGACTTTTGTTTTAAATCAGAATTTGTCAGTACCACCGATTTTTGACACGATTCGATATCCTGTGCCTCGTAGAAAGGATTTTTGAATCAGCTACACATCTCATTCGAACAGCTGCTTCGATCAGACGGACCAGCCAATCGGGCGTCTCTGTTCTCGTTGATGAGCCCATTTTGGCCCCTTCCCCGTATTATCTAGGGTTACCCATACATTTTTGGGCCGGGCATCGGGGGAGCGAGAGAGAACGATCAGACCTAGCTAGAGATAATCGCTTTTGTGGCCATTCCCAGCCGCCGCCGCAGCCACAGCCCGTCGACGACTAGGTCCATCCTTCCTCCGCTCGTCCCGCCTCGCAGCTGTTCCCAAACCTTCCTTTTGAACCAAAAATTTCGCCGACAGAATTATAAGTGCGCGAAAAGAATGTTGCTTGTCTATTTCGATTTGAAAATCGTTTGCCTTTGTTAGTTTTTGCGCAGTTTAATTGCAAATTCAAGGACAATTGGTCCGAAATTGATCCGCGATTTTGTTCCGGAACTTGTTTCCTTTCTCTAGCCCTTGAATTTTTTACACCTTTCCCTTTCGTTTACTTCTGCGTTTCGCGAGGTGTGCGCGAGAGCGACGGATTGATCAGTTTTATTATGCCGCGACGAGCCTTCGGTGCAAAAAAATAAAAATAAAAAAAATGAATATAAGAAAAATAACACAATAATTGACAAATTAACATAACGGCGCTATAAAGCAGAGAATTATACAGCTATAATTGACAGAATGAGAATCGCATGAATCATAAACCAATTAGAACCTAAAACATGCTATCGTGGCAAACTTAATTAACATTGTGTAATTATAAGCATTAATTCATAGGAAATAGAGTGATCCAAAAATAAGACAAGAAACTGTGGGCGATCGACGCAGACTACGCCGGGTCATCTTTGAATACGGTGTAAAAAGGGACTCGCGTTGGCGGTTGAAGAGAGGTGGATGGGCCACGTGCGCGAAATTGGCCTCAAATGGCAAATTATCCGGATTACATGGCGTTGTTGGCGGTGCTCGAGATGCTCGACGCGAGGGAAGAGAATCGGGGCGGGCGAATCGTTTAACGCGATCTCGAGTCCCGGTGTTTATTAATATTGGCACGCAGATACGAGGAGGGTTGCGATCGTCTCGCGTAGTACTGATAAAACTTGGCCCACTGTGTACGTGTGTACTCTGTATTAGATCCATTATCAACCCTCGCCCTCGTGTCTGGAATCGAAAAGGATAGGGAGGGATGATTCGGGCGACGTTCACCCCTGAAATTATTACATTATCTCCTCGTTTGTCACCCCTTCTGTTGTAGTAACGCGCTATTCAGTTTCAACCTCTCGTTTTACAAACCTGAAAAATATTGTCGAAAACACGGAATGCCGAAAGTAACACAGATCGACAACAATCAAATTTATTTAATTTTTATACCAATAAACTTTCAACCTTGCAAGATAACAGCGTCGATTTTTCAAATCTCGAAAATCAAACTCTGCGATTTCGCTCACTCTCGTTTTGAAAATTTTTTTAAATTCGCGTGCAATATCAAAAGCAAACTGCAATTCTTTCTCTACATCGAGGAACGTCTTCAACAAAGCTGTTGCGACAAATTATCACGCATACGAGTAATAAAGAAGGAAAAATTATAAACTATACAAAGAGGAGAGCGGACGAATAAGCGTACAAGTAACCGACCGCTTTTCACTCGCGCTATTTGCCCGGATTATTATAACAACATATTCGAGGATATACGCGCGGTGCATGCGGCTTGCCGTGCGTGGGCTGGAATTATAGGCGTGGGTGCAAGGAGGGCCTTGTGTGTTCCATGGGCCGACCCGCGGGACAGGTGGCGATATGCTCGGCTTCTGATCACGAGGATGATGGCGGCGCGGCAGCGTTCCTTCGTTTAGCTCCAACGTCGAGGATTAATTCGCTCTTTTGTATCGATGTGCAGCAGCAGTAATAAAAATTAAACGATTAAATTTAAATTTAATACCAAGTCGTATCAATTCTTTTTTTAAATCTAAACGATACTTGCTTAAGAAATTATTATTATCCGTAAATTGATGGATAATTTAGACGCGATCAATCGGTTCGAATCAAATTTTTGCTGAACCGCATACGACACTTTCAAATCTGAAGCAAAAACATTCTTTCACGTCCGAGCAATTTCCCATGAGCAATTTTAGAAACCCTCGAGGCACGAGTTTTTCGGCTATATTTACTGACACTAAGAGGCGTCTCGTATCTTCCTTCGGTATTGTCGATACCCAACTTTCACGCTTTCACTGCCCAGCGAGTTTTCTCAATCCAGACACCCTTGAGTACGACCATGACTTCGCTCGAAGAAACCGTAAAGTGGCTAGGTAGAAATCGAAATTAGTACGGAAAAATTTGGCAAAGAATGAAAAATTTCTCGGTTCGAGTCTAGATATTCTTAGCCTTATGATTTCGTTTTGGCGACTATTTCAGTGCTCAAATTATGTATCGTACACATTTAATCGTGTGGGGGTAAAAAAACTAGAATGGCGGATTGAGAGAAGGATCAAAATATCGAATTGTCAAAGATGTAAAAATTTGATTAGTAGAATTGTTAAAATTTAGATAGTCCAAGGAAAGAAAATTGAAAATGTATAAAGACGAAACGCAGAAGAGTCGAAACATGGAACGGCAATGTCTAGAATCTATAAACGATTTTCTATCGGCGAGACGAATCCCAATGATTCAATATCTTGGCATTCTATATTCTGACCTTTTAATTTTTTTACACCTCCATACTTCGGTTTATCACAATTTTAAATTCTATAAATTAAGTTTTCGCTTCGTAAAAAATTCGATATAGTGGTCCTTCCATTTTTTGACCATTCTATATTTTTACCGCCACCCATTTAATGCTGAACGCAAAATTTTTTTTTTGTTTTTGTAATCGTAATTTCCACACAGTATTACTCGGCTACAGGATAACAAGGATCGCTCAAAGGCGAGTGAGAGATTTCACGGACTGATTGCTTTCCATTCCCCTCTTATCCTTGACAACTATCGGACTGCAGTGTCCCCCTAATCTTGTTGCGGAATTTAAGTACCCACTACACCGCACCGTTTTATAACGAGGGGATAATTATTTATTAATCGCGTATGCGGTAGCTGATGAATACGCGCGCCCGAGGGTCATATTTTTTATTTCAATTTGCGCTGTTTGTCCCATAGCTTTCTTTACCTGCACGAATTTACACTTCAAACTCGTTCCCAGTTTCTGCGTGCCACTCACGATATTGCGATTAAAAATTCACCGGGCACTCACTGATAATGACGATGACGATGATCACGGCGATCGTCATCAGGCTTGCAAATGCGAAATAAAACTCTCGTTACGCACGCTGACAGCAGGTGTCTGAGTCGAAATTTGGCGCCTGCATTTCACCCCGCCAAGGTCCTTACGACCCTACTTTGAAGGAAGGTTAACCTACAGATCCCACATTGACACTCTCTAACTCCTAAAAATTTAAGAACAAAAAGCTTGTTAAATCAGGAAACTTGGAACATTTTTACCGTCACGGTAGGGTCTGATATTGCATTGAAATAGAACCTGTTTTACTATCTTTGACTTTGACGTAGGGTTTAAAGTAAGCGCTAAATTTCGACTCTGGTGCTCATAAATTCCATGCGTTTGGTCAAATTGCACAGAACTGGATATAAACTAATATGCGGTTCTGTGAGCAGATGGCTGATGCGGAAAGAGATTTTTTAAAATTGCTCGTTTCAGAGTGGAGGAAAAGAATTGACCAAACATAAAATTAATTACCGAGAACTTATTTCCCTAGCTGATTACTTTTTTTCCCTAACTTCTTCACTCATTGTTACTTTCTCTATAATTGCAGGTTGTTCCGGAAAATTCAACGGCACTTAGTATTGAACCAACCTCATCGAATCACCGTAAAGTATGTATGTTTTGTTTTTTTCTCTCTTTTTTCTTTATGACTAACATTATATTCTCTTCACGTACCGTGAATTAATCAAATAATAGACCGAATTTCGGGCCTCTGGTTCCTCTTCGTTACTCCGTCTGACGCAACGGAACGACGATTACGATCGCGAGGGTGAGAAAAAACAATTAGCCTGATTAAATGCTGACTGCGGAATGCTTATCGCGTTGACAATTATTATCATTATTATCGTTACGCGGCATTATCAACGGGGGGGATCGTCACCGTATCAGATACAGGCGTGTAAACTTGTCAGTCAAAACGTCGCCCGTCGGACGATACGAATTTTCGATCTATCAGCGTAGCCGTGAATTTTGCATCGCATCGAATCGTTGGATGAAAGAAATTTTCCCTTCATTTTTCTCCAATTGTAAGTGAATGTTTTTTTCTTTCTTTCTTTCTCTTCTTTGTTTTTTCGACGTTTATTTGACACGGGTTTTATTTACACAACAAATCGCATACCATTCATTTTATAGTACCAGAAATTATATCGAACGAATAAATTTTCGCCTCATCGACGCTTGACAGCTCGTCTGAATTTATTTGCCTTTCGATTGCCGTCGGGAACGCAACAGATTTTTTCGGGGTAGACGGAAACCGGCTCGAGAATTTGGAAGCTGCACCTCGTCACGGGATTTTCAGAAACTTGACGCGGTTTTGCCTGTGAATTTGATTTTTGTTCAGTGTAACAGCATTTTTCTCTATTAGCGATATTTTTTTACATTATTTATTTTTTTTTTTTCAATTTTTTTCGCATCGGATAGAAATTCACCTCCGGAAGTTCCGTTGGTTCTTCCCTCTCCTCCGGCGCCCCCGACTTCGTCTTTTTCGACTTCGTCTGTGGGGGGGAAGACGCCGGTTTCACGCAACAGGGTAAAACGCAACCTGGAATCGTATGAAACACTCAAAACCGGTTGAAAATCGGCAGCCACTTCGCCCGCGAATAATTCTTCGTACACTTCCGGTTCCCGGTCCCGTCGCAAACTCCCTCGCCGCATCGGCAGACCGTCGATAAATCGGCCGATTTACCAGGATTTCTTCGACACTCGCACGGCTGATCGTAATAGCGCGCTTTGCATTCTTTTTGCGACGATTTTTTCTTCCTGTGCGCCGATTTGCAGCAACCGCGGTTCGGCTTCTCGCCCTTTTCCCCATTTTCGCCATCCTTCGTCACCTCGTTTTCCAATTTCACCTCTTCCGGTTTTTCTTCCCCGTTTTCAACCTCGTCCAAGGTCGTTCCGGAAGTCAACCGGCTGACCTCCACCGTCTGACACTCAGCTTCCATCGTTGAATATCCGCATCGTTTCGACGAACTCCGTCCTTTTTCTCGTCGAAACGCCCGCTTGACCCTCCGAAACTGGTTCTGAAAGTTTTCAAAAATCGGTACAAAAGATTCTCGATATTTCACGTCTCAATTTTCATTATACCTTGCACGAATTTTTCACGGACTCGAAAAATCCGACCGAACCCTTCTGCTCCGAGCAGCAAGCCTTTGAAGATCGTTTTCCTCCCGAGCGCCGGTTTCGGTCGGCGCGATTTTCTTTCCCCTTACGATCTTTCTTATCCGTCCTCCGATTCTTGCGATTCTTGCTGCAGCTGCCTGCGGAACAAACGTCGACCTGCAAGACTTCGGCCGGGCTCGAAACCGGCCTAGTCTCTTCGGAAATCGGTTGAGGCTCTTCGGAAATCGGTTGGGGCTCAGGATCGGACGGCTGCGAATCGCTTGGACCCGGTTCTCTCGATCGGGTGCAGCGTGTCTGCTTGCAATCCCGGGATTTGCTCTTCGACGCCTTGCCGGTCCTCCAGGACGACTTCTTTGACGCCTTCCTGGCGCGATCGGCTCGATCGCAAACCGCGAAGGAAGTCACCGGCGAAGTTCCGGCCTCCCTGCATCGCGTCGGAAGGATAATATGCACGGGTTTCGCGACTTTCTCATCCTCCGAGTTCAGACCGTAAGTCACGTTCCTGACGCACGATTTATCCTCGCCTTGTGCCGCCACTGCGAAGAATTCTATACGCGAATTGGGAAAACGGACCTTCTTCGATTCTGATTTCAAACAGCGATGTACTTCTGAACCTGATGAGCTCGTTCCGATTTCCGCATTTTCGGCCCTTCCTCCACCGATTTTAACCCTAAAGTGCCTCCAGTCCCACTCTCGTCATTTCAAAATCACCGACAAAGTCTCGAGTTCCGTTCGCGAATCGGCGGCTACGCGTAGACACGGTGAACGGAATCATCTAATTTGAAACCGATAAACTGAAGCCCGGAATTTTCTATACTTCACTGAAAATTTGACAAGTTTTCAAACCCCGCATATCGGCGTGTGAAATACGCCACGGTTATTATTCTGCCGCTATTTTCACACTGTAAAAGAAAATAAAACGTACCTACTCACAATTGAGCGCAAAAAATCTCGCCGAGCAGCTCGAGTCGCGCAGTAAAACGAGATTATCTCCCATCCTGATTGCGACTTATACTGCAATTCCTGACTTCGCGTTGATGGAGAGCCGCGGATTTCTCGGAGCTGATTCGTTTATTGCTATTCTTCTTATTCTTCTCCGAGAAAGTGAGATTAAACATTCTCAGCTTACCGGACGTTTTTTCAACTGAAGTTTTTCTGAGGAATAACGAGTCAAATTTGCGTTCATTCGAGCGCGATCAGCGCGATTTTTTTTTCAAAATTTATTCACCTTCGAACCTCCGCGAATGATCCTCCGTGTCATCTTCGGCCCCGCAAGTTTCCGAGTAAAGACGGATCGTCGAATTCTCGCGAACCGTGATTACGGTCTTTGCGCCCATCATCAAACTGCCGATCACATTCGGTTGCGGTGTTCGGGCTATCAGAAGCGTTCGAGACTCGTTTTGCGTCTCCTGCGGCTGTCGACTAATCGGGATCGTCTGAATGGAAATCGAATTAAACAAGTCCAAGAGTCATGAAGGCCCTCGATTATCCCCTCATAAACATGTACGGAGAAAAATAACAAGAAGGTGTTTAAAGTGCTAGAAAAAATCACTCCATCACGGGCCGATGTCGGAGTGATCGGGATGAAAATGAAGATTCTTGATCATTTTTTCAGATTTAATAAAAATGCCAATTTTTAGATAGATTTGAATAATCGCAAAATATTAACGGCTGCAAAAGCAATTTTTTAAAAGTTGAGGTGTGTTTTTTTGCAATCGGTGAACCGTATGAAAAATCCTGAAGCAAATCAAAATTGGCGAGGGACATGGAATGTGTATACATTTGGAAGCCCGCTTAGTTATGCTTGCAAAAGCGTTGTTATTTTTTTCATCATGCATAAATACAACTTGCCGTAGTTTCCAACGTTCTACAGATCCGCGAACTTTTCCGCCTACGGCTTAGGTTTTTGTAAAATTTCGATACCCAGGCGGGCGCGATGCAAAAATCCTGCCGAGGAAAGTCGGCACGTGGATCGAGAAGCGATCTCCTCGATTCGTCTTCGGAAAATTTTCTCCCCAACGAAAGAACGGCTCGCTGATCGTCGGCCGAATATTTTTCACAGAGAAACGCGTACTTCGATCCCAAGTCGTTGGTACAAATTTCGTAAAACGAAACCGAAAACTCTGAAACGGTTTTGCGATTCTTTTCATCCGGCAAAACCGGGTAGTTTGTATACTCCGGACAAGTTCCGAAATTCAATCCTCTTGAGACGCTGGAAATTTTTCAAGACTTCTGAATCGTCGTTCCTTACTTTCCTCCTAATCATTCAGCGAGATTATTATGCGAAATAAAAAACTCAAAGCAGCTACCCAGCCTCGTTTAAGACTACTTCTCGATCCTCTGGCGAATTATTCGCAAGCTCGATTTCCGTTCCGATATCAGTGGTCGGAATTCCCGCCGATTTGAATGGCGAGTTTTGAATATTTTTCGCAATATTCGCAGTTTTAGTCTCCGTTGTTTGTTTACCTTCCTGTTGTACCTGTAAAAAATTTAAAAACCGTGCGGAATAATGCCAATTTAATGTCAAAAATACGTCTCAGACCCCTTTTTCAGAGGTAAAAAAACCTCACCCTTATTCTTCGTATTCTAAAATGAGAACCCACCGTTTTTTGCACATCCCGCGCGTTCTTTTTACGAGCAGTATTCTCGCTGTTGAAGGTATTCTTTGGTTTTGGCTCCTCGTCGACGAATGGATAGGCTTTATCCCCGTACCAAATGTGAGCAGGAGCGTCGGCAAGATCGGTAACTGGAGAATCAGGGGGTGGTGATGAAAACTTGGAAGGATCGATGTTTCGAATTGCCGATGTATCGAAATTTCCAAATATTGATTCTTCCAAGCTTTCACCCCCCACCCATATCGGGGCAAAAGAAAAATCAAGAATTCGAATGTCTCTCAAAACTGCGTAGCATTAGAAAAAAATCAACGAACGAGGTTGAGCCTTGAGTGCCGGAATCGGAGGTTTGATCCATGGCTTTCCTTGGCTCTTCGGCTTTCCGTGAACTTCCTTCTTCTTCGATTCCTCGCCGGACGGACCGGAAGTCTCGCCCTTGATCGCAGCACTCGCGCATTTCTCAACGCACTCTTTCCCCTCCTCGCATTTTGGTCTGATAAAAAAACAAGAAAATTAATCGACCCGTAAACCCAGCTTGAAAATCCGGCGTCCGACTAACCCGTGAAATGAATATTCGGTGCTTAAGCACTCCCTCGAAAATGAACAGGGTGAGTTCTTTACGGATTCGATTCCCGACTCGCTTTTCTCCGCGACTTCCGGTCCGCTCCCAGAATGTTTCACCCCCCCGTCGCAGGCCCTTTTCTTTCCTCGTTCAGGCTCCGTTTTCGGTACCAAAATGTCGGGCTGAGATTGCGTCGATTCCTCTTTCGTCTGTGAGACCGATCGATCGGTTGCCGATCCCGTGTGATCGATTTTCTCGGCGTTCCTTGAGACTTTTGAATCATCCTCCGATGGTCTCGGGAGCTTCAGGACTATCGGCACCCCATTTAAAAATCCGTGGACATGAGCTTCCCTCTCCGCGCATCGACCGTCTTTTTCACCCCCGAGGTGACACGAGTGCCGCTTAAAAAATGCTTCAACATCGTCGACATCTTCGCCGATACATTTCATTTTCAGCTTCGATCGGCCGCCGCGGAGATCCTCGCTGAGGATGATCGAAGTTTGGCAGGATACGGCGTCGTCCTTGATCGAGGAACGGACGTAATATGAGAAATTATATGCGATCGATCATCGATGATGACACAGGTCTGCAAACTAAAAAACTGCACCGGTTTTTTTATGCTGTTTACTATAGATTTTCACTCAGTGAAAGTGGAGAAAATACTCAAAGTTCCATCACGCCAGGTTTTTTCTTTAACTCGTGTTCGTAGTTTCGTTTAGAGCGAAACTCCCGTTTGATTCGAAATCCGGTGTCCTATTCTTGATTATAAAAATCCTATGCAAATGTGATTTCTTACTTTCATTTAATACGCATTAGAGTGAGACTCGAGAATAAATAAAAACAAGGAAGCAGATGATGGAAAGCGGAAGCGTGTTCGGAGGTGTATCAAAGAGAAGAAGAAAAGGTTTCACAGGGGAAAAGAGTGAACGTGGAATGTTGAATGCATTTCATAACGAAATCGTTTGTTTAATTTTATAAGAAATATTGTTTAGCACATTTTAATGAAATGGTGATTTTTTCATTATTTTTATGCTTTTTTTATGCAACCGCCTTGTAATTTGCAAGAATATACTGTACGTGATGTTGAGAAATTTGAGTAATTTTTCGACTCAGCAAACTCAAAAACATAATATTTGCCGTGCAGGTAAAAGAAAAAAATTTTTATCGCAGACCCGTTCGCTCGACAATCGAACCTTGACCGACTTCTTGACCTTCTTTTCCTTCCCCTCGCACTTCACGTCTTGCAATCGGCTTGCGAGAGGCTTGCGGCTGCCGCAGGGCGTCGAATGCTCCTCGTATTTGAACTCTTTCGTCCCGCAGACGTCTCTGCAACAGCGTCCAGCAACCGGCCGACGATCAAAAGCCCGCGATCGTGGCGGAAAGATTTGCTTCACGATTTTCCGCGTCTTGCTGTGATGCCCCCCCATTTTAAAATCAATTTTTCTTATTTATAATTTTCACGGTTATCTTCGAGGTCGAATAATTCCCACAGCCTTGTGCTCGAGGTTTTTTTTTTTTTTTTTAATTTTTTTAATACTATTATCAGTCGGTGGAGATTTTTCGTCGCGTTCCTCCATTGCTGCGAAAAGTAATCGAGTTACACGATTTGATTTTCAGTGATAATTGCGCCGAAAATTGTGCTGTTGACGGAATGGAAACATTTTTTTTGAATTTGGTTAATGCGGAGCCTGTCAATTGCTGTGATTTCGAATTTTTACTATTCTCCAATCGGTCAATATCATCGCGAAGTTGGCAGAGTATTTGAGAGACAAGCAAATTATTGCAAACTTCACAGATGGAAGACGTCGACTGTGAGCCGATATCGAAACTCGTTGATCAGTGACTCGTAAATTTTTCCAAAATCGATATCGAAAAATCACGGCGTATTTTTCAGCTTTTTACCTTTTCCTTCGACGCAAGACGAGAATGCGGTCAATAAATCATCCTGAATATGGGATCGGGGATTCTTTGGATGAAAGTTGAAGAAGAAGAAGAAGAATAAGAAGCACCATAAGAGGAAGGAGAAAAAGCCACGAATGTGGTTGACGCACATGTTTCAAATTATCATTTTCCATTCGTGTGCTAAGAGCTGCGAGATTCCGTAGATATGTAGCTATATTGTGTAAAAAGGCGCACACATATCCGGCATACAATGTAAAACTGTTTCACCCCTACGAATGTATTCACGCATTATCGCGTCGACTTACGTGTCTTGTGATTTGTAAAACTCGGCGGTGATTTTAATGGAAAATCAGAGACGCGTGAAATTCGAGGACCCGGCGACTACTTCTTCGGCCTGACGGAGTCTCGAGAGGACGACTCTGGATTATAAAGAAACGGGGAATAATAGAGGAGAGAAATGTATGTACGTACATTATACATATTCTCCTCTATGCGGGAAATCAGGCCGAAGTAGACTAGGTCATTCAGGTGCAAAACAGGATCACCCTTCGCCCCTGCGGCGGCACACGGCCGTTTTCAATACCGGCACGATTGTTTACCCTGTGTTATACACGATTTACACACGACTGACAAAGGGCGCAACACACCCGTAATATCCAGGCATCGCTTCTCGGGCAAAGCGATTTTTCGAATTTCGACTCATTCATGTGCAAACTAAGTCGTGGCTGATTTTTCTCCAGCGTTATTGTAACACCGTTTTTCCTATTGTATCAGTGATCTGGTCTCTTCCTTAGAATTTAGATCCTCATTTCGAGGTTTGAATTTAAGATCGTTGAATCGCTGCGCACCACGACGGTCAAAAGTGAAACGATAACATCCTCATTTTCACAACAGTGTGAGGAAAATGACTTTGACGAGAGGACAAATCGAATCCGTACATTCGGGTGGTTAATTTTCTATCTCTTTTTTTTATTGTAAGAGTCCACTCGAAAGATTGGCAACAATCGCTGGAAAAAAAAAAAATGGTTGCGTAAAATCTGGAGGAAGTAGGAAAATATTTAGTGATCGCTACCTAATTATTGTAATATTTTTGATTTATTCTTTTCACCTTGAAAAAAAAGGGGTTAAAAAATGAACCATCCCGCCTTACGTAGGTTAATATTAACGACGGAGCGGAAGAGCGAGGAAGTAATCGAAGTCGGAAAGCACGAGGCCGGGCGTTGACAACGAAGCGGAGATCGTAAATTCCCACCCCGGATTGTTGCGCCCACTGCCGAGCAATACGAAGGCGCAAAGAACTCGGTGGTAAGGAGAGCTAGTCGACTCGGCGAATGGGAGAACGGTCTGTGTGCGGCGGCGAGCGACGGTGTGACAATAAACCCATAGAATTCGGCGTGTGACAAAGTTGAAGAATTCCCCCGTTTGTTCCCTCGTTCGTCGATGTGTGCGACAGCTACGCGCGGTGCACGATTGCGCCAAGACAGGTACGCCCCAGGTAGCCGAGCAGAAGGACCTTCGCCGTCGCCCTTTATCTCCGTTACCCCTCGACATTGTACTTCGGGCAAAGCCGAGTCAAAATAAAGTAATTGTTGCCCCATTGTCGGACCCGACCATCCCCAAAGACCATCCTCCACGATTTAGCCACGGGAGTCAAGAAGCCAGAAGGTGCTGAAGATTCTCAAACTTCTTTTATTCTTTTTTATTTTTATTTTTTTTTTTTTGTGGTAACGGTACCAACTTGCAGTCAAGACCTCGAAAACGGTGTTGGAGTAGGAAACTGTATTGAATAGATCTACGCAATCGTGGAAATCAAGAAGCACCGCTGTAGGGTAAATCTGAATCAATTTCAGGGAGGGGGGGGGGGGGGGGGGGGTACAACTTGGACGGCCTGAAATCATACCTATTTTTTGGATTTTTGTTTTAAGAAAATGAAAACACTTGAAGCAATTCGAGTTTCAGGGCTTTATCATTTATTGTTACTAGAACATTTTAGAATTTTTACATGGGAATTGATAACTAAATGGCGGTACGGCGCATATAATTAGTAGCTAACGACTCCGAACTCGAAAGCTTTTACTGCGGCGCATCTCCTGGCATCACTGTTCAACTCGTAACGGATGGAAAAAAAATTTGTGTTGACAATAATGAAATAGAAATTTGATTTTTCCACGGAAAACCTTTTATAAAAAAATTTGGGAGATTGAATTTAAAAAATGTAGCCACGAGCTCGAATCGATCAACAAGTTTTACGGATCGTGCAAAAAATTTCAAGTTCACCGGATGAATATTGATCAAGGAAGCAGCTTTGTCACGGATTGAAAACGTGGTCTTTCGCTACTTATATTCGCGATGCCGCCATTAAGTTATTAATTTCAATGAAAAAAATCTAATATGTTCCCGAAACTACGATAAATGAAACCCTCAAACTCAAATTGCTCGAGGTGTTTTAATTTTCTTTAAAAAAAAAAAAAAAACTCTTCCTTCATTTTGAAGCAATTCAGCTCGGCTCTGGGTCAGACGGTTAATCGAAGAGAATTGGGTAATCGCATTGAGCGTGTGAAACGCGTGCGGCATAAGATAACGAGGCCCATACATCGCGGGTTGGGTTCGAGTCGAGTGCGGGTGGCCGATTTGACGTTTCGAGAGTTTGAGGATATACGGAGTGCAGCGGGTACAGAAGCCTGCTTAGCATCTGAATGCGATATCGATAGTCGGTCGGCCGATGCGTGGAAGTTGGTCCCAGTGTTTCGTCACGGAGCGACCATTCACCGAGCCATCGAGCCGACGGCGCTCTTTCAATTTGGCCGGAAGTGCACGAAATGTTAATTCCATTGACACCGATGACTGGCTGATGCGGCGACCCGCATACCGAAGATCGCCGAGCTTGCCAACGGGTTGGGAATCGCTCGCTCGGAGATTTTCAGGGACGATCGGAAAAGTTTCGCGACGACGCCCGAAAAAGGGACGGAAGGACCTCCGCCCGATCGTAAAGGAGCCTCAGGAGCGGCCCACCCTCGGCGGCTCGAGAGAACGCGGCGCGTTTCATCCCCGTGTACGATCTACGGGACATAGATCACCCTCTGTCGCAACGTTTACCGCAAGCGGCGAGCGTCCTAGTTAAGTACCTGCCCACCCTTCGTCCTGTCCTCTTCCTCTCCTCGTCTTGTCCTCGTCTTCTCTCCTACGGCTGCACCCTCGGGCCCTTGTAAAGAGATAGGCACCGTCTACCTGCGGCTAATCTGGTCACCAGGGGTGTTATTGATGTCACCGCTCCCTCAACCAGTCCGCCGCCACGAATTTCACTTACATGCGAGAAAGCTCGGGACTCTCTTCTGACCCCGCCTTCGTTTCTGGCTCGCATCGACCTTGAACACCCGGCATCCATTAATTGGCCCCGGTAATGGAGACGGATCCTGGTTGGCGCACTCCTTACTCTCTGATTTTTAAAACTTTTTCGAGTGAAATTTCAATTCTGTTTAGGCACGAGCACTGTAGATGCATCCTTTGCGCACCTGGAGGAAATTCGTAATTGTTCCATGGCAAGTCCGAATAGGGTTTTTCGAATTTTCGAAACAAGTTGTGCAGTGCAACAACTAACGAAAGCGGGTGAAAAATGAAGGGTAATTTTTTTTTTTTTTTTCACGCACCTTTGTTTTCTTGTTTTTGTTTCGATGTGAAAAAAAAAACTCGGGTTTTCAATGTTACTTTTCTTCGTTGTATTTATTCCTGGAAACCACGAGGCAGTCGACCTGGAGTCCATGAAAAATTCGCTCCAGACTCCGAAAATCCCGATAAACTCGACCCAGACTCCGAAAATTAGAAAAAAGTCGAAAAGAGACATGTTGGCGGGAAATTATTGTCACATGTAACAACTTGACCCAACCCGCGATTTTGTTTTAAAATGGGCATATCTCGCTGACCCACTATTCAAATAACAAAGTATATCAAATAAAAGCGACCATAATCACTTTTGCGATTATAATTTTGCGAAATATCTCAACGCAGCCGAGAAAATGAGAAACACATGTTTAGAAGATGAAAAAAATAATTTCTTGTCAGGTCCAATTTCGGTGTTTCAATCACTGCGAGGCCGCGCATGATGCGATATTCCAGCTAGTTAGTTCGTCTGCTATTTAACAACACATCGAACTACAACCTCAATCTATAACACCGCTCATTCCGATATCTAGCGACCGGCGTACGGATCTTGTGACAACAATCAGGACCCCTGGTCTCCCCTACGTTTGCGGTTGTTATCACATCTGCACGAGAGTTGTAGAAAGAAGATAGTCGTGAATTACGTAAAAACTAAATGGTTTGGGAACGAAATAAAACATTTTGGAAGCTGCCTCGTGAAATCTGTGGATGTGGTTCTCCGCGTGCACGTTCGAGGAGCAAAGGAGCGGATGTTTACCTCGTCAACAAACAATTAGCGGAAACTGAACTCCGACCGACTAGTACGAGATGGGAGGACGAAGAGCAGTCAGTCACACGTGCGTGCGTGTCTGTATAATCAAAAGACTTGAAGGATATTCAATTATCGCGGAGGCGTTATGTCGGTCAGTGTTTCGTGTATTTGTTTACAAGAGAGATCATCCAACCAGAGAGGGGTCGAGCCTGCAAGGCGCCTCGAGGCGATCAATCACTCCCGTTGTGTAAATCTGAGGGCCGCGGGTTCGCTTCTGCGTCCAACGCGCAGCGGGACCAGCTGACCAAACAGGCCATGGATTCTGGTAATTAGGAACCTGATCCCGCCGTGCCCGCCGCACGCATCCTCCCATGGTTACTCGCTTTTTCCACTTCTCTTGGGGTGGAACTGGTGCGGGGCGTTTTCTTCCTCGATTAGCCGCGTGTGGTTAACGCCTCGCTGATATGGCGGATATATGGTGCACCTGCCGACGTGTCGCTTATTCGTCTCGTTACGAGCATACCTGCTTGCAGATATCGCAAACCATTGTCATTCATCGGCACTGCTCTCGCTCCTTGTTCGCAGGCTCTGATCGCGTCCCTCTTTTCGCTTATTTTTTTTTTTTTTTTTCGACGTCAGGACGGGGAGGAGGAGGATCGCGAGAGTCGGAGGAACGGCCACGAGACAGCAGCGCGGACTGGCCCCGCTGCTTTGGCTTCGGGACGAGCAGCAAAGTGATGGGAAACGGCCAGCTGCCCGAGTACACCGGGATCCCTCCAGTCCTGCCCCTCGAGACCATAGATCACTTGCTCTCCCGGACTCGCGTACCCTCGAGCATAATAACCTCTACGCCCTACGTCTGACGCCTGACGACTGACGTCGCCTTTGCGAAAAAAGATTACAGGGAAAAAGAAGTAATGAGAGAATGAAATAAAACACGAAGCATCCTGTGGTAAAAACAACCGAACGCAGAAGTAGATTTCACTTTCCTGAGTAAACGATCCGTCGACGTAATTGATTTCTTATAGAAATTATTCATCGTCCCTTCCTCGGCAGCCTTGTTCGAAGATTCGGAACGTAAAGATGAGTCCGCATCGAGAAAGAAGAAACGAAAGTAGAACGGAACGTTGACTGTTTTAGAGAAAATTATTTACCCGGCCACCTAGGCGGGTGAGGAGATGGCGATTTCGATGTGTAAGGCAGCAGGTATACACAGGTACACGGGCGGGATACAGACAAAGGCTCAGTCGGCTCCTTGGTATAATGGCGCCCGTTTGTCAAAACACGTCAAAACACAATCGGGACTCTCTCAAAATCCTCTCGCCTCGTCACGCCCCGCGATGCATCACTGCAATCCCGTGCAGGTATATAATACAGAGGGAAACTTATACCCTCGCATCGTCATCCCGATGGTGAACCGTTTTCACCAGTCATTCTCTATCCTGTTTACGTACATCATGCAATATCCATTGCCCCGGAAGAAACAAAGAGCTGCAAATCTAACGCTCGATTTTTCAACTTTCACGAACGAACTATAAAACAGAGAGCGATGAGAAAGTGTATCTATATTGTCGTTTTTTTTTCCTTTGTTTTAAACCCCGTACGGGATAATTGGTACTTCGGTGCAAAATCAAAATGGCCGACCTTGGCCCACTTGTAATTATATTTTGACCGGACCGTCGTTTCCAGGACTCGCTATTTGACGAGCAAAGATTTATCCCAAACTAAACGATGGCAAGGGCAGTTTGGACATGATTTCAGTTTCGATGAATATCGGCAACTGAGAATTCAGGCCGCAAAGTTAACGCCTATAGGTGTGCATGCGGATCGGTTGTAGAAATTTGCCCAGACGATTCGAGAGGGAGAAAATTACTCGGTGCAGCCGGATCGTAACTTTTGATTTACGCAAGGTGAAAAGGGTACCAGAAGAGGAAACTCATTCTTTGTTATTTTTTTTTTTTTTTTCCACCTCCCGTTGTATAATTTTTACTTTCAAGGCATGGCGGACGCGGTAATCAATGCGCTAACGAGCCACTCGCAATAACCCGGCGTTGAGTTCTCGTGTACAAAGAGATAAGTGGTCGGTTAAAGCTGGACCCTCTTCCTCGAAGCCTGATGAGTTTCCTGTGCACACAGGCGTCCGCTGGGATCGACAAAAGTTCATTTTATTAATCCCGAAGCAGAAGAAGAAGAAGAAGAAGGGCGGTTCTTCCGCCATCTTGCATCAGTGAGACGTTAACTCGTTTGACGAGGGTGCCGGCCAACTATTTATTAAAACGCGTTACAGTGTAGCTATAATACCTAGTTGCCCTTGGTTCCGGCGATGAGCGAACATCAAGACTCCATCAAGCTCGGTGAACAATCCCCTTGAGAAACTCGACTCTCGAGAGTCTCGTGATCGCGCATACGTTTGGCGACTTGACAAGCCGGTTGATACAATCGCCCGCTCCTGAGAAAATTCGCCGTTTGTACCTGTGTATGTATAATTCCCTGCCGGTGTTGGCGCGGCGAGTCCCGTAATAAACTCCGTCGCGTCGATGGGATATGAAAGGTTTCGTGGTGCCCGACTATTTCCGTTATAATTTCGCTCTACGGCACGAGGAAAATCCTAATGACACAATAACTACCGCGGAGCTCCGGTTGGGAAAAAAAATTCATGCCTATGTACATGTATAACTACAGGCCAATCTGCGGGACAATCTACAAAGCCCATTCGATTCTCTCCTCGATTATACGACAGCCCGGCGGACTTATAACCGCAACTCCACACAACGCAGCTGAATTTTCTACCTGGCACACACAGTGGATAATGGCGGGTCCGTCGGTGCACAAGGCGAGAAAATGGTCCAGATATAAAAATTACAACCCCCCGTCCATCGGCTAGGGGTGGTTTCGTGGGACTATGATCATCGGCAGATGCAACGTGGGTAATTGAGTATTGTATGCCGACAACAAAATCAAATTTAGCGAGGTTCGACTAGATGGGATGCAGGGATGTCGCCATGTTTGTTATTGCGACGACCCACCCCGGGCTCGTTGTCTGTCACGCCGTTGCTCGGCTCGCAGCCTCTGTATACACCGTGCGCAATTTGCTCACGGCGGGGTTGGACCGCCGGCCGTTCATCATCTTATTGTGCTCTGCAACAGCAATCGCTGATGCGGTTCAACCGAGGGAAGAGCGGACGCCATTTACGCCGTTTAAGGCCACGCCGGCGACAGATGCCCCGGAAAATTGGTGAGGAGCGGAGGGAAGAGGAGAGGAGAGAAGATGAGATGAGATGAGATGAGATGAGATGAGATGAAATGGGGCTGGTTCCCCCGAGTCAGAAACGATCCAGAGGTGAAAAGAGGAAAAAAGAGGCCCAAGTGTGGTCGATTAGTTCCGCGATCACCGAGCCCTAGGTAGAAGGCGAAGAATACGAAGAAGTTAGAGGCAGGATGAACACTGACAAAATGGAGTCCTCGGCTTTTTTCTTTTCGATTGGATAGTACGCGCATAGTACGGTGTACGATTACCCCGTCTCGACAATGTTTACGATAATTGAAGCGTTCGGATTTTTCCGCCGATCGATCGCGACCGTGATCACGATTTCGCGGTGAGCTCGGCGATCCTCGCGTACACCGTTTCGCACCGGGGGCAAAAACTTGAACGAAGTTTCGAGTAGGTATCCGAAGGTAGAAAAAAGCCGAACGGTTTGTACCTCGTACGTTCTCAGGGAGATGTTGACCGCATCGCGGAAATCCCCCCCCCCCCCCCCCCCTGAGTTGCCCTTAGAGTTGGGCTGGGTAAAAGCTTCATTTGCACGACGTCGACGGAACGGCGCTGGTATAACTGCAGAGGTGCAGCAGCCGCACTCCGCTCCGCCGGAGAGAACCGGGCCATCAATTTTGATAGACCGATCGTTACAGCTTATAATTAGCCCTGGTCAAACCAGTTTGTAATGCCTCGACGTGTATATCTGTATGAGGGGGGCCGACGGGAGGTGTGCGTCGTACGTGCGTGACCGCGTCTAGCCCCCCTTCGCACCAACACGCACACGGAGAGCGGAGCCATGCCGGCCGTTCCGAGGGCCCAACGGTCCAACAGCCCAACGGCCCTCGATCTTCTCCCCTTGGCAGTGCCTCTTCTTTTTACCTCAAGAGAGAACGCCGCGCTGCTGCTGCCCCGTCGTATCTAACATGGCCGCAAGCCTCACACGCGGCCAAACAATGGCCGATATACCACAACTCGAGGCGAACCGCGTGGTCCTTTGGTCCCCGGTCTGTAGAGCGAGTCGGTATCAACGGCTCGGGCACTCGGAAGGGCGTTGAATGGGCTTCGCGCAGTGGAAATCCGACCATGGGAACAGCTTCGCCGGAGGTTCGAGGTGGGTAGGTACGAATACTTATCCGACACCCAGAATTACCGATGTCTCAGTCCGTTCGCACGCCGCCTCCTCATCCTCGATGGATCAGCCTCTCTCGCCTTTCACTAACTCTGCGTACAACGCGGCGTAATTACCTGGAGGGATTAGGAAGAGCAACATCGTCTCGGGTCATTCGACACCCGTCATTATACTCGTATACCGGGGAGCTCTCGATGATCATCCGGGGTAATTATAAACCCAAATAATACCGCCTATCGATCATCCTCTCCTCGTATTATGGAACTCCGGCGAACCACTGAAAATCAATTATTGTTCCGAAACGAATTCGCAGACTCCTCATCCCGTGGGACTAAACCCGCCTACACCTAGCTGGCTCCGAGTGCAGGCCGCAGCCGTCGTAACAACGTTTCCGTGATCATCGTCCGAGGTGCCGCGCACCCAGGGGTGCAACCAGTCCGTGGTTACCCTGCGGTTTGATTCACGTCCTTGCAACGGTGAAGATCACGGGGAACCGGAGCCTGCACGGTGAATGATTCATAACGGGCGACCTCCCCGCGTAAGCATCTACCGGCGAGGAGAGCTGATCCCCGGAGATGATGTGCCGCGCATCAGCGATCGGGGAAGTAAGATGGCGCGTGTGGGGACCGGCGTATCAGAATCCCACGATTCCCGCGATCATCCCCGTGGGACAACGCCAGGTGGTGCATATTGGAACGAGCGGAACCACCTAAATCACGTCCCCCTTCCGCGCGACCTCCGCCCGTCGAGGACGAGGACTACCCTCGTCGCAGAATCC
Source organism: Neodiprion virginianus (assembly GCF_021901495.1). Lineage (NCBI taxonomy): Eukaryota > Metazoa > Arthropoda > Insecta > Hymenoptera > Diprionidae > Neodiprion > Neodiprion virginianus. Next base: position 866,844 of record NC_060879.1, on the reverse strand, counting down.
ACCGGAACCACACCCCAGCCGCAAGCTCCACCCCCGATCGGGTCCTCGGATCGCGAACATCTCCGCACGCCGAGTCGAGATTGCCATTGCGCACCGTCTCAATCACGACACCGTCGCGGGGTCATTAAGGAGGATCCATCGACCCGTTAAGAGGACTGGAAGTAGGTGAGCCGATACCCGCTGCAGTGAATTAAACAAATGCTTCGCCGAGTGATGTCCGTCCGAGGGGTTATTGATTGATCGTCGGTGCTATCATAATCAATAATCTCCATTAGCCGCTCGGACGGTTCCCCGCTATCTATCTCGCGCCTCTTTTCTCCCATGATCCTTCGCACCCGCATCCCATGCGATACCCATTTCTCAGCTCCTATACGTGCGATTCTCGCGTCGTCATCCCACCGTCATTTGCCAGTTCTCACACATATTTATCGAATCCTCTACTCTCGGCCCACTCCTCCTCCTCCTCCTCCTCCTCCTCCTCCTCTTCCTCTTCAGCCATTCGCTCGATCATCTTCCTCCTCCGCCGTCGGTCAGCTGCAGAACCGAAACTCGGATCTCCGCTTGAGCAACGGAACCCTCACATAACGAAAGTGGCCTGCATCGCGGATCGTCCGTATCTCGTTAGCTTCTAATGAACCCTACAAAAAACAGTACCGTGAACCGGATCAATTGAGACTGTGAAATTATTCCGGCTGCTCAGGACTCTAGCCTCGTTAACGTTAACGGCACTCCGTTTCGCAGCACGGCGAATACCGGAGTAATAATCGAGTCCTCCGGGTCGTAATCGTCGGTCAGAAAGTCAGGGCGCACCTTGCCTCTTCGCATGTTGGAACCATTTCTGGTTCTCGGATTCGGGCTGAGCGCAGCGAGGACGACGGCATCCCGAGCCTGCAAGGATCAAAGCGGCGACCGTTGAAGAGAAACACGACTTCTGCCGTTGTCAGGGGCGATGTTATCCGTGTATACCGGGGCGGACAATACCGCCTCCCGTAGCCGGGGACAAAGGGGAGCGAAGATTTGTTGAAACGGCGTTAAGCCACAATATCGGTAAAAATTTACAATGAGAAGAAGAGACTCCGGGTTGCCCGCGCCGCAGGGCACACGTGTCACAATATTTACGCGCAAACATTCGCGCGTTCACTTCCATTTACACCCCCCTCATCTTCTTCTCGACCCGTGTGCGGGGTACACACCTGGCGTCGCGCGGGGCCCAGAAAAACGCCTCTGCGTCTTACACGCCGGTGAAACAAATTATTGACCCAACTGCCGCGCCGGTCGAGCGGGGCCATTATTGCGGTCCCTGGGGACTCTGAACTGCAAAAAGGACCAGCCTGCGGTCCACGGAAACGTTTCGACAAACCGCAAATACAACGCTTTTTCTCATCCAGCTATACACACCACACGCTTATACACCGAGAATCAACCGTTTACGAATAAGACTCGCAAATTGAATGCCTCTACAGGCGGACGGAGCCGACGGAGCCGACGGAACCCGCAAACCGCACTAAAATTCGTTAGATATAGGTGTATGCTTGGGTGGTTCAATTATTAGCTTATCTATTTATTTCTTTATTTATTTATTTTTTTTTTCTTTTCAAGGTGTCACTCGAAGAATTTGTGACAAATGTTGAAAAAACAATTATCGCAAGACCTGGAGCAAGTATGAAAATATTTAGAGGTCGCTATCGATTATTATAATATTTTTTATTTGTTCTTGCGTATACACCTCGCGGACTTACATGTATATCATCATCCTCTTTGAGTGAACGTGAACCTCGTTTCCTGGCCCGATGCAAGTCGGTCGCGCAACGAGTTCGGTGTCCAATCTTGAAATCGCGATAATTGAATCGCTTATTTTGTCGACTAGATTGCCCAAGTCGGTACAGAGTTGAACGTGTCGGTATTTTTGTCCTTCTTTTTTCGTACAGACACCTCAATCGCGTCGGCACGCCAGTGGGAAAAGAAGTTATTATGGTTTTTTGCATATTGCTAATTTCTGTTACATACGAATTACGTTATACCGAGGGCTGCTGACGAGGAACGTATAATAATAATTAGTTTCGTGGCACGGCGTGTGGATGAAATAAAAATTGCAAGACAGGACACATCGTGGTGTAACAAGACAATCACTTGGACGGGAATTTTTAACGGTTCAGCTATCCCGTGACAGGTATAACGAGTATACCTGAGTGTATAATAATAGCCGAGGTTTGATTTGAAACAGGTAGACGTGAGTACGGTTATCGTTCCTCGTAATCTCCGGGATCCGTTCGACCACTCGGCAAATAAACTTTCGCCACCAGGCACTGTGCGTCAGCCTTTGCCAAGCTAATTACACCGCCACGTTTATAACGCGAGTACACCCGAGCCGAAATTTAGCGCCCACTCTAAACCCTGCGTTAAAATTAAATAAAAATCAAAGATAGTGAAATAGGTTCTGTTTCAATGCAATATCAGACTTCAAAGCAGGTTCGTACGAACGTTGGTAGGGTGAAACGCGGGCGCTAAATTTAATCTACTCGGGTAGTCGACGTTGAACGATTCATTTACCATACGAGAAAAGAACCTTAAACCCCGTTTCGCTACCCAGCCTCGGGGGCAATCTTCGTCGCATCGTTACCTCGGTGTAAACAGGAGTAAACGAGATGCTGATGATCGGGATGTGATCGCCGGGCTTGAGCGTAAATCCTCTTCTCCTGTGTTCGCGGCACAGCTTGATAGCAATATCTGTTACGGGGTGGATCGAGGCAGTCCGCGATCGAGCCGAGCACCGAGCGCGCTTATGCTTTGGTAACAGATCGTTATCTCCCGAGTCTCGGTTCCAACTTCCAACTTCCAACTTCCAACTTCCAGCTCCGAAGTTCTCGGCGTTGTTCCTGCGCCGGACGGCGACCGCTATAAGCGATGAGTATCGCCGGTTCGGTGCGACGCAGCCCAAGTACCAACACAGAGATATATATTATCTCGCGTCGCCCGCACCTAACGTAGGGCCCACTTATCCACTAATGCTGTCGCTACCCGCCCCCCCGGTTCCCGTCTTCCCCCGGGATAAATTATGTCCTCCGCCCTTCCAGAGAGCGTCTCCTCGAATCCTGGATCCATCCGGACGCCGTGGCTTTCGTGCCCCGAGCCTAGTATTTCTACGGAATGCTCGCCTCCGGCTCCTTTAATTGTCCGTTTATGTTAATAAGATATCTAGCCTCTTATGTCTCTAGCCGCTATATCACTCGGCGCGATTCGTGGCCCTCGGCTTCAGCTTCGTAAATTAAACGCTACCTAGCTTACCTGACTCTTTTTTTCGACTCGGAGATTAGAAATTAAGACGGAAAATTATCGCGCCGAGAGTGCAATCGGTCCGGCTCCGCGGCTCTGGTTTACGCTGTAAAATAAAACTTTACCAATCTTATCGTTTTGTCGGTTTTACGGGACCGGCAGCTGCTGTTCCGGAACCTGGAGTAGGTGGCGACTTATCAGCTTTTATACGAGGAACCGTCTTTGGACCAACCGCCACCCCGGAATTCGAGGTAAAATGGAGGGCCCTTGTACCCCGCACGCCATCTTGGATTCGATCAATTAAGAGAACGGAGACGCGAGGTGGAGCCCGTTTTTCCCGTTTCATCCCACCGCCCCCTTATCCCTGATCCTCGTTCCCTCCGCTTCTCTGCCTCTTTTCCGGCTCGGCTGTTAGAGAATTGTTTAATTATGTTTATGTAAGCCGGTCGAACGTCGCGGCGAACGGTTGCCACGACCGTACGTTTATCCCTTTCGGTTTTAGAGATCGCGTAGGAGAGGAAGACCGAAAGATCAAAAGGGAAAAAAGCAACAAAGAGGTGAAATTATGACTCAATAAAATATCTTGATATTCTAAGCCCCGGGTACGGGATCGGATTAACAACGTTTAAGGCGGTAAACGTTTTCTCCCGAGTATACATTACCTTTTAAATGAGGGGCAAAGATACCCGTGTACCCCCCTCTAATCGTTAAGATCTCGATTGAGCCGAGACGTAACTTTCAACAAGTGGTAGGCTTCAAACTCGAAATACACTCACCGTTTTTATCGGTGGATCCTGCGACTGGCCACCACAAATTCCGTGGCTAATAATAATTCTCAATCGAATGAATAACAGCGCGTTAGCAGACGACAAGTTTCATTACATCACACATATGAGTGAAAGGATGTTCATGTACTAAAAATGGAATTAATAAACAAGGATGATCCTGATTCACGAGCGGTTAACGATGCGCTTATTAATTCTTCAGGAGCGTATTTTTCAAACGTTCAATCGCACGGTTGGTTAAAGATGCGCCAGCAATGTTTACGAAATATTTGACGAGCTGATTTAATCGTCCGTACAAATTTGACATGTCCGCCGCTGAGTCACTTCGAATTCTATTTCGGCTGTATCATTATTTCCAGATTTAGACATTTATCAAGCGCTGTTTCACGCGAAACGAGGTGACGGCAAGAATGATTTCACTGTAAATTCACCGTCGATTAAAGCCGACGAAGTGGGAGTTTGCACAGAAATCTAACCTCAGGTTCTGAACCCGCACCGATGCCTGGTAATAATTAAGATCCGTCGATGCTTGCTGAGCTGAAGACATTTGCTCGTGTAATGGTTAACCAATGTTTGCGGATAATGCTCATCAGGTAGCTGCAGATACAAGGAGCGTTGTTGCAATCCGCTACCGTGTGCCGTGGCGCTCGAAGAAGAGGGGGAAAAAAATTGTCCAAAGCTAACAATGCGCTTATACATACACGTATATGTATGTACACATATATATACACATATACTCCGACCTACGAAGAAACGTAACAACGCGATAACAATGCCCCGGTATCAACGACATCGCGATTATATGCCCTACGGGTGATCGTTATAACGCGGCATATAAATTGCTCATGGAAGGTAGGTACGGCTGTACACGCTTGCAGAAGAGATTTGCGCGGAACGAGCCTCGCGATCAAAGGATCGTCTACTGGAGGCGCACCTCGAACGAACCGGTGAATGTGCCTGCATGCCTGCCGGATCGCTGAGGATGTGAAGCGAATCGAGAATAAGGAAGGAAGGAAGGAAGGTAGAGAAAGAAGGACGATGAAAAAAACAAAATGAAATGAAAAAAGAGTAACGTGGGCGCGCACCACTCAATCCACGTAATGGAATGACTTGATCACCGGACTGCACCTCCGGACCGCGTCTTCTCTTCGTGATCAGCGGCCCGCCAGCCCCTCGAACCGCCATTGTTCGACGCTTAGCGCTTAATCATTTTGCGATTATGCCGCGCGGTCGATGACGGAGGCGCAATTGATCTTCGGCGATTTAGAACCAACCTTCAATTGACTCCCGACACTCTGCGGCGGAACGAAGAAGCCCTGCATGACTGAAAACGACGATCGGTGATGTACCCAAGAGTGCTGTATCGCGATATCATGGTGACAAGTATAGACGGTGCGCAAGATCGAACTCGAAGAAGGATTTCCGAACTGACGAGGGCTGCTGCACGATCCTTGTGAATCAGGATTCGGAGTAAAAAAACCGGGCTAGGTGATGGCGGCCGAGAAGAACTAACTCGACTTAACTACACAACTACATCTTTCTTTTATACCTTCCTTCCTTCCTTCGTTCTCTCCTCCTCCTCCTCCTCCTCCTCCTTCTCCTCCATCTCCTTGGTCTTCTCCTGCAGGTCCTCCTTGCCGCACAGCCTGTAACACGGTACACCTTCGGGTCCCACTCTCCTCTCTCTCTCTCTCTCTCTCTCTCTCTCTCTCTCTCTCTTTCTCTCTATTCTCTATACAGTCAAACAGCGGCCGCCGGTGCCGCCGCATCGAAAAAAGGCGGCCCAAAAAGAAATTCATATATTTTTTATGCCCTGACAGGGAGCGCAGCTTGGGTGGTCCAAAATGGCCGACCAATGATATAATAGAGTGCTTCTTCGGTGATTCGACCGCGTCTACATTTCCCTTCCCCTTCTTGGGCTCCCCACCCTTAGCGCAGCTGTATTGGCGAACATTAAGCCGAGCGGTGATGCCTCGGATTGAGACGAGCCGGCCAAAAAATGAAGAATGAAAGTGATTCGCGGTGTGCAACGGGGCCCCGATGCATCCTCAAATTAGAAACCACTTCATCGGCCCGCCGCGTTCTCATGGTCGAAACCGAGCGTTCATCTCTTGTTATACGATCGTCGCCATGCAGGTCTTTTGTCCGATCGGGAACCGGGAGAAAGAGACCTGTGCTCCTTCGGCTCTGGCATAGTGTGATCTCCTCGACTGTCCGACCGACGTTTTTATCACGTCCGAGACGCCGGAGTCCTGCTACACCTGGCTATCATCGCGCCGTCTCAGAACGGCAATTTGTCCTTATACGTGGTGCTACTTTATCCCGATGCATGTTCATCGCTGGTCTGCTGGATACACGGCCGGTTTTCGAATAGCCAGAACGGAAGTGCGCCGGATCGGTCGACGGTGAATGATCGTCGGTAAGAAATGATGGATAAGAGAGAAACGAATTAACACACCTTGGTTGTGTGCGCGCGCGTGTGCGTGTGTGTGTGCGCGCAGTCGGTTCCTTTTTTCCCTTTCTCCTTGTTCTTTGTGTTTTTTTATTTATTTATTTTATTTTATTTAATTTTTTTTTTTTTTTTGCCTCTTTCTGTATACTCAAACGCGTCAATCACCGACGTCCCCTGGAGCAGGCATTTCAGAACTCATTATCGTTGGCTAATCACTTTCGGCGATGAGCTAATTACCCGACTTGTAATACTTAATTGCGTCGAGGACATGCACTGCGGATGAACGTTAATAGATACGAACGTGGTAATCTCGGATCTGTGGAGCCTCTCGTTAATGAGATAAACCAAAGCGCCTCTATGAGCGCTCGCTCTCGCGCATCGTGCCTGTACAACTTCATCATCGACATTAGACGCGAACCCTACCATCATCGACGCACGCACACACATACGGCAATCCATGGCAATGCCATCCGTCGGCCAAAGATGGTGAAAATATCGAATTCAGTTTGAGAGGGAGAGAGCCGACGGAAACTTGATGATAAACCATCGACCGCGTCCCGGCTCCTTTTAAGGTAAATCGTGGGTGGAACCGCGTCGTCACACGAATGTCGTCGTTACGGCGCAGCGCGAATAGCATAAGCTCCGCGATTAATAGCTCACTAGACCGTTGAATGCAGAGAGGAGTAACGACGCCGGTAACTTCTCGATGTGTTTTATCTTCTGGTGCTATTTCACTCGTGGAAATACGGGTATACTATTATTTTACGCGTTTTCCATGCAGAGCGGATTCTCCTTACAAGCATTACACCGAGCAACACGAATTTTGAGTGCGGGGTTTTCAAATTATTTTTAGAGTTAGGAACTAATGTACGAAAAAACAATTTTATTAGATATAGTTTGTTTTTGTAGAAACCAGAACGATATTTCGGATTTTAAGAAAAATTACCTATTTTCTCAAACACTTATTGCAAATTTTTCCATTGTTTTCTGAACAAGCACCCCTAATAGCTATCAAACAAAAACTTGAACAACATAGGCGAAAACAACACTTTATAAGAAATAAATGAAGGTTTTGGTTATCACTCGATCCATAGAATCGAAATTTATTCATCTCCATGGGAACTTTGAAAAAAAAAGTGTTTTTGTTGACCTGTGTTATCATTCACGGACCATTTAATTTATAATTGCACATTCAGCTATTGTATATGTATACGCTCTTCTCTACGGTTAATTAGCTTCTTCTCGACGAACCTGCACCCCGTAGCGAGGATGAAGGTGCCTCAAAATCCATCAAGCCGTGTTACACAGCGTCTAATGCTTCCTCGCGTTCTCTTTGTCTTTTGTCATAAATATAACGTATATAACAGAATATTCGTGGAGTTTCGAACATGTTTCCGAGTCCTTGAAAACAAACCACGCACAGGCTTGTGGGAGCCGTAGGCCTGTGGGAGTGACTTTTCAGTCCGTAGCTGAAATCTCCGCGTCCAATTTTCAACACCGAGAGTATTATCAAACCGTGGCTGCCTTCGATCGGGGACAAAAAGTTGGAGCCGGGGCGGATAGTTATTATAATCCCTGGTATAGAAAATCAGGCATGGCGGTAACCGCAAAACCTCCTTCGATGGAAAACGGTCTAAACCTTATACAGGTACCTGTGGGCTTGGAAGCAGATGTAAAAATACACGACGAGGTATACGTAGCGTGAAAACCACCGTCGTGTTGCACTGGAGCAGCGGCGTATGGAGAACACGCGAAGAAATCGCAATGCATCACCAGCAGCTCAGACGTGTAATAATAACACCAGTAAATTATCGTCTTTGGAATGATTATCATCGCTGGTCCCGATACTTGGCCCTCTGCGCCGTAGGTAAGGATAATGACGTAATTATACCGGGCATAACTTGATGCGTAAAGATATAATGGAGGCTGGAGCGTGTCTGCAGTCGAAAACACCGTCCTGCACCTCTTGATCTTCACACGTGCTTCAGCGTCACACCGGATATATGATGATGATGATGATGATGACGATGAAGAGATGAAGAGACAAGGAGATGATCAGCCCGGGGAACCTTGAACGGAGATTAAACCGTGAGGAGCGGATGTAATTCCTATAAATATTCGACTCGGATCCACAAGTCACGATACCTGCACGCTGAACTTCGCATGCTGGAGTCTCGGAAAAGTCTTTCCCAGTAGCACAGTCATCCAGAGGCTGACTATCATTCGACTACAAAAAGTCGACGCTTTATCCCATTTAAAAAATGTCGACCCATTGTTGGCAAAAAATAGACGAAAGGATGGCTATTTTTGAACTGCTATAGATGGTCAAAAAAGTGGAATTGAAGTTGGCATGCCGAACAAACATCAATGTCTGGTGGCAGTTGGACTGACTAATCGCTCTCTCATACTCTACGCCAGCTGACTATCAGTCCGCGTGATTAGCTTACTTGCAAATTAATGCCTTTTTGTCTTGACTGCTCAGAGTCAACTGAAAACTTAATAATAGTTGACGCCGTCGGGCTTTGCCTTTACCATGACATTTCAAAGGATATTCCCGCACTCTTAGCCAGTGTGGAGTCAGCGATAGGCTTATAATATGCTTATTCCCAATTCACTTGAAATAGTTGGCTGAGGATTTCTGTCGACAATAAGTCAACTAACAGCCAACATTGTGCTACCTGGGTTTACGATCGGCCTGCGGAACGTGGCGCTGAACCGAACTCGGGCATTAAGTCATCTTCGTTGCCTCGGCGTGCAGTGACAATGGAGAACTCGCAGAGGTGAGATGAAGCGGATGCAGTACAGTGAGATTAAATTAACCGACGGACCCACCTGGCCCTAGTGATTGTAATTCTCACGTCATGCGGTGAAAAGAGGATAGGACATAAGGCGGACCGTCGGGATACAGGCGGTGAACGTAGGCCGTGTACCACCTTCGTGCTGACGATGACTTATCTGGTTTGACAAGACTCAGCGCTCGGGCCTTCTGCGGTTATTACACGGCATGGGTGCGTGGATATATTGCGGAAAATCTCCGTAAAAATTGTGGGACACCGTATACATACCAGAGGAGGAGTGTGGCACGTGATATCTGAAGATAAGTATCGCTGCGTAGCATCCGAGTTTCAGGATCCGCTCACTGCTGCCAGTTTCACAAGTCGTTCGACGCACGTGACGCTCTTGCGGAAAAACTGCGATATTGCACCTTGGCCCCACCGCTCTTATTCTGCTCTACCGCTAATATTTGAGATTTCGGTCTCATATAACGCCGGGCCCTGCGACACATGGCAAAGTTCTCAACTTGCCCTATTGCCTCCTCGGAGATAGTGGGATTCCCACCGCGGTCGTTGCGGTAACGGAACATAAAAAGAACGCCAACGGCATAACCCTGGGAAGAATTTTGGAAGTGGGCGAAAAATAACAGATGAACACTAATATTTGCCAATAAAACTCTGTAGAAGTTACCAAGCGAGAAGGAATCAATCATACGTCTGGCTCCGGTGTATAATTCGCGGAATAAAGATCACGATCGATATTCTCCAAACTTCTATTTTCAAAAAATTAACAGCAACGCTCGTCTCTTTTGATTTTTACTTGTAATAACATAATCACTAGTGTAATAAGAAACCTGTGATATAAACAGCTCCCCGATATTACACTAAAATTTTCAACTAAGGGGTTACTTTTTTGCTTCTATGAGATCATTACAAAAAATATGCAATAAATGAGCCAAATGCTGTGATAAACGAAATTCAATTACGGATTTTCTGTAATCCAACACCGTTTCAGAGATCGAATAATTATTCTGAATCATTCGTGAGAGAATGTTGGGTATGTTTTAAATCAGTCATTTACGTATTTAATGAATATTCCTAGGTTTCTCATCACAGAATTTGCAGTCTATACATGTGAAAAGTGCCTTATTGTATGCAACTTGTGCAGCAGAGTACAACTTGCTAACGCGCCTTATCACACGCAACTCAGGTTACATTCGATTGACAAGCGTACGCACTTGTCCTCTGACAAAGTCCTCGTTACGATTTGCCCAGTTTTTTATTTTTTTGGAATACCCACTTTAGGAATATGAACTTCAAAACGCGTGGAGCCCAAGCATGCGTGTTAGATTTACGGGTAAATTTGCGGCCTGGATCAGTATCTCCGTCTGTGGCTAATCCCTTCGGATAGTAATTTATTGTCTCAACCTTCAGAGGACGGGGATTTGGGATTCTTTGTCTCCTTCAGAAAATGCATAAAAAAGGTATCTAATATGTTGAAACTATCACGGGTAAAGTGTCGAACATGCGTCGCCACCGTACAGGTGTTTTCCCGTCCTCTAAAGGTTAAACCGCTGGTTAAAGGAAACGGGTAACAGAAGGTATGTACTTAAGATGAACGATTTCAACAAGTTCGATAAATTATTGTTTATTTTTAAATCGTTAGTCGTCTTACAAAAATATCATTGTGTGGTGTATGATTAGATTAAGCAAAATGTACAACAAACAACAAGGTCTGATAATCAGATCTACGAATGTAGGTAACAAGCCTGACAATATGAAATGTATCGAAAAATATGTTATTTCATTGTTTTAAATGGTATCTTCGCAAATGTTAACGTATATAAATTTGTCAGTATAAAATACGGTATATCAAACGAATACGAAGAACACGTGTAATTGTACCTTACCAACAGCTTTGAAATTACTTTGTAAGTACAGTGTCAAACCTTCGCAGGTACGTGGGTAATAGCATGATTGAGATTTAGCGTCTGACCAATCGATTAACCAAATGACTGAACAAACTTGTGCAGGTTATAAGCGTTGAAGTAGCATTCTGCCACCTGCTATAGAGTTAATAGGCAGGGCTGGTTACCGATGATACTGTTTTACTAGCTTGACGCTCGCCCTGTGCAATCTCCCCTCTCTTAATGCGCATATATTTCAGGTACGCGTCTATCCCGAAGGCAATCATTGCGCCGAATCCAAAAAACTGTAAAAGTATCAAGTTGTTAAACTAAATTCATTATCGGGGAATGCAGTGTATAGATATATGATAATTAGATTTTTAGCGGTATACGTACTGCAGCGAAACCAAGTGCGCCATCGTACGAAACACAGGTGACAATCACTACTGCAGCCACAAAGTTGCACACACACCAAATAATACAGAAGACCAGCTCCTGCGAATAGTAATTATTATTTCGCTTAAGAATCAATCGACTGAGATTTGAATTATTTCGAATTACGAACTGACAATCAATGTGGAAACAAAGCAATTGTCAACTTACTATTTTTAGCCACGGTATTTTGTGGAGCTTTTCGATAACGTGGAATAGGTAGAAGATAAATATGATAGCGGTATACCAAAATCCACCCATGGCAACTGTGTTGAACCATTGACCTTGGCTTTTGTAGGCAAACAGCGTAGTTGTCACACAAATGAAACCGAGGAGACTGAAAAGCTGGTGAGAAAAAAAGTCCAATTAATAAAGAAGAAGGGGCTATAATTTATTTCACAATTTTTTGCGATAAGACAAGAGACGTGAGAATGCTTAACATTTGTTACCGTACCATTTGTGCAATTCTCAATATACTCGGCAAAGTCAGAATCAATGAACGATCAAACCTGATCGTAGGGTTGACCGTGGTAGTTCCGACTGTGACCATTGTAGTGGTCGTATGCTGACCTGGAAATCCCTGCTGCATTTTGTTGATTGTTTCACTGGTACACAGGTCTGAAATCGTACAAGTACGGGGCAATAGTTACTTTAAACTCGGTCTTGTGATTTACTTATCACGATGTAGTGAACGCTGTGCTTATTTCTTAACAAGTTTTCGTAAGCAAGAAAGGTGGAAATAATTTTACATGCTATGAAGGGTAAAATATTTTACTCGCATGTCCTTATAACTTTGCCATAATAGCGAGCAGCATTGTGACATAGTTTAAGCTCATCGATGTAAAAATTAGCCTACCTGTTGACGACTGAACGTTATTGTCGTCGATGACGGTAGTCGTGTTATATTGCAAAGTGAGGAGAAAGAGAGAGTGAGAGAAAAAGAGGGGAAAAAGGGAACGCAAGAAAGCGCTTACCAAGTTCTCAAATCGGCGATTACGAACGGCGTCTTAACTATCGATCAACCTGGAACGCTGTGTTTTCTATAATTAATATGAACCGATCGTTCTACCGCGCTCACGTCACTCAATGAAAACTTTAAGACTGAATTCTTAGCAGGAGGCGTCTACTGGAGGCGTCACTCACTATCGCTTGCCGTCGCTTTGGCGCACCGAGTAACCATATTAAATTGCAGAGAACCCATCGCTGGATAATATTCAAGAAATAAGATATCTCTGACTTACCGTCCGTCGGTAATTTGTCAACATAATTCGCCATGTTTGACGGTAAGCAAAGATCACGGAGGTCTGGTTTTCAGTCGGTAGCCCTAAATTCATCATCACTTTCTACAACGTGTGTTGAAGAAGGAAAAAAAATCGAAACTCATTAAGCTAATTTAATTAATTGCAGCTAAATGGCGGTATCTACCGTGACGGAGAAAAGCGAAATTTGAAACGATTCAAATCTCGATCATTAGACGAAAGCCTCGAAGAACTTTGTTGCTAAAAGTTACTTGTCATTGTACGCGAAATCATTAATTTGCCACTGTGATGCGGAGTCATATTTTCAACGCACAAATATTAAACGTATCCGATACAAGAGGAAAATTCTTTTAAGATTCCTACGCATCTAGAATCCGAAAGATCACGGCGCGCATATTTATTATTATCATTTATTGATATCGAAAGGAAGTCTAATGGCGGGCGATATGCATATGCGCGAATTAGTTTGAAAGTCGCGTTACGAAATCCCGAATAGACGCAGCGGTATCCGAGGGAACAGGATGGGGGTAGAGAAGATGCGATAAATTTACGCGTTCGCGGAGACTAGATGGAAACTATGGGCAGCGATCCAATCCCGAGGGATAAAAATAGTCCGGGCGAGCGTCGCCGCTGGTGCGAAAGATACTAAGAGACCCCCGAGTGTGCAGAGACTGCGGATGGCGACGGGATAGGACTCAGTCTTCGCCGGCCGGGCCCGCTAGGTATTATTCGGTGGACAGTGGTCAGTGCGAAATAGATAGAGAGAAAAGTGAATTAAAGAACCGAAGGAGCAAGCGAGACTGAACGGAAACATCGGCCTAAGAGGAGCAGATTTCAGTGCGTGCGTGCGTGGATGCGTGCGTGCGGGCGTTGATGAGGGACAGTGATTCGTGAAAGTTTCATAAATGAGTGTAAGTCGCAATTGATTCCTCCGATGGATACAGACTTAGATTACATACATAAATGTGAAGAAAAGCTAGTTACAAGATCACTCGCAGCTCCTGGGTGCTTCGCTCGCGAAAGTCTGTGAAAGATCTATAAGCAGTTTAAAAATAACTCATAAATGGTCGGAATGGTAAAAATTGGGTCGCATCGCCGATAGACAAAACGGGAATTTATAGATACGAGCACGCAGAATTCTAAAATTCGCATTGGGAGCAACGGAAGAAAGGTGGTAATGGCTTCAAAATCGTATCTCGGTACGAGGTGTGTGGATTCCGATGATCGCAAATGCGGTATCCGAGTTTACGCATATATTCTAGAAATAGAATACATCTGTAGAGAAAACGTTGAGATTACCAAGATCGGCCAATCCGAAGCGAGGTCATGAAGATATAGTGAAATATTTCCGGCTCCTCGTCTAACATGCGATCGTTTAATAAATCGCGAACATCCATTTCGCGTAAACCTTATACCCTCCCCTTTTTGCTTCTCGGCACGGCGGTTCTCTTTCTGGCACGTCGACGAAACGAATTATCCAAATAAACTAAAACGAATTCACAAATTCGTCATTTTCATGATTTCTAGTATAGCAATAAACCCGATCGCACGAGTTTTCTTTCTATCGATTCCCGCAGGATTTCCCAGTGCGAGTTCTGGTAAATTCGGATTATACAAATGTTTCAATGAATTGCCGAAATCGTCGTATGTAACAATTAAAAACAACTCGCGGAAGTATTCTCGCTCGATGATCGCATATAACACACGAAACAGCGCTTGGCCTGAATAGAGGGACTACAGCGGATCTATTTCCGTACCATCATCACACTCGAGTATAGAAATCGGTGCAAGTTCTGTCACTCTACAGGCCGGGGGGCCATTTTTTGGAACTTCCATCCGAACCGCTCTCCAAATCGAATCCTGCACAATACTAATATTTTCACCAAAGCGTACAAACACTTTTCTAACGTTCCTCGTTATTTTTTTTCCAGAACTCTGGCGCTCAACGATGGGAGCCCATGGCTATCTCCAACCCCTCGACTCGAATGCGCGCCGCTCGTTCCATGCCGCATTGGGTGGTAAGTTAAACAGTGCTGGGTTCATTCCCCCTGCGTAATTAGAACAGGAGCAAAATTCCGTCGAGAATAAACACGACTTTGTCGGGTAGATCCGTGAAACTCTAGGTGGTAATTATCCGCGAAATTTCGCGCGGTGTAACTTGATCATTGGGAAAACCCTCGTCAGAGCCTTGATGATAGAGTTTCTGATCAAGAATTCTCGAAGCGAAAATTCTCGGGCAATCTGGCCTCACTCGAGACGAAAAAAAAGCGTCGCAGAATCACGTCTTGATTGTATATAACTGTAGATTCTGTATCTAACAATAAGTTCAATTTAAAGATTGGTTTTGTGAAGACACTTGAGGTACCTACTATTTGTTTAATCAAAATACTGTGTGATTAAAATTTTCTACTTACCTCAGAAAGGAAACCAAGATACATATTCAAAATACCTAATTTTTAATAAAAAGACAAATTAACAGTTGTATAAGAAGACACTCAAAGTGTAATTTAGTTAGTTTTATTATAAAAATGCGTAAGTAATTAAAATTTGAACTACAACAAGACAAACAAGTACATAATAAATGTTGATGGTTGTTAAAAATCTTGATTTCATTTTGCATTTAATTAAAAACTTATAATTTTTTTTTTTTTGCAAGTTCTAAAAAATTCTTCGAATCTCGGAATTCCTAGTCGACAATTGTCCAGTTTCGAGTGAAAAAATAAGTCGGTAAATCGGAACCCCTACTCGATGAGCACATTCCTCCGCAACCAGAGGAGCACGCTCCCAAGCAAATATTCGGTCATTTTAAACTTTCAGACCCAGCAGCAGCAGCAGCAACGGCAACAGCGCCCCTCAGACTGGCCACGACGTCCACCGTCGCCGCCGCGAAGTCCTCCTCCATCTTTGACGGGGGACTGCGGGGATCCGGATTACGAGGTGATAGAGTTTCCTCCACGGCAGCAACAGCAGCAGCAACAGCAACAGCAACAGCAGGGGGACAATCGACGGGGGCTGAACGGGAAGCTGGATCCCCAGAGGGGGGTTAAATGCGCGTTGTGTGGATCGGAGAACGTTTTCGCGCGATGCGAGGAGTGCAGAGAGAACTACTGCGAGACCTGCGACGACATGAACCACAAGCACCCTAAGCGACGAGGTCACGTGAGGAGACGACTGGTTACCAGCAAAACGAACGTCAGCCGTCCACCCCTGCCACCGAAGGGTGAAAACCCGGCAACGCCGCCGGTTCCGCCGCCGAGAAGAAACCGCAAAACAACTCAGGTAGGCTGCGTTCTGGCCTAGAGAAAGAACGCTTTCGGTCCAAGGGTGACGTAGTGAACCCGCGACGGTTTTTCAAGCCTTTGTTCCGGTTCTTTCTCCTCCCTCTCCATTTTTTAATCCGCTGACCAGTTAGATGGCTGCTGACGCTTTTTTCGTTTTAGACCCGTGAACGTGTGCATAAGATAATTTCCAATAGGTCAGCTGATATATACTGCTGCAGGTATTTTCTATCCTGTTCAATATTCAGGACAGTTATATGGTTAGTATCCTCCCTGAACGAACCATCCTGCTACACCGACGCCACGGATTTTCGCTATGATAGTCTATGTAGTTTACGCACTGCAGCTGCTATTAATCGTCTTGCATCTTCTTCACCTATAATTATTATTGTTAAATATTTATTTAAACAAAAAAAAAAAAAAGAAACCCATCCGACCATGCAAATTATTTAATTGTACATACATATTTATTATTTATATATATACTATATATACTACATTTTTGTTATTAATACAATACGTTGTTACAAAAGTAATCATTGCCGTATTCACTGAACCCGCTTCACTGTGTGAAAACTTTCGTTTTTTTCCTCACACACACACGCACACGCGCGCTCGTACATGCGTAATACTAGAAAATCGTCACAATCATTAGACCCTTCTGTAACGCGTTTCTTATGTAATCGCATTATACAACGATATTATATATGTATATTTATCGTACAATTTCATCAGCAGTTAGTGAATACGGTTTGCAAATTTTCTGCCTTACAGAGATTACATGCTTTTGTCTTTTTTTTTTTTTTTGTTACTTTAAATTTTCTTTACTTCCAGCGAGTGCTGCGCACACGTTTCTTTTTTTTTTCATTTTCTCCCCAGTGTCCCGCTTTCTCTGCGTACAATTCAGAAAACTTAGCGAGCCATTAACGGAACACGGTCCGGGAATCTGGCACATAGAGCACACATCCGCAGTTCCCAATTCCAGCCGCCCGTCGCAGGATCACCGATCGATTCGGATCCACTTTAAGCCTGGGGAAAAGCAGCGACAAATATCGTTTATCGACTTTGATGGTTTGCTTTCGACGTTTTTTCACGTGTAGGGTAAAGCGAGCTTAAAGCAGGGATCCCCCGAGTTATCGCTGACCAATTTCCGCCGGGGAAGCGCTGGTACCCAGGGACAATCAAACTCCACACGGCCGCTTCCGGCCACCCCTGAAACCCAGATGCGAAACGCACAATCGACCCAATCCTTGGCCGCCGGGATCGTCGACGGAACTGCCGCTGACAAAATGTCGACGCTTCAGGTATAACAACATCCACGTGTATTTCCAATCGAAAGAACGAGCTCACTCACAGCAGACCTTCGATACCTCTCAGGAACGCTACAGACGCTACCAGGAGGCGATGAAAGCGCAAGACGCGAGCAGACGAAGACACAACCAGACGGAAAGCTCGATGTCGTCGAGACCGTCGAGCATCGGAAGTCCCCGTCCACTGGTGGCTCCGTCTCCACCGCCCCCGCCTCCGCCGAGAGGAATGATGCAATCGACCAGCGTCTGCGATCTCTCAGCGCCGCAGATGTGGGCTGGAGGGATGCAGCAGGTGGGTGACGATCAACGCTTTCAGACACGTTGGGACGCTCGACGTCCCACCTTTGTTTTTTGCAGCTTTTTATTCGTTAAACTACTTTTTCTGCTAACAACTGCCGAGTTTTATGGTTCTAAATGCTCCCTGAAATATTACTAAGGCTAAAAAAAATTTAAAACTTTGTTTATTTATTCATTGCAACAATAGTACATGTAAAGAAATGATCGAAATTCGTACTTTACCACGAAAAAAAGCCTTCGCTGCTAATCTACCATGAAGAAAATTCGAATGCCAATTTTTACACAAACTCAATACTCACCAAAATCTTTTTCTCGTCGATTTTGTTGAAAAATAAAAAAAAAAAAAATACAACATAAGAATTTACGTACTAGATCGAAACTGATAATCAGCTACTCGCACGTAAGGAAAAATGTACGCATAAAAGGGTTAAGTGGTTTTGAACGCCTCCGGACCGCCCGCAAACACGATTTCACTCCGCAGGCTCAGTCGATGGCGCATCTCGGGCTGGGAAGGATGCCGATGATGTGGTATCCGCCCGGGACACCCTGGGACGGTTCCTTGGGAGGCTCGACGCTGAGCCTCCACCATCCCTCGATGTGGGGCTACCCGCCGATGGGTTACCACCCTTCGCAGATGCTGCCCCCTCAGTACCCGGGCACCTTGTCCAGAGCGCACAGCCCAGCCAGGAGTCTGAAGTCTTCGAGGAGGTCGAGGGCCGCGTCACCGTCGCCTAGTCTCAAGTCCAGAAAGTCACTCGCTTCGAGGTCCAGGTCGCGCAGGTCGCCGGGATCACCGTCTGACGCAAGCTCCGAAAACTCGGAGGAATCAGACTTCGACGACCGGATGTCGAGGGGGTCGAGAAGCGTTAGAAGAAGCAGCGTCACGCGCAGCAGACAGCGGCTTCATCCCGATGACGAGGTCAGGACTCTGCCCTCCAGGAACCGCCAGAGGTGAATATCTAGTCCGTCTTGTGCTGGTCGTCCATTTACGCGATGATTATTTGCTCTGTTTTTCTTCAGCAAATGGCGCTCCGAAGACAGGATCCACGGTATCGACGATCGCCGATCGTCGGACGTGGTAATGGATGACGAGCGGAGGAATTCAAAGGTGGACCAGGGCCAACGGGTGAACAATGGTACCGGGCTTAGGACGAGGCAGCAGACGAGCACCGACGAGGAGAACTTCGATAGACGATCAGGGTTCAGCCGAGGGCGGCACAGAGTGACCAGTTCGTCGGACGACTACTTGGAGCGTGGAGATAGATCCTCGATTCCGAAGAGCGTGCGGAGGGACAACGAGAACAGAGCGTCACTCTCGAGGAGGAACACGGTGAACTCGGAATCCGATGACATGGAAAGGTCTCGCGGACGACGAACCGACGTCAGGAGGTCGTCTTTCGATTCGGACAGTCTCGAGGCAAAAACGAGCCCTAGAACTCCGGACAAGTATCGCGAGCCGTCGTGGGAAAGGAAGATGCAGAAACAAGCCCGGGATGCCGAGACGCCGGGTGCAGGACTGCAGCGATTCGAACCGGTCAGGGACGAAGCGAAACGGGATGTTGAAACTTTGCCAGAGGAACCGGCCCCGCCAAGTCAGAAGATGGACTCGAGGTCGCCTGCGAACACCCTCAATGAGGAATGGTCCTGCGAACACTGTACGTTCATAAACGAGGCGAAGGAAAGGGTCTGCGTCGTTTGCTACAAGACGAAATCAAGCGCTCTGCCCCCGACTCCGACCCCCGAGGTGACGCACGCTTCGAATCCGAGCATCGCGAGCTCGAATATTGAGAAGAAGATGAGCACGCTGAAAATTTCGAACAGCGAAGAGAGTGGGGACAGTGGATCAACCAAGAACAAAGGTAGAATGCGAAGAAAGATCAGTTTCTCGTTCGGGACGAAGTTGTCGAAGTAATTACGACGCTACCTTGATGAACAGTCTTTAATTGCTACTGATTTTTTTACTTGGAAAATGATTTTTTCACTACCCCTCAAGTGTTTCATTCTCATTTTCACTCTCGATACTCCTTCTTTTTTCCCATCATCATCGTCATCATCATCAACTGTAATCTTGAATGAATAATAAAGAACACTTTACAAAATTCACTCTTACCACATGAAACCACTCGACAAACCAAATGCATAGTCGTATTTGAAACGCGACTCGACGATACACACGCACTCTCAATTAATCCAGCTAACTGCCCACGTTCCAAAGCCCCTTTATTATTCATTCAAGGTGACCGAGACCAATGTCGATCGACTCTTCAGGCACGATTGTGCATTTGGCTAGTCACGCGTCAATCATTCTTCTTCTTCTTTTTTTTTCTCTCTCAACCTTCCAGAAGAGAATACCGTCAATCATTCGGTAACTTCAGTCGTTGCGGAAAAACCGCAACCGGTTGAATCGACCGAAATTTCCGTTCCCCGAAAAACAGGCACTTCGACATCGACCGCTACTTCGCCGATGGGCTCGCCTGAGACCTCGAAGAAACTCGTATCTGTCGCTGCAACTGGTCCCGAAAAACATACCATGTCGACTTCAACGTCGCCCCCACCTTCGCCGGAGGTGAAAAAAAAATTAACCACCACAGAACCGGCGACACAGAAGAAGACAAACGAAATGGAGACTGCTTCTGGTCTAGTCACAAAAGGAACTTCCCCACCGCCGCAAAGTATTTCTACCCAGGTGAAGATTGATAATAATTAACAAATAATGGAGTTGCAGTTTTCTTTCTTAATGCCAACTTCCGATGTCGGTGTTCCAGACCTACGACGTCCTCCCGGCGAGAAACAACGGGAATCTTAGAAGATCTGCTTCGGTGATGGCACCCAAGGGATCCATCTATTGCCAGGACAGCGATTCCGAGGTATCGCGCAATGTAGCAAGAAACTCATGCCTGGCTGTCTCTCCCTCAGCAAGGAATGAGTTTCAATCGCCAAATTTTTTTTTATCTACCTCAGCGAACGAGCACCAGGAGTTTGTGTTTCAGGAGGGCATCAGCTACGCGAACAGTCCAGACTTGTATCCTCCACGTTCTGCACAGCTGCACCAGCAGTGGGTTGGGCATTCTAAATCGGGCAATGCAGGGAGGGACTGGACGAGAAGAAACTCGATCGACTCCTCGACCCAGCGTTACTATCATTCTAGGGTAGGCTACCGAAAGGCTACGAAATGATCCTGTGGCAGTCCCTAGCAGCAGTCCGCTTGTGGCCCTAAGAAACCCTCCGTCAGCTTACGTTGTTGCGCATATAATACTGTAATAATTTCGTTGATGATTAACTAACTGTTGAACAATAATATCTCGCGTTCCGTGGCTTCGGTGCGAATGCAGGCAGGTGTAAAAACTTTATTACAACTACAGCCAAAGACACACGACAAAATGTCGTGACGCCTACTACTAATTTCCTGTTCCTTGGTAAACCCTAACGATCCGCTCTTCTCTATTCCTCGATTATTAGTGCGTTCCGTGCATTGTGGGAAAACGTTCTAACATTGATGTTCTAAAATTTGTTATTTCACTACAAACTCACATTTCCAATCACGATTTACCAATGAACATCATTCTTTGTTTTTGTCTCGATTAGGAACCAAGTCAGTCCAGGTACGGTGACGTGGTTGGCGCCGCTCAAGTCTCGACACTGACCCGTCAGGGTTTGGAGCTTGTCGATCTGCTCCGGGAGGCTGAGCGTCAGGGTTATTCAACCGACGATCTCCAGGTAGCTTTGGCCCAGGGCGCCACTAATCCGATAGAGTGGCTTCGAGCCCAGTGGCCGCACCTGATAGAGACGGTTCAGGTCCTCGTCGCTACCCAGGGCAATGAACGGAAGGAAAACAATAACGTCGGTATTATTTCCATGCACGAAGCTAAAGAGGCGCTCAGATCAGCCAAAGGAGAAGTTTGGACGGCTGTTACCGCCGCGGTGCAGCGAAGGCAGCGAAAGGTGTTGTAAATATTTCTATATCTCACCCGTGAAGAAAATTGAGCGTGGATTCTAACGAATCTGCTTTCTTCCAAAGTGTGCGGAAATCATGGCCAAAGGCACATTCTCGATGGCAGAGGTGGTCAAAGCACTGAACAACAACGGCGGTAACGAAGAGGCAACGCTTTTGGAACTGCAAAAAAATCAGCTCAAGCCATTTTTGATGAGAATTTGGGGTCCACCCGTCGGAGTGGAGAACGAGGACGCTGCACCGATCGAAGGTTCGTCTTAAGGCTTGGACTTGGGGCTTTGAAGGTGTTACATTGACAAGGCTGGGAATTTTTTGTGACACTTGGTTTCAGATGCAGCGGGGGCAATCGCGGGTGTGTTAACGAGGGTATCTGAACAGGGTCAAGATGAGTTAGAAGCGGATGCGTTGAAACAGGTAACGTCTCCAATGGTAGAGAATTTCGTCGCGTTGCAGGCAGACTTTCAGCATCAATTGGCAGCGCTTAGACAATTGACGGACGATTGGCAAGTGGGCGGATCGGGGGACGCATCGGATACCGTTACCCAGATAATAAGTAATAAAGTCGATCTATTCAGCAGTTTTGACAGCGTCGCTAGCGCTGCTCTTAATCTAGACGAGAGAATGGTACCGCGAGCGGTTCACGATGTTGATTTAAACGACAAACCCGATGCGATGACCACTGTCAAAACTCAGCAAAGACAAAACGTCGCATCCTCAGAATACGACCATGATCAATCGATTGGCAATTTACCACAGTTTAATCAAAAGTTGGAAGTCCCGACTGCTACTCAAACTCCGGATCCACCAGAAGAACCTCAGCCGCTGAAATTATGTGAGACGATCGAAGGCAGTCATCAACCAACACTCGAACCAATCTCAGACTCGATTAATGATCAGAAAAGTAGCCCGCCTACACTGAACGAAGCAAATATAAGCGTGACAGATCAATTGGTATCAACTCCTAGTTTGCCCGCGAAAGAATTGTCGAGTATTCTTAAGCCTGACGACCATCTCAACACAGGAATTCATACGGAAGAAGCAATTGTGCTTGAAGAAACTTTGATTGAACAGCCGGTTGCGGAAGTGAAGCATTTTATGAATGCAGAACCGGCAAAGGTAACTTCCGACGAACAACCTGCGAAGTTGGTTGAACTAACCGATGAAAAAAGCCCTGAAAAAATCCCTGAGATATCATCCGAAGAATCTGATCTTCCTCAAACCGTAAAGCCAGGGGCTTCCTTACAGTCAGTAGCTGTAGAACAGTTGCTTACAGCAGTGAAGTCACTTCCGGAACAGCTAATTGGCCCCTTGGCAGCAGCGCTTAATATGTTGTCTCCTAAACGAAGTGCAGAAATTTCTTCGAATGAACCTGACGAGCAAGAAAATGACAGCGGGTCACCGAACTTTGCGAATTCGGACTCCGAATCGATGGTGAAGTTAGAAAGTATTGCCGAATCCTTGATAAACGATCATCCGATTATGTCAATTACAAATCCGAGTTCTATATCAACATCAGTGGTAACAGAATCTTTAAATAAATTAGAAAGTGACAATAATCATTCTTCTATTACTCAAAGTGATCAGATGGCTCTGGCAACTGTTTCTAACGAGAATGAACCAACGTTATTATCCCCGAGAGGCGAGGATAAAGATGAACCTGTCGAAGAAACGAAAGTTTCTAACGCGAATTTGAATCTGAGTAAAATCACAATCAAAGAGAACCCCACAGGTACAAAACTTAAGGATAACGGTATATCAACTTTAGTCGTAACAGAATCCTTAAATAAATTAGAAGGCAACAAGAATGATTCTTCTGTTACTCGAAATAGTGATCAAAATATTAGAGAGGCTGTGGCAACTGTTTCCAACGAGGATGAAGCAATGTTATCATCCCCGAGAGGCGGGGATGAAGACGAAGCTGTCGAACGAACGAAAATTTCTAACGCTAATTTGAATCTGAGTAAAATCACAGTCAAAGAGAACCCCACCGGTACAAAGCAACCTTCAGTTCCCGAGCTCATGCAGACAGTTTCACTGGCAACGAATTCGCAAGTCCAAGAGCCAACCTCGTTAGAAGCGGATTCTTCAAATGTATTGGATAGATCAACAATCTCAGAATCGACTTCCGTTAAAGTTGAACTTCAAAATACGTCAGAAGCCACAATATCTTTTGTCGATCAACCGATTCCAACCATAGCGAACTTATCAGTTACGGATCCAGTTTTATACGAGGATGATTCTGTAACTATTCAGCAGACTTCCGCCGAGACAGAGTTCGCGGATCAAGAATCTACTTACACAGTTGAGAGTTCTCAGGACGAAGTATTACCGCGTAGCATTTGGACTTTCACCGCTGGGAATTCGTCGGAATCTGCTGCGTCAAATCTAAAACTGGAAACCAGTGATGCAATAAATTCTAGGAAAGAATTATTGCCGGCTGCTGCAGAAATTAATGTTCCAAGAGTTAAATCGGCCACCATCCAACTGATATTAGTTCAACCGAAACCAGATGTTACCGTCACTCCGATCAGCGAAACTAACGTCACCGCCGATGATGTAAACATTCCGGTGATGGAAGCTGCGCCAGTCGAAAAATCCACAGAATTTCGAGTCGATGAAAATCCTGTTTTTAATGATAAATCCGTCGAGAATCAACCACACCAACTTCAAACACAACTTGAACAAACAGAGCCATCTGGAGATGACCCTGAAAAAGATGGGACGAATACATTGAATGAGCAGCTCGTAACGTTCAAAGTCGATAAAGACCCGGTCGTCGATATAAAATCCATCGCCGATCATCCTCAGTCACTGGACATTATATCTAAGGAAACACAATCTTCCGTTGGCGAACCGAAAAACATAGTCAATAAGCAGTATACAAAGCTTGAAAATCTTGGAGACACTGTTGCAGATGCTCCACCCGTCATTAATCAATCACAATCGTTTGCAATTCAATCTGTGGAACCGCAACCTACCGATGACCCCAAAGATGTTACAAAGAATCTGGTCAACGAGGAGTCCACAGAACTTCGATATGTTCAAGGTATTGTTCTGGATGAAACTAAACTCATCATTGATCAGCCACAGTCATTCGAGACTCAAGCTACAGAGATAAAGCCTGCCAATGACACCGAAGAAATTAAAAAACATCTGTTGGCTGTCCATGAAGATTTTGGGACACTTATGTCTTCAAAGATATCCGAAATTCTCACTGCAACCGAAAATGAACTATACGAAGGAGTTTTGCAGTCATCAGAAGTCATCGAAAATGAATTACCCTTGTCTTCCGATCCCGAGGTAGTAGTGATGCAAAAACCAACAACGAATACCTCGCAATCGCAACTAATTAAAGCTGCGACTTCTGTCGAGGTATCTGTTGAGAAATTCCCAACGGTACTACAAGACACAATAGGTGATCATACAGCCACTGATAGTGACTCTTCATACGATTCATTCGACTCTGTTCCTGAAGCAGAACAACAGATTGAAACACCGCTCCTACTCGCCGGCCTGATTAGCGACTCCGTTAAAAATGGTCAAGGTGCCGCTGAGGCAATGATTAAAGAGGTTGGCGAAATGCGACTTGAAAAAAACGAAACTGCTGCGTTTTCGGGAATAATTGATCAGCGATCGTCAACTGTAGCTGAGGAAATCGTAGAGGATAACATTAGTAATGGTAAAATACTTCCAGCTAAACCGAAATTCGAAACGTCGGTCCAGGAGGAAGCCCTTCGAAAATCCAAGACGAATTCCAAAGTCATAACGAAACCAAGATCTAGATCCCCTGCGAAAAGGGTATCGTGCAGACGGAAATCACCCGTAAAAACTCAGAGAAGATCAACGAACATTATTCCGAAAACCAACAACGGTGTGAATTCTATGAAATTGAGTCGCACGCCGAATAGCAAGACTGCGTACAAAGCTCAAGAAACAGCTAAGGAGATATTAAAAAAGATCAGTACTAAATCCGCGTCGAAAGAGCCTCTTCCGAATGTGATAAGTCCCGCGAAAAATATTGCGTTAAATAAATTTGCGGATAGTTCAAAGCTTAAAAGTTCAGTTGCAAACGTCACCAAGAACTCGAGTGCTTCAAAGGAGGCAATTTCGCAAAGACCTGGTGTCAAAACACCTGGACCGAACGTTAAGGAAATTCCAACAAAGTCAAAAGTTTTAAAAGAAACAAAGCTCACGTCTTCGCAGCCAGAAGCTTCACAAGTCGATGATAAAAAATCGGTGGTTGTGAAACCAGGCGACAAGAAGAAAATAACCTTGACAAGGACGCCAGTGAAGTCGGAAAAATCGTTGCAGAAAATCGTCGCGAATCCAGTGGCGAAATCTAAGATTCCAACGACCCCTTCGAAGATACCAGTCTTTAATAGCAAACAGAATGCGGCCAAGCTGATCTCAGCTGTACTAAACAAAAAGAAAAACACAATGCCAACAACGGTCTATTCTTGTCCCAAAGTTTCCAGCACCATGCCGAGCAAAACTCCGTTCGTTAGTGAGAAAAAGACAACGAAACTCGTCCCCTCGAAACCGAGCAGCGTAGGGAGAGCGGTTAAACAAGGGGCAAATGTCCTCAGGAACACCGTTGTTCAGAATCAATCGAATGTAGAAAAGAGAGCCAAGTCCTTGCCGGAAGCTGGAAGGCTGAAGGAAGCGACACGCAAAAATCAGGAACTGATAGAGGCGACGAATTCGACCGGGATGACAGACGATGAATCGGAAGAAGAGTCGGATTCCGACGACGACGATTCGTCCAGGAAAATTGATAGATCAACGGAAACGGACGATTATTCAAGTTCCCAGGGATATTCGGAAGTTCGATTGGGAGATAACTCAACCTTTGGAGAGGATTTTTTGGAGACTGGGGAATCCGAGGGCAGCTTGGTCGGGTTGGAATCGGACCTGGAGGATGAACCCGAGGAATTAACCGACGCTGAATACATGTTGCAGAAAACTTTAGACAAGATAAACGCCGAGATTTCTGAATACGAGTCCGATAACGTTGCGGACGATGACAACGATGCATTTAACGATTTTGAAGAAATTGCGAATAGTAACGAATACATAGATGCGGTTGAGCAAAATAATGATGGAGAACTCAAAGCGGAAATAGAGACAGCAAATGCAACAGAGTCGGGGGCTGAAAAGACTGAAATTGGAGTTGCTGAAGTCTCCAATAAACCGAAAACTTCCGTGGACGGAGAACAAGACGAGAGCGTAACGAAGCCTGACGATCCTTCGGCGGTATTGAAAATAAGACGAGGAAAAAAGTCGGGATCCAGCCAGAAAAGCAAGGGAAAAAAGAGGTTCTCGCTGGTGGCAAGTTTTGTTGATAAATTTGAGAAAGGAGCAAACCAGTCGGTTGAGAAAGTCGCAAATGATCATGACGTGAGAGAGGATCGTGCTGATAAAGACGACGATAAGGATACAACGAAGTTAGAAAATATTGGGACGGATGATAGAGAGGTCAGTAGACGAGTGCCAACCCCAATCTGCCAATTAGAATGGATTATTGATTTTGATCAAAGGGGGGGCCAATGTCTACAAACAGCTCGGGACAAAACGAAATTCTCGTTTTTAGCTTTGGGCGATGACGCCACAGAAGAGAAATACAAATAGAGATATAAGTGATTCACATAGGATTGCGATTGAAGTTGAATTGATATTTGAACTCCGTCTTGTCTTGCAGTGCATTTAACCCTAGACATAAGCGCAAATTGGCTGAAATGGTTATTCACGGTAAGTATATAGAGAGTATGTTAATTAATAAACGAGTGACTAACACCGATCCGTCTCTAATTACTCGGTTCTCATTTCACTTGATAGATGTTTGATCCGTACGCACATCACAGTGACTCATTACTTCATTACGTCTCTCGACTCCTTCAGAGCTTGTTTCTAGACGTTGGTTCTTCGAGTTGAGTGAAAAATCATTCATTGCACCAAAGAAATAACCAAATCACCCAACGTTAACGTCGATCGAAAACCCAGATCATAAACGAGCTCGAGACCCGTTATTACATTCGCATCCCCAAATCCCGGCACATTTAGTTTCTGTTTATTTCAGAGAGTCGCCAGACGCCTCTTGGCCGAAGGACGAGCTTCGTGCTACGACGAAGCAGAGACGGCGGCGAGTCTTCTGGCCTTAAACTTCGAAGACGAAGAAGCTTTGCACGCTGCAAAAGAATGCGGCAGTGTCGAAGCAGCCCTGGCCTACCTGCAACAGGAGTGCGAGCTTTGCACCGGTCGATTCCCCATGAGCCAGGTGAACAGATCCAGGAACAATTCGAAATTCGGAGTGAAGATGTAACCGGTGATTGTTTTCTTTCAGATGGTTTCGATGCTGAAGTGCATTCACCGCTGCTGCAACGACTGTGCAAAGAATTATTTCACCATCCAGATCAGCGACCGCAGCATCACCGACGCCGTATGTCCGTTCTGCAAACAGCCGGATCTCCAGGACGCGACGGAGGACGAGGTCCTTGAGTATTTCAGCAACCTCGACATCCAGCTTAAGAACTTGCTCGACTCTCCGATCCATGAATTATTCCAGAGAAAACTTAGAGACAGGACCTTGATGCAGGATCCGAACTTCAAGTGGTGTGTCCAGGTAATTAAATGCGATTGAAAGCAAAAATCGTGTTTCTACAACGTTGTGTTTGCCCCAGTGTTCCAGCGGGTTTTACGCCAATCCAAACCAGAAACGTCTCATCTGCCCTGACTGCAGATCCGTGACCTGTGCCTCCTGCAGACGGCAGGTAAGTTCTCTTCGTCTTCGAATATAACGGTTATGTGAAGTAAATTCGCGGTGAACTTGCAGTGGGAAAAACAACACGAGGGAATCACCTGCGAGCAATTTGCCGAATGGAAGGAAGAAAACGACCCGGATAACCAGGCGGCGGGTCTGGCAAAACACTTGGCGGACAACGGTATCGACTGTCCGAAGTGCAAGTACAGATACTCGCTGTCCAGAGGAGGTGAGCATCTTCTTTTAACTTGACGGTAATTACTGCAATGTCGACGAAGAATTTCAGCCGCTAATCGCGATCTCCTCAAGGTTGCATGCACTTCACCTGCAGTCAGTGCAAGTACGAGTTCTGCTGCGGTTGCGGCAAGGTCTTCATGATGGGTGCGAAGTGCTCGGTGAGTCCCTATTGCGCTAAGCTTGGTCTGCACGCTCACCATCCAAGAAACTGCCTCTTCTACCTGAGAGACAAGGAGCCGGCTGAGCTTCAGCGACTTTTGGACGAAAATGGGGTCACCTACGACACGGAGGGACCGGTTGGAGACCGAAAGTGCAAGGTGCAGTTGCAAAAAGAGACGCCGACCGGCGTCGTGGACGCAATTTGTCAGTCAGACGTGGTCAAGGGACACGCCGGACTCTGTAGGTACGTGAAAAATTACTGCACCGGTTCACAGGGTTCTCGGAATTTGCGGAGCAGATAAAGCAGCCCGATAGAAGTGAAAGGAAGACGGGTCGTAGTTTGCACAAGGTCCATAATCTGTGCCGCTAGATATCGGAACGAGCGATGGTATAGATTGAAGTTGTAGTTCGATGTTAGAAAGAAATGAATGTTGTTAACTAAAATATCGCACCATATGCTGCAGCCTCGCAGTGATTGAAAAATTGAAATTTAACCCGATAAGTAATTATTTCCCATCTTCTAAGAATGCTTTTTCTCATCTCGGCTGCATTGGGATTATTTCGCAACAAGATAATCGGAAAGGTGATTCTTGCCGTTTTCATTTTTATACCAGTTTTCTTCATTCAAAATACTTGGGACGAATTACCCCACCACTGGCGTAAGTTATCACACTTCGCAATTTTTTTTTTTTTTTTGTTTTTCAATTCGAAAAACCCTATTCTGACTTGTTTTGGAACAACCACGAATTTTCTCTAGGTGCGCAAAGAATACATCTACGATGCCTCGTACCTGAATTAAATAAAATTTTATTCGAAAAAATGCTAAATATCAAGGAGTAAACAGTGTGACAACTAGGACCCATCTCCCCCAAGTCCAGCTCTACGAACGCGTTTTGATCGACTCTTGGTTTAGGAACCACTACGTGGAGTACCTAGTCCGATTGATAAGGCTTAGATCGCTGGATCCGCTTCCTCTTCTGACAGAGGATGATTTGGAAACTTGTGTTCGAAGGGCGGGCGTAACCCTGCCGCCAAATTGGTACGGCAGAGAGCCGTGGATGTACAAAAAAGATCTTTTCGAGGTAATGATTCCGGTAATAAACATTGCCTATTTACATGGGACACTTTTCCCCCGCAGGCAGCACTACATTGAGTACCTCGCCGGTATCATACTTAAGGCCAAGTTGGACCCCGTCGCTATCTTTGACTTGAACGATGCCAAGCAAGAGTTGCGCCGACGGGGAAAAGTACCCCCAGCCAAAACCAAGGATATGTCCGATAAGGACTATATCAACGCGTGCATACAGGTGATCATTCAATTAGGTGGAAAATTGATCTGTTTATTTGTTCAAATTTATCATAATTCTCTCTCCTTACTTGTACTACCATGAAAGAAATAACAATTTTACCTTGCTGCACGTATTGACAATGACTTCCTTATTTATCGTGACTGTAACCATTATTGTTTCGTAGTTCCCATGTTTATCTCAAGAGTTTGAAATAACATTTTTTTTTCCAGGTTGTGCAAAAAGAGATACCACTGGAGTGATAGTCGGCGAAAATTCATTTTGACTTTATACGTTACTGCACTAGCCAAGGGTCTAGTCGCGGGACGTCTACTATGTTCTACTACTATGTCTATTTATTTATTTTATCCAACGACCAATGTAACGTGCTATACGTATAGGGGAAAGGCACGGATAAATAAATAACAAATAAGTATCGTGTCACTCCCATCTTTGATGTATTTTTAAAAATATTACCGCAGTCTATAAATGTTTAACGTTCTCAATCAACACTAATTATTTACAATACACATTGATTCTTCGGGAAGAAATAACAATTATTAATTAATCAACAGCTAGCTCAGTTCGACGATAAAATCATGCAACGAGCTTTTCTTACATGGAGTTAAATTTTTCGACATCATAGATCCTAGTTTTCTTAAAGTAGTAGCCTTAGCCTTGGCCGCGATCAGGGTTTTATCACACGCGTTAACTCCTCCCAAAATTAAACCTGCACTTTTATCCTTAGTCCTCTTTTTTCGTTTCTTACCGACTTTGGTATCGTTACCTTTCCCTTTGTCAACGGTCACTGTCGGTTTTGGCATTCCCGGTTTGGCAAAGCTAAGTTTAGTGTTTTCGGAGCAGATCGAGCACCTAATGACCGCCTTGTTCCCAGTATTCTTCAGCGCTTTCTTCAACAGCGTGTCCTTATACCTCCCCAGTTTCTTCGTCTCCTTACCCAAGGCCCTCTTCCTGATAATCTTTTTAACAGACTTTCCAGACACCGTGCCCGACTGCAATCTAACTCTGTGGTCGACTTTTGCCCAGAGCACACCGCAATGCGAACACATCTCTCCAGGGCCAAATATTTTGCTAGGTAATTCGATCGCGCTCGATAGCTGCCTGCAGCGCCAGCTGAAAGAATTTCACCGTTGTTAAGTTAGGTTGGCTTGAGGGTTCAGAACATCGCGCATAAAATTTCCAAATAAATGCACGATATGAATAAGTCGAGTTAGATTAGGTTAATTGTCGGATGAAAAACTCTTTAACCGAAAGAACTTACACGTAATAACTTTGCAGCCGGGTAACCTTAGTTCCAGAATAATCTGACAGAAACTTTACAATGTTCCACAAATGCTGAACTTTTTCCATGTTTGGCGAAAGATGTTATCTTGCTTTCCTGCCAGTGAACTTAACTGAATACCATTGTTTGTCAAACTCAACTTGTATACTCTGAGCTAACTTAACCTAACTTCACAAACGATCGGGCGAACGTAGCCGCAGAAGGTCGTCGCTCTGAAATTGGGAGTCGTGATTGGCGAATCCAGTTACGAATCGCGCCTCTCAACCAATCCGATCGCCCGTTAGTGTCCTTGCGTACTGCGCATTCCGGTAGCGCGTCCCCGCCGTACTATAAATACCGAATTCTACTCCACTCATGATTCTGTTACAAACGATTCGATTCAATAATTTCGTTAATACAACCTCGATGCGGTTTTCCACGTTCCACGATCACGAGGCGAGAATTCACATCAGGGATAAAATTTCCGACATATTATTAATCGTTGAACGTGAATAATTCCGAGTTACGGTAAATCAAATTGGAATTTAAAAGCCCGCTGTGAACACACGCTATTTTCTTTCCTAATTTATCGCTTTATCCTCTCGATATAAGCATACGAGGTGAATAATGTAACTGGCTCGTGATTCATTGATGAAAAACCTGCTTGCGCAAAAAAAAAAAAAAAAAACAGATAAACAATCTTAAATTTGAAAACTAAAATTGAAGGAAAAAAGATAGAATAAAAATGTTGGGGGGCCTGCGCAGGATCGAAATAAAAAACAAGGTATACCTACACAGGCTAGGGAAGGAATATTATTGATTCTCGGCTGCTACGTCACCGAGGATCACGCCACATCTCCACCCACGACATCTGCTCTCCGATTGGTCGGCGGCGTAGCGACACAGTCACCCGTCCGTGTGCTTCACACATGTTCGAGCGTCGCTTGTAGCGAGCGGATCAGAGACGGCTGGGATGGCAGCGTTCACTACGCGGCTGACCGGTCTGGCATTCGGGTCTCGGATCGAGCTGCGTTATCGCGGTTTTCCCCACCTTACTAGCGTCATCGCGTGCGATAATTGAGAAGAGAAGGAATGACGGGCTAATCGGAGTATAATCGAGGAATAATCGCCGCGGCGGGATGCGCCGTACGAGGTTAGCCTCAATTTTCTAGCCATCGAACGAAAACCACGACGTCTTCCTTCCTCCGTACGCGCGATACGTGCATACATCCATCCATCCATCGCACGCGCGACATATGCGACTAGTCCGTATACTCTCTGTGTGCAGTGGTGGTATAATCAGTGAATTGAAGCTGACACGAACACGTGGGGTGAAACATAAACGACGCATTACGCGAGTGATCATTGCGGACCAGCACCGTGGACAACTTTGCTGGCCGAAAGGTTGAACCCCCCCCCCCTACTTGCTGTCAACGCTAATCTCACAGCCGCAGGTGCGCGTTTGCTGTTCAAAGTTCAAGGTTCGTCAGTGTAAATACGCTGCTCTCCTGTATTCCGTTATATTTGTTACATCCGGTATCCTCCCCCCCCCCCCCCCACTTTAACCCTCGTCAATCGTCACTCGACTCGCGCTCCACAGCCTAAACGGTCGGTATTGCAACTGTACCGCGTTTTGAATTGTACCGCTCGACGAGTTGATCGCTGTGATCTGATCTCCGATTGGCATCGACCTACGAGGAGCAAAAGAGGTGAGTGTTTTTCTATAATTTCTGTTTATTTTTATTTTTCTTTTTATTACGAACGCCTCGGTGACGAACGAGAGAATGAATGAATGTATCACCGTATTCGTTTCTCCGTATATCCAATATACATACCTACTATGATTTTTCTTCATTCCAATAAATGGCGAGGCGATTTCTACGGGTGTAAAACTTTATCAACAAGGCCAACAGGAGGCTGAATGCGTTGCGTAACGTCGTGTGGAGGAAGTTGTTGAGATCGAATTTTCTCTGAGATTAACTAAGATCTACATATATATATATGTATATGTATATGTATAGCTAGAATGGTTCGCGATTTCACTGTACTGCAGCAGCAGCAGCAGCAGCAGACCGTGTAATGATCATCTCGGCGTTGAAAATCATTATTATGTAATCCGTATGAAACGAAGGTTCGAAACTAAATTGGCGTACCGCTAGCTGCTACGAAGCGTATAAAAACCATTAACCGGATCATTGACAACTAAGCGTTGCGTGTATACATTGAATATTGATCGAACCGTCTAATCGCTTTGTTATTGTTCGTCAATATCAACCGGCCGTTGGAATCTACGTTTCGAATTACAATTGTCCGCATCTTTCGCGGCATTGTCACATAGCAGGGCGTAATTGGAAATTCGTCGCTCGAAACAACCAAATTATTATTGTTGTTGTTGTCGTCGTTATTGTTATTGATGTTGTTACCATAAGTATAACAATGATACAGGCGTTGGCGACGTGCTTCGCACGCGTAGGAGCTCTATATTTTTATTTTAGTTTACAAATACTGGCAAACTATAGACTAAAATAACGGTACGAAGAACGACGAGGCAAAACTAGAAGAAACGAGACCGAGCGCAACTAGTGCCGCAGTGTTTCTCGCTCGCCATGCTGCGTGAAAACTGAAACCTCGTTTAAACTTCTCATTCCACTTTGTCGCCGTTTGCACGCGTGCTGCGTGTCTAAACGGTGTCGCGAACAAACAATCCGTGAACAAAGTAACCGGTCAAAGAAAGACACGGTGGAAAAATTGAATATAATTGTTGAATCGACGAACAGGTCTGGTGGAATTTCATTCTCTTAATCGCAAGAGGATTTATCATATTTCAAAGTACAGAGACGAAGAAATGAAACGCAGATAGAAACAAAGAAATATCCCTTCTTTTATCCAAAACTTGAGAAAAACAAAAATCAGCTTCTATCTTCCCCCCCCCCCCCCCTCAATATACCTAAAATTGTGTTTCTCTCGTTGAATTAATTCGACTGTAATTCGGATGAGTGGGGTAATTTTATTTGTTCGCTAATAAACTACATGTAAGTATTTCTTTGGTTCATACACGTCATTATACTTTGATACCTTATTTGTTCAGACTGTCGCATGTCGGCCCGATTATACACTACGATATTACGAGCACGTGCACACATTGGCATTTTATTTCTTCGGAATGCAGCTGGATCGTTACATCGCAAAGGCTGTCTATTGGATGTGCGATGCTCCGCGTTTGTCCGAAATGATTTAGCAGCATATGCACATATGACGCATTCCACGTCAAATTGCGGCCCGTGTACCTCACCCCCTTCGATACTCATCATTTTTTAATACGATGTTCCTACCAACCCAAAAGGGTCTCGAGAATTTTATCGGGACATGGAAGAACGAAAAAAATAGCGAACGTTGATTCCATTATCGTGTGATTCTCAAACATCAGATTTTAAATCACAAAATAGGTGTGAATTTGTTTTAGATTTTTACAACTGGTGTTTTTGGAATTGGTATTTCAATTATTTTTTTACACATTTCACAGGTGACTAAAAGAATCTGAAAAAAATTTCGAGACATTTTTCGCCCGGTATGAATATCATACTAAAAAATGATTGAAATCGAAGAGGCTGAGGTACATAGCATGCTAATTTGACGTGGATTAACCATCGGATATGATATAACTGGGATAATTTTTACGCTTGGGTATAAATCCCAGCAGAGCTTATCGTACGTGAAATTGATAAAGGTGGAGATTATAAAAATAAGTGAGAGATGATGCATTCGTCGTTTCATCGAAGAGAGATATACGTTACACCATGCGTGCACATTTGATAAACTGTATTAATAATGTCGAATAACGATTCTCACGACCTACATCAAAACGCGCGCATAGATGATAAAATAGAACTGTACGAAACAAGATTTAGAAACGAAAGTCGCAGAAAAATGTTGCAATATGTATACGTCCTCGTCTGGTCTCGCAGACGCAGTAGTTTTATCTATTATATACATGTCATGTTGTTTTTTTAATATCGTGTAGTATAGCGCAGGCATACATGTGTGCATATTTATCTGACTAGTGATCTAATTTTAATCATCCGTGAAGGTCGATCGAAGTTTATATTATCCAAACATTACACGTTGTGTGTTCCATGTATACATGAAGGTACATAATCGAATTTAACGGGTTCTTATCGGCATAGCGGCAAATCAACCGCACCTTTGGCTACTTGTTACAATACGCAATTACAAATAAGAACCACGATATTACAAATGCGACGTACTCTATGCATCGCGTCGTTTTAATTTTTTTTTATAATTCACGCCCACTATAATTCGCACCGCCTGCGATGATTACAATGATAATGATGACGAGTCCAATAAAGCTAGAGGGACAAATTAGCCGGCATCATCACTCTGTACGTGGGTGTAATACGACAGTGTACGTATTTATACACCTAGATGCGCCGTTATATAAAGTGCAACCTTACATCGCGAGCGGCGTCTATTAACCCTTTGAGTCATAGTGGTAAGTAGCAGCAGTCTTACCACCTATTGCATATCCGTTTATTTATATTTTTTTTTTATTTATTTATTTATTTATTTATTTTTTTGCCCCTTCCTATAGTATACCAATAGGTTTTCAATACTCGAGAGTAATTATTGTGATACAATGTAAATTGTTATTGTTATAAACAAATTTATTAAGAAAAATTGTGTAAATTCAAAGAATAATTCATTTCCGTGAAAGTTAGCCCACCACACATACACGTGTTTTACATGTATTATAAGTTTTTCCGGACACCGATTACGAATCTGAAATCGGATATTAAAAATTCAAAATAGCGAACAAAAATTTCAAATTCCATCGAATCCGGGAAAAAAAAATGACTGTCCGGTTCTGCGGTAGGAAAAATCCTCAGTGAAGTTAGAATATTTCGTGGTCAACCGTTTACTGATTTGACGATGTACACGGGAAAGATGGGCGCGGTTACAGATAATTTTTACGGTTAACAACCACTGAACTGTAATGCAATGTTAATAACGCAATGCGAAAACCTTCAGACCGCGTGACAACTCTTTACAACCGTTTTGTGGTTGTTATTGTGATTACACAATATGCATTGACGTAATTTTTTCCGTAAAAAAAAAAAAAAAATATGTGTGTCACATGTACATATTATAAAAATGTAATAAATGCATATAATATAAAGAAACGGTAAGAAATGAATGCTGTATTATATCTATGTACGTATAAACGACGCTCTGTTAGCTGCAGCAGCTAAACTCCCAGTTAATAAAATTTGCATTCGCTCGCGATGGCATCAATTGCATTTGTGTCTGTATATATATATATAAATATTTATATATATAGACATGTTTGGTACATTGCGTAACATGGTCGGGAGACGTAGGAGCAACGGTGCTAAACCACGTGGCGTCGTCTTGTGGCCTCTTGAATTAATAAATAAGATGAAAATGCATCGGCACCGGCATCAGCATGAAGCCGAGCTTGCGCATGGCGCGTGATGATGACATATATTCGTGCGTAATGAAGCAATCACCGCGCTTCAGTTGAATTCATATCGCAGATGATATTATGTACTACAACTCCGCACGACGTCATCATCGTAGTTGCATTCTCCTCCTGCCGCTTCGTCGTCTTACGTTACCGAAAAACTTGCACGATTTTTCTTTACTTGTGAAAGAATAATGGACAAGCCGGGTAAACAGTCTTTTCGCGACACTTTTCGTCAATGTGAAAATGGAAGAGCCGGTAGGTTCTGTTCGGCAAACTTGACGGGATGATTTCGAAAACGGCCGAGTGAAAGATCTGAAAGTTATAGGACTTGGCAGGCAAACGAGAAATTTTTTGAAAGAAAAAATTAGAAGATAAACAATTTCTGAAAAATAAAAAATTTGCGTGTTTTTGTTTTTACAATTAATACACATACTGGGGAAAAAGATAATCGTTCGATTGAAAAAAGTGGATGTTTCTCGGTTAAACGTTGAAAATTGTCTAAAACGATGTTGATAATTTACCCCGTTTTCATCCCATTTTACGAATTTTATTTAGTTTTATTACACATTTTACATTAGATTCGCATTCAGCGTCCGTAATTGAAATTCCGTGTGTAAGAAAGAAAGGGGAAAAAAAAAAAAAAAAAAAAAAATGAATCGCGTGACTGAAAGAATTAAGGTAATGAAAAGTAAAAAATTAAATGAAATTTTTATTTATTTATTTTTTCATTTGTACACAATATTTTGTTTACGCATAACCTGTACAGCAGTGTGTTTGTTCATGTATAATAATGCGGTTAATTGGAAATATTTATAGTTGCATATTAGTATGATAATTTAATCGGTGTGGTAGATATTATAATATTGCAGTTATTTCTTCGTTATATTAATATAATAACGAACGATCACTCCGAACATAACATGAAGTGATTTTTCATTCAACGATAAAATTAAGAATTCACCGCGTACGTTGTGAATAAGTGAATTGTTCAAATGTTGTGTGTATCGCTTTTCTTACAAGAGTGCAGTTCGTGTGTGTGTGTGTGTGTGTGTGTGTGTGTGTGAGAGAGAGTGTGAAATTATTTTTCAGATAGTATAATAAAGAGAGAGAGAAAGAGAGAGAGAGAGAAAATGCACGAGAGATTCTCTTTTGCAGAGCTGTGGTGGTAAAATTTGCTACCGATTCTGATCATCGCTGGTGATTTGGGACGTGGCTGCATCGCTTCTTCTTGGTGGAGGAGAACGGGTTGTGGTGTTTTATTGTTATTATCGATAACGAAGGACAACAAATAACGGGATAATATATCGAATTTGGGGAAAACGAAGGAAATAAAACAGTATAAAAATCGGCAAATATTTATTGTGTGACAAAGAAACGTGGCCGTCTATCTGCATAATAATTGATTACACGTTATATATATATATATATATAATAGTTATTTGTTATAAATAACCGTTCGGTGGTGGAAGAGAAATCAAGCACCTTTCATCATGATCGTCGAAGAGAAACAGTGAGTTGTTTAAAAAAAAAAAAAAAAAAATATAAATTACATCAGCTGCTGCAGCAGCACCGTCTCTTCTTGTATCGTATTTCGATGTTCTATTCAGCTTTTATACATGGGACGGGGTTGAAATTCCGAATTTGAAAAGTACCGAAAGCAACAAATTCGGAATTTTTTTGCTGGCGAAATTTGAAGTAAAGTAATCAAACTATGACGAAACATCAAAGTTTCAAATAGTCCGAAATCCGATGCGAAAAGTTCGAAATTCCGAATGATCGAAGATTTTTAGTTCTGTGAATTTCTGGCTTGGTGAAATTTCACCACTTTGGTCTTTGTTTGTTTTTGATTTTCGACATTTATACATTCGGAATCCTGAATATTCTGACTTTCGGTTTTTCACATTTTTTACACCCACTCGTTGAGTAAACTACCCTGTGCGAGTATATTTCAATTTTCGGAATTTTACCCTATCGAAACTTTATTTTTCGGATTTTTGCTCTATCGAAACTCGAATTGTCGGAATCTTGCATTTTAATTGGAACTATCAGCCGTCGGGCTTCCGATCATGCGAAACTTTGTTGTTTCTTCAAAGTTTGATTTCTTTATTTCAAGTTTCGCCAGCAAATAATTCGGAATTAGGCACTTTCGGGACTTGAATCCCGCCCCCTTATACGTATTTCATCCGCCGCTAGCACACCACAATTCTATCTTCTATCTGTTTTATTTTATCTATTATATCTTTCTATCGTACACGTGACTGCAGTATAATAATATAATCGCTCAGCTTGTATACAGTATAATTCACGGCTGGTAGTCAGTCACTTTTCACGCTATTAGTCACTGTATTTTTTTAACGGAGTTACTTTTTGCAACTGTTTCTCACGAAATTACCACTTTTTCAGTCGTAATTTAGTTTAGTACATAGAAACAATTTAGTTGCCCAATTTCTTTTTCCCACGCGGTATTTTGTTTGTTGGGTATTACAATATTCTTAGCAAGAAAATCAGCGTCAGATTAATTTCGGAAAATCAACCGTGATCGCATTATTCATTTTTTCTGTATCAAAATGTTTCACCGGAAAGGACAATAAATTCATAAATCAGAGCCATTGTTAACTTTTTTTTTTTTCATTTACCGAATATCATGAAATACGTGAGAAACAAGGAAAATAGCAATATAATTGAAAATAGGGCTATTTCAGATGAGACGAAAAACACTGCGATAGTACTTGTGTCGTTTAATTACTGTGCAATAATTAATTATGATCAGTTACTCTGTTGAGTCACTTTTTTAGGTTCAAGACTTACTTTTGCTCACTCTTTCCATACGACTTGACTGCTACCAGCCCTGGTATATATATGTATTAATGTATGTGTAATAATTCACACACTTAGATTGCCGCATCCGTGTAATGATTATTTTAAATCCCTGCAGTTCATAGATAGCTTGCGATTTCACAGACGAACGTCAATCGACGTTAATTATTGCAGACTGTCGATGTTACTCGACATATAAAGAAAAAAAAGAACGAAGAGAAAGAAAAACTGAAATTTACAATCATTTCAGTATCCTTTGATTTTGGTGGAATTTAATTTCGATTGCACTCGCTCTCACTCATACTCACGTGGCGTAATTTGGTAAAATGCTTATAGGCTGCTTCTAGTTGATGAACTTGCATGACTGAGTGGAAGGCAACACTAATTTGATACACAGCGGTAACCTTATACACATATTTTACGTTTTACGCACATGACTGTAGGTGTAGTCTCTCACGAATTGTGCAGTAACCGGATCCCTTCTTCTTCAGGTTTATATAACATCATCGTATACGTATATACTACATATCATTTGCATTGCCGGTCGATGATCGGTAAAACAATAAATTTTATACAAGGTGTTACATTAGTAAATTTTATCCACACGTTAACGTTCAACGATCTAAAGATATTTTCAAAACATTTATATACATACATGATGTATTTTATTCAAGGTTCACGTTGATTGAGTTTTTATTATTTTTCTTCGTTTTACTCTTGAACTGAAAAGAAAATCGATTTTTACCAAAACGAAGTTTCTTTTTGTTTTATTTTTTAGTACAAGGAACAACCATTTAAAATGAATTAAAGAAATATATAAATTCGAAAAGAATAATTAAAATATTTAGCATCCTCATCCCATTATCGAATCATTAGAAAAAAAAAAGATGCGTTTTCGAGTCTCTGATTTTACAGATAAGGTTCATCGATTTTAAAAATGTCCATCTTATTCGTGACGAGAATATTTCCTCACTTCGTGAGATCGCCACACTTTTACAAAATGATTGGAAAAATTTTGAAAAATTACAGGTTTTTTTTTTCTGACCGAAACAAACAAAAAAATCCGTTGAACATCAATATGTCCATATATTCAAAGTTATAGAACGAATAAATCTTACACGCGTCTTTTTCTAATGTTCCCACTTGCAATTAGCGTATCTTTATACATATTGTCATTGTACCTATACAACCACATTATTCCTACTCTAAGTTTACTTTAATGCATATACAAGTCAAGTTTCTATTTTCTGTATGTAGTCGTTGAAACTTGTACCCGGTAAAAAAAAAAAAAAAAAAAAGATACACGTTCACACACATGCAGTTTTTATTGTTAATGTGAATACATTACTGCTATGTTTGACATTCGTCGAACTATAATTACAAGCAATGTTTATTATACTTCGTGTGATATTTATCCTCTTTGGTTTCTCCTTACCAAAATTCCGGATAACGCCGCGATGAGTCACGCGTTAATTAAATTATATTCTTATCATATAATTGTAATTACAAAAATGTCAGTGTCTAATTATATGCTGTCTGTAAGAATTAAACCCGATTAGAGCACAACTGAACACGCTATTAATTCCCGCAAGGCAGAGAGTAAATAAAAAAGGGACCATTAAAAGATCATGTTGTACCTAAAGTTTTATCGACTGTGTAACAAACGAGGTCACGTTTATTCTCGAATTTTGACCGTCCATTTGTACGACGTTGGACAAATATAAATGCATACTCTATGTACGATATCATCACCCAAATGAGAGACGAAAAAGTCTCTCGAGCAATGATAAGGCGATTATGACAAACTGAACGGTTGCACGGCCTCCAAAGTTCAATTTCTTAATTTTTCTCTTTCTTCTTTCACATTTTATCACGTTTTCCGCCACATTTCTCACGGTGATCGGTCGCGGTTGATACTTAAAAGAAGAAGAATAAGAAGAAAATAAAAAAGCGAAAGAAACGGATGCGATGATCGGTAATCGGTAATCGGCAATCACGGGTCAAAGTCTGTCACGTTTCTTACATGCCAGCGTCGTTAAAAAAACGCATATCACGTCGTCTGCGAGAGATAATAAGTAGCGAGAAGTCGTCGTTATATATTAAATTCCTTACACCTCTCCGTGCTACATGCTGTAGCTGAGCTCGTACGGCTTGTCAGAGAGCAAAGTCCGCGACGACGAGATTATATAGCTTCGAGCCTCGGTAAATACTAACCAGAAAGTGAAATAAAATAGTCGGGTTCCCGCGTGCCTTCACAGTCGCCAAGAAACGATCGAGACACGATCGCTTTGCCCCGTTGGATAATCGCGTCCTCGTTGTCAGAGTGTTCAGAGTTCAGTCGGTATCGCGGATCGTTCGAGTTTGGATCGTCGACACAGTGTGGATAGAAAAAATTCTCCCACCGCAGATACATAACTTGCGAAGGACTTTGCTTCACGTGATAATTATTCGTCCTGTATAATTAAACGTGACTAATTCGACACCTGAACATTGTCATTTTCGATCCACCTGTCGATATTATACTCGAGGTTTGAAGGTACGATTTTTATCAGCTTCTGATTCATGTTTCTTCCTATTTTTTTTTTATAGATCATCGTTGATCTAACAACGAATCTGTAGCCGCGTGATGGTACAGATTTAATTGCATTATTGTAAAGGACCGTATATAAATATATCGCTGCGGAATATTAATGATGCAGCGGAATCGGATCGTGCATAAATGACTCGACGAAGTGTCACGATGCTGATTGTATAAAATTGATGAGACTTTGCCGATTTCGCGTCTAGATAATGACTCGTAATTTTTTTATACACTCTGTCATAGATTCGTGTCTCGATGTATGCACGTGCGACGTATTCGGTATGATTTCGGAACCTTGAAAAATTTTCTCAATTTCCTTGTATCGCGTAATTTGATTCCGAGTATGTGTCTTTAGTATAATCGATAGCAATTTTCTGTTCACTGTTTTCCAATAACTGGACTAGTTACAGTTTATGCATTATCATGGTCTCGGTCGTCGTCATAGTCGCCGATTCATCACTGACAATAAGTGCAATGATAATTAAATAGAGAAAGTGGATGGCGTTGATAGATTGTATTCGATTATATAGAAATTGAAACCTCGACCCACATAATATTATATCACTCATCAAGCCTGTCGCTGTATAAGCTTTGTAATGAGATTATCGTTTCTCCAGCTTCTTCTGCATGTGCTTGTCGCAACGTCTAAACGCTATTTCAC
Organism: Neodiprion virginianus; assembly: GCF_021901495.1. Lineage (NCBI taxonomy): Eukaryota > Metazoa > Arthropoda > Insecta > Hymenoptera > Diprionidae > Neodiprion > Neodiprion virginianus. The sequence goes on along the minus strand of NC_060879.1, from coordinate 823,842 downwards.
CTTGACGAACAAGTGTACCTATTTAACAATCTCTTTGACATGCGTACAATGATCATTGCAGAGAAATGGAGGGTTTCTGGATAGCAGGCGCTATACGCGCCATCCAGGCGATTTCTTACGTCTGCGATCTGCTCACCTTTCCGGTCTACCTGGTCCTCCAGCGGCCCTGGGAAAAGCGGAAGAAGTCCAGGCGAGTCAAGGCCAAGCTGGTATCGAAGGACGAGAACTCTGTGACCTACAGGTCAGTCGACAGTCCCGGGGAGATGCACGTCGCAATGAAAAAACGGAAGGTCGAAACCCTCGATGAAATGCTTCTTTGGGTCGCCCAAGTTCACAACTCGAAACGATGCCTCGGTACGAGACAGATCCTCGCCGAGGAGGACGAGCTGCAGCCGAACGGTAGAGTCTTCAAAAAGGTTGGTTGGTTGCTTGGTCTCACGCACATGTCACGAAGTATCTTTCCCAATTGATCGTTTCTTTCCAACTCGTCTCACTCTCGCACTTTGATTTCAGTACAAAATGGGCGACTACAAGTGGAAGACCTTCTCGGAGGTCGAGAGACTCGCCGCGTCTTTCGGCCGAGGATTGAGGAACCTGGGAATGAGGTCGGGACGAAATGTGGTGATATTCGCTGAGACCAGAGCCGAGTGGATGATCGCGGCTCATGGATGCTTCAAGCAGAATTTCCCCATCGTTACGATATACGCGACACTTGGCGACGAGGCGATCGCTCACGGGATAAACGAGACCGAGGTCGACACCGTAATAACCAGTCACGATCTCCTTCCCAAGTTCAAAAGGCTACTTGAACTAGCGCCTAAGATAAAGACCGTAATTTTCATGGAGGATCAGCTCAAGCCCACAAACACATCGGGGTACAAGGTATGAAAACGTCACGCGTGTACTAGGGTGGTTCATTTTTTAACATTTTTTAACGACGTCTGTGTAAAGAACGTGGAAGCATACAAGGAACATATGCTATTGCGACGTTAAGACAAACAAGAGCTCGACTCATCGCCACGAGTCTTGAAACTCTTGGTGCAGAATGAAAAAGGCAAGAACTGGAATAACTTTAGCATAACCAGTTTTTGTCCACTATAATCGGTGAAACAAAACCTGCGCTTTTAGATCGTTTTACGAATGATGCGTAATTGCGATTCGCATTGTTTTCTCCGCAGGATGGCGTTACTCTGGTGCCGTTTTCAGACGTCATCAAGACCGGTAACACCCTGAAAATCGAACCGTCACCGCCCAAGGCAGATGACACAGCGATAATAATGTACACCTCGGGCTCGACGGGAATTCCAAAGGGTGTTCTTCTCTCCCACAAAAACATCATCGCGACTCTCAAGGCCTACTGTGACGTCGTTGAAATTCGATCGGACGACGTATTCCTCGGTTATCTTCCACTCGCCCACGTCTTTGAACTATTAGCTGAGAGCGTTTGCCTCCTGAGCGGTGTTCCGATTGGCTACAGCACTCCGCTTACGATGATCGACTCGAGCAGCAAAATTCAACGGGGATCCAAGGGTGACGCATCCGTTTTGCACCCTACCTGTCTCACCGCTGTACCGGTAAATTGTTTGTTTTTTCGAAAGCCCCTTCCACTACTCCAAGACAAAATTTTGCACGAACAATCACACTGATCGTTTTGTTCCAATATCAGCTGATCCTTGACCGCATATCGAAGGGAATAAACGAGAATGTGAAACGAGGCGGTCCCTTCAAACAGGCGATATTCAACTTCGCTTACGAGTACAAACTCAAGTGGCTTAAACGAGGCTACGAAACACCCCTCTGCGACAAGTACGTATTCGGCGCGGCTAAACAGGTCCTTGGAGGACGAGCGAGGCTCATTTTATCCGGTGGAGCGCCGCTCAGTCCGGACACTCATTGCCAGATAAAACTTTGTCTCTGCGTCACCGTCACCCAGGGATATGGACTGACGGAAACGACGTCTTGCGCGACGGTGATGGACAGTGAGTACGGATTCCATGTCCTATTTCCTTGATATCTTTAGTCACCTTTTCGTAATAAACACTCGACTCGCGATCATATTGTAACGAAATGGCACAAAAAAAAAGTATTTATATAACGCGAACATGTTCTACGGATTTTTCCATGCCTGTTTTCCGTACAAAAAGTACTCGTTTTTGTAACCGTCTAGTGAGTCTACGAATGCGCATGCGCGGAGTGCAGAAAATACCACGTTTAACCCCTCCGCACATGCGCAGACGCAAACAAATCTGATATTACGTCACCCTAACCTCAATTTAATACTTAGTGAAAAAACTAATACATGCTCTTGTTGCATAAAGAATCGTATGCAACAAGACGGCAACGGTCTTTTCGATTCACCTACTTCGGCTCACCTGCGACTCATATTGCAAACTTACTCTCTGTTACACAATATACTATGATTTTCAACCGTAGAACCGGCCTCTGAAACGTTTAGTCACTTTTCAGCGTACGACCGAAGCACCGGCAGAGCCGGGGCGCCGACTACTGCCTGCGACATAAAGCTCGTAAGTTGGGAAGAGGCCGGTTACAGAGTGACCGACAAGCCGTATCCGAGGGGCGAGGTTATCATCGGTGGCGACAACGTTTCCGCCGGGTACTACAAGCTCAAGGACAAGACGTCGGAGGACTTCTATCAGGAATGTGGCAAACAGTGGTTCAAGACCGGGGACATTGCCGAGGTGCATCCTGACGGGTGTATCAAAATCATCGGTAGGTACCTGATACAAGGTGGAAATGACAGGGTATTCAAAAGGGGTAATGAATAACCTGGAAATGTCATGGAATTTTTGTCCCATAAATTTGTGGCCATCCTGTAATACCTACCTACTTGCGAGAGATGGGTAAGTGGCAAGTGTTTCACCGTTTTTTGCATTATTCCATTCGAAAATGACAGACCGGAAGAAGGATCTGGTGAAACTGCAGCTGGGCGAATACGTGTCTCTGGGAAAGGTCGAAGCTGAGCTTAAGACCTGTCCGGCGGTTGAGAACATCTGCATTTACGGTGATGCCAGTAAGCATTACACGGTCGCCCTGGTCGTGCCGAATCCTCGACACCTCGAGGAGCTGGCCGAGAATCTTGGACTGAGGCCTTCCTCGCTCGAGGAGCTGTGCAATAATCCGGAAATCGAGAAAGCCGTGCTTCAGGAGCTCGTCGAGCAGTCGAAGAAATGTGAGCAGCGTTGCATCATTGAATGTTATGTTATATTTCGCAGAAAGACGAAAGTTTTACTTTGTGTCTTTTTGAACACGGTATTTTCTTCACCGATCCCTACAGGTAAACTGGAGAAGTTCGAAATTCCTGGGGCTGTGAAACTCTGCGCCGAACAATGGTCACCGGATATGGGACTTGTCACGGCAGCTTTTAAACTCAAGAGAAAAGCCGTCCAGGAACGCTACCAGCACGAGATAAACCGGATGTACGCCTCGTGATGCTGGCCCCGGCGATAAACTATACGATAAATGCCAAATGTAACAACATATAACGTGTTTGTAACTGATGTAGGTATTTGTGTGTGTGTGATATACCGTGAAGGGGGATGACGGAGAATGACGGAAAAACACTCGGGAACGAAAAGCTTGGGTGAAAATCTTAGCTGCCTATGAGTTCGACACGTGCTCTCTCTTTCTCTCTCGTTCTTTCTCTTTTTGCCAGTGAATGCGCATCCTTGTCCCGTTTTTGTATAGATAAATATTTATACAGATTATCTTGAACGAAGATGAGGATCAATGAAAATTAGCCAGTCTTAGGTGCGTGAGCGTTGTGCCGAGTCTTTTTAGGAAAAAGAGAGAGATTGAAAGCGTTGTGTCGGCAACTACCGAGGATTATATTGGGATTCTCGTTTTTGTACAGAGATGAGGGTTTTTTCTCTGCAGTACGTCGTTTCTCGTAAATAGGATATCCTACGGTTTATGGGATATGTTTGCATTTCCTGTTGATGGAAATTCAATATATTAAGTGTGTGTAAAATAGTAATTGCGCGAATATTGGAGGAGGGGTGCAAAGAAATTTTTTGAAAAGTCAACAAATTAGAAAAAAATACCGAGGGAGAAAAGATGAAAAGAATTAGAATTTCAACGTCGAGGTGAATAAATAAATGAATAAATAAATAAATAAATTAATTAATAAACAAACAATGGTGCAAAGCGATTTTCAACGTTTTGTTTGTTTTTTTTCAATCTTTGTCTGTTCATGCTTTTGTTCGTTCGCAAAGATTGAAATCGCTGTAAATAAATTATATAAATAAAATATACTATATATATATATATATATATATATATATATATACATACATATATACATATATACATATTTAAAAATAATTACGAATCATTACTCGGAGATTATTGAGGTGTAAAATATATTATATTATTATAATCGTAACGGGTCAAATTTACAACAAAAAAAAAAAAAAAAAACACATTCGCGTTAACAACTTTATTTAAATCAAACGTAAAGCATCACTCACTCCGTTTTCGTTAACGGAATCTAACAATATTCATTTTATTACTTCGCGGATTTATTCCGAAATAATGTTAGTACTTTTTTTTATTAAATGTATGAATATGTTGTTCATTGTCGGAAGAATTATTTGCACACGCGAAACCAAATTTTCAAAAATGTGTCCAAATATTTCGGTTCGGTCCACTCGATGATCGGCGTTGCTTAAAAATCTCTTGTGTGGATACAATCGTTTCATAAATCTAATGTAAAATCGTTTCATTTCATCTAGGCGCTAGAGTTTTAAATTTCTTTTATACACGCATTTCTTGTCTTCCACCATTTTTTTCTCTTCTTCGTAATCATTCAATGTTTCATACCTTATCGCAATTCATCGAATAGTTCGACCACCGAGAAAATTTATCCATACAGGAGATGAAGCGTGAAATATATTACCGTGTGCGAAACGAAGCGTATAGTCGATATTATATTATGTATTGTACAAAACTAGCCGATATGTAGTTAAAAATTGAGGTGTATAGTTTGAAAATAGAGTGCAATTCGAGTTTAATGCTTCATTTTTTATTTATTTCCGATGCGAATGAAGCAATTTCCGTATATTCTAAACTATTCGGTCAATCGATAAACGTGTTAAAGTAAATTTCATTTCGTGAAAACGTACGAAAACATCCATTTTCTTCAAATACCATCGATAATAATAGAAATAATATTACAGACAAATCATAATGGTTGAAGTAATTCATTGTAATGACTTATCTTATTACTGAAACTACTTCAACGCACTTTTCAAACTATTCTTACGCGATAGATTCAGAGCAGCTATACACGTACGATGAGAGTTCTTGTCTTATTTTACGTGTGTTGTGTGTTTACGTGTATCAGCTTGTATGTAATATTTGAAGCCTGAATGATGAAAAATTAATTATAAATATGTATTCTTTACGGAAATTGGCAGTTTTCTTTCTATCCGTTATTTCTTATCCTCATTTTCATCTGTCAATTCTTCACAGTGATGAAATAATTACACATCTACGCATGTTGTATGTATATATATATATATATTGATATATACAGAGAATTGGAGAAATAGAGGAAAGAAAAAAACTAGGTGGTGAAAGAAAATATATATATATATATATATATATAGTCAAATATAACGATAACATGTCAAAATGACGAGGTTGAAAAAAACGTTGGTAATTATAAATATTGTCATTTCTTTTCATGTCTCGTCTAAATTTCTCATCGCAAATCATAAGGCAAAAACAATGTATACGAAAAAACATATCTCGGAATCAATTAAAAAAGGTCAAAATTGTTTATTCTCGTGTAAAACAACTAACGTCGATTTATTGATATAAAAATTAATTATTGAAATAGCTGTCATAATCACGTTATAAACGACGCGATGACAAAGTGTCGGAATTAAACTCGGTATTTACAAATGCATATAGTGAAAGACTTAAGGATATTTATATATTTATAAGGCACTGCGTATATACGTCGTGATTTCTTTGATTCGACTAGAGTGTATTCAGGACACGGTTTTCCCTTTGAAATAATCTTCCCTGAACGTCTGATTTATCAACTGGCCGATCTTCGTTCTCACCCAGACCGGTGGAATGACTGTGAAAAATTGCTGAATTCCGTGGGCCCAATATCCGGTGCTAGAGTCGAGTTTTCCAAGCGTCGCGACGGCGTTTCTAGCGTAGGTCGTAGCGTCCGGTACCATCACACTCGACACCTGAACACAATCAGGGTATTTAATAGGGGCGAAAACGAAGGGATAATGGAAAACCTGGAATTGTCGAGGGATTTTTTTATTTGGCCATGGGAAAACTTGAATGTATCAGTTTTCTGTCAGGAAATTAGGAATCATTTTTTAAGGTGACAAGTTTACTTTTATTCGTCGAGGAAACAAGATTGGCTTAAACGGACTTTTTTATACGTTATATTTTTCTTCAATTCGAATTGAATTTCAACCGAATATTGAGTTGATAAACTGAACGATTTAGGTTTTAGTAACTTACTAGAACTGGGAAAATGTCAGGGAAAAATGAGTTTCAGGTAATGGAAAATCTGGAAATGTCATGGAATTTTTTTCCCAAACATTTGTGGCCACCCTTATAACTGAACGGCACTTGAATAAGGAAAATTAAATTCTCTGAGATCAAGAGAAAAAAAACGTTTCTACACTGAATCTCAATTTTTCAACACCTTGCTATTAACAACGTTAGAGAAATTACATTATTACACTATTTTTCCACCAAAAAATCCCTACAGTTAGTCCGGTCTTGTTGGAAAATAGCTCATTTTGTTCGTACACAGACGAATTTACTAGAGATTCTTTTTTGAGCCTGTCAGTTGGTGACGAAAAAAAATCCGATATTAAAAATAAGAATTATATACATAAGAATTTACAGACGATGAACTTGTGATTCATCAAGAAATACGTTGTCGTCAATCACAATTTGAGTTAGACGATGTGTGGACGGTTCATTTGTGAATAAAATCAGATAATGTTCGTTAAAAATCTGTTTTAAGCAATATAAATTTTTCAGTAAAAAAAAAAAAAAAAAATAATATAACAACGAGATTTCTATGACGTAGGTAAAATAATGTGGTGTTTCATCATTTTTTATGTAACTAGATCAGCTTCGGTGATACTATTTGAAGCTCTGTTTTTGTTCCAATACTTTTTCAACCTAACTATACAACGACGCCACACATTCCGAATGGACGGTGATTTGTACGTTTAAACGGTGTTGAAAACGCTCTAAAAAAAAGTGACGAAGAGGGAATTTCACCGTGCAGTTTTCGCAATTCAGTCAACGTGTCACGGATGAATTGTCGGAAATTTTTCACCTTGTAAGATTTCTCGATCTAGATCTAGGCACCTATTTCTCAACCATCAAAAGAACAAACGCAAAACAAAACTGAAACAACAATTGTAACAATGAAATCATTCCGGGTGGCCACAAATTTTTGGAATTATAACTCCGTGACATTTCCAGGTTTTCCATTACTTAAAACCTAATTTTCCCTGACATTTTCCCAGATCTAGTAAGTTACTAAAACCCAAATCGTTGAGCGGATTAATTCTTTATTCGGTTGAAATTCAATTCTGAGAATTGAAGAAAAATATAACGTAAAAAAATGTTTGGTTTAGCCAATGTTGTTTTCTCGACGAAAAAAAATAAACTTGCTACCTTAAAAAATGATCCCTAATTCCCATAATAAATTGATATTTTCAGTATTTTCAATGAGCAAATTAAAAATCTACCCTGTCATTATTCGCGTAGGTTTAAATTCTCACCTGCAGCTTTGCGCTGAACGCGTTCATCTTCGTGTTTATGAAGAAGGGCACGAGATGCTGGACCGTTATCCCGGACCTCGAATACTCGGCTCTTAACGCCTCCGAGAAACTTTTAACGTAGATTTTAGTCGCCGCGTAAACCGTCATCAAAGGCAACGGCTGCAGTTCCGAACCCGACGAAACGTTGACGATCGCTCCTCGGCCACGCTTCTCCATCGCTCCGATCAGCATCCTGGTCATTAGCGTCGTCGCCCCCACGTTCACGTTTATTATGTCCCATAATTCCGTCTCCGGTACCTCGCCCAGGTACATCGGGTACTCGTACTGCTTGCCGACATTGTTGACTGCAGTTCACCGGCGAGAAGAATTTTCACTAATTAAGATTAACACGTAACGAAACTTGGAAAAGCTCGAAACACAAGAGGCGAGTTTAAATTGCCCGCTGCTAGAGAAACGCTTACGTTTTCGACTCGGGACACCGATCATGTAAATTCAATTTCGTTGTACGAGAGTGAAACAAATTTTTTTGGCCCACGTGATTATTTGTTTAAAAAACTAAGATTAACGATTTGATCTACCCGAGAGATAGAATTTACAAAATTGGGACGTCTTTCACCATCTGTTGCTGGGATAGGTAAAAAAAAAAAATTAATAAAATTTCCAAAAAGAATAATCTAACATCTGCATTTCTGCTTGCCTTAACTTGCGACTTTCTATACTTTTAAATCTCTACTTAACCATACCGCGAGCACGTATAATATTTGCAACAGGTTACAAAACCGTACCGTATGCGATAATATGTCTTCAACAAGGACGAAGTATTAGTGAAAGTTGATCTAACGAGTCGAGGATGAGAAAGAAGCTTAGAGCTAAATATGTACCTGAATTATCATGCGTTGCGCGAAGAGATCGACCTTTCACAAAGCCTCAAGAAAACTGTTATGTCATACTCGCCATTAGGCTCTGCAAGCACTCACGTGTACCGTATTTCGAAATTACAAGTAGATGCAACCGCGTCTCGTTTTTAACATATTTGCATAAATGCTGACTTCGAATCCATTCGCTTTTTTACCTTTTTTTTTTATTCCACGTTGGAAACACCAAGTTCCGTGTATCTACATTGGATTCTATCCGAGTACATTTGTACGTTCATTTCCGTCAATTTTAGGCATCCGATTTCCAGACAAATTACTTGGATACCAAAATATAATCTCGTTATTATACCTATTTTATTCAGTAGAAAATATTTCTCATCTGTTATTCGAAATCGTCAAAAAATTGACAAGCATGAATTCACGATATAATGATTAGAAAATCGAAAACTTTTCAGCGAGTAATAAATTTTTTTCCCAACATTTCACATATTACCGTTACGAAATGTTATTTCTAGTCGAACCTATTTCTTGGCAAAAAAATGAAAATAAAATTCGCACTACCGGTAAAAAAAGTAAAAAAATTCACCACCCTAATACATATAGAGGAATACCTCTGACTGTAACGAATAAATGAAAAATTATCACTTACCTAGAATAGCTACGGGCAAATCTTGAAGTTGAATCGATATTTTTTCGTAGATATCCTTTCCCTTGCTGAAATCTGCTACTATGACTTTGACTTCGACGTTCGGATTTGTCGCGAGTATTTCCTTCCTTGTGTTCTCAAGCCTGTCGAAATTTCTGCTTATCAGAACCAGGCTCATTCCCCTGACAGCCAGTTCCTTGGCGTAGGCCTTGCCGATTCCGTCAGTCGAACCCGTCACAACTGCGCGATATAAGATGAGGTAACGTCAACGACAATAAAAATTACCAACAACTCCTTGTTTTTTTGTCAGAAATTTGCTTTTATCATTAGCATCGGAAGCGAGAAATACGTGACTATAGTTATTAATTAATAAGAAACTGCTCGTTTGTTTAGTCGGACTCGCGTGTATGTGATAAAAGTGCAATGCATATAGAAGAGCATAAACCTTAAGTCGTCAATATTTACCGCCGCATTAAGCCGGAATTCGGCAAGTACCTGTTAATTTTATTCCGTAAATGATCGTTGCGACGAAACCTGCAATTTTTTTGCATACGAAATTGTTCAAAAAGCGGTCAAAGTACAATTTCGCACTTTAGTCGAATCAAGATTCGTATGAGTTTTCTTATTTTTCTGGTATTGTTCACGATGAAAAATATACACGCTGGGTATGCAATCGTAGTGTAAATTGTCGGGTGATTATAATTACTATTATTTCCATTTTTTTTTTGTTTTTTTTTTTTTTTGTACACTCACAAGAAGCCAATTCTCCGTTTCAATTCATCATTCCCGTGCAGCTGCAATCGTCGCAAGTCACAAATTGTCCGGTTAATAATTAAACGATCAACAAAACTTTCACGGTTTACCTTGAGACCGCAATACGATATTACATTATTGTAGTTTCGACAATTATACAGCCTCGCAGAGCAATTCCAACAGTGTAAAATATTCTATCGCTGATAACGAGGCAGTCTGCCAATATCTTTTACATAATGTGTAATTATTTCGACGCGGTAAAAAAAAAAGTAATACGAAAACCTGATGATTTCTCGTATTTCCGAATAACTTCGGGAATCATTTTCTCGTCTTAAGTTTGTCGTACTGAAATTCCCACGAGCGCGGGGCTCCGTAAAGAATTATTGCACAGTTCAACGTTCTACTTTTCATCTATTGCGAAACTTCTATTACCGATTGCTTTGGACAGTGTGTTCTCGTTTCTATTCTTTTTTTTTTTCTTTTTTTTCCATCATCCTTTTTTGTTTCTCATATTTTTTGTACCTTATTATCTTGCAATTCGGGCATCGAACTTCGCCAAGAGAGTCATTTGAGCGTTTAGCCACCGACTTGGGTAATTTACAAACACATGTACATACCTACGGTAATAACGTACACCTATATCTATAATATTGGCACAAAGGCATTGACAATTTTGCCGCTGCAGAAAATACTCCGACTTACTTTCTCATCACCGGGGGTTTCGGCTGCTGCTGCTGCTGCACTGAGTTGCAGATCGTGCAAATTCCGGGGAGAGAAACTTTTCCGCGAATAAATTGTGCACGAGCGAAGGTTGAATTTTTGCAATCGCGACCCATTCGTATATCCAGGTCACGTATAATCTTCTCGGCGAAAATTATATCGATACCAAGTTTTCCCTCATTATTTATATTATACACTCGTGACTGACTGCGAGCTCTTTGCGAAAATTTCGCAACTGTCGTCGTACAATTTATGCTCGTCTCGGTGGGGGGCCCACTTCACCTTCTACAAAACTCACACAACATTCCCGAATTCAGGACAAACTTTTTCCCCGCGTATTATGAACACATTTTACTTCGATCGAAGTTGAATCTAGACTGGCGTTCACTGCACGCGAACCCGACTGTAAAACTGCATAGTCAGCGAATTTATTCACGTGTATAAGACACTATAAAAGCACGCTTCTGCACGATTATTACATACACGCACCTACACCGGTGCAGGCAATCCAACGACCCAGAACTTTGCGATTACGTTACGTAAAAATGTCGCAATTTTTTCTTTTTTCTTTTAATTTGCAAACGCTGCGTATCTCTCGCCAATTTGATCGCGTAATTGCAGTTGAAGCTTTGATGAGCGCAATATTTCGGCATACTGAACTTTGAAAAATGCACAAAATTACTTTGCATGAAAATCGGTAGGATTAATATAACCGATCTGCCCCTTTCGTTCTTTTTATTTACTTGATTGTTCCATCTTCGATTTTGCATCGTAAAATAATGAAATCAACGAAAAATGTGAAAGTGTAATTTTTCGTAACTAAACTTATGTATGGATTGTAACCCGTGAATAAGCTAAGTTCACATCACTGCCGTGTAACACATTTGCTGCTGTGTGTGTTATATCTATAAGTGAAATCGCGAGGATTCCCCCGTGGCATCGTAATAACCGGTTCAAAGCTGTACAATGTATATAATTTTATAATACCCGTGCTGTAAATGCGTTGTCGTCGATTAAAGTTGCGTATACAAAAACCAGCTCTCGATGCCCACGCAAAAAAGTTACGCAGGCATATGGTGACACGTACCAATTTCCGGCTCTTCGAATGGCGGTAATCGAAATCCACTGTCGCGTCGAAATTGATCAATTTTATCCATGCTTCAGTTCCTGTACGATTATTGTCCTATAAATTATTCGTTCATCGAAAGAGTTGAAAACGAAACAAAAGACGACCGTGTGCTCGCCAATCCAATATGGCCGCCATCGACACGCTTGCGATTTTATTTCCGATGTACGTTTTTTTCCGACACTCGACAGTCATGAGTCGATACTTAAGGTAAAATAAAATTACGGCAAGAACGGATTGAGTGGGATATTTTTCACCTTCGAACATGTTCTCAGAATTGAAAAAACGGTCTGTAAACTTGACTCGCGCGTGTGACGATGAATGCGTGTATTTGCTTGCTGCGTGTTCATCCTGATTGTTAATCGAATTACGTTGAATTCACATCCCTGAGATGCAGATGTGGCAATAAATCGTCAACGCTTTCGTATTTGCACGTATAAGTAAATAAGAAGTTGATTATACCGTATAACCTCAAATAATTGGGCTTACTGCGAAATATTTCGTTCGTTATTCTTATTTTTGAAAATCCATTCCAACGTCAATACATTGACTACGTTACGTATACTCGGGCAGTCCGTCGTGCGTGTAAGTAGGTAGATTTTGGCCGAATATTTTGTTGAACCAGCCGAAAATTTCGTGTTTCTTCATAGTGATATAATGACGATCCAATCGTTATAAATAATACCTTAGTATTCATATGGACTGTTATTGATACTCGCAGCGTGGTTAACAAGTCGTTTTTTGCATTTAGCAATCATGTAATTTGTCGTATTCGGATTTTCCGTGAATTTCATTCGCTCGGATAAAATTAACATGGTAATCGCAACTGCAGACAAGTTTGGCAGATTTTTAATCGGTGATAAATTAAATCAGGCTACCAAACGCAGAATGCATAATAAACTACCACAATAGCTTCGGTGCAGCACGCGATAAAATCGGTGTAAAAAGATTGCGGACCAAGTATCAACGACTCCTAATATTCAAGGTTAAATTAATCCCGTGCCGGTTTAAAATACTAACAACCCGCAGTTGCAACGAGGTGAACGATCCTGTGACCATAGCCACTGGTAATGACATTCGACCGGCCGCAGGAGAAAAGATTAATGAAAACAAATGTGCCTAAAAACCTTGAAAAAATTGGCAAAGACACTCACCTGCCCATTCTCCATACCTCGCCTTCAAGTCGACGGTGTTCGAATCAAAAATCAGCCTCGCCGCACCCCAAAATGTTCTGCCAGCCCTTAATATCGGCTCGAAGAGTATCCAACATGCAACGACCAGGGCGAGTGCCGAGAGGGCGATGTCGAGAAGCATTTTCCGCGTCGAGACCTGGACAAAGAACCAATAAGGGCCAATGATGCGATCATTCATTCGTAATCCAGTGAACGATCAAGTTTTCGGGAGGGTATAAAACTCGAAGGATTAATCGCGGCTATTTTCTACAGGTTGAAACGACGTTTAATCCACCAACGGCATCTCAACCTCGGCGAAGATTCATCGTCAAATCGGATTTTCTCACTAACAAACAACGTCAGCGCACGCAGGAAGACCTACCCCCTTATGAAACCCCGAGTTTCAATCCTGCAGGAGCTTCCTCGAGCTTTCGGAGGAGCAGTTGAAACCGCACACAGCTTTTCACACGCACCGGTTTCGACGATTACGTTATCGTTATTTTCATCCGTCGAGCTTCCGGCATCCGAAACAAAAACGCCTACACCGTATCACGATCAATGCAGTCAGTATTCAACTGATGTCAGTTGGAGAAGCGACGTCGCGGAGGTGTTAGAAAAAGGTTCAAGACGATTATGTGTGGGTAAAGATACTGGCAAGGCTGAGGTACTGAACAGTTAAGTTATAGGGACGGTTCGTTTTCTCTCTCTCTCTTTTTCCCTCCTCCCCCTCCACCTCTTTCTCTCTCTCACTCTCTCTCTCTCTCTCTCTACATCTCCATCTCCCAAACCGAAAGACTCAGAGGTGGTAGGAACTCGTCGGAGGTACGAGACCGCGTTCGCCCTCCACCACCACCACCACCACCACCACCTTGGCTGGTTGCTGCACCTCCGGTGGAGTCGGGACTTGGAACCGATCGAGAAGGCGCGTTTCCCCGAACCTCCGTCACTTTCTCTGCAAACAACTCGGCGCACGAGACGTTCGTCATCCGCACATCTTGCGGCAGAGCTCCGCTGCAGGCTCGGAAGATGCAGGTTGGGCAAACAATACCGTGTTTACTGTCACTCCTTTACTTGTGCACAGATTACAAGCGTCTGGCTGAAATAATGAAATATGAGTGGCTGTGTCACCATTCGAAACCGCTGTCGAAACCCAAAGTAACGATACAAATTGCGGCGGGCTTATACCCCTCCCTCTCCCTCTCGAAACCCTGACTCTTAACCCCACGTCGATAGATGCTGGTCGGTGGTTTTTGTTTTTTTTTTCTCTCTTTTCCCTCCCTCTCTTTCTAATTATTCCTATGCAGTTACGAAACACTCTTGTAACTAACTATGTTTGGTATCCTGAAACGCAATCGAGGTACACGCGAAAGGCATGCAGAGTTGGTTGACTTGTAACCTGTTCCTGAAGTAGTGGAGTTCGTTTATACCTTAGCAAACTTTAACCGGTACTTACATACAAGGGTCTCGTTTCTCTCGGCTTCTTACGTAATTATCGCGATAAACAGGTAACCAGAAGAAAAACGTTGCGAGAATATTTTGTCCCCTCAATTTTCAATTTAACCACTTTTAAACTCCAATTGTGTCCGATTACAATTCGGATTTGTTTACTTTATCGTACTTTTAGTACGGGAACTTTAGGGAATAATTTTTTAGAACGCATGGTTGCGATAATTGCGTCAATAACGTTCATTTATTTATTTAATTTATCGCCCCTGACAATTTCTAAAAATACGTGTTATATCAACCCGAGGCTGTAGACTCCATATTGGATCACAAATTTGCGATGTATGATTTTAAAGCACAGTGTCTTTATCACGTATTCTTGTAGTGTCATCACGGGTCAAGATTTGCGACGAGACGACGCTGTGCTCTGAATTCTTATCGCACGATAAAACGTAATGCGCATCGGTATAAAGTACGCATAACGTACGTCGGTACGTGTCGTGTTACTCAATCATCATCGTCATGTAATATCCAGGCTCTTGCATCAATAATAATATTTATAGACAATTTAATTTTCTACTGCCAGATTTCAAATGCGAAATTACGTATTAGTATCTTACGTCTTAGATTTAGTTAACTAATATGAGCTAACCGATACAACAAAACTCATTTGACATTCAAGACGATCTGCACGGTGGGTCTCTTCGCAACTTTCATGCATAATTCTCTCTCTCTCTATCTCTCTCTCTCTCTTTCACTCTCACTTTGCGTTCTAATCACCGTTTCTAATCACTGTTAAACGTGTTACTGTATTCCAAAGATTACCTCACAACAGTTGACTTCGAAATAGACGAAATTTCGCTTCGGGGACAGAAATAATGATAATAAAAATTTAATTTCAATGAAATTTTCAGCAGATGTTGGTGTGTACCTACAACGATACCGTCCAAAATAGTTGACACGATCCTTACCTTGAGGAAAAACTAGAAGATAGAATCGTATTCGCGCGTGTCGCGACTCTGAATGAAATTGATGTGGTCAAGAGGCGAAAACAAAAAAAAAAAAAAAATAAAAAATGGCACTGAATCAGAAACACCGAAACTTGGAGAAGTGGATTCGTTCTTATCGAAATTATGATAACGCGCGAACTCGGGTGTTGGAATCGTTACAGCCGATAATACGGATAAGCAAAAAGTTTACCTCGGCTGTCTTATCGCTTTAAGTGACATTAAACTATAAAATACCTACCGGTGATTCGTTCCGGATGAACGGTGAAAGCAGTCCGTCGGTTGCGAGACTGCGGCAGCAAAGCAACGCAGCGTGGGTGATCGATTCTATCGCATTAACGGAAATGGGAACGGAATAACGATAAGTGTGCTTAATGCGCATGTGTGCAAGTAAGCCATTTGACAATCAATTAATCATTACGACACGCGGAGAACGCGGCTACGACTTTGGAGGGGGAAATTTGCTCGAGCGAATAATTATATCATGTGCCCGTGCCGGCACTCTCACCGCCACGCATCCATGGGACGGCGATAAACTTGATTCGGTAAAAGTGGTTCATAACGCAAGGACGTAGCTCGTTGATGATCGCGTCATTGACACTTTATGTTTTGATGTTATTATTTTACGACGACCGCGGGCTTCGCGTTTGATTATGTACGGAGGGGAAGGAACTCAGATCTAGTTCGTTGCGGGAAGGCTAGAGTAAGAGAGGAAGCGAACGTAAAAAAAAAAAGATTGAGGATGAAAAATGATCGAGTTTCCATCGATCAATTTACAATATACGTGCGCGCAGCTGAAGAGTAAAGATTTTCAACACGATACAGCTTGATGCTCGTATCTCAACGTCATTCCGATCTTTCATTTTTCAAATTTTTACCTCTTCTCGAGTAAAATCAATACGTGACATGGAAATTATCAATCAAGGAGATGAATATCGTCATACCCTGCAGGATATAACGAATATTGGAGAAAGTCGTGAGCAAGCTTTCGTGCAGTAAGCGCAGAAGTATTTCCCACGTGAATAATATTAGATTTCACAATTCTTCCCAGGATTTTGGGTGAAATTATCTTAAAGAGAAAAAACGAGATTAAAAAAAAAACTACCAGCCTGCAGACAAGATATCATTTATCTGAACGTAGTCCTGTATTCCTGAGCGAAAAATTGACCTACGGATATTTTAAATGTACTGAGGAATTCTGCATGTACTGTTAAAAATTTCTGTATAGAGCTTCCTACACTGTATTGGATGTTTTATTCAATTTACAAATACAATAAATTTAATACACAATTTAGTAAATTCAAATTACTTTTCTTGGGTTCTTCTTTCAAATTTTAGTAAAATCAAAAATTTTTATCGTAACTTTGAGACAAATACATAGTAATTTACGTCGCTTTACCGTATTTGTAAATTTGCAATCTGACTTCATAAATTGACGACTCTTTTTCACAGTAAATGTGTAGTAAATTCGCCAATCATTTTTAACAGTGTATGGTGCAAGCTCGGTGCCGTGTTGAGGAAATAAATGTTACAAGGACACGGGTCATATAAGCTACAGTACGAATAAACGCGTAGGAACAAAGCCGCTGACCGCGTGGAGAACGATAAGTCATCGATGTCTTGAAGACAGCGAAGTACGAGGTATTCATTCGTTGGTCAAAGAATCAAGTATGCTCAACAGCGTGGGTAGAAGTGAAACGGAGAAGCGTTCTTCTCTCTTTCTCCCCCTGCCTTGAAGCTCTTTCCTCGTTCCTCGTTTTTCCTGCTCCTTTTTTCTCCCACCCATCGCTGAGCAAACGCAGACCATGATGAAGCAAGAGGTCCGAGAGCCTCTGTAGGGCACAGAACTCTCCGATGTCTGAGCGCGGCTTTTCCTCCTACCCATTGAATTAAGTCGACTAAGGCGTCATGGCTGGCCGTTCCCGTACCTCAGCTGCGGCACGTCATGCGCGATAATATACACGCTCTTTTCGCTAGTTCTTCCACCATTCCTCGTCCATGTATACAATCTTTTTTGCGGCGTTTTTTTTTTTCACTCCAATCGGCCAGATCCGATCGCGTGAAAAAGTGGCAAAGCGCGCTCAGCAGCACGGCTAACCCACAAACCTTGTTCCAGTCTTCGAGGAGTGGCTGTTGGTACAGTTACCGCATCCAACACCTTGGAACCAGAGATGGAAATCAAACCGGTGCGATTAACTTCGTGAACGTTTGTTCGAATCGCGTATCGCAGTGCAAATCGATCCAACGAGATCAAGGAAGCATCGCGATGCAGAGCACGTGGAACGGACGAACCATCGTCCAGTGACCGCCTCGTGCGTTGTTCCTGCAACCGCTGCAGTTCTTTAGTTTTCCCTGCTCGACTATGGAGGTGGAGTACATAAGTAACGCGATACGTGCGGATTCTTCTACCGTAAACGTAATTGAGGATCCGGTGATTTAGGGGGAGTGGAGCAAGCTGCCACGTCGTCCTACTTATGCGAGGCATGGCTAGTGACTGGCCGCGAGTTGGGCAGTAGACGTGAGACGCGAATTAACTGCGACTACTGTTCTTGTGAATTACTCGTTCAGGTTTCACCCGGTTTTCCGATGTGAATCTCGCCCACGGTGAGCATACGTATTATGCCAAGGTGCAGACCGGTGCTGTGTCGTCGAGTTCTGTGCCTCGTCGCTCTGCTCCTTGGACTCGGGGTTAACGGACGTGATCAGCCGGTAAATGAGGGATCTGCGGGATCAAGGAATGACGATGCGCAGCCGCAGCCTTCGACCACGAGTTACTCCGTTGCTGGACCCAACGCTCTCGCCAGATCGCTCCTCGTCGAACGGCAGGAGAGGCTGCAGAAGAATTGCGACACCCTTCCTCGGCAACGGGACCAACTCGTTACTTCAAAGATATTCCACCACCTTATCGTCGACGAACTGCACAAGCTCCTCTACTGCTATGTACCAAAAGTATATTCATCATACGTTTGCATGTTCATGTATATATTCCTTTACATCGGTCTGTCGGGCGATCGTTTGTTCGGCTAGCCTTGACTGTTGCCGTTCACTTGCGTAGCTCGCGACAAAAACTCACCATCGCGACCATTCACTTGAAGTTCAAATGAATCGCGGAGACACGCACGCGAATAACTCAGGCGTGACCATACCATTACAGACTTCTCTCTGACGGAACTACGAAATGAACCACGCGAAAGTGTATTATACAGTAATGGAACTTGGTCCACTCGCGTGATCATTTTTAATTTACGGACGGCGCTGTGCGTAATTACTTATGAAACTGTTGTACACCAAGTCCTAGCCTTCATATTGTAATAGACACACGGATTTCGTCGAGTCTAGAGCGCACGCGCATTTAAATTTCGACACCAGCTTGTTCGAATACTTAATTCGATACACCAACTTTGTTAGAATCTCACAATGGTGTTCTTGATCGTAAGAATAAACACGTTTTCGCGGATTCGATCTTCAAATATCGCGTCATCGACTCGGAGATCTCGACGAAAGGGATCCATGGTATAAATTTCATCTTAATACGTCGTCCCGTTTCCGAGTGATCGCGAAAAGAGCGGTTAAATATGGAAAATTGAAAGAACGAGCTTCGGGGTAAAATGGAATGTTGAATGATCAGGTGGCCTGCACGAACTGGAAGCGAGTACTGATGATAGCGTCGGGGAAATGGCAGGGTAAGGACCCGATGGAAATCCCGGCAAACCAGGCGCACTCCCCGGGGATTTTCAGGCGTTTGTCGAAGTACACAATGGAGGAAATCGAGGAAAAACTGTTGACCTACAACCGGCTGATAGTGGTTCGCCACCCCTTCGAGCGGCTGCTTTCGGCCTACAGAAACAAGTTCGAAGCGAAGTACAACAGCTCGATGTACTTTCAGTCGCGATTCGGGAAGCGGATAGTAAAGGTGAGCCGAACGGGAGCGAGAAAGGCCCCCCCCCGAGGACCTTTCCACGCTTTATAGGAGATAAATATCCCAAGTCTCGATCATCTTTCAGAAGTTCAGATCTAACGCGACTCGCGAGGCCCTCGAACGGGGCGACGACGTGACGTTCAGCGAATTCGTCGACTTCGTGACGACCGAAGACGCCGAGAATGGGACCCTGAACGAACACTGGAGGCCCATCACCGAACTCTGCCATCCCTGCCTGGTCAACTACGACTTGATCAGCAAGTACGAGAGCCTGGTCGAAGACGCGACGGAGGTTTTGGAGCGGATGGGCGCTCCCTGGGTTCGGTAGGAATTTCACGGGCACAAAACCACAATCTCGTCACTCGCGACACCATTTATCGAGCTTCGCTACACCTTTTGCACCTTTTCAGATTTCCCAGCGGGCCGCAAAGCAGCGAGCCGACTTCGAAGAGGCTCGGAAGTTACTACTCGACGCTCACCTTCAAGCAGCTCCAAAAACTGGCGAAATTGTACCAGCTCGATTTCAAGGTGTTCGATTATTCGCTCGAGGAGGTCCTCGGCTTCTCTTTGGCCTGACTGACGTTGGTTACATGAAAGGGAGAAAGTTTTTTTTCCATTGACTTTCATCGATTCGCGGCCTGGTCTTTTCACTCGTATGAGGCTTGAGGTTCGAGTACGGAGATCCGGCTGGCGGGGAAAGTTGCATCAGGCGTCTGGTAACGCCTTCGTTTTCATTTTTTACTTTTGTAATTAGGTAATAGACACGCCACAGGCTGTAATAACTCAAAAGACTCGAGCGCGTGCTGCCTCGTTGGTACTTACGACTCGATACTGCTCAATGTCTGTTAATGCACACGGTACGATTAAATTCGAATTGAATATTAAAAATTAAGTGAGCCGAAAATCAATCTCAGTGAAATATCTTCACTACGCTAATCTTACGTACTATTGTACTATTCGGCAATTGGAAATTATAAATGATCGGCTCAAACGTGCTCAGAAGTATGTTGAATATTGTCAAAAATGTGTCAATACTCATCGAAATTGAGATTAAAATTCGAAGTCAAACAGCGTCTTAGGGTAAATTTCGTATAGAATACTTTGTACGATTGCTCAACAGTTCACATTTGCACAAAGAATATACTCGTTTCACAATATGTTGATGTTAGAAAGGCCCGTACTTAAGCTAGCCGATGTTCTAGGACTAATTGTAACTCTGGTGAATGCATGAAGTTTAATAACAGAGGGGTCTGTAGGTCAAAATTGTTATGTTATATTGTTGTTAAGTGAGGGTTACGAGCTAATTGACTGTGGAGACGAAGGTGAATTTTATTTTACGTCACGCACATTCCCAATTTCATATAGATTGAAACAATCTTTTCGCTTCATTTCGTTTGTATCTCGGTGGATCAAAATGTAATTAGAGGTAAAAAAAACGTCTACCTCTGCTACTTTGGACATGTTACGATAAATTTCAGAATCACACCGTACGATTTATCTTTTCTGTCTCACGTTACACCGGATATTAGTCAAGATATTTTCTCTGGGTTTCATTGATCTACAGTCGGTAGTCATTCATGATTTACAATCAGCTAGTGCCAAACGATCGTTTGTAGAAATTTAAGAAAAAAAGCAAAAATCTAATACATAATGCAGAGTTTGAAAGAGCGAGAAGCAACACGGGGATTAAGTTAGAATTATACCGCGGAACGCGCTCTGAGTATATATAGACAATTTGTCAAAACGATGGAATCTCAAGTCTGCGCATAACTTCGACGGGCGAAAAGAATACTTCGCTAATTTGAGTCGTCCGCGCGAAGAAGGAACGAAGGGGGGGGGGGGGGGGGAAGAAAGCAAGAAACGCGAAGCAGAAAAATATATGAAACAGAACCAAACGCAACTATTTTTACAACATACCGAATACCGAGATCTGAATATTTGCCAATAATTTGGCAGCACAGTGGCGCCGCGAAAATCGCGATTCTACAGTTTCTTTTTTTATTTTTTAATTTTGTTTTCGCTTCAGTTTTTTTTTTTTTTTTTCTCCATACGCATATCATAATCATTGTATCAGCCCGAATTCAACGATCGGTAATCGGATACGTAAATCGATCACGCGTATCGTGCAATATACATACTAATAAACAACCGTGCCATTATTAATGATAGCTATTGATACCATTTTATGACGTACTATGAAAATATACTTACCAATATAATGAGGAAAAAATAAAATACTTAACACGCTCTCTACGCTACCGTAAACACGCAAAGTGATATATACGTATATCTTAATAAAAAAAAATAAAACTGTATGCGTTCAATGGTACATATTTATTAAATATTTTATTTTTTTTTAATTAAGATAACCTTTTATTTATCGCATATACTTGTTATGTAATTTTATAATTGAGTTTATTTGTTCAATTTTTCTCAATCACTAATAAAAATAAATCAATCTG
Source organism: Neodiprion virginianus (assembly GCF_021901495.1). Taxonomy (NCBI): domain Eukaryota; kingdom Metazoa; phylum Arthropoda; class Insecta; order Hymenoptera; family Diprionidae; genus Neodiprion; species Neodiprion virginianus. The sequence continues at coordinate 801,923 of NC_060879.1, read as the reverse complement.
ATCTATGTTACTAAAATACAAAAAAATAAACACCGTATTTCTGACTGATTTATTCTAAATCTCGAAAATCAAGCGCGTCGTAATTTCTACTCGCCTGTAATGACAAACGATCAACCAATCGATCAATCAATTATCAAATAATTACAATTACGTGCACTGACCTGCGGATTACATTCGAATTCAGCGGCCGTGAGCGTATATTCAAGGCGTCTATGTCCTATAAATGTGGTCTCAAGATGGTAGCTTGCAGAGTGCAGCCGATTCTTCGTTTAAAAATACACTGATAACCAATTAGACACGCACATATTACATATTATACGTATTATCTATACACGCACATGCGTCCGTCAATACGTGAAGATATTTACGACCGAGTGAAAGCAGCTGGAGTCTGACAAACCACAGCCAACTACTTGATGCATCGTTTCGTAGCACTTTTCAACGTTATTGGAAGAGATTCGCGTTTAATCGAGTTTGAAGTGCAATCGAAAAATGACGCGCCGGAGATGAGGAAAAAAAATTATTTAATAAGCTTGGATGAATTAATTCAGGAGTTTCCCCAACTCAATGGACAACTTTCTTGCGATGATTACCTACGTCTAAGGTCGCACGTATACTGTATGCGTATAAAGAACTCGATTATGACCAAATTTTCCGTGAAAAAGACGGTACGGGATAACCGTTGCGGTTCTAAAAATTCCAAGAAATTATTGGAGCCAACTGATGTGACAAAAACAAATGGAATGAAAATTGAAAGCAAAGTTGAAAACAGGTTTACACGGCCAAAAAACAGCTAATGTTTACTGTCAGGCTCGCGGTTGAACGGATTTGTATATTTTTGGTGCATAACGTTTGTTGTAAAAGCCCGTCAGTCATACGGTTCAAAGATTTGCGGTAAAAACAGGTAGGTACAGTAATAGTACGGTGGTATTGAAATGGCATAGATAATAGGTTGTGTAACGTTTCGGTCATCGGAATGGATCGTTAGAACTGACCGTTATAAAAATAGTTTCAAATCCCCGTGGTCTGCTTTCGTATCAAAACCCCGCTAATTTTAAACAACCGTTTCAATCATTCCGTGATATCGTAAAACGCGAGGTGAAGAAAAATAATGAAGTATAAATTTGAAGTAAAGTCATACCACAAATCGCGCGCAATACGTAAATCGAGGCTTGCAAAGCTCCGATCATATATCGCGCAGCGTCGTTTTCTTTTTTTCTTCAGGCTGCTAATCGACAAGCATATCATCGTAATGTTGTTTCCGCGCATTGTAAAAAAAATGATGAGAAATATTTGAAATTCAAACCGAGAGCGAAGATCGTCCGATGCTACAAAATGTGTTGACCTTATGCGTGTATATTCGTGTATGCATGTATGCATGTATATACGTGCACATCGTACCTGCGGGGGTGTTTGAAAATATTCTATTTAAGTATTCTTGGCAGGAAATACTAAAAATATATTCACTATGATTATATTTAGCGTTGAAAAGTGGACCGGGATTTCTTGATGCTAATAAAATCACGAATGTCTCATTCTGTGTATATATTCTCTTACGTACATATATACGTCTACGTTCACATGTCGCCGGGTATCAGGTACAAGATAATTATACATGTGTATCGATGCAGAGAGCGATAAAAAAGAAAGCAAGAAACGACGTTGAAAAAAAAAAAAAAATTAGAATCAAACGCGACGCTCATCATGTATGTATCTGTAAGCGTACGATCTCGAGATCAAGAAGCCTCCGCGCCGTATATCACATACACCCGTATATTTGATTTCTCATTTTGTTTTTCCACTTTTTATTTATTAATTTATTTTTACTCAACGTCAAGAAGCCGCCAAGCCAAGCGTCGCCTCGCCTCGCGGCTGGAACTTCGTCGATGCTTCCAAGTATGTATATCCCAGATTCATCGCGGATCCCGCGGGGATCAAGGGAACTTATCTATAAAATATGAATTTATCGAACGAATAGGAGAATCACGCGAGAGAATAGAATAAATTGTACACGTGTCGCGCGAAGCGAGTGTAGAATGAAGAAGAGAAGTAAAAAAATATCGAACATCAGCAATAATTTCCACCGAATTCCAACTCAGCAACATTCATGTAAAATTGGTCATAAAAATTCGGCGCTTTGGTTTATAGGCTTTGAAGATTTTAACTCTCTCGGTGGTTGGTTCTATTTATTTATTTATTTTTTTCTGCAGCCGTGGTACAATTATTAAGAGGTATCTCGATAATTGAGGAATGACAGAAGCCGAAAGTCACAAATACATGAAGACATCGTGCCTACGTTCCGTCCGTCCGTCAGCCTTCAGTCATTCCAGGTTAATGGTGGCTTAATATAACTCCGTTCGGAAAACGGAGACCGAGTGAACGGAGCATGGAGCTTTTCTTCGATTCGGTTCGGTTCGGTTCGGGCCGCGCGGTTCGAGGATCATAACTTTGACGGTCCACCGAGTGGGAGGCGGAGGCGGTCTGTGTTTCGTATTTTGAAAAATACAGCGAGGAGATGAGAGGAGGTGAGAGGATAGGAGAGGCGCGGAGAGGAGAGGAGAGGAAGAGAGAATTCGGACCGCGTCACCGACGGTGGTGGGGATCCAGTTCCAGGAGCTTGCGAGAACCGGGGTTCTCGGCGAGCTTGCGGCCTCCACGAGCCGATCCTGCAGTCGAGCAGAGATACCGTAGTCGAAAAGAAGCCCCCGTCTCAAGGGATCGTGGAGATTGTATTCGGCGTCGAGTCCGTGCGGGGATCACAAACGGTATACCATAACCGCGATATTCCCAACGAGGATCATCAAGACGGCAAATATATACTTTGAGAAAATCAAAGGCTAGCTCCGGACTCGTGTACCAAGGAGAAAAAGAACACGTTCAAGGATCCGCAAACATGCCGCCAGTTTCAGAAACCAGCAACATCCTCACCACCTACCTTATTCTCATTCTGCTGCTCATCTCATTATGGATCCTCTACGCAGGTGTCTTTTAGAACAGACATTCCCACCATGGATTCGCTGGTGAGTACCATTTGATTTCTATAGAAATATTGTAATATGATTGAATTGTTTTCTTTTTGATTGTTTTTTTTTTTTTCATGATTATTGAGATTTTGTTCAAGTCACATGCGATGTTACGTCTTCAGAAAAACACGTAAAAGAATTTTTGCGTTTTCGAAACAACCGTATGCGACGTGTTTCTGAGGAAAAAATAAAATTGATTAGCGTTTTGCCGCTAGGCGTCGTCTGCTCTGCAGATTCTCTCGCTAGAGGAGCAGGTTCGCGGTAAGACCGAGTCGCTGGAACATCGCTTCGTAAGATTTACGGCCTCGCAAATTTTGCCCGTTTTTAATTTCTCTCGATTTGTCTTCTTTTGCGTTGCAGGGTTAACATTATACCTTGAAGCATGGCTGGTCAAAGACATGGGGGCTCCCAGCCAAACGAAACTGAACCGCCACCGGCCCCACCATCCATAAACATCACTAACATCATTCTACTTGATTATTTATGACATAATTTATTATACACATCTATATACATATATTATACATTATATTGTACCCTGTAATTATACTGTTTATCATCGTTGTATATCGTTATTACTGTTATATATCGTTATATTATTATTAATATTATTATACTCTCAATATTTTCTCATTCAACGTTGCTATTATTATTATTATCACTGTTATTATTGTTGTTATAATATTGATGATAATGATTTTTCATCGTTGCCGATATTTATACTATTGTGTACTCGTTTGATATCGTCATCATCATCATCATCATCATCATCATCGTCATCATCATCGTCATCATCATCGTCGTCGTCGTCGTCGTCGTTGTCAAATAAGTTTTATTAATCACATATACATGTGCAATTTATACATAAAAACCAAGTTTGGAATATTGTGAATTGTAAAACAATCAAAAAAATTACAAACGCGCGCGGATACGCGAGGAAAGATTTATTCTTTAATCAACGCAGCTACTGACGAAACAGCAGACAAAATATTTCTTGAAAATGTTACTATGTTATGTTATGGTATTTGTACTCATAGTCGCAAGATTTGATTGCAAAAATTGAAATTTTCATCGTGCTCTTCTTTCTTTCTTTTGATTGATCATTTTACAAGAAATTCAAATAATGCGGCTCAAGGCGAAAAGCATCTTTTCCAAATTCTTCACGCCAACGTTCGTCGATTTTCTCGCTCAATTTTTGCCTCACCAAAATTTAACGCAAGAACCTCAAAACCAACTTCTGATCTGTGAAGATACGAAGAATTGGTATCAGGTTATTTAGAACATAGAATTTTTTTTTGCATGTAACACATATATTTATATACGTACAATAGAGGCTACGTGACTTTTAATGTGGAACGAATAAGCCAGAGATGCGAGACTCTTTATTCCCTCAGCCAAAAACTACAAATTCTTGGATAACAAGACGTTTCATGGTCGTCCATAAATACATAGAGCCTGGATAAATATATACGTGCACCAGTGAATTTCCACCTTTCCGAGAAACTATGCCTTGCAATTATCCGCAAGAGATTCGATACGGTTTTATTTAGGTTCAGCATAAAATTCCAATTACACGCCATTGATTGCAAGAATGAAAGAAAGAAACAAACAAGCAAACAAACAAAAAAAAATTGAACCCAAATCTCCAGCATGTTTTCCTGTTACCTATAAAATTTACTTATTACCATTGTTTATTATAAAGTTCAATTGAGGCTGGGAGAAAATCAAGGTGTAATAAATTTCAAAAAATGTACGTTAAAATTGTCATTCGGATCAGCAGCAATAATATCATTACATCATATATTTACATATCACATATATGTTTAACACGTGTTCCGTAAAATTAATTTTTTTCCCTGTATAAACCGATTTTATTCCCGCAATTTTCATCAGATTGATTATAATCCTTGATCGCTCTGTAATTTTTCAATCAAGATTTCACGTATGTTCAATGAATTTTTTTACAATTTGATCACAATACAACGAAAATAACAATGACACAAAAAAACAGAAAGAAAACCTAGAGATAAAATGTCACAAATATACACATTGTATGTATATCTATATACACATAATTGGTAGGTATATAAGTATGATATGTATGTATGGGTCTTCCCGCATATTCCTGGCTCAAAATAGATGCTGTTTACCGGCTCGGATACGTTGCTACTCTACCACTGCCTCAAGTATTATACGATGATGTCTATAGATATCAGAAGGCATCGAGGTGATCATCGTGCTGTATTTTTACACAACTTTTCCAATAATAGGATGGGATTATCCGAGGTGCCCGGAAAAATGGTAAAGAAAGACAAGGAAGCAAAACAGCGCAGCTGTTATTCGCAGGTACAAAGCATTTAATTGTACTTGGCTATTTACCGATTTTTAACCGAAATTCCAATAACCACACTATTATATGCTGATTTACAACAAATAAATAAGTGATAGGTTAATTCAGTACTGTGATACCCACAGTTGTACCGTTTCTCAGAATACGCATCCAAAACATTAATTCCGTACATTTATGATCAATCGGGACAACTAATTGTCAGAAATTAAAAAACTCCGGGTATTAGCTGAGAAATCTAACGGTAATCTATCGATCGATCGTTTACCATCGATTGATCAAGAAATTTAATTGAGATCACACAATTTCTACCTTGCGAATACATAACGACCGTGAATTATCGAGTAATTGATATAAAACTGCTCCCTCTTTTCACCATGCATTGAAGATTGCAGAATCAGTAGTCTAGACGCGTCAGTATCAGCCGCAGGAAAATCAGTAGCCTAGGGGCGTAGAGGTCGGACACGGAATCAGTGAAGTAGGCGCGCTTCACAGTCTAGCCGGCCGACCGGTAGAATCAGTAGCGTAGATGCGTCAGTGTCAGCCGCAGAAAAATCAGTAGCCTAGGGGTGTAGAGGCAGGACGAGAAATCAGTGAAGCAGGCACGCTCCGACAGTCTTATCGGCCGCCCGGCAGAATCAGTAGTCTAGGCGCGTCAGTATCAGCCGCAGCAAAATCAGTAGCCTAGGGTTGTAGGTAAGAGGAGGGAGGAATCAGTGAAGTGGGCGCGCTCATTGTCAGTTTTGTCCGACCGGCAAGATCAGTGGCCTAGGCGCGTCAACATCGGCGAATCTCGAACCGCGAATTAACTGCATTGAAAATATGATATTCTACAGTCAAATGAACGGTTTTCACTTCTCGTTTTTTCTTGATGCAACAAATACAACCGTTGGCTGAAAATTTTCTTAAATAACACAGATTGAGGTGTATTGTATGCCTGCTTCAATATCGATTAATAATTTTGGTTTTTAATTGTAATATATTGTGTTGAACCTTGTTGAGGAATTTTTAGCTGTGACTTAATATTATAATAACTATTTCGCGTATTACGTGTGTATATTTTTTTCTTTTTATTCCTCTCATTTCTTTTTCCTCACTTTTCTTTGCTGCTCTCGCTAAGTTCACCTTTATACAATATTAAATAATCACATATATTGTATATGTTTTTTCTAATTATTTACAAAAAAATGCAGTAGTATTATATGTACTATTATACTACGCAGGCGCAGGCACGCGCTTCAACAATCTAAAATAAATTGTAAGAAATTATTGAAGTAGTGCAGTATTTACCTTGAAAAAAAAAAAAAAAAAAAACTGTTGTATTATCAAAAATAACAGTAACGACACTATCTATCGAGTAATCTATTTACAAAACTATAATATATACATATCGATATCGAATTATTAATTCAAGCCGCAGACATGAATGATTCTTGCGCAATTTATGACTAATGCCTGTATAAAATAATTGAATAAGCATTAAATTCGTTGCTATTTGTGCAAATTTGTATAAAAAGTAATAGTGACAATCGTATTAATAGTTTGCCGATTGCTTAGAAGGAGCAGAATCTTTTCCTTATTTCTTTGTAGCATCATTTGATCTAAGCTATTGTTATATGTACAGCCTCGTTGGCTTTCCCTTATAACGAATTAGCTAGGGTCAAAAATCTTGAAACAAGGCCAGCTGATCCGGGGGCAAGGGAGGCTGTGATCGCCAGTCCGTTTCCGGATAGTCGTCGAAACAGCTTGGATCGCAGGGGGTCTTGATTCTGGGCCTTATCGGTGGCTGGAGGGCCCGCTTCGGCACCTTGAACAACAGAAACGATCAATTAAATTTGTGCGCACGGGATAAGCGAGATAAAATATCCTGGAACATACGATGATGAAGACACCCTTGTCCCGAATTTACTAACAAGTCAAATCCGACTGGGGATAGCAATAAACGAGATTGGCGCGAGGAGGATGAGAAGTCAAAGAGGATCAGTTCATGGAATTTGTTTATACGACCGAAGTACGAAAAGCCCTCCATACAAGAGAAAAGAACGGGCACGTAAAATTTTTTTCTCGTCTAGCTGTAACCGCAAGTCGGTACAAACAATTTCTCGACAACCCTCAGCTTACAGACATTACAAAGCAATTTATTTAAAAACTTTTCAAAGGTTAGTTAGTAAGCCTTGATTGACGGATTCCCAGACAGCACGTAACTCAAAGTCGTGAAAAATACCTCTGAAGGATGTCTTGTGCTCCATTTTCTGACCTCTATAAGGCCCCAAGGACATCTTTTAGGCATAAAGATATCTTTTAAGCGTAAGAAAATGGCGCATAAGACATCCTGCAGACGTCTTAATGACGAGTTTAAGTTTTGTGCAGTCTGGGTTTCTGTTTGTGTTTAACAGAGTTTGACAGGTCGTACGAAATCCGAAAATTTTTATTGAACAAGTAACCGCCGAATTACCAGTGGCCACTCGACGAGCTTGAACCAGCGATGTCGCTTGACGTCTTCGGCGCCCTGTCGCATGTTACCGAGCCTCTTGGTCCTGTCGGCTACGAGTAACTTCTTGACGAGGTCCTTGGCTATGGGGTCCATGTGCTTGGGCCACTCGATGCGGCCGCCGAGTATCTTCTCGTAAATACCGAAAGGGTTGTCGTCGAAGAAGGGCGGGAACCCGGCGAGCATTTCGTATATCAGAACACCGAGGGCCCACCAGTCAACGGCCTTGTTGTGTCCCTTGCTCTGGATTATCTCAGGGGCGAGGTACTCCGGGGTTCCGCAGAGCGTCCACGTCCTGAAGATCGAGTTCAACAGGGTGTGTAAGTAGCGAACAGTCGATCCTCTCACACCTGTCATACCTCTTCACCCACTACCCAATGATTATATACCAAAGTAAAGTCGATTCACCTGTCCGTCAGCTTCTTCGAGAACCCGAAGTCCGTGATCTTGAGATGACCCTGCCCGTCCAGCAGCAGATTCTCCGGCTTCAGGTCCCTGTAGACGATGTGCTTCGCGTGGAGGTACTCGAGGGCGCAGACTATCTCCGCCGCGTAGAAGCAACTCGTCGGTCCTGGAAACCGGCCCGCCGATCTCAGGTACGAGAAAAGCTCACCCCCGGCAACGAACTCCAGCACCATGTAGACCCTCGCCTCGTCCCTTCCGCTCCAGAGCCTGAAATTTGAGGGATTGATGACTTGGTCTAAAATCTAGGTCAAAACCCACACTCACATGTTCACCACGAACGGGTGTTTCACCTCCTTTAACACCGAGATTTCGTTCCTGACGTGCTCGACCTGCTTCAGTCTGATAACGTCCACCATTGCCAGTACCTTCAGGGCCAGCGGTCTTCCCTGATGTCTGCACAGCACGACTCGACCGAAGGTCCCGGTGCCTGAAAGGGCGAAAAACTGTTGAAGGACGATTTCTGAAAGTGCTTCCGAACCGAACGGTATAAGCGAAGAAAGGATTGCAGCTAATGGGCAATTTTCATCGAGTGTTGACGTCAGTTGGCTCTGTTCTGTTAATTTGCAATTTCCAGTAAATCCTCTGCGACTGTCGGGTCAGTCCTACGCGGTGTCGACGGGTGTTATAAATACCGAAAACTTTTGGCAGCCTCAAGACTGGCGTAGTTATACGTGTTTTGTCTAGTTGATGGCTGATCCGGCGATATCCTGGTGAACGCGTTTGCTCGCTTTTGGCAATGATATATTTTCGGCAAATTATATAACACCAACTGAGAATATACGGTATCAGACGTTGCGGTTCGACATCTCATTCAATCCCGAGCACCGATAAAAACGCTCGATAAACAGAGAAGCATTAGCATAAATAAATATCCAACCAAGTTGAAAGGCTAATCGGCCAAAAACTAAGCTCCGTGCCTTTTTTCTTTCCCATTTACGCAGACGTGCCTATTTCAAAAAGGCATATTATCCCCCGACGTGTACGATATAAACATATTCCTGCACGATCTACGACGTTCATACCCGATTCCTAATTCCGTCCACCAAGCCCAAGGCGGATGATGAGGATCAGTTTGTGCGACAGGTGTCCCAGCCGCAGACGTCTTCCTAGAGTCCGGGGGCGTCTGTGCGTCATTTGAGACGAAGACGTTTGTCACCTGTCAGAGATTCGGCACGACGGGATATTTAGGGGCTTGATGTAACACGCGGACTCCGAGAGAAACAGGCGATCAATTTTCAGACCAAATGATAAATTCGCTACACACTTTTCCACTCTCCTCGCGCCGGATTCGCCCGGGCGAATTTCGATCGTCTCTACGCTCCGTGTTTTCGATCTTCAAAGGATTCGATTGATTTACACCTCGTGATTCAGAATTATGCTTTTTTCGTCCATCGTTGTTACAGCTGTGCACCTGCGCGATTGCGAAAATACACGACTTCGCACCGACGTGGGATTTTAGAAACGTACGATCGTTTATAGATCCGCGGAATTCGATTTCATAATTGATCGTGGACTTGTTGTGCACGATCTATGCGATTTTGTATCGAATTAACTAAGATCGTACTGCAGTAATTCTGGTTTATGCTTCTGTAGAAATATTATTCAAGCTTACGTTTGGAAAATCTTGATCAAGTCACTGCAGGATAGCTTGAAAAATTCAATAAAAATTGCCGCGCGATACATCTCCTACGGGAAAACACAGACGCCAATTAAATTCTACACCTGTCGGTAGTAAATTTAACTAAACGGCGTGAATACTTTGCGTATCACGACTAGGTAATAGTGATTGAATAAATTTTAATCGGAAAATTCTTCCGACGACCCATAGCTCTGCAAGTTCCGAATCTACAATTGCCCGCATTTTATATCCTAACTTTTTAACGACGCGGCGACGTTGAGAAATCAACTTGCGTACTTAATTACGCGCGGTGATACTTTGCCCAATAATGATAATGTATTATACCTCACGAAGTGCGCAACACAGTTACTGAATCGTCTATTTCGTTGAGTACATAAGTCGTTGTAAGTATAAGTGAACACCAGCGGTCATATAACTTTCTGAAAAGGAAAAAAAGGGGACAGAAGTAGAGGGGAAAGATGATGTTAGAGTCCGAATAAATGAAAGAAACGAAACAAAGTAAGTTTGATTGAAAGGTGTTGGCAAACAGTGAGATCGGGGGTTTCACTGTTTTTGTTTATACACAAATACACACACATGCATAACAGGTGCGTGTACAGACTACCTACCATCGTTATAAATATTTGCACTCTGGTTTCGTGTAGGTACACGCGGATCAGGCGACGAGGTGATTAGTGTAATTTGGCGAAAAAAGGGTAGGAAAAAATGAAGATGATCAAACCGCGCGTTCCGCTATCAATCAAAATCCTCCGTTCGTATCGTATATAAGCCTTACTATTAACCGAGTTAAATATAACGCAGTGGCCTCACGCACGTCTCTCCAGTGGCCCACTTGCTCACCACTTGCTTTCTCGATTCTCTCCTCTCCTCCTCCTCCTCCTCCTCCTCCTCCTCGGAGATCAGTTAACCCGTCAAGCCGGACGATAAGGCGACACGAAAGCGTAACCAAAGCGAGAAAAAGCCGTAAAAGGAAACTCGCATAGGACGGACTCACCGATCGTCTTGACCATCTCCAGGTCGTCGACGTCGTACTGCACTTGGTCGTCCTGGGAGCTTTCGTCCTCGGAGGTGCAGGCCTCGCCGGACATGGCGTCCCGTTTATCCTCCCCGAATTTCTGTACCATGTAATCGGCCAGCTCGGCCTCGGCGCTGTTCGAGGCGCAGGACGCGGACTGCAGGACTTCGGGGGCCGTCCAGCAGGACGATCGTCCTGCGGGAATGCACCGGGCGACTGGCATCCAAGCTTCACTGATCCCGGAGATTCGATCCGCGAGACTTTGAAACGGAGAGGCGCGGACACTTTTGCTGAGGCTGGATGGAGGCGAACTGGGCCCAACGGCGGTGGGTGAAACTGTCAGCCAGCCTGACGGCGCGAAGAAAGTTGCCGAGCGGCTTCCACCGGGAGTCGGGTACGAGGCATCGAGATTCTGGAGACGGGGAGCAGCAGCAGTCTGCCGAGTCTACGGGGAGGGGGGAGGGAAGGAGTCAGGAAAGTGGCTCGCCGCCTCATGCAGCTGGCCAATCGCCAAATCCGAAATAAGCCAAACAGTCCAAGTACCACCAGCGCGTCTTACACGAACCGAGAGACCGCTCTGGCTGCTCGATCCGTCTGCACTTCCTGGACTTGCCCCGAAACCCGCCGACAGGGACAAACGAGGTGGAAGCTGTTCGACGAATTTTAAGAAAAAGAACAACGACGCGTTCAGGCTTCCCCGCAACGTCTGCCGATCCAAGCGACGAAGGGTCTGGTCTTTTTCACGTTCCGTTGCACCTTGAAAGCTCGTCAAAATTCGGGAATCGACTAGCCATTGGGAGTTTTTTGAATCGCGTATCCGAAAGACGTACAGGCCAAGTTAGTCACGTCTATCAATAGACTGCCCCGTCCTAGCAATCGTCCGACGATATGGAAGCTGGGATCCTAGACTCGCGGATGATCACGGTTCACAATTATGGAATACTGATTCAACCGGAGAGTAAATTGAAATTTCTAAAAATTAGGTGCACGCAGAGAGCACCGCCTACCCAACCGATGAATCTTTCGTCTATATATAAATACTTGACTCCAGAAGTCTAGGGAAGAAACGGTATGAACAACGTCGACGATTTTGTACCGTTACTTATGGGAATCATCCCAGAAGCGTGGTGAGAGCTAAGAATAACTCAGGAATAAACAAAGTCCATCAGTTTTGAAATGTCCTAGAATTCGCAACTACGAAAATATTGTTATCGTTGTGGATTCATCTTCCAGTGATAAAAATTCGCTGAATACACGAATTTCCAGAAGAATCCGCAGATATTGATCAGGCGTTATTATCTGTTTGTTTGGCGAGCGGCTATCAGAAGCAGCCAGAGCTCACTTCGTGAGTCACCTTCGATCGGAGAAACATCTGGACCGCACGCGTTAACGCATTAACGATTAACAGATTTTTTTATATTCCCCATTAAACGCAGAGTCCATAACTCTAAAGCCGGAGTGTCGGATGGTTGATTTATTCCATGGGCCACCCGCGCGAAATTTTATCTTCGGACGTTTTTAACCGCCACTTTTGAAACGTTGCGAAACCGCATCACGCGATGCCTACTTCAGTCGCCGTCTGACTCTTGACGCCGGTTTGCTTCCGTGAGATAAAGTTCGATCTGGGTCAAGACGTTATCACGTCTAGAGTAGTGTGATTTTTTCATCTATCCCCTGTTTTTGAGGCCTCTCAGGCCGCTGATGATAGTATGTGAAGCTATATTTGCGATTGGCGAAAAATTATAGCTTCCTCTAAATATGACGCGTGGCCTATGTATAAAGCGTAACTAGAAGCCGCGATCAAGCCGGTGCTTGCATGTTTCCGACAAAAATAAATTATTACTCCGTATACCAAAACAACATGCGCTAACCACCCGAGAATTGGCAAAACACCCGTCTCAGCTCGAAAGGTTCGAATTTGATTACTCGATGCAGGCCTGCAGGTAGTAAATCAAAATAGAGCTTCCTCGGCTCTACATTTTCACGCAATGAACATAATCCCGACATCGCTCGAGATCTATACAATCAATAATAATTGTCCGCTGTGTGACAGCCGAACCATATTTCGTTCCTCGTCTTATCAGTTGGGTACTGACGTTATATCGCGATTCTGTAACTCAAATTGCGATTACGATGTACATATCTATAATGTACGAAGGCGAAGCCGCTTAATCAGATACCAAAAAACCTTCGGACGTACACAGTCATGCGTCCATCGCCAATGTACCTGGTGCCGCTTCTCTTCCTCGGAGTTTTATTCTCCACCACCGTCAATGGTAATAACGCGGCATAATCAGTGACAGTGAGACGCTCGATGATTCGGTTTAAAAAAAAAAAAAAAAAATTAAAAAATAAAAAAACTGCATTGACGAAGATGTTTTTGTCGCAGGAGCCGCAGTGCCTGACGGAAGAGTCGTCGGTGGTGAGGCAGCATCCGTCAGCGAGTTGCCCTGGCAGGTTTCCCTGCGGAGGAATCTCGGGCAGCACTTTTGCGGCGGATCCTTAATATCGACGACCAAGGTAAGAAAAACCGCGCAACGCGAGCAGGCATACAAGGTCGTTTCTTCGTACAGATCTCGATACCGACATCGTCGACAAATGTCTTATACGTCCACTAACGCATCTTTTCGTCAACGTTTACATTATATCCTTTATTCAGGTGCTGACGGCGGCTCACTGCGTCGATTCTTACGACGCTACCGACGTCCACGTTGTAACCGGCAGTCTTAGCCTGGCGGAAGGTGGCGAGTATCACGCGGTCTCGAAGATCGTTTACCACGAGAACTACCTCGATGGATCGGTCTACTCTTGGCAGTACGACGTGGCCATTCTAACGGTGAGTGAACTGCCGTCATCTAAGATGACGGGGTTCTGATGCGTAGAGTCCTTTCCAGCTCGCCACTCCGGCGGAAATCTCCGAAACTCAGGCCCCGATCGCCGTCAGCACGACGATCATACCGGGCGATACGCCGGCCGTAGCAAGCGGATGGGGGATCTTCCTCTACCCGTCTTACGCGCTTCCAACCGCTCTGCAGAGGTTCAATTTGACGGTGCTTTCCAACTCGGACTGCCAGAACTATCACACCTTGACTATATACGACAGCCACATTTGCGCGATGTCGGAGTACGGCCAGGGCGTCTGCAGCGTGAGTACTAATTGCGTACTACCGTTAATTCGTCGACAAGTCGATACGAAAACTGAGTTACGAACTTGTTCGAAACAGGGTGACAGCGGCGGCCCCCTTGTCGTTGACGGCGAGGTAGTCGGCATCGCGTCGTGGGTTATGCCATGTGGAATCGGATACCCGGACGTCTACACCAGGGTCGCCTCTTACGCCGATTGGATTGAAGAAAACACCGCTGACGACGAGGGCTAGGCTATATATATATACTAAATGTATAAATTCGTTGACAATATCTATCTATTTGTTTAAAAATATCTAGTGCCTCATTTTTTATAAAAAAAAAATTATCCTGTTCTTCTTCTTATTCGCTGCATTTCCAAGTCTTTTCTCCTCGAGAGGTGAACCCCACGACAGTGCGATTGGCCACCCGAGTCCTCCGCATGATACACGATTTACTTGAAACAGTCACCGGGTACCTATTGTACTCCCAAAAATGATACCCACAGGAAAATACCGTCGGTATTTTATACACGCTGAACATTGAAAAGTCTGAGGATCAGAAGACGGGCTTGACAAGCGACTGGATTACTCTTTGATGGCCTAATTCTGTCTTTCAAATTAAACCGGGTCACGTGTATAATCGAACCGTCTGAGTACACTCAGGCAGTGAAAAACGCCCCGATATCTGCTTACCGCTGACGATTGGAGTGTGCGATGGTTGAAGTGCCCTGACAGTATCCCAACATCCTCGATAAGCCCTTATCAGGCTTATCGGTCTGCAAGGAACTCCGATCACGGTATATAACAAGACACCAACCCCACGATACCAAAACCTCTCGACGAACGGCCGTGATAATGGGTGTTCAGCTGCCGTTCTTCCTGCTCGTCCTGGTTGCCGGAGTCTCGACATCCGCAATCCATGGTTGGATATAATCAGAGCTCTCGCTCAGCGAATGACGATGCAAAACTTCGGCGTTAATCTTACCGAATTCTTTTCCAGATCCCGAAACCAGGATCGTCGGTGGCGCGGAGGCAGTGCTCAGTGAATTTCCGTGGCAAGTTTCCCTGCGACGGCTGTTGGGTCGTCATTTCTGTGGAGGAGCTTTGATATCGACGACCAAGGTTCGGCCTGATTTTTCTCCCCAATCTGAAATGTGAGCCCTGTGAAACGAACCACTTCGTTTCAGGTACTGACCGCCGCTCACTGCGTCGATTCCCGAACGGCCGATGAAGTGAACGTCGTCACGGGGACGATCAGCCTGGCTCGGGGCGGCCAATACCACGGAGTTACCCACATCGTCTACCACGAAAACTACGTTGAGGGTTCGGAATACTCCTGGCGATACGACATAGCGATTCTCACGGTAAGAAGGACCAGCTCGTAGTTTTTCTCGCGAAGAATTAACCGGTCTTTGATCCTCAGCTGGCCACTGAAGCGACGGTTTCCGAGACCCAGTACCCGGTGAACATCGGGACGACGCAGATCGCCGGAAACACCTCGGCTATCACCAGCGGATGGGGAAGGACGGTTTATCCCGGAGTCGCACTTCCGACGATCCTCCAAAAGTTCAACCTCACCGTTCTATCCAACGAGGATTGCCAGGATTATCACACTCTGACGATATACGACGACCACATCTGCGCCATGTCCGAGTACGGTCAAGGCGTCTGCAGTGTAAGTACACGATGAAAACGAACACGATTCGCGATCGTCGAAGCTGCTCTTCCGATGGTTCGATTCAATGTCCTGATCTTTCTATTCAAAGGGTGACAGCGGTGGAGCTCTGGTCGTTGACGGAGCCGTCGTCGGCATAACTTCCTGGGTGAGACCCTGCGGCATCGGATATCCCGACGTTTACACGAGGGTTTCGTCCTACGCCGACTGGATCGAGGCGCACATAAACGACGCGTGATAGACAGCCGCGTGTGCTTGAATCTTCGGGAAAGCTCGAGAGATACCGAAAATGGTTTAGATCGTTCCAGACCAAACATAGCTACTATAATATTTTCAAAATTGTTAAAAGAAACAGAAGACCAAGCTACTTAAATTGTACTCAAAGCAAAGATACGCCGCGAGTGCTATCATCGTTTATCATCAATAATAGTAAATATATCATGTATAAGACTATTTAATGGATTACCGTAACATAAAATTGACCGTCCCGTTCGAGACCGATTAGATACCTATTGCAGAGACAGTCTGTTATACGGTATCTCGATGATTTATTACATTAGCGAATTTCAGTTGTCACTCTTAGTGGTCTCCTAATATCAAAATTGCGAAATACTGAATAGAAAATCCCAATGATTCGTCTATTAACCGCTTATCATCGATGTTGAAACGCGAGGTCTGCTCGTGAATAATCGTCATCACAATCGACTCAAGTCATCGGATGAAAAAAGTCTGCGTTTATGATGGATGGACATTTAATTCCGAGCTTATTTAATTCATATACAGCAATAGAAAATAACTTGAAGATTGGTTAATAACCTGCGGTAAGCAAATTCTGACACAGTTCTCATGCTCGCTGAATTGAGCGCGATAAGAGGAAAGGTATATAATTTATTTCCTCAAAATTTGTTACACAACAGACAATATCGGTCGCTGTCCGCGGTCCGATGTTGTTCGCTAATTAGAAGATACGCATTATCGTAATACGCGAACCTAGACAGTCGAAATGTGAATCGGTTAAAATGCCTTCGTTGGGATTAAATCAAAAGCTGATAACGGCGGGGCCGGACTTTGCCCATCATCAAAACACGACCCTACGTCTCTAGGTCAAAATGCAGCCCGGTCTCCTGGTCCTTCGCGACTTCCGTATTGTAGACGATGGCACCGATCCAACTGAGGTAGCTGTAGACCCTCGTATAGACGTCGGGGACTCCGTTAGCGCAGGGATTTCCCCAGGAGACGATGCCGACGACTTGGTCGTTGTACACGAGAGGACTACCACTGTCGCCCTGAAATCGTGCACGTGGATATGGCAGTCAGCACACTCGACGTAGGTACCAATCATTATACTCACGTTGCAGACGTCGACTCCGTACTCCTTGATCCCGCATACGTGGTCGTCGTAGATCGTCAAGCTCCAGTAACTCTGGCACTCGGTCGTGTTTATCAACATCAGGCTCATCTTTTGGAGAGCGGTGGGCAGCGAACTGCTTGGATAGAGGACTCGGCCCCAGCCCGAAACAACGGCCTCAGCACCGACGGGTGGGTCCTCGGTGGCCAGGGCGATGGGCCGCTGGACATCGGACTCCGTGATCGCGGCCTGGAGCTGAGAGGTTTGCGATTACTGGTACTGTGCAACGACGTCGAGACGTTCGTCAGCGTGTCTTACCGTCAGGACGGAGACGTCGTAGCGATAGGAATCCGAGCTTCGTAGCTAGAGTGCCACGTTATATTCTTGACCGCGTGGGTCTCGCCACCGCTTGCCAAACTGAAAATATATATGCATAACCACGCTGCGTTATTATTCCTGGAAGCAGTACAAACGCGATTGGCGGCAGCTGTCATCCGATGACGACAACGCCTCGAAGCCAACTGCACAAAACTGACGGCAAAAATAGCGGCGCACATCTGCGAGATCGTCTCGGTCTCACCTGGTGGTCCCCGTTATCACGGTTATCGCGTCGATCTCCTTGGTCACCATGCAGTGCGCGGCGGTCAGGACGTGTTGCAGGGATATCAGGCTTCCCCCGCAAAAGTGACGACCGGAATTCCTGAGGGACACTTGCCACGGGAATTCACCATCGGCTGCCGCCTCACCGCCAACGATTCGCTCCAGGTTCCACCCTGGGAAAATCGAATTTCGAGGGTTGTAGAAAAGAATCTTAGAATCATCCCTTAATCACTTATCAACTCACCTCGTGTTCCGCTCGACAGTGAAAAGAGAACGAGAACCACTAGCGCTAGTCTCGTCATTTTTCGGACACCCGTGACTACGCAGATTCTTGGAACGAACGGTGTGGAATTCGATTGGCACAGATCGATCAACCGCTCTTGACATTGGCGAGTCTACAGCGACGTACTCTCTTATTTATAAGTTTTCGCCGAAGAGTTTTAAGATCTTATCTGACAATCGGAGGAGGATTAATTGGCCTCACCTAATCCAGAAGGCCTCACCTGTATCTCAACGGTTTGAATTCCGCCACGGGCGCATTCATGGTCAACAAGGTATCAAAACAATAAACAATATCAACGATTCTTTTCAAGAAAATTTAAAAAACATAATTCTTTATTTATATTTATTTCACCCTATTGAGCAGAAAAAAATTTCCTGACAGCGAAGCACGCGAAGAATATCGTCATCGCGTGGTTAGCATCTCTCAGCGAAGGTTGGTGGCTCGTCGACTCTTCAACCGTCGGTGTCTCGAGCTCCGTGTTGTGAACGTACCATCCGATCCAGTAGAGGTAATAATAAACTCGCGTGTAGACGTCCGGATATCCCCAGCCGCAGGGATTCGCCCAGGAAACGATGCCGACGACCTGGTTGTTGTAGACCAGAGCGCCGCCGCTGTCACCCTGCGTGACATCGTGCACAGTGCCGTTACATGTGGTAACGTAACTCCATATCTCGTTAAACTTCTCAAATTCATCACTTTATGCCAATCGTATTTCCACCTGAAGACTTACGTGACAGACGCCTGAACTGGACGTTTGGGCCCCGCAGAGATGGTCGACGTTTATCGACGTGTTTCCCCACTGTGTCTGACAAACGGTCTGGTTCAGTATCGTCGTGTTCAACTTCTGCAGGTCCGTCGGCAGCACACCACTTTCCGGCAACGTCCTTCCCCATCCTGAAGTCACTGCCACCGCTCCCACGGGAACGTCTTCTATCGCCAAGGCGATCGACCGGACGGACTCCGACTCCACGACCGCTTCACTCAGCTGGAACAAAGTCAAACGTGTTTGTATTCGTACTGTCGAGTTAAATTACTGGTATATTTTCCGCGAGGGAACTAATGCATGGTCCATGAGACCAACGGACGGAAGCCAGAAACGCAACTAATCGTGAGGAAGTGGGAAAAGGCTTGAAGCCGTTGGCATTTTAACCCTCGGAGTCTCGGGTTCTTAGGACCATTATCCAAAATGACCGATAAAAGGAGAAAAGGACTTACGACGAGCACAGCGACGTCCTGGACATGATAGGCTGGTTCAGGACTGGAGTACTGAGAGTGAATGTAAATGGTTCTAACCCCACGTGTCACACCGCCGCTTACCAGGCTGCGGGAGAAGTGAACGACAACGTTAATGAAAAACGAATTTCAAAAAGGGTGGTGAACTATTTCACCTGTTGGATCCAGCCACGACGTTCAACTCCGTGATATTGATACCGCTGACGCAGTGGGCGGCGGTAAGAACGTGCTGAACTGAGACCAGTGATCCTGAGCAAATGTGACCTCCGGGAACCCTGAGCGAGACATGCCAGGGGAATTCATTAACTTCGGCAATTTCCCCACCGACGATTCTCCCGGAGATAGATGCTAGAAAATTGGACCGTTGATTTCGCTTAGTGACTACAAGTTTACGAAACACGGTTCTTACCCTGAACCGAGAATCCGGAAAGCAGGCAGAGGGCAAGAAGGAAGAGACTCAGCGCCATGTTTCGAAAAAATCGATCCGACTACTTATCAGTTAGCCGACGATCACTCCCAAGTTTGGACTTCCAAAGGGAAATCTGGCCACCGCTGCTTTATAGACTTCCGCGGCTAATTCGAAACGGCGTAAAATCGCGATCTTATCTCATTATCGGTTCAGGATTACAGACGCATTATCCCCGATGACAGGGGCTATCCGTCATGGGACAGACTGAGGATGAAGGATCACTACACGCGACGATTACGCTCATCTCGTCCGCAAGCCAAGGCCATCGGGAATATTTCGGTTCCCACCATCCATGTCGGTTCCGCTGGCGAGATGGTCCCACGGGCGTTTCCGGAACGCTGCTTGCAACGGCGTTTCCGGTGCCCCTGTGAAGCCCACACTGGTTAACATGGAAAAATTGATCGCTAGCTCGCTATCACCAGCTGCCGCCGTCGAATCATGACGAAAGTACGTTGCCCCGCCATCATAACTGTTTCTCCCGCGCTCCAATTGCTCGCTACAGAGTCAGAGCTCATTTCTGCAATCCCTGCAATCCCGCCGCATTGTCTTCGCCGGCTTGAATTGCGGCCTATCCAATAATTCTCGGCTTTTATACCGTTCTGGGAATTGCGTCGTTAATTCCCTCTCTCTCTCTCTCTCCCTCTCTCACTGTCTGCTGTGTCGGGCATTGAATGGGATTCGAAAAGTCTCGCGAACAGGGCTGAAAACATTGTATCCGTCGATCAGCAATGCGGAAGTGTCGTGTATACTTTCAATAATCAATTTAATCTCACTAAAGACATTTACGACCCTTGAAACCAGGCCTCGTGCTCTCGATTAAATTCCGAAGCAATTACGGAACTGCACCGTGCAGCTTCGATGCTTCTGAGACGGTAATGAATTTTCTCAAACTGTGCGTCGGCCGTACTTGCTCCTTAATTTCGCATGAATGAGAATCGAATTAGCAATGCATGGAATCGAGTTACAATTTTATGTCCAATATAATCGCGTCGTAAATATCGAAATTCGAAAATCCGTCGTTCCGCAGAGCGTGATTGCCGTCTTGGCCGGCTGCCTGTTGCGGGGGAAACAGAGCGGCATGTGCAGGTGTTTTACGCAAAAGCGTGTAGCCGGTGGTCTGGATGTGTAGGAGAGCGAGCGCCAGCCACGCACTTGCCTGCAACCTGACTACAGACCGGAAGCGGCTTTCTGGCCTGACGGCCACGAACAATGAAACCGCGATACCAGCTTCGGCTACCCGAATACCCCGAACATCCGAGTCCCCGTCGCTTTTCCATTATCCGCGTTCATCCGTGCAGATGACCAGGATTCCCCACGGAAACGTGACGGATGCCCTGTAATCATTGGAGGTTTTTTTGTTTTTATTTTCTACTTTTTGTCCTTTTTTTCATTTTTTCGGTAACAATCTTTCTCAACAGTCGTCAGTCATGATCCCAAATACGTACCTTTATACCTATCGCAACTTGTATCACTCAATACCGATATCAAGCAGTATGCAGTTATACCGAACCTTGTGCACAACCAGAGTCGTATGACTGAAAAATCATAACGAAACGATTGCTTACGAAGGTGAAAAAAATCAGAGGCAATTGGCACCTACAATAATCATTGATGTGAGTGTAAGTAGATTTGATAAATCGTTTCATTCGTCACGCCTTGGGTTATGGATGTAATTAATACAGAGTTCGGAGAGAGAAACTTCCTCTTCTCTCTGCAGGTCGCGCGGGAGAAGCTGTCTCGGTTTTCCTCTCTCCGTCTGTTTCTCTCTCTCCCTCTCCCTCTCCCTCTCTCTCTCTCTATCTGGCGGTATTCAAGAGAGTGCGACGAAGAAAGGAGACTCTGGCACCGCATGATTCCGTGAGATATAATCTGAGGTGCGTGAGAAGCTCACGTGAAGAAGGAGATGGTATAAGAATAAGAGAGGATGAGCACATAGAGGCTGCAGACACGGTTGTGTACCTGCACGTGGTTTCTCCGAAGAAGGGAACGTTGAACCTTGGCGCGTAATCGTCGCGTAAAAGTCTGTAGGTACAACGATCATAACGAGAACTCTGAGTGGCGATTTTGTCAAGTATACCGCAGCCGTGACTCGAAGATCGGTGCCGACCATCTAATTCCGTTCCTCATCGCGAGTTTCGTATCCTCTGTCCTCCTCCGAAGCGAGATTCTCCGCGCATACAAAAATTGCGCAACACAGCTCTAAAGTTCCCGATTCCATCCGTTGTCACTCCTCTCTCTTTCTCTCGTTCAAGGTGTCTCTCCCGGTCTCTATCTATCTCTCTGTTTCTCTCTCTCTCTCTCTCTCTCTCACTCTCTCACTCTCTCTCTCTCTCTCTCTCTCAATCTCTCACTCTCTCTCTCTCTCTCTCCTTCCCTCCGTCTATATGTCTATATCTCTGATTACCGCAGCGCCGAGCGTGACAATAATTTGTCTCAGTTCCCACACCGCGCGACTTTGAAAGCTGCCAACATTTCGTCTTGCCTTGTAACGTAGACGCGTACATGTCGTACCCACACAGGTACAAGTCGAGAGAGAAGGTCCTTCGGTGTGCGCGCGGGTCGTTCAACCCTAGAGTATCCTTCGCGGTTTAATTTCCCAAACCCCTTCCCCTGCAGGTCGCGGGACGAGCGGCGTTCTTATACCGCGATAAATCGAAAATCCTCCGCGAGGATTACTTCCCATATTTATCACGTCCTTATCTATCACCCGCCATCTATCTCATTATCGCTCTCTATGATTCCAGAATTATATACGCACTCGTCTGACTCCTCCGGCTCTCCTGATCGACATCCTCCAAACATCGCGAGACGAACAGTTGGGCCGGACGCTGTACATGACACGGGAACTCCACGGGCTCGTTCTATAATATACCCCGTGAATTCTTCCAGTGCCATTAACAGAGTCCAAGCTTCAAATCTCCGGGCTCTCTTCTCTATTCCTTGCTGCACTGTGAACCGTGAACGTGGACTCCAACCTCTAAGACACTTCATGGAGTCTCGGTACTGGTCAGAGATGGTTACCGAGGATAGCGATGGCCATAGGTGGATACCGAGATACGCTTGGTAACGGTATAACTATTGCTGTTAAGAGTTTGGCCGGTAACCGTCGCGAGTGCAACGTGAACGTCGAATTTGGACCGAGTGTTGGCGACGTTAGATTGATCGGCGGAAAAAAAGTCGAATGAATATCAAGAATGACGTGAAGCCGACGAGTTTTATGAAAAACACTGTCCAACCAGTAATCGAAATACGTCGAGTTTACGAAGGTGGATGGATATTTTATACGACGGTATATACGATTGACTTGTGTAACGAGTATAATCGCGAGTAAACTCTTATAGTGCGACGTCGGGTCGGTCTCAACAGTCTGAAGAGAGCCGATCGGGTAACCGAACCGAACCGGTTGCTGGCAGTGACGTGAGCCTACTAAAGCTGCACGGAGGCAGCCGGCGCAGGTTAACTCGAGGCAACCTGCGATCGCAGGACAGTCGGGCAGCCAGGCAGAAATGATAGAGAGAGAGAGAGAGGGAGAGAGAGAGAGAGAGAGAGAAGGAGAAAGAAAGAACGTTACCAAGAGGTGGGGGGGGGGGGGGGGGAGGGGGAGTGAAAAAACAGAGAAGAAGGTAAAGGAGAGGTGGCGAGTGAGAGGGAGAAAGGAACAGCGAACCGAGAGCCGTGAGCCGTGACTCACTCGGAGTCAGGAATCGGCGGACTGACTGGCAGTCCTCGACTGGTGGGTGGATATCGGATTCATTAAGTACCCCAAAGCTGACTGAATGAGAAGAGAAGACGAGGTCCGTCCATGGTCTTCCGATCAGGTATGGACCGCAGACGGTGCGGCGTGTGATATTTCGTGGAGAGGAGCCGCACGCGCCTTTGGTGGTACCTATCGCTATACAATGTACGTAGGTACCTGTAGGTTGGTGTGTTGTGCTCCCCGCGTTACCAGGTGTAGGTGTATCGCACAGGCACTTGCATACACCTACATACCATTATAGTAGGTATATCTCGGCGGGCAGCGGAGCGTGACTTTTCACGTGGAGACGCGAACGGTTCGACACGCGAGCAGGGGAGAGGTATGCTCGGTGCACCGCGACCATCCAAGTTGTACATCGTTTTGCGCACACGTACCTACACTCTCGGCATAATAAAAGTCGGAACCTTAAGGCATACGTCGAGCAACATCGAGTTGCGTCTACCGTCCACTGCATTCTGGGAGACCGCGGAGACCGAGATTCGAAGATTCGCCACGTCTATCTGTGATGATGCTACCATCATCTAGCTATATCATGCTAGCGGGGACCGTTCGTAGAAACTTGGGATCGAAGCGAACTGGTACCCGAGACATGGTCAGGGATGCATGGTCTAGGTTCTCCTAGGATCCGATTGACTCGGTGGTTTGATATTTTCATACCGTCGGTTGCCAGCAGGCGAACTTGACATGGGCTCAAGGACAGCTAGCGCATATCTAACCGACCGTGACATTGTTGAGTAAGGAATGGTAAGTGGGATTATGAAGAGATTTGCAAATAACGTTGCAGGGACCGGTTCTAGATGAAAAGGGTAGTTTGGCCGGGGTTTCGTAAGACCTGTTGGTCAAGAATGCTGCAGTTGGGAGGAAGGCGCGAGTACAAGTAATGATAAGTGAAGCGTGATTTGAAAGCCCAGCAGCGTTGATGGGAACTGCAGCGGCGGCAGCGATTGTTACCTACGGTATCGAGTAATAGAGAAGAGAGAAAAATCTAAATACACACCGTCACGTCAAATGATTACCGGATTACCTAACCGTGCTCGCGAGCGGCCGCAGAAGAGCGAGCGACGCAAAACCTGCAGGAATACCAAACAATGGAATGAATCACTACGTACGCCGTTGGTCAGAGGAGTTTTCTCACGGAATCCGTGATCGGCAACAAAAGGGCTCACCGGCCCGATGGATTTGTCCGTGTTTGGAAACTATCGAATGTGTACCAATCCACCGGACAGCTAGATTCGACAGCCCACGACACTCGAGCCACCTACGAAGAAATTGAAGTTTTGGTAGTTTTATACCGCGACTAATCTTACACTACGCGGTCGCGCTGGGCTCCCGGCAATAAGACAAAGCCAAAAGTGTCGTTGCGTCATTCCATAGCCAGTGGCGAGTTGGTCGGATAGAAAGTTGGGATGTATTTTTTTCAGGTTCGTTTTTGCTTTTTTTTTCATCT
This sequence comes from Neodiprion virginianus, assembly GCF_021901495.1. Taxonomy (NCBI): domain Eukaryota; kingdom Metazoa; phylum Arthropoda; class Insecta; order Hymenoptera; family Diprionidae; genus Neodiprion; species Neodiprion virginianus. The sequence continues at coordinate 777,006 of NC_060879.1, read as the reverse complement.
TATTTGCCTCCTCGGTTCTCTTCTCTCTTTGTTTGTTTGTTGCTTTTTCGTTTTGTCAGACGGTGTACCTAGGAGGTGGTTACACGCCGCGAGACCTCACGGATAGCTCATGGAAGCCTCGGTGTCGGGCCCCGCGTATACCGAGCAACTACGGGGTCACGCACGGCTAAGTCCCGGCTCGGTTGGAGGTCAGCGACTCCGAGTACGGTGCCCGCGAAGTTAGTGGAGCGCTTAGAATTTAGCTGGCAAAACCGTCTCGGATGATGACTGTAAGGGCTGCCTGCGACGAATAGCTGCAGGGCCCGCGCAGAAAATGTGGAGAAGAACGGATCGTTCTCAAGGATTGAAATTGACGTGATCGTAACTTGTAGCGCTTCGGTTACACAACGACGAAGACGGAGCAAACTGTGTGAAACTCGTTTAATTCGTCGGTGGATATATTTAGACGAATATTTACTGATCTAAGCTAACGGGTAATTGTTGAAAAAAAGATATACTTACACCGAGATTACCATCCGTGCTCGATAATGAGCGAGAGGAGTTAACAGAGGAACGAGAAGAAGATACAGAGCTCTTAGTCGCGGTTGCTCGACGGGACACGGAACGATACGCACCGATACGCAACGTTACGCGTAACGTTACGGTACCTACGTGCGGAGGAAAAGACGCACGCGGAGAACAGGTAGCGAGAATTAGAAATATGGATGCCCATCAATCAGGCTGTTTCCACGACGCGCATACCATTTTTTTCCCTCCCCTCTCTCTCTCTCTCTCTCTTTCTTTCTTTCTTTCTTTCTCTCTCTCACTCTCGCCTTTGAGGCGGTACGTTTGCTCGTCTCCCTTAAAGTTCTATCGGAGAAAACTCGCGCGACGAACATGGCAATGGCCGCAGGTGAATCGCCTTCGTCGACACCTGTTGCCGGTGCAGTTGCAGTTGCAGTTGCCATGCACGGAAGGAAACGCCAAGTTTCCCTGCGCAAGGATATAATCTAAGGAACGGCAGAAGTGGCACGCTGGGAGTAAAGGGCACGTCCCAGTTGTTCCTCCGTTTTTATGAAAAGCTGAGAACGTAGTCGCCGCTGCCGCTGCAGCGATCTAGATTTTCAACGGCTGTCGACGAGCTGGCTTGGCGTTACCGTAATTCCCATGGTGCTCATTGTTTTGGTAGAAGTCTCTTTTAGGACAACTTTCTAATGTCGGTACCAGAGCGCTAAGGAACGACGCCACAACCGCAACTTATCACCAACTGTCCATCGTGAGTTATAGGGAGCAGCGTCGTAGATGATTTCACGTCCGGCGAACGGTTTCGCGTTTTCGCAACCTCTCTTGGTTGGTACCGATTCCAGCTCCGTGCATTCGCTAAGGTTGATTTGTCTACTTTTCAAGGCAAGAGGCCAAGGGAAGCTCTGCATGCCCGCCTCGCGAGAATCAAGTCGACGGGTAAACCTCGCGTCTAGGCTTCACAATCCGAGTTCTCCTCCTTGCCGGAGATACGGGTGGCCGGTCGTCGTTTCGCTCTGCCGCGTTCCGTACTTCTCTCTTCCTCCTCTTCCTCCTCCTCCATCACTGCCTCCTATTCCTCCTCGTCCTCCGGATTTCTCCGCACCTGCGATAAACGTACCTTACGATATCTCAGCGCTACAGGGTGTCCTGAAATTTCGATTTTCTCCCCCTGATCGTCACGAGGTATATTATGACCCAGGTGGCACACTTATCCAGAAGTTTTAACTATCATTCGAATACAAAAAGTTGACGTTTTGCCAAATTATGTTTAAGTAAAGTTTGGCTATTTCTGAACGGCTATAGATCGGCAGAAAACTGGGCTTAAAGTCGACATGCGGTATAGGTATTTCATGTTTACGAATGTCCTCTGAAATGCCAAGTACAAGGCAATTCGACTGGACAACCCGTTGTCACATTATTATAGTTACCGCTGGAAAGTCGAGTCAAATGTTTTTCACGTTTTTCAGACTAATAATTGTTTATGTGACCGCATTCGTGTGCCAAATGAACGTCAATGTCTGGTGGCAGTTAGACTGACTAATCGTTATCTCATACTTGACGCCAGCTGACTATTGGTCCACGTAATTAACCTACTTGCAAATTATTGCCTTTTTGTCTTGACTGCTCAGAGTCAACTGAAAACCTAATAATAGTTGACGTCGTCGGGTGTTGCCTTTACCATGACATTTCAGAGGACATTCCCGTACTCTTAGTCAGTGTGGAGTCAGCGATCGGCTTATAATATGCTTATTCTCAGTTGATTTGGAACAGTTGACTGAGAATTTCTGTCGATATGAAGTCAAATAACAGCCAACAGTGTGCTACCTGAGTGACAGTTCCATGCACGATTTCGAGTGGAGAAAAGGCGTGAAAAAGGGGGAAACTTTTCGACCCGTTTGACGGATATTATATACCGCAAATTCTTTCGGACGCGAATCATCAGGTGACTGACCCTCTGCAGGTGATGAGATAATAATACTTTTTTACCGATGTAGATATCCGAATGGCGTGTTGACATTTATATTTTGGCGATCATTTGGCGGGGATTAAGGATCCGGAGGGGCGAGGAGAGTTGCACAACATTGCGCGATGATCGTCATTGTCCGAGAATTGTCGAGCATCCTATATACAAGCGAGATTCGCTTCAAATCCAAAGTTCGTTTCGACTTGGCTGGCGAGAGAGGCACTCTAGCACAGTGCCGCTGTTAGCGCACTGCACTATGACTAATTATTATCCCTGCCCTCGAGCTCTCACCCCCACCTCGCAGTCAGGCTACGCTTATTCTGTTCACTGAAGAATAGTATCAAGATCGTCATCGGCTAGCTGGAGTAGTTTGAAAATGCTGTGGGAATTTATTTTCACCATAGTTTCGAGTATTTTTTTTATACATATAAAAAGCACGGATCAATTCAGTCGTCTTATAGTTTTATAAGTCGTGAATACTTTGCTGTAATAAACTTTGAAGCCCTTGATACAAACGCGCTTGAGAACTTCGCCTTTGGAGAATCATGATTCTTTTGAAAATATCCACAAAAAGTGCCTTGCTAGTTTGTCTGTATAAAAAAACTGGTAAAACAGAGAGTCTGAATTTACAGATTTATTTACGGCACATTTCGCAACCCAAGCGTTCAAATAAGATTCGCAGAAAATCGTAACTTGTGAAGATTCTGTGTTACAAAAAACAAAAAATTTGAACCATACAAAACAAGAAAGTGGATCTGCAAAATTATTGAAGATAGTGACGGCATTCACTAAGAATTACCAATATTATTCTATTTTCAATTAAATTGATTATTTTTTCCCGATTAATCGAGTATAACTGATTATTTTTCAAACTCGATGAATCGACCGACTCGATTATGTTTCCTCACAATCGTTTTTTGCTTATTACTCCCATTGAACGATGCAATACAATATCAATTTATGTGATTAAAGTATCAATTATTATCATTGTCTTGCTTACTAACAAATTTGATATAATAAGGGAAAGATAAATTAATATTTTTACCTGAAGTTGAAAAATATTTGGTTTCATACCACCGTTTCAAAAAAATATGAAATAATCGATTAATTTTCACCGATTCAACCGAGTCGCGTCCAAACATTTTTTCGTACTCGATTGATCGATGAATTGATTAGTTTTAACTCAATGGTCATCGTCAACACCTAATGACGTGTACGTTGAGTTGCATACACTCAGGCGTAAGTCATGTATTACCAATTGCATAACTCACAGGCGTGCATCGACCGAATATCGTGTATCGTAAGTTGCGTGCAACAAGGCGGGGAGTGAATTATCATCTCGAACTTCGATACATTTAACTCGAACCTTGATTGTTGCGCGCAGTCTTGAGTTTCAAGTGTCGCGCACCAGTCTCGAATCTCGAGGCCGGCATACTACTGTCAGATTTCGGTAGAGTAATTTTGTAGCGCTTTGAGGTTACATTAATAAATCTTGGTGATTGCGTAGAGGCGGTGCTTAGATCCGCCCCCGTTTGTTTTCAGGCGCATAAAATGGTTAAGTTAAAATTGCGGCAACTGCTGATCGTGGGTATATGCCTGTTTCGAGAAATTCTTACTACCGAGGCGGCCTCAGCTCACATTCACACTCATCACAGCAACAAAGATGCCGCCAGCCACGAAAGGACCGAAGACGGAGCCTTCAGCCCCAGAGACGTCGAGCATTACGCCGATGGCGATCATCACCAAGAGTTTGATCACGAAGCCATACTCGGTGAGGAGAATTTCGATTGGACAACCTACGCGTCGATTTTTCTCGGCATACGTCGTGGTATACCGTTCATTTGTTTATTTTCTCAATCTATTTTCTGACATTCTCTTACAGGAAGCGTGAAGCAAGCCGAAGAATTCGACAAGTTACCGCCGGAGACAGCGAAGGAACGACTAGGAATTCTGCTCACAAAGATGGACCTGAACAACGATCAATACATCGAGAGAAATGAGCTAAAAGCTTGGATCCTTCGCTCGTTCAGGTACACTTGGACATTCAATTGAAGCTTGCGAAACACTTCGTTATGTCAAAATTTTTGTTACGTTGCGTAGCATGCTTTCTACCGAGGAGTCGGAGGATCGTTTGGACGATGCAGACGCTAACGAAGATGGCAGAGTCAGCTGGGACGAGATTCTCCAGGACACTTACGGATCGGATCCTGAGGACTTGGCCGAGGATGACAAGCTGATACAGGACGACAAGGCCACTTTCAACGCTGCCGATCTGGACGGAGATGGATACTTGGATGCCGATGAATTCAAGGCGTACACGCACCCTGAGGAAACTGCGAGGATGTTTCCGCTACTTCTGCAGCAGGCCCTGGATGACAAGGACACTGACAAGGATGGATTCATCAGCTTCCAAGAGTTCTTGGGTGACAGAGCAAGGGGCGAGGATAAGGAATGGCTTCTAGTTGAGAAGGACAAGTTCGACCATGATTACGACAAAAACGGAGACGGCAGACTTGATTCTGAGGAGATTCTCGCATGGCTTGTGCCCAGCAACGAGTAGGAATCGCTAGTCTTTTTTTCATTACACTTGTTTTAAATTATCGTTGTACAAATATGTTTGATTCATTCGATTACTATTCTTTCTCCAACAGAGACATAGCTACGCAGGAGTCGGATCACCTTTTCGCAGCATCCGACGACGATCACGACGATAGATTATCCTTTGAAGAAATATTGGACCATCACGACGTGTTCGTAGGAAGCGAAGCTACGGACTACGGAGAACATTTGCACAATATTGAAAATTTTAAAGACGAACTGTAATCATCATTAGAGAGGTATGCAGCATAAGAAAAAAATCATACGCGCACAATCCTCGCGAATTGTTTTATTCCTACAACTAATGTAAGTTGATTCAAGTCTTATATTTTCCTCCAATTTCTCTTCATTATCATTGTGCATTATTTATTACGACATTTCACAATTCACTCACAAATAGTTCAGTCTCAATTTATTGCTCAGAAGCATTTTATTATTATTATCGTCGTAAAGTTTTACGAGGTGTCGAGTATCTGCAAGAATGCGCTTAGCTGCGTGGTGAAAAAAGTATTACAACACCTCTTTCGCGCCGTCGTCATCGTCTAATTTAAGCATCAAAGCCAAAGCTGAACAAAGAATGTAAATTCCCGAGAGTCTTCCAATCTGTAACAATTTCAGCCCGACATGATTATTTTTTTTTTTTTCTCTCTTAATATGGATCCTGGGTATGTAGGCATAAATTGCGTACTATCGATCATAAAGAATTTACTCAGCACAATATCAATTTCACAGTCCTCACAATTTTGTAAAATACACTATTTATATCGAAGTATAAATCGTCCGGATTCGATATCATTATTTTAATTAGTCCGTTAACACGTTATCGCATCAAGCAGATGCACAAAAAACTAGTACGAAATAAAATTTCGGTCAATTCTCCGGCTGTTTCTTCTTACTTCGATATCAAGGTGTGAGAAAAAAAAGTATATATGTCGAAGATATCGTGAAATATTTGTCAAGACAAGTATCGGTAGCTAATAAGTAAACATATTCGTATAATGCAAAATTTGTAATACATATAATATTTATATCATTTGTTTGATATGTTACAAACTCATTAATATATTACGAGACGTAATTTTATGAATCCATCGTGTAACAAATACACATATATATATTGATGGTTATATTGCCATAATTACGTGCGTTATTAATTATTACAATCATTTTTATTCAAAATATTAGGGCTTTCACTTGAAAGAAAATCATTTAGACGTGAATTGTTTAAAAAAAAAAAAAAAACTAGTCAACTTATGGTGTAAGGACATAGATGTGTTCTCAAGCATCATTGCTGCTTCTTCTAATGAGAACGTGCTCCCCACATGATGCCATTTTGAACACTATTTTTGAAAGCTATTCATTCTAACGTCCGCCAAATCCTACTACTAAGGAATAATATTCAAATGTTAAATAATCGGTTACTGAGGTGATGTTGTACTTTTTGGGACAGATACGCAATCTCTGTCGTGACGTCACGTGGGGATCAATTGACTTTGCTACTGGGCATCATCGTTTAGAGCACACCTTGTTTTCCCACACCATGATTAAAATTACATTTGTCGCCCGCACATAGAAAACCCGCCATACACTCGCGCATCCCTGTAAGCATATGCCAGGCGCACGATTCGTCCCATCAAAGAGGATATGGGGATATACCAGCATACACTCGTGTTAACAATTACAAATAATTAAAGATGCAATGAGTATTAGTCGTGCGGCACAATCTGACAATGAAACCTTTTCCAGCGACGGTCCACTAGTCTGTATTTCGTCTAACAGGCTCGTTAAGCACACTTGACATGAAACGACGCCGCGGTAATAAGTGATCTTACCATACTTACGTAAGTAATATTTTGTATGTTAACATGCGGTGTAGACGCATAGACGATTCGTCGTTCTTGATCTGGAAATTTATCATACACGCGAAACTCGAAATTATGCATACCTACGCGTTAATATCACTGTGACTCGAGCGCAAAATCCCAAGTACATTTTTTTCTCTCTTTCATTCTGGCAGATGTACAAACACCGAATAAAGCGTACACAAGTTCTGCGTCACGCGATGCGATAAAACATCCATCGTTTAAATAAGATCGTTAAGGGCAGGCGCTTGTCAAGGCAGTTCATATTTTATAATCCCAAAGAGACCTTGAGGAAATTTTGTAGTAAAAAATAGACGAGAACAAATTTTCGGCTGTCCAATCTCATGGAGAATTATTAGAGACGTGTAGCTATTTTATGCGATGATATCGGCAATTACAAACACGTTGTATTAAACAATTTGTATAATTTCTGTGAACATTTGCATGATGTACTCGTTGATTGAAGAAAACCACTAGGTGCCATTTGGCGCCTTTCATACTCAATTTATTTACATTTCATCGTAAACGGAGCTAGATCGGCCCTATTATTTCATTCGCGTACAATTCTGAACTATTCCAAATAAATTCGAAGCACAGCTAATAGCGTAACTGATGGATATAGATTAGGCCGCTAAATTTGGCGAGAGCCTAAGAAAATGATTTAATAGTTCACATCTAGGCCTATTTCTAAATTATCAATTAATCGAAGAGGAAATCAGAAAATTACGTGCTTATTATGCTTAGTGTACAATTACATTTTTTTTTTTAAAGTTAAAAGACGTACAAAATTTATAGTCGATATATTTTAACTGCATGACATTGATACGTTATTACGTAATTACGAAAAAGCGTGTAATTCGACGTTTCTAGATTCTCATCTTGAGTTGATACAATAATAACTAATGGCCAACGTGTAATTAACCGTCAATGTTACGCAAAATTATTGCGTTTTTATTCAACATTCATCACATCACTCAACAGTAACTTAAATTTAACTTATCGCTCTTTTTATTGCAATAACTCGACATTCGTTTAAGTAATAAAAATTGCGAGACGAACCTTGGGGGTTATCTTTCACACTATCCTTCCGAATTAATCATCTAACGCTCATTCGAATTCTAATCGCCGTGTTACATGAACGAATTTGTAGCTATGATGTTCAAAATTACAATAATGACTAATAAAAATATTTCGCGAGTCTTAGAGTAGTCAGCAAAGGTGCGTAACATCTATCCTCGATAACGGGAAAAATTTAAGAATTTAAAACAATTTTTAAACACATTTGTGTATGAAAAATCGCATTATAGTAAATTGAATAAATGGAAAAGCGCACGTTTCTCCCTACTTCCGGTTGCACATTCTCCTCGCATTCACGAAATTAGTCCCACCAAATGCCACACACCGACCGATAACATGTTACACATCAAATGCAGTAGTTAAGATCTAAATACAGCTACAAATTAGTTCAAACTTGCAAACCACATCATAATACAGAAAAAGAAACTATGTAGAAAAAAAATTTATTTAGAAAATATTGACCATGGCAGAAATGTACTTTATAAAGGATTTGTTTTAATTCTTTTTAAATTGTGCCAACAGATTTCTTTAATTCTCCTCTTCAATTATGCGTCAGTTTGTACAATACTGTTATCTCTCCCCACAGATCAAGACACACGGTTATTGACAAATACAGACAGTATAACCACATGGTACAATTTTCCGACTCAACAGATATACACGAACATAGCATAAGCGTAACACAATTATGTCGGTGAATGAAAATTTCCGAAGAAATACCATCTGGCAAGTCCTTCAGACAGAATGACGAAAAATAACCGAGACGTATTTTTTCTTTTTTCAATTCAACGTTTATTAACAATGATATTGCCAGTTGAATTTGCGTGACGTCATAATGTTCACATTTTAGTATAACTACATCTATGCACATTGTGACTTCACGCGTCAGTTTGAAACTGCTATATCTTTGTTAATAAACGTTGAATTGCAAGAAGAGAACATAGGTGTAAATTATTTTTCGACTAATTAAATTTTTTGATTCCACGATGTAATTAGTAACTGAAACGACCTAACGCCAATTCTGCAGTCGTAGATCATTGACGTCATCAACTAATTTTGCCCGTATAAGGTATTCAGTAACGTCGCGGTCCGTAATCTGTACATACAAATATGCGTTGAGAACGATACAGAAAGTACTTTAAAATAATTCAACGATATAGATTAAAGTCTGACATACCTGCAATCGGTTTAACGAACACAAAGGCACAAAAAAAATAAAGTTGTCTGTAGCGAAAAGTAGTCCTATGAATTCTTACGTATTTTGACGTGCTGAATCCGAATTCGGGGACAGAGATAATCGAACACACACCATTTTTTTGTAATAATCAAAAACTGCCTTTAAAAACGGCAAATTGCTCCAACAACTCCATTTTTAAATTGCCAAAAAAACACCCTCAAATACCGAAAATTGCACTGTAAGCAGGGCCAGCATGACGTGTAAACGTGTAAACATGAATTTGAAGTTTCGCAGTGATATGACGTGTTTTTTTTTTTTTGCAAATTTAAAAAATGGGATGATGGCGCACCATTGGCCACGGATACAGCATCAACGCACCAAAATACATATCTATATTGTATTTTGCGGTCACTTTCAGTCGGTTTCCTAGTTCTAGTCTTTGTTACAGTCCATTTTGTTTTATTTTTCCGTGCCTGTTTAATCCACGCCGATAACGCAGCGATAGAGTATAAAATAAAACGAATATAATACGAATATGCGGAATGCACTGGACCCTCTGCATCAGCATAAGCAGCTGCACCTGAAACTGGCCGATCATGTCTGCCGGAAGATCCAACAACTGCGGCTGCATCGGAAGAGCGCCATGCAATCAGTCAAATCGCGAATCGCGAACGGAGCAGGCAGTAAGTCGAAAGGGGGGATCGACGGTGAGTCGACGCTGGTATAAAAGAAACGATTACCTACGTGACGAGTTCAGTTTAGAGAGTTAGTTGGTGCCGGTTTGTCGACGATAGTACAAGTCTTTGGCCACGCGCTCTTTCCAGAATGATTGGGTTGGTACACACGTAACATCTGTGCATGCATGGTGCTCTTGAAAATAAATAAACCGCTCGATCAAATTACTCTCTGACTCATTCTAAGATTTTAAATTTATAAGAAATTTAAGAAATGATTGATTCGACTCGTTTAACGATACTTGAGCAGCGAAAAAGTATTTGTGTCAGGACGAAATATAGGCGAATTAGTGCAGACGGTGAAATTTTAGTACGATTCACTGATACTACAGTAAAATCATCGAGGATCTATCCTGTGATTCGTGTACGGGTTTTTTTTTTTTTTTTACTCTCGTTAGCAGTGGTCTACAAGCTGTCGCGATACAATTATATCACGAGTATATATATATATGTATGTATACAGAAATTATTTGTACGGTGTAATTGTATGCTTTGTGTAGATACGACTCATCTACGTACATTAGACTCGCCAATGGCAATGATTGTATTACGTATCAGCAAAACACTGGAGCCAGTTTACAGTCGATAGATTTAGAAGCAAGTAATTCTTATTCATTATCCGAGGAGGGATAAAATTTCCACGTCATGCAGAGCCATGTTTAACTGATCTCGATATCAGTTCACTCCGGCTCGTATATTGTTTGAAACTTGACATGTAAGGTGTAACGCAACGCCATTATTTACACCTACCTTCCGAATATGATTGCTTTATATTAGGAGACAACCAGTTTTAACCAAGCGAACTCGTCTTCAAGTGGTTCGGAAAAATTATAAATATTATAATTCGTCATACGTAATATAATAATATAATAATACATAATTCGTAATTCCTCGACGAGAATTGTGCACACGATTTTGATTTGAATCTGCGAGGAGTCCAGATCGGTCAGCCTTTATATGGAAAAGTTTTCTGCACGTTATTCGCTTCCATTTATACGTGTGGCGCACCTCTGCTAATGTATACACTGTATACTTGTTTAGACGGGTTTCAACGTCTCGTGTATTCGTTTACAAAAGGATATATTATTGAATACTGGGCAAACTTGACACAGCTGCCAACAATCATTCTTGAAATGTATACGTATACAATATACTCGAGGCTGCTGCATAGTGTAAACGGTTCTATAGGTACACAAAGTATCAATTGTTTCATTGGAAAGTCAGGACGAGGACACTAAAATATTTAGCGCGAATCACAAACAATTGGTCAATTGAAATGGTAAATGTGTGTACGAGATGTGTGTGTGTGTGTGTTTTCATTCTAATACAACTCCGCAATTCTCACCCAAGGCGCAGACTCGAATCGTTGATAATAATCATACTGAAGATAGTAACGATATAGCAACTATTCATACTGAGAAATAACCATTATTTCGCAACTTTAGGTATCGTCTGAAATTCAGTAAACCGTAATAAAACAAAACACATTGATATTCCGAAATCTTGGTCCCTTAAAAATCATTGTCAAATTAAGAATAGTTTTGTTACGATAACTTTACTAACTTCAACCTTGTTTATACGATACATGTATGATTTATCTGATTTTATAAATAGTAGCACGCAACTTGATTGATACTGCAATGAATAAAAGATCATTGTATAGTACACCTTATACACAAAACGTCGTATGTTCCAATTTTTGTGTAATACATCGGAATTGAAAATTCTTGTACAGCGTATTTAGCAGATAAAATGCAAGGTCCGAGTTTCCATTGCACAGTTTTCTCGCCATTTGCGTACACATCGCGATAACACAATAATAATATATAAGTCCTTCTTTTACGGCACGCAGACAATCAGTCGCGGCTGGTTGCACAACTGAAGGAAATACATATTTTGTTTCTCAAACTACAACGTTACATACTTAATTGTATTATACCCGTAGTTATTACAGCACTTTTTATCTTAATCACGATATCTTTATAACCCAAGTCTACGATCAGAACAACTTTTTCAACGTACGTAAGACTTATCACTTCGAATATCAATCAATGTATTACTTAAATTGTTCGTGTCGAGCAACAAGTTAGTCGCAGAAAATTTCGCTATCACCTCGATCACCTTCAATTAAAATTTGACTAAACATGTAGATGTATTTAAACATATAACGGTATAGTATTACACTCTACGATTACACATATCACTCTATTTCCTGAATAATTATTACCATTACCATATCTCGGCTGTTACGCTGTTTCTTTCTTGTTTGTGTGTGTGTTTTTTTTTCTCTTTTTTTGCTTGTTTCGCTTTATTTTTGCCTTTCAACTACATTACGCCCGTACAATCCTACATTACCGAATCGTCGATTCAGGTCAAAGAAGAAGCTTCTCGTCGCAGGGATCGGCGCTGTCGTAATTATCGTAATAATTGTTATCGTCATCCTGGTTGCCACTGCCGGTAGCGGAGACGACGATTCTTCGGACGGAAAATACGTCAGCGATTCGGTCCTCGGTCGTTATTCGCAGGTACGTTAAATCGGCCTTTGCGAAAAGTTAGGTAGTAGAAAATTATTATAAAATAGATATCGTCGCAGTAACTGTTTCAATATTGTTGGAATCGCAAGAAAACTATAGGAACAAGTGACTATTTTGTGCGATTATATTTGTCATTAGTATATTTTCTGGTAATTTCAACGCGAAATCAGTGTATTCAGTTTTCTGTTCTTTCTCAGTTGAATGAGTTACCAACATTAATTCATTGTTGCACCAAAATCATATTTTCGCAACAGTTACGCGAAATTATAGTAACAGTGACCAAGTATAATTGCAGATGATAGATATTCTGATTACGTCTACAAAACTCAATTCCATTTTGTAACCAGTACTATATTTTCTTTTTTGTTTTGTTTTGGTAAAAAATAAAAATAGTCAATAACATGTGTGGTGAGTCGCAACCAAAAATTTCTTTCCGCGCACTTGCACTAGTGCTATGCGATTAATCGACGATTTCGGTAAATAGTTTCTCCAATTAATCGACTAATCGACAGCTTCGAAAAACGATTAATCAAAAACTAAATTAATTCGGATTAATCGTTAATCGCACAGCACTAACTTGTGCTCGATTCAACGTTATTATTTTTTCGTCACAAAATGAAACGCAGGCTGCCGTCACAACCAACGGACAAGAATGTGCACAAATCGGATCGGATATATTGGCGAGAAACGGCTCGGCTATCGACGCCGCAATCGCCGCTTTGCTGTGCGAGGGAGTCGCTTGTCTTCACAGGTAAACGAGCAATCTTTTTTCCCCTCCAATTCATAGTCCACACTTTTTACTACAATGAAACTAAACGAAACATCCACGTGTATTTCCGGCTCCATGCAGCATGGGACTCGGCGGAGGTTTCTTTATGACGATATGGGATGCAGCTACCGAGTCTGCTTACTATCTGGACGCCAGAGAAACAGCTCCGTCATTGGCAACGCAAAACATGTATGGAGGAAATTCGACTCTCTCCATGTACGGTAAGAGGCGGAATACATATACGTTTTTTTCGATTATACGATTGATCGATGTTGCCTCATAATAATTCTGCAGGTCATTCGGTATATTAATCGAAGCGACAGTTTCGATTAATCAAAATCGTCGATTAATCGCACAGCGCTCTTGAACGATAATTCCAGGGGGTCTAGCCGTCGCCGTTCCCGGAGAACTTCTCGGCTATTGGGAGGCCCATCAAAAATTCGGCCGGCTGCCTTGGGTCGAGCTTTTCAACGCGACAATCGAGCTCTGCGAGGAAGGGAGCATCGTCACGGATTACTTGGCAGCGTACCTTGAGACTAAAAAGGAACAAATCCTGGCCGAGCCCACAATGGCGGAAATTCTGATAAATCCCGACACGGGCAGTGTTTGGCTGGTGAGACGAGCTCGACGATTCTTTTCAAATAAATCCTCTATGTATAAAAATTTTGAAACCTTGTTAGGCTGGCGACCGAATCAAGAGACCGAAACTAGCGGAGACTCTGAAAATCATATCGGAGCAGGGAGCGGACGTTTTCTACAATGGGACTATCGGCGAACAGTTGGCTGAGGAGGTGCAGGCCTTTGGTGGTATTCTGCAGATGGACGATCTCCGTAACTACAGGTACTCTGCATATTTCGTGTAGATTTACCAAATGTCGGTGAATCATCGTATATAATTCATCGTGATCCGCGGTAATCCACGAAAAATATCACAGGTCTCAAAGCAACGAATAAACGGAACGTTTAGTTTGATTGCAGTGTGATATGGAAAGAGCCGACCGAATCGATGATCGGTAATTACACAATGTACTCGGCTCCACCTCCGGGCTCAGGCGTTATTTTAACCTTCATAATGAACGTGCTGGAAAATCTGATTCCCGTCGATGAGGAGGAGATCATGTGGCAGCGGATAGTCGAGACTTATAAATGGGCATACGCCAGGCGCACGGAACTTGGGGATCCGGACTTCGTCGATATCGGTAAGACGCGGAAGAATGACGCGGCACCGAATCGATTTTATAGATTTCATTCGACCTCCTTATGTCGTTAACCCTTTGCGACACAGCGTCTCATGTATCACTAAAAACAAATCCGATGCCGGAATTTCAAAATTCAAGTTGGCGGATACAATGTCGCCGACTAAAAATATAAAAATTGATCATATTCGATTGAAGTTTGTTACTCGGGGGTTTTTGGGGTCGTAATATAATAAATTGTGATATTGAAAATGGTGAATCCAATCGTATTTGGTGACCCAAAAAACCTCCGAGTGTGCATTTTCCAGCCATTCCTATCACTTTCACATTTTCAGTGCGCCATTTTAAATTTTGATAATTCCCGAGATCTGATCCCATTTTTCAAATCAGTGATCCCGAGAACCCTCGAAATAACCAGTCTTAAGGAATTTCACTACAAGAAAAAGTGTATGCTTCAAAAAGTTAAATCGTACTCTGGTCGCAGCTGCGAGACGCATGGACCAAAGAGCTCGTTCGTGATGTTATCTTTATTCCCGCAGCTGATCTCGTTGCAAACTTCACATCGAGCGAGTACGCCGATAGCATAAGAGAGATGATCAAAGACGACTGGACGAGCTCGGACCCTCTTTTCTACGGTGCTGTTACATCGGGGACGAGGGAATCCGGGACAGCGCACATTTCCGTTTTGGCACCCGACGGCTCGGCGGTGTCGGTTACGTCGACGATCAATCAGGTGTACGTAATAATTGAGGATTTTCCCGGGTGAAAGGCAAAAAAGTCGGAAATTTTAAGCGCAAATTTATCGACTTGCATTATAAAATTCCCAGGCTAGGAGCGATGATCCGTTCAAATTCAACCGGCATAATATTCAACGACGAGATGGACGACTTCAGCTCACCCAATATCACAAACTCTTTCGGGCTACCGGCATCGCCGGCGAATTACATAGAGCCTGGGAAACGCCCGCTAAGTTCGATGATACCGACTATTCTGGTAAGTGAACGCGTGAACGTCGATGAAACAAAACGGTCAAAAATCCTCGCCGCACAACTCAATTTACTTATTCAAGGTGGACGAGAACAAAAAAGTCCGGTTAGTCATCGGAGGTGCTGGTGGCACAAAAATTATTAGCGGTACCAGTATTGCCATGTTGTTAAATTTGTGGCTGGGATACGACATCAAGGAAGCCGTCGATGCGCGGAGACTTCATCACCAGGTCTGTGGCCAATCTATTCATTTTATTCTATCTGCATCAGAGTCTTACTGAGCGGTTCAGACACGCAACTCAATTTCATTTTCAGCTCTATCCAATGACTGTTCAAAATGAGAACGGATTTTCGTCAAATGTGTTGGCCTACTTGGAAGAGATTGGACATACGACAAGCACCTACTCCGGACTGGGTAGCGCGATAACGGGAATATCTGTGCAAGATGGAAGTGTCACAGCAAATTCCGATTATAGACGACAAGGAGTTGTGGCTGGATATTGATTAAAGCTAATAGCGAGACGGGCCCGGGGGGGGGGGGGAGTTTTCGTAGTAACAGTATTCATGCTACAATATTGCCGTTCGGTGCTGGTGACCCGCAATTAAAAAACAGAAAGTAAACTATATTCTTCGTTTTAGTATATCTGATTCGTGTCAGTAGTGTTCTTGTAAATATTCGTGTATCATGTGTACAACGTATGAATGTGAAATACGCTATCGCGTAGGTATGTCGTAGGATATGTATAAGCTAACCATATAGTCGCTGCGGTATATTAGTCGCATTATGGATACTAGGCTCATAATATTAATTCTTAGTGCTCTTTTCGCTATACACGTTGACATATCTATAATTATGTGTATCGTTTCTGATACATTCACAACTAAAAATGTATACAAGGTCAGATGCGATGCGTTACGCGTTAACGGATTTTCATCAAGAATATACAACAGTACGTTTTTTATATATTCCGAATTGATATGATAATGCTGGTCATGAAATTGAAATGTAATTCTTTCTATTGTAGATGTTGATACACTTTTTTCACATTTTGGTCCGTTTTTATTCGGTTTGTTTTTTCTTATTCAATTTTGTGACGCTTCTTTCATTAGACCTGCGTTGCCGGATGCGCCTAACGCTCTTATGAAAGTCAACCCGACATACATGATAGCATGTCGGATGGTCTGAGATCTAAACCGCAGGCGCCCGCTTTCCAAAAATTCAGACATACCCCCATACAATTAGATATATATACCAGTGCATGTGCGCCAATTTGTCAACTAATTGGATTAGCACTTGCGTTACACTTGTTGTCGAAACGTCGCCAGTTGTCGGAGGGACTCTAGGTTCACCTGTCGAGTAGTAAGAATTCCATGGAAATGCCTACCGGCGGAGACCTCAACTGATTCATTCATTCGCACGTCCAACTGCACGATCAGTCGACAGAAATGAGAAAACTAACAGAAGAGAACAGAGGGCCTTGAAATTTTAGCTATCTGCTGGTCGTCGATAGGTTATGAACTGTTGTTTGGAACTGCATTACCGCAAAGAGGTTAGGATAGGTTAAGTTATCTTACGCGATAAGCACAATTTATAAATTAAATACTTTGCCGAGGTGCCGGCATTTTTAGTTTTCTCACTTGTATATAATAAAAATAATACAATTAAAAGATAATATGTGATCAAAATTACACAAACCCAAACGGAAGAGAATAACTTACGAAACAACCAATTTATTTCTTTCTTTCCCTTCTTCTTCTTTTCACTAAAGACTAATCCATCGAAAATTACCAGATTACAGATACGATTGGCATCGTCTCTGAGAGACGACTGGTTAGTCGTTAAGTTGAGATACCGCAGCCAAGTACTGCTGTCACAAATTGCTCATCGGAAGATACAACTTCATCTCTAATATCGTCCGGCGTGATAGACATGCCCCTGAAGAGGCTGAGAGTTGCTATCAATGCTCGGAATCCCACAAGGGACAAAAACCAGGTATTGTCCGAACAATCTACTTAATTTTCGAATGGAGTGGTAGTGAGAGGCTGGTGAAAAATTCGTTGGAAATGAAACAACCATCGCCAATTTTTCTGACGATTGAGCGTGATGAGGGAATAATTTCATCCGCTAACTTTAGCCGTAAAGTGAGGATGTATCTAAGGCAGGAAAGATTTTGACGAGGCAAACGGAGAACGAAACCATCTTCAAGAGCTGAATAATCGAGACGGAGTTGTAGTACGGTGGTGAAGACCGCCGTATCGATGAACTGTATGCCAAAGCATTTTGACCCTTAGAAGTGTGGGGACCCCTTCCGATCTCGAAATTTAATTTTACCGCGTGATATCAAGAATTGCAGATCGGAATCCGATCCGTATAAGCAGCATGATCAACGCTGACTTATCGGCAGATGCGGGCATTTGTGTTTGAATAATAATAATAATAATAATTCAGATGGCGCTGTAGGTCATGTGAGTTGCGACGAACTTCACGCAACTCATTCAACTGAAAGCACGTCGCGAGGTATGATCGAGACTTGGGAAGATTCGTGAACTTTTGTTGAGAAAACACCATTCCCGTTCTATTCCTAAGATTCTACGGGTGTTTGTGAGTTGAGAAATGTGGTGAAAAATGAACGAACTCAAGGTTAAAACCGTGCACTTGTTTGCCGCGTTAGCGACCCCATGCAAAGCGTAACTTTACGTTATCGGCCGAGTAAAACTGTGCGCGCTGCGCGTGGCTTGTGTTGTGTGCACTGATCTCTATGTGGTTGTGTGTCATTGGTGTGTGAATAGTAGCTAGGGAGAAGTGGCATCTTTCAGGGACCTTCGCTGCGTTTTCCCCAAAGGAAAATGGTCGCCAGCTGTCATTTGGGTGATGAGATGTTCAGCGACACATGAAAAGACTGAAAAGAGGCTCGAGAGTGCGGTTGTAAATATCAGAGAACGGGAGAAAGCGCGTGGTGATGTGAGGCTGAACACGGCGGAATATATATCGTCAGTTAATACGAAGAGGCCGCGCTCGGAAACACGCGTATAAAAACCCTAAGGTAGTGCAATGAAAACCCCGTCGTACTTCACTGTTTACAATTCGTCCCCTGCTTGCGTCGCCGTCGTATCGTGCGATAGTCGAGAGTATCCCGTGCGGTTTATCGCCGTAAACAATACCGCGCGTTTATAATCAAAGAAGCCGAAATAGAAACCCCGGCGAATCATCGTGTGTTCTTTACCTTCCCCGACGACGCTCTCATCGTCTCAATGTGCTTAAAATCGATAATTTTTATTGACTTTTCTACCTAACCACCCCGAAGTCAACCCTAGGCATATACCATTGCCTGTCTACTACTTGTGGTGCTGCACCGAATGCGGATAATTATTATTTTCCTCAACATCCTCATAACGAACAAGGTGAGTCTTGCCTTGCCTATGTTAAGTATAATATTATGTAATTTTAACGCGCGCTCGCTCGCTGCCCATGCTTATACCTCGTTCACGTCAAATCGATCGCGATTCCAACACCTTGGTCGTTATGAGACATTTTTTTTCAAACCCCTCCCCCCCCCCCAGATGCTGCTTGGTCTGCTTTGAGGTGCAGAGGATTCAGCTATTATACCGCGACAGCATAACCTAGAAAAGATAAAACTGTATAGGCGATTACATATCTGCTAGATGATCTGTCGTTACAGGCAACTCGTTTCTTGTTACCCTTACTTTATTTTCTTTATTATTCTAGTGAATCAGCATGGGTTCGAGCCAACAGTTCTCCTTGAGGTGGAACAACTATCTTAAACACATAACATGTGCTTTTGACACTCTCAGAACCGACGAGGACTTGGTTGACGTTACTCTAAGTTGCGAGGGAAAACGTATTAGAGCGCACAAAATGCTGCTTTCGGCATGCAGCACATACTTCAGAGACTTGTTCAAGGTGAGCCAGCGGTCTAAAACAGCTTGAGGGATTTTTTTTTCACCTTGCCAAATGTCTCCTCGTTGCTAAAATCAAATTCTAAATCACTTACAGGAAAATCCATGCCAGCATCCAGTCATTATATTTCGTAATGTCAAATTCGACGATTTGGCAGCGCTGGTCGACTTCATGTATCAAGGCGAGGTGAACGTCGTTCAAGAGCAACTTGCCAGTTTTTTAACCACCGCAGAACTCCTTGCTGTTCAAGGTCTTACCGATGGGACGGGAAAGGACAGCGACAGCGTTAACGAGGTATGAGAGATATCGGTCGATGTTTATTTTTGTACGACACCTTGAGACACAAAGCTCTTATCAAGTGATAACATTTGTAGGATGCGGTTTAAAAATTAAATTCTCGAATCTTGTTTTGCCCGCTTTCAGGAGGATGCGGATATCCCTAACGAGCCTGAAGTCCAGTTAAAAAATCCAGCAAGTAAATTGCCGACCAGCAATCACGGATCAAAGTCGCCGGCATCGCCACGAAACTTCCCAACTCTTGATATACAGTCGGAAACGCCACCTAATAAACGACGAAAATGTCGGGAAAGTAGCGGGGCTAATACGGAAAAGGGGTCAACGGGTAACACGGTATCTGCGATAAAAGAATCAGAGCGGAAGACTTTGGACAGCAACAATACTCCCTCCGGTGATTCGGTTGAAATAATTCCACTAATGCCAAACCTCAAATTGGAAATGCCCGAGTACCTAGAACAGGACGGCAGCAGTTGTAGTTACGAGGATCAAAGTGCCGGGGAGAGCTCGACAAACAGAATCGTCCTCGACGAAACACCCTCAGACATTCTCGATCACGAGCAAAAGCCAGATATTAGTCACTCGTTTTATTCAGCCAATCAGTCAACCTCTGACACATCTTTAGACATAACGCATCAATCGGCCGATCAGGGTGAGCTATTTTTCGTCTCCTCTTTCGCGTTTCTTATAGGTCTTTTTACCCAAATTCACAAGCTTTTCTGTAATCCTGGAAGTGTTTTTATAATCGCCGTCTTGTTTCAGGTCATTTACTATCAAAACCGAGTACGTCAGGAGAGAGGCTATCACAGGAAGCAGTACAGGGTGAGTGTTTTACCAATCCAATATTCGCTATATCTTCATTATTAAGCCTGCTGCTGTAGCCATATCCTTAATAATATTGATTATCGACATCAAGGAAGAACCATGTTGCATTGTCTATCAAAAAATTATCATTGAAATGCGCGGATTTAATGACAATGGATTCGATCATGTAACGACAGCAGTCGGAACGTTAACAACAAGAAAGAAAGATAGAGTATAAATCGTTTTCACTTTTGGCAAAGCAGTAGAAAAAATTGTTTTATATTTATTCGGTTCCGTTGGTTTCTTTTCCTTTTTTTTTTTTTTCCATCTTTTGTTTCTTCATATTCTTCCTTTTTGTTCCAGTCTTTTGTGTGCTGAGTACGAATGGTACCTTAATGAATAATATCTACTTTTAGAACTGTACAAACATTATGTCTCCACTGCTTTATACATATCACTATCTTACGTTCTACCTGTCTGAACATCTTTTTGTCTTACTCCTCTTTGGCGCAGAATCTTATAATCCTTCTTATCACATGTACCTTCGGCTTTTAACACACATTATATGCAACACAAATAATATCTGTTACACAGGTGGCAGTTTGAAAACCAAAACAGTTCTTACTTTGTTTGCTTCACGCTTTATACTGTTATTAAAACTATCCATCCAAGGATGAACAACGATTGATTGTTTTCTCATATTCGTTGTTTCTTCCCTGTTTGTTGTGTAACATTTATAACACTTATACCGTAGTCGGATGTTTGGAGCACAATGTATGTGTAAATTCTAATAAGTAGAATGCTCAACCGTAACTGGAAAAAAATTAAGTACTGTTTAGAACAAGAATTAGGGTGTCTGCTCTCGCAGCTTTGGTTTCAATTATTATACTCTCTAAAAGAAACAAACACAAATTTTATTATCATTATATCGTCAAATGATTGATCTGTCACAACCGAGTGGTAGAGGAAAGGCACTGCAGCAGGCAGCCGAAATTGTGTACCGATAAAATGCATACACTTTGCCTGGAATGTACTTCTTTTAGTGACGTTGCGCGGAATAGTTTTTCAAATATTTATCCCTGCGGTAAAATGTAAAAATAGAACAAAACAAAACAGAATTTGCAAGTTTTGATCAAAAAACAATTCGGCAATTGATTCATAGAATTTGACAAAGTTTCTGAAATATTTCTTGCACATTTTAAATAATTTTATATATATATTTTTTTTTTTTTCGTTATCATTCAACAATGTCAACATTCTATAGAATTAAAGCCTGACGTTGAAGCACGTAAAAATTTCTGAGCTATTCAATCCTGATTCCTGAATATTTTTGTCACTGAATATAAGTTGATAGATCAGGTCCATCTTAAATCATAATCATACAGAACTTTATCAACTGCATAACTCCGCAGTATTTCTTGCAAACACCAATACGAAGTCTTTTCAATATTTGGACAGCTTAACCGGGCAATCAGTTACATAAATCACAAAACAGGATGATCGTTTTGTAGAAATGCCTCAGTTTGCCCAAGTTTTGAACAGGCTTTAAAAACGTTCACTCCTAACACGGCCGTCTTGACTTTGCGGACCCGACTGATCAGTTATTGAACTAAATCAGTGTTGTTACGGTAAAAATTGTAAAAAAATTGAACAAGAACAATGTTGCGTTAAAAGACACAGGTGTAAAAATATTCAGGACACAGTGATGAAAGTAACGCAATTCCCTGTCGAATGAAACTACAAAATTAGTAGCACTATACTTATTCCCGGAATTTTTAATCCCCGGCATAAACAAAAATTCAGTTGGGTTCGCAAACGATAAGCCATATTACGTTAAACCATAACGTAACGTAAGAACATTTGATGGGCACATCGGTACGATTTATACCTACTGACAATAATTTTCAAACAAAATTGATTTCTTTCACATTTACTATTATACTAAGCGATGCCTTTAGCGTAATTACAAAGAATGCATGGATTTTTGAATGTGAAGGTGTGGTACAGGCACTCGGGTGTAGGTTGAGCTGTAGATACTAGTGAGCATTGCCAAGTGCTGTATGTGTGCCGACAATCAGCAAACTCTTTAACAACCAAATTACAACTGAGAAGTATTAAAGTTTCCCCCCATCCCTTTTTCCATAGATAAAGA
The DNA here is from genome assembly GCF_021901495.1 of Neodiprion virginianus. Lineage (NCBI taxonomy): Eukaryota > Metazoa > Arthropoda > Insecta > Hymenoptera > Diprionidae > Neodiprion > Neodiprion virginianus. Next base: position 754,437 of record NC_060879.1, on the reverse strand, counting down.
ACAAATGATTAAAATGATAAAAAAAAAAAGAAACCAAAAAAACAAAACCGCCACTATGCTCTTCACCTGCACTAATTCTTAAGCGCACTATTAGATTATACCTATATATTATCGATATACTGTCGTCGTATATATATATATATATATATATATATATATATATCAATATTTACCAGCGGTGTCGAAGTAGACGGTATAAAATATATCATGTATGGTAAATATAGTAGAAAGTTGATGAAACGTTGTTTATTTATTTTTTTTTTTTTTCTCGAGACAATTACCATGTTACAGTACTTGATCAAATTTTTACTGCTTTCATGTAAAGTCAAACTTTTCGGTTCAAGTTTAAGACGAAATACTTTGTTACCAATTCATCATGTTCTACGTTTTAACTAAAAATGGTGAAACTTGACGTCTATTAATATTGTATATTATTTCTGGTAGGCTTTGGTACCGGTCTCGCGAACGGAACGGATATACTTAGGTAGATTTGTTTCTTTTATTCTTTGAAATAAATTTTAGCATTCGTGTAACGTCCGAGCGCCTTTTTCTTTATTTTTTTTTTTTTCACCCCCCTCTCTTTCGGTGTTGAAAACATTATTTATTCATTTATTCATGTATTTATTAATTTTCTGAAGCAATTAAAATCAAAGGAACACAACAATATCGAGAGTAAACACGGCTGTCAAGGTGTGATGTTTTTAAACACTTTCTAAAAATTCCCATTAACTTAATATACCATGATGTAAATACGTAATTACGTCGGTGGTGGTGATGGTGGTGACGGTGGGCATGTAAAAAACAATCTGCTATATTTTCCAACCAACCAACTTTTCTTTTCTTTTTTTTTTTTTTTATATGTATATTTTTATTTTATTTATTTATTTATTTTTTTTTCTCGTTGATAAATATACACGTAACAATATGTTTGTTTGACTCTTATAGTTATGTATACATATTCAATATGTATGTATATGTGTATATATATGTATACACACACACATGCATATGTAATTTACTAAAAACAAAACAAAAAAAAAAATTTTCAAAACAAATACATATATTTATACGTATATACAATAAAAATAGGTAAGTAAAAAATTGATTTTAAAAAGTTAAGAGCATATAGCATGCACTATGTAATTATTTTTTTTTTTTTTTTCTTTTTAAATTTCATTCTTGAAAGTTATTTTCACGTTCGTAATCGTTTCGTACGAAAGCTTTAGACACACCTCTTTTTTTATTTTGACGATACCGAGATACATATTGTCTTGAAATCAGAACTTGACTTCATAACATCTGTATAAGTATATATTATATACACACGTGTCACGTGTTTGTGAAGCATTTTTTAAGTTACGTACCATACATAATACATACAATATAAGTCGGTGGTTGTATTTTGTTAGGGCAACGCGCACCGTAGATTATTTGAATATTTCACAAGTAAATAATTTTTGCAAACTTTGGAACGAATAACTGCGGAAAATAACGAATCTTCGAGTTGAATTGTATAGTCTTTGATAACGCTACGGCATAAGATAATTGTTTCTTCTTCTGTAAGTATGTAGTACACTAATAATTGTTAAGTATGCGCTCTATTCGATTCTTGTTCCAGACACTAGATCCGTATTGTCATTTTCTTTGCGAACGAAATTCTGACTGTTGAAATGCGACTCCTTTTTATTGTGAATTGTAAAAACTATTTCAGTCCAAATCAACGATGCGTATTGGAATAATTTCTCGTTCATATGTTCAGCGTTAAATCCGTGAATTTTGGTTACCGTCAATTGTCTCGAATAAACTGGTGGCCGTTATTATTGTAATAACAATAAGTAACTAAAAGCTCGTGAAGAATGAAAAAAGACTAGACTATCACCTAGGCTAAAATCTAATGGTAGTTAGTGATTTTATCGTAAGAGCGAATCAAATGTTTTAAGAATATTATTAAAAATTTGTTATAACAATTTTCAGTCGGTTTATTGTTACGAGAGATGTACAGTATTGAAATGACAATTTTACAAGTGACAACGGGATCTGTGATTTTAATCTTCTACAAATAGGAATAGTTGTCAACGTGGTGTGCGCTGCCGTTTAATTATTGTATATTCGTCAATTGGCTTTCTAATGCAATAGGAAATTAATACGATATTTGATTTATTGGAGTAAAAAAAAAAAAAAAAAAAAACACATCGTCTTCGCCGTTTTTCGTCAATATTACTAAATACTGTCAAATTCCATAGTGTCATAATATTTGACAAACGATACTATATCCACAAAATCGATCCTACACACTCGTACACAAATTGATAACAATAAGCTACCCGTCGATAGGGTTTGCAAACGAAACGATTCGTTTTATCATCCCCTGAATTGTTGTAAACACGCAATACTGTTGTTATCGATATTATCAAGAGGCAATTCACTTGTAACGTTTTTTAGTATCTTAGAGTAACAATACAGGAAAAACAAATGTTATTATAATTTCTCCAAACCTGCGACATATACTTGAAAATATTTTATGTAAACAATAACTGGTGGTACTGTATTTCTACACTCTTCGATATCCTAACGCATGTTATATTCGTAACATTGATTTAATTGAGCTATAGAAACGAGCATCTCATCCACCGAACTTGCAGGCTGTAAAATGACGTGTAAACGTTAGAGGGAAAATGTGTACTTGCCTTTTATTCGGAATTGGCAAGATTTTCACTGTGTTAGCGATAAGAGAATTTTTATGTCATCTCATATCTGTTGGCGCGTAGCGATTTTCAAGACTGAAAACATTTCACCTCCGATTATCTTTCAGCTTCATAATCTAACACTTTGCTCTCTCAACGAATAATGCAACTCTGATATCCTAGCTTTGTATAATAGCCAGCAAAACTTGAAATAAATGCCGTATGGTCCGTCGTCTGCTACAATGTAACGCGCATGCGCTAAAATTCAAGATCAATTGCTTGTCAGGGTAACCAACCGTCGCAAATGTGACGTATGTAACCTCAAAAATTTTGAGGTTACGTTCACGACAGTTGGTCGCCCTGGCAAAAAACTGCTCCCGGATTTCAGCGCATGCGCATTACATTGTAGCAGACGACAAACCATTCGGCCGTTAGCTAATCACTTTTTATATATTTTTCAAACCCATTGAACGAGTCGTACGTAAATCGTTATTCTTCTACCTTGTTTCGTCGCCAAAATTTGAATATTCCGGATTCACATGAATTGATGTAAATTTGAGCAAAGTTTCAACGACCATAATGATAATCACAACAATGGTGACAATAAAATCGAGAGAACGAGGAAGAAAGTGAAAAAGAGAGATAGAGCGAGGTAGAGAGAGAGAGAGAGAGAGAGAGAGAGGGAGAGAAAGATAGAGCGCGCGATACCGAAACTAGCACCTGGCAATGCTGCATATATTATACCGTGAGTTTTTCTAACAGCGAAACGATCAGTGCGCCTCATTCAGGCAACCGTAGTTACAGCCGTTGTTCAAGTTGAGCGTCGTAGCGCAACTTGAACATGGTGCGTAATACCGGTTGCCTGAACCAGGCGCACGAATCGTTTCGCCGTTAGGAAAACTCACGTTATAACGGTAACTATACATACATATACCTATAATCTATAATCGTAATAATTTACTACATTGTGGGTATTGGTTGCTCATAAATTATATAGATACGCTTTAAAGGCTACGGGTTGGTGCTGGGATTGATCACAACACACGTTACTAATGGTTGCCTGCATGTGCACATATTGTAAGGTTTTCATTAACTGAAGATTTGGCCAATTTTCTCCAGGAGGGATTACATACGTATCTGGTCAACCTCATAGCCTCAGCAAAGCAAATGGTCATGGGAAAGTATGTGTACACTGCAAGCGGCTCGGAGTACTCACATCAAGGGGAAAACTCAGGCAGACACGCTTCAAATGTTGGCCCTGCAATGCCTGTCTGTGCCGCTGGCCATGTTTCACTGAGTTTCATGAACTGCGAGCCATTCCTCACATTCCCCCTCCGTAGCACCAACCAAGCCCCGTTTTCTATTCTGCCAACGCCGCGAATGCTTATCAAGTTAACTAATACCCACCATGTGTTTGTTCTTTTTTTTTTTTTTTCTTTTTTTTTCCATCTTATTGTTCCAACGACAATACATTCCGCGCAGGACGTTTTTTGATATTATTACTATGTACGACTATTTTTCGTTTATTTTTTCCAATACCTAACTAAACGTTCGCCGTTTAGTAAGAAGCAAATGGATTTGTAATATACACGTTTTAAACCTAATATGAAAAATTTAAGGTTTATACACTCACACACACACGGGTATATATATGTATATATATATATATGCACGTGTGTGTATATAGAACGAAAATTTTACATTTATAGATAGCATGAAATTTTACTTATTGTGAATCAACTGTTTTAAGTGAATTTTCTCTGTTTTTCGTCTGTTACGATTTTTATTTATTTGTTTTTTTTTTTTTACATAGTTTTATTTTTTTTATCAAAGTCTCTAATCGATCCTTGTAATTTTTCAAAAGAATAAAACGCAACTTACACCGAGTTTATAATGAATTTTTTTTTTCTTTTTTTTTCATTCTGTTCTCTCTAACTCGTTGACTCGCGAGACGATGAACCGATCGTTGTTTTAATCGAGAGGAAAAAAACATTGTTATGAATTAATTTTAAGTGAATTTTAATTGGTACGAAAATTCCTTAGTATCTTCCGTATTAGATACGTTATTTAGAATTTTCTTAACTTATTTTAATCAACGTCAGTGGAACTTCGGATGTATTTAGAAAAGTAAATATCAACAAAGCTGGCAACGAATCTAGCGTGTATACTTAAATATATTTTTTTTTTGTTTAATTTCTGTTTCGTTGTTTTGCTGGAATTAACTCATGGTATCAATGTCACTGTGTAGAAATAATGAAAAACACGCAGCCACATTGTTAATGCCAGAATTTCAATCTCTTCTGTGATAAAAGTAAACTCTAACTTAGTAATATAGATGTAATATCGTGTAAATGAAATGAATTTGAATAAGCCTATTTTAAATACAGGAACATCAGCCGTCTTGCCTATGCTAAGAGATTTGTTGTACACGCAATGATGAGAGAGAAAAAACAATGTCGAATTGTCAACAAAACTTTGAAGTACAAAAGCCGCGGTCGAAAAAAAAAATTCGAGTCTTATATTTATATTAATAATAATGATAATGATGATGATGATAATAACAACAATAATAATAATAATAGTAATGGTAATTATGAACCGTGCTACGAATGTAATCACATATTTATAATATATATATTATTACATTTTTTTCCCCGCACGCAACGCTTGCATCTCGACGTAATATCATTGTGTCGTTGTAAAGTAATGCAATGTGTGAAGTTGCGTTGTCAATGAAATGTAAAATACGTTCGGTATACCAAGTGACAATAATATTGTATTTCCATCCATTAAACGTTTTTAATTTTATTGTGTTTTGTCAGGCTTTTTGTATCGGGGGAGGGGGGGGGCGGGCTTGTGTCCGATGCGGAAAGTAACAGATAAAAATTCTTTCATGTATGTTAAGTCGAAGAAAAAGATAAAAAATAGAAGCGGCAACGATATACTTGATGTTTAAAAGGATAGTGCAAAAAACTTAGTTGGTTGGTCAAACTAGGATGGGTGCTTATTGAATCAAATGGTGTTCTACGTGTCCCTCATTGTCTGATAACTGATCGGCAAAGGGGTGGGAGGGGGGCTTTCTCTCTAGCTTACGCTTTGTTGTTCATCGAGCGAGAGATAATGGTTGCAGAAAGTATAATGAATTCGATAATTGATTGAGACTGTGCGAAGGTGGGGTGAGAGACAGAGGTGATTATCATGTTTGTGTTTATTTGTAGAAACGACACAGGATACTGGAAGCGGTAATACTGGTCCATACGGTGACTTGGGTTCAACGATAGACGATGATTTTGGTCAATCTACGGACACTGAGTTATTGTTTCGTTGTAGAATATGTTGGAAGGGTTTCAAGCACCCGATGTCCTTAACGCTTCACAAAGATCTTCACACTGGACAAACAAAGTGCCCGATTTGTCATCGTATATTCAGTAGAAGCTACGACATGAAAGCCCACCTATTGCGCATTCATAAATGTTCTTTCAGTGTCGATGCCAAGTTAAATTTCCGACGGTAATTTTTCCAATTCAATCTTTAACAATGCGGCAAAACGAAAGTCACCGAGGAATCATAATGATTCATCCTAGAAAGAAATCCAACAGGTTTAAACTTATTCACTTATTCATTTCAGTGTTTTTTTTCCTTTTTTTTTTTTATTTGAATACACGTTATTTATTACTGTGTACTTACAGCATATCCGATTCGTCGGGAATCGGAGATACTGTAATTAAGAAAATATTCTGTGTGTATGATTATTTTACTTTTTTCCCACCGCATTCGAACTGATTTAACAATTCTACTACACATTTCAATACTAAGCTAGTATTATTAATATTACGTGTTACGGTTGTAACAATTACTATTGTTATGGTTGTCGTTGTCGTCATCTTTCCACGAGTTGTCTCCTTTCAACGCACAGGCGTCAGGCGTTTAGCTAATCATTTTCCTATGGAGGGTAGTTGACGTAAGGAGAAGTATCTCATACGGGTTTGGAACTGAAGAAGTGTCCAACAAAAAATATAAAATAGAGAAATGGCGCTAATAAGCAATAAGGGGTTAAAACCTGATTGGCACTTTCGGGAAATTTCCCCTCTAACTTGTAGACTCTTTCTATGCACGGAGATAGTCCTATATGTCTCTACCCTCAATACATTTTCCCAAGCAGAGCAGTGGAAATACAGTACTACTTACCACTAATTTATTTTGTCAAAACTGACAACGAAACTTATAATTTAAATATTACACATCGTACGTTGAGTACGACGAGTGTTTATGCACCTACCTAATATTATTCTAATAAGCGTTACAAATGATTGGCTCTTGAAACGCAGTATTTTCATCTATGTAATATTATCATCGTTTTATTTCTTTTTTTTCTGTTTCACTCTTTAACGGTTCTTCGAAATGGGATTGATCGTGAAATTACCAAAAAATATTGGCAGACTATATCGTTGCATGTGTATAATTAAATTAAACCGGCTAGGCTGTTCAAATTTAATCTGGTGTACATTGGGTAGTTCTTCTTCTGTTTCAATTCTCTAATTCAACGGTCTTTCACTATGGATCCGTCACGACTAGTCATTGTGAATTTTCATATCAGCCAACGTACCCATCTCGAAACGTGTTCACATTAATTTAAAAAAATAAATAAAAATACCACACATCTCCAGCTTTGAAAACAACTCTTAGTATTCTGCAAGAAATCTTTCTTTCTGGTTGTCGGGTAACATTAAAATTGAATGTATGACGCTTCATTGGGGTTAAACTTGTGAAAACAGTTTACTCGTATTGAACAAAGAAAAAAAAAAAAACGCGAAAAGGAAAGAAACACAATACAGCACGACTGTTCGTCGGAGAGTAAAAAAACTAGGTATGAAAAAAAAAAAAAAAAAAAAAAAAATTTGAGGAATAGAAAAGACAAAAACAACAAACAAGTTATGTGTGTGTGTATGGGAAACACTTTGGATTGTATGCGCAGAATCAGTGTACGAAACAACAACGTCGACTATGACACCGAAAGCACCGCTACCGCCACCGACAACAACAACAACAACAACAACAACGACAACAACAAAAACGACAGTAATACCACCACCGCCACCGCCATCTGTCGGGAATCAACTTCAAACCAGCTTTGGTTACGAAGTGAGGCGAAGGTCGAGGCCTCTGCACGACGAAATTGGTCGTTGGGTTTGCGATGTTTGCGGGAAGACTTACAATCGTGGCGACTCCCTCGCCCACCATCGAAGTATACACAGAGGCGACACAGTATGCCCGATATGTCAGGCGGTCTTCACTCGCAAGTATACAATGCGCTGCCATTTAGTTAACGTGCACGGGATCAAATAGATATCGTCGCGGTAATTATTCCTCCCCATCCCCGCCCCCCCATCCGCCCTGCCCCGGCCCGCAGCTTCGAAGGACTTTGTTTAAAAAATTCTTCGGTAATTACGGCAGGCGTACAGTCATAAATTGTACACGAGGTGTCGGAATATATGTCCTCGTGACGTCGGAGCCCGGTTGCCGGCGCCATTTTATCACCACATAACCTAAGTTTTTAATTTTAATGGAGGAAAATCGTAATACTTGGGGTTTCAAATTACTCGTGTCACGTAAGTTGGTTAAAGATAATCAATAATATACCTGTTATACCATCCGTACGCGAAAAAGATACCGTCGACGGTCGCCTGTCAGACCGTTTGAATTAGTTTGGATATTTATTGGATATCCACCAGATGACGAATTGCAAAGTGATAATTCCAATAGCCCAATACCACCTACCAGGCGTGAGATAAAATTGTTTCAATGTCAATTTAAAATCGCTAAAGCTAAAGGATAGATATACTACAGATATTATCGATTAAAATTGGGCTAGAAATTGTGTTTTTTTTTTCCTTTTTTTGTTTTTTTTTTTTATTTTTTCCCCATCATCGCGGCAACAACAGTCTTGATGACTTAAATAATAATATCGTATGTACTATTTAATCGGATGATTTTATTGTCGAAAGTTTAAAATATGTTATACAATAGGAATCAAAAAATTATTGTACATGTACTATAAATATAATTTGCTTGTAATCGAGAATAAAAGAAAAATTTATCAATATGAAATTTTTTTTTTTTTTTTTATTTTTCATTTTGTTTCGGCTATAACTAATACGTGTATGTATGTGTTTTGTGATGCAGGATTACCAGATCCTTGTTACCCATGCCGAACCGATGTTTTTAATATTTCGTAATCGAACCGAATAATCCACCTGCGTCTTGGCACGAATTTTCAATGAAAAAGTTACGATTGCGTTCTAGTTTTTGAATGTAAAGAACGATAAAGAATACGAACACCAGTATTAGTTGAACGTATTATTGTTGATTCATTTTTGTGATATATTACTTAGTTATATGTTGTTCTTTACTTATTCTTTTTTTGTAAAAAAATAAAAAAAATTTCTCTTATCGAAATATGTAACAAGCATATAATACGATATGATAGAAGTATAAAATTGTTATACGATTGTCGGTACACTGCACATCAGCAATAATAACAACAACAACAACAAAAACAACAATAATAATAATAACAACAACAAAAACAATAATAATAATCAACATAAGTCAATAAGTTGAAATATCTATAGATAGTTGCTGTCTTTTCTCGTATCTTTTGATTTTTTAGGTAGGTGTGTAATGTTGGTAGATTATTTTTTTTTTTTTTCATCTTTGTTGATCTTTTTTCCCTCCAATTTCCCGTCGTTACGTTAACAAGTTTTTTTTTCTATTTTTTTTTTTTCATTACCACCTCTTGAAACGTGACAAAGCAATATGTCGACTGTGGCGCGACAATCCGTATATTTTACACACATATTATACGTCGACTATAGCCTACAACGTTATGCATGAGATATATTTTATTATTTCTTTTTTTTTTCAACGTTTAAAGAGTAAAAATGATATCTTACTACCGAGTGTACTGATTTGGCCAGTCTGCTTAGCATGATTCCCCCCCTCCCCCCCAATATATAAGAGTGAGTATGTCATTTGCACAATATTAATTCTAATTGTTTTTATTTACTTACTTACTTATAATATTATTTTATGAATTTTTTTTTTTTTTTTCTGCTTCGTTATTTTTTCCGTAGCGTGTTACGGTACGATGCTAACTATATTACAGATACGATGTGTACGATTTTTTTTTGTTTTTTTTTCTCGTTTTCTTTTCCTTCTTCAATGCCTATCAACGGAGGGTGAAGAAAGATGTGTCTTTGTCGGCTGTCCTGCAAGTATGATTGTCTTATTTGATTTAGATTCACGCACTGTGGTCATCGAACAGCCATCGCATTCTTGCAAACTCTGCGGTAAATCATTTTGGAATCGGGATTCCATGTATAAGCATATGAACATGCATAAAGGAACAACCCAGTGCCCAGTTTGCCACAAAGTACTCAGCCGTACGACGCACATGAAACGTCACCTTAAAAATCGTCACGGTTGGCCAGGTTCTGGAGCACCGCCAGAGCCTATACGTACCTCGACTCCGTTACCTGCCTCGGCTATCGCTTCGCGGAACGCTACTAGCGTCGAGGCTAATACCACATTCACCACGATACGCATTAGGGAAAGCAGCGTCGAGAGAATCACTTCTAGTCCCATCCCTTAGTGCGAAGCGTAATATTTACCGTTACCACCCCAACCCAACCCAACCCACCCCACCCCACACACAAACATCACCAAAGATAAAATAACTAAATGAAACAAGTAAACAAATACTACACACACATGTGTATATATATATTATAAATACCATTATTAAGATAATATCTATCTTATACGATTTAAATTTATCACATCTATCGCCCTAGTCATTTATATTATTATATATAAATAACACGCATAAACACACACACACACACACACGCATACGCATTCATTTCTCATAGAACTTCTATGTAATAATCATTAACTAATGTATATATACATGATATATATATCGTCTATGTGTGTGTGTTTGCGTGTGTGGGTATGTGTGTATATAAATTACTTTTTTTTTTTTGTTTTTTTTTTCATCCACTTTTGTAAGCAACCAAAGAAGTTCTATGAGAAAACCGTCAAGATTTTGTCTCATCTAGTCAATTGATTTTGGTACTTATTAGGGTAAAGAGAGGAATGTGCATTAATTTTTCTTTATTTATTTCTTTCTTCCTTTTTTTTTATTTTTTTATTTTTTTTTTTACTTCTGTATTCGTTTAAATATTATATGCCGATGCGGAGAAACGAGACAAACTATATAATAGAAAACATCAAGCATACACATTGCGTAGAGGAAAGCGCAAATAAACCAAAATATTATACATTGTTGTACGTACAATGTGTTTATGATTGATTTAACACCGATAGAGAAAACGACAAAAAATCGTAGCAAGTTGTTTCGTTGCGTACGAGGTGAAAAAAAGAACTAGAGCGTCGACAGGCTCTCACGATAATACTCTGTTTGAATAATATGCTTCCATGCAGAAATGATATAGACTTGAAAGAATTATAGACGAATAGGATTAACGTTCAATAATGAATATTGTTTGTTTCGAGGCTAAACATGATTAGCCGCGATATAAAAAACATAATTAGTGTGCGCGCCACAAAAAAAAAAAAAAAAACCAAAGAATTCTTACCAGTGAGACAAAAATGCAAACCAAATAAAAAATAAATGGAACAATCCTGTACCAGCTGTACTTTAAAATCTTGCCAAAGAAAGTATGCAAATGATAAATATAATTGATAAGTCTTGTCTTAAAAAGCATGTAGGTATATATATATATGATATATATTATGTAGTTAATTTATGATTTCTTATTTCTTACGAACTCTCACATAATTATAAAAATATATTGTTTGTTTTAATATTGAAAAACGAAAACCAAAAAAAAAAAAAAAACCAAACAAAGTTTAAACGCATACGAGTACGAAAGAAGAAGTACTCGTCTTACCTATAAGATAATTAGTTTTTGTGTTTTACTTGATTTAAAGATTAAAGTTGATTTTTATTGGAAGAAGATTAAAAAAAAATTAATAGAAAAAATATACTATATATAGTATGAAGTTTTCGCTCGAAGGCCAGATATTTTTATTTCTATCTTTATTTTATGTTTCGTACGAAAGGATTAATATTATTACGGAGAGAGACACGCGAAGCGCACGTTCCTCAATGATATCAGAATTAAAATACTACTGTAACAACCAAGTACAATATTGCCAATCTTTCTACTTTAGTATGTAAATCAAATTATTATTATTATTTATAGCAGAAAATTTTTACTAAATAATATATTATGATTATTATTATTAGATATTTTTACGTTTTACCCGTATTATAATTATAGGGAAATACTGTAAAACAATGTGTGTGAATAATAAAAATTTCAAACCTAGTGCAGCGTGTATGTTACGTACAAAGTTTACCTCGTGAATTTTTCTTAAATACAGTCGAATGCGCAATTACTCGAATCGATCCGTATTGTTATACCAAAAATCGGTACTCCGTTGATGTTCTTAATGTATGAAATTATAAACTATGTATAAGTATATATATATATATATATATGCGTGTGTGCGTGCGCATGGATGTTGTATGCCTTTAAATTTATACACCAATTACATTTATGTTAAAATGACATAGTAGCAGTACTACTTACGGTACCACATTAATTATACTACCATTTTACATTCGACGTTCCATGTCATGTGTGTGCAAATTTAGTGTATGTTTATTTTGCAAATTAGAAACAGTGACAATCTTGTCTTGAAAACTCTGGTGAAAAAGATTCATTTCTTCTTCTGTTGATAACTGAATAAATTTTTATCTTCACAATTTCGTCTAGTGAAGGATTGCAGGTAGGTCAACATTGGAAGGGTTTGAAAATTTTCTTCCGCTGAATTCTAGGGAAATTTATATATCATTTCACCGTTATGTATTTTTTTGTTTTTTTTTTGTGGATATCAATTTATTCTGTGAAATCTGTGTGAAATATCTGACAGCAGAGAAATTTTTCAATGAAAATTTTTCACCAGCGACGATAATTCTGAACGGTATTATTTTAATAGGAGTGTGAATTTGGTGGTAGAGAAGTTGAAACGTTTTTTCCCTTGATCTCGAAATCGGTTTAACACTGAAAGCTCTTTGTGCCTACTATGGAATGTTTGTTAGTATTTTGTGATGCAACAATTATCAACATTTTTAAATGCACACCGTTTTAGTTTTGTTGATCTCAATACATCCACTTCATTTACAAAACTCCCCCCGGAATACGGAAGTATGAAATGCCACACAGCATGCCACAACCACAACAACAACATTTACACGCAACATCATTATCGCCATCAACCGCAGCTAAGAATATCATTATCAATAGCAAAGCCAATTGACTGTCTCGATTGTACGTTACATTAATTAATTATTTTATAATATCCTGAACTAAGGTAGCTTAAACGAACTTTTAAGAAGCATTGTCGAAATGTCACATTTTTACGAGGTTGAAGTTAGTAACGTTATCGTAACCAGACATCTGAGTGAACATTACTATTTTCTTATTTTTACAATAACCTTCAAGTAATTAAGATTTCAGGACATGAACGTATATCTTGTTCTATTACAGTTTACTGATCGTGAATTTCAAACAATTCCAAAATCGCCGAGACAACGGTTTTCCCTCAGCATAAATCGTTACGATAACGTTGCTAACTTCAACATGATATTTTTTTATTGCTGTCCAACAACCAGCGGATTGGACAGATTTTTTTCTCGTCAAGTCGGAGGAGGACGCACAGAGCGCAGATAAAGACGAGATTGAAATTACTAACGCTATCGTAACGAAACATCGGGGTAAAAAAATCACTGTTTCAATAATTTTTCAACGACTTTGAAGGTACCAGGATTTCAAAATATGAGTATGTTTTGTTTTCTTACGATAAAATGGCGAAATAACGGTTTTCCCCCAACATGAATCGTTATGATAACGCTGCTAACTTCAAAATGACAAACATGAACGTGAAGCAGATAGATATCGAGAGTTTACGTTTGAAAATATACTGTAATAACACTAGAATAAAGCGCACAATGTATATTACAAGTAATCGGGGTCACAAAGATGTTATGTGTTGCAGGGGGGGTGGGTCGCAAACAGAAGCATGTTGGCGATGCAACTGCTCACATGGTAATGCAGGGCCCAGGCCGTTTTGCGTGCAGTCTCTGCGGAAGTGTTTACAAGCACCTTGCTTCACTGAGCCAGCACCTTGAAGTGCATCGCAACAAGACAACCTGCGTCCTATGCGACACCACTCTGAGTCGTAGAACCGATTTGCGACGGCACATGCATCTTAAGCATAACATGCAATGGCAAAAGACAATGAAAAGGCGTCGGGATTCGAAAAAACGTTAATAATATTCTTGAAAATACAAAGAAACGTAACTCTGTACTTTATTACGATAATAATTGGCGGGCCAATTGGGTTTATTTTTTTTTTTTTCAAATTATTTATACATTAAATTTCCTGTCATATTTTATCATTTGCTTATTATTCACTGTCGTTGTTTCTCCTGTAAAGAACAATGTCTAGTGTTATTCCATTGTTGCTCAATTTGAAAAATCGGTAAAATTGTAAAAGTTGCTCTATAATTACGCAACTGGAAAGTGAGTTTATAGTTTAATGTTAATCACTAGGAAGATATTTATTTGTGTCGTAGAATGGATCTGCGACTGAAACTAGTCCGAATATTTTCTCATACTTGTAGTAATTATTAGCGATATTTGTCAAATCGTTCTCGCTCGATATTCTCTTCTGTTCGTTTCATTTAATTCTACCTTTTCTATGAACTAATTAAAAATTATCATCTTTTAGTATATTCGAATCGTTGTGAAATATTCTTATTAGCTATTAATAATATTGCACGTTAAGGCTGATGCGTTTCATGCCTACTGAAATTTCAACCAATTTTCAACACATGCCACAGATGTAAATTAATTTTAAATCAATGTTATATTCTAGAGTAAACCAAAAAGAACAACAAAAAAAAAAAAAAAAAAAAAACAAAATATAAGTAACAAACTAAAATACAGTACTAAAAGATGAAGAAGCGGCCCATTCATATTATTTAACTATGAATAATGTAATTGAATAATTATAAGTACAAATCATCCTGGATAGATCTCAAATTTTCTCTGGGCCGCAGTGCTGTCGTCATTTTAATATCTTATATCTAGGGTTAAGTCAGATCTAAGCGTGGAGCAGGGTTGGCGGCTAGTCATTTTATTTTATTTTTTTCTCCTGTTTAAATCTAGTAGCTTTGATCAAACCGTGACTTGAAAATGAAAAAGTGTAATCATTGCTACTTTATTGAGACGACTTATCTGCCGCCAGCCCTGATTCGATGAGATTGTGCGTTTGAATTATTTTCAACTTGTTAAATTATAGTCGAAAGTCGTATCTCATAAGTAACTTGTATGTTAACAATGATTGTTGAGCATAGTGCAGGTTTGAACAAAGTGTCCGTTAATCTAACGCGTAGTTTAAAGCAGTACACTCAGTAGCATTGAACACGATGAAATTAATTCCGTGACGGTGATGAGCGGACAGAATATCAACACGTTACATTCATACACCAAGTGCTAATTCTGTATCATCAAAATTCACCCTAATGCTTGATGGTGGAAGTATAACTTCTCATGCTGTACCTACTAAAAAGAAAAACAGAAAAAAAAAAAAATACTGTGTCCTGTAACGAGCAGAAGGAAAGATGATTCATACATTCGCTTAAAAGCATCTGCGACGTAGATTTAAATAGTAGTTTTGTAATTGACAGAGTAACTTACACACTACCTGACATTCTATTGATGGGTTTTCTTGATGGAATAGGTAGGGCCACGAAAAGGACTGACCTCTGGTACCCGATAACGGAATCTACAGGGCGCGTTAAGTACGTCTGCAAGATTTGCGGTGCTAAATATTCTCACGTGCAGACAATGACAGGCCATTTCAAGCTCCACTGGGGTCAGACGATCTGCTATCTCTGCGGAAAAGTATTCAGCCGGAAGCCACACTTGGTACGACACTTGCTGCAAAAGCATTCCATCGACTGGTCACGTCGCGGAAGATACAAAACGCTAGATGTGCGCAACAAAGATAACAACCAAGCCAAAAACAAGTAAAACCTCCAAGACTCCGATATACGGATTAACGCTCTTCTATATCTCTATTGTCAGTGCGCGGAGTACATTTCTTCTTCGTCCAAGCACGAATAAAACGTACCTTAAGGTAAGACATATTTAGAATTCGTTGAAGATTACACCAATCTGACGATTCATCGGTTCATGCCGCAGGTACGAAAACGTCCGACGGTCGTCCGAATTATAAGATGAGAAAAAATATGCATAATAGTCGCAACGGAGCTTGTTATAGTTAATGACATCGACGATTATTTCATAAGAATGATATTGTGAGTGGTGTATCGAAAGGGCAAAAAAATTATTTTATAATCAACACTCTGATAATATAAACTCTGTGCTTTTTAGAATAATTATTAATACATATGTATAATACATGTTATCTTCAATCGGTACGGCTTAATTGGTGATAAAAGAAAGTTTAATCCATGGACTGAAATAGTTTATCCATTCTGTTTTCACTCTTGTTTCAACTTGTTGAACAACACATTTGTGAACCGAATAAGCAACTGACTTTTTGTCGAATTTTACAATAAATAGTACTTGCGCAGTCGATCGTTTTGCTGAACAGTGTCATGGGATAGGAAGCTTTTTGCATTTACTAAAGTAGCGGTCAAGATTAATGGTTTGGGTTTTTGTAAAAGGTTTTTTTTTTCTTTTTTTCTATTTTTTGTAAAGGGTGAATCTTGTACTAACGGCGTAGGGTACGTCACATTGTATATCGCATGGCATGGTGTAGCTGGAAAAAGACTCGCTTCGTAGACTCCTACCTGTTTCCTCCACTTCCGAAAGAAATGAAAGAGATTATAATATCCGCCTGTAAAGGGGCTACATGCAATTATACATGCATACACACGTACACACTTGTCACATACACACACACACGCACACGCACGCACGCATATATAGGTATAAATGGAGTGCAGGAGCGTTGAGTAATTTGTTACTACTAGTGAATAATCATAAAAAACGTCGTGTAAATTTATAGAGAGCCGGTTTGAGTTCACGAAGCCTAGACTGCGTAACTTCACGGCGCCAGTATTGTACTGCACTAAATGCGGTGTTACGTTTACAACGCAACACGCACTTCTACGACACATAGCGTCCAAGCATGAGCAATCGCCAGACTCAGCAGCCTATTGCGATATCTGTCATCGATACTTCAAAACAAAGTGGAGCAGAGCTACGCATTTCAGTCGATACCACAGAACGTAAGGTAGCTTATACATATTTATATATATATATACATTACGATGAATGAACGGATTAAAATTAAAGAAAATCACGGTTTACGCGTCGTTATTCGAACGATGAGAAAACAAGTACAATGTCGAGGGATGATCGAAACACCGCTGATGCAAGAGGGAAAGAAACTGGTGCTGCATAAGAAAATTGAATAAGAATTAAATTATTTTATTAAGTATGATCGGTTCGATTACAAATTGTATATCTCAAATTGCATCTTTCAAGCTAATGACATGGCTTCGGTATAAGATGTATTATTTACATGCTACAACAGTTGGGAACATTTCGCGTTTGTTGCTGCCGATGTTTAGCACGTCGCTTGTGTATCTGGTAAGGAGTGAAGAGATTTATCCGTTATTCAAGAATGCTTGGTTTAATGGAGGCTTCCGCCCCTCAAAGCGAGAACCAAGTGGAGTACGGATCCACCTTGTACTTTGTAGTCCTGAGCTGTTTTCTCATCGTTCCTGAAACAGAGAAGCAAAGGTCCCAAATAATTTTTGAAAAATATTTATCTAAACCGATCGTATCGTTCGAAACTACGTCATGATTTTGTCCATTGATCACACAGCGTGTAAAGCTAAAAATGTTTTAGCCGATTCGATTTATTATTTCGTTAAAATAAAAAAATATTAAAATAAAATTAAATAAAAAAGATTATGTAATGTATTATTAGATGTAAGTCTAAATAAATACTATGTTCATAACTAGCTATAACACTCATAAAATTTTATACAAATATACGAAACATGATGACGCACATTTGTTTACCGGAAAATATTAATCTCTGTTGTTGCGGTGGGATACCCTCTTTTTCTTCAACTCGTTCTTTTATTCTCTCGACCTTGTCAGTCGGCTCTATGTCGATTTCAATCTGCGAAACGGATAATGATTTAGTATAAAATCGTCAAACATCATCTTTTCCTCAAATTCTGACACCATTGCCAGTTGACTAAGTAAAATTGACGATGGTACAAGCGATAGAAGAATCTCTATTGTTAGTGTTTAATCGTTGTTTAACGTTAGATGGAAATGAGAATGAAATTTTGCCTGGAATTGCTCCATTTTTATCCTGTCATTCCTGCGGATTAATTATATAGTACACCACTTTTGGTGAAGATTGATTTTTCTTCTGCCTTATTCAAACTTACTGCAGAGTTAACCATCGTAAGTGATTTACTTTATTATTGGTACTTGCCTCTTTTCCGGTAAGTGTCTGGAAACAAAAAAAAAAACCAATGCAATAAGGATAATTGTAAATAACGATAAATGGGGAAGTACAAATATCATTGAAATGTAAGGATGACAAATATACGGTGAAATTGCTAACCTTCACTTTGATCAACATTGTTGGTACCTGGTATCAAATACGTTTTGAACTTCTACGATAAGCTATCACAAATATAAATACACCTCTCAAAAATCAATAAATTCCCTTCGACGAAACTGTACTATAGGTTCCGGCAATTTGATCCTGATGAAAGCTCTTTCGCCGCGAAACAAATAACTTTCCCCTCTACAGAACGTCAAACGACCTCCATGAATTCGCTGACCGTATTCCGCGAACTCTGGTGGTAAAATTTTAAACCAAGAAACACGAGGATCAAACGAGTTATATCAAGTCAGTCGAACCGTTAGCGTTAAGGCGTTAGGAGAATCTCATAGCTTCTGGTCGTAATAACAATTTGTTGCAGACGACACTACGTCGGGCCACGGATTTCAATAGTTCCGAGACGTATTTCTACTTATTTACTTGATTTACATTACAACAAAGTCAAATCATCAGTACCTATGCTATCGAAAATTAAATTCGGATGCTAGCAAGTTCATTGAGCAAAAACACTCTGTGCATGGGGATGATAATTCCGTCCGTATTGTCACCGGAATAAAAGACACGGTATTTCGAATCTATTTCTAACCTCAAAAAGAAAAAAAAAAAACGAACATCTGATACCGAAGGGAAGGAGAAAATATTAGAGGAACATGGCTCTTTGTGGATCGAAGATAAATGTAATGTCTAGGGGTTTTCACACCACCCCGGTTGCCCAGGAAATTCGAAAAATGGCCCGATTGCGAGTCGTGGATAACAGCGAGATTGGGAAGAGCGCTATGCTGGAAGGAAAACCACCTAGATGCATTCATGTATACAACAAGCGTGGTGTTGGTTTCTTAGGTATGTGTACAAGATTACGAGCGAACAATTATTTCGTTATCCTCTGTTATTCATTTTCTTTTATCATCCACGCATACAGGTGACAAGGTGCTGCTAGCCATAAAGGGTGAAAAGAAGAAAGCCATCCTTGTAGGACTCAAGCAAAACCAGTCGCCTAGGATACCTAAATTTGACAGCAACAACGTTGTTTTAATAAACGACGAGGGTACACCCCTTGGGACTCGGATCCACGTTCCAATTCCCCATATCCTGAGAACTCTACTACAAGAAAAAACTCAAACCAAGGGAGCTGACTATACAAAGCTGCTTGCTATAGCATCAAGATATGTTTGAATCTAGGGTTACGATAGTGGTAGAGTATGTTATTTAATTAAAAAATAAAATTCTTGTATATATACATATTATTGGAATATCATGCGGTGTATGTTTATCCATTTATGGAATCGATTTATCGATTCTCTGACGCATTGGCTGCAGATATAAGTACAAAGAACGCTATCCCCGGGTAATTTTCCATAATGGTTTGCTGCGTTGACTGAAGAATATTTTCTTTTCGAATAAGAAGAGAAAACTTGAATAAAAAACAAACAAAAGAATATATTCTTCAGTCAACGTCTGGCGGGTCTAGAGACAATTCTGTTACCCTACACTTTACAGACTTGTCTCTGCTCGGCTTAACGTAAAATTAAGTCGGCAACGCGAAATACTGCAAATTTTCCCCCGCGCACGTTCAAATGTGTAAAGGTCGTTATGCTGCAGACCCGAACCAACCTTGAATCATGTCACACCGTGGTTTTGCTGTTATCGAGTTGGAACTGCAGTAACGAATTAGATTATGCGTTGATTATACGAATATTTATTTATGTTCTTGTAGATGCAATACTTGGAATTTATTTTACATTCGTTTTACATGATCTCAACGCGTTATTTTTGCAACAACGACTTTGTCGCAATGGAGCGTAGAATTGGTTGCACGCAAAAGGCCAAGAAGGCGAACGTAAATCGTTTCTGCGTAGGAATACCTATACCTATGTATGGACGAGCAGTGTTTCTGATTTAAAAACACCAAACACCTTTATTACACGAGTATGAATGTGATCCCGCAGAAATAATCTATTGCCAACCACGTTTCGCTGCATAACTATAACGACTTTGATAACACATCAACGAGAATTCTTACGTTGAACAGATCCGACTTTTGAATATCCGTGAATATGTAATCCTAATGTACTAATTCTTATAGCATTAGTTGATGAAAGAAAGAAATTTGTCTACACAATAAAACCCTATAAAAAAAATCTGATACAGACTGTCGGATCCGACAGAGATCCGACAATCTGTATCGGATTTTTTTTGTAGGGAAGACGTTATCATATTTTGCTCTAGATAATGTATACTGTACACCTATTTCCTCGTATTGTAGAACTACTTCTTGAATAAACTTCCGTCATATTCTGCATTTTGTTTCGTCTTAGATCTGTTTGTTCACGAGTAGATTTTTTTCAGAATTTTCAGCTGTTAGTTTGGTTGAGTTGATCTCGACGGATTGGGACTGCGCCCGATCGATTCCTCTCGCAAAGTTACGTTGGAATAGTGCATGAAAGAATTTATTCCAGCGCTTTTCAGAATCGCGAAAATTTTCGCCTAAAATGCAAAGGGGTTAGCCTTACTTTTTTTGTGACCAAAAAATTTTTCGTCTCAGAATTGATTCGTATGACTCTTTCCCGACCAATTGGACCCCAAGGAACTCAGAAAACGCAGCAAAAGGAGCATGGGATCAACGGGAGAGAAGATACGAGGAAAAAAGCACCTGCTGAAAAATGTCGAAAATTCAGGTTTTCGTTTTTTGGCTGTAACTTTCGATGCGTTGATCGCAGCGTATTGGGACAGCGCCCAATCGATTTCTCTCGCAAAATTACGTCGGAATAGTCCCACAATTAATTTATTCCAGCACTTTTGAAAATTGCGAAAAGTTTCGCCAAAAATACATAGGGGTTAACCTTCCTTTTTTTTTGACCAAAAAATTTTTCGTCTCAGAATTGATTCGTATGACTCTTTCCCGACCAATTGGACCCCAAGGAACTCAGAAAACGAAGCAAAAGGAGCGTGGGATCAACGGGAGAGAAGATACGAGGAAAAAAGCACCTGCTGAAAAATGTCGAAAATTCAGGTTTTCGTTTTTTGGCTGTAGCTTTCGATGCGTTGATCGCAGCGTATTGGGACTGCGCCCAATCGATTTCTCTCGCGAAATCACGTTGGAATAGTGCCTGAAAGAATTGATTCCAGCACTTTTGAAAATCGCGAAAATTTTCGCCAAAAATCCAAAGGGGTTAACCTTTCTTTTTTTTTGACCAAAATATTTTTCGTCTCAGAATTGATTCGTATGACTCTTTCTCGACCAATTGGACCCCACGGAACTCAGAAAACGCAGCAAAAGGAGCGTGGGATCAACGGGAGAGACGATACGAGGAAAAAAGCACCTGCTGAAAAATGTCGAAAATTCAGGTTTTCGTTTTTTGGCTGTAGCTTTCGGTGCGTTGATCGCAGCGTATTGGGACTGCGCCCAATCGATTTCTCTCGCTAAATCACGTCGGAATAGTGCCTGAAAGAATTGATTCCAGCAATTTTGAAAATCGCGAAGATTTTCGCCAAAAATCCAAAGGGGTTAGCCTTACTTTTTTTGTGACCAAAAAATTTTTCGTCTCAGAATTGATTCGTATGACTCTTTCCCGACCAATTGGACCCCAAGGAACTCAGAAAACGCAGCAAAAGGAGCATGGGATCAACGGGAGAGAAGATACGAGGAAAAAAGCACCTGCTGAAAAATGTCGAAAATTCAGGTTTTCGTTTTTTGGCTGTAACTTTCGATGCGTTGATCGCAGCGTATTGAGACAGCGCCCAATCGATTTCTCTCGCAAAATTACGTCGGAATAGTCCCACAATTAATTTATTCCAGCACTTTTGAAAATTGCGAAAAGTTTCGCCAAAAATACATAGGGGTTAACCTTCCTTTTTTTTTGACCAAAAAATTTTTCGTCTCAGAATTGATTCGTATGACTCTTTCCCGACCAATTGGACCCCAAGGAACTCAGAAAACGAAGCAAAAGGAGCGTGGGATCAACGGGAGAGAAGATACGAGGAAAAAAGCACCTGCTGAAAAATGTCGAAAATTCAGGTTTTCGTTTTTTGGCTGTAGCTTTCGATGCGTTGATCGCAGCGTATTGGGACTGCGCCCAATCGATTTCTCTCGCAAAATCACGTTGGAATAGTGCCTGAAAGAATTGATTCCAGCACTTTTGAAAATCGCGAAAATTTTCGCCAAAAATCCAAAGGGGTTAACCTTTCTTTTTTTTTGACCAAAATATTTTTCATCTCAGAATTGATTCGTATGACTCTTTCTCGACCAATTGGACCCCACGGAACTCAGAAAACGCAGCAAAAGGAGCGTGGGATCAACGGGAGAGACGATACGAGGAAAAAAGCACCTGCTGAAAAATGTCGAAAATTCAGGTTTTCGTTTTTTGGCTGTAGCTTTCGGTGCGTTGATCGCAGCGTATTGGGACTGCGCCCAATCGATTTCTCTCGCAAAATCACGTCGGAATAGTGCCTGAAAGAATTGATTCCAGCACTTTTGAAAATCGCGAAGATTTTCGCCAAAAATCCAAAGGGGTTAGCCTTACTTTTTTTGTGACCAAAAAATTTTTCGTCTCAGAATTGATTCGTATGACTCTTTCCCGACCAATTGGACCCCAAGGAACTCAGAAAACGCAGCAAAAGGAGCATGGGATCAACGGGAGAGAAGATACGAGGAAAAAAGCACCTGCTGAAAAATGTCGAAAATTCAGGTTTTCGTTTTTTGGCTGTAACTTTCGATGCGTTGATCGCAGCGTATTGAGACAGCGCCCAATCGATTTCTCCCGCAAAATTACGTCGGAATAGTCCCACAATTAATTTATTCCAGCACTTTTGAAAATTGCGAAAAGTTTCGCCAAAAATACATAGGGGTTAACCTTCCTTTTTTTTTGACCAAAAAATTTTTCGTCTCAGAATTGATTCGTATGACTCTTTCCCGACCAATTGGACCCCAAGGAACTCAGAAAACGAAGCAAAAGGAGCGTGGGATCAACGGGAGAGAAGATACGAGGAAAAAAGCACCTGCTGAAAAATGTCGAAAATTCAGGTTTTCGTTTTTTGGCTGTAGCTTTCGATGCGTTGATCGCAGCGTATTGGGACTGCGCCCAATCGATTTCTCTCGCAAAATCACGTTGGAATAGTGCCTGAAAGAATTGATTCCAGCACTTTTGAAAATCGCGAAAATTTTCGCCAAAAATCCAAAGGGGTTAACCTTTCTTTTTTTTTGACCAAAATATTTTTCGTCTCAGAATTGATTCGTATGACTCTTTCTCGATCAATTGGACCCCACGGAACTCAGAAAACGCAGCAAAAGGAGCGTGGGATCAACGGGAGAGACGATACGAGGAAAAAAGCACCTGCTGAAAAATGTCGAAAATTCAGGTTTTCGTTTTTTGGCTGTAGCTTTCGATGCGTTGATCGCAGCGTATTGGGACTGCGCCCAATCGATTTCTCTCGCAAAATCACGTTGGAATAGTGCCTGAAAGAATTGATTCCAGCACTTTTGAAAATCGCGAAAATTTTCGCCAAAAATCCAAAGGGGTTAACTTTCTTTTTTTTTGACCAAAATATTTTTCGTCTCAGAATTGATTCGTATGACTCTTTCTCGACCAATTGGACCCCACGGAACTCAGAAAACGCAGCAAAAGGAGCGTGGGATCAACGGGAGAGACGATACGAGGAAAAAAGCACCTGCTGAAAAATGTCGAAAATTCAGGTTTTCGTTTTTTGGCTGTAGCTTTCGGTGCGTTGATCGCAGCGTATTGGGACTGCGCCCAATCGATTTCTCTCGCAAAATCACGTCGGAATAGTGCCTGAAAGAATTGATTCCAGCACTTTTGAAATTCGCGAAGATTTTCGCCAAAAATCCAAAGGGGTTAACCTTCCTTTTTTTTTGACCAAAAAATTTTTCGTCTCAGAATTGATTTGTATGACTCTTTCCCGACCGATTGGACCCCAAGGAACTCAGAAAACGCAGCAAAAGGAGCGTGGGATCAACGGGAGAGAAGATACGAGGAAAAAAGCACCTGCTGAAAAATGTCGAAAATTCAGGTTTTCGTTTTTTGGCTGTAACTTTCGATGCGTTGATCGCAGCGTATTGGGACTGCGCCCAATCGATTTCTCTCGCAAAATCACGTTGGAATAGTGCCTGAAAGAATTGATTCCAGCACTTTTGAAAATCGCGAAAATTTTCGCCAAAAATCCAAAGGGGTTAACCTTTCTTTTTTTTTGACCAAAATATTTTTCGTCTCAGAATTGATTCGTATGACTCTTTCTCGACCAATTGGACCCCACGGAACTCAGAAAACGCAGCAAAAGGAGCGTGGGATCAACGGGAGAGACGATACGAGGAAAAAAGCACCTGCTGAAAAATGTCGAAAATTCAGGTTTTTGTTTTTTGGCTGTAGCTTTCGGTGCGTTGATCGCAGCGTATTGGGACTGCGCCCAATCGATTTCTCTCGCAAAATCACGTCGGAATAGTGCCTGAAAGAATTGATTCCAGCACTTTTGAAAATCGCGAAGATTTTCGCCAAAAATCCAAAGGGGTTAACCTTCCTCTTTTTTTGACCAAAAAATTTTTCGTCTCAGAATTGATTTGTATGACTCTTTCCCGACCGATTGGACCCCAAGGAACTCAGAAAACGCAGCAAAAGGAGCGTGGGATCAACGGGAGAGAAGATACGAGGAAAAAAGCACCTGCTGAAAAATGTCGAAAATTCAGGTTTTCGTTTTTTGGCTGTAACTTTCGATGCGTTGATCGCAGCGTATTGGGACTGCGCCCAATCGATTTCTCTCGCAAAATTACGTCGGAATAGTGCCACAATTAATTTATTTCAGCACTTTTGAAAATTGCGAAAATTTTCGCCAAAAATACAAAGGGGTTAACCTTCCTTTTTTTTTGACCAAAAAATTTTTCGTCTCAGAATTGATTCGTATGACTCTTTCCCGACCAATTGGACCCCAAGGAACTCAGAGAACGCAGCAAAAGGAGCGTGGGATCAACGGGAGAGAAGATACGAGGAATAAAGCACCTGCTGAAAAATGTCGAAAATTCAGGTTTTCGTTTTTTGGCTGTATCTTTCGATGCGTTGATCGCAGCGTATTGAGACAGCGCCCAATCGATTTCTCTCGCAAAATTACGTCGGAATAGTCCCACAATTAATTTATTCCAGCACTTTTGAAAATTGCGAAAAGTTTCGCCAAAAATACATAGGGGTTAACCTTCCTTTTTTTTTGACCAAAAAATTTTTCGTCTCAGAATTGATTCGTATGACTCTTTCCCGACCAATTGGACCCCAAGGAACTCAGAAAACGAAGCAAAAGGAGCGTGGGATCAACGGGAGAGAAGATACGAGGAAAAAAGCACCTGCTGAAAAATGTCGAAAATTCAGGTTTTCGTTTTTTGGCTGTAGCTTTCGATGCGTTGATCGCAGCGTATTGGGACTGCGCCCAATCGATTTCTCTCGCAAAATCACGTTGGAATAGTGCCTGAAAGAATTGATTCCAGCACTTTTGAAAATCGCGAAAATTTTCGCCAAAAATCCAAAGGGGTTAACCTTTCTTTTTTTTTGACCAAAATATTTTTCATCTCAGAATTGATTCGTATGACTCTTTCTCGACCAATTGGACCCCACGGAACTCAGAAAACGCAGCAAAAGGAGCGTGGGATCAACGGGAGAGACGATACGAGGAAAAAAGCACCTGCTGAAAAATGTCGAAAATTCAGGTTTTCGTTTTTTGGCTGTAGCTTTCGGTGCGTTGATCGCAGCGTATTGGGACTGCGCCCAATCGATTTCTCTCGCAAAATCACGTCGGAATAGTGCCTGAAAGAATTGATTCCAGCACTTTTGAAAATCGCGAAGATTTTCGCCAAAAATCCAAAGGGGTTAGCCTTACTTTTTTTGTGACCAAAAAATTTTTCGTCTCAGAATTGATTCGTATGACTCTTTCCCGACCAATTGGACCCCAAGGAACTCAGAAAACGCAGCAAAAGGAGCATGGGATCAACGGGAGAGAAGATACGAGGAAAAAAGCACCTGCTGAAAAATGTCGAAAATTCAGGTTTTCGTTTTTTGGCTGTAACTTTCGATGCGTTGATCGCAGCGTATTGAGACAGCGCCCAATCGATTTCTCCCGCAAAATTACGTCGGAATAGTCCCACAATTAATTTATTCCAGCACTTTTGAAAATTGCGAAAAGTTTCGCCAAAAATACATAGGGGTTAACCTTCCTTTTTTTTTGACCAAAAAATTTTTCGTCTCAGAATTGATTCGTATGACTCTTTCCCGACCAATTGGACCCCAAGGAACTCAGAAAACGAAGCAAAAGGAGCGTGGGATCAACGGGAGAGAAGATACGAGGAAAAAAGCACCTGCTGAAAAATGTCGAAAATTCAGGTTTTCGTTTTTTGGCTGTAGCTTTCGATGCGTTGATCGCAGCGTATTGGGACTGCGCCCAATCGATTTCTCTCGCAAAATCACGTTGGAATAGTGCCTGAAAGAATTGATTCCAGCACTTTTGAAAATCGCGAAAATTTTCGCCAAAAATCCAAAGGGGTTAACCTTTCTTTTTTTTTGACCAAAATATTTTTCGTCTCAGAATTGATTCGTATGACTCTTTCTCGATCAATTGGACCCCACGGAACTCAGAAAACGCAGCAAAAGGAGCGTGGGATCAACGGGAGAGACGATACGAGGAAAAAAGCACCTGCTGAAAAATGTCGAAAATTCAGGTTTTCGTTTTTTGGCTGTAGCTTTCGGTGCGTTGATCGCAGCGTATTGGGACTGCGCCCAATCGATTTCTCTCGCAAAATCACGTCGGAATAGTGCCTGAAAGAATTGATTCCAGCACTTTTGAAAATCGCGAAGATTTTCGCCAAAAATCCAAAGGGGTTAGCCTTACTTTTTTTGTGACCAAAAAATTTTTCGTCTCAGAATTGATTCGTATGACTCTTTCCCGACCAATTGGACCCCAAGGAACTCAGAAAACGCAGCAAAAGGAGCATGGGATCAACGGGAGAGAAGATACGAGGAAAAAAGCACCTGCTGAAAAATGTCGAAAATTCAGGTTTTCGTTTTTTGGCTGTAACTTTCGATGCGTTGATCGCAGCGTATTGAGACAGCGCCCAATCGATTTCTCCCGCAAAATTACGTCGGAATAGTCCCACAATTAATTTATTCCAGCACTTTTGAAAATTGCGAAAAGTTTCGCCAAAAATACATAGGGGTTAACCTTCCTTTTTTTTTGACCAAAAAATTTTTCGTCTCAGAATTGATTCGTATGACTCTTTCCCGACCAATTGGACCCCAAGGAACTCAGAAAACGAAGCAAAAGGAGCGTGGGATCAACGGGAGAGAAGATACGAGGAAAAAAGCACCTGCTGAAAAATGTCGAAAATTCAGGTTTTCGTTTTTTGGCTGTAGCTTTCGATGCGTTGATCGCAGCGTATTGGGACTGCGCCCAATCGATTTCTCTCGCAAAATCACGTTGGAATAGTGCCTGAAAGAATTGATTCCAGCACTTTTGAAAATCGCGAAAATTTTCGCCAAAAATCCAAAGGGGTTAACCTTTCTTTTTTTTTGACCAAAATATTTTTCGTCTCAGAATTGATTCGTATGACTCTTTCTCGATCAATTGGACCCCACGGAACTCAGAAAACGCAGCAAAAGGAGCGTGGGATCAACGGGAGAGACGATACGAGGAAAAAAGCACCTGCTGAAAAATGTCGAAAATTCAGGTTTTCGTTTTTTGGCTGTAGCTTTCGATGCGTTGATCGCAGCGTATTGGGACTGCGCCCAATCGATTTCTCTCGCAAAATCACGTTGGAATAGTGCCTGAAAGAATTGATTCCAGCACTTTTGAAAATCGCGAAAATTTTCGCCAAAAATCCAAAGGGGTTAACTTTCTTTTTTTTTGACCAAAATATTTTTCGTCTCAGAATTGATTCGTATGACTCTTTCTCGACCAATTGGACCCCACGGAACTCAGAAAACGCAGCAAAAGGAGCGTGGGATCAACGGGAGAGACGATACGAGGAAAAAAGCACCTGCTGAAAAATGTCGAAAATTCAGGTTTTCGTTTTTTGGCTGTAGCTTTCGGTGCGTTGATCGCAGCGTATTGGGACTGCGCCCAATCGATTTCTCTCGCAAAATCACGTCGGAATAGTGCCTGAAAGAATTGATTCCAGCACTTTTGAAATTCGCGAAGATTTTCGCCAAAAATCCAAAGGGGTTAACCTTCCTTTTTTTTTGACCAAAAAATTTTTCGTCTCAGAATTGATTTGTATGACTCTTTCCCGACCGATTGGACCCCAAGGAACTCAGAAAACGCAGCAAAAGGAGCGTGGGATCAACGGGAGAGAAGATACGAGGAAAGAAGCACCTGCTGAAAAATGTCGAAAATTCAGGTTTTCGTTTTTTGGCTGTAACTTTCGATGCGTTGATCGCAGCGTATTGGGACTGCGCCCAATCGATTTCTCTCGCAAAATCACGTTGGAATAGTGCCTGAAAGAATTGATTCCAGCACTTTTGAAAATCGCGAAAATTTTCGCCAAAAATCCAAAGGGGTTAACCTTTCTTTTTTTTTGACCAAAATATTTTTCGTCTCAGAATTGATTCGTATGACTCTTTCTCGACCAATTGGACCCCACGGAACTCAGAAAACGCAGCAAAAGGAGCGTGGGATCAACGGGAGAGACGATACGAGGAAAAAAGCACCTGCTGAAAAATGTCGAAAATTCAGGTTTTCGTTTTTTGGCTGTAGCTTTCGGTGCGTTGATCGCAGCGTATTGGGACTGCGCCCAATCGATTTCTCTCGCAAAATCACGTCGGAATAGTGCCTGAAAGAATTGATTCCAGCACTTTTGAAAATCGCGAAGATTTTCGCCAAAAATCCAAAGGGGTTAACCTTCCTCTTTTTTTGACCAAAAAATTTTTCGTCTCAGAATTGATTCGTATGACTCTTTCCCGACCAATTGGACCCCAAGGAACTCAGAAAACGCAGCAAAAGGAGCGTGGGATCAACGGGAGAGAAGATACGAGGAAAAAAGCACCTGCTGAAAAATGTCGAAAATTCAGGTTTTCGTTTTTTGGCTGTAACTTTCGATGCGTTGATCGCAGCGTATTGGGACTGCGCCCAATCGATTTCTCTCGCAAAATTACGTCGGAATAGTGCCACAATTAATTTATTTCAGCACTTTTGAAAATTGCGAAAATTTTCGCCAAAAATACAAAGGGGTTAACCTTCCTTTTTTTTTGACCAAAAAATTTTTCGTCTCAGAATTGATTCGTATGACTCTTTCCCGACCAATTGGACCCCAAGGAACTCAGAGAACGCAGCAAAAGGAGCGTGGGATCAACGGGAGAGAAGATACGAGGAATAAAGCACCTGCTGAAAAATGTCGAAAATTCAGGTTTTCGTTTTTTGGCTGTATCTTTCGATGCGTTGATCGCAGCGTATTGGGACTGCGCCCAATCGATTTCTCTCGCAAAATTACGTCGGAATAGTGCCTGAAAGAATTGTTTCCAGCACTTTTGAAAATCGCGAAAATTTTCGCCAAAAATACAAAGAGGTTAACCTTCCTTTTTTTTATACCAAAAAATTTTTCGTCTCAGAATTGATTCGTATGACACTTTCCCGACCAATTGGACCCCAAGGAACTCAGAAAACGCAGCAAAAGGAGCGTGGGATCAACGGGAGAGAAAATACGAGGAAAAAAGCACCTGCTGAAAAATGTCGAAAATTCAGGTTTTCGTTTTTTGGCTGTAACTTTCGATGCGTTGATCGCAGCGTATTGGGACTGCGCCCAATCGATTTCTCTCGCAAAATTACGACGGAATAGTGCCACAATTAATTTATTCCAGCACTTTTGAAAATTGCGAAAATTTTCGCCAAAAATACAAAGGGGTTGACTTTCCTTTTTTTTTGACCAAAAAATTTTTCGTCTCAGAATTGATTTGTATGACTCTTTCCCGACCGATTGGACCCCAAGGAACTCAGAAAACGCAGCAAAAGGAGCGTGGGATCAACGGGAGAGAAGATACGAGGAAAAAAGCACCTGCTGAAAAATGTCGAAAATTCAGGTTTTCGTTTTTTGGCTGTAACTTTCGATGCGTTGATCGCAGCGTATTGGGACTGCGCCCAATCGATTTCTCTCGCAAAATCACGTTGGAATAGTGCCTGAAAGAATTGATTCCAGCACTTTTGAAAATCGCGAAAATTTTCGCCAAAAATCCAAAGGGGTTAACCTTTCTTTTTTTTTGACCAAAATATTTTTCGTCTCAGAATTGATTCGTATGACTCTTTCTCGACCAATTGGACCCCACGGAACTCAGAAAACGCAGCAAAAGGAGCGTGGGATCAACGGGAGAGACGATACGAGGAAAAAAGCACCTGCTGAAAAATGTCGAAAATTCAGGTTTTCGTTTTTTGGCTGTAGCTTTCGGTGCGTTGATCGCAGCGTATTGGGACTGCGCCCAATCGATTTCTCTCGCAAAATCACGTCGGAATAGTGCCTGAAAGAATTGATTCCAGCACTTTTGAAAATCGCGAAGATTTTCGCCAAAAATCCAAAGGGGTTAACCTTCCTCTTTTTTTGACCAAAAAATTTTTCGTCTCAGAATTGATTTGTATGACTCTTTCCCGACCGATTGGACCCCAAGGAACTCAGAAAACGCAGCAAAAGGAGCGTGGGATCAACGGGAGAGAAGATACGAGGAAAAAAGCACCTGCTGAAAAATGTCGAAAATTCAGGTTTTCGTTTTTTGGCTGTAACTTTCGATGCGTTGATCGCAGCGTATTGGGACTGCGCCCAATCGATTTCTCTCGCAAAATTACGTTGGAATAGTGCAACAATTAATTTATTCCAGCACTTTTGAAAATTGCGAAAATTTTCGCCAAAAATACAAAGGGGTTAACCTTCCTTTTTTTTTGGCCAAAAAATTTTTCGTCTCAGAATTGATTCGTATGACTCTTTCCCGACCAATTGGACCCCAAGGAACTCGAAAAACGCAACAAAAGGAGCGTGGGATCAACGGGAGAGAGGATACGAGGAAAAAAGCACCAGCTGAAAAATGTCGAAAATTCAGGTTTTCGTTTTTTGGCTGTAACTTTCGATGCGTTGATCGCAGCGTATTGGGACTGCGCCCAATCGATTTCTCTCGCAAAATTACGTCGGAATAGTGCCTGAAAGGATTGATTCCAGCACTTTTGAAAATCGCGAAAATTTTCGCCAAAAATACAAAGGGGTTAGCCTTCCTTTTTTTTTGACCAAAAAATTTTTCGTCTCAGAATTGATTCGTATGACTCTTTCTCGACCAATTGGACCCCGAAGAACTCAGAAAACGCAGCGAAAGGAGCGTGGGATCAACGAGAGAGAAGATACGAGGAAAAAAGCACCTGCTGAAAAATGTCGAAAATTCAGGTTTTCGTTTTTTGGCTGTAACTTTCGATGCGTTGATCGCAGCGTATTGGGACTGCGCCGAATCGATTTCTCTCGCAAAATTACGTCGGAATAGTGCCACAATTAATTTATTTCAGCACTTTTGAAAATTGCGAAAATTTTCGCCAAAAATACAAAGGGGTTAACCTTCCTTTTTTTTTGACCAAAAAATTTTTCGTCTCAGAATTGATTCGTATGACTCTTTCCCGACCAATTGGACCCCAAGGAACTCAGAGAACGCAGCAAAAGGAGCGTGGGATCAACGGGAGAGAAGATACGAGGAATAAAGCACCTGCTGAAAAATGTCGAAAATTCAGGTTTTCGTTTTTTGGCTGTATCTTTCGATGCGTTGATCGCAGCGTATTGGGACTGCGCCCAATCGATTTCTCTCGCAAAATTACGTCGGAATAGTGCCTGAAAGAATTGTTTCCAGCACTTTTGAAAATCGCGAAAATTTTCGCCAAAAATACAAAGAGGTTAACCTTCCTTTTTTTTATACCAAAAAATTTTTCGTCTCAGAATTGATTCGTATAACACTTTCCCGACCAATTGGACCCCAAGGAACTCAGAAAACGCAGCAAAAGGAGCGTGGGATCAACGGGAGAGAAAATACGAGGAAAAAAGCACCTGCTGAAAAATGTCGAAAATTCAGGTTTTCGTTTTTTGGCTGTAACTTTCGATGCGTTGATCGCAGCGTATTGGGACTGCGCCCAATCGATTTCTCTCGCAAAATTACGACGGAATAGTGCCACAATTAATTTATTCCAGCACTTTTGAAAATTGCGAAAATTTTCGCCAAAAATACAAAGGGGTTGACTTTCCTTTTTTTTTGACCAAAAAATTTTTCGTCTCAGAATTGATTCGTATGACTCTTTCCCGACCAATTGGACCCCAAGGAACTCAGAAAACGCAGCAAAAGGAGCGTGGGATCAACGGGAGAGAGGATACGAGGAAAAAAGCACCAGCTGAAAAATGTCGAAAATTCAGGTTTTCGTTTTTTGGCTGTAACTTTCGATGCGTTGATCGCTGCGTATTGGGACTGCGCCCAATCGATTTCTCTCGCAAAATTACGTCGGAATAGTGCAACAATTAATTTATTCCAGCACTTTTGAAAATTGCGAAAATTTTCGCCAAAAATACAAAGGGGTTAACCTTCCTTTTTTTTTGGCCAAAAAATTTTTCGTCTCAGAATTGATTCGTATGACTCTTTCCCGACCAATTGGACCCCAAGGAACTCGAAAAACGCAACAAAAGGAGCGTGGGATCAACGGGAGAGAGGATACGAGGAAAAAAGCACCAGCTGAAAAATGTCGAAAATTCAGGTTTTCGTTTTTTGGCTGTAGCTTTCGATGCGTTGATCGCAGCGTATTGGGACTGCGCCCAATCGATTTCTCTCGCAAAATCACGTCGGAATAGTGCCTGAAAGAATTGATTCCAGCACTTTTGAAAATCGCGAAGATTTTCGCCAAAAATCCAAAGGGGTTAACCTTCCTTTTTTTTTGACCAAAAAATTTTTCGTCTCAGAATTGATTTGTATGACTCTTTCCCGACCGATTGGACCCCAAGGAACTCAGAAAACGCAGAAAAAGGAGCGTGGGATCAACGGGAGAGAAGATACGAGGAAAAAAGCACCTGCTGAAAAATGTCGAAAATTCAGGTTTTCGTTTTTTGGCTGTAACTTTCGATGCGTTGATCGCAGCGTATTGGGACTGCGCCCAATCGATTTCTCTCGCAAAATTACGTCGGAATAGTGC
The DNA here is from genome assembly GCF_021901495.1 of Neodiprion virginianus. Lineage (NCBI taxonomy): Eukaryota > Metazoa > Arthropoda > Insecta > Hymenoptera > Diprionidae > Neodiprion > Neodiprion virginianus. Next base: position 720,808 of record NC_060879.1, on the reverse strand, counting down.
AACAATTAATTTATTCCAGCACTTTTGAAAATTGCGAAAATTTTCGCCAAAAATACAAAGGGGTTAACCTTCCTTTTTTTTTGGCCAAAAAATTTTTCGTCTCAGAATTGATTCGTATGACTCTTTCCCGACCAATTGGACCCCAAGGAACTCGAAAAACGCAACAAAAGGAGCGTGGGATCAACGGGAGAGAGGATACGAGGAAAAAAGCACCAGCTGAAAAATGTCGAAAATTCAGGTTTTCGTTTTTTGGCTGTAACTTTCGATGCGTTGATCGCAGCGTATTGGGACTGCGCCCAATCGATTTCTCTCGCAAAATTACGTCGGAATAGTGCAACAATTAATTTATTCCAGCACTTTTGAAAATTGCGAAAATTTTCGCCAAAAATACAAAGGGGTTAACCTTCCTTTTTTTTTGGCCAAAAAATTTTTCGTCTCAGAATTGATTCGTATGACTCTTTCCCGACCAATTGGACCCCAAGGAACTCGAAAAACGCAACAAAAGGAGCGTGGGATCAACGGGAGAGAGGATACGAGGAAAAAAGCACCAGCTGAAAAATGTCGAAAATTCAGGTTTTCGTTTTTTGGCTGTAACTTTCGATGCGTTGATCGCAGCGTATTGGGACTGCGCCCAATCGTTTTTTCTCGCAAAATTACGTCGGAATAGTGCCTGAAAGGATTGATTCCAGCACTTTTGAAAATCGCGAAAATTTTCGCCAAAAATACAAAGGGGTTAGCCTTCCTTTTTTTTTGACCAAAAAATTTTTCGTCTCAGAATTGATTCGTATGACTCTTTCTCGACCAATTGGACCCCGAAGAACTCAGAAAACGCAGCGAAAGGAGCGTGGGATCAACGAGAGAGAAGATACGAGGAAAAAAGCACCTGCTGAAAAATGTCGAAAATTCAGGTTTTCGTTTTTTGGCTGTAACTTTCGATGCGTTGATCGCAGCGTATTGGGACTGCGCCGAATCGATTTCTCTCGCAAAATTACGTCGGAATAGTGCCACAATTAATTTATTTCAGCACTTTTGAAAATTGCGAAAATTTTCGCCAAAAATACAAAGGGGTTAACCTTCCTTTTTTTTTGACCAAAAAATTTTTCGTCTCAGAATTGATTCGTATGACTCTTTCCCGACCAATTGGACCCCAAGGAACTCAGAGAACGCAGCAAAAGGAGCGTGGGATCAACGGGAGAGAAGATACGAGGAATAAAGCACCTGCTGAAAAATGTCGAAAATTCAGGTTTTCGTTTTTTGGCTGTATCTTTCGATGCGTTGATCGCAGCGTATTGGGACTGCGCCCAATCGATTTCTCTTGCAAAATTACGTCGGAATAGTGCCTGAAAGAATTGTTTCCAACACTTTTGAAAATCGCGAAAATTTTCGCCAAAAATACAAAGAGGTTAACCTTCCTTTTTTTTATACCAAAAAATTTTTCGTCTCAGAATTGATTCGTATGACACTTTCCCGACCAATTGGACCCCAAGGAACTCAGAAAACGCAGCAAAAGGAGCGTGGGATCAACGGGAGAGAAAATACGAGGAAAAAAGCACCTGCTGAAAAATGTCGAAAATTCAGGTTTTCGTTTTTTGGCTGTAACTTTCGATGCGTTGATCGCAGCGTATTGGGACTGCGCCCAATCGATTTCTCTCGCAAAATTACGACGGAATAGTGCCACAATTAATTTATTCCAGCACTTTTGAAAATTGCGAAAATTTTCGCCAAAAATACAAAGGGGTTGACTTTCCTTTTTTTTTGACCAAAAAATTTTTCGTCTCAGAATTGATTCGTATGACTCTTTCCCGACCAATTGGACCCCAAGGAACTCAGAAAACGCAGCAAAAGGAGCGTGGGATCAGAGAAGATACGAGGAAAAAAGCACCTGCTGAAAAATGTCGAAAATTCGGGTTTTCGTTTTTTGGCTGTAGCTTTCGATGCGTTGATCGCAGCGTATTGGGACTGCGCCCAATCGATTTCCCTCGCAAAATCACGTCGGAATAGTGCCTGAAAGAATTGATTCCAGCACTTTTGAAAATCGCGAAGATTTTCGCCAAAAATCCAAAGGGGTTAACCTTCCTTTTTTTTTGACCAAAAAATTTTTCGTCTCAGAATTGATTTGTATGACTCTTTCCCGACCGATTGGACCCCAAGGAACTCAGAAAACGCAGAAAAAGGAGCGTGGGATCAACGGGAGAGAAGATACGAGGAAAAAAGCACCTGCTGAAAAATGTCGAAAATTCAGGTTTTCGTTTTTTGGCTGTAACTTTCGATGCGTTGATCGCAGCGTATTGGGACTGCGCCCAATCGATTTCTCTCGCAAAATTACGTCGGAATAGTGCAACAATTAATTTATTCCAGCACTTTTGAAAATTGCGAAAATTTTCGCCAAAAATACAAAGGGGTTAACCTTCCTTTTTTTTTGGCCAAAAAATTTTTCGTCTCAGAATTGATTCGTATGACTCTTTCCCGACCAATTGGACCCCAAGGAACTCGAAAAACGCAACAAAAGGAGCGTGGGATCAACGGGAGAGAGGATACGAGGAAAAAAGCACCAGCTGAAAAATGTCGAAAATTCAGGTTTTCGTTTTTTGGCTGTAACTTTCGATGCGTTGATCGCAGCGTATTGGGACTGCGCCGAATCGATTTCTCTCGCAAAATTACGTCGGAATAGTGCCACAATTAATTTATTTCAGCACTTTTGAAAATCGCGAAAATTTTCGCCAAAAATACAAAGGGGTTAACCTTCCTTTTTTTTTTACCAAAAAATTTTTCGTCTCAGAATTGATTCGTATGACTCTTTCCCGACCAATTGGACCCCAAGGAACTCAGAAAACGCAGCAAAAGGAGCGTGGGATCAACGGGAGAGAAGATACGAGGAAAAAAGCACCTGCTGAAAAATGTCGAAAATTCAGGTTTTCGTTTTTTGTCTGTAACTTTCGATGCGTTGATCGTAGCGTATTGGGACTGCGCCCAATCGATTTCTCTCGCAAAATTACGACGGAATAGTGCCACAATTAATTTATTCCAGCACTTTTGAAAATTGCGAAAATTTTCGCCAAAAATACAAAGGGGTTAACCTTCCTTTTTTTTGACCAAAAAATTTTTCGTCTCAGAATTGATTCGTATGACTCTTTCCCGACCAATTGGACCCCAAGGAACTTAGAAAACGCAGCAAAAGGAGCGTGGGATCAACGGGAGAGAAGATACGAGGAAAAAAGCACCTGCTGAAAAATGTCGAAAATTCAGGTTTTCGTTTTTTGGCTGTAACTTTCGATGCGTTGATCGCAGCGTATTGGGACTGCGCCCAATCGATTTCTCTCGCAAAATTACGTCGGAATAGTGCCACAATTAAATTATTCCAGCACTTTTGAAAATTGCGAAAATTTTAGCCAAAAATACAAAGGGGTTAGCCTTCCTTTTTTTTTTACCAAAAAATTTTTCGTCTCAGAATTGATTCGTATGGCTCTTTCCCGACCAATTGGACCCCAAGGAACTCAGAAAACGCAGCAAAAGGAGCGTGGGATCAACGGGAGAGAAGATACGAGGAAAAAAGCACCTGCTGAAAAATGTCGAAAATTCAGGTTTTCGTTTTTTGGCTGTAACTTTCGATGCGTTGATCGCAGCGTATGGGGACTGCGCCCAATCGATTTCTCTCGCAAAATTACGTCGGAATAGTCCCACAATTAATTTATTCCAGCACTTTTAAAAATTGCGAAAATTTTCGCCAAAAATACAAAGGGGTTAGCCTTCCTTTTTTTTTGACCAAAAAATTTTTCGTCTCAGAATTGATTCGTATGACTCTTTCCCGACCAATTGGACCCCAAGGAACTCAGAAAACGCAGCAAAAGGAGCGTGGGATCAACGGGAGAGAAGATACGAGGAAAAAAGCACCTGCTGAAAAATGTCGAAAATTCAGGTTTTCGTTTTTTGGCTGTAGCTTTCGATGCGTTGATCGCAGCGTATTGGGACTGCGCCCAATCGATTTCTCTCGCAAAATCACGTCGGAATAGTGCCACAATTAATTCATTCCAGCACTTTCGAAAATTGCGCCAATTTTCGCCAAAAATACAAAGGGGTTAACCTTCCTTTTTTTTTGACCAAAAAATTTTTCGTCTCAGAATTGATTCGTATGACTCTTTCCCGACCAATTGGACCCCAAGGAACTCAGAAAACGCAGCAAAAGGAGCGTGGGATCAACGGGAGAGAAGATACGAGGAAAAAAGCACCTGCTGAAAAATGTCGAAAATTCAGGTTTTCGTTTTTTGGCTGTAACTTTCGATGCGTTGATCGCAGCGTATTGGGACTGCGCCCAATCGATTTCTCTCGCAAAATTACGTCGGAATAGTCCCACAATTAATTTATTCCAGCACTTTTGAAAATTGCGAAAATTTTCGCCAAAAATACAAAGGGGTTAACCTTCCTTGTTTTTTGACCAAAAAATTTTTCGTCTCAGAATTGATTCGTATGACTTTTTCCCGACCAATTGGACCCCAAGGAACTCAGAAAACGCAGCAAAAGGAGCGTGGGATCAACGGGAGAGAAGATACGAGGAAAAAAGCACCTGCTGAAAAATGTCGAAAATTCAGGTTTTCGTTTTTTGGCTGTAACTTTCGATGCGTTGATCGCAGCGTATTGGGACTGCGCCCAATCGATTTCTCTCGCAAAATTACGTCGGAATAGTCCCACAATTAATTTATTCCAGCACTTTTGAAAATTGCGAAAATTTTCGCCAAAAATACAAAGGGGTTAACCTTCCTTTTTTTTTGACCAAAAAATTTTTCGTCTCAGAATTGATTCGTATGACTTTTTCCCGACCAATTGGACCCCAAGGAACTCAGAAAACGCAGCAAAAGGAGCGTGGGATCAACGGGAGAGAAGATACGAGGAAAAAAGCACCTGCTGAAAAATGTCGAAAATTCAGGTTTTCGTTTTTTGGCTGTAACTTTCGATGCGTTGATCGCAGCGTATTGGGACTGCGCCCAATCGATTTCTCTCGCAAAATCACGTCGGAATAGTGCCTGAAAGAATTGATTCCAGCACTTTTGAAAATCGCGAAAATTTTCGACAAAAATCCAAAGGGGTTAACCTTCCTTTTTTTTTGACCAAAAAATTTTTCGTCTCAGAATTGATTCGTATGACTCTTTCCCGACCAATTGGACCCCAAGGAACTCAGAAAACGCAGCAAAAGGAGCGTGGGATCAACGGGAGAGAAGATACGAGGAAAAAAGCACCTGCTGAAAAATGTCGAAAATTCAGGTTTTCGTTTTTTGGCTGTAACTTTCGATGCGTTGATCGCAGCGTATTGGGACTGCGCCCAATCGATTTCTCTCGCAAAATCACGTCGGAATAGTGCCTGAAAGAATTGATTCCAGCACTTTTGAAAATCGCGAAAATTTTCGACAAAAATCCAAAGGGGTTAACCTTCCTTTTTTTTGACCAAAAAATTTTTCGTCTCAGAATTGATTCGTATGACTCTTTCCCGACCAATTGGACCCCAAGGAACTCAGAAAACGCAGCAAAAGGAGCGTGGGATCAACGGGAGAGAAGATACGAGGAAAAAAGCACCTGCTGAAAAATGTCGAAAATTCAGGTTTTCGTTTTTTGGCTGTAACTTTCGATGCGTTGATCGCAGCGTATTGGGACTGCACCCAATCGATTTCTCTCGCAAAATTACGTCGGAATAGTGCCTGAAAGAATTGATTCCAGCACTTTTGAAAATCGCGAAAATTTTCGACAAAAATCCAAAGGGGTTAACCTTCCTTTTTTTTTGACCAAAAAATTTTTCGTCTCAGAATTGATTCGTATGACTCTTTCCCGACCAGTTGGACCCTCAGGAACTCAGAAAACGCAGCAAAACGAGCGTGGGACCAAGAGGAGAGAAATGGCGAGCGAAAATGCACCTGCTGAAAAATGTCGAAAACTCAGGTTCTCGTTTTTTGGCTGTAACTTTTGATGCGTCGATCGCAGCGTATTGGGACTGCGCCCAATCGATTTCTCCCGCAAAATTACGTCGGAATAGTGCATGAAAGAATTTATTCCAGCACTTTTCAGAATCGCGAAAATTTTCCCCAAAAATGCACGCGACGAAAGAACTCTGTAATTCATTTTAAAGCATTTGAAGCATCCAGTCGTATTCAGCTAATCAGAAAACGTCAACCGAGGAGATCTCAACCAGATGAGGTTGAAGTGTTATACGTGTTCCGTTAAATATCTGAGCTTTACAGACTGCGCTTTGAGTCTACTCATGTGTGACAATGACTATAAAACTATTCTAATGTTCACGTCTTGTATATCAAGCGTACTGACACCCTACAAATTGTAACACTAGTTACGAAAGTGGCTTATTGTCATTGGTTTTTACCAGAAGTCAAACCCACTCACAGAATTGTTTCGTGATACCCATTAATATCCAAGGAAAAGTATTACGGATCACCATGGAACAAATCGTGCATCATAGCTTACAAAAAAAAATGAGATTTTTTATTTACACTTTATACAAGGTATATACAAAAAATATCGTTGGCTGTAGAATAATAATAATATTAAATGTACGCGATAGAACTAGACAAAACTACCGTCTTATTCCGAGTGTAAGTCAACCTCTAATTTTTAGACAGTATTTTAGGGTGTGTTTCTAAGTTGCCCGAACATAATACGGGTCCGCGTATAAGACGGATACGATGTTGACAGTTGCTGTCAATGACAAATAGCCTTGACATACATTCGGAGCAATACGGTATTTTGATATATTCGTGCTCTCTGTTTCCATTCATAATGTTCATTTGCAGGGCTCAATCTTGCTCGTCATAAATAAGGTACAGTAATGTGTCCACTGTAATATCCATAACACATAGTAGATATAAATAAATATACACAGAACTATATCAATTGATCGAATGTCAAAGAATGTTCACAAACGGTTCACCATCGCGTGACGCGAATAATAAAACAACCGCAATATGACCAACATCGAACGCACTTGCGTATCTACGCCGTGTTGCCACTGTCAGGTTTGTATCCTTGAAACATGTTGTAACCAAGGGGTTGCATAACTTCGGGTGGCCTAAGCGGTTTGCTGGGCGCGGCGAGCAGCCTGCTCCAAGCTCTGCAGGTCTTTCCCGACCAGACCCACATCCCGGAAGTGACGCCGACTACGAGAGAGAGAAACAATCTCAAGAAGACGACCTCCAGACCAGCAGCTCTGTAACTTGGACCTGGAGAGCAGTTTTGTGTGACTCTGCAGTCAAGAGCGGTCAGCAGAGCAAGTGTTCGCCAACTCGGCCTGACCGACGACTCGTGAAGGACGCAGGCGAGGCCTCCCAGCGCCGGAAGCGCGTAGAGGAGCGCAAATATCCCCAGACGGGTCATAAGCCGCTCCAATTTTGTCGCGCTTCTTCCGGCAAGTCGAACGGCACGTCTCACTCGGACAAGGGCCGCTCCGGCGATGCTTGCAAATATGCAACCAAGGAGAAGGAGCGTCGCGTGGGGTAAAACCTCGAGCCAAAGTGCGGATTCGTCGGATATTTGACAGAGCCCGGTAAGCTCATCGGCAGCTACGCTCCGCGACAGCAAACTACCTGTAATAAGATAATTATTGAATGTCACGGGAGAATCGTCCAGAGTTATTTATCGCGTTTTTTGTTCTCCAACTTAAGGTAGTTGGGTATCGACAGTAAGGCCATCCGACGGACAATCTTGAATACTGTATTCCTCCAGTAATAAAAAAGTTCATTTGGGAACGTCGTGTGATTTTCCTGTGTTATAACCTGCTTGAACCTTCGGTGTTTACCTTGTTTTAACCTTTATTTTTGTTAATCAAATTGTCAGATCGGCTACGGTTCAAGGGGGAATTCGCAAGAAAAAAAAATAAGTAAAAGAAGAATAAAAACAAAAAACTGTTTTGGCCATACCACTTGTAAGCAGCAGGAAATAATTTGAATACCGCGTGTAATTGCATACTTGCGGCATTGCCAAATATACAACTTAACCAAAATCGCAATAGTATTTTTGTTTGATTATGTTTTTAACTATTAAATGACGGATAAATTCAACAGAAATTATCCAATATTTTTTTCCATGCTTTCGATATTTTATTCTAAGCCACCTAACTCGAAATGATCAGGTTTATTCCCCAGTTCTTATCTACATAGTATAAAGTAGCTCAGTTTTGGAATAAAAAATAGAAAATAAATCAGTATCTAAAATGGTAAATCATTTTCAAACTTTACAGGATTGTTTAAAATTATTCAAAAAATTGTATAACTAAAACTCATGCGAAGTAAAAATTTCCCAAATTACTGCCCAACTACCTTAAGAGCAGATTCATTGCTGCACTCACCTCCCGTAAGGAGCGCGGGGATTCCCCAGGCCGTTGCATGAAGGTACGGCGCGATGTTGTGAAGGGCCTCGCTGCTCCACTCGTTTCTCGCGCTGAGTAACCAGCATCCGCACAAAACAGCCCACCAGGCACTGCTCGCAAGGGCCAAGTAATGCCTAGCGAGCCACCAAAGCGTGCAAGGAATGCTTCGCAGTCCGTCGTGAACCTGTTAAATGGCAAGAATCATTGTTTGATCAACCCAATCGTAAACGATAACTACTAGAGAAATATCAAAAGCATTCGTAAATTTTATAGTATGGAGAGATTCATTTCTTTTTCGTTTGCAAGAGAATGAAGACAACACACATAAATAAATAAATGGGGTAAAATACCGGAACGTAGCTTGGTCCGTTCTCCTGAGTGGCGCAGCTCAAATTTTCCGGACCAACCGCGCCGCGAATCGTGTAAGCAACCGAAAGTAGGTTGTAACAGAGAGCCAGAAACACTATTGGCCGTTCCGGGTAGCGGAATCTAGACGGTTCGACCCAGAACGTTAGGAGGGTGAAAAGGGTCGACAGAAAACAGAGCCATGCCCATCCGATCATCCATCGTTCGGCAAACTTCTTGTCCTCCGATCTGAAGTAAACGTCGGAACCGCATCTAGGCGCGCAGGTTATCTGAAATTAATGAATGAATTAATTACATCACGTTTTACAGTCGTAGCGTGGTTTCCAAGTGTCATCTGTGAAAAAATCATTCATCGTCGTGACCTCACTTGGTCTGGTAGTAAAGAATAGTTACCGTTTCTACGTCAGGCGTTTGAACGAAGTGAGGCGGGCATCGATGATGGTGCAGGTTGTTACCTCGAACCGGTATTATGGGCTGAGCTGTTTGTACCGACTGCACGACGGGCCACTGCTGCGGAATCTGCTGCTGGATCGATGGCTGGAGAGACGGTATCGATGCCGGCACTTGATCAGCCGGCTGTAAAATTTCCTCCGCAACTGGCTGCACGCAGAGCGTGACGGTTTTCCCTGTAGGAGAGAATCGATGTCAGTAAAGATTGACGAAAGTTGTAAAATTTCCCCGTCGCATACATATCTGAGACGATATTTTATAGATTAAAAATTCAACAGAGCGCAGCCATACCGTCGGGAAATCTTTCGCAATCGAGCATATGCGGCCAGGGAAGATTGAGGCTGGACAACGCGGGCTCGCAATCTCTACGAACGGAGAGACAGAGTGGCTTGCAGGCTGGTATCTGCATCGCTATGTGCTCCGAACAAACTGGAGCGAATACCGAGCACAGGAAGAACTTGAGATGACGAGAGCAGTTGTAGTGAACTAAGGGCATTAACGCGGTTAGCTGAAACACAAAGTGGACATGGATGAATTACATTGCAGGGAATAGGAATGAGAAATTAGAGACAGTATTGTGAGAATTTTGCCGCCGTTGCCTAAATTCTCAAAGTAAAAGTGCAAATATAATTTCAAGCGCGAGATGAACTAAAAATAAAAGGAAATCAAATGAAACGCAACGCTTATATATCTCGAGACATTGGAATGAAGAAGAAGAAGAAGAAAAAGAAGACGGAGGAGGAGGAGGAGGAGGAGGAGGAGGAGGAAGGCTAAAAAAGATGGCTAAGATAATGAGTCCGGCATCCTATAATTATCCCGCCCATTCTTCCCGCCTCGCGCGAGCCCCGACAACTCGTCGGGGCCCGAAACCTCCGAGGGGCCTTACAGATTCGCCCATTACGATCTCGGCGGCCGCTTCCAAATTATACCCTCCAAATTACGTGGTACGCGCGAGGCCCGAAAGACCCAACTTCCTCCCTTTCCTTCCCCTCAATCCTCTCTCCACCGTTATGCTATAGAAGACGCAAAGACTACGCTCAGCGAGTTCCTCTTCCTGCACCTCTACAGCCTGGAATCGGTGCACGACTACATGTGTGTTTGCGATGGTAATAATCCAATTTCCCTATTTCGGAATCTTCTAGGAACGAATTAACAGACGTTATACAGTTATTGCATGCAAGGTAGAATTATTTAATTTCCATGTCATTTGTGGCGCAATCATGCACCAGCCTTTTATTCTCATACGACTTCTCTCCTTAAATTACTTCATTATGCAAACCGTATAACGATACACGTCCGTTTTTCATCTTTTACGATATCCTAATTGCGTTACTTTGTTACCTCCATCGATAAGATACAAACGCGAAAGTGTTTAATGAAAAATCACAAGTTCAAAGATCATTTTCTACCCTCTTCGCGAGAGATCGTCGAAATAGCTATTAAAGATCCATGGATATCTCGATACGGAACAGGAGAAGCGGGAAACCTGCACAAACGATCCGAGAGAGGGTAATGGAACGAGGAACTAAAAGAAGAACAACAAGAACAAGAAGACGAAGTAGAAGCGACAGAAAACGACGGCGGTGTACCTGAGTGATGTCTCGCAAGGGTATAGCGTAGGGTGGATAAGACGGAAGAAGGGAAGGAGCAGCGGCGGCAGCAGCAGCAGGGAAGAGCAGTTTCCAGGCACGAGGAAATCATCATAGGAAGGAGGAGAGCATCTCTTCGTCCAAAGTCTGCAGCGCGACTACGCCTCTTGAATCTAAGCGCGCACTAACACGCGCAGGCGCATCCCTGCGTTGCAAGAGAGCGCGTCGAGGATCAGGTACGGAACCGGTTTCTGGACTAGAAGCCCAGAGTTCCGCCGTTCCCCATTCGTTCGTTATTCCCCCGTTTCGTTTCTTTGGGGCATGAGGCATCGCCTGCGAGATACCGCGGACCGAAGTGAACCGCCGCCGCTGCTGCTGTTGCTGCTGCTGCTGCTGCTGCTCGATCGGCGTCGGCGTTCGTCCGGAGGAAAGGAGCATTTTATCGCGTTCTAAAAACCGACTGACTGACAAGCGACCTGCCCGCCGCGGCTTCGCTGCAGCCTCTCTCTCCTCTCACGGAGACAACGGGATGCCTGTCTTTCCGCCGTGCCGCTGCACTGTCTCGCGGAGTCTTCTCTTTTTATTCTCATTATTGTTATTATTATTATCATCATCATCGTTCTCTCTTTTCTTGTCTCCTGTAAGAACGTAAAATTGTACATGTATAATACATGTTTAACGTACGTACGTATGTGTAGTTCTTGCGTGCTCTGCAAAGTTTTAAACTCAGTCGCGGAATTACCACTGTGTTATAATCCTTACAGAGTGTTTTCTTTCGTATCGTATTTTCTCATACTTGGACCTGATTTAAGAAATATCAATAATACCGCCTCTTCTATTGGACTGGTTCCCATTGCGATATCGCACTAAATCAGTACCTACTTTATAAACACTTTTCGTATCATTGTCAGAAGCGCAATCTTCGCACGTGTAAGTTACATCTAGTATAGATGGATGATTATCGAAGATCGACTCGGCGCCATATAACAACCTACCGTCTCGTTACAATTATATATGGACGAATATTATACCTGCGCGTAATATAACATTTACACTTAGGTTCTCATCTATAGCCATAAACTTGATATTATACTCTATATATTCCGAGAAGGTTAAAAAAATTACAGGGTGTAAACTCTCCCTTCTACCTGGTCGCATTAAAAGACGCGGAGAGCGTGTTTCGTGGTCAAGTTATGAGGTATTTGTAATCTTTGAGAGATAGATTAAAAACCATCCGCAACATGCATTATACAGTGTTCTAAGTTATTTATTTACTTATTCATTTGTCCCCTTTTCTACGGTTATAAAGTACACAATTATTACCGTCATTGCTTTATTTAATATAATATCATACATACGTTATTAATAATAATAAATATATAATAACAATAATTAAACTGACAAAATCAACAAGAGCCTTATAAATTTCAATTACCGAACTCGGAGATAAAAATGTTATACATATAACGTAGGTTACATAGGCGTCTGTATAACATACATCGTGACATGCATACATGCAGGTACTCTAGGATTTTTACCTATTGCGACTTTCTCGACGGTGTGTGTGGTTGAGGTGTACTAGAAGTAAATCTACCGTATTGCAGCTATAGGTGTAGATAGATGGATACATACCTAAACATACATCTGTACGTGTGTGATATACGTGAACATCCAACTGTACAAGGTATATGCAAGGGTTAATCGTTTCGCGCTGAGCCGTCGATTCGTTGAAAAAGAAAATACAAGAAAGAAACGCAACAAAGATGAAGGAGGGAAGAGAAAAAGGAAAGGAAGAAAGGAAAAATAAAAACAACACGTATCGATAGCGGCATCCTTTCATGACGATAGCGCGCGAGACCGCCGTCGGCCACCCGGCGTAATATTACGCATACCTATAGCTATATAAGTATATAAATATATGTATACATATACATATAGAAGAATGAAGAAGGTTTTAGTCGAAATCCGGTCAGGTATATAAATTCGTTTAATTGTTAGGCAACAAACATGTTCGCGTTTGCGACATTTCGGCCGGGCCCCGCCGACCATCATCAGGCTATAATAATTACAAAATGTTGCAGAAGACATTCTAATTAGAAACAGAGACTATGTTAGTAAGAATAGTTACTGTTTTTAGCTTAATTATACACTATATATTGCCACATGGTGAAGTGACATTTTTTAAGTTAAGTGTGAAATTTGCGGTGTATAAGTATCCATTTACATACGAAACCTCACCTCGTCCTTTTTCCCATAAGCATCGTAAGAATGTAGGAATAATAGCACTGTCAAATTACCTCAACTTCTTAATCTTTGTAAATGCATACACGCAAGAATAAGAAATGTGTTTTTTTTTATTATCTCTCATACGCAAGCCTAACCTGAATTTCGTGCTTCGCACACTTCCAAGTATTTTAATTAATATTGCGACCGCCTCTGCCCTTTAGACCGTACAAAGCATACACCGATTCAAACCTGCTTTTCTTCTATTTCATCTTTCCGACACGAGAACGGCATTAGAAGATTGGTCACGATCGTTTGACGATTTTATACCGCCCGAGATAAGATAGATACAGATTTACACAGGTACACACACATCTGCAGTCGGTGAACGTGCAGTCACGTACGTGGTGCTCGCCGGCGGCCTCGATCATTGCAGCGTGTATCCATGATCCGCAGGCCGCGCGGGATGCGCCTCGACGTAATCCGCGATATCGTGGACTTGACGAGGTTGGCGGCGTCGGCGCATATCATCAGAAGCCGCGCGGTCATTAAAGCGCCTTCAATTCCCATCAACGTTGGTATAGCTGGTATGCGTCGCACGCATGCACTACGCAGACGTGTAAAGTAATCTGTATAAATCGACGCCCGCGCTCGGTTTCCATCCGTTTGGTTCATTACTGAATAATACAACATGCTCGCGCCGGTCGGCTGAATTGGTAATTACAGGCCTGTACCGTGTATGCACGTAACGCGTGAACAAGCTATTCGTGTCGCACGTGTGGAGAGCCTCTATATATATATATATATATGTTTTTATATTTATCAATTAACCCACGTGACGTTTCCGCTTATGCGTAACATGTGCGTTGAGCTTCAATCATTTTCCCTTTTTTCATATTATTTTATACTGTGATATTACCGAGGATTAAATTAGTCGGGGATGGTCAGAAGAGAAAATAAAAGGTGTGTCATAAATTTTTATAAATAAATAAAATTTCTCCTTCTTTCGACCTTTCCCGACGGGTCACGAATCTCGACTCACTCATATACCTAATATTACAGACACGGTACAACATTCCGATACCTATGCTGGTTTATATCGTACAATAATCTGCGTACGACACACACACACACACGCGCACGCACACAAACTCACCTCATCTCTGGATAGGTATGTATAATCTGAGAACGCTTGAGGTGAGTGCAGCGAGTAGCGAGGGTATATATAAGGGACCGAGGCTGAGTCGCGAGTGAGGTATTTATGGCGCTTGAGTACAAGGGAAGGTGGAGGAGGAAAAGGAAAGGAGGAGGAAGGGAAGTAGGTGAGGGGTAGATAAGGGATCGAAGAGCGGGAGGGAGTTACTCTCACTCCCTCAGTTTTATTATCGTAATAACATTAAAAGCGGCGGCCCCTTTGAGCCGTTCAACCTCTCCCTCTCTCTCACTCTCTATCTCTCTCAAAGAGACATGCCTTGGCACCGGCAGCAACCTCCACATCTGCACACCTATGCATCTACAGATTACAGCCGTATAATACGTGGATCAGAAATACACGGATGCAGCACGAGGGACGAACTCTGGCTGCGCTTGCTCAACACCATCCAGCATTCATTGGGGACTAGTGGTTTAACATAAAATACGCGAGACTGTATCTGTGTATAATAACCTAACTAGAGTCATCAACCTCACTACGCGTCGTTGTTGTATTCGTACGTTTGCAAGTGGAAGTAATAAAAAAAAAAAGAAACGTGTAAATATTCAACGATATTTTTTCTCTCTTTTTTACGACTACCCTTATTCGACAACCTAGATTGTGCGATTGTGTGATTGTATTTTATACCCTAGAATGTAACGTGAGGCTCAATTCAGTAACGTTCGCTTAACGAGAGAGACATTGGGAAGGGGGGATTACTATTTTGCAGATTGAAGTAGTCGAGTCTTAAAAATATTAACAAATTTTGCATTATAAAAAAAAAAGTAAGAATAACAACGGAATACGATGTGGAAGTAGACTGTTGGTACAAGTCTTTGAACCATGACGTATGCAGTGATATCATCGTATCTGCTACGGTGGAGAAAAACAAGTGCGTATACGCGTAACAACCTGCAGCATAACAAATGGTACCTACATACATCGAGCGTAGTAGAATCCCTCGGTCCATGCGGCAGGAGGTCGAGTTATATACGTGTACATAAAGAGTTAAAAGCAGGCATGCTGCGGCATGGCACGGTTCCCGGTTCCCGGTCGTAACTCATCTCTTGAGATCTTCACTCGCTATTTTGGTGGCTTTATCCCGGCTGCGCAGCACGCTTCGCGTTAAAAGAATATGCGTGCGTGCATATTAAAGGGCAAGAAAAAAAGGAAATTAGCAAAATAAAAAAAAAAATAAATAAAAAAAGTTTGCAACTTCCGAGAAGAACACGCGTATTATAAAGGCATAACGCCGACTTTATTATGGTAATACTACAGATGCACTTGTGCGCAACGTGTACAGTGTGTGTGTATGGAGAATTCCATGCGAACCTGACCAATGTCCGACCGTCACCTGCTGATTTTGATTTTGATAAAAATATTTTCTGCAATTGTCCCAACTCTAAAACAGTACCTTCAATTTTTTCAACTGGTTAATTATAAATATTTGAAAAGTCGCGAAATAACTGTTTTTTTCCTGAGCATGAATCGTTACGATAACGTTGCCATCTTCGACACGTCACGTAAGGTCGTGTTCGCGTGGAATTCCTCATAATATGTAAGTATATACGGTATCTCTACCCAATTCGATTCAAGCATCGAAATGGAAAGAAAAAAGTCCAACATAGAGTGTAGACACAAAAGAGTTTGGATGGATACATGTCTAAGCACCGCCTAATACGAGGATGAGGGATGCTATTTAAAGACTCGTTGTACATAATGTACATAAATCCACCGCCCATGCTAGGCGACCAATGTAGATATAGTGGCTTCAGTGTTGGTATACGAGATCGGAGAGATTCTCTCCCATCAGCGTCAGCAGCAACAGCAGCAGCAGCTTGTTTCTTGCACTGCCTTACCGGTGAAGTTAAGAGTTGTTTTACCAAAAGACAAGAGGCTGCGGGAAGAGAGGCGATGATTCGAAGGTGGAGAAGCTGAAGGTTTACCAAAAAGCCAAACCCTCCTGAACCCTTCCTCCTCATCATCCGACGCACGCTTAGAGCAGCAGCAGCACCAGCACCATCAGCCTCTTCGCGTTTCCCGGCTGTTTATTCAGTGTCGGTCTTTGATGTCGTGTTCAAAAGTGAATGCGGATACGAGAGAAGGAGGATAAGGAGAGAAAGGGTGCTCCTCTTGCCGCTTCCTTCTCTCGCTTCTCTCGTATTCTCATTCCGGACTCTTTTCCTCGCCAGCATAATGAAACTGCAGTCACTCTCGCCCGCTAACTTAAGTCGAGACGTGCGCGCGCTCGCGCCAGACTTCAAAGGAGAGAAAATTAAACTACTTCACTGTCTCCTTGTCTCTTCCCTCAAAATAAAAGTAAAAATAAGCGTAAAAAAGAAAGATAGAGAGTTGAGAAAAGATTTAACGAAATGGCAGAAATAATAAATAAGTTTAAACCTCGTCTATTTTCTAGCAAATTGACAATCGCCAAATAAACAATATATTACATAATTATAACTGTATCTACGTAATTTACAGAATACGTGGATATTGAAAAACGTGTTACGATTGAACGAGAATAAAAAAAAAAAAAGGATAAATTACAACGGTTTGAAGCCGCGGTTAAATTCCTTTGAAAATATGACACTGTATAATACTATACACGAATATATAGATATTATATATCTGTGTTATAAAACTGTACACTCATAATACAACGAAACTTCTGTCAATGGCCAATCGTTATCAGGAGGCGAGGTTTTATCGTAGAGTGTGAGAGAGAGAGGAGAGAATAATAATAGAAAAGGAAAAATATACTCTATACGGGTATAGGTTTCTATATATGATTTACAGAATAAAACCTCACGCGGCGCCTTTCATCTTATCGCGTTACATACACTATATGCACGACGCTAAGCGAGCTATAATGGCGCACACGCACCTACCCACATTCACTACACACCTGTACGCGTATTCTATATTTATATCACAGGCGCACTCTGGTTACTCCGGCGTCGCGTTCGACGGGCGTTTGAAAATAATTTCTAACATCCGTAATTTTCTGTCTTTTTCCAAGTGAGTGTGAAAGCCGCAACATCTGTACTCCGGCATACGCAGGAAATGCACGCGAACTCCACCAACGTCTGACCCTCGCCATTTTTAATTTCCTTCCAATTGGGTATTTGCATGATTTTTATATTTCTTAACTTTTGATGTTTTTCGATTCTATAAATTTTTTTAGAATTTTTGAAAAAAAAATATTTTGTTTTTGTTTATAAGTATTTAAATAATTTAATAAATAAAAAAAAGGCAATATTTAAATGAATAAGTAGCTCCATCTCGCGTATGTGACGTCACAATGTTGAATTTTTTTGAAATTTTTAGCGCCAAGTTCTCCTGTAAG
Organism: Neodiprion virginianus; assembly: GCF_021901495.1. Taxonomy (NCBI): domain Eukaryota; kingdom Metazoa; phylum Arthropoda; class Insecta; order Hymenoptera; family Diprionidae; genus Neodiprion; species Neodiprion virginianus. Next base: position 703,283 of record NC_060879.1, on the reverse strand, counting down.
CACGCCGTACGTGTAATCAGCTGTTGCTCTGTGTTGTGATTGATGAAAAGAACGTCTGATAGTGCTGTTTATTATAAACTAAAGTTATTAAATTATTTAATATGTCATTAAAAAACGATTTTTGTTGGTGTATAGTACCAACTTGTAAAAATACTCAAACTAATGCTTGCTTAACATTTTTAGTATAATAACATTGACGTGATAATAACCTCCACACAATTATCCGTGTTAGTTAAAAAAAAAAAAACACCACACAAAAATTGATTTCTATTTCAATTATTTTCACCGAAGTCTGACATTAATTATACAATGTATCAAACTTAAAGTTTAAAAAACTTGCTTAAAATTTTTTTAGCGCTAGAAAATATTGTACATTACTCTTTGTGGATTCAAATAAACGCGCCAGTAGCAGCACAATGACGTCAAACCAATCACATTCCGTTTTATGTCACGTGACTTTTATGTGATTTAGGACCACTTTTATTTATTAAATTATTTAAATATTTATAAACAAAAACAAAATATTTTTTTTTCAAAAATTCTAAAAAAATTTATAGCAACGAAAAACATCAAAAGTTAAGAAATATAAAAATCATGCAAATACCCAATTTATTTTTCTATAATTCTCCCGACTCTGAAAGAGTACCGTCAATTTTTTGACATTTTTTATTCAACTGTTTAATTATTCCTATATAAATGTTGAGAGTGAATTTTGAAATGGACATTTTTCAACATTCTCAAAACAGTCTTTTCTTTTCCAAACATTTCAAGACCGGGTCTATATTGGGCAAAGTTTGTTTTTCTATTGTTCCGAGTTCGGACAATTGCGGAAATTTTTTGTAAACCTAATCAGAATTGGCGAGGATCAAACGTTGGCTGATTTCGCATGGACTTTCCTACATTACCTACAATAGATCTATATACATACACATGCAAGTTGTACAAGATGCGGTACAAGAATTTAACGTCTTTGGGATCGTGCGATTTGAAAAAAACAAAAAGATGGAGAAAAAGAAACAGAAAAAAAAGAACTCGATACATTAACAGAGAAGAGAAAGAAAAAACAAGTTACGGCGAGACGATGTAAGTTCATTAGCCGTTATGGGGGCTAATTCTGTATACCTAGTTTATAGATGTGTGCGTTACGCGTATGCATCTAACAACGTCTACACGCTTCTACAAGCCGGCTATCGTTCTTCCCGCATGTGCAGCCTCTCGTTGTAATATCGCCTTTCTTCCGCGTGCTCGGAGGCATGTGTGCGGCGCACAGTATGCGTAGGTATAGATATGAACCAACACGCACGAAGGTGCATAGATACGAGGTGTGCATGAATAGATCGGATCTCCGCAGGGGACATAATTAGAAGCCCATACCTGTAGTCGCTTCGTATAAATCGCAGGTCGATCGTTTTTGTTTTTGTATTATTTATTGTCCCGTAGTTTCTTTACATCTCTCTTTCTCTGCCTCGTCCATTTTTCAAATGGTATACAGATACGATATGTGTACAATTTTTTGAACGAGGACAGCGGCGTGTATAATTAACCCTTTCAGTCACAGTGATAACTATTCTTACCAACTATTGTACATACAATTTTTGTATATTTAAAGAATTTTGAAAACATGTTTCTTTGCGGTTTTATCAGAGATCCCGAAAACCCCTGCACCAAGTTTTTTCACCGTATTCCATCAAAGAAGTTTTACTCCTCGATATTGGATCCACAATTTGTGACTCAAAGGATTAATACAGTTACAACTTTTCCCCCTGCATCCTCACCGCCATACGTGCCTGATTTCAATATTCGATATTCTAGATACATATGTAATGTCCGCAGTAAATGATTTTACCATTTATTAAGAATTTTCGTACACAAACGAGGAAAAAATACGAGAACATGGAATGTTTTATCGTTAATCATAAGCTTCAACTTGTGCAACCGTCGCGTCCGTCCTAAGTTAAATATGTAGTCAGGATATATATATATGCTGTACTTTTGAAACAGTTCAACTTTCGACTTCACCCCCTCTCTTCCTTTTCCTCTTACAGCATCACTCTCATTCTCTCTCTCTCTCTCTCTCTCTCTCTCTCTCTCTCTCTCTCTCTCTCTCTCTCTCTCTCTCTCTCTCTCTCTCTCTCTCTGAATTTTTCTTCTCCGTCTCTCTTTTTCAGTTCCGAGATAACAAATTCCTCGTCTCTAGCGGCTCGTCAAAAGCGAACGCTTAGTTGGAGTTAAACACTGCGGCGTTCCGTCGCCTCGCCTCGCTCTCTCAGCGCCACTTCGACAAACAAACATTACACCGGGGTTACATACGTGCTTTTATTAGGCGCGGACGTATTTTCAGGCCCCGGCAGAGGGGGGGATAAATTCTACATAGTGCGAGAAGTTCAATCATGTCAAAGACGAGATCATCGTAACTATGATGCGCGGATAACGAGATTAAGTAATCTTTACGTTTCACTCCTTTGTGCGAGATGGATAAGTAGAAAAAAAAAAGATTAAGACCGAATTCTTCGGAGATGCCACGCTCTCCCGCGTCTCGGAGAAAATCTTACGGGAACATACCTGTAAGGTACTTCCCCAGCGTAGAAAAGCGAAAACCGGCCCCGGGGATCGGAGGCTTCACCTCCTCCTCTTTCTTTGGTCAACTTTTTACCAGACAGCCATACCCGCCATGCCATTACACCGCACGTTTAAACGACTTTTTACATCATTTAAGCCATGTTTATGTATAAGACAGACAGGATCCTAGTTCATGCCGCTACAGGCTGAGCATTTATGCAGTCGAATCGTTATAGCTTCTTGCAGCTTCGGGTTTATCGTGCGAGGAGTACATACTTTTCATCGTAGTTAACACGAGAGTAACAGAGACGAATGATGCAGGGTGCAAGCAGTGCCAGGTATACGTACATTTATATGTACGTATACAATATTCCATATATATATATACACAGGGTGGGCCAAAAAAATTGGACCGACTTGAAACGTGAATCAAATCCGAACGCGTTGACCAATTTTCGAAAACTTCATTTTGCTTGAAACTGGAAGATCGAGTCTTTCGTGTAGCATTTGAAAATTTGAAAAATCTTTATTCGCTACTGAGTTTCACGCTCTTGAAAATGGGGGTTTGAAAAAAACGCTGGGAGACTGAAAAAAATTAATATTAAAGGACGTTCCACTTAATTTCGATTTTAAGTTATGATTCAGTCTGCCAGAGACTTTTTTAAAATCTGTTTCTCAAGAGCGTGTATCTCAACGACGAATGAAGATTTTCCATATTTTCAAACGCTAAATAAAATATTCGTTCTTCTACTTTCGAGAAAAATAAAGTTTTTGAAAATCGGTCAACACGTTTAGATTTTATTCACGATTCAAAACGGTCCCAGTTTTTGTTTAAATTTGGCTCACCCTGTAGAAACTCATACTACGCAGGTTCTGAAATTATTGTACCCGGACATGCGGTCAGAAACTGAGGCATAAGGCGCAAGGCATAGGGTCTGTACCTACATTGTACATACGTACAATATACGAAACCAGGCACATGTACAACACATATTACAGGTATCGTACGTATAATAACGCGTAAACCGTTGACAAAACGCGTGGTGTGGCTGGGCTGGCTGCGTTTACAGAGATTAACGTCATGACAGTAGCAGCTGATTGATCGTCCGCTTAGATATCTCGGTGCATGTTTCCCGCCGTCGGTTTTGACTAAATGAAGCTGAACCTAGCAGCCAGAGTTAGCGGCCAATCGTGTCAAACTTTTTGAAAATAAAAAAATGCAGTTCCGTTTTATCCTCATAATTCCTAAAAGTGTTGGCTGAAGGCTTCGGGGTGTTTCACAAAATTTTCATTTTCGGATTTGACTGCCTTGTTCGAACGAACATTAGAACGTTTAGCTGCTAGCTTCGGCCTCCTTCCGATTAATTCACGTTGCGCGTACAATTTGCACTCGCATGATCGTTCTAATGTTCGCGCTAAGAGACGATTTTCTATATTATTCTCCCTCCCTCCCTCTCTCTCCTTCTCTCATTCTATCAACGATATTAACCTGGGATACCCAGCGTCTCACCTCAAAAATTTCCATGTACTAGCCTCATCACAGTTTGTTTACATCTTCGAACGATCTCGGTTAGTTCGCATAACCCCAAAAATCCCCGAGTAACAAACAAGTTTCGGCCAGAATCATAGAATTTCGATTTTAAATCCGTAATCTTCGATTTAGAAATAATCAAATTCTCACCTCAGATTCGTGATCAGCATAAGGCTGAAGTTGGTAACGTTAACGTAACGACAACTTAGGGTAAAAAAAACCGTAATTATCGGGCGATATTAGAATGACTTTCACGAAGTTGACTTTTCAAAATAATACTATACTCTTTTCGTACCGATTTACTAAATTTCGGATATTCCTAAATGTGCAAAGTGGCGATTTTTCCTAAACACGCGTCGTTACAGTAACGTGGCTAACTTCATCCTCGTTGCGATCAGCGACCCCAGAAACCACCGAGTAACAAGATTCAGGCCCAAAATATTGAGTCGAGAAATGAAGGACTGCAAGGGTTAAACCGACACTTATACGATCATCACGTGTGGAATTCCGTATACATATACATGGCATCGGCTTGCACTTACCCCTCTTTCGGCTAGAATCTGATCCTCGTGACCCATGAAGTTCGGCATAGCGGTCAGATTGTAACCGAGACCACGACACATCGAGACGCCCAGTTTTTCGCACTTGGCATTCGTTCCCGAAAGTCCAGCATGGTTGATACCCCAGGCTGTGACCAAGCCGAGAAACGTCGAGGTGAGTATCAACTTACTCCACGATCTGATCATCGCTTAGGTTTAATGTATATGAATATACGTATAAATATATGTATTCCAATCGGCGGATCGATCGATGAAACGCGGGGTAAACTTTCCCCACCAACTTGGATATTCGAATAGATATATGTATTATATGTAGGTAGATCGATGTTGATCGACGACGATTCGACGCTATTTTGCTCAACGTTCCTCAAAACATTCCCAGAGTTATCTTCGTTCCGATTTTCTTTTATTTCTCTGTCTATCGATTCCACTTTCAAAGAAATCTGTGTCTGTGACTTTCCTTCATTCGATTCATCGTTTTTGTTCTATATTGAGAAAGGAAAAAAACTTCACACAATACACGTCCCGCACAGCACTTAATCGATAAAAGGTAGATATCAAAAAAAAAATAAAAAATATGCAAAAGACGAGATGTAAACCCCTGCACACAAGGCTTAGTCGTCCCTTTTTCACGTACCGAGAACACCTTACAACTATGCAGTATTATAGTCCGTATATTTCCGCCGGTTATTGGCAATACTTAAAATTCAAACGTACAAGCGAATCGTTGTTATTTGTTTTTCTTCACAAGGTAAAGACATTTCCCTTTGTATTTTTTTTTTCTTTAGCGAACAAAGTCAAGGTGGGTTTTAAAATGCAAGCGTTTTGTTTTGAGCGATGCAGGGAGCGACCGACGGACGCAACCGTCGCGCTTCGAAGCTCACTTCAGACTGGCGGCGATGCGCGCGCGGCGTGAAATATACTTGAGAGAGAGAATTTTCTTGCATCTCTCAACACGCGAGGCCCTCGAGAAACGAGGAGAACTCTTCGCCTTCGGTTAAGTTCGGATTTACTCGTGAATCGCGGCGGCGTTCGACGGTTCAACAATGGGCTTATGGTTCAGCGGTGGCGAGTCCCGCCGGCTCCCAGAACCGATCTCTTTTTTCCGCTGTTGCATAGAGGAGGAGATTTATTTTCTTTCTTTCTTTCTGTGGTTGGTATTTTTATTTTTATTTTTTTTTCTGCCCCCACCCCCCACCCCCCCTCCCTTTATTTTCATGGTTCGGTTCGGTGTTGTATTCGTTTTTCTTCCCTCTTTCTCCTTCCCCCGTACTTTCTCGAGCCCTATTATTTTGAGCCCACCGCCGTGCCTGATGGAGCCAATCCCGAGGGCGTAATTAGGGACAAAGGGAAGGCAAGGAGTAATCCAAACGCCCCGTACTCCTCAAATTTTTTTCCATCATTATCATCATTATTCAACCGATGCGTGTACAAGATGCCAGGTTATGCACGGGTAGATGCGTATGTACACATTCGGGTATACGAGAGAGTGAAATGGGAGTACGTACAACGCTAATCGCCGTATCCTGCAGGTATGGTAAAAAAGCGTATACGGTCTGGGTGTGTGTGAGAACTACTCATTATTACATCTAGCAGAACCTAGTACAGCGTGCGTATTGTTAGTACATTAAATATGCTGATCCGCCAAGTTTGTTTTCTCGTCGCTTCTTCGATTCAAACGGTATAAACAACAAAGTCTTTTACAGGAATCATTTTAACGATTTACGCTGTGTACCGTGTAATCGTATGGTATAAAATAATAGTACCTAATGAAATTCTTACGTTAATCGGGAACATTACCGCAGTATATGGCTTCGGAAACCGCGATCACTGGCTTCGTAATGTGTCCCGGTATTTATACGCACATGTTACATTATATGCATATACATGCGTACGTGTATTAGGTATACCTATATACGTACGAGGATATTATGCAAGCCCCTTGATGCCCGGGGTGAGCATTATTGCCCATCTGGTGAACAGGGGGATCTCGGGTTACCTGCACGGTGAACGGGGAGCTGGATGGATGAGATATTATTTCTTTATCCTCCTCGCTGGGACTTGCGTGCGTGTGTGTAAACGTATACCTGCCTGTAATGCTCTTCATTACCGGATGCATGCAGCACGCACGATCATGCGATCGAATATTGTGCCGGCGGTTATACTCTCGGCTCGATGATTTTCGGTACGGGATATATTTTTCACGAATATATCTCGAGATTAGGTGTATTAATATACACATGTACCCGGTACCCGTTGGAGCCGGTCTAGAAATGTTCTAGGTGGAATATAGAAGTTTTGAGATATTTTCGGGGTGATTTTCGTATGAGTTTATCGAAAACATTAAAAGTGCTAGAAAGGAAAATTTACAAATATTGCCCCATCATGGGCCAGGTCTTGAAATGTTTGGAAAAGAAAATACAGGAAAAACGTATTATCATCGATCGCAACGACTGGAAATTACGATATGAGGAATAATCCCGGTTCAGATGCAAATAACATTAACTTTATAGGTAGACATCGACGTACAATACCCACCGCGCAAGCGTCTATAAAAGGTTACACAAAAACTCGTATAATTAGCACTCTCATACCGTGGGGAAAATAGGGAGGAGGGTGCCCCGGTCGGCCCTCGAAGCGTCGGCGCATCAAAGAGGCCCGTGGGCAGGCATGTAACCTCCTAAAAGTCAACCTGTCCCACGAAGAGTTTCTTCTCATATCCGACTGCCGAACGTTCCTCGTCTATGATCCTTCTTTTCCAACTCGGTCCGCGTTCTTTTTAGTCCGTGGGCGTAGCAGACCGCAACCGTGGATCGAAATCCATCCGGGTATACCCGAAAGAGAGACGGAACGAAGGAGGGGGGGAGAGAGAGAGAGAGAGAGGGGTGCTCTCTCCCTGGACCATGAGGCCGCTGAACGGGACCGAAATAGCGCTTGTGAGCTTGGACAATGGGAGAAGAACAGTCGAAGCGCACCGACAGCTACGAGCTCTCGAGACCTCTCTCCTTATATCTTTTCAAAAGCGATTCATAAGGCCAATTTACTCCGCTCGACTGGCGCCGTTAATTGCGAGGTGGGTACAGGGTATACCACCCTGTAGATAGGTGTGTACGTATATATACATCTATACCCTGCCCTATAATGCGAGAAGCGTGAAAAACGAAAATAATCATCTCATCCGTGAACTTCACCATCCCCCCAACCCCGCTGGCGGCTATTGTAATCAAGAAAATGGAAAGAGCGTGTAGCGTGAAAATCCGCCGGATAGATATAATTATTTGAAACATGGGGGAGAGAAAATTGATAATAATAATCAATCGTAAATGCGTGGTTCGAAGAATCTCTGTTGGTAAGGTAAGTGTACCAGTTATTAACCCTGTCCCAATTATCGACCTTTTTTCTTTCGATCTGTTTGATTCTCAGTTCTAAAATTACAAAAAAATAAATTCGTAGGGTTTAACGCTTTAGCAAATGATTTTAGTAAATGAAAGGGTGAATGAAAGGGTCAATAATTGAATGTTAACGTGTCAATAAATGGTACGCTTACCTCTCGCACCTGTACAGGAATAAGAAGGATCTACCGATATTCCGATAACGATCATGTTTTACGGTATAACGCGGAAATATATATTTTCGGATCTTTTAGCGTGTAAATCTATACGCGATTAGATATATTATGTGTATATCGTCCACGTAAACGCATTGGGCATAAGTGTGAGGACGTAACGGCGAAATCCCCGGACAGATACCGATCTCCGTAAGATATATCTGTGGACAGATCAGATGTCGTGCCGCGTAGAGGCGGCCTAGCAGGAGCTCTTGCGAGTCGCGCGCGCTCCGCTCAACGGGGAGAAGAATATTACACAATCCTTATACTGTTCCCTCTACTACTACCACTACTACTACTACTACTACTACTACTTCTACTTCTACTTCTACTTCTACTTCAGACCGCCTGGACGTAGGATGAAACTGAAGCAGGGCGAACGACGCGCGACGAGCAGGCTCAACTAAAAGCGACGAAGTGTGAAGTAGTCTTCAGGACCGTCCCGCGGCCGCGATAAATTATTCCGATATCCATTTTTCACCTTTGCTAGCGTATTATAAAGCTCCAGACCTAAGGGGGCGAGACGCGGTCCTTTTGCCGTCGCTTTTACAAGTCAAGTTCCACAGGTGTATCCTCCGGTGCACAGATTTCTTTTCTATGTGTATCAAACATTGTACGTATTGTATTGTAAAAATAAATTACCTAGATTTGCAAATCTAATGTAACTAACAGACATTAATGTACGAACGAATGATGAAAATTTCAATCAATGTTCAATTTCCTCGATTAAATAATGAATCGAGATTCGGGCTCTGCACTGCCTTCTCGTACGCCATGGATACGAGTATACAGCCTCGGGCTGCCACAGGTACGCACTTTGATTTATCGCCATCGTCCTCCTCCTCTCATCGGCGAAGCGAGGAGAGATCGTTGATGCAATATTAGCCGGCCTAATGAACTTGTGGTTCGGTTTTGCAGCACACAGGGCACTCCACTCAGCGATCTCCCAGAGCCGGTTCTGGCAGAAATAACTATTTATCGCACAATATCGACGTGTACGTATAAATTATTTAGTATTTCGTAAGTATACAGGTACTTAAAGTGGAGATGATACTCGCTCAAAGAGGACAGAAGCGGGGATGAGATTTTCGTTAAAAACTGGATGATCCGGATCAGCGGCAGATCGTCTGGAGTTCGGACGTGACGAGTGTAGGGCATTGTTCCCGAGGTCCGAAGGAAGAGGAGGATGAGGATGAAGCGGTGCAGCGACGCGGACCATAAATAAGAGGCGAAGGTAAGGAGTGCAGGCGTTTCACCCGGTGACAATCCTCCTCCGGCTTGGCTCAAAAACTTGTCCCGGCGACCCTTTCGAGGACCGTAGTCCCCAGGTTTTTGCCCGCGGTCCCCGCAGGATCGTCGCGGAGAAAATCGATTCGGGGACCATTCAGAAGAGACCCTGTACTCTCTCTTTCTCTCGTCCGGATGATGCGGAGGGGAAAGAGAGAAGCCCGGCAGCAATGCAGACGATGAAAAACCTCAAAGGCGAGCTGATCCCGAGATGCCGTTTCCACGTATTTACGGCCTTCTGTAACACAACGCACAAAACGGGACGCGTCGACGCTCGTCAAGGGCTCACGAACGGCATTCGACTCGAGTATACCGATTGTTTTGCACCAATCGCTAAGCTTGTATCCGAAGAAATACAAATAAGATGACCGTTGAAGATTTTTATACATACATTTTATTATATTATACTACAGGTATGCTTGTATTAATTTGTTTTTTTTCTCTTACACTTTTGCTTCCGAGTTTCGTTTTCTTCTTTTCCCATCTTTGTCGTTACATGGATCCATTCGTCATGGCGAGCGAGATGGGACGACGGTTACGACCGAGCGAATATAGCCGCGGAAGGTTGCACGGTATGCGTATTTATTATGGGTATATATCTATAGGTATATAGCTATATGTATACATAGACACGTATACGCGGGTCTTTCGCAATTAGTTCCAGGCTCCGATCCACAGGAATTTCTATTGATCATCGGTGAACCGAATTACCTGCACGACTAAGGTACACTGCAGGCACAATATATACCTATGAGAGGATAATTCTCCCTTTATATTCCTGAATTTCCTTTCTGTTGTTATCTCGCGAAAAATGATAGGAAGGATATACAGAGTGAATTACTAACGACGGGATGCTCCGTTATTTGCTACAATTTAACATGCGCATGCGTTACAATTCGATATCAGTTGTTCTTCAGGGTGACCAGCCGTCATAAATTTAGATGACAGTTCGCCACGACGTATGTAACCTCAAAAATGTTGACAGCTGTCGGTATTCAATACAACTGCCAGCGACGACTGTCAAAATTTTTTTATGTCATGCTCGTGACGGTTGGTCACCTTGGCAAACAACTGCTCTCGGATTGTAGCGCATCCGCATTAAACTTTAGCGCACAACGGACCATTCTGTCCTTAGCACACGAAGACTGACAAGGAGCACGAACTCGAATGTTTATTCTTTTGTATGACTAGTCCAGCTGTAAACTTATGACATGTATTATCATACCATACGAGATGAAGCGTAGGTGAGATTGAGTGGGTTGGAAAATCGCAGGAGCATGTAGACGAAAATGTAGAGAATAAAAGTAAAAATAAACAAATAAATGAATAAATGAAAAAGAGAGATAGAGAGAGAGGAAAAAGTAAAGCGGTCGAACCGCTGCCGTGGCCGCAAAAGAGTTGCCAGCCGGCTAAGAAACTCACCGTCACAAGCAACATGCAGTCCTGCAGGAGCAGCGCATGCGCGACTAATTACACTCTTCTTTGATGAGCCGCCTTTCAACCTTCCTTCTCTTTCTCTTTCCTCTTCTCCTCTTCCTCTTCCTCTTCGCCGAGAGAAGCGAAGCGTTATACCTACACTTTACCGCAGCAGCGACTGTGTGCGTGCATATGCAGCGTGCCGCATTGGTAATAGCTCATTCGCTGCTCATGCTCATGCCCGTTTTCCTGCTCCTCGCAATCAGTGGCGTAACTCTCACGATCAGGCTCGCAGCTGGTCTTTGCTTGCCGTACGTTTCTTCCGACATACGTACGTATTATTACAAAAATCCAACACAGGGGATTAAATTTGGACACATGTGATACACGTACATCCTGGTGAAAATTTCCACTGCTAGGAATCTTTACAGAAATTGGAACACTTCGCATTATTTCTTACAAAATTGTAAATATCCACAGTTTTTCGTAAGGTATTGTTAATTTTCGTTAAAAATTGTAGTATGTTGTAGATTTTTAAACAACTTTTTATAAAAAAATTGTACGAAATGTTTCAATTTCCTTAAAAATTCGTAGAAAATCGTCGAAATCATTTTCACCGGGGTACCTACTCAGGGATTTGTACACCATAAAGTATGAAAACCAAAAGAAGGAGATTCTCGCAGGATGTAACAGCAGAAATCAGACGGGCTTGATTGCCGGGTCTGTTGGGCTTGGCGCAAGCACCTCTCTTGCATCCCGTAATCACGGGTCTTCCACCGCTGATCTGCACGTATACCTCAAAGGTGTGACCCTTATGCCCGACGGAGAGCCCTTCGCCTCCATCATGAAAGCCCTTCCGGTGGAACGTTTTATCCTCGAACTCTTGTACAAGGAATACCGACGGTTCCATGTAATACACAGGAGAATTATCTCTGTGTCAAACGGATTAACGTAAATCAGTGTTCGTTGGTGTCGACGGGGAGATTTTTTTTTTTTCTTCAAATGATAAAAATCATCTTTTCGCGTACATTGCCAGTTGCCGCTGCGCTGAAATTGACTACTTGGGTGGAGATTTGCGAATTTATTATACGCGAAATTTGTATGGAATCAAAGTATAATACTGTCTGAGTATCAAAAGTTCGAATTTCAACGTTTACGTTCGTGAAATGAATACATGGACAGATAATTTTCGTATATCAATGTAACATACAGACAGGTACGCGTATACAGGCTATTAAATAATTCGCCTCACTCACGGTGCGAGAGAGCCATGGTGGGCACACGGGATTCTGGAGTGTAATTTAAATCCATAATAAAATAGGAACGGGCATGTGTGTCTAATCGCCAGTCCTGACTTCGGTCTCGAGATGATGGCGTTCTTTTCTCTTCTTCCACTGATTCCGTTTTTCTTTTTCCTTTCTCAATCTTCAGCTTCAAGCTGAGTTAAATATTCCAATAGGTAGGTAGGCGGGTGGAAGATGACATTAAACGCGGGATTTGAATACGTAATATCGTATCAAACATTGCCCAGTTCAAGCTTCTCGCCGTAAATGTTGTTTGTCGCGTAAACTTTATCGTCATATACACGCAGATCAAAACACCGTTATAATACGGTTAATGCCATTAAAATAAATAAAAAATGTGATGCTAAAACATGAAAAGTTGGCGACGTTTTGCGACGTCAAATTGATGTTTTATCAAATCATTCCTATACAGCGATGCGGTAGCTGCGTCTTAGCAATCGTACCGCAGTGTGTATAAAAGGCTTGAAATATTCCGACGAGCTTAAAAGTTGATTAAATTTTTTGTTTTACGTACATATAAAGAATAATAGATTACAAATGTTATTAATTTAGGTACACAAGTTCGTGTGAATAGGTTGTTTCACAGATCCCAAAGATCGGATTGTCTGCGTTACCGCGAACCGCGTGTACACATCACAACGTATAGACTGGGTCATCGTCAGACGTCAGGAGTTTGAAGTGGCGCGGGGTTGTATTAATTAATAGCACTGGTCATTAGGGTTCATTACGCCTGCCACAAGATTAATGAAGCTGATGATCATCGTTGCCTCATCACCGGACGAGTATAAGATGTACAACGTATAGGTGTGCGAACAAACGAACCAACTCAAGCATGCCTACACGTGTAATACCAATACAGACGAGGGTATAGCTATAAAATTCCTATACATATTCTGTTCGTAATTACTTCAGGTGAGTTTCACCGTTTCGAAATGTTTTCCCTGATAAATAACACGGAGGAAATAAATTCACAAAGGAACAAAAAAACAAAATCGCATGTGGCCGAATCGTTTCTCCTCGAGTTATCTTTCGAATGTTTATATTATACAGCAATTCGATGGTTGTTATTACACAAGGAATTTGTTAGGGTGCGTAAACGCGTTGTCTTTGTTTCTTTTTTTTTTCCTCGTCTCAAATTGCGCGTAAAAAAAGAAAAGAAAAGAAAAATCGACAAATAATCCAAGAGTGAGAGGGAAAGACGCAGCGCGGCATCGGTTGACCTTTTTAAGCCGTGAAGGAGAGATTCGGTCCGCTTGAGTCGGGCCCACGTTACGGGGTCCAGACCCATAGCGTAATGACGGAGACGAGATGAGAGGTTCTCAACCCTCTATTCTCGCTTTATATTCGCTTAAAGGTGCTGGTTGGCCACGGACGAAATTGTCGCAGCAGCAAGAAAAAAAAAAAGAAAATCCCACGTAGAATATTTGCTGTATTACAACCCCCGTTCAGGGTCGAACTACGATGACGGAACAGCGACTTTTACCGTCAGATTCTCTCTCCCCGTCTCTGCCCTTGACATGTTATTTTTAAAAAAATCGTTTTTTACACCGATCGCGATTCTCCTGCAGCGATTCATCGTCCTCCCCGCATCGGCGGCTCTCTTTGACGCCCTCGATGCGTAGGGCTAATTGGCGTAAAGTGGTCCCCCGCACTACTGCCGAACAGACCGCTCTTAACGTGTCCATTGTGTTCGAGAGCTGCGTGTGGGTATCGCCGAGGCGATATTATCGTTATTACGCTTTTGCCGTGTGTACACTATGTCCTTTAAATTGTTTAACAAAATTCAATTTTCCGTAATTACCGCACGCGGGTACAATCTGCAAAGCACACAAAGCGCGCTGGGACAAAAAGAGACCCATTATACGGGTAAAAGGCACATCATTATTACTATTATCATTATCGTTAAACTTTTTCGTATTACATCTTCCGGTGTAATGGGACATATTCAGTGCGATACACCGCACGTGTAGCGTACTGATATTACGGGTGTACGTAGATACGCACCTTTTAACCACGTCGTCGGTCACCGACATGCAGAGGGATTATATAGAAGAGCTAGAGTAGTACGGGTTCGAGTGGCCGTTTTATTATCACGGAGCTGCGCTCCTCTCTTTAATCTCCGCCGAGCAGGCGGTCTAGCATCACGTTTTATACTCGCACCTGTCGAATGTTTAAACGTTGGGAGTATGTGTGCACATCGAAAAGGGGGTGCATGCGGTAAATACACGGCTTTTGGCGGCTTTTTTTTCCTCCACGCATGCATACGCGCGTCAGTTATACATGCGCGTACACCTTGTAATATGTTGGTGTATGTGCGTTACGCACGTCTATAGGTATAACCGTTTGTTATATCACTGCGCACCGCACTGTTGTACCATTTGTTAATATACAGGCACTGCGGCAATGCGCTGGACAGACGGAGGTGTTAATGCCTCGGAAAAAAATCAACCGTGAAAATAAATAGCCTCGGAAAGTGTGTAATACCTACTCTTTTTCGAGTGCCGGATTGCGACAGCGGCAAACACTCGAGTCCGAGTCTGGTGTCGTGATATTGCCGCTCTGCGAGTGACTGAAATTGAAACGAAAAAACATATTTAAAAAAAGGAAGAGAAGATACTGTTGCTTTTTTCACTCCTTTCCGACTATTTTTCTGCCTTTACTAAACTCAATCTCCTCAGTTGCGATTATACATCTTTCGTTTATTATACCTTATACATATCTCACGCCTGCAGGGAGCGTATAATAAGCTTTTCATTTCAACGGTTTATGTAACTAACATACGCGAACAAACGTGTGATGGAGTTCTTTGGATGTGTATACAGAGCTGATTCTATCTAGAGGCACGTGGTTTGTTCAAAAATTGATAAAAATTGACAAATATCTGGTTTCGATAGATGTTCCAATCGTACATCGATTTTTGCTGTTTTTTGAACAAATTTTCTTTGTCGTGACCTTATCGGTGAACGAATAACCCAGTTCTCAGACTTACGTTTTAAACGCCAGGCTGAACAGTATTATAATTTAATTAATCGATATAAATTTGAGGCAAATTATGAGCAAGAGGAGGCAAAGAAAAGAAGATACCGTTTTATTTAAACACGAATTTCTTACCGTACGAGACAATGTCTACGTACAGTATTTCGACTGCTGCGGATAAATTGATCTATAAATGCGAGGGTAAGAAAAACGATACCGACTGATGGTACAAAACACGGACTCTTGCCGTCTCGATTAACCTGCTTGTTCCGGTTTGTCTAGCTAGTGTGGCCAATGAGAGCGAACACGGCCGGAATGTCAGGTGGAAACGAATGTCGAATCTCTAGATGGGTTTGTAATACGCGGGATAAATGCGACGTTAGGCGGTTCGAAATTCGTTGGATTTTCATTTCTGTTAAATCGTATGAAACCGCAAAGCGTAAATAGAAGAGCGCCATGACGCAGGTGATCGAATTGATATGCCAATTGCCGGGAATGAGTGACGGCGATAAGAAAAGGTCCATACTAACAGAGATAAAGAACAAATTGAACAGCTTGAACAATGACGATTTGAAATTGGTCGGTCACGGCGTGAGCTACAACCTTTTACTTGCCGATTCATTTTCAAATGACAGGTAAGCCGGGTGACGTGACCTTGCAGATTTCGGGGTACTTAGTATACGCGAAAAGCATCAAATAATTTCCAAATAATCTCGATTAAATTTCAGCAAGACGAACGAGCTATTCTGCGATGTGCTTCACATCCTATTCAACACCCTGGAAGTTGGTGAAGTGTACGAAAAATATCACGAGGCAATATCAAAGGCGGTGCAGCTTAAGGATCCGTCGATAAAGAGCCTGACGATGAGGGAGTTTTTACGCACTACCAACGACCCTAACAAAGTAACAGAAATCCAAAAAGACTTCTGCGTAATCGGTGCGATTCTGAAGAGTCTGGGTAACAAGGATTTGAAAATTTCCCAAATGGCCGCAACGATTCTCAAGAGAATCGCACACAACGCCACTGGCCTCAAGATCCTCCTCACTCAATTTCATAACGACCTGATTCAGCTCATGTCCAAAAGCTCGACAGTGACCTGCAGGGTCCTGGACTTAATGGTCGATCTTTCATCCGCTTCTACGGAGGGATTCAAGGCTTGCGAAGATGCCGGATTCCTCAACAGATTGGTCGCCTTAATTTCTGACAATGAAACTCTATCTCAGTTAAACGCTCTCGAGTTACTGACAAAACTTGCGCTGAGCGCAGAGGGCTTAGCGTACTTAGAAAGACGTCACGTGCTAAAGCATCTTGCATTCAAAGTTGCTCGCGCTGAGCAGGACCCTCTGACGTCACTGCTGGTCCCTGGGCTCATAAAGTTCTTTGGAAATGTCGCACAAAGAAACCCCAACGATATATTTTCGAAATACCCAGTTGTAATCAACACACTCTTCGGGGTAATCAACACCCACAATTTAACCATTTTACCCATTGCCCTTGATACCTTGGGACACATAGCTAAAGGAGCAGAGGGAAAGTATTCCTTAGAAAGTTTGGGTGAACCGATGCTAACTGCACTGAGAAATATCGGTAAAACGGTGGTGGAGCTACCTTCGAACATAAAAGTACGAGCTCTGAATTGCCTTGGGCAAATCATTAGGGTCCAGGAGGAAGAACAAGACAACAGGATCCTCTCATTGACAAAATCTTGGTTCGATTTACTCGACGACAATCCGCTAGATTTAATAGTCGGATTCTGCAAGCAGCCTTTTCCTGATATAAGGAGAGCGGGATTCGAGGTATTGGGTGCAGTTGCCTCCCAAACCTGGGGACAGGAGTACATAGCAAACGCCCCTGGTCTAGTTGAATTCCTACTCGACCGTAATGTTGAGACCTTCAAAGAGTGCAAAGAAGCCAAGCATGAAGTCGTCAAGGCCTTGAGCGTCGCGTCCTCTGATATTTTCGACTTTCAAACAATGCAGCGGCTCAAGGTGTTTGTCAATCAGGGACCCATATATGTCGAAACTACCATGGATATTGACATCGAAGGTGCTTCATAGATTCATGTTCATTATGAGACATGATTCGCATTTGTCATGATTCTAATAATTGTTCATTCATGGCAATTGACGTCGATGTACTCTATTGCTTGTCGTCATTAACTTAGCTGAATGATGACAGCACATGATATATGATAATTACCATTACTTTCAAATATTGAACAATCATCGAATGTATATTCAGATATAATAATAAAGTTTGTAATTCTTTTTCTCATATGTGACGATATTTCGGTTCTTGAACCCATCTCTCATGGCTAGATATCAATTAAGTAGTAGCTAAGTAAATAGGGTCGTTTTTCGAATACGATGACAAAGAAAAGACACAACAACGACATTGTGTAACACTGTATTCGTCAACTTCTTCCCTACTTTCGATACATGGGGGTCGATTATAAAATCTCATTTTTCACACTTTCACCATCCAATCATTCTGATTGGTCGACTACACTTTCCAAACGCATCGGCATGCTTGGATGGTGGAAATTGTAAAAAGCGAAATCACATTAACGACGTGCCTGATTGTTAGAAGGGCTAAAGCCGGGCGCGACCTTACCGATATTCTATACCAAAGAGAGAAAACTTGATAACAAACAGAAGCGTCGCACCCGTTCAAAATTGTACGATATTTTACGGGAAATTTTTATATGGGGTGATAAAAAGTGCGAATAATGGGTGAAAGTTTGGTGAACCGTGTGGGATCAAACCTGGGATCGAAGTTTTACTTCACTAACGATTCTTGGCTGAGGGAGTGCATCGAGTATTATACGTCGGAGAACAGAGACGTAGGTTATGTTTATCAAACCGCGTTGAAGTTAGTAACGTTATGGTAACAATTGATGCTCAGGAAAAACCGTTATTTCGCGATTTGAACTGTCCGAACTTCAGTAAACCGTAATAAAACAAAACATACTCAAGTTTTACAATCTTAGTTCCTTCAAAATCATTGTAAAAATGAGAAAATAGTGATTTTTCTCAACGTTCTTTTCTTCAACATCGTTTCAACAACGCCTCGGACGGTCGGAATTTTGTGAATGAAAATCGATGCATCTCTGCTTAATGACTCGTCGATGACACGGGTTTGATTCGTGTTTCAGGCAAGCCTAAGTGCCGTTGAAGCTTTTGTCATCTCGCAGTGGCTGCTCAGTGACTTGCGCGAGATAAATAACGAGAAGGGATGTCTTCCCTGTGGAATTACACAGCAAGCCGTCACTGTGCTTCCTGGAAGATACATACTCCAGGTTTATTCATCAATACTCGAGAAAAAAAAAAATATCAACAAACAATGAGGAACGATGGAATTATGAAAATTGAGTCGCGATTATTTTTTTCATTAGGTTGACAAGATGTATGACATATCGCAGTCTAAATACAGCCAGCTACAAAAAATTAGGAACGTCTCTGAAGTCAACATCAAGGCAACCGCAGTCGAAACACCGGCTTGGGAGCCAAAGGGCAAGAGGATGATGCAAATGTTCCTCAATGATGGAGTTCAAGATCTCATTGCGATTGAGTACAAGCTTATCAAGACATTGAAGGCAAAAAAAATTTCTTTGCACCCACCTTAGACTTGGCTGAATTTCAAAACTTGAAGAACATACCTTTATTCGTGTTTTCCCTATTCGCAGGATACACTGCTCCCGGGGTTTAAGGTCATGATAATAGGTCCTGTCACATGTAGGAAGGGAGTGATGCTACTCGAAGAAAAAAATTTCAAGGAATTAGGGGGCGAGGTTGATTCCATCCTAAAAATGAATGCTTTGGAAAACGTTTTAGCCAGAGCTGTGTAAGAGTTTTTACCTGAATGTTTGATTAGAAATACTTTTTTGACTGTACATACATAGCTGGTTGGTAATTAAGTTTTATATAATAATATGTGTACATTTAGGGGTATGGAGGAGAATGAAAATCCATACGACGATGAGCACCGACAACCTAACTCAGGGGAAACTGCGATCGAATTTCCAGAGGACGAGTTTGACGTAAACTTTGATGAAATAAGCCAGATCGAACAGCTCAGCATGGAAAGCCGCAAATCGCCGGTAAATCCGGAGACCGCGTCTAATCGCGGAAAAATAAACGGCAACAACATGCCCAGAAGGGTGGAAAACCCTAATACAAACTCGGGGAATACCGAAATGTTGCGCTCGATCGCCGATAATCAGCCGAGTCCCGCTTCTGAGCGTCACAAGAACAATCAGGATGATTTCAAAATCGCGTCCAGGTCACAGCTGAAACCGTTAATTGCCGATCCTAACAATTTTCAATTGTCAGACAACGATTTTCCCCTGGACGAACCCTTCGACTTAGCTGACTTCGAAGATGAGCTGGACGAAGATGTCCTAAAAGGTAACAAACAGGTAGACAACGGGGTCGGAAATGATTCTCTGAAGAACATTGACTTGCCAAAGCTACCGTCCGGCACAAGTATGGCCGCTATTACGATGAAAAGTCCGACACTATCCACGGGTAAACGATCTGCGGTAATACTGAGTAGTTTTTATTATTTTATTGAGTCTGATGGACTTTTACAAGCGAATAAAGGCGATTTTTTGAAGGTGCACATCAATTATGAAAGATAATTGATACTCTTTAGAACCGTTGCAGAGAATTCATTTGACTAGTTGTTTAAAATCTTTTTAGGACAGCTTGTCACCGGTGCGATCTTCCCCAAAAATAGCGTGCCGGCAAACGACGCCGAATGTGAGTAAAACGAATCGAAAGATAACAGAATACACGGAGAAAATAGCACCTAAAGAAAATCTGCCAGATAAAATATGCGACTTTATTTGCGACGTAATGAGAGAGCCCGTAAAAGATATCCCCATTTTCAAGACAGTCAGGGGAAAAGTAATGCAACTCGGAAATTTGTCGAAAAAAGATAACAATTGGAACCTGAAAGCAACGATAACTGACAATACCGCAAGCCTCGAGATAATTTTCGCGTCTCAGGTAAGCAATCGTGACGATACGATTTTTTATGACTTATTTATGGGTTTAAAGACATTCAGAATTTGCTACAGGTTCTTGAGGATTTGATAGGATTTACGGTACCCGAATTTTTGGAGAAGAGAAAACTTCGGAAGACCAATCCCGAAGTGGATGAATATTTGAGGAAGGTATTTACCTAAAATACTAGTATATAAAATTTTCCTTTCATCTATCGCAAAAAATATCCATGGTCATATATTTTTTTTCAAACAATTACGCAGTGCTTTCGCACAGCGGAGAAGAAAGTGCAACTAATGGACGCTCTAATGGAGCTGGAATTCTCCAATAATAACAAACATCCCAGGGTCGTTAGTACGCAAGAGCTTACCGATGAAAAAAAACGGCTTATGGAAAAAAGAGTACAAATGATGACCGTTTAACACACTAGGACTCAATTATAATATGTAAATCTGAAATGAAGCTGGGATTCTCTAATAACAACAAATATCTTGAGGTCATCAGTACGCAAGAGATTACCGATGAAAAAAACGACTTATCGAAAAAAGAGTACAAATGATGACCGTTGACCACGCTAGGGCTCAATCATAATATACAAATCTGTAATAATATTTATAACGTAAGAGATCAGTATCCTATACCCTTCATTGTAATGTTTTTGAATATTTTTGTTCCATACTGTTGTGATACTATTATTATCGAGTTTGTCTAATTTTAAGTAAGTAATAAAACGATAAAATACACGTTCGATCTAAACGCTTTTACTTTTGCTGTTGTCACTGGATTAAACACCTGACTCTTTACCTCAGTTTTTACATACCACTTGCGCCTAATAGAGGACTCTTTTACGGTAGGTATGTGGGGCTGTAATTCGGGTTGCCTAAGACGCGGCGTGCGTGTTTTTAGAACTGCGACTGCTATCGTTTCAAACTTAACAAAAGAAATAAAGTTAATCTTTCTCCAACGAATGGATGGTTTTTCCAATATAATTTCATTCAAAATTACAACTGGCATCAAAACGGACTGTAAAAATTTGACAAGACGCCCATTTTTATCCACGTCCGCAGTCGATCTATCAATATATACCCGCCTTTACAAAGAATAAGTCCTGCACCTTGAACACGATACGGTATTGTTACCTACACCTGCGCGTGTAAAGAAATATCCAGTTTACACGTTTAAGAAAATTGAAAAATAAGAACTAAATCCGAGCTCCGCCCCGCTTCGGCTCGGTCAGATATTTGATACGGTGGGTTTCGCACCGGTCGAACCCTTTCGGTTCTCGAATGCGCGCTGATGCATTATACACACTCACTTTGATCTTGACACGTAGTGCGTGCACTTGAATGCACTGCGTACAAGTATATTAGATGAAAAAGTTTGACGCGCGTGTAGACGTATATTTGTTCCCTCGGATGACTGATGCTGAGGCAAAAGGATCGTGGCTGGTGTATAGGTATAATACCTATACGTATACCTTTATATATTGGTAGACACGTGAGAGTCCTGCAGTGAGGGGTGAAAGAATCGGAGACAAAGGAAATAATGGTAAGGATTTTTTCCTATTTTTTTTTTTTACCTCTCTTCGTACCATTGCACTTGGTGAATGCCACACCTTGGCGCACCAGAAGAGCTGAAAGGCCTCTTTATTGTGCTCCAAACGCTGGACAATCACACCTCGATTCAACGCCGCTGCGTCGTTCTAAACTGGCGCAAGCTCTGCATCACGCCGGCGGTTTTGTCGCCTGCGTTCGACGCGTCTAAATGTTCTATGGGTCACCCCATTGATGAATAGAAGAATGAAAGAGAAAGGGAAGGAAAAATACGAACCAATTAAGACTAGATTCTCGATATCGTCACCTCGTTCTTTTCATCTTCGTAATCCTCATCATCTCACGCTACGATTCAGATTACATCTCGGCTTTATGTACATACACACGTGCAGTCGCCTTGATGTTACACTTGGGAAAAATGTCGTCGCAGGTTTTGACGAATTAAACATAAGGATGACAATGTATTCGGACCTTTTTTCTCAAGTCGCAATTCCTCCTCATATCTGCAATATCGAAATTATATAAAAATTAATTAATACTTCAACCAGGTCCGATATATGTATATATACATATAATATATATATATATATTATATATATACCATATGAAAATTAAGTTTAATATATAAATTTATTATGGTACAAAAGTTTTCTCTGTTTAGTTTTATTCCGTTGGTCGTTCTACGTTTTAAGATAATGATATTGAAATAATATATATTATATAGTTATTGCAATACGGAATTATACCTATATTGCCAAGCTAGTTACACGCAGAGTTTATCCCTTGATACGCGTCAGCTGAGAAATGAAAAACGAAATAAAAATAGAAATAAAAAAAGTTCTTATACAATGTTTTATGACAATTAAACGAATTATTAAACGGAAATAATATATCACAATAGATTCTGTACTATGTAGGTGTTACGTGTTGTTTTTCTCTTTGATGTTTCAACGTAGGTAATATTCCGTGCTACGTATTATACACGCGCGTCTGTTTTTTAATTTGAAAGCAAAATAAAAAAAATTAAACTCAACGCACTTTTCTCGCGATTCATTAAGCATTATATAAAATAATGGAGAGTATAAAACTAATTATTCAATGTATTATTATAATTCTAATAATTATTATTATAGTTATTAATAATATTTATACAGATATTAATAGTTTTAATATTCAGCTGCCGTTATAGCCAGTTATAGATATGTATATCATACATACGTATATGTCTACTTGAAATTGCTGTCGAGCAATGAAAGTTATAAAACAAATAAAAATAAAAAAAAATAAAACTAAATTATTTACAGTCTTCAAGTGAACACGAAACAAAAACGAAAATAAAAGAAAAATTTTTCTTTTCCAGTATTTATACCCATAATATTATCTAGCTAATATCTAATCGATGTTTATTTAAATATAAAATGGTGTGTCACTATTACGGAAAAATGCTTCTTGTATGTACGTATAGATAGATACGCGCCTCTTTTTCTCTCGTCCAAACCTTACATACTACGGTATACGCAAATGATGATGATAACCGCCCGTCAACTGCCACAGGGTTCACATTCCATGTTTACACACATGTCAGGAGTTCTGAGCGACAGGTCGGAATTTCCACAGACATCACTCTACTCTTTACGTCGAAGGGGAGAGGGATCCCTCTTTTTCCCCTAGCTTTATTGTTACATTTCGTCAGCCGGCACGGCTGTCCCAAAATTTTTATCTCTCACGTATAATATACACACGTATTAAATCAATGGTTCATGCGTCAATATTGTATACTTATTGTTCGGTTGGCTGTTTTTTTTTTTTTTCCTCTCTTTCAACCAGTCATAATTTACACCCCCGCTAACAAACGTATTAAGTAAAATCTTAAATTATTCTCTGTATGAAATTTTTGCGCGAATAATATTGAAATACAAAATGAAACGATATTAAACAGCAAAAAGGAAGAAAAATACAATACAAAGAAAACTGAAAATGTCTCAGACTAACAGATTGATGATATTTCCGACACGAGGCAACGTCGTGATGTTGAAAGGACGCGTCGCCGTGGCGACAAAAGGCCACCTCCTGATGAAACGTAAGGCCGATGCGTTGCAGTCGCGACTGCGTGTCACGTTGCAAAAATTGATACAAGTGAAAAGTGAGATATCGGAGGCGATAAGGGAGGCAGCGTTTTCATTGGCCGAGGTACGTTTCGTGACGGGTGAAACGATGAGCATAGCCGCCGTGATACTCGAGGCAGTCGGTGAAAAGGCCAGAACGAGAATACTGACGTCCAAGGTGAACGTAGCCGGTACAATCATAACCGTATTTGAATGCTACCAGGACGGTATCGACGTCTACGAGTACGCCGGTCTTTCCCGAGGTGGTCAGCAGCTAGCTACCGCGAAGCAAATGTTTCTACAAGTAATAAAACTCGGCGTCGAGCTCGCCTCCCTCCAGACGGCGTTTCTGACGCTGGAAAAGACACTGAAGACGGCGAACGTCAGGGTAGCGGGAATGAAGCACGTCGTAATACCGAAGATCGAATCGACTCTCAAGTACATTGTATCGGAGATCGACGAGATGGACCGTGAGGAATTTTACAGAATAAAAAAGATCAAGAAGAAAAAGCTAAAGAAAAATGAGGAAGAGGAGAATTCGTTGGACGACGAAAAGAGGATACAGGAAGGTGTTCCCGAGTCATCGGTCAAACCTCCGTCGTCGTCGGTGACGAAGTCGGCCAAGATTGTTCGAAGATCGTTCTGCCCGTGTCACCAGATCGCAGTATACATCCCGTTGTTAAATACAACGAAATTGAGAAAAAAATAAGTCCAACATACTTAGGGAGTGATAAAATGAAAGTTACCGCCGGACTCGAGTCCAGTCTCGAATTCGCTCCGACTTCAACGAGTCTGTTCTCCTCTTTAAACCTGAGTCTCGCTACCGCTGTGGTGTTTCCTGTGTTTCCGATGTTTTTTGTGTCCCCTGTAGGGCGCCGGTACCTGCCCGTTATTGACAACGGGAGCGTTACGCATCAGCAATGGATGCTGGGGCGCGAGATGACTGAGGTGGTGAATCTGATGGGGGGTCGGGCTGGTGGATCCGGTGCTATAGCACCTGACAACCGGAGCGGGATGGCACTTGTGGGGTGGTTGTTTGCACGGCGGAAGCCTTCGCCATACGCCAAGGAGGTTCGGCCACCATATCCAGGCCGCGGCGATTATGCCGGCGAGGAGAGAGGCGACTGAGCGCATCACGAACATCTGTATCATCGGTCTCGGGGCCTCCTTTGGTGCCGTAGATGGCTCCGGGGCCCTGAGCCAGGAGTCGCGGCTCAACCATTCGTAGAAATTGATTCCGGCTACTGCGAGAACAATGGCGGCATAGCCGCAAGCGAAGACGCCGACCCTGGTCAGGAGGGCCCTCTGATGTGCCCTTGGGTCGGCCTGGAGAATCGTCGCGCAGGACGGCTGCCCGGTCTTCCCCTGGAAGACGTTCTGCACGCTGTTCTGAACGCCCCGTGACTGCTGACCGTGCAGGGTGTGA
This sequence comes from Neodiprion virginianus, assembly GCF_021901495.1. NCBI lineage: Eukaryota > Metazoa > Arthropoda > Insecta > Hymenoptera > Diprionidae > Neodiprion > Neodiprion virginianus. Next base: position 677,952 of record NC_060879.1, on the reverse strand, counting down.
TGCTGCTGGTGAAGCTGAGACCTCGTGTTAGAATGCGTCGAGCTAGCGGTCGTCGGCGATGGGTTCAACGGACTCAAAAGCGGCGATAGCCTCACCGACGGACGGGGAAGGAGCAGCGTCGCCGATCCCACGATCAGGAAGGAGAGACCAAAGAAAAGGTACGCAAGCTGAGGACCCAACACCAGGACCAGTAAGGACCTCGTGCTCTGTTGGCCGACGAAGCAGCTCCCTGGAAAGGAAAATATATTTTGGTTACCATGAGTCGCGGTCCAAGGTGTGGAGGATTGTCGGAATGAGTATATAAGGTGCATGTAAGATGCAGAGGGACGAGGAAGAGGAAGAGGAAGAGGAAGAAGCTGGTGTCATTCAAGTCGCGGTTGCTGCTACGGTCCGCGATAAAAAGTATATACAATGCGATCCGTAGTATTTCTTTCCCTGCACTCCTTTCTGCCTCATTTCTGTGTCACTCATGTCACTCAGCCGTGCATGCACATTTCGCACAAAAGAGAAAGATGGGGTTTTTCGTCGTGCAGCAGCAGGACAACGGCCAACAGCACCAACGACAACAACGACAACAACAACAATAATAATAACAATAATAACACAACAACAGTCAACGGTATGTGAGGAAAAAAGTGAAATAGCTTGCGATCCGGGCTGCTTTTACGAGGCGACGCGACACGACGGTTCCTTTCTTTTTACCTTCACTTTTTCACAACCCGCTTTATCGAATCCTATTCCATCCAGCTTCGTTCGCCTTCCTAACTTACAGGCGCATCAATCGCAAAAACTAGTCTTCCGCAAGGATCTTTAAACTGGACACGCGCGGCACGCGTCCCTCATCTTCTCGTAAACTCCTGACTGTACGTTACAAAGTATTTCCTAGTTTTTTTTTTTTTTTGTCATTCTCTTTGGATGAGATTTCCGCGTGCCAGTTGAAAAGATAATAGGTAATAAAATTTGAGAAATTCTCTGTGTTTCTTCAACCCTGCAATTATAATAAAGTTCTTATTCAAGTTCCATGATTCCCTGCACCTGACCAATACCCCGAATGAATCGCGTGATCTTTTACCGAGTTTCATCGGCCACTTATAGTTTCCAATTTAGATTTATTCACTCGTTGTACGGACAACGGACGTCAACTTGAACCGCTGCTAAGTGTCCTCGCGATAAAAGGGAACGACGAGAGGAGGACATCATCTCTCAGATACTGGAAGACCTGGAGTAGTACTCGATTATATCCACCGAGTACACGCCGTCCAATAAATCCTGACGCGCACACACCTTTTATCTCAAAGAGAACATCTCCTTCACGTTTCCACTTTACGTCGTTACACCTACGTGTACTGATATTACACATTATGCACATATACTAGCGAGAGAAACTTGCTACGGTTTTATTTATTCGTATATTCATTTATTTTATTTTTACAAACCGTTTTCACAAATTACAACCAACCCGCGCCTTTTACGTTGATTTGATTTTTTCCATAGTTTATAGATGTAAATAGTAGTGGAGTCTGCGACCTACCAGAGGACTGACTCAGCTTCACGTATATGATATGCAAATAACCAACACTTATCTGCTATACAGAAATGCACGGCAACGACAAAGGCTCGAGGAACCTTACACGCATACATTCAATGCAAATAAATTCAGCCAAAGACCCGCTCTACAACTTTTCACTGTCCTTTGCAACAGCGGCAGGAGCAGCAGCAACAGGCGGCAAAGCGGGAACCAACCGCATGATGCAGGAGTCCAAGAATTCTGGAGCCTAACACACTGGACTCGGTATAAGGACCTCTACCGGGTGGTCCTAGACTACCGGAAACTAAATTTGCATGCAACAACTGTACGCGGTTGAAAAAAAAAATTTCTATGTACGAGAAGAGAAAAATTATCGGGAAATTCGGAAGATGCACATATCATGGTATACAATAGATATACTTATGTGCATATATATATATATATATATATATATATATAATGAAGAGGACCTTGAATCAGCTTGTTATCGATTAGCTCAATTAGCTCAGTCTTTTTGCACTTCACAATTTGAATACGTAGTTTCAAACATGATGCGAACCGGATATGAGAGAGCGTAAGAATAATATAAAATCGCTGGATGCCCGAGTTTTCAATATCGGCATTTGCATCGTTCGGGGACACCGTACTGCGCGGGGAGATCGAGGGAGGCTGGAGAAGAAAAGGATTTTCTGCAGCACAGGGGCCGAAGTATCGTGCATGCATGCCGCAGTCGGACTATGCAAATTCCCTTTGGGATACCGGCGAGTCCCTCTCGTACCCTACCTACCAACCTACACACCTCAACCAACGTAATGTAACCAACCGTTTTCTCCGCAGGTCGTGCGCGACTTTGTTAAAAAACCGCGCTGCTCGATCATGGAGGAGAGAAGGAGAGAATTCGCTCGCGAGTTATCGCTCTCTGGATCCTGATTCTGCCGTTCCTGCTGCTGCTGCTTCTGCTGCAGCGTTGACCAAAGAATGGAACTATATATGGGGAATTCCATGCGAACCCGACCAACGTCTGACCCTCACAATTTTTTATTATTATCAAAATGTTTCTGCGATTCTCCCAATTCTAAAACGGTACCTTCAATTTCTTCACATTTTTTATTCGATTGGTTAACTACTTATAAATATTGAGAGTGGTGTTGAGAAGAATATTTTTGGAATTATCAAAAAAAAAAAACATCGTTCCATCATGGGCCTGGTCTCAAAATGTTTAAAAAAAAAAATACAGTTTTTGTGAACTTTTCGAAAATTATCAAGAAGGTACTTTTCAAAAGCACTCTCCATATTTATAAATAATTAATCAGTTGAATAAAATATCTGAAAAAATTTAGGATACTGTATCAGAATTGGGACAATTGCAGAAAACATTTTGAACAAAATAAAATGTGGTGAGAGGCAAACGTTGGTTGGGTTCGCGTGGAATTCTCCATACACAATACGAGAAGGAAGAGAAAATACCATAATAGTGACTGTTTTGCGTATATTCTGGCTCCGATATATTGTATTGTAAAAAAAAATTAAAGAATATTGAATTTTCGTAAAGAAAACTGTGTGGTTTTTCTCCCGTCCTACATCTCCCGAGAATTAGGATAAAGAATTTTGAAAAAGTTTTATACATCGTAAAGAAATAATTTTCATCAGGTTCTTTGGCGAGTTGGTTCTTTTTTTTTCACGTATCTAGGTATTGTACAACAGTTTTTTCGGCCCCACTACACCTGGACGCTTTCTTTTCACATAGATATCCATTCCATATCTTGTGTATGTGTCGTGTGTGTGTACGATGACTATTTATACAGTATAAGCGAGATAAAAACGTCAAACCGTGATGCTCGGGTAGAGTATATTGATGGCGTCGTCACGTGCATACATACATACATGTACACATACATCATGCACGTTACATTATCGTACAGACCTATATATACACGTATACTGCATCTATTGTACATAGTCATATTAATCCGTCGCGTCGACGACGGTTGATGGGGGTATAATAATACATTCTATAAGCCTATATCGTGCAGTATATGTATATGTATATTATTTCTGTGTACATAACGTATATTCGTCTCCGCGTTATAAGCTACATGCGATGGCGATCGACGCATGGAAGTGATCCCACGGAAAACGATTTGTCTATAGAGCAATTCAAAATCAACGAACGATGTATTACTTAGATCTACAGAGAGCGAAGAGAACATCAGCAAACTGAATACCTATTCGAGAGGCTAGAAAATAATGTCGCACATATCGTGTACAAATAACATCATGGAATCCGAGTTGTATGCGTTCATTTTTATCTTCGAATTACAGACCGGCACGTAACAGCACCCTTAAAAAATCCCAAATCACTCGGGTAGGTATACACATGATAAAGTACACCCAGTGAGGCTTGGGTATACTTGCATGGGTCGGATCACGCGTTTTACCCGAACCACCACCGGTTATATACAGAATGTATATACTATGCATGTATACATACATATGTATATATATATACCGGGGCTATATCCATCCCAACACCAAGCTAAGCTTATCTTATCGCAAACTCGACGTCGTAGGTGTAACTCAGGTATAGGCAGACAATGCGATATCCGCCAGCGGTATAAGGTACGAATAACTAAACGCGTAAGAAGATGACTCTCGTAGTCGGCATAGCGCGTGGGTGAGGCACGATTGGTTATAGGTGTACATAGACCGTATATGATAAATTATGACTATCAGATATGGTCGTTGTGAAAACCTATAAATTCGAGCACAATAATTTCAAATTAGGATTGTTTTATTTCAAGGTTCGTTAACCCTTTGAGTCATTGTACTAAGTATTCTTACCACCTATGTTATATCCATTTTTTTTGTATATTCAGAGAACTCTGGAACATTTTTTTTTTTTTTACGATTTTTAGCTATTTTTTATTTTATACTAATAGGATTTCAATACTCGAGAGTAATTACCAAAAACCATAGAATAACGTCTTGTTGTAAAAGTTTACTCGGCACAACAATGTGTGACTCAAAGGGTTAACGGATTTTACTCACGTACGATGCAGACATTGCACAGCGTTATTGTTCACGTAACCGATCAATTACATGTGAAGAATAAAGTGCCACGTGATCTAGTCGTTGCAATTTCGTACGATATTAGCAAACACCTCCTATACACCAAGGACTATGCAAAAGTGGTAGGTGAGACACAAGAGAGGCAGACGACCACCAATAAAATCAACTTGAATAAATAAAAGTTCAAAGGAATTCCTCTTACATACCGATACACACGTAATGCCTGTATTCGGCAGCAGCAGCAGTAGCAGCAACGTCGGATTTATGTACGGTATACATTACGTACAAACATGTATGCATCCATTACATAACTTGTTCGTTGTTGGCCACGTGCACCGGTGGGTTCAAATAGTGTAAAGCATTGTGCGTCGTATTACAGTTACGGGGCGTATTATGAAGGTAAAGACAGTCGCGTAGCGGTTCCATTTTATACAACTATGCAGTAGGTACGCAAAGCTCTTCGCAAGCGTTGAGATGTGTCTTCTGTTTTTATATTCGTAAGTTAAAGACAAGTGGAACAACATCGCTGAATGGATATAGATGAAGACTGAACAAGAATCGTGTGTAACAAACTCACCCGTCAACTCGTCGGCGTCAACGTCCCTCGTAATGAGAACGGCGATGGTGTGAACGGCCGGCAATCCCCATGAGGCCACTGTCCCGACGGTTGAGCACCCCTGCTGAAGTCCAAAACCGTCCTGATCGCGACCGACGCCGACGCCGACGCCGCTGCCTCCCGATGCGTCGGATCTGGACCATTTTCTAGCAGCGATGCACCACCATCCGCAGACGACGACCCACCTTGAATAAGGATTAATGGAACGATGAAAAACCGTGCAATTTTTGCTTTGCGTTCTATAGGTATAAAAGCGCTGTAACAGCGACAGGAAACTGTAAAGGAAGTCAAGATCTGTATATAAATGATCTAGTTATGTTGCGAAACTCCACAAAGTACGGCACTTCTCTCTTGACTCCAGCGGTTATGTATATGAGAGATCAAAGAGAACCGCGGCCTTTGGAACGTTTTTCACCTACACACTGTATCTTCGACGATGCGGATCATCTGCATCCATGGTACTGTACTATAGTACAAATAATCGTCTGGAGGATTTTTATTGCCCTAAGAATATTATTAGGATACAATATATAGTTGTAAATACATCGGAAATTCAAGTGCACACACACTGTGTGGTATATATCTATATACAGTTATGTATATACACGGACATTTCACGAAACGAAGCTGCAAAAACTGAGAGATCAAATTCTCTTCGTTTTTCAATCGCTTCAGAGCAGAGCAGCTAGATCTAGGCGAGGCTGAAACTAGCAGCCAGACGTTCGAATGTCCGTGGAAGGTACGATAAGGCTATGGTGTAAGTGCACCAAAGTGTACGAGAAAAAGAAACTCCCAACAAGTTTGTTAAACGTGAAACAAAATCCCGGAGGTTAGCCACAGCTAGCGCAACTACTAGGTTATCCATAAAACACGTTCCTATACCTTGTACATTATACCTGCATTCACGGGCACGACGCGCAGGGTATGGAGATGAAAGATTTCGCCGCGCTGGGCAATTGTGTACAAGGTTATACCCCGAGAGATCCTGCCTGCCTGTGTGTACCGTGCAAGCATGTAGTACGCCTAGTAAAGCGTTAATTAAATATGATAGATCGCCGGTCAGTCAGTACGTGCACCAGGCGGTCAGGTAGGTGCGTGTGATTAATGCGGACACGTACCTGTGCCTTACCCACTCCGAGTCTCCCTGCTTTCCGTGTGTGGGCGTGTATGCAAGTGTGCACGTATGTATGCACGTGTGCGTTTCGAAAATCGTAAATCACCCCGGAGCCCCGGAGTCGACCTAACCAAACGATCGGATACATAGATTCCTCTTCGAGGCACGATGGGTATGTCGGATGGTGTGGCGAGAGGGATTTCTTAAAATACCTCAGAGTGTCTTTTATACCTTACACATCTATACTTGTTCCAATACCAATCACGGTCGTTTTGTTGTTTACTGAGGCTTCTAATTTTCAAAATCGATCGTTCTGCGAAGAAAGACCACGATTACTTAAAGTTAATACGGTACGGCAGTGAGTTGGCTCCTTTACGTCGGTCGATCGCTCCAGTTATGATAGGCGTACGTCAATTTCGTGATTACAAGACGATGAGGAGAAATCGGGCTGTTTCAGCGAGACGAATATAATGGAGGATCGAATTAGAGTTACGAGTGTGCGTATGTATAGAGGATAAACCGAGTCCGAGTGTTCTACGTACACATGCGTACGTATCCAGCATCATGCGATGAGCAGGGGATAACGAGGCGCGCGGAGTTTAACCCTTTTCAAACGAACCTGCAGAGTGCAGGTTGCAGTCGGCGTATACCAGGTGGTACTGCTGGACGCGAAGTCCGACGAAAACATAATCGGAAAGGCTTGTTACCGTCGTAGCACGAGGCTCTGGATACGCCGTGGCGGTACGGCAGGAGGGTATACTATCTTTTCAACAACGCCTTGTGAAACGTTGCGTGTCGAAAACAGGTTTTCGTAAAGAGAGAAAGAGGGAGGGAGGGAGAGAAGAAAGATCGGCTACCTGTGTCTAGGAAGCCATTATTCGGGCCAGACTTCTTTCAGGGGGTCTTGACTCCGGCCGTCCCTACGCTACGTTCACCATGCACGCTCGCTCTCTTAGACTCGTCTCTCACTCCAACCTGCGGTCCTCGGAAAGGCTGAGGAAGAGGAGATGATGAATGTATAGAAATTACCGTAAAACCGAAATAATTTCAGGCTTTTCTCAAACCTATAACATATATCAACTTGGCAGATTGTAGTCGTTGCGCCGTAGCTCGACGTGCAGCAGGTGAAATATAGGTATCACAGCGTCGAACAACGTCTGTTGAACCGAGGTATGCAATATCGGGAAAATGTTTTAACGTCACTGATCCGCTCAGTTTATGGAAAAACAGTAATGCACGTCATGGATCGATACACTGCCGGCGAAATGGGGAAAACCCCCTCCTTTCTTTCTCTGTCTCTCTCTCCCTCTCTCGGTGACGGTGGCGATGATGACGATGATGATGATAATTTGTCACGAACGAAGGGACACACATCTTGGTGCATCGAATCGTATAATTCTCGAACGATATAATGAATGAGTAAAGCTACCAACCGCCATACCAAGTTTCTCGTATAAGATATAGCTTTGATCTCGGCGCTGGTTTTCTCGCTGCCATGGTCTGGAAAACCGGCGTGAAGGCAGCCACGCAGCACCAAGCAGTGGCCCTATAGGTATAACGTATACACGTATACACTCGACACTGCACTCGGCACACTTGACTTCTTTCGATCTCGTCAACGAGTTATACCTATACCTAATGAACCCCGTACCTCCATACCTCACCGTGAGAAGAGAGAGAGAGAGTGCGAGAGGGGCGATGGGGTGAGGCGAGGCGACGGAGAGGGAGGCGAGAGAGGACAGCTTGTTAACACTACCATAAAACAAACTAACGACGCATTTTACCCGCGCGTCTGCACCACCGTGCAACCTTCTGACGGCGACTACCTTGCGGTACGTCGATGTCGATTTGTCTTTAAAGAATATTGATAAGATCTGAGCATGTCGCGTATATACAAACACAGAAAAATCTTTTGCATATCTGACAAGTATGCAACGATATTTAGCAATATAATGTGTATAGTATTATAATAAACCGAAAGGACGATGATGTACAAGCGCGTCATCTCAGAGACAAAACGATAGTAAGATGCAATGTATGTATGTTGTATCTGTGCACAAGTGGTCAGAGGAATCCCAGCGAGGCGTTGATTGCTCGTTAAAAGATTTTTCTCTCACATTATACGCAGGTATATTGGTACCCGTAATACACGCATGGTAGTCACGCCAAACCGTATCTCGACCATTTGTCAGAGTGTAGGATATACAGCGAGATCAACGCGGTGGCAACCGGCAAGTTTTTACACCCGGTGGCTGCTGCTCTTTCAAGCGCCACAACGCGAGATGAAGAAAATAAGAATATGAAAAAGACAATCAGTCGGAATGAAATAACCAGAGAAGGGATATACTCTGAGATCGTGTTGTCGCTGTCGTTGGTTTTCTTCAACGCGAGTTACAGGTATAAAATGAGCTAATGGAGATGTTGGTGTCATCCTCCCGCGGGCCACGAAACTTCGTACACTGATCTCGGCATTCCGTCACAGCATTTTAATCCTGTTCTTCAGCTGTCTACGTAGCGGTAATACGCGTGTAAGATGGTACGCCACTTTCACATTCCAGAAATAAGTGTTTGTTCGAAAAAAGTGGTGGTCAAAAATCTGTGTTATATGTACCCGAGATCTGGAAAACATGATTTCAATTTGTTATTTCATATTATTATTCAGAACCCGTTACTTCAGGTTCTTTCGTCTCCCGTACAACGATGGTTTCCATATCCACGAGGTAATTGATATTCGACGACGACGACGACGAAAAGGTATCACGTTTTTCAACTCAAACAATATCCTTGTACTACATCATGTCATCGGAATGGTTTTTCCCACAAAAGGCGATGATGGGGGGTGAACAAATATGTGCGGTAGCTGTAGTCGGGGAAAAGAAGATATAGAGAGAGTTAAGGGTGCTCCTGAGGACCCGAGTTCTTCTTGTCCGTACATCGCCGTTTGAAGAAATGCCCAACTTTCTTCATACCCATCCTCATCACCCTTGGTTCCGTTCCCTTCATCTTCTCCTTTTTTCCTGGGATTCTAAACGTGTGACGGTTAAACGCGTTAAACAAACATTAATCACTCCCCGCGGCATCATCGCTTCGTGGAACGTCGCCATCGTCCTCGTTGGTCTCTGCAAGCGGTAGCAGATAGTAGTGGACGACTTCGGGTTGTCAGATGACTCCGGCCTCTCCTCCACAGCTCGCGTTTCAAGTGGTAAAAAAACATGGCTACCGGTTGTGTCCCTTCGTCAAATATGTGCGCTGTGCAGGAGGAGGAGGAGGAGGAGAAGAAGTGAGTAGGTATAAGGTAAGTAGGAAGGTAGGTAGGTATGTAGGTGGGTACCTACACGCGACACGCACGTACAACTCGTCCGTCCATCCATCCATCCATCCATTGGTGCATCCTCTCAAACTAGACGTAGTGCTGCTGCTGCTGCATTGGGTTGCTATATACTCGCTCCACGCAGTCAGACGACCAAGCAAACACTCATTTGCTTGTTCTTAGGCGGCAACTACTGATCTGCCTAGTGGTGCTTTGAGTTCTTCCCATCCCGCAGCTTCCGAGTTTGGTTGCTTCGCATCTCACTCCCATTATACCGAGTTTTACTTTAATGTTGTAGTAGGAACAACGGTCCAAGTCTCTTATATCATGTATACTCTATCACAGACATGGACTAATTCGTTACATACTTGGTTATTAATTTTTCATTAGTTTTCGTCATTAATTGCTCTTACTGTAAAATATACATTTCTTTTATCTCCCGAACCCCGATTTTAATGACGCAAAGGAAATGCTACGGACTGCAGCATTATATGCAGAATGCAGAAACACGTGTCTGCCGGGCGCGATGGAGGATGCATCGAAGCCCCCCCCCTCCTCCGGAAACCGGAGCAAGAAATTAGAGGGGACACGTGTTTATAATTGACCTACAGCAGTTTCTCCTCATCCTCCTTTTACGCCATTCTTTCTCACAGTTTAATTTTTAAGTATAAATATAATACCGCGGCATCAAGTTCCTATGCCCAACAAACTACAAGTTACACGGCGTGAGACAAAATGGCTTAACGTAGTATTATTTGTGTGTATGCGTATAATATACGCATATGACGTGTAATGTATGTTTGTTATTATAGATATATAACAGTTATTATGTATATATAACAGTTCGGTATCTCTAATGCGATTTAGAAAAGCTGAGCGGATCGTAGAGGGGAAGAAATAAGGAAGAAAAGAAAGAAAGAAAGAAAGAAAGAAAGAAAGGAAGGAAGGAGCGGGGGGTCTAAATCTTTGATTATTTAACCAATGGTTTAAAATGGTACCGTGACAAGGTGACGCGAGGATAATAAACACCCGTTAACACGAAACTATAAAAATATTACGATGCCAAGAATAGAATTAGTAGTGCAGTGTAGTAAGTATATATACATACATACAGTACATACGTATGGCTATATAGGATTCAGCGCGATACGCAAAGGCCTGCGCCAACGGACGAGCTCAAGTCTCTTCTTCTAACTGCAGTATCATGAAAATAGCCGTTGTCGAAAGAAGAAATACAAAAAAACAAAAACAAAAAAAAAACCTTTTCTACCACACGGTACTCTTCTATACATATTTACCATCAATATATTCCCGAACAGATTTATAGATACTCGAGTAAGAAAAAAAATTATATGATCGAGAATAATAAATACCAAACGATGTGTGAATGTACATGAAAAAAAAAAGAACGGAAAAATGTATTATTACCACACCGACAACGCATAGCCGAGAACAGTCTTGTTCTTGTTAACATCCTCTTTTATACAGGTATAGGTATACACATGCATACAACGTTTCGGTACAGTTAGAGAATTATATATGTCGGCCACGCGAGAGTTTCGTATATATCCGGATATTTTTAGATTATCGCCTTCTCGTCGACTCTCAAATCACGGGTGGACGTCTAACGCAGGTTGGTGGGTGGTCTCTTCTTCTCTCTCTGACGCGTTGGCGCAATGCACAAAAGACAACGCAACCAGCGTCATCCTAATCCTGAGCCTGCGCGCAATTGAATCATATCCTGCCGCCCTCCATTAGCCGATCACCGTCCACGACGTTCCGTCATTACCATTAGGTACTATTTTCTTTTCCATCTCTTATTTCTCATTTCCTTGTTATTTCACCATTTTTGTTGTTCCAACTATCAACACCGGGTTTCACGTAAGCTGCAGGTTCCTCGCCCATCCTCGTACAATCATTCCTGTGTAGGTCTACGCATACGTAGGGGGGTATGCATTCACACCACCCGCCGTTTAACGTGAAAATAGACAAGACTTCAGCCGCGCCCACCGGAAGTATCGCGTGCCACTGTGCGCGGTATAGCGAGAATAGGGAATACGGTGTATCTTGTTTTGAAAAATATGCTCAAATATTTCGGAAGTTAAGCATTGAATTGAAAAATGTCTCGGACAAAAGTTGCGGTATATGAAGGGGGGACTCATCGGATGAGCATACCAGTTTTTCGGTCCGGGGACTCTGCTGGACCCATTGAGGCCCAACTTTTGTTTTTTAAACGGAACTTCCTACTTTTTAATGCATTTTCTTATTTCTCATTGAAAAGTGAGTAAGTTTGACTCCTGGTCATTTCTTTGTTTTCGTCTTCGAACAGGCCCAAACGTAGGCAACAACACTTACTGCGTTGTATGATCAATTATCCCGTATGTATAATACACGTACGTTACACATTCCAATGTCGAATCTCCCGCAGCGACTCGGATAACAGGTATATACATATACAGTTAGGTAACGATCATGTACACGTAATTGTATAAAAATTGAAAATTAATATGAGAACGGAAAGTAACTATCGCGAATATAACCTACATAAGATAATTCCGAATCTAACAATTTCATTCTCTTTCTTCGTATCATTTTGCTTATTGTTGATACGTTTTTTCTCGATTCTCGTTTGCGTAAGACTTCGAGGATAATCGTAACTCAAAGCAGAGGTGGAAAAAAAGGAGAAAACGAAAACGAAGAAGAACAAGGCGGGCTGTTTAACGATAATGAGCCAACACCAACGCGTAGTAAACCATATACACTACTTGCAGGTATATGTATGTATAGAATTGTGAAAGAATAACGCGGCGAGCTCTCATCCGCGTCCCTCCTTCTTTCTCGGTCATTGCTCGTTCGTTGTTTCGTTCGGTTCGGTTCGGTTCGGTTCGAAGTTAATCTTTCATCGGCATCTATAATGGGGTTTGGGTACCGTGGTGGAGCACGTAGGAGCAGTACCATGTGCCGACTATGCCGCAACCCTGCAGGCATGCCTTCCTTCCTTCCTTCCTCTCTTTCGCATCGTCTTCCCTTCCCTGCCCCTCCATTTCTCTCCATTTTCTCATCTCTCGTCCCTTCTCATCATGTTCCTCTCGTTCGTGTCGACGAAGATAGGTAGGTAGGTAGGTAGGTGGTGGGCGGTTGCACCATGTGTGCGTATGTGTGTGTACGTGCACGACGGGCCTCGGGGTATATAATCATCGAGAGGAGATGAGACGGGCGGATGGACCGAGGCTAGTCGGCTTCGCTGGCGACTTTGTGTTTGTTTTGTTAGTTAGCGAGTCGTTATGCACGTTCCGCCCCTCCCTACTTCCCTCTCTCATCGCCCCTGTCCCCTGTCCTGTCCTCTTCATCATCTTTTCCCTTTTCCCCGATCTGCGCTGAAGTTTATGCATCGCTATATCCCGATAGGAGACAAAATACATTATATTCAGAAACACGGTTTGAAATAATAATTTCCGCGATCCCCTCGTATATTACAGTCAATCTCTTCTTCGTGTCTTCTTATATAATTACTCCCCATCCTTGTACCTACGGATTTTCTTATTAGAATTCGCCAGACACAAGATCATCATCACAATAATCGTACAACAAAACGATACAGTGTGTAAACGATCAAAAAATTTCGTTCGCAAAAGGAACGCAAGCTTCCTTGGTATGTGAAAAGAAATGAAACGGCACTGTATATCCATCAATTTGCACCACCGTCCGGCAGATTATTTTATGCAACGCGAGCATATTCTACGCGTTTTTCCACGCTTGTTTTACGTACACCAAGTACCCGATTTTATGACGGTTGAGCGAGTCTGCAATGCGCATACACGGAGTACTGAAAAGACCGATTTCAAGTCCTACGAGTTAAAAGCGGTTTTCTGTACTCTGCACATGCGCAGTCGCGAACTAATCTGACATTACGCAACCCTGACCTCAATTTCGCGCCTCGTGAAAAACGCGTTATATACTATTGTTTCATAAGGATTCTGGTTAATATCCTGCATATATAATGATAACCGTTGTTATTGTTGTTATTATTATTATTATCGTCATCGTCATCACGATCATCATTATTATTATTATTATTGTTATTATACGTATACCAGGATACAATATATAAAGCATATACAGTCATAACCGTTATCGTAACGAGTTATCGGTTAGAGCAAGGAATTTATCCCCTGGTTCGCCGCGCGCGCGTGATTCTTGGACACCATGCAGGCAGGCAGGCAGGCAGAGCTCTTCTCGAAAGCTGCGGAGGCAGCTCCGGAGAGGAATAAGCTGCGCTCGTAAGGACCTCGCGTCCGGCATGAAAGCCTGCGGTGTTGCTCTGCAGCATGCTCCGGCTGCATCGGGGGGCCCCCATTTTCTCCCAAGGAGATGATGGATCAGCTCTTCGCGGAGGCAGGCAGGCGGGCAGGCAGGCAGACCCTTCATCCTTATTCCCCGTTGCGTGCTGCGTTAGCGAGCTGCTGTTGCTGCCGTTGAATTTCTCTCTCCCCGCATGCATGCGTCGTCGTCGACTTAACTTCCCTCCGAGTCCCTGCTTTCGTTTCACATATGCACAGTTCGGCTGCTTCATCATCGCAATCGTCGTTCTTCCTTTGTTTTATGGTAGACTATGTACAGTAATGTTCATTAATACCTTGGACTTGTGTACGACTGACTTGTTTTCGGTCCGAAACAAAATGTGAGTACGATTCTATACGAGTTATGTGACAATAACTCCCAATATCTCACGTCGGCTGCATCGCCAGTCATTGTCACATAATTCGTGTAGGTACACTTACGATCTTATTTTTCTTCAATTCTCACTGCTATTGTTTCCGCTCCCGTTGTTTTTTAAATATTTTCTTCAGTCTTTCGCAATTTCAAGCCTCAAGACACAGAGTATTGCAATTGTCCATTATATTCCTGTTCGCGAGAGGAATTATTGTCACTGTATAAGTTTACACGATATTCCAACTATACTATGTAGACCTCGGTCGAAGTTCGAAACTATATTTTCCGCAACTTTGCTTTATCGTAACTTGAATTTCCGACCATTCGAAACTTTGTTATTTCGTAAAAGTTTGACTTCTTCACTTCAAGTTTCATAAGTTCAACCCCGCCCCGTATACCTACATACTATAATGTATCGTGCAGTGCGTAGTATAGGTATGCGTATACGCAGGTTTTTCTTCGTCTTATTTTACTCCATCGGGGTGCTTGGAGAGCAACAATGCATTGGGGTGGTACAGTGGCTGGGTAAGGTGAGTCGAGGCATGCGGTGAGCGTCGAAGCGGCGAGAGAGAGAGAAAGAAAGAGCAAGAGAAAGAGAGAGCGGCACACCGACTGGCGTAATTTACATCGAGGATACCGATAAACATCGCACCCGGGTCCCTTCGCTCTAGACCCGACCCAAACCAAACCCAAACGAGGTACCTACATACCCAGCGCCTGCCCGAGTATACACAGTGTTATGCATGGCAGAGAGAAAAATACGGAGAGAGCGAGAGAGAGAGAATCTCTGATGCAGGAAAAGTATATTATATACAACATTATGTGGGCATGGAGTCTAGACTAGAGTCCAGAAAAGCCACGAGAGTTTCTCTCTCTCTCCCTCTCTCTTTCCTTGCCACATATGTATATGCAGCGAGACTCGAGTCGGCAAGAGTAGGGTAAAGGTAAAGGTAAAGGTACCTTACATATATACCTATAGAAACTGAACGACCGCGGCGCGACTCCTTCCGCCGATGCATTGTCCTGTCTTTAACCCCCTCCTCCCCCTGTCCACGTTCCTACTTCGACGTCTCCACAACCCTAAGAAAGCTTCCTTCTCATCTCGTTCCTTCGTTCCTTTCGTTTCGTTTAGATTCGTTGAAAACTGCACCGTATTGCTGGCACAAGAATTCCTCTTTCTTCCATACTTTCTTTTCATTCTTTTTTACTTTCTTTTCGTTCAGCGTTACAACGTATTGGAATGCGATTGGTAGTTAAATTTTTTCTCGCATCTAAATTTGGAATATTGAGTATAATTTGTGTATTTCAGAGTGTCGATGACATTTATCCCATCCGTAATTCACGATCGGATTCTTTTTTCATATTCAGTATACGTGCAACTTACGTACGATGCAATAATAACCAAATGATCCGAATCAGATGAAATAATGACAATGATAATACGTCTACTGTTGATATTACTTGTGTGCCGCGTTTGTCGTTGAAACGCTCATCCTAATTGATCATATTATACATGTACCCAACATATACGTACGGGAGCAATCACAGCGTTATATATATACATATATATTATGCATGTATGCTGAATTACATTCTGTGTTCTGTATGCATAGGCGTGCGTATGTATATATGTATATATACGTACAGCGGAACCACTTGTGGCTCGCCGGGTTGATTAGCGGTTAGCGTATAATAGCGTCGTCTATGAAATCGAGACGGGTCAAGAGGTCAACTGTGTAACGCGTTGACCTCTCTCCTCCGTCTCATCATCTTCAAGGCTTGCGAGGTTACATGAAATTATACATTATACGAAAGATTTACCGTATAATTTGCATTTCGATAATTAAATTCTTAATTAATGAATTTCAAGAAAAAGTCACGCTGCTCGTAACACGGGAAATGGATCAAGATAACCAAATGTGCGTATAAATTGATATGTGTAAGTGTTTTTTGTAAGCTGTTTTCATACGATTCGCCTGAATAATAATAATGATGATAATAATAATAACAACAATAATGATAGTAATTTTAAACTATAATTGTAATATTTTTGACTATACGCGATAATAGTCAAATTTTTTTCTGAAATGTGCTTTCAAATTCATACTCGCGTACCTGTAACGTGAAAATATCATTGCAACTGCACGCATGATACAAACGCTTGTGTGAGGAGGTTATAATGCATGATGTATAAATACGTGAAGGTGTTCTCCCGCGGTCGCGAGCGAGATTATAACCAGTTATGCAGGGCATCTAGCAGGTCCAATTAGACGGAAGGAACTGTTGAACGTGTTGCAGGCAGCACCTTGTTTGAATTAATAATCGAGCGTTGGCACGCTACTTATAAATCGTATATAGTGTTCATATATATACATATATATACACACATATATATATATACGAGTATACACCGTATAGTATGTATCTATAAATAAACGTATGCAACTATTACACGTATGTATCTACAGCATCCCGCGTACACGCAACTTTCTCCGTCGCGCACGCAACGTATTACATTGCATACGCATACGTGAAACGATCTTATTGTTAGAGGTGACGCGAGTGATCCGATCGTGATCGTGATCGTCACAAAGTGCAGTATACCGCGTATATAGGATAGATATTATGTATACATACCTGTATACTATATTTCAGAATAATCGAACGGTTAATATACTGTAAAACTTTAATAATTTATGTCTATATCCGTCTGTAATCTATCCATCTATAAGTTGTAACAACTCTACGAGTTTTTAATTCATTGTTTTTTGATTCACATTTTCCAATCACGCCGCGCAATCGTACAAATCACGATATCGAAATACGTGTTCAATTTTCCGTCAATCGATCCATTTTAATTGTTTTTCTGTTTCGTTTTCTTTTTTTTTTTTTAATTTTCTTTCCTTTAAACCATTGTACCGTCATTCGTACTAATTATCCCTCGGCCGTTCCAATACCGCGGTATCCGTCGTCAGCTCCGTTTTTCCTTTTTTTTTTCTTCATATTCTCCGCTTGCTTATCCCACCTCCTCCTACTCCAAGGTTTTCTCTTCCTCCCGACCGGGCGGTGCAGCACAGTGGAATGCCATTGACTCTATGCGTATCTGGCAACAAGGTTCTCTCCTCTGCTCCAGTCGAGACCCCATCTGCTTGCTCCTCTCCCCGGTGGGTATGGTATATCCAGTTCAAATGTACGCTCGCTAGCTCGCTCGTATTATTATACCCATATACCCCGTGTTCCTCTTCGTTCAGCGCGGCGAAATTTTACACCGTTTGCCGTACCAATCTTATTATATTTTATTGTATCAATTTTTATCATACCATGTAGCATCAAAAGCCCCTGACTAATTATACGATGAAAAAAAAAAACGTACAAGACGAATATATAAAGAGGGTAATTATTGACGCTTTGTCGCCACAATTGAGATTATGTTCGTCGTCGTCGATTCATCAGATTTAGGATGAATATAAAAAAAAGATGACCTTTTTTTCCAACAGGGAATGAAAAAATTTGTTAAAAAAAAAAGACTGAACGCCACCCGTTACGTTTCAAGGCTTGGTGTGCCGGTGTCTCTTTCTCTCGCTCATTCGTCTCCTCTATCTTTCTTTGTCTTCAAGTAAACGGGATGAGATGGGAGTCGGGTGGCTCGTTAGCGGCACGCGGGGAACCATTACACTGTTGCCAGATTATATTATATCCCCCTCTCTTATTTTCTCAACCTTCTCTCCTTCCTCTCTCGCTCTCGCGAGGGCTGCAGACCGACCGACCCGATAGTCGGCTCCTTGTTCTATCGTTCGATGCGGAAAAAAGAAAAACAAGAGAGAGAAAGAGAGAGAGAAAGAGACAAGGACGTGCTCCAAATCGTTCGACGATGTGTACAAATATTCCTCGATAATTATTTCAGCCAACGACACACACACAGTATAATACAAGAATATGGAAATAAATAAAGTGCAGGTGAATATGCTGTATCTTATAATACTATAATGTATGCAAAAAAATATCAGAGTAGAAAACGAAAGAAGGCAATAAAAAATTCGGAGTAAAATTTAAAACAAGACTCACCAAACAATCGCAGCGTTTCCGAAGTAATACCGCAGCAGGAAGACAAGTGCGCAGTAAGGATTAGAGAGGCCATCCTGAGTGAGGTACTGATGATGCTGCTGGGCTATAACCACCGGTTCCTGGGGGTGGAGAGGCAGTGCCGGTGTACAAGCTACCGCAAATCTACCGGCCGCAAGACGCACCACGTGACCGACGGCGACCACCGCGTGACAAACGGCAAGACAGGCGATTGCGCGTTCTAAAAAAGAAGAAGAAGAAGCAAATGAAACACAGACAGACACACCCACGCAGCTTGGCAGAAATTTTTGAAAATACCACTCGAGACTTACCGACGGAGGTCGTGGCCCGGTGTTTCCGGGGCTTGATAAGGGCGAGAATCGCGGCCGCAACCGAGATCAGACAGACCGTAGCCGAAGCCGCGATCCAGGCCTCGGTCAGTCTCTTGTCTTTCTGGGACCATAGCACGTCGGCGTCGCAAGTCGCGGCGCACCTACCCGAACGATTCAGGAATACGTAGAGTCCGGCCTTTGCGTACCAGGAACAACCCAGGGGTCCGTTTCCGTCACCGACGGCCTGGAAAAAAGCACCAAAGACGAGTTAACCGCAGTCTGTACGTACGAATGTATAATGTATATTTCTTATGCTGTTTTTCATTCTTTTTTTTTTTCTCTTTCTTTTTCCGTTTTATTTCCATGACAGTTTATTTTTCGCAGACTTCGACACGTCTAGCCATACCTGGAAGGGGTTTGCCGGACCCGGTTCCCCCGGTCCTTCCATGCACATGTGCTGATGGTTGTTCTCCGGCGGAAATTTGGAACAGTTCAGGGCCGCCGGCCATGGGAAACCAAAGCCAAGCAGTACCGGGTAACATCTGGCTCTTACTTGCTCGCAGAGACCCCTGCATGGCCCGATTGGCGACGGCACCTTCTCCGTGCACATCGGGGCGTAAACCGAACACAGGAACAAATGAAGTTGCGCGCTGTACGGGCGAAAATTAAATTGTTATTATTAATTGTTATGTAAAGTAGTGATTGGTTGGATTACCGTAAGAATTGCAGTTAAATATGATCATCGATTGCAGTTGTCGTTATGAGATTAATTGATTTAACCCTTTTAGTCACACATTATTGTGCCGAGGCAAGTTTTATAACATTCGATGTTTTTTGAGGTCACTGATTACGAGTTTGAAATCAGATTTAAAAAATTCTATATGCCGAAAAAAAATTTCAAATTTAATCTAATCCGGTCAAAAAACTATGCAATGGTTTTCCGATTCGTAGTCAACGACCTGAAAAACTTATAATTTATGTAAAACATGTGCATGTGTATGAGGGTAACTTCCTCGGAAATGAATTATTCCTTCAACTTTTACGATTTGTTTCAATCAATTTGCTTCTAACAGTAATAACTTACATTATATAGCAACAATTACTCACGAGAATTGAAAACCTATTAGTAGACTATCAGAAATTTTAACAAAAAAACCGGACAGAAATATGTTGCAAAGTTCTCTAAATATAAATAAAATGGATATAACATAGGTGGTAAGAATACTTTCCGCTATGACTCATAGGGTTAATATATAATTTTTTCTGCATAGAGGTGAAATGAATTGTAATTCAAAGATATTCCATGATGTGAACCTTCGAAAAACCGACGAGCCTGTCGTTCCTTTTACAGGGTATTGCAAAAGAAGATAAAACACACGTGAGATTCGATTGACTATACATTTTTTTTTCCCCACACCTCTAGAAACCAATTTATATGTATATCTATAGCTAGCCCCACAGCACGTCGTTGAATAAGTGGCGGCGACGAGACGATTTGAATCGAGCAAAGACCTTTCCATTGTGGATTTACCGAGAAACCAAAGAGAATTTAACGCGTTGTTGATTTATGACTCGGGAGGGAGAAAGAGGATCAGGATATTCTGCGAAAATAACATCAATTAACGCGGCGACGGGATATTATTTTCCTTTTCAGTTGTTTATGTACGTTTGTTTAGTGACATTTTTTATCATCATCTGCAGTGAAGTGGCGAGAAGAAGAAGACGAATAAGAAGGATAAGAATAAGAAGACGACCCGTGATTGCCTGTGGAGATGACGACCGGTCGTCTCGTGGTTTCTCTCCTTCTTCTTCTTCTTCCTCTTCCTCGACTTCTTTTTCAAGAGCTCGCGTGTTACGACAAACTGTCAAACAACTTCTATTGCCCGCACGGCTACGGCAGTCGGTTCGGTTTCATTCGATCATATGCACGACTCGTACATACAAGGTATTTGCCTTTTACTACTAAACACACGTACCTACAAGCGATACACGTGTGCTTCGTACAAGCGTGACGCGTATTATGTATACACACGCAGTCACGCACGCGTGTGGTACAAGCCGGCTGGGCGGAAAGCACGCGACGACTTCTTTGCTACTAGTCAGTGTTTTGAGTTCGTAGTCAAACCGTATTTAGGTAATTAATTGTACACACTTTATATAAGTGAAAACCCTCCCGCATGCTTCTCAACGCCACGCGCGTTACATCAATTTTACAACTTTTTTCGTACACATTCGCAACAATTGCGGATGAGGAGTAAAAGAAGACGAGGTTAGATTTAATAACGTTAATTTAACGATGCATGTTTAGGAAAATCGTTACTTCGCAACCTTAGGATCGTATGAAACTCAGCCAAAGTACGTAATAACAAAGAAAACATGTTTATATTTTGAAGAGCCAAATACTTGATAGTCGTTTTAAAATTGTGCAACGATTTATTCCATGATTTTTCGTTACGTTACCAACTTCAAAATGGTGATAAAAAAAAGACTGCTGTGCTCTTACCTGCAACCGTACTGTATCAGGGGATTGAAAGTTTGAAGGGTGAAATCCGCCTCCCCCTGAATTTCGTTACCAACGAGATTCGGCATTGCGGTGACGTTGTAACCGACACCGCGACACATCTCGATTCTTATCGGTTCGCAGACGCCGTGGGTTGTAAATATTTTACCGAACATATTCACGATCAAGAAAAGGTGAAGAATTAGCCGCGACATCTTGACGAATTTAACGCGTGTTCAACTGTCACAAGAAAAATCAATACTCTTATGTTTTTTCACTCAGTCAATAAGGGTGAGAAGATGAGAAACTTTGTCACCTTATCTTTGAACGAACGCACTTCTTTCAACTCATTTAACTCTCACCCGGGAAAACCAGGTTCATTGATTCGTCATTGTTTACCTAATAACTAAAAACCCGAGGCCGTTAATCGAAACAACGCGGCGACAATTCGTTGTTGGGGTCACATCTTCTTTTCATATCGCGAACCAAATGACAACTGACGATCTCGGTCGTCGACTTTGAGGCAAATTTCACGTCGTCGTCGTTGTGTTGTTGTTGTTCTCGTTTGTTTTTGTCACACAGCCGCCGCTACTACTTCACACAGGGTTATTGTAACAACGACACACAGGCGACGGGAGAACTAACACAAAGTCTCCATCGACCTTCCGTCTTTTCTTTATTCCGTCAGGAAAATGACGTCGTTGCAGTTTATCGCGCGTCGAACGACGTGGGACGACGAATAGACGCAATGTTCACATCGCTAGCCTCGCGTCGTCGTCACTCGATCGACAAAATAAAACAACTAACGAACTACTTATCACGAGCTTCAGTCAACCTGTTGCCACGGCGCGGGCGGTTAGGATGATAAAACGATAATCCCTCGAGACGAAACGCCGCTGTGCGAACCTCTCTGCGGTCTTGGCGCGACTGAATCGGTACACCACGAGAGCGTTGGCTTGGCCTGTGAAAAAGTCGGGGGAGCCTCGGCCGCTCTTCTGCCTCTACTCGGGCTCCGTTTATCCCCACCACGCCGCCAACCGACGAACGCTGCGTCGCGTCCAGCCCCACGCGAGAGTGGAGAGAGAAGATACCTCGTTAATTAAATCCCCCAGACAGGGCTCTATACGCTTGGACCGAGACACACGCGCATTCCACCGAAGGTGTGTCAGGGAGGGGGGGGGGCATCAAACGAGGCGTATTCACACCTTTCCAATCTGTGTAAATAAAGGAGATGAGACAGTCCGCGATTACATAAATTAATTTGAGACATCGCGGGGGGTGGGGGAATTTATATATTGCGCTCGTTAAATTTAACCGCAGATTATTAAAAAGCGGAGATTGCAGATCGAGTCTACCTCGACGTGATACTCGTTTGTTGATCTGGTTTTCTATCACGTATATACGTGTTTGTATTTTGTTTGGAAATCAAAAAATTAATTGTACCATTTCATCGCCCGGATATAGAGGCAGGATATATAGGGTGAATAATAATCCCTGAGACGAAAAAGATTAAGGGTTACGCGTTGCGGGTTTTTGGGAGGTATGTAGGTATTGTTTGCGTAGCGTGGACACTAATTTATGTGACCAAAAAAGGAAGGGTTTTCTACGGCGGCGATAATAAATGCCCTGCGAGCAGTAGGGCCGCGCGGTAGGAAGGAAGGTAGGTAGGTAGGTAGGTAGATAGCGCAGAAGGGGGACGTGGAGGGCCAATTATACGAAGAAAATACAGCCCATAAAGCCGGTCTTAACCACCGCCAAACACTGGGATGGTGGGATATGATAATGAGAACCTGCTGCACCTTCGGCTTCTTCGACTCTCTCTCGGGGGATAGCCGCCCGCCTGCCTTCGCCGCTGCAACGAGAGGAGCAAAACGAGATCTCGCCTCTTCAAAAACAAGACAACCGATTACACGCTCTCGCGTGTACTATAATACCGTGCACGTCCGCGCGTGCAGCTTTTATCCTCCTCTCCTCTCTTCGCCGCGCTGCTGCAGAGCTGCTGAAGTATGCACGAGATATTCTCCCATCGCGTCTCTAATTTCCACCTTATTCACCACGTCAACCAAATTGCAAGGGAAATCAATTTTACTTCCCTCGTTATACCTGTAACCTGCAGCGTACGGCAGGGCCGTACTGACCGGGGCGCTCCTCGTGAATTACATATAAGTACTCATACACCGTCCGATTAGTAAAGTCGTACAAGTATGACGATAAAAAAGCTGGAATAAAAAAAAAAACAAAGTTAAGAGAAGAACAAGACTGCTTTGTTATTGCAAACAAGACGTAAGTCGAAATTTTAAGATTAAAAGCGGCTGCGGCGGCAGCACTCTCTCCAATAAATAATCCTCTCAAATCAAAATTTAAACCGCCGTGTTTGATCAGCGTCGACTCCTGCAGACCGAAACGGTGTTTTCTAATTTCCAAGTTCCAACAACGAGTTATCTTATCGTTCATGTTGGTCCTGCAAACACTTCCTGCACAACCTTCTTCTTTCTTAGATCGCTTCTTGTAATTACAGGGACCATATAAACCTCGCGGCGAAAGACTACTTTTTTTTTTTTCATGCGGCAAGAGGAAAAATATTTCAGTACATCCGCGCTATTGGGTAACTAGTAGGTACTGTATTATATATTCTGTATAACGCAATAACGTGTTTTCTGAGGCGGCTAGAAGCCGCGTTTGAATTTTTCTGCATACGACGGACGCTTCGAGGCCTTCGACCATTCGTCGTTTGATCCGCGAACAGCGCGATATAGGTGGGTATCAACGCATTTCAAAAACGCCTCGACGTCCCGCGTGCACTTCAGCGTTTGCGATTTGTTGTGGATGTAGCAATTGGTTATCTGTGTGGAAAATACGAAGACAATGTACATCCCCAATATCGCTGATTCGGTGCCTTGCTTTTCTAAATTTAATTCCGTGCGAAATACCCTCGTCCTATCAAGCGGGCATTTTTTTCCGCCTGTGACGTACTGCCGCAGCCTTTGTTCGATCTTCGCAATCTGGTCAAGTTGAAGTTGCGCATTGACGCTATGCGCCTTGTCCATGCAGGCTAGTTTCTCGATCCAATAACTATCGTAGGCATCACGGCGTTCCTCGTCGATCGTGCCTGCGAAACAGAACCGGCCGATTTTCAACTATCGTGTGATTTTACGTTTGGATTTTTAATTGTATAATTGACATTATTTCTCACCGGTGCTGATGCGCTTTGCTATACTTTCGCTAATTGTCATTACGTTTGACGGCGGTGGCACGGGCGGCGGTTTTCCCAAACTTTTTTCGCATTCTGTAGCTTCGCGATTTTTTGTACCTGCCCTACTAGCAGACATCTCCTTAACTCACGTACTCTTTTGTGTCATTTGATTTTCATTTGCTAAGGTTAAAACGTAGGCAAACCTAGGATTTTGATAAAGTTTTGCCTCACTCGCCTCAATTTTAAACAAAAAATACTCGTGGCACTCTGGGTTCGGCGCCTGGTTGTCGGCAACTTGGCCTACAAAATCAGAACGTCGCCTATGTAACAGGCAACTCGATCTACTGATTCGTTGAATCGTCGCTCGTTGCGCAAGCGCATTCGCTAAGTGTCAACTTTCAAAACTGATAAAATTCGGACGAAACATAAATGTTCACAAAACGCTATTGGCAATTAGGTTTTCCCGGAGAATTCAAAACCTGTACATTCCACCCTCTTTCTCCCTTATTGGCAGCTAAAATTCACGCAATAATTACATACGTAGATGCAGAAACGTGATTCGAGCGGTGGAATTGTACGACTGAAGAGATCTGGTTGAAAACTTGTTCACGTCCTCGTATAATTCTTTAATAAGTATCAACACGGTCGAGTCACATGGATGTATTCACAACAGGTAATAATTGTAAGATGACGAATGCAGCTGGCGAAAATAAAAATGATATGGCCACTGTTAGTTACATGGGTGTGTCGTGTATGTGTTTCGGGTGTCATGTCGGATGGGGAGCAGAGTTAACTGGTTCGTCGGTCAAATTCCTTTCTGCACAATTCATCGTTGACTGCGCGCCTGTGTCTGTGTGTTTGTGTATATGCTTAAATTGGGCTAATCATCAAGGTAAACAAGTTATTGGCCAATAATTACTCTTAACCAATAATCAGACCACATCCCAGTCTGAATTGGTGCTTATTGTGATTGAGCATCCCGCTCAACGCAAACGAGAATGGCAATGGCTGCAATTTCTTCTCCAGTACCGCACCCACCGTCCAATTCGAATCGACGCTTCCTGGAGACAATGTAAACATTGCATTTCATCGCTTCTATGTCCTTGAATTTCTAATGATGAAAGCTTCAATGTTTGAAACTCACGTGGCTTAACCTGCATAACCGAAAAACTTACCTCTGAAGACTAGATCTGCTTTGGGCAGGTCAATTTGGTAAGCAATAGTGGCTATGGACTCCTGCATTCTCGAATTTACCTCAAGTTCAACCCCAACTTGCAGCTGTTGACTAGCTTTTTGATGGAAACATAGGTGACACCCGGCTAAACCTGAAATAATTATCGAATATTTTGTTAATAATCTGCTAATTTTGCTGTACTACACTTCACTCGCAACCTTCCACAATACACGCTCAATCTACACACTAATTACATAATTATCATTATCATAAGATGATAGCCCCGACATATTAAGTTGACTAAAAAACAGACATCTTACTTACCAAGACTACCGCTGATCGTGGATTCACCATTTGTGTACCTTCCAGCAGCAGAAAGAACCGCTATGTGTCCGCCAGGGATTCCAGGACCTCGCTGGTAAGCAAGTTCACCACCCAATGCTAACGACGGCGTGATGCTTTGCAGGTAATGCGTTACGAGGACACCTGGATTCACCAAAAAAAAAATCGTTTTATTTTCGAAAGGAAAACATTCGAGCCTCAGCATCAATCAATAGTTATATAATCAAATCTTTACCAGATCCAGAGATAATGTCCGGGTTACCAAGGGTTAACGAAACAGTATATGTATCGCCTCGGTAATCAGATGTCATTTGTGCTGCTGTGAATTTGTTCTGCTGTACCTGCGTTGCCAGTTTGCCTCTTATTCTCTGACTAAACTGGTGAATTACATTTGAGTTTAGATTGCCACTTGGGTCAATGTCCCCCAGCAGAACGGGGTACGCCTCTGTGGGAGAAATCTGTTTAGTCCCGACATATGTTGCCCCAAATCTGTAAAACGGAATCGTTTTACAACAATGATTAGCAGAGGCTAACGGAGGACAGAGTTCCAGTAAAAAGATAACAGTCGATTTATCACCTGTATCCGGACTGTGGACCCGAGCTCATATTGATTGTGTGTGAGACATGGAAATGATTGCTCAGGCCTTTGTTGACCATCAGCTTGGCGCCCTCAAAGTTTACCGGGAAGATATCTGAAAAAGTGAGCAAGATAAGCACGGGACCCAGAAACCTAACCTAACCTAACCTAGTCCATAGACCGACGGATGCCGGATCGATTTCGCGCTGTCAACCGTCCAAGGTCGCGTGCTCTGCATCAGCGAATTCAACTGAAGGTCTTGTCATTCATGACAAGCGTAAATGAAAACTGGCAAAAATCTATATCAGGAAAACACGCGCATGACACGCGATCGAAGTAGCGAGCGGGGTGAAACGTGATTTCGCACCTTTGCACGTCTTGTGGAGGTCTTCGATGGTTCCGGGGTTCTCCAATTTTTCCTCGGACTCGGAGGCCGGGGAAACCGCGGAGTAAGTCCCGGTCACCGGGTCCTGCTTTGCAAAACCCGGCAGCGGACTCGAGAGCGGTGACGGGGGCGGGGGCGGCGCTGATGCTGCGAGAACGTTACCCATCTTCACCTCGTTGCTCAAATTTCCACCGTAGTCCTCGAGAGTTAGGCCGGCTGACGCACGCTGACAATGTCCCTCGATCACTCGGCCTGAAGCTGGGAATCAACCGAACCCGTAACGAATCGCACTATTCACACAGGAATGAACGTGGCGAAACTTTGCCCGACCCTGTTTCCACCGTGATTGCGGTTACACAAGTCTGAAGTCAGCGTGTTCAACCGTGAGCCGCCATTTGTAAAAGGCTGGCGACCGAAGCGCCATCTGCTCCCGAAAAACGCAATCTTCAACATTGTACAAAGGCCGCCCTTACTGGCGTCTGGCATAACTGAGCGTACAATACGACGCTAAACGTTCACACAAACATAGCTTAACTCTGACGTCGAGCTGTCAGCGGATCACAGAAAATGGGTCTCTTCGGTAAATCTCACGAGCAAAACCCGAAAGAAATGGTAAGTCTCGAAATGGAAGTTTCAATAACATTCGAGAGCACATAATAATATCCCGTAATGAATTACAGGTCCAAGAATGGACGCACAAGTTGAGGAAAGAAGGTTATCAATTGGATAGGCAGGTTCGCGGTGAGTCACGAGACGCCCGAAAACATATATCCAAACATCTGTCTAACCATTCACTCTGAGTACCGAAATTACCGTCCATTCTGTTTTCTTATCAAATATTTCATTTAGTCATGTCTTACACAAATTGCTTAAATAAGAATACATCGTAAACTTTCCGTGTGTTAGCCATTCAACGAGAAGAGGAAAAGGTTAAGCGATCGCTAAAGGAGGCAGCAAAGAAAGGTGACAAGGATGTTTGCACAATTCTGGCGAAGGAAGTAATTAGGGCGAGGAAAGCGTGCAACAAAATTTACACATCCAAAGCGCACTTGAATTCAGTTTCGCTCCAGATGAAAAATCAACTGGCGACGATACGAGTCGCCGGTTCGCTCTCCAAGTCCACCGAAGTAATGCAGGCCATGCAATCTCTGATCAAGGTCCCAGAAGTAGCTGCAACAATGAGAGAAATGTCAAAGGAAATGATGAAAGCAGGAATAATTGAAGAAATGCTAGACGAAACCATGGATTCGGTGGAAGATTCTGAAGAGATGGAAGATGAAGCACAGGAAGAAGTTGACAAGGTATCGTTTAATTATAGCAGCGTTTTAAATAACAAATTTCAGAAAAGTCTTGTACAGATTTAGATGTTTCCAAAAATGTGCCATTGATTGATTAGGTTCTGTGGGAACTAACGGCAGGCCAATTGGGGACAGCTCCTGCCGTTGTTACCGAAACGCCCGGTGTACAACCGGTTGCGGCGTCGTCGTCCAAGGAAGAAGAAGTGGAAGACGTCGACGATACTGAGTTGGAAGAGATGAAAAACAGATTGCAAAGTCTGCGTAGTTAGACATGTAAACCATTATGCGAAAAACCTTATTGATAAGGATGAAAGAATTTATAAATATATATATATATATTTTTTTTTTTATAATGCATACACAAGTTGTGCGAAAGTTTTTCATCGAAACGAACGGAGAGAGATTTGAACATTTTAATGGCACATAGAAATAAAAAGTAGAAGGTGGGTCAAAATGTCACCTTTCAAATTCACGCACCTGGAGAAACACTTGTTCATGTAAAAGCATAGTCAAAGTCGAACTCGATTGAAAAACTCGCACAATATTACGAAACTAATAATCCATTGCAGAAGCTGGCTTCGTTGTTGCAATTGTCACTAATAATTACAGGCGTATGGGTACTTGCGTCACAGTTAGATGCCTGGTTAATAGTCCACAGTAGTGTAGATTCAGTAGAAAATCATTATTTATCACTAGTTACAGAGTACACGTGCTACATATTCTGTCACATAGCATATAATTTTGTAACGGAATATACGAATTCTATGAATTTGATATTTGCATTAATTTCACTAGTATCCAGATCAAATTCTCAAAAAGGAACCTCTTTAGTATTAGTTCTCTGATGGTAGTGACTAATTTGGAACAGGAATGAATTTTTGAAGCAGGCTATTAGGCTAATGAGAAATTTTCGTCGAGAATTGGATGATAAAATGAATTACACTTGCAGCGCTGATGTAAGGCACCTTACTCAAAGTACAACCGGTAATACTACAAGTATATCTGCATAGTAAATTTCATGAATAAATTCATATTCAGACCAAATATTTATTCTACTTTTCTATATTAAGCTGCATCACGATTTGGAATTATTTGATCGTGTCGGAAATTACGAATAACTGGTGAGATAGTACATAACGTGCACAGTTGCGTACTAATTCGGGTAAAAGTGTTCTTAGCATGATAATTAAGCATACATTCATGCAAAAGAAGAAAAGCTAAACAATATACGTAGTGTAGAGTAATTGCATTAATCTAGCAAAATAAATCATTTTTCGAAGTACTTGATACTTAGTCCTTACCAAATCTATGATTATGAATGTGAATGTTGGGACATTTTACGCCGTATTAAATTTCATTCGTGTTAATCTCTAAGATCGAAGTTACATATGCTTTTTGAATCACATTCACCTCATTTTATCTCACTGTCAACCGAATTTTTATGTTTTAACATCAAAATACGATGCTTCGATTACTCACACGTAATATTATGTTACATTTATAACATTTTCGAACACAAATCTATTGAGCACATTTGTATATGTGTATAATACAAATATACGCGTATGTAACCTGGCCTTATATATGTATAGTGAAAATTAATTACGAATAAATTTGCTGTTAACAAACTTCACTGGGCCATCATTTATTGTATAAGCTGTTCTATAAGTCCTTGATCATTTATTTCCGTTCAAGTGATGCGTTGAAGTTTTTGAAGATTTTTTTTCTTCCACGTTTAAAAAGGCACAACTGCTCCACATCTGAAGTTAAATTCATCAATTACCGAAACATAACGCCGCAAATTAAGCTGATAATATTTTCACCACCTTTCAACAAACTCCCAACATCGGATATAGTTTTTCTCTCATCGATCCAGACTTTTCCAAAGTAATGAAACATTGATGTGTAAAGTTTGTTGATGCAAACAAAGACACCCTCCTTATTTATCTCCCTAAAAATATGTAAATTACAGAGAGGAATAGAGAAATTGATATGAATATTAAAATATCAAATGTGCAATGTATAGTGGTTCCTAATTTTCGAACTCTAGTAAATTCTAAATGATTCTAATCTCTGAATTAACATACCGATTTAACTTTTCCCGTCTCAACACATTCAACACAATGCTTGTAACATTTAGACTAAGAACAGCGAATGGAAATGTATTTGATTTGGTTCTCGATAATTCATAGAGCGTATCCCTGATAATTGGATATGTTGTGCACATGTACAGTAATTGCAATACTCCGAGCATTCCTACGCCACGTAAATCAGTCCATGGCAAATCACTCTATGACAAATTAGTTTAATTAATATGCTAGTCTTGCGACGCCTGTAATATTCCAGAATGAACAAATCGCGTCAGAAGTCCGACGATCGACGTAGTTTACCTGGAAACCAATATTTTCCCAAATGAATTCCGAGTCTCTGCTTGATACTAAAGAATTGTACACTGTTCTCAGCATTGCAATATGAATTTTGTTTTCCTTCTGGTAAGGACCTGAAAAATTAGTAAAATTTCGATTTTACAATTATCGACGACCTTGTAGACAGAATTGATATTAGGAATTAGAAATTCTGCTGTTTCGACTATTGTTCTACTTGGCAATGACTTGATTCCCCTTAGAGAAATTAGACAGCTGGTATGAAGAACCATTTTATGGAAAATTCACTGCAAAGGACATGGACTATAAGCATCCTGCAAGTAGCGTCTGTACGGAGCATCCTTTGGGTATTCTGTGTAGATGCGGAGAATATGGGAGTATAGTAGATAAATTTCAAAGCTACACGGTAGGCACGCTGTTGCCGGTATTACCTAAATTCGATATCGGTGAGCCGAACTACGAATAAACTATTCTCGCGTCGTCATAATTTTATATTACACAGCTGGTATCAAAATTTTCACAAAGTGCGATCGTGCTTAGAACCCGTAGCTTCAGGAAGCGTTATATGGATTCCAAGAAAGACTGAAAAGTTTCGCGAAAACAACGAACCTGTAGTATATTACTGCAGAGCAGTTGGACCAGAAACAACCGACAAAAGGGATGTTGAAAAGCGATGGATTCCAGTCAGACCTGACGTCGTTTCACCCAAGTCAGTGAAAAAATGATTCAAGAGTCATGACGTAGAGAGTATCGATATAAAATCGCTATGCAATTTAATTGGAATATTCAAAGTACCGTAACTCTAATATCACAGATACATCAGGCCTAACGAATGTCATCTTCATCAATCACACCTGAACTCTCAAAGCGCCGTTACAACTACACTAACATGTATGCTTCCTCACCGAGGCAGAGTTGTGAAACGCAAAGACATTCGATGGGATGTTGGGTCGCACAAAACCTCTGTGGAAATGACTGACGAGTTGGAAACACACTGGGGCAGACCAGCCTGCTGTTCTACGCAGTGGGCTGAGGCATTTACAGCCTCGACGGGATGCCCACCGTATTAACTCGGAACCGGTATATTTTTGTAGCCAAAATTATGATGTCTGATTGTTATTATATTTGAAAATCTTACGATAAGTTTTTTTCGATCGAGTACTTACACTTTGCAATGATAAATATCAAGTTAAAATCACTGATGTGATCTTGTTTCAGTTTGGGTTTTCCACGGTTTGAAAAACACGAAAATATCCCTGATTTCTTAGCGCTCGTCACATTTTCCTAAAAAAAGATACTTTCTTCATACTCTGGTACATCTAGTTGCAGGAAGTTGAGCGTGAATCGTGATAATCAACTGTGCGTAAATATACTACATTGTACTCCGATAAGTCAGTCTCTTTGAAATATTCAAGGGCCTGATTGTAGGAAATTATTTCTTCCTTATCTGTACTTGTATGTGGAATTGTTTCCAAACTATCCCAATTGGTTTCTGTTGTATTGAGGGTTGCACTGTCAACATATCAAAAAAAAAATTAATGGTTTTGTGCCTTGGTGAATAAAATTCTCACTCAAGTACTTGACAACTCACTCAGCATCTGCTTCGTAGCAAGGATCTCTGTTTTTATCAAATACATGAACTGCTCCTGCATAGTTATTCCTATATTCTTCGAAAAGATACATACTTACATGGAACTGATAATGGAAATAATAAAACTACAAGAAGGAGTAGATTGAAGTTTTGGCTGAAAAGTCTCATGGAAGAGATATTGATCTTACAGAAAGCAGGGTAACCAATCAATATATAGGCATGTAGTTTCTTCCTTATTCATTACACACACAATTCTAGTCTTCGAATAATACTTTCAAAAGTAAATGTTCAAATTGTGCGGTAATTTATACACATCAAAATATTATTGTAAAAATATTTCTGATTTATTGCCAGGATGGGTACATTATAAACTTTTATGACTCATTTATCGTACTTGCAAAAATCAAAAATGAGAAACTAAATCTTTGGACTAAGAATAATTTTCAAGCTGAATAGTGGTAGCCTTAGATTGCTTTTGGTAAAATTTTGGCAGGATGTCTAGCGGCAGGGAAATAAAAGACTTCCCGAAAATGCCAGACTTTTCACTTACCCATTAGTTTTTCCGGGAATGAAAGTATCTCTTTAACTGCTTGTACAAATAGATTATATAATGTAGATATACGAGTTGAACTTGTATGATACACCACTGACACATATTATCCTCCCGATATTGTCAAGGGGCAAGCAAGTAATTATATTAAATGAAGGCAAGGTTTTGAAATTGTTTTCTAGAAAATTTTTCATTTTCCCTGAGCACCAGGAATCCTATTTGATTGTAACATTCAGCCCGTTGTTTATTTTATAAATCGTGAGCTATAATTAAAGTGACGTATAGAACAATATTTATTACTATCCTTTTTACAAATTACATAGTATACCCTTTTTTTCTCCAAAACTGGTATAGATATCTTTATACATTTACTCCGGGTATTTTTCATATGTCTAAAGATCTTTGAAAAGCGTGTCCAAAAGTACCGAAGTAGTAAGATAAGAAAAATGTCAAATGACACGATCGAATTATCGAGGCTATGAATAAGATAGAAATATTTACATTTGGATGTAGCGAATTTACCTGTAATCCGAATAGTCCTTCGAAGTGCTCGTATAATCAGTAAGCGTATATTATAAAAAAAAGAAAGGAAATATATCCTTTATCTAAATAATATTCAGAGGATGCAGAGAAGTTGAAGGATAAAACGTCAAACCTAAAAATCACGCGGTTCAAATTCTTCACTTTCCTTTTCTACTTACAAAAATAATTTAAGCTACCAATCAGCTTTGCACAAATATTAACATGATCCGTCAATATTACAAAAGTAAAGTTGATTTAGTTTTTGATATTAAACGACAGTGCAACAAACCGTTTGCCACCGGTTCGTATTTTTTTTTTGCGTATTTCGCAATTGCATAATTCCATCAACATTAAACTTACTAAAACTAATTATTTACAATAGAGCAATAATTGAAATTTTGTATTTAATTAGTATCGCATCGTTCATTATACAAACGGTTTGATATTATCAGACAATTATACAACTTACAACTAGATAATTTATAACTCAAGAAAGTTTTTGCTAGCAAAATTTTATCACTTTCTGTAGCACAAGTGTCCGTTTCTCACCAATCAGACAAATCTTATAGATTATCAATGACCATATTAACGATAGATAATTTCAACTGAGCCCTAGCCTTTTTTGGTAGCCTTTGCATCTTAGGTGCAAATTTGCGGAGGAAAAATCCAATCTCGCTCTTTATAGGAAGAATAGTTTTCCTAGCGAGCGAAGATAACTTTCTACGTTGCCTGACTCTTGGTTTCTGAACGCACCCGGTGTCTGTAGTCTCCTCGACCTCATAGTAGTAATCATCCTTAAGGTCGGTTTGTTCGAATTTAAACGTCTGTTCTTCGGTGGTTTCTGCACCGGGTGAAAGGACAATTTCCTCCTGTACTCCGAGTTCTTCATAGTCGACCGTTTCCTCGCGCTCCGGTGAGAAGGTCAATAAATCCGCCAGGGTATGCTCAACCGATTCATCCGCCTCCTTACCAGACTGATTTTGATCATTCTTAACGCTCAACGGAGTGCACTGAACTAATTGGATATTGTTCAGTGTAGTAATGGTTGACGATTTCTGTTTCTTGCTATTCCCCTTGCGAACCCCCTTGCGACGCCCAGATGGGCTTGGCTTTTTGTTTTGATCCGGTAGGTTTATCTTGATCAATAAGCCGGGAGGCATACTCGACAAGCTATGAACGGGAATGGGAGTACCCAGATTAGTTATGTCGCCTGTAAATGGAAGAATCATTTTTTTGCATTCGTTTACAGACGTCGCTATGTTGTTAGCTATCGTAATCGGTTGCATAGTTCCGGCCTGAATGAGTTTCCAATTATTGTTCGGCGGCAGCGGTAGTTTTCTAATCATCCTGTTTTCTATATTATTAGGATCTGGTCTGGGGATGTTTATCTGAGTGGGCCTCTTCGATTTACCACGTTTCTTGGCAAGCGGAGCAGGTTTGTTGTCTATTTTAGGCTTCTTGCTGGATACCATGGGCCTGATTTTAGACTGCTTCTTGGTGCCCTTGGCAGAGCCAGCACATTCTTCCTCTTCCGCTTCTTCAAAGTCATCTTCAACATTAACAGCTGTATTTGGTTCATGGATATCTCGGATCGTCGGCACCGCATCGCAAGGTCCGACGCGATGGAAGCTCTGCCCACTCTGAAAGTGCTTTGAGCATAAAACTAGCTTCCTGATTTGGTTTGGAGACATTTTGAGTAAATCCTCTCTACCCAGGAATTGGCACCACCTCAAACATCGCCCGATCTCATAAGCTGGAAACGGGTGAAACTTATACCTATCGATTTTATTTCTCGGATCAGACCTTGATCTTCCACAGGCGGCGCAAGCCTGACTCTCCAACACGGCTTGCGGAAGGGCTTCCAGCTTCCGAGTCCTGTCCGGATGATGGAAAAGCTTTGACTCAGGAGCGAGGTCTATCAGGAACGGCTCAGAGTCCTCGGCGTCGTCGGGATATCTGATGTTGGGAACGGCATGGTCGACCAACCGATTACGGTATCCCTTGAGGAACTGGGAGCGGTCAAAGTGCTTGGAGCAAATGTAGCAGAACAATATCTCCTTGCGGGTGAGCCTGTAATAAGAATCAACCCCAACAAAATCTAGCCATTTTAGACACCTGAATTCCTCGCCGGGAAAGTGGTGGAAAGTGACCCCGTCATAAGTAGAACTGGGGGGGTCTCGACGGGATCTACCGCACAGAACACAGGTGATATTGTAGAGGGACTGTTTCGGGTCGTATATCGATGGTATGGCGGTGCAGTTGAGACGGTCGAAATACGAGTTGAGGAAGTCTCTCTGTTCGAAGTGTTTCGAGCATACCATCCGTTGGAGCAGCTGTTTTTTCGTCAGCTTGTAGAGGTCCTCGCGACAGCAGAATTCCAACCACTTTTTGCACCTGGTCTCGTCGTTTACCGGGAAACCGAAGAACATGTACTCCTCCTGCCTGTTGTTCGGATTCATCCGCGATCTGCCGCAAACTACACACGGGTGCGGCATCGTAGGGGAAATTTTAAACTTCCAACGTCCGTTTACTTCACTCCCGGAGGATCAGCTCGCGGACTGTATCATTCGAAACTCACTCGGATTGATTAAAACGCTATGAAACTGTCATTATTAATACTGAATCGTACCGCTTTTCGACAGCGTAATCGCATCGAGGAGGTTATAAAGTCGTCATAATAATAAAGCGTCGTACGACGCCCAGCGAGAAATTAGCGAACTCGATATAATCACGCAAACATCGAGTGGCTTTATACACATGGAGATAAGATTCGAGTACGCGCATGCGCGACTTGATAAGGGCAATTCTGATACACTCTGTCACTCTCGCTCTGCGCCGTGATTGGCCGAGAGCGCTGCTTCAGCCAATCACGACTAGGTGCAAAAGAGAACCGCTGTTATCTTTGGCTAGTCACGCATGCGCAAATGAAACAGAGGCTCGGATTTGAGTCCGACGAATCGAGACATCGGAGCAACGGAAACGTGTAATGGAAACGCGGGGACGCAGCTGTCACAACACGAAATATCTGTGGAGATTTTGACACTTCGGTATATCAAAGTGAATGTTCTTTCACGTTTAGAAAAATGACAGAAAATACGAGCAATCCATACAACATAAACGGGCAGCATTTCAACCCCGACATGTATCTGGAAAAAATGCTCAAGGTTAGGCGGCTCTAACTTATCCTCATAACCTAAAATTCAATCAAAATCGTAGTGAAAAATATCGGTTTTATTAGCCACGATTATTCTACCTACTTCGAGGTTTCGCAATCTAACAAATTTTGTCTTTTATACCAAATGCAGGAATGCACACTGAAACAGATCATGGACAATGAAGCTGAAATAATTCGCGATACCCAGACGCTTCATTCTGACATGCAGACTTTGGTATATGAAAATTACAACAAATTCATTTCTGCTACCGATACCATAAGAAAGGTGAATGTTTTCAAAACATGTGAGAACTGGCAAAATTCTTATCGACATATTGATTTCAGATGAAGAATGATTTCAAGAAAATGGAGGATAGCATGGAATCGCTGTCCAGCAACATGGACAGCATCACGTCATTTTCAGAACAGATATCTTCAACTTTGCAAGGCACAAGGCAACAGATAACGAGACTATCGTCCGTGCACACTCTTCTCAAGAAGCTACAATTTCTATTTAAGCTGCCAGCTAAATTGAAAGATAAGATGAACAATGGAAACTACTCCCAGGTGAGTAAGGAAGAAAAGGAGGAATAAGGAAAACGGATACACGATTTACTCTTTGTGCAGTGAAATTCAACCAAGTTTTTATAATTTTTCAGGCCGTCCAAGACTACATTCATGCTCAACGTGTCCTGAACCAGTATGGAAACATGCCTTCTTTTCAAGGTATACAAAAGGACTGTGAAGAAATAGTCGAGGAGCTCAAAGTTAAACTGAGAACTCAGTTCCAGAGCAGAGATGCGACCACAAAGTCTCTGGCTGAGAGTGTCGATCTTTTGCTCCAGCTCAAAGAGCCACCCGAATCATTGTGCGCGGAATTCTTAAGTAATGCCGAAAATAGGTTGACCGAACAGTTGAAACAACTCAAGGACATGTGCGAAAATGACGTTATAGAATTCGTGGATATGGGAAGTTCGGGTTTTATGAGCGACCTTTGCCTCATTGTCGCTTCCTATAAAGACATGTTTGTCAACAGAATACCCCTGGACGACACAGAGTTCAGTGACGACTTTGACTCTAAAGCCATTGTGAAATTAGACACTTTTGTTCTGAATAACATGAAGAACTACTTTGATCTCATTGGTAAAAGAGTTGAGGATGTTGGGGATACTGCAATCTTAGTTCGCGCGCTAGACAGGTTTTACAGACGCTTACACGCAGTCAATACTCTCTGCAATGAGACCGATTTTTCCACGTATGTTAAAAAAGTTATTAGATTTTCTATAGACATTGATTAAAAATCGATTTCCGATTTATATTGACGCTTGATGTGTAGGACTGCAACAGAAATTGTCATAAATGCTGGAAGAAAGCAGTGCAGAAGCCATTTACACTCTTTGAAGCAGCATCTGACTGAGGCTTTGGCTAAAGTAAGGCAAACGCTGGCTGCTAAAGTTAGTCAAGATGGTGATACAGGTCTTGCAGAGTTACAGGCCTCTCTGGTCATGCCTACGATAGAAAAAGTGAAAGGAGTCCTGCAGGATTTATTGGTATGTATGTTTTGTTCACAATAAAACGTATTTGTACTCTTTCGCCTATTCGACCAAAATTTTCATGACCGAATTAATGTTACTTGCAGGTATTCCTGCAGCCTGAATTAAT
The DNA here is from genome assembly GCF_021901495.1 of Neodiprion virginianus. NCBI lineage: Eukaryota > Metazoa > Arthropoda > Insecta > Hymenoptera > Diprionidae > Neodiprion > Neodiprion virginianus. The sequence goes on along the minus strand of NC_060879.1, from coordinate 639,876 downwards.
GTTCAGTGGAAAATCTCATTTCCTCCAATGCTTTTGCGTTGACGAAGTTAGAGAGGGATTAGTGATTGGATTTTTACATCATCTAACTGCCACAGCTAGCGGATTCTGTTCCGGATCTGACGTGCCTAAATTTCCCCCCACATTACTATTATTGCTGAGCAAAATGTGCATCGAATTTAAAGAATCTAGCGTACATTATCTGGCAAGTTTTGGAACCAAATATTTTGAATAAGTAAAGAATATTGATTGTAAAAAAAAGATAATAAGTTCAGGATCTATTATAATGTATTTTTCAATTACAGTTAACCACAACAGACGATCTCTTCAACATTCAAAGGCATGCATCTTTGGCAAATTTTGTAACGTCAGAAAGTGAAATCTGTAACAACTTTCAAACAGCAGCTCAAAATTTACTAAATCATTACGTGCGACTTCAGGGATTATCTGTTTCACAAATGTTGAGAAAGTCAGTGGAGACACGAGATTGGCTACATACCATTGAACCCAGAACTGTCAGGGCTGTGATGAAGAGAGTAGTCGAGGACGTGACGGCAATTGAGCTGCAAGTTTCCGCCTTGTATGATGATTCAGACGGCCAAATTGATAGGAGCAGCGATAGTAGCAGAAGGACGCATAGGTACGGTACTGAGTCTAGAAAAGTAAACACGAGAGGTTAGAGAATTCATAATAAAATTAGTAGGTGCAATTGTTACGAAATCATTAACTATTAATGCTTATTTCAGCGTCAGTGTATCAAGGCATCAATATCGATCAAATTGGTCCTCCTACACGCCAAGTCATCTAGATTCATCTCTGGTGACAAACATTCACAAATTGTTTTCAGAACGTATAGAGATATTCTCTTCGGTTCAGTTCAACAAAGCTTCGATTCTGACTGGAATTATAAAGATCAGCTTAAAGGTATCTAAGCATTCTCAGTAAGACACTGAGTCTTTTCAACCACGATAAACCACTTTTCAATCCCTCTCAATCTCTATCCAATCTGTCCTAAAAATTTTCCTAAAAATAATCACAGCTCCAATCTTACATCGTGACGTAATGCGTGAAGATATACCGGAGTATGATATAACTTCTAGTAGATATGGTACATACATTAATGGTTGCAGCTTGTGCAGAATGAGCACAATGACAAAATAACTTAGCTATTATCCACTTTGCGTTGTCGAGGTATTACGGTAGCTTCTCTGTGCATATAAAAAAAAAAAAAAAAAAACTACGCAATCCATGGTGTAATAAGCATTACTCTAATAACAAGACCGCAGTGATCAAATTCATGTATTCTACGCTTTGAGGAGTGCATCTCTCTATTGTACCTCTCCACATTTTCGTCGGTCTGATTGTCAGAAACAACAAATATTTTATTGATCATTTCGTATTGATTTCAGACATTTTTGGAATGCGTCAGATTGCGCACGTTCAGCAAGTACGGCCTACAACAAATACAAGTAGATACCCACTATCTCCAGCTTTACTTGTGGCGGTTCGTTTCCGACGAAAAGTGAGTTCAAATATTTATTATTTGATAACCGCAATAAGTCTGGCTAAAGTACAACAGTTTTCTGATTTCCAATTTGTGTGGAATTAAAAGAGGAAAAAAGTAAATACCGATGTAAGGAGCACGTTGAAAGCCCGGAATTCTTAATCCAACTATAAATTTGTTCAATGATCTCCACCCGGTTTTTCATCAGATAATTCTCTGACGAAATTTTATTCTTTTTTCACAGCCTTGTACATTTTCTTCTTGATGAAATATTGGGAAGCGCGGTTCACAGATGTTTAGAGCCTGTGTTGATGGAGCCCAGTGTCGTAGACATTATTTGCGAACGGGGTTGAAGGACTTCCTAATTCCGATAACAATATACCTACGTGTAGTTATACTGTTATTTATATGTAGCGCATACAAAGTGAGAAGTTATACAATTATTAATCTATACAGAGCAACTATAACATTACATATGCAAATAACTACAGTGTATACATTATCGTGGACACTGATTACGCTAATGTTTGTAAAGTCGGTGAAATTATATTACAGATATGTACATATAATAAAAAAAATCATTTGAAATACAAAGAATATGCCTCTTCTTGTAATACAAGTACTGAGGTTATTTGGCGCTTGATATTATTGGAAGAAAGAAAAAAAAAAAGGTGCCGAATAGAAAGGTGAAGGGCGGGGGGCACGAGTGCGAAATAACGACGGAGGTATGCGGCAAGAAGAAGTTAAGACCGATTAAGATCATTTAACCCCTGGACAGCAACTCTTTGGTAATGGGTTTACATTATAGCCGCGGGTTTGTAAGAGGCAGCAAGAGGAAAAAGAGCGCTGCTCGACCGCATCCAGTGACACCATGACATCTGAATTACATTTGTTCACGTTTGACACCACCATACAAGTACGTACGTTATGCACGCGTGTAGGTGGGTGGCCAGGAATTGCTGAATGGGTACTTATACTCGCTGAATGCTCCCGATCTCCCTCGGTCATCCATTTCGTGCATACGTACACGTATATACCCATACACGTAGGCGTATATTATAGTTGCAGGCGGTAGATATAAAGAAAGCAACTCTCTTAATCCCTTGATAAACTGACATTGGACCATTTTCGGTGTATGTGTAACTTATAGACAACCATCGATATCAGACGATAAAAAAACTCGACGCAAGTTGGTCAGTTCTGATTTTGCCATATCGTTTAAATAGGTACGATGCAAATAAGTACAAAAAGAAATTCGTTATCAATGAATATTTATACACCTACATTATATATACTCTCCTCGAGTAGCACATAAATTTTCTACCCCCAGACGTATGATCGCAATCACGATGCGGACGGTAAGTTGCATACGATGATCGTGTTTGTATGTACGTACTCTGCGCGTAGACGAACACGTATTGAACATACGCCGTTGTGTTCATATAAATTCAGGTTGGGTAGGTAGACGTTAAATTGGTCAAAATGCGGTGTGTGGGTCTGCGCCGGATACCCGGGGAATGAATCTCATCCACGGGGAGGAAGTCCAAATTAACGCCACTCAGCTCGTCGCACTGCAACGCACACATGCGACCTAACACGCGTATACGTATACGCATTGACACACGACCGACTTGCATACAGGGTGTAAAGAAAAAGTCGGCTTTTCTCGCGTACGTCGATCGCCTTCTCGTGCCTGTAACGTATAACCGCATAGAAGGGTGATGAGCTAGCCAACAATAATTGGTCACGCGAAGAAATTACGACGATCCAATATCCTGAAATCCTGCATAAGATGGCGAAAAAATGCGCGAGAAGTTGGTGAAAAATTTCAGGCATAAACGGGAGTGTCGGAGATGTACGCGATATTTCATCATTGGGTATTACATCGCATAGCGCATCATTGAGAGCACACGAACGGCACACGTGACCTCAGAAAACACCTGTGCATCTGGGTCTCGTGTGTACATTAGGGAGAATGAATTCCCCGATGGCAAGCAAACGTCCACTCGACCTTAGACTACTGCCACGTTAAAAAGACAATCCAAGTGTATTTGAGAAGAAGTCGCAGAAATTGTTATCTGATTTCAATATCATAATTTCTGCACAACATCCGCATTCTATTCGACACTTTATACTCATTTGTTCTCTTCAACAGAGTTACGATACGCAGGTGAGTCTTGCCGCTGAATTCTGTTACAATAAACCAGGTTTGTGAAATATTTTTATACACTTTATGGGTTGTTGTTTTTTTTTTTTTCTCTCTCTTTTGTTCTTGGTAATCATCATTTGCGAAAGCTCGTACGAATCTAACCGAGTTAAATTGTTTGACATTGGGAATGTTTGATATTGAAATACGTCGAAGAATGTTAAATCCCCTTTTGCCGTAGGGGATCGTCATGCACCAAGGATATAATATCTGTACGAATTTGATAACGTGGCGAATATGGTGAGAAGAATTTCTACAGCAAATAAACGCCCACTAACAACCGTGTGTCGTATGCATGATACAATCAGCGGGCCTACACGTTATATATTATTAACCATGTCTGTTCGTGTGTTATTATACAAGCAATATATATATATATATATATATATATCATCGTCACGATTCGAAAAGCGATATATCCGAACGAATAGAAACAACAGGGAGGGTATAATATCGTAACTCGACAACGCCGCTTTTAAAAAGGATATTCATATTAACGATCGTCGTCATCCGAAGCGTTAGTGGCGTCGTTGGAACGGCCCCGTGCTGCCAGAGGGTCGTAAGTACACGGGTAAGTTTAAATCAGCTTACAGTCAACCCGCATGGGAAGAGAAGAAAGTCACGGGGGTTACACCGTTGTGCCGGAGTTGTTGGGCGACCCTGTCGTGCGGCGGTAAAAAAGCCCTCGGCGCTACTTCCAGGCCATTTCCATCATGCAACAGTGTAAGTGGCACTGCACCGACCGACGCCTCGCGATGAAAAGGAAGCATAGGGGCGCGTATCGTCGGTATACGTGACGAAGGAATCTGCATTACGGGAGGATTAATCACCCGACCCACGGACTCGTGTGTTAAACATTTCGTTCCCAGTTTCATATCCTATGTTCAGGGGTCCTTGCTTGAACCAAGAAGCCGACAATGGCCCTTCCAGCGAACACAGAGTATCCGTTGTTTGCCAATTTATTTGTCCCTGGATACAGCCTGCATGATTCATCGTTGTCGCATTCAGCCCGCGGTATCTTCTGTACACACTGATCGTATTATTTTTCTCGATAATTAACGTGTGCCGTTGGAAAAATTTAACTAAACACAATGTCCCAGCAGGTCTAGTTCTGTTAGCGAATATTATGAGATTAATTTTTGTAATATTAATACTTGAATTATCGAGTCAATATTTAATTTGCAAATTGTACTTTTAAAATGGTTAATTTAACCCGAGAATTTAAGTGGACCCGCTGCGACATTCTTTTTCTAAACGTTAATACGTACGAACTATTACAAGATCTACAATTGTTGTATTCGTCGTAAGTGTTGAAATTGATTTTATAGAAGACGAGCATACGACTCGTATTGCAAACTTACGCTCGGCCCTAAAATACCGAGTTTGCCTCCTTGTTACACAATATACTATTATACATGGAATTCCCTATGTCCAGCATAATCGATTGGATGAAAATCATGTAATTGGAGGCGTTTCGCTTTGTGACCGCAATAATGGGCAGTTTTGAATCCGTGCTCGTTGTTGTGTTCGCAGCTCGGACCGTCTTAACCACTATATCGACGCTAGAGATACGAATTCCAAACACATACCACACCGCGTTTTATACATCAGATTTCGGAGAATAGGTACCTACCGAAACCATCGTCGTTCATTTAGCGCATTGTAATAAACAGTTGCCAGTACCGCGTTAGGTGGCGAACTATGCAACCCCCGCGGTCAGAGGGTCAACGGTCAGTGGTCAGTGGTCAGTTTCGATGACTAACGTCTGCTGGACTGATATAGAAAATACACAGCAGACGCGGGGCAAGCGTAGTTGGGCGATTAGTTTTCCTTAAGCATATATACGCACGTACGCTGTGCAAACGGGCGTAATCTACTTATGCTTTCAATACTCCAAATGTTCCAAACTTTTCCAAACTTTACACAGAGTGTACGTATGTATCTGTGCCGTTCACACTGGATGCATGCTATATAAATTCCGACGTATTTCCATCGAGCCCGCTCACAAGTAGTCAAGGAGGGACCGAGGCTTAAACTCCTGCGGAAGATCGGAACCTTCAAATATTCGTCAACTCCTCCGAGTGCATCCGCGTGCTAAGTAGTAGTGCCGTAGGTGACTTGAGCTTGAATTTCACCTGGGTACGATTACTTTCCACGCTGTTGCGCCCGAACTGCAACGGATTTGGAATACAGCGTATAATAATACAAATACAGTAAGTATAATGTGGTTTTTATAATCGAGGGGGAAAAAGTGGAAGAAAAGTGCGAAGAGCATTTTTTTTTTTTTTAACACCCGTATATAGTGAAAATCTACGGATAACGATGGTTAGATGTTATACGTGCGATCCTCGGTTCGTACTTTATCCGCATTTAGAAGAGTTCGACTCATAGCCGAGATATTCGATTGGTCCAGGGATCTTCAACTGCGAGAAAGTTCTTCGTTCTTTGAAGCTAGTTCAGCACGCCTCATAAATCTTAGTTAATGTTCAAGCATATTATGCCTTCTCTCGATTTTACGATCTAAAAAAATATTCTCAAGTCTTTTTCCGCGGTATTATAATCGAAAGATTTTTAGCTTGATCGGTGTTACATGTAGGTACATAAACTTTGAATGAATCGCGTCACGCGATTTGAAAGATTGTGGCAAGTGACGTTACTTTGGTCCAATTCCTTCTCAAGTATAAACATGCAATAAGCAGGTAACTTGTCTTCCAATATTCTTTCTCTCCGTCTCACCGAGAAAAAAAAAGAAAGAAAAGAACGAAAAGAAATTTCTCCGACTATTGTTACAAGTACGAAGGATTAGAAAAATGTGCCGCAGCTCAACCGACCACCCCGTTACATGTTCTTCGTTATACGAACACGTACAAGCATACGAGGTACAAGTTATAGCCACAATACAAGTGAGGTTCATTCAGCACGGGTCACCGACATGCAGTGATTTCAATTGATAAATTGATTTGGTGAGAGAGGAAGGAGGAAGGAGAGACGAAGAGGAGTGCGATTCGCGAAGTATAAAAGAAATTTGTAAAATGAGGGGGAATGAAAAAAAATTTAGCGAAAACTGCGAGGGTTGGGACGAGGAAGGGGGGGATGGGTTAAGAACTAAGAGGCGACGAAGCACGAGGAGAAGAATAGGAGGAAGAACAGGGAAAAGAAGAAGAACAAACTTGGTGATTATTAGGGAGTTGTACGTCGGCTGAATGCCTAATGCACGGTCGTCCTAGGATTAAATTGACCAATCATTTCCCGCACGGTAAGGGAGCGACCAATTACTCTGACCGCCGTACTATATTAAGCCAATCAAGGCTCGTTTATCACTCAGTCGAGCATCTTCTCTCGCGTTACGCGCATCTCTCTCCCCCCTCCTTTTACCCTCGCATACACAGACACGCGTACACCTACGGTTCATTACTCATACAGAAAACACCCACCCGGACAGAGGCAGCTTGCGAGGAACGCGATTCGCCGCAGTCTTTAGTAAGCCGAGAACGCGCGAGAAAGTCCGGGATTCTCGATGAAATATATACCTACCTACGTGACGTTAAATTTTTCGTAATCATATTGTTCCCGGGACGGTGGAACGAGTTTGAAAGTAGAGAAAATATTGGGGAAAAAATTCGCGTACAACGTAACTACGGATTTTACGCGGGGTTGTATTGCTCGATGTTCGAGAATCAGTTCCGCAACGCGGTTTCGACCAATCGCCCTACGGGTAGAAATGATAATTGGCCGATCGACCAGCCGTCGATTCATTCAAAATCAACCGCTCCCTCCCTCCCTCCCTCCCCCCCGCCCTCCACGTCACCCGTGAGCCCGGCAGGATCAAAAGTTCACGTTCAGATTTCAGTATAACTTTTATTGCCGCAGTGAGTATAGTGTATAACAGTGTCGTGGATCGAGGTAAGACAACCAATCGTTTATTAGTTTCAATTCAAACGTTACGCACTACATAAGCTCTACCATTTGAACAACTGTATAATAATCGGATCCAACAAGTGTTTCCTTCGTTATCATCAATGAAAATTTTATCATCGGCGATATTCGTCGCTGGGTAAAGTTGTGCCCATATTTTACTACATTTTCTTTTTTCATCCAAACGCGTTTGAATATTGGACTTCGATTAACGCCACGACAAATTATCGAGTTATTTTTTTTTTTTTTTGTACGTACGTATATCTTTACCTGTAAGATGGTATATTTTGTGTACGGAATGATCAGCGTGTCCGTATAATTAATTATCATCATAAACCTATAAATCGTTTTAGCATTATGTAGAATACTGCACATGTTACGTAATTTAAAATCCACACAGCGTACGTGCGAAGCACAATTCCGACCGCATGTTATACATATTGGAACGTGAAAGAAAAGAAAAGGAAAGCAAAGAAATAATATCACTGTGAATCATTGCATGACGTTGCGGATGGAAGGTGCACGGTAAGATATACATAACCAGCTTTGTTTCAGCGCATACACATATATTTATACGTATATGTATACAACGACGAAGACGACGATGTCGAAGGCGACGATGTTACACATATGCATACTAAACTGTAGCCAATTTAATTTAACGCGACTGAAACGTCATGTGGAGAATTATTTATTTCCAGATAAGGCGTGTTTTCATTTTTCTTTAGAGACAATAATATTCATTTTACCCCACCTTTAATACTGCTGGACAATTCTGATTTATTGTGCATTTATCACACTTTTTAAATATACTAACCAGATAAATAGTTGAAAATCTATTTCGTTTATTGTATGCTGTACAGAGAAAAAGAGAGAGAGAGAGAGTGAGAGAGAGAGAGAGATGAGAAGGCAGGAAAAATATACTGAAAAATAATTGTCATGCCGCAGCTCTGAAAATAGCGGTTTTCTCTTGGCGGAGAGGAGTTCCGAAGAAGGAGAGGAGCTTCCTTATCTTGTACTGACTTCTTAACCTCTCGCCTGTGATAATATGGAAATAACGCCACCAACAGAGAAGCGGCGAACCGTGATTATAATATACCGTCAGCTTCTTCTCTTCGTTGCCGTACTTCGACAATTTCGCCGATACGTCCACGCGTATAATAATAATAATAATGATAACAACAAGAATAATAATACCACAGGGATAATGTAAATTTATGACATACGTGCATTGTGCGCTATTATGCGTATTACATAGGCATGCCGACGCATTGCACGGGGTGGACAAAAGAGACTAGCCAGCTAGCTGCAACCTATAAGACGTATTGAAATAGGCGCGTTGCCCCTTTTCTCTTCTTTCAAATTTAACCCTTTGAGTCACACATTATTGTGCAGAGTCAACGTTTATAACAAGATGGTATTCCACGGTATTTCGGCTCGCTGATTACGAATCTGAAATCATATTTTGACAATTCGAGGCAGTGGATGCATTATGGTGGAAGGAAATTTCAAATTTGATCGAATACGGTCAAAAAACTCTATGCAGGAAGTTTCGGGTTCGAAATCCGATTTCAGATTCATAATCAGCGAGCCCCAAAACTTAAAACTTATGTAAAACATGTGTATGCGTAGAGGGTCAACTTTCTCAAGAATGAATTATTCCTTCAATTTCCACGATTTTTTTAAATCAATTTGATTCAAACAATAATAATTTACATTATATCGCAATAATTATTCTCGAGTATTGAAAACCTGGTACACTATCAGAAATAGGAAAAACCGCTGAGAAATATGCTGAAAAGTTCTCTAAATATGAAAAAAAAACAACAAAAAAAAGAATAAAAATGCATATAAAATAGGTGGTAAGGATACTTACCACTATGACTCAAAGGGTTGAACCTACACAGAGGAATCGTCGCATCGGGTGGCTACATGATTCAAACGATTGCAGAGTCAACGTTCCGTAACGTAATGAGGCGGTCTAAACGATGCAGCATTGTGCTATTTGTAACGATAATAGGCAGTACGTACCTTATATGCAGCCAAAGCGGATTAGTATCACATATCGCGGGAAAATCCACGTATATTCCGACGCGAGTTAACGTTCCGTATACGTATAATAAGACTAATAAGACCCGTACTTTGTACCGGGAGAGAGAAAGAGAGAGAGAGAGAAAGAGAGAGTAACGCTCGACGTTGTTTATCATCGGTTTATAGCATATTACAAGAGAAGAAGACGAGAAGACTGCAGCAGACGTCGAGACTGTAATAAGTTGGCATATGGCGCGTGTGTAGAGGGAACGGGAATTAACGTTAATTCCCATTAATATACGCGCGGTAGCTTTTGCCATTAGCACTTTGCAGAGCCGTTTCTCTTACGCTTTCGTTCCCGGTGCCGTTCCCGATGCGCGGTCTCAACGTTTAAGGGTGAAAAGTGAAACGTGTCGCGACGCATGAGGGCCGATTTAACCGGACGACCCGAGAGGAGGAACAACTTTTTCGACAAGCAGAGCCTCGCTCGAGTTTCGGCTTGCGTTATACCCTAATTGACCGTTTAAATTCACGCTTCTTAGAAAAGTCTGCGACGACGCCGCGCCCACGCCTGCATACGTGTACACATGATAATAATTTACGAATCGTATGTAACGGGGGGGGTTAACAACTCGACGATTCCATCACCCTCGTATTCCCCGATTTTTAAGTTGAAAATTAATTATTTGACGAATTATTTTCGAGCGTCGTTAAACATAATTATTCCACGAATACTGTTCGATGCTATCGCGCGATGATCAAGTGCGGTGAAACACTAAACAGAACCGTGCTGGGAACCGTAAAAAGTCAAAGATTCAACTGTTGGCGGCTAGGCTCAGACTCGCGTATTAATTAACATCTCCTTTCGGCTGTAAGATCAAAGCATCGGGTCGAGCTCCGGATTACAACGACGTTCGAAAAATCGTATCCCGGATTGCGTGATGAAATACACGTACGTGTGTATAATGCAGCTTGTTTTACGTGTAATTAATACAATGCACCGGAGGGGGAGGTAGAGAAGCGTGCCGAAGTGAAACTCGACGCCGAAGACTAAAGCATGAGCAGACGGTACGTAAGTGTAAGGATAAAATACGGTACGCGTCATCGGTGCATCGCATCTCGGATATCTCCGTCTCCAATTACCTTCCAAGATAGCAAAGCCGGCGTTTTAACGTGACCGCGGTAATGAATATCGATAAAATTCTTGCATAGCCGTGAAAGCTCGACGAGTACAGTATTTGGACATTTTTTGGCCCACGATGGACGCTCGAACACGTAGCTTCGTAATACGCATCGTGCAAACACACGTGGGTTAAAAAAACGCCGAGACAGTCGCCGAGTCGGCGGGTCGAGTTCGCTTCTTCCCGGAGTGAGTGATTCATCGTAGCACGGCTCTAAGGGAGTTTCACGTATTGAATGAAACCCTCTGTGAACGCCAAGCCCATACAATCCGCCTGCGCCTGCACGGCCTCCAGCCAGCTTCTTCGTAAGTCACGGGTTAAGGATTGAACGCCTCTATACTCTATACATCTTACTTCCAGCTTACGCCGCTTCTACACATACACCGCGAGAACGGGGTGTCGTGGTACGTGATGGAATCATGGCTAATTGGGGAGATTTAAATTGTTCCCATCTTTCACTTTTCATTGATAAAAAGATCGGAGCTGGCTGATGAACCGTTCGCGTTTCGCGACGCGCAGGGTATACAATCGGGTATAATAGTCGATGATTAGTATTTACGTTTCAAGCTGATCGGCAAATTTTATTCCAATTCACCGCGTTCCAGGCTTTTTCGCGCCTACTTCCGGCACTGCGTTTCTTCATTGGATGTCAAACGCTGCGTGTAAGCATGTAATATCCAGGCGAGGAGGCACGGAGGAACGGTACGAAGAATTACGCGAACGGAGCTGGGCCCAAAGCACAGTGGGCGGCTTTAATGGGCTACCAAGGCCGGTTCAATGATGCTCTCGGTACCGTCCCATCCATTCGCGTTACACACATCTACCGACTGTCTTTGTATACACGCACACCGAACACAAATTGTTGCGTGATCTCATATCGCTGTGTCGTGTACAACGTTTGCTGTTGTACCTAGGTTTGAAGCACTGACACGATAGAACGGACCCTGCGAGACCAACTGTACGTGCAGCATCGGAAAAGCGAGAAAGGAAGATTCTTTCGGATAGAAAAATGTTGAATTTCGACGAGCTAAAGGCCGTGAAGAATACGTGTACCATGAAAAACACACATGCGAATCTTTGAACGCGGTCAATTTGTAACATCAAACTATGGGCAATTATCCAATGTACGAAGACCGTTTATAATCAGGTACGCGAACAACGACATCACGTACTCTGCGCTTGCACTCTATTAGGGATTTCCTGAATTTTGTCGATTAGGCACGTCTATGAATACTCGCGACGAAGTTTAATGCCTACTTTAGAAGAGGAGTTATTGTCTCTTCGTTAATCAACGTTTGAATTTTTCACACATGTATACGTCGTCATTCTTCGAGCTTTTGAAGAATAATCGTATTACAGTCGAAACTATAATTATAGGCAATATGCGCTGAAACGTTTACATACATATTTCGTTATAGGTCGATCGGTCTGTGCTACATTCTTTTTTTCTTTAGTCTAACTCGTTCTCAGATTATTCTTCCGACGTAGATACACGTGCGTTTCGATACAATCGTCAAGTGCGTTGGTAACAAGTGAGCAAGCACATAATATGCGGCGGTATTTTTGCCAATTGAATAATAGCCCGATTCTCTCGGGTCAACCTATTGAATTAATTCCTTCTCTGCATACCGTAGGCAAAATATGTTTAACGTAATTTTTATTCCGCTTTTCAAATCGGTCCTATTATATAGGTACGTTTCGCGGTATAACAAAGCTTTTATTTATTATACGGTAAGAAAACAAGAAACACCTGCTCAGAAATAGTATACATATTGCGTAACAAGGAGGCAAACTCGGTCTTTTAGGGCCGAGCGTAAGGTTGCAATATGAGTCGTAGGTGAATCGAAGAGAAACATTGATGAGGATGAAGTTAGTAACGTTACTGTAACGATGCGTGTTTAGGAAAAATCGTAACTTCGCACGTTTAGAATCATATTGAAGTTAATAACGTTATCGTAAAGATTCCTGCTGAGGAAAAATCGTTATTTCGCGGTTTTGGAATTGTCTGAAATTCAGTAAACCGTAACCAAAGTACACTCGTATTTCGAAATCTCAGTTCCTTCAAAATCATTGTAAAATTACGAAAACGGTGATTTTTCCCCCAATGTTTCATTACGATAACGTTACTAACTTCAACCTCGTCCTTTAGGAATGTCTAAAATTGCGTAAACCATGATAAATAAAATGTACTCACATTTTGCAAAACCAAATCCTTGAAAGTCATTCTAAAATTGTGTAATTGTGATTTTTTCCCTGATGTTTCGTTAAGTTGACGTTGCTAACTTCAGCCTCGTGAATATTGCAAATACAGGAGTAGAAAAGATCATTGCCTCCTTGTTGCACACGATTCTTCATATAACAAAAGTACGTTACGCGTTTTTTCACGCAGCACGAAATTGAGGTTAGGATCACGTAATGTCAGATGTGTTCGCGACAGCGCATGCGCGCGGTACGGACGAGACTACATTTATCTCCTTGGAGTTGAAAGTGATCTTTTCTGTACTGCGCGCATGCGCATTCGCAGACTCGCCTGACCTCCATAGAAAGAAGCGCTTCGTGTACGGAAAACAAAAAAAAAAAAAAAACGCGTAAACACGCACCCGTTGTATGAATAAAAATACCAGCAGTATTTTCAAGTCAAGTGAAACTGCAGTCAGAGATTATCAGACACGTTTTATTTTTTTGAATTTTTGTACGATAATATCAGTTTTGCATGTACTCTAGTAAGTAATCTCACAACTTTTCGCGGAAGACACTTGGCTAATCGATTCTATACTCTTCAGTATAATCGGCCATCGTACCAAATTCTGTGATATTTACTTTTTTCAGAGACGAGATAAGCTGTGAGGCGAGATCTGATTAACCAGGCGGCATATTACCACGCACTGCAAACATACATCGAATCCTGTCCTGTTCCTAAGTACTAGTGCCGCAGGAGTGAATAGCTTGGGCTAAGTATTACCATGTCTCCTGCTGCTCAAGTGCTTATCAATGGGTCGGGACGCACAGCGCGCTGAACCACGTGCTTTTTCACGCGAGCCGAAGTCGCGAATAATCGCGTCGCTGAAAGGTTGGAATTTGTGTAAACTGACTGAGTGACGATTGGTTGTTGTAATAAATTGGGTTCTTCTTTCGATCGAATCGTTGATGTATCGACGAAGAAAGTGGAAAAAAAAATAATGGTCGTTTGGAGGAGCTGGGATTTGAACCCAGGACTTTCAGCATGCGAAGCAGACACTCTACCACTGAGTTACACCCCCGGTACATACGGAGTTAGAATTATTTGTTTATCACAAACTTACGCCATCAGCGCTGATACAGGTTCTAATCTCTGGTTCGCAAAGATTGTTGGTAAATAAATTGAACGAGAAATGTATGGTAATTATCCGATTTCGAAGGTATAATGCAGACGTTTTTGTTTCTTTGTTTTTTCACATATTTATTTAATTTTTCATGATAAACTACTTTTATTTTATAAAAATTTTAACATCTATATATTTATGTGCACGTTCAGTACGTAAAATTATTGTTTTCGCGGAGTGCCCGATAAATTTTATTCGGTATTATTATTACTATTATTATTGTTGTTGCTGTTGTTGTTATCATTATTACTACTACCTAGATAATACGAGTATATTGAAAATGAAAAATTACTATATCATTATGTCATGTTCGAAATGTGAATATCAGGTACTATATTATGAACTGTTCTCTCCTAAAGTGTAGACAGACTTGATTGAGATCGCCACGCATGCAACTATTGGTCAGTTTAATTCATTCGAAAGATCGAGTGCGACGGTGGTTTGTATTTTTCTTTGTTTTAAGCTGGATTTTTCAACCATATGTTGTTTATAACGGAAGAATAAGGTAAACTGATCATACGTAATGCTCTAGCATAGCTAAGTGTACTTAACGGCACAAGTTGTATAAATACAGATTATATCATAATTTCTGAGGTAATAGAAGACTATATGGACAAAGTATAAAAATAACATGGTACATTTTATAAGTATGTAATAATGAAATTACCCACTTTACTAACAAATAGTAATGATGGTATAAGAATTTTCAACTAATCAAATTAACTAAAATTACTGTCATGGCATTTCGGTGCGAATAATCTTTACAGATGTTTGTACGTTCCATTATTCATGTTGCTATGTTCATTCTCTTTTTTACATATCCATACATAGATATTGTATAAAATAATTAGTTTGATACCCTTGGTAGATTCTTTTGATTTTAGGTCAAGTGCAATAAATTATTGTTATTACTATTATATAATTTTCTACTATAGGCAGGCACGTGTTATGTTATTCTAGTTGTACCACTCGTATTTTTGTATTAAAATGAACACGTGAGAAAAAAAATATAATAAGTAAATTAAACACTAAATTTCGGATGAAAAATGATGGATTCATGTATAATAAGCATAAATACAAACATTCTATTTTCTCGAATAAAAAATAATACTTGTAATATACTTGTCAGTGCTCAGCAATCTAATTCGTTTTATTATCAGTTACACGTCATATGGATATTGTAAAAGTGTTGATGTCAACTCGACCTCACTTTTCAAACTACTTTACGTTGTACGTCAAATGCTCAATTTTTTAGTTTTGTATAAACCATACTAGAATGTACAAAATTCTTTAGCGGAATGTACGATATTAATCTCAGAGTATAGAGATTTTTGAAACCAAAACGTGTCACATTTCGATTACTGTTAACATTAGTACTCATAGCCAGCTGTGGTGACAAACGCAAGATAATTCAATATTACAAGTTCGATATAACGCTAACGCTGTTTGAAAGATCTACTTGACCCTTCAGAACTTTCTGCTGTAGCTTTTTGCCGAATATATTAGCCATCAATTTGTTTCGCCTGGCTTGCTCCTGTTTCTCCCTTTGTTGCCGTTTGCTGCGCACCTCGTGCAGTCTGTAGTAACGTTTACGCAGTCGCTCCTTCATTTCTTCGTCACTTATTTTCCTCTGCGCTGATAAGACTGTAATAAAAATAAACTGATAAACTCTTGCACGTGGCGAATATTTATGTGGCTTGAATTTCGTAACTATCCATCTAAGCAAGCTTGGCAAAGAGGAACAAGTTACCTTTCGGTTTAGTCGTTCTCGGAGTTTTAGATAAATTTGAACCGCTGGCCAGCGCAAGCAGTTGAACGCGTTTCTCTCTCCTCAATTCTCGCAAGTGAGAAATTTCAAACATACACTGCTGACGAGTTTCAACATTATTAACAAAATCAGGCTTATTTTGAGCCAAGTAGTCCTACAAGTTTATAGAGTGAACTTTTAGTTAATTGACATGTAAACTGTACAAGATTTTTTTCTAGCGATAAAGTATAGAATAGAATTATAGAATACCTGAAGAGTCTTTGTCCGTCCGCTATTCTTACCCGAAGTGTAAGACCTTGCTTCGTCGCACAAGCAGCCGCCCCCTGATCTAGCGGTATTAGTTGGCGAATCAGGCACAGCTACCTCGGGCAATCTTCTCGTGTCGATTTTATCATTTTTCTTAGCGACAAAGTCCGAATTTTTATTTACTTTGCCATCCGTGAACGATAATTCGTACGCGATCGGCTTCGGGTAACTTATGTGGCAGTTGCATTTCCTCCCGTTTTTATACATGCTTCCGCAACTTCGACAGTGTTGCTGGTTATTTCCGTCGCTTTCGCCAAGCCTCGATTCGCAGGAACAGTTTGTTCTTGCGCTACGCTTCGGACTGTACAATCTCCTTTCTATATCCTTCAGTTTGTTCTCGCAACAACAATCTTTCCCGCACTTACACAATCCGTCGTTTTTCAATCTCCCTGAGTGTCCCGACAACTGCTGAGATTCGTGCGAATTGTATGAATAATAATGCTTCGCCTGCGACTTTTGTACCCCGTTACTCAAACAATGAGCACATTCGTTACATTTACATTTTCGCTCTCTATAGCAGCTGCAAATTTTCTTATCATTTTCTGCTTGATCCAAGTTTCTGTTCTCACATTTGCAGTTGTCGAAACATTGGCATATCTTTTCACCCCACGTTTTATAGCAAACTTCGCAGGCAATTCCATTAGTTACCGCCAATCCGTCAACTTTTCTGTTCTCACATTTGCAAGTGGCGGAACATCCGCATAACTTCGGTTGTTCTTTTCTTTTCACATGCTCACAGGTGCAGTAATTTTGGCAAGCGGCTACCTCGTTATTCTCAGATTTACCGCAACCGCATTCCGCCCCGTTCACCTCAATTTGACCAACCTTCTTTCGGCATAAATTGCAAATTTCTCCCGATAAATTATCGCATCTCGAGGATCCATTCTCAGCACGCTTAATTTCGCACAAACATTTACCAACGCATTTGCAGATTGTCGTAGAAATACCGCAGTCGCACGTGCACATAGACTTTGAAGCGTTTACTTTATTTTTTGCTTCCTTTGGCTCAGATTTTCGATTTTTGCTGCCGACCCCGTGGCTAATTGGCTGCATAATATCGGTACCGATTTGATTTGGCCGATTAGACTGATCAGAGTTAGAAACAGGGACTCTTTGGTGATTGAAATGAAGAGGTGAAGGCTGATGATGATGAGCGTTTGAAAGATTTTGTTCGGATAATTTTTGGTTAGAAAAATGATATAGACAATTATTTTTTAATAAATTCTGTCCTGCCTCCTGGTGCTCTTGCCTTCTACCGCACTGACAAACGAGACCCGAATGTTTATGAACAGGACAACCAGCTTTCGGTAAAGTGTTTTCAGGCAAGGTTAGCCGGGGTCTTAACGGAGGCGGCGAAGTCAACGAAGAGGGTGAAGTTTGTACGTGAATATTCACTGACGTTACTTCTGAATTGTGATGCTTCAAAGGTGGAGACGTGATTTCGCTTCCGGTTTGGGAATGCGCCCTCGCAGGCTCTGTTCCTGTTTGCGTGCAACTGTTTCGTTTCTTCAATTGATAGTTGAAATTTTTTGCACTGGAACTGACAGTGGATTGGCAAGTCGCCAGGTTGCAGTGAGATGACCACTGCGGTTTGATCGATTCGTCGCAGATATCCGAAGCAGTCCTGAAAACAGTTTTATTTTTTATGTTCAAGGAACAGGTACGAACAGTAATTCTATCACACCGCTTATCTTACCTCTTAGTATTGTCATGATTATTGCCACCACATGCACATTTTAGTAACGCCAACGGTTTCTGTGTAACAATGGCATGTTTAATTTTTTTTGGTGACATCCTCGGGCGATCTGATTTCTTTGGTTGTTCCAATAATCTGAGAAAGTAATAATTAATTTCTCTGAATTCCGTGAAATGGTAGTTAGTTCAGTCGGAATTTACATCACTCCTATTGACAAAGAATAAAGGGCCGAAAATTTTTTTAAGAGTTCATTAGATACCTAGGAACATATCCTGAAGTTCATCGGAAATGTAACTGCAAATTTTCGCACCAAATTTTTTTGAATATCGAAAAAGCTGCTATTTGATGTCACTTTTTGACAAAAATCGTTCCTATGAAAGTTTTCCATCGTATTGCCCTGTATAAAATTAGTTCTTTGCAAACATCACGTCCAAACAAAAATTCGCGCGAAAATGTGGAGCAAATTTTTCGGGCAAACTTCAGAGTATATTTCTGGACCTCTAATAAAACTGTAAAAAAATTGCCAGCCCTCTATTCTTTGTTAAACAAAATCAGTCAAACTTCTGTACATTCAAGCTGAACAAAGTAACGTAACAACGGAATCGACGGAAAGCTTACTTCTTCAAATTAGATAAGTGACTGATTTCATTAGTGATCCAAAGAAGTTGATTTTTCTTTTCAGTTTCCGCATAGCTAACCAACTTTGAATCTCCAGATTCCGAAGTATTGGGTCTGCGTAATTCAAACTGTCTCTCGGACAATGTTGTCGGCATCCTCCAATCAGCACTGTTTTTACTACTGTTACTGGATCCCATTACACTTTGCCTGGCTCCGACAGATGCATCCAAATATATTCTCTTCTGATCCAACGGATTATCGGATGTTGACGTGTCTCCGTTTGGAATTTTGGAATTTTGTTTGAAGTAGAAGATATTATCATGAGCTTTGGCCTTGTCTCTTCGTTGGGGTAGAAAGCACTCCGAGCTCTCACTCTTGTTAGCATCTGTAGGTGAATTGCTGCTTCGCTGACAATCGTCCGCCCTAAGCCCCATTCTTGCCTTTCTCCCATCCATTTCTGTCCTATCCGTTTGTACATCGAATTTGTCGCTATTACTGCTCTCCAAGGTGATCATCTCATCGACAACCCTGACCTCTTCGTTGAGCTGCTTCTTTGGGCTTTTCTTTTTCTTCGATGGTTTCCATTCATCAGAAGAATCAGTCGTATTTTGTTTCTTGGTTAAAGCCTGAATTATATCGGTTCTGTAGACTTTTTTTCTAGCATCGTCTGGATTCCACGGAACATTTTCTTCCAAGTTGTGTTCGATTTTATCGTCGGTATATTTTGCCGTGACCAGTCTCTTAACAACATGGTGTATCAGCCTCTTTTTAACTTGTTTATCGCACTTGTTAGCATCCACTAAACTCTTGAGTATGTTGACGCTCCTTTCCAAGTCTCTTACCAAGCTATCGGAATCTCCCCACAGTTTTTCATCGATACTTGAGCTAGTGTTCGGCATAGTGGAGTTGGATCGTCTCGTGTCAACGGTGGAGACCTGACTTTCGCTCCCATTTGGCACGTTCTCGTATACATGACCTGGGAAATATTCAAAACTGTTTGCTCGTCCAGTAACGTTTTCCGTGTCATCTGGTTGGGGCGTTGCAGCTCGAGAATCGTTGCGAGAAGCATCGGTACTGCTGGGTCGATTCAAATTGCCGTTCGCAATTTCACTGGTCCAACGGTCGTTTTCAGTTGTTCCACACGCGCTACGCTTTTCGGAGTCTGGGACTTTGTACGTATTTTTAGAACCTTTCAGTATGGATTTCTGTACCAAGCTGGTACCCCGCTTAGGTACCGGTGGCTTTTCCTCTTCCAAAACAGAAACTTGTACCCCAATAGACTCTTGGAAACGTTCACTGATAGTGGTTTGAATGACTTTGTCACAGGTAGCTGGTTTGTTGACAATAGTAGCGAGGGATGAGGTGGAATCAAATATGAGCGGCGGAGCAGACTTGCCTTTATCCATGGCCAGCAAATTCAAATCACTTTGACTCCGTTTCAGCAAAAGCTTGGAGGACGGAACGGGGGCCAAGATATTCATAGACGAGCTTTTCTTCAGGACACAAGAACGTGTGCCAGCATTTCCCCCCGACTTCTTGCCTTCTGTGGCATATTTCACTGCCGGTACCTTAAACGGATGCGAGGTTTTTGGCGTCTCGGAGCTACTCACATCCTCAGACTCGACCTGTTTTCTCGTATCTGATTTGATGTCATCGCCAGTTATTATACCGGGTACATGATTCTTGACGATTGGAGTAATTTCAGCTTCACTTTCTGTCTCGGACAATGCTCCAGGAAGAGGTGTAGAGTTGGCGTCCGGCCTTTGTTTTGACCTGGGTCCAGGTTGGCCCTGCGAAGCAGGGCCGGACAAGCTGGACTCCGTCGTTCCCTCCGGATCCTGTCTGAGGGCAGCTGAACAGCCTCTTGCCAAAGCCATGCGCTCGATAGTACTCAATTTCTTGCTACTCTGTCTATTGAGAGGCAGCGTATTGAAGTAACCAACGTCAGCGCCGCTGTCCCACTCCAGTGGTTTGTGCGAAGTAACGCTCGACGTGGGAGAGACGTTGGATTTCCTTTCTTGACTGTCTCCTAAATTTTCTCGGCTCTCATTCTTCTCCTCAGGAATTGTTTCCGGGGTATTTCGTCTCGGCTCTGGAGACGGTGAGCGAGGCTCGGTCAACGGACGTCTATAGATGGAGGAATTATCGTTGCAGCTCGAAGACTGACCAATCAGCGGAGGTCTGGCCCAGCGCCGTCGTTCCCGAGGCACGTAATTAACCAAAGTATAATCCTGGCCGACGCAGTCCTGCCTGCTGGTCTCGCCGCCGTGTCCGCCTGATTTATGATTCAGTTCGTAGATGCTGTAATAATATTTTACCCCCAGATTATCGCCGGCGGTTGTTTCGGGTAGTGAAAAGTACTGATCCAGGTTCGAATTTTGCGAATACTTCTTATAGTACTCCATCACCTGCTTCGACAATGATTTGTTTACGTTAAACGCTACCTTCGGTTGGGAGTCGTGGACGGTGTTATTTAGGCTTGTCGGGTTAAGGAAGGGTCGCTGTTCTCTCGGATTTTCCAACCCGCGGGGTTCCGATTCGCGCAAACGTTCGTCGCAGCTTGAGGCGGAGTCATATTCCATTTTCAATTCTGTACCTTCGTTTACATCCAATACGCGGGTTTTTCTTACGCCTGGCGTCGGCCTCCCCCTCCGCCGTTCACCGTAAACACTGGTTCACATTTCACGTGGATATTCTTCATTGATCACCGATATAACCGTACCGATGGATAGACGATGGAACGCGTTGCGTACCTCGAACACAGGAAAGAAACTCGGCGCTGATAACGCTCTCGGTCCTCTGACAGTTGTGCGAATTGACTGTTCAGAACGCTGGTTGTTTACTTATTGAATAACCTCAAACTTGCGACGCTACAAACTTACCGCCTGTGGCGCTCCGTACGGATCCTCGGAAAACTAAAATTGACTAACACTGACCATATCTTACTAGAGAGAGCTAACAACGTAGAGTTGGCGTCACAGTAACATTGAACAGCGGTTTGCAAGCGGCTTTCCGACATCTACAGACCTAATAAAAAATGCCAGTAAGCAGGAATTCAAATGGTGGAATTTAAAATGCGAATTGGAAACGAAATCGAGATTTTAAATCCCATGGCAACAGTTTACATTTTCAAAAATCAAATAATTAGTGATTACGGCAATATTTGATATTCCATTTTCATACCAGTCAAAATTTTAAATATAAAGACCAGCAAAATTTACACGCAACATGCTGACTAATGTTGCACGATATTTAACGAAATATCAATACATTGTTTATTTAAATTTACTTTAATGATAGAATTACTTATTCTGTACAGCATTTCACCATACAGCGAATTTATTATAATTACCTAGGTATAATATGTAATAACTCGATAATTAAATTTACCTTACAATGATAGATGTAGGGTAGAAAGTTGAATTTAATATTAGTATTCATCGATAAAAACTATCAAATTTTAACCTGTAGTTATCGATATCAGTAAAGATCGATAGATATCGTGCCGGACTAATGCTGACGCTCCTCATTTCAAAACTAACCGCCACATCGTTCAGGCTTTTTACATCAGCTAATTCAGAAATCGGGGAACCATAAAAAGTTAATAGTAAATATGAAAAACAGAAATATTTTCACAAGTCCCTTGGGTGGTTTTAAGATTTGAGTTCATTGCAGCTACGAGAAATGAACCGTGACCCGTATCGAAACTTGATGTTATCTGTATTAAAATGATAGAGTGAGGTTGGACCAAATTTTGAAACATTACGAAAAATATTCGTACACGGTGAAGGACATTCGTTGGTACAACAACGATCCATTGAAATGTCTTGCTGTTGTGCCCCCGAGGTGAAAAAGACGTCGACAAACCGAGGAAAACTCGAGTTCGCCAAAGTTCATAGCAGCGGTTTTGAGAAGGAAAGAAAAACAATTCACTATGCCGACGAGGTCGATGGGGAAAGTACGCCGATTTTTCAAATGCTCGGTTAATTATTCAACTTGCACTGCAAGAGCCCGACACTCACTGTAATCAATCGTACAGAATCCGCATGCAGGAATGTGCGAAGCGATTCGTCAATACTGAGCGATTTCGACGATCAGCACGATTCCGACGAGGAAATAGGGGACATGGTATTCGTCGATGGGAACGAGGCCGACCTGGAGGAATGCGACGACGAGGATACGCTGATGGAACGCGTCAGTATACGTAGAATTTATGAAAGACGGAAAAAAATTGGATTCGAAATGTTCGGAACTTGATTCTTCACTTTTTTCCCCGTTATTACTTTTCATCACCTTTGGTGATATCGGAAGAGTATTGATTTCGGTCGATAATCGCTTTTTCTAATTTCAACGAGTTTTGACATTTTCGAACCACTAGAATCCGAGAAACAGGTTTTTAACAAAAATGTCGGTCTGTCGGTTCGTCCGATAAACTCGGTGATGCGATGATCTCGGAAACGACCGGATGAAAAAATTTGAAACTTACAGGATTTTACAATCAAGTGATGGGCATGAAACATTGCCGTGTCCCGTTTAATTCGCAATTCCGGTTCTACCGGAAACAAATCGGTTCTTAATGTCTAACCGATCAACCTGCACGGAGAAACTTTTAGTATAAATATTTGTTTTATTGCATGTGCAAAATTGACATAACATATAAAAATTCAGGGGTAATCGAGGTACTGTTACAAAAAATCACATAGTTACTATGAAAACGCCGACTTGATATATCTTTTCAGAATAACTCATATGAATATTAGAATATTACATTAAAAGAATTACAGTGTATGTAAGTCTTAATATTAAAATCTGTAACGGACTCGAATAACAGAAATTAATAATAACAATATATGCGCTCACACACACACACATCCAAATAAACTGCGTACGGACACCGAGTGGATGAAAAAAAACAAACAGCTTTCAAATCAATTCACAACTTTTATTTTATCCAAAATTGCACTAATTATATGTATAATTATGAAATTAAAAAATGACAGCCAATTTTTATTTACATAGTACTTTGCATCGCTTAGTTTATTTTCGTATATTTTATACGACCTAGTGTGTTCGTGATGGTGAAAATTACTGGAAAGATTTTTCATACACCTTCTTTTGTAAATTTCTAACAGTAGATATAATTACTATTTCTAAACCTACTATACTAATTCTTTTTCATAAATGTCGGGATAATGCATAGAAAAATGTAATAATTTCAAATCTTCTTTAACACTTTATTCTAAATAACCGATTATGCATTTTTTCCCCAGTTTAAATATATATGTTTTTTTTAATGTATAAATTTTATTCCAATTTTTCTTTCGTTTTCTAACATTTTCGATATCATCGCGAAAATTTGTCGGTCAGACCGACAGACTCGTCCCACGTAGTTGAAGCTAGCAGCCAAAGTTGACAATCGAACCTTTTGAACTTATTCGAATTAAAAAAATACACTTCAGCCTCATAATTCTACAAAAGTATCGGATCTTCAAGGTATTTCACAAAATACTGACTTTCGGACTTCACTACCTTATGCCAACGAACATTAGAACGTTAGGCTGCTAATTCTGGCTGCCAGCTCCAGCCTCGTAGGTACTTTTCCCTTATCAAAACTGTTTTTCCCTCTTTTATATATTATATATTTGAAATTCCCGTAGGTCTGGTGGCTCGCAAGGCCGCCTTACGTTCCGCGGCAAACGCCGGTGGTTTCGGCAAGAAGAATACAGGTATATCAAACGAATGGCAATATCGCGAAAGACCTACACTAATAAGTTCCAATTCAAGCTCCTCGTCTTTGATTTATCCCTTGCCAAGGTGGTCAAAGAGCGACTCTCGTCAACAATAAAGGGTCTTCCGACGATTCGAGCCGCGCTGAAAGAGCAGGTCGCAAGGAGTCTGCAGAGTCGACGTGGATCGAAATCGCGGGATTACATCGCGGTTGGTAAATTCTCGGGTAACAGTCGCGCGGCTTGCGGTACCGACGAGGTCACATCGATCCCGGTTTGCGCCCGAAAACTCAGCGACTTATTATAGCCCTCATACTATAAACCGCACGGCGTCATCTATATGCAGCGGTTTACCCTTGCTTCGATCTATATTGAAAAAATGAGCTTCTGTACCATTATATAAATAAATATATTATTTAACAAAAGTGTGTGACGATATAATATATGTGGAACAGGATTTTCACGCAGTAATTCATATTCTATTATAGGTATACGTATAATGTATGTAATAACAGGTGTATCAGGGTGGTCCTTGTTGAGGATATTGCGTACAAGGGACATCCCGACGTCTATGCATGTACGATGTGTTTGTCGGGGACGTGCGAATCAGTAGCAGTCGTTGAAGTCCATCAAGTCGGGCATGTCGGGCTGAGGGCACTCCTTGTACCAAGGATCGTCGATTTCCCAGAGATCGCGATTGAGCCCCTCTCTGCCGGGGGGCGCAGCCTCGAAATCGTCGGTCTGAGGACAGGGCGACGGATACGCGGCGGGGTTGAAGAACCTCTCGAGTTCGTCGGGACCGATGGCGTCGGGAACGGCGGCGATGTTCTTCCTCGGAATGGGCGGCATCGAGGCCCTGATCCTCGACGAGCAAGGTATAATGAACCCGCCCTCGTCCTCCTCGAAGGATATATCACCCTCCATGATCTCCTGCTCGAGAGGGACGTCGAGGCGCAGTCCTCCCTCCTCCCTCGCGACCCTCGCAAACTCCCGTTCCATCCTCGCGTCCTGCTCCCTCTGGTGCAGCGAGCTTTTCATCTTCCTCTCGAACTCCCTCGCGGCCATCACCGAGGGATGATCTCTGCCGTACTCCACCCTGAACTGATCCTCCTCCACGTCCGGCAGCTGATAGAGACCGCGCTGCGGGGTCGGACAGGGTGGCGGCCCTCGTTCCGAGAGGTTTATCGCGTTGTTACCGACATTCGCAACGGCGAGGACGAAGTCTCGGCGGGCGTGCTGCAGCTCGCACAGCCTGTTGTTCACCGAGGCTGATTCAATGGCGTCCTGCTCGTCCAGAGTCTCGTTTATCAGCTGCATCGAGCGATTCGCCGAGCCCCCCGAGGTGTCGGGTAGCGCGACGATCGTCGTTCTGCACTGGCTGACAGCGCCGGGTGGAATTACGATATTCTGGACGGGTCCCTCGCCGACGGGTTCCGCCTGGACGACCTCGGCGTTCATCGACTGCGCGAGCTCGCAAGTCTTCTCGCTTATCGCCGAGAGTTCGGCGCTGGGTCCCGGGCTCCCCCGCCTCGGCCTCGGCATCATCGAGGAGTGGGCCTGGGGCGGTGACAGCCCCCCCTCTCGCCGGTTCGGGCTCCTTGGACAGGATCCGGGTTGCGCACCCTCCGCGCCTTTCCTCGCCCTGGTCTCCCGCATCTTCATCAGCTTCTGGAAGGCCGGATGCGAGACCGCGGCCTCCTGCAGGGCGCCCTGGGGCCTCCAGTCCTCCCGAGGCTCGGCGCAGGGCGGGGGCGGCCGCCTAGGCGGCGATGGGGCCTTACGTTTGGGCACGCGACCCCCGGGAGGCGGCGGGCGTACGGCCCGCTTTTGGAAGGTCGCCTCGTTCCTCTGGGCGGCGAGGTTCTTGGTCAACTCCTCGGCGTGCTTCATCCGCGCCAACATCGTCTTCGTCATCGTCGGCTTGGTCATGTCGATTCTGCGCGGCTCCGCCGGCGGCGGGCCCTTCGTGTAACGAGGAACCCGCGGCTTCCGCTGCGCCCCGCAACTCGCACCGATTCGAGTAGCCTCCGCCAGATCCTTTGCCGTTTGCTCCTTGACGAAGGCCGCCGATTTTGCCGCCCTTAGTTGCGCCGACCGCGTCAAATTCGGAGGATTCCTCGACCCCCGAGCCGCCCCCGACGGACCCGCTCCGCACTGGCCGCCGCGACCGGCAAGACCGGGTCTACTCGCCATATCATCGACTTCCGGAGATGATTTTGCTTCTCTGAGCTGTTACTTTCACGCAACTTTCAGTGAAACTGTTTTTTCCGTTACTGCTGGGATACGGTAGCGGATTGTTTTCTTTCGGATGTATCGAGGAATTGTCATACAGATGTGACGATGGTGGATCGTTTGAAGAGGAGCCTTTCGTTTCTGTCCGTAGTGCGTATTACTCTGAAAGCGAATTACAAGGTGAGATGATGTAGGTATGCGGTGTATGTGATAATTTTGTTCCAATTTATTTTCATTGTCAATTTTAGAAGGGAATATAGTATGGCATGCACGGAATTTGATCGAGTACGATATAAATGCTACAACAGTATGTATACTTACTTGAATTTTGGTTAAATTTATTTGCCGAAAAATTGATTTTGTGTTTCGGATTTTTCACAGAAGTTTATCCATTTGACATTTGTGTCGGTTTTTTTTTTTTTTTTTTTTTTTTTTATTTCACACACTTCATAACTTTGTCCATAACATTTGAAAACGTGGAAAATTTATCGACAAATCGACTCTGCCGTGCAGTTCAGGTCATTCGTAACCGAAGACACGCCTCCTCTGCCAGTTCCGTATACCAATTGCTTGGCTTATTTTTTCAGTCAAAATCTCCAGTTCAACACGCTTGATATGAAGCCGTCCAATTCAAGTTTAAACGATGTCACTCCGCACACATCAAGCAAACTAACTAACAAAGATAAAAACTCGAGCGGTAGTGGAAAAAAAATGACTCCAGCCGGAGCTTTTCTCAAGGACAAACACCCGGAACTATTCTTCGTCGCTCCACGTCCCGGAGGATATTTGAAACACGTCACTTCACCTCACAAGGATCCGTCTCGAACCGAGATCGCTAAAGATGTCGAGTACAAAGTGAGTTTAGTACCGTAAAGTTGTCTTTCTCTCGATGAAAGTGCAGGTTTAAGTCGCCAACTGAGACCCCAAATTAAAATCACGTTTTCAGAACAACAAATCTACAATATTAGCCGCAAGTGCGGACGCGAAGACAGTATCGATCAGCGAAGTACTAGATACGCAAATGAAGTGTTCGAATTTTCACAAACCTTCCAAGGATGAGGAAAGAAACAATTTGGTCGGTATTTATCCTGAGTCGTTATTTATTAAGTGGGTGTTGGGGAGTGGTGGGGGAAGATGGGCCCGTCCTACTCGCTCCGCCCCTTAGTCCCACCAGTGACAAGCTAGGCCCATTCCTACGTTTCGTCGTCACCCCGACGATTGGGCGCCGGAATCTATCCCCGTCGCAAGGATTTGACGATATGACGACCGCCGCGTACCGAAAAGACAGATCAGTCGAGACCTGGGTAATGAATGACTAATGAAAAAGAAAAGTCAAATAAATCGATGACTCACTCGTAGTCGCGCTCAAAAATTGATACCCTCTGGCAAGGTTCCCTACTCGCACAAACAACTTTTCGTCCTCCCTAAACGTACCTGTTCCACAGCCATTATTTGGGCAACTCTTTGTCGACCTAATCAGTTTCAGTCGCTTCCTCCAGCTACGTACGAGCCTCCGTCATAAACTGAGGCTATGACCGCGTTTGTTCCAGCCGACGATTTGCTGTTTAAAGAATTCAACTTTTCCACGTAGAAAAAATAATGAAAAATGCTACCGTTACGGTATTATCACGGTATATTAATTGGGATAAAAAAAAAAAAAATAAATAAATAAATAACTACCGAGTAAGGAAATGTTTTGCAAATTTCGTACGAATTCAGCCCTTCGGGTATGTTAAATTGCGGACGAGCCCGTTTTGCCTGAATATCCCCAACAGAGTCTAGATATTCACGTATCACGGTAATGAAAGTTTGCCCGAGAAGAGAGGTGACGACAATATTAGCCCTACGTTTGATTCGCTGTTCCAAGAATATCGGTAATTCCTCTCCTTAATACTTCTTTAACTTGATCGTCGGTCGTTTCGCCATTGAGCTGCCCCAAGAAAAACTTTCGGCTGCCGTACGTACGCTGCAACACCCAAAACGTTGAGACGAAGGCGAAAGGAAGCAATCAATGGGTCTAGCTTGGCAGGATAGGCCCTCCTCTCCCCGCCACTCCCGAAGTATCAAATATTATTACGAGAGTTCCTTTTGTTTGCCAAGAGTAGGTACGTAGGGTAGGAACAGACGAGGTGCGCTAATTAAGGAAATAACGTTACAAGTCGAGATTTTAATCGATGAGTCATCTGCTTTCAACCAACAAAGGAAAACCTGACAAAAGACGAGCGTCGACCGCATAGTTGAAAAATTGCGGACAAAGTGAGTCCTACCTGAAATTTCTCGAATTTTTTTCCAAATTACCAAAGATTGGGAATTTATTTATTTAATTGCATCGGAAGATTGTTAACATCAAATTAACTATATTTTACTAGGATTCGGAAAAAGTCCTATAGGAAAAGTTTGACGCTAAAAGTCTCCCGATGCAAGTGAATAAATAAATTTGAGACTTTTTTTCAATTTTGAAAATATTCAAGGAAATTTCACACGGGTCCACTTTGACCGCCTTTCTCCTACTTCCGGTGGAAAAGATTTGCTCGTATTATTCGCTGCAGGTTCGAATGTGCAGCATCGCATTCAGCACGGTGATGATGCTGGCGCAGCACGCGTACGAAGACATCACGATAGAGCACGTGAAACACACCGAGGCTTATTTCCGGGGGTTGAAACAGGCCGACGGATATCCGCAGAACATTGGCCAACTGATGCAGGTAATCGCGAACCTAAAACGATCGGGTAAAATCGGGACGCCACCGCCGGATCAGGAAGACTCCGACGACCTCGAGGATGACCCCGACGACATTCAGATCTCCGACATAATCAATTGATTCGTTAATTTCGCACGAATTTCACCGCGCGCACGTGCGATCGTGCGTGTGATTACACTTCTTAGTCACGCTTTTGTTCTGCGACAGTCGTGTTTTTTTAACCAAAAAAATTTTAAACTAAAAATTAATAAATTACGGGTGGAATAAGCACTGCGCGTAAATATTTTTCTACGAAAATGTGAAGATCGATTCAACGACACCGTAAATCGTACTTGCCTGCATCGTCACGCGTCCTCGTTATCGTCCGAACGATGCGTTCGGGCAGAGGATCAAGAACATCGCAATCCTCGGCGACTGAGAATTCCGCATCGGACGGTTCTAAAAATGGTCGATCAAATCGGACGAGGAGCGGAACCGGGTCGAATTCGACCCTTAAAAAAACGGAGTGAGTTGATATTTTTCTTCGGATTAAGGCATGCGTGTGCCGCGTGCAAACCGTGCGTAATATCTCTGCTAATTTCGACTCTACGCAGCGCCGCGAAGAAACCGGGTAGAGAAAAAAACAAGGACATCGTCGATATCCAGCCGCTCGTCTACTCCTTCAAAGTTCCGAGCATTCCGTCCTCGGGATCCGTGATGAACGCCCTTCTGCCACCTTCCTGGCTTTACCACGATCACGCGTTTGGCGTTATCTGGATGCTTTTTCACCCGGACAAAAAATACGTCGGTAAATAAGAATCTTCGGTGGAATTATGACGGAGAAGATCCTGCGGTGCATAGTACGATGTTATTAACCGAATTGCCGCTCGGTCCCAGGCATAGCTCAGCTCCATTGGTGTCTGAGGTTTCTACTGGACTTGAAGAACACCGAGGGCGAGTACACGGGCGACGTGAACGTCTGCATCCAGGCGGTCCAGGACGACCTTATCGAGCAGTACGCGAAACTCGGCGAAGCGTTGGAAAATGAAGAGGCGTCGAAGAGCGGCGCGAGGGAAACTTCGAGGATTTCGAAGGACGGCGAAGACGACGAGGGACCGGAAAAGGAGCAAGGAAACGTGGGAAATTATCCACAGTGGGGGGGGGGGGGGGGGGGGGGGGAAAGAGAGTGCGTGATAAGAAATTAAAAACTGTACAATATTCTGTCGTCATTCGCTACAGGAATCGTCATCGCCCTCCGTTCGACCGCGAGAAGATAATAATAGGAACGTCGAGTCCGGCGGTAGTTCTCCATCGGTCGAGAAGGGCGGTAATGTCAGTCTGACCTACAACGAGATGATGTCCCGAGGGCCGACTCCGTACACGGAGCAAACCCCGTTAGAGCAGATATACAGAGCCGGAGTGCCGGTGACGATCCCCGACGACGCGGTCACCTCGACTCCCGATATCACGACACTCCTGACCCCGGTCAACTCACCACCGGGTATTGTTTCAAGGGAATGAACCAGGCGTGTGTTCTAGCATGGATATACTTATATCCTGGTGAAAATAATTCTATTAATTTCCGTGAAAATATCTACGAAGTTTTACGCAAATTTCTATGCAAAAGTACAGGATTTGGGTCGATCCATAGTTTTTGAACTCGAGATTCCGTAACGATTCGTACAGTTTTTCGTAGATTATTATTAATAAGAAAAACTACGAATTGACCCAAATCCTGTACTTTTGCATAGAAATTGCCGCAAAACTTCGTAGATATTTCCATAGAAATTCGTAGAATTATTTGTACCAGGGGTTTTTTCACCAGGGTTCCTGGTTTAACAGAATAACATATTAGCTAGTTTTTCCGTAAGACTCACCTATTGAGATAAGGTGAGTTGAAAAATATACGGCAGATGCTCTAAATCCGTCTAGATCATACTCACGATAAGGGAATGAGAAAATCGGTCTTCGGAGGTAGACCCGAATTTATCTTTATTTTTAAAAGATGATAAACTCAGCTGCCTCCTTATCGAACATTTTCAGACGTACCTTTAACCGACATGGGTACCGAGGAATTGGTCAATTTTTTGAACGTCTCTCGCATGGAGCAGGTCCAGAGGATCAAGAAAGATATAGAACGGTTACACGATTTGGAAAAGTGAGAAATTTTGATTACTCGGTAGTAAATGTGGATGAATCGGATACACCGGATGCAGCATCGGTATACAAGAGTAATGATACCGACGTCGGGTTCCAGGTTCCTGGAAGGGGTTGACAAACAGGGGTTCAAAGGATTGATCAAAGGCGACCTCGCGCGTCGCCTGGACAAGCTGGACGGCGTTGACGTCATCGGGGAAGTTGAAACCATGCTCAAATGACTAGAATCGAATTACCCGTAGCGTGACAGTTACAACTGGCTTCGATGAAACTGTCAGTAAATGTCTAGTCCACGCGCATATGCAGTCCGTGGAAAATTTCTGATCAATGTATTTCGTTCGAATTGTAAGCGAAACTTTCGAATCGTTGAGATGGAAATAACTACGTACCGCGGGCTTCGACATAAAAAGTCATCTCTGCACCTACAGATAGACAACCGGAGTTGCAATTTGCCATCTCACCGAGCTGATTTTTCCAGGTTTAGGTCCGGTATCACAGATATGCCGTTTTAGCTGCGAGTTGCGAAGTAAAAGACAGAATTATCGTACATTCAATACTACTGATAAATTGTAACGTATAAAACAATATAGCTGTACATCATTTGAAACGTACCGATTCTCTCGACCCACGATCACGTTCATTATCGTTACTTTTTTCTTTCATTTGATCCGATCGCTCGATAAGCTGCGTGCGCAATCTGTGTTTGATCGAGTGATTTTCATTCGCTGGCAGAATTCGCCCACCTGACTCATCTCGAATGGCATGCATAGTTCATAATGCTATCGTAATGGGAAATGGAGGTACGCGTCAATCTCCGTGGGTAGGAAACGCGTAGTGATTGTAGAATAAAATTGTCGAGATGCCGACCAGAGCAGAGAGGCCTAATTTGCTAACGTATCAAGACGCCCAGCATAGTTGGACCGACGACTTGCCCGTTTGCAAACAGTCAGGTAGACGATTGACAATTCCAACAAGTCCTAACCTAGTCTAGCCTAACTGAAGACTACTCACAAATAACAGAAGTCCAAAATGTTTGATGAAAAACGCTCGAATCAATTTCTAATTGAAAATGGGTGAAAATTTTGATGGCGATTCCATAGGTGTGGGGTTTTCAACGAATCAAATATATAGGGAGGATGGTGGCCGGCAGGAGGATCATCCGTTCGAAGACCGTAGTTTTCACTGTCGGTACGACGACTCAACTTTTTTATACGGAGTTTTCGATGGACACGAGGGAACGAAGGCGGCTACTTTCGCGCTTCAGCGTATGGCAGCTGAAATTCTCTTAGGACAGCTCAGTGGCAAATCGACCGACGAGGAAGTTAAAGAAGTATTAAGGTAAATAATTTCCTATATTCTTGGAAAGGTGAATCAAACCTAGGACTAATATTGTCGTCGCTTCTTTTCTCAGGCAAGCTTTCATTACCGTGGAACGTGGATATCTAGACTCTATTGGAGATATTCTGGCAGAACGGGCTAGTCTGCAATTCGACATACCGGATGGGCTGAATTCGTATGAAACTTACCAAAAATTTCCATACTTGGTACTTGTTTTTTTGTTTTACGACATATGAAACAAACGTTGTAATAAATCTACTTCGATCGTGTGTAACAATTGTTATTTTTCTTTCTTTTTAGGTGGACAAGTTGAGTTCTTTGAACAGCGAATTGTCGGCTGGAACAAGCGCGGTGGTAGCCTTAGTTTACGGCGGACGCTTATACGTAGCAAACGTCGGAGACAGTAGAGCATTACTCTGCAGAACTGACAGCAATCAGGTCTTGAGAGTCGTGCAATTAAGTGTAGATCACGATCTGAGGAACGAGGATGAGCTGTTGAGGCTGTCTCAGCTTGGATTGGACATTGACTCTGTTAAACAAGGTCTCTATAACAATAAGTTACCGTAATAGGGCGAAATGAGTACAAAACAAGACAATTTAGAGAATCCCCACCCCCAAATATTTTTCTTTGACACATCAGCTTGCGCTGTAACCGTAACTTTGCTTCTCTAGGTTCACACCTTGGAAACCAGGAAAACACGAGATGCCTTGGCAATTACCTAGTCAAAGGGGGATACAGGGAATTTGAGGAATTGGCATCGGCGAGCACAGAGCCAATAATAGCAGAGCCGGAGATACACGGTGGTATAGAACTCGACGATTCGTGTAGATTTTTGCTGCTCATGTCGAGAGGTCTCTACAAATCGCTGGAGGAAGCGACCGGAACTGATCAGGTCAACAAAGAGTTGGCCCAAATGGCCGTCGAACAGGTACGTTTATGAACAACGGGAAGATGTTTGTTCGAGTCTGGTCAAGCGAAAGTGATTCACGAGTACTTTTTGTCTCCAGTTTAGGGTACAGTCGACATTGACGGGAGTGGCGCAAGCAGTAGTGGATAAAATAGTGAGGATACATCATGACGTCAACATGAGCAATTCCCAGAATACGTTGACTACTGGAAAAAGAGACGACATAACATTGTTAGTGAGAAACTTTAACTTTCCCTTGCCCAACGTCCTAAAAAGCCCTACTATTCAGTCGGTGAGGTTTAATCCCGACGTGCAAACTGTGCCCGTACCATCCCGAATGGACAATGACTACTATTCGAGCAGCGGAACAAATACGTCCGATCAACAAAACTGTGATACATCGACGACTGAAACTTCGACCACTTCAGACATGTACCCACCGGGTGGAAAGCCCGTGAACAGAGATACTAAAATCAAACCGTACGTCGACTTTTCAGAGTATTTCAAAACTGTTGAGAAGAGACGCGAGGAGGGAACCTTGCCAGAGGGTATCAATTTTTAAGCACGACTACGAGTGTGTCGTTGTCTATTTGATTTTTTTTTCATTAGTCATTACCTAGATCTCAACTCGCCTATCGTTACGATTATTATTATTGATTCTTTGTAGGGATGCACTGTAAGATATTTGTAATATTATGACTTTTGTGTTAGTAAATTAAGTTTTTCGTGATAACTGGGCCATTATTATCCCTTAATAGCGTTGATCAATTTGCTGCAACAAACGGACAATGCAGTCTTGATCACATAGCATTCATTAATCACATATCGGTAAAATGTCATCTCGTTATTAAAAATGATGGAAACGATATGATAAAAAAAAAATATATATATATATATATATTTCTTTATAAATTATTTATAAACGATTGCTATACTATTCGGAAAATTTAGATTTGATCAGTTATTTTCCCATCCCAATCATTCGTCACAATTTTCAAAATCGCTTTATTAATGTTCTAATTGAGCTGAACTCTTTTTGTCGCAAGGCAAAATTTTATTTTATTATGTACATTTTTTTAATACAACCATCGCCCAATCGGACAGTTAAAGAGTAGTTTGCTGGTTTGTTTTCTCCCTCACTGTAGGATCAAGATGATTTCAGGATCGAGTTTGCGACAACCGTGAGACTAAAAGGCTTATTCCTGTTGGTATTAGTTTATTATCCGTGTATACGATTACTATACACAGTGACATTTAAATAGTTTTTTTTCTTCTATCGCCATTATCTATCCACAGATAACTGCACCCATGTAAGGCGTTAAAAATAAAATGGTAAACGAGGTCTAGAATCTCATTGCGACTGACACGCAGTACGTTTCTGGTTTAGTCGACGATCCAATATCTCCAAGTTTCTTCCATGTAAAGATCGGAATACCTGGAGTTTTGTTTTTGATTGTAACATTCAATGTCTGGATCGGCTGCTCTCTTATTCACGACGATTAAAATCGTTAAGGAAATACATTTTGGCGCATTATAGCAGAGTTATACCAGCAAGAGTTCAGCTAGGGATAACGTGATTTGTTTTAAAAAAATATAATCACTGTTCCTTCGTATTTGCATCACGTCTGGCGTATAAACCTTACTATCTTTCAAAGGAACAAGCATCATAATTTTTAGGTATTATTTTAGGCTGTCAGAGTGTATCGGTGCATCTGGACTTAGGGACAAGGCATGCACTTCAAACGTTCAAACGCCGACTTTTCCAAAGATTCCCGATGATCGGGATGTGCAATATTTATCAGCGCATGCGCTCTCTGTCGCAGCGTTTTACCAAACAAGCTTGCTATTCCATGTTCAGTGACAACGTAACGAACATGAGCTCTTGTAGTAACCACGCCAGCTCCTAAAACCAACAAATAAACATTAAATAGTCGTCGCAGAGTCGCGTAATTTTTTTTTTGAACTCGTCATTAACGAGTTGAAAAAATTCAACGAGAATTTCTCACCTAGTTTCAGTACGGGTTGTATTTTGCTCACTCCTTTGTTCGTTACAGACGGTAACGCTATGATGGCTTTTCCCATGCCATCCTTACCCATAGCAGCTCCGCGTATGAAGTCGACTTGTCCACCAAATCCAGAATACATTCTGGTGCCTATACTGTCAGAGCATACCTGCCCAGTGATGTCGACCTCGATGCACGAATTTATGGCAGTCATTTTTGGCTGCAGGGACACTATATGAGGGTCGTTGACATAATTGACCACCAACATCTCTGCCGAGAACGGGAAATTGTACAATTACTTACTACTATTTTATATTTTGCCTCTAAGACAAATTAAATAGACCGAGTGGCAACTAACCGATAAACGGATTGTTGTGCATAAAATCGTACAGCTTTTGGGTGCCAACGCAAAAAGACCCGACAATGCGTCCCTGGTGCCTGATTTTTTTATTATTTGTGATGCAGCCCGTATTGACAAGATCGACGACCCCGTCGCTGAACATCTCACTGTGAACTCCCAGGTCTTTGTGACCCTTTAAAGCGGATAGAACCGCATCAGGAATGCTCCCTATGCCCATCTGCAACGTTGCTCCGTTCTCGACAAGATTGTCCGCTATGAGCTGGCCTATTTGAGACTCAACTTTGCTCGGTGGTTTACCTCCGTGAGTTGGCAGGGGAGTGTGATGCTCGACGGCGTAGTCAAAATGACTTTGGTGAATAAGAGCATCGCCAAATGTTCTAGGCATGTGCTTGTTGACTTGTGCTGCCGAAGTGAATCATGTAAAGTATATAAAATCTCCGTCTATTCGTCTACTACACGATACTTTCTGACAAGACTAAAAATTCTCTCTGCAAGAATCGATTACCGTTAAGCAGAAGAAAGGCTTTACAGATTATTACCCTGATGTTTCACACACCTATTATTATCTCGGAGTTAACCAAGGCTGATCTTACGGAATCGACACTTGTTCCCAACGAGCAGTAGCCCCTCGAATCCGGGGCACTGACGTGAATGAGGGCCGCTCTTGGTCGCAATATTTTTTGCATAAAGAGCTTTGGAATTTCGTGAAGGAAGATGGGGATGCTATCGGCTCTGCCCTCGTTTACCGCTGCCCTGACGTTTCCCCCCATGAAAACGCTCATAGATCTGAAGTGTTCTGAAAATTGAAAATAAGTTTAAACGTAAAAAACAATAATATCGATTACAAACGACTACACAAGTTTTTCGGTAATCAATATTCCGTCGAAGATGTTTCACGTACTCGCGACTTCCGGTTGTGCGAACGGAGCCTCCCCTTCGAGGTGCATGTGGACAATCTTGACATTTTCCAAGTTTTGGCATACTCCGTAATTCGTCAATGCTCTAAGCAATTCTAGCGGAGTGGCTGCTGCGCCCTGGGCAAACACCAGATCGTCTGAAAGGAGTTAGACAGTTATTCACATCTTCAATCCAATCAATTGGTGTTCGCTATTTCGATGCTAATTGGTGGAATTGTGCAAAAATCTTTTACCTCTCACAGGTGTTTTCAAACGCGAGTGTGGTAAAAAAACACGATTAACAGAATCGTCCACATGTTTATTTCCGTTTTTATTCGATGCCGAATACTTTAGCACAAAAGAGCATCTTGCAGTTTTCGTAAATTGTTTGCTTGACAAGAAATGATGAAAAAAAAGAAGCGGAAAACGCATTTGGATAAATCATATTTTAACGTGCATACTTATACTTACCCACTAAACTGTAAAATTTGGCCTCATTTTATAGACTATGCGGTAGTATCAGTTAATTTCCAAAAACCGGATACACGGGCGTGCGTTAAAAAAATTTTAAACGAGAGAACATTTCGAAAACAAGCGACGCGATTAAGACGAAAAGAATATCGTACCATCCAATCTCTGATCTGCACGAATTTCGAATTGTTGTGACATTCTATAGAACCGGCTGTTATTCTTCCGCACATATATAATACTCATCAGTTATCAGTAGAAATGGAGATAAAGTTTCATACTATAGAACAAAGCTTGTATCTAGCATAAGGAATTAATACCGATATCTGTATACACGTATTTTTCACGAGACGAAAAGAAAACAAAAATGTACAGAAATATTTATAATGTATCGCGGGTCACTCGGGTCATAGTTCGGTGACATTGCGTATAGTAAACAAAAAGCGGAACGAATACTAAATAGCCATGTATCGCGTGGCTTGCAACGAATGCTGTACAAAAAAAAAAAAAAAGTGTAACATCCTACAGTTGCAAGTATCTTTAATACGTGTATATATATAAGATAAATTTGACCTGATCGGTGAAGAATTTACGTCTTCGGTTAGGCAAACATTTTCGAATGGACTTTGTGACTACACGCGCGTTTTGTCTTCCTGAAAGTAGGCGTTAATCGTCGTATCGTTTGTACGTTATATGAAAACGAAAATGCAAATAGCAAATACATTTTTCAATCTCCAATAGAAATACGTACAGTCGGAACGTTACGATACGCGTATTCGTACGCAGCGATCGAGCGATTTATCGGCAGCGTTATTATTAAAGCAGGGGATAAGTAACTACGAGTTCCAAAGTCCTCTTTGAACCAAATACAAACAACAACCGAGACGTCATTAAAATCTACGGTTATACGTCATATATTACACATTTTGACATGTTTTAGTGTTTACAGAATGAGCATTGTTGGGAAATCAGCGCGTATTATAGTACATATGCAGAAAAAGTGTAGTGGATTTAATTGCTCGTAGATAAAACCGCAGACGTATGAAAAAACCCGAATCGAATGCACTATTGACATACGATGCAAATTGTGCCGCAGATTAGCCGTTCCAGACTCTACCAGATCATCACCCAACGTAGCGGTTGTGTTTTCGACCTTGTCGTCAGCAATATTCCCGCTACGTCCGGGCAGAATTGAATCAATTATCCGTAATATACATAATTCGTTATCAGCTAGAAT
Source organism: Neodiprion virginianus (assembly GCF_021901495.1). NCBI lineage: Eukaryota > Metazoa > Arthropoda > Insecta > Hymenoptera > Diprionidae > Neodiprion > Neodiprion virginianus. The sequence goes on along the minus strand of NC_060879.1, from coordinate 601,285 downwards.
ATACTCAGCACATTGTCCGAAGAACAATTGAAATCGTACGATTGTTTTTGTTTTTTTCACAATGAAAAACAGTCACATCGGCAATCGCAGAGAAAAACTGACGACAACTCGGTATACGCAAGTCGAATCAATAGAAATTCCAATCGATGTAACGGGGGTCGAATAATTTCTTGATCGCGTAAACCGTCGTCGGCGAAAGAAGCAGTTTCAACTTCACGTTGGAGAGTTTCATTTACAAGTCAGCGTCCAATAACATAGAAGCAAAGCTCCAGATTAGAACGGTAATAACTTGTCATTGCATTTGGAAAATGAGCTCCTGACCCATATATCCGCGAAGCTGTGTAGTCGACCGAGTTATTTCAACGCTGAAATCTGCCTGTGTAGTGGTCAACTTGTTTTCATTTCTGTAGTTGGAAGCGAGCCATTAGATGGCTGAAAATTAATTGCAAGACTGGATAAACGTGGAATAAAGGCGCTAGTCTAGGTCGGTGCCGCAAAGATAGTGAACACCATAAACTTTCGCATACTTTTATGACCGGTGTCGCAAACCCAGCATTACGTTACACGCAACCAGGTACGAATGCGTTTCAAGTTGTCACGGGATAAAGTGGCGACGTGGAACGGTTTACGCACGATCACCGCATACAACTACAATATAAGAACCTATCGCAACACGTACGAAGAACACATACGTACACGTATCAAGATTATTATCGGGCTAAATTGTTGCGCTTGATTACAACGAGGCTTGCGATCAAGGCTTGGCTGTTACAAGAGAGTTTCAGAGCAGCCGACCTAGTTGCAATGATGCATATACATCGATCTGAATAAGAGCGGCAAATGAAATAACCGGGGTGTATTATCTACGTTGAATTCGGAAGGGTTAAAAATAATCCCAGATATTTTTCCCTCTCTATCGATCGCTTCGCTATCCGCGTCCAAGATTCGAACGACAGCGACGCCTGCAATGAGGGGAGTCTCGGAAAATATCGGAATCGAAATCGCCGTGCTATAACGTTACTGGTAGGTACGAAGTTCTGCGTAGGCAAAATTCCCGAAGCTTTTGCGGAGCTTGGTGTATAAATGGAGAGGAGCGAAAACTGAACGTGAGTGGTTAGGACCGTGGGTCTGGAAACTACGCGGAAATGCATGAAACGAATTATTGCAGGTATGATCGCACGTCTGGAATTGCAATACCTGATTTAATGCAGGCCTTTTCCATGGCTTCGTCTGCGGTCGAAGTCCATACGGGCTGCTTGTCGGGAATGGGCATTCCCGGTTCCATGGAATAAGTGAAGTAGCTTTTCGAGGCTTGGCATCGCGCTGGCCAAGAGGCGGTGAGCGTCCTCGTAAGGCAAGCGACCCGTTTCAGTGCAGCGGCCATAATCGGGCATCTAATTTAACCAACGCACACCCAAATGACGGAAACAATATCGACGCGTTGCACCGACCTCGTAACTGCTCGCGCGACCAAACCGGCCGACGGCAAGCTTCTGACTGCCGAATGGTCAGTGCCGATGCCAAGTGTCGGATCCACTGCCTCAAACTCATTCCGACCCGCGACCAGCGTTGCCAACCTAGCGGACCGATATTTCTTCGAATGGCGCCAAAACCATTCTGCAGATTTCTTATATAGACGGCAGCACAATAATCCATATTTCTTACGTTCAGGAGCGGTGTTAGACGGTATCGAAACTCGATAAGAACGAAAAATTATACATAATATATTTCATTTTTTCGCCTTATAACGTGGATAATTTTTCTAGAAATATGATAACAATAATTACCGAACGAGTCAACACAGACAGTATTGCAATAAGACCGTATATTTGTTTACCTGACATTATTTTTACCACGCAAAATTCTACCGTAAAGTATCTCAAAACATTCTGCACTCAAGCATCTGATGTCAGCCTCGCTTTCAAATGTGGAAATAGTCCATTAGTGGGCTGCAATAAGATGCGCAGAAGATATGCAGTCCAACTTCAATCAGCCCTAAATCAGCCTTAAATCGGATTGTTACGCAATAAATATATAATACTATTTGAAGTGTGCCAAAACCCAACTCGTAGACATCTCTCCCATATGGTCTAGTGGCTAGGATACCTGGCTTTCACCCAGGAGGCTCGGGTTCGATTCCCGGTATGGGAAATTTTTTTTGTTCGTCCTAACAACGGCTTTGCTACTGATCTTCGAATTTCATAGATTTATGCGATGCACGTAACTGCCAAAGTATCATCCGGTGTTTACTCCCGTTTGAATAGAAAAAACCACAAAAATTATATTACTCTCTCGAAATTATCGCAATTAATCCACGCGACGATCAAACGACAATTTGAATCACGTAATCGAAATCGGTAGAGTAGTATAGAGAGCTGCTAAGGGATCAAGGTGAATCAATGAAGAAACAGTTCCGTCATGTCCCACTCTTTGAATGCTTCTATTTAATGAAAGCTCAAATTTTCGGCTACCAAAACTCCGTCGTTAAGTGCTATTAGCTCCAATATCGTTGGTAAAAAGTAGTTATGTTGATCAGTACGAAGGGATACTCGGGTCACGTGATCGCACGTGCCCGAGTTAGCCGCGGTGCGAGTCGGGTAGGTGATTTCTGCTGTTCAGCCGACTTGCAGAGTGAGCATTGAGCCTGACAAATCGTGACGATGTCGTACTCCAACACTCTTGGGGCTCGCCAAGCCCTCCAGGAACACGTTCTCGCTGTTTCGAGGGACTTTATCTCTCAGCCGCGGCTCAGTAAGTACATCGAGAATAATTTTTATCCAAAATATATACTCTGAATAGCCGATAATCAGACGGACAAGACGGCTCTCCGAAGTGGGCGTAGTACCTCGGGCCCGAATCAATGCCTGTTACAGGGGTCAGCTGATCTCGTCGAAGTTTGCTTATTCGACTAAACGACCGACTCGACTCGTTGTACGAGCTGGAAGAAAATAATTTACGGAAACAAAAATACTCCACGGACAAATCGCTCACTCTCTTACTCTGTAGTCGTTCTCGCTATTACGCGAACGTCATGTGACTCGATTGCAGACGACGATTCTCTCAACTGTAGTAATCCTAACTCTTCGCCTTCTCCCCAAGTTATCAAACGCAGTTATATACGCAGATCGTTGCTCGATCAAGCTACTCGGTCGTTCGAAATTCTGCGTCCCATTCATCGTGAAAGAAAGAAAAAATCGTCAACTCTTCAGGGGACGTTATAGCCGCACGCGTTGCAAAATCGTTCGAAAGTTGCGTTCACGCGTTTACGCGTCAAACGATTCGAGAATGACTGATATTTGCGATCCCGAGGCGGGGTATCCTAGACATTATTTTTTTCCGCGATCCCTGAATGTCTCGCTTCAACTTGGAATAATCGTTTCATTTGTGTAACGAAAAAGTGGCGAGATAAGTGGGCGTAACCCTCTAGTGGCGTATGGCTGTGGTAGCACGCTCTCACGTGACGCGATTTGTTTAGGTAATATATTTTCACGAATGGTAAAGTTTACCGCGTATCTCGTAATATTTTCCAAATCGTGGGTACATATTTCGCCGACTTCTCGGAAATTAGCTGTACTAACTCAATGAGAAATTACAGACAAGAGTACACGTCATGATATTAATACCGACGTTAAACGATCCGTTCCATTAATTTTCAGCGTACAAAACCGTATCCGGTGTGAACGGTCCACTGGTAATCTTGGACGAGGTGAAGTTCCCCAAGTTTGCTGAAATTGTGCAGCTGAGGCTTGCCGATGGATCCCTGCGATCTGGACAGGTCCTTGAGGTCTCGGGATCGAAAGCTGTCGTACAGGTGTTCGAGGGTACCTCCGGAATCGACGCCAAGAACACGCTCTGTGAATTCACCGGTGATATTCTCCGTACCCCCGTCTCTGAGGACATGTTGGGTCGTGTATTCAACGGCTCAGGAAAGCCCATCGACAAGGGACCCCCGATTCTCGCCGAGGACTTCCTTGACATTCAGGGACAGCCCATCAATCCCTGGTCCCGTATCTATCCAGAGGAGATGATCCAAACTGGTTTATCCGCCATCGATGTAATGAATTCTATCGCTCGTGGTCAAAAGATTCCAATTTTCTCCGCAGCAGGTCTGCCGCACAACGAAGTAAGGCTGAGTGTTTTTTTCTTCCGAGTATTCCATTCGCAGCTGTATTTATTTTACCAAAATACTAAACAACCGAATTCATATTTTCCCTCGAACAGATCGCCGCTCAAATTTGTCGTCAAGCTGGTCTTGTGAAATTGCCTGGAAAATCTGTGCTCGACTCTCACGAGGATAACTTTGCCATTGTCTTCGCCGCTATGGGTGTCAACATGGAGACGGCACGTTTCTTCAAGCAAGATTTCGAGGAAAACGGTTCCATGGAAAACGTGTGCTTGTTCTTGAATTTAGCCAACGACCCGACCATCGAGCGTATCATCACTCCTCGTCTGGCTCTTACCGCCGCCGAATTCCTTGCTTACCAATGCGAAAAACACGTCCTGGTTATTCTAACTGACATGTCTTCCTACGCCGAAGCTTTGCGAGAGGTTTCAGCTGCCCGTGAAGAGGTACCCGGACGACGTGGTTTCCCTGGTTACATGTACACCGATTTGGCCACCATATACGAACGTGCCGGACGTGTAGAGGGACGCAACGGATCCATTACCCAGATTCCTATTCTTACTATGCCCAACGACGACATTACTCACCCTATTCCTGACTTGACCGGTTACATCACCGAGGGACAGATTTACGTAGATCGTCAGCTTCACAACAGGCAGATCTACCCACCCATCAACGTACTCCCGTCACTTTCCCGTCTCATGAAGTCCGCCATTGGCGAAGGCATGACCCGAAAGGATCACTCCGACGTTTCCAACCAGCTGGTAAGTTTTTCACAGGTTTAATCGGTAGCTTCTCAGTGAGGATTAAGCTCAATTCATCGTTTGTTTTCATTACAGTACGCTTGCTATGCCATCGGTAAGGATGTCCAGGCCATGAAGGCTGTCGTCGGTGAGGAGGCTTTGACCCCTGATGATCTCCTGTACCTTGAGTTCCTTGGCAAGTTTGAGAAGAACTTCATCTCTCAGGGCAGCTACGAAAATCGTACGGTATTCGAATCGCTTGACATTGGCTGGCAGTTGCTTCGTATATTCCCCAAGGAGATGCTGAAGCGTATCCCAGCTTCCACACTGGCAGAATTCTACCCCAGAGACTCTCGCCATTAAGCGTATAAAGTAACTGTTGTTTAATTGGCCGACAACATCTTTTACGGGCCAATTAAATGTCACATATACATACAAAGATCGACAAATAGCGAAATCGGTTGTAACGTACCAAAAGGTCTGTGTTATATATCATGTAATATACTAAAACAGCTGCTACACTAAAGCGCTACCTATTGATTATCGAAAGTATTACTAAGATCCTTACGATTTTTTTTCGTGTATCAAACACGTCCGTCACAGTGGTAAAACGATTACGGTTTGCGGTTTCAATTCGTATTCAATAATCTAATACCATCAACTTTGTTTCGAGATCCTAAGCAATTCAAAAGGTATATACCTAGTCCGGTACCTTGAACATTAACAGAGAGATGAGCAGATAATTTAAAAATTAAAGAAATTTGAAATAATGAAATGAATAAACTGATGGCCGATTTGATGAATTAAAAAAATAAAATAAATCTAGCCACGCGAGATAAGACAATATTGTAAATGTTTTCTTCTGTCATAATATTAAAATATACATATATGTTTTACTATTAAATTTAGGGCCGTAGATAAATCGTACATAATTCATTCTAGGCATAGGTATTAGAGCTATATTAGCACGTTAAACTGAAAGTGAAAATCATCCATTGAATACTTTCAACGAAAGCGTCCCATGTTCGAAGTTATTAATTCAGGAAGGAAAAGTACCAAGACGACGCTTGAATTTGGGGATTACTGAGAAATCAAAGCAGCTTACACCAAGGCCAAACGTGTTTTATCGTCCGATAAAGTATAAAGCTACGCACAAAATCATGGTTTCGACGTATTCCTCCATGCCGAGCTAGTGAACTCTACAAACTCACAATTATCTTCACGCGATGGGATAAAGTATACAGTCTATTAAAGGGTCGTGTAAATTGTAATATATTGTGTATTCAGTATTGTAAAAAATTGTTAACTAATCCAGTTCACTTTGAATCAATGTCTTATAAATGGCATAAAATTGTCCCTACATTCCAATAAGACCGTAAAAATCGATGAACAAAAGAAACTGTTCTTTACAAATAATATGTGAAGCTGCATCATAGAAGTTCGATTCTCCGATAACCCTGACTGCTGGTTTATATTTTAAAACTTGGTTACTAAACTTGCGCTAAATGGAAACACATTTTCTTTGAGAGAAAAATTTAACTATGTTGTGAATATCTGTATCACGGAGATTATAATTAAACAATAAAAAAAAACCATTGTGTTAATGACGAATGTAAAGGAAGTCATTTATTGCCCTAACCCACGTATTTGGTATGTCACGTAACGGGATGCTTTTACGACTACTACATTGTAAGCATATTCGGATGCTAGTTCGAAACTAATTACATAGATTGCCATCAATTACACAAAATATGAGTTCAGTAATTAATCCTATTTGATGTAAAGTTGAGTGTTAGAATTTGTGTCAACGGAATAGAATATAAAATGTTGGTTAATTCGGAAAAAATGCAACAGAAACAGTGTTTATGTTTTAATCATCTTAGTACGCGCATACTGAGACTTTTGCTTCTCGGCTGGCTAGTTGATTGTAAAATTGTTTCAAATCAACAGGTCATTAATTTTTCAATAAAATTAATTACCAATCCAAGTTTAAAAGTGGCCCAATCGAATTTGGCCAACATTTGAAACGCTTAAAAATGTTTGCTATCTCATGCTAACCTGTAGTTAACATGAGTGACTAAGTTACAAGTGTGAGTTTGGAATACTTTCATCGTGGTACAACTGAACATTTTCAAATAGCTAACAGCCAGAAATAATGAGTGATTTTAAATTCATGCGACTCACCCATGCTGCAACTTGACAATCGGTCCAGCCTCACCATCCGAAGTGCATCCTTTCTGTTGTAAATTAGATATTCTTCTGGAGAATACTGAACAAATTTTATATTTCCATGGAAGACACTTAATAAATTTTATATTCGTGTGGAGAACACTGAACTAATTTTATATTCCTATGGAGAACACTGAATAAATTTTATATTCCTGTGGAAAACACTCAACAAATTTTATATTCCTGTGGAAAACACTCAACAAATTTTATATTCCTGTGGAGAACACTGAATAAATTTTATATTCCTGTGGAAAACACTCAACAAATTTTATATTCCTGTGGAGAACACTGAATAAATTTTATATTCCTGTGGAAAACACTCAAAAAATTTTATATTCCTGTGGAGAACACTGAATAAATTTTATATTCCTGTGGAAAACACTCAACAAATTTTATATTCCTGTGGAGAACACTGAATAAATTTTATATTCCTGTGGAAAACACTCAACAAATTTTATATTCTTGTGGAGAACACTGAATAAATTTTATATTCCTGTGGAAAACACTGAACAAATTTTATATTCCTGTGGAAAACACTCAACAAATTTTATATTCCTGTGGAGAACACTGAATAAATTTTATATTCCTGTGGAAAACACTGAACAAATTTTATATTCCTGTGGAAAACACTCACCAAATATTATATTCCTGTGGAGAACACTGAATAAATTTTATATTCCTGTGGAAAACACTCAACAAATTTTATATTCCTGTGGAAAACACTGAACAAATTTTATATTCCTGTGGAAAACACTCAACAAATTTTATATTCCTGTGGAGAGCACTGAATAAATGGCAAAGAATATCACCAATGGAAAAGTCACGATAATTTTTCACCCCGCAAATTGAATAAATCTGCTTTCTAGAATACGCGAAGCACTTGTTAGGATTCATCGAGACTACATTTTGATTAAACGATCGAGTACAGAGAATTGGGACTTGTGTAAATGATTTCGAATGTTACCTGAGTTTAACTCGCAGCGAATGGACATTGACGCGGTGAATTTTTCATAGTCTAAACGACTTCGCCGTGCTGGTTGATTGCTATATTCATACCTCTGCGGCCTGTATCCCTGCACGCGACAAATTGCAAATGTAAAAAACAGATTATTCGCGGCTACTTTTCACATTTCTTTCACTTCAATAATGGCAAATAACAACCATACGATAACGGCACGGCAAGACTCGACTGTTAAATTAGCGGCAAGAAGGAAAAACTTCTACCGATTGTCAGTTGTTTTTACCCGAACCCCATCTTATACGTTACGAATCCCGCTAAAATCCGTTGACCACGAAGTAAGACGTTGGTAGTTTACACAAAGCAGTGATGATGAATGCCAATTGAATGCACTTTAGCTACTACCGACAAATTTTCCTCTAAATTGTGGTAAAATATTCTGATCTCAGTTCTGTACAACATATTTACAACATGAGTAAATATCGAATGAAATATGCATACGGGCAACGGCCATCCTAACGTAATTTTTTTCGACCGACTTGTACATTAAAATAACGAATATTACTCACAATTATCTTTCCAGTCACCTAAAATCGCCATGTGAATCACTTAGGTCAGCATGTATTCAATATAAAACCGTGAAGATGAAATATGGTATGATTTTTATGGTAAATTTGGTGTAACTGAAACTGCGGAACGTTCGCACCCCCGGCGTTAGATTCGAAACTGCAAGAACAGACAACTTCTGGTCACTGTTCGCAGCATACCAACTGCACAGATTTTTTTTCGTTACAGAAAAAAATTTAATTCCGTGCACAAGTATCGAAAGAATCCAGTCGCGACACGCATCTCTTACCTATGATGAATTCTTGGTCATGAATTTTATCGCGAAGAAATTTCATACATCTAACCGGGATTAATGTAAAACGGAAGCGTTGAGAAACCATATCCTATTAAAGAAAGCCAATTCTAGACAATAGTTTGTGCCAGTTTGATGACAAGGTAAGCAGAGTGCATGCCGGTTAATAAGGATATCATTTAGTATTTGCTCGGCACGTCAGATTCTTCATGTTTTTCCAACTTGCGAGATAAATGAAGACAAAAAATTTACGTTGTTAATATGTCATTTGGAGTTGAGTACATATACTAGCGGCAGAGGATGCATGTGACCGGCCGTTTTATGTGTGTCGGTAATTCGCTGTTCAATTCTTTTACCGCGCAAAATTGAAGTTAAATTGACCAATTAACCTGAAAAGTGCTGCACTCTGCTGGCAGTTTCGGGGAACTATTAAATTCATCTGCCGCCTTTTCTGACGATCAACGAATTTAATCAGTCGTGTCACGCATGAGTACGTAGCAGCGGCGAGAACATGCGTTAGTACAATCGCGTGATTACGAACCAGGCCGCGGTTAATAAGTCATCGGAAGACGTGAAAACTGAAGTGGTGGGGATAAGTTGCCTGTTGCATTCGTGCGAAAGTCAGACAAACGGACTCTGGAAGCGTAAGTATACAGAAATCACACCTAGCGTCTGTACGTTTGTAGCAAAATCTCGTCGAGGTTATGGTTATATGTACTTATCACGCTTTCCATCAATCGAGCGCGAGAAAGATTAAAGAGAAGACAAAGGAGAGCATCTGTATCAAATATCTCCAACCGCCGACTAGAGTTGGCTTGAAAATTAATTATAACTAAGACCAAAGTCAACTGAGAAAAACGACAGATAGATTCAAGCGGTCGTCCCGACGACGTTGAGTCGAGGGTTGTCGAAGCGTTGCATCATCACCATTTCATTTCGCCAATCTCTCGAGGACCGATGAGTACATAGCCTATACCTAGATGCTAAACACATCACGGCTGTTCTCATTTCGTTATTATTCGACAATGGCCTTGTGCCTCGATCGCGGTCGTTTCGGACGTTTGAAATTTGAGACGAGAGGCACAGAGAGACGCTCAATTTCGATGGAGAGATTCACGGAGTGACAATCTCGCCGCAAAACGTGCTTCTCTCTACAGCACGAAGCGGCGAGTCCCCCTTTCTGTGTAAATACAAAATACTTGCACGTACACGTTTTATTTACGTGCATACCATCCCCACCGTTTCGCACGCGTTCTCGATCTTGGACGCATCGTATCGACCAGTCGTCTTGATCGCTCTGGGCCACCTGCCAGCGTTGTTCTTCGCGATTCCTCGCCGTGCAGAGTTGAGTGCGGAGAGTTCCTCGATCCCTTGCTTAGTCGTGATCAGACCGTCGGAACGAACGCTTCGCGGATCGTTGAACTCCCGAAAGCTTGCCGACGTGTTATTAGCGCGAGCTGGCCTTTCGAACACGTGAAGAACGTCCATCCACCTCACCTTCCTTACGTTTTTCCGATACATTCTCTTGGTGATATTCGTACAATCGATTGATAGCGAGACGAAACGTGATCTAGATATCGCGGCTGCAGAGAAGTATGGATATTATTATTGATGAGAGAATAATAAGAGTGATAAGACGAATCGTTCACCTGCACCGAGATCAGCAGGATCAATAATAATCCTCAACTGATTATTTTCAAAGATTCGTCGATATTTGAAGCCAGTGTCCCTTTTCCACTTTCTTTTGTTTAACCTTTGAATTCGGGGTACGTCGCTAACCGCTCTCTCAAATCAATTCGATCTCTCGCAGCCAGTCAATCATCGTCACCAATATCTGTGTATCTGCGCGTAAGGTCGAAAGATTGTCGCCGGGCTCTTATTGCGAGTCCGATTGCGAGTCCTTATCAGTTCTGCAGAAGTATAAAGACCACCAAAATCTCATTTTCATTTGTAATGTGTGAGGAACTGCAGCATTGAAAACATCAGGTTACCATGGACGGTTTAGTCGAGCTCTTTTTGTTCTGTGGAGCTCTCTACTACATATTCAACTGGAGGTGAGTTTGGGCCATTCGATTAATTGATCGATTGGCCTTTCGTTTGAAACGGAAATTAAAAATTCACCACAGGAATAGTATATTGTGCAACAAGGAAGTAAATTCGATCTTTTCGGGCCGAGCGTAAATTTGCAATACGAGTCGTAGGTGAGTCCAGGACGAATATTGCAAACACGCGAGTCGAAAAAACCGTTGCCTCCTTGTTCCACACGATTCTTTACATCGCAAAAGAATTATGCGAGTTTTTTCACGACGCACGAAATTTAGGTGAGAATCGCGTAATGTCAGATTTATTCACGACTGCGCATGCACGCAGTACAGAAAATACCAATTTTAACTCTTCAACGTATGCGCACTAGCAGACTCACTTTACCGCCGTAGAAAACTGATACTTTTTGTACGGAAAACACGCATGAAAAAACGCGTAAAACATACTCGCTTCATGTGAGATAAATTTTTCATCGTCCATGAAAATAATTTATAATATATATATACATAATCTAAGACAAAGCCAACGACGAAGAAATAACGTGCTTGATGGACAGCTTTATTATGATGTAGTATTTTTCACGGACAATTAAATCGTCGAACATCGTTTGCGACATCTTGCTGTTGTATAATCTTATTAACACTGCAGTGGCGGGTGATGATGACATAATGAAATAGGCAAATTGCTGACAGCGGAAGAAGACCTAGATCTAATTAGAATTTTTCATCGTTGTTGTTCCTATATCGCCGCGGTGTCTACTCCTCTGTAGATACGCTGCATAATCTATTGTATAAACTGACTGCAATCGTCGTTCCCTGCTCTTTTCCCATTAAGCCAATCACATCGATGCGGTGTGCCAGCCACTCGAATTAGATTTACAACGTTTATTTATCTCCACGTACTCGAAACTGCTTTCCTTTATTTTACTAATCTTCTCCTTCGTCGTTCTGAGGTAAAGGTTCACACATAGTTGTAACTTTTCTCCTTTTATTCCTCGCCTTGAATATACGTCAATCGTCTTTGGAATTTATCTTGGAGAGTAAAAAACCAATTAAGTATCGGTTTAAAAATGACATAATTCAATAATTAGGAGCAGCGCATATTTTATTATACCCATATATTATACTGCACGAAACCTTTCTGACCTTTCGATCATTGCGTCTTACTGGAGTGTTACATTTCTTTTTTTCGATTAACAAAAACTGGCATTCGGTGAAAATTTGACGAGATAGCGCAGCATCGGGTCGCTCCAAATACATGCGGCTATCATTCCCCTTTATCGCGTTCTTGTACGCAATTAGGTATAATAACGCGTGATGTCAAAATTGTATCCACCGCATTACTGCAGAGAGACGAAGCGCATCCGATTTCTTTGATGCAATTTATTTATGGTTTGAAGATCCGTATTATTATTATTATTATTGTTGTTGTTGTTGTTGTTGTTGTATCGCAAAGTTATATCGACAGGACATGTCGCGCATTGTTGAAACACGATAATCCGTACAATACGAACTTGCATGCGTGCGACGCACAATTGATTTTTAATTAAACAATATGTACGAGGTTGCTTAGATTTGTTATTACATGTTTTTGGTTTTTGACTTTTTTTTTTTCATCATGACCTTAACGAAAAAGTAATCGGTGCTTGAGGACTCGGGTGTTATCGGATGGGGGGGGGGGCATGATTGCGTAAACAAACAATAAATTACACAATAAATTGGTCGCGAAGCCTTCGGATATAGATGTAAACAGCTTCGATGTACAACGAACGACTTGAGCTAAGCGATCGCATATCACTTCTTGCGGTCGCCAATATTAGTTTGCATTGCATTGCAGGAAATATTAAATTATACAACATGTATATGTATATAATATATACATGTACGGGTAAAAAATAGTTTCCATGTCGGTTTCACCGCATTTGGTTAAAAGTAATTATATGTATTTCCTCCTGGCCGAAATTTCAATTTTAACCATCCTTCGATCATTCCAAACGTATATTTACTCCGTGTCATGTATGCAACAAATGTGTTATTGTACGGTGCGTCGTTCACAAGCGAAGAAATGTGCTGACATAAATATAGTAAACCGTACATAAGAAATGGAACTTTCATTTTCTTCGCGAAACTATTGCAAGACTATAGTGTATACATGCATAGACGAACGCACACACCACTGCATGTACACGTATTATTTATGTAAACGAAAGTGTTTCGCAAAGCCATCGATTTCCTGCTTCTCGAAACTTCGAACTGTGTACAATAAACACATTCGATGAGTGTTGAATTATACCAAAGGCATGAACGCGGACATTTCGGGGCTCCGTATTATCTTACTAACCGCGTGCACGTTTAATTTTCCTAATTGCCGTGTCTATATGATATTATGAACCGAGCCTGTAAGTCACATCGCGGAGTTTATAAATTCGATGAACATTATCTTCGATATTATTGTTATCGATATTTTCATTTATCTTTGTAATGCATTTCACGAATGCCGACTGCGTAAGCTCCGCACCTTATGCTTAATGCATACCTCATAATCTCTCGCAACAAAAATGATTACCTGGTGAAATTTATCTTTACCCATCTACGTATGTACACATACATGCGCATACCTATTTGTATACCGATTATTGCTTCCTACCTATTGAAATTTTTGTAAACATAATGGTATTCAGGTGTATAACATGCAATTGATAATTTGAGAGATCATTTGTTTGACATTAACCTTTTGACTCACAGTTGTAAGTATTTTTACTATCTATTTGGTATGCATTTTTTTTTTTTTTTTTTTTTTTTAGTATATGTTTAGAGAACCTTTCAACATATTCCTTTGTCATTTTTTGCTATTTCTGATAATATACTAATAGGTTTTCAATGCTCGAGAATAATTGTTGCGATTTAATGTTAATTATTATTGTTCGAGACAAATTGAGTGAAAAAAATGGTGAAAATTGAAGGAATAATTCATATCCGAAAAAGTTATCCCTCTAAACGCATACATGTTTTACATAAATTATAAGTTTTTCGGTTCGTTGATTACGAGTCTGAAATCGGATTTTAAAAATTCAAGTTGACACATCCAGTATGGGTGACGGAAATTTCAAATTCGATCGAATCCGGAGAAAAAACTCTGTTCAAAGGTTTTTCGGGTCGCTGATTACGAATCTGAAGTTGGATTTTGAAAATACAATATGGCGAATCCAATCAGCGACCCCGAAAACAAATCAAATTAGCAATTAATCAAATTTAAAATTTTGGTTCGTTGATTTCAGATTCGTAATCAGTGACCCCAAAAACCCCCTGAATAAAGGGTTAAACTCATATCGAGCTTCACGAACCATCATGTTCTTCCACGATCGGAGAAAAGGGAGATGAAAAAAAAGACGATGTATAACAATCCAATAAAAGCCAAGCAACCTTTATAAGATCACACCATCATCATTATCGTCATCATCATTACGAGTAGCAGCGATAGTAAAAAGTTAAGTCAGATGTCAGTGCGTTTTGTTTTGCTCTCCTCCCCCCTTCTGTCGTCGACAAATTTTCCATAAATCACGTGACAATTCCAACACGTTTACGCAGTCGCGTATATTTGTAATATGTGCATTATCATTAGTGGTGGTGCACTTTGCTCGTTCGTCTCGTGCAAGACACGTGTTGCTTCTCTCTTACTTATCGCTCCAAGCTAACGAGCGTTCGATCGTTGATATTTAATATATTTTTTATTCCCCCACTTGAGGACTATGTTCCGCAAAGAGTGATAACAAATGAATTAATGACAGCAATTAATTTTGTACGATCAACGCGTTTCGTCGTATCAGAAAGGAGAAGAAATCACGGATCTCTCATTATTTTTGAGAATCTAAACAGGCGTATATCAAATAATATCGCTTTGATCATTGTACACGCTTATAAATTGTTTTCTAAGTCGGAACATATCCCTTTGTATTTATCTTCAATTGTTGCCGAAACGGCTTCGTCGCACTGAATTATACAAAATGATGGAAAAACGCCGTCGATTTGCGTACACGCGCTTGGATTCTTACAAGGAAGGTATCCCAGGTCGATCTCTTCGATTTTATTTCGTTTGTGATGTGTTGTAGTAGACCAAAAACTAAACGACACGTATCTTTTTTTATCTGCCGTTAAATACTCGAAGGGTGTGAAACCACCGTTCGAAGTAAGGCACGTCAAGGGGCGATTTAGCAGTTTTTCTTTTAATTGATAAAATGACATTTTTCATTTCGCGTTGTGAGAAAACTTTTCCAGTCGGATTGGTTAAAAAATATTATGTTCTTGTGGATGAAACTGCCAAATCGCCCCTTGACATGCCTATCTTTGGAGGACGGTTTCACCCCATTAAAATGTTTAAGGGCAGATAAAAAAAAATACATTTGGCTTAATTTTTAGTCTACTATAATTTATTACAAATGAAATCAAATCGGAGATATATACGTTCCTTGCTAGATACGCGAATGACTGAATGCGCTGGTCGATCGACGACGAGAAGTGAGTGGATCACGCCACTCTGAACAAACGGTACATATAACCCACAGCTTGTAGGTATACCACCGGAGTCTACTCTCTTCGAAATCGCGGTGATGCACCTCCCAGTCCATGTTGTTTCCTTCCTGCAACAGCCTTCTTGAGCAGTTCGCTCGTCTCTTGAACGGAAAGAACAATACATATTACAGATCATACATCTTCTGTGGTGAATACATGGACAGCACGTTTTTCGAGTTAAATCTACAGCTAATGTGGCAAGACTTACAAATCCGATAATAAGAGTTACAGAACCAATGTAGTAAGAGTTACAATATGCTTGGATAGATGTAGCGTAATTGATGTAGATTTGACTCCCAAAAAGAGAATATATATATGTAAAATATATGTATATGTAAAATATGTACGGCATACATTCACCACACGGATGTAAAATCTGCATAAAATATTTTCCCCTGACTTCCTTTATCTCCTGTCCATTTCGCCTTTCTTTCTCTCTCTTCCTGGTTCTTCGTTGTAGACTAGCGTTCTGGTCTTATATCCTTTAAAATTTAGTCTGTGCTATTTGTCGCACTACTTTCATCCCGGACATATATTATCTGCACTGCCAAAAGTGTCTTGCGTTGGTTTATTATGGTGTTCGTTCCCACCCATCAGCTGGACGGCCGTATAGTATATACGTAGGGGTCAGTAAACCTTGGCGAACATTATCGCACCCACATCATTCAGGTATATTTGTCATACGTATTACAGTCACGGACCTTCGCTAAGGTTTATTGAATTGATGTAAGTAGAAAGCAGGAGTTAGTATAGCGTTGGGGGAGGGGGTACAGTTTGGACGGTATAAAATCATAGGTATTGTAAGGATTTTTTTTCTTCTCTTTTTCCAAGAAAATGGAAACACTTGGAGCAATTTGAGTTTCAGGGCTTTATTATTTATATGTTCAAGAACATTTTGGAATCATTTCATTGAAATTAATATCAAAATGGTGGCATGGCGCGTATGTTGGT
The DNA here is from genome assembly GCF_021901495.1 of Neodiprion virginianus. Lineage (NCBI taxonomy): Eukaryota > Metazoa > Arthropoda > Insecta > Hymenoptera > Diprionidae > Neodiprion > Neodiprion virginianus. The sequence goes on along the minus strand of NC_060879.1, from coordinate 584,811 downwards.
TGATATAAGTTAAATTTACTAAATCTGAGTTCGGTGAGGCTGTATTAACAACAGTTTACTAAATTTCAAGTAATCCTAAAGTTGCAAAACAACGACTTTTTCCAAAGATCGAATCGTTACAATATCGTTACAAACTTCAGCCTGATGAAATTTCTCTCTTACACCCTCCACGAAAAAAAAAAAAAAAAAAATAAATGATTTGATTTACTCCCGGTACAATCGTTGATCGCGTTTAAATGTTTCTCCTTATTTGTTCCAGAGCTAACAATATGGTCGACGTACTGTCTACGCGACTCCAGGAGGTTTACGCGCAATGGGAAGCACGGACTGAAATGGCAACGACCGAAACGTTGGATTCCGGCTCGCGACTCTCCTACGATGGTAAGTTTTCACAATCACGTACGTTAGACCGTATCAAAAGATACGACTATTTATTTTTTGTTTCAAATGACGAAATAAGATGCTGTCCAAGTTTCATCTCTCAATATTAATATGTAGGTGTCTCACTGCGATTTTCTATTTCCCATTTAAATAAGATGAGAAATTTTTTTTCTTAACTTTGGAATTGTATAACTCGTTAACTCATTGGTGTACTGATAAGACCGGAAAGTAATTTGTAAGGAATCGAACGCTCTTCAAAAAAGGTCTGTTATCATTCTATGACAAATCTACCCTTTGAAGAGTTATTTAAGGTCAAAAGATATTTACGGTAGCTGCATTCTGCACTTGATAAAAACTGAAAAAGATAATTTACACTCTAATTGCGGGCCGCTGGAATTGCACATGAGATATACAAATTTGATCTCCTACACGGCAGCATTTATCGATCACGAGGCAAACGCGTGTTCCTATAGAAATGCATACGTATAAAATATGAAATCAAAAACTTAGTCGATGTACATATTGGATTTATAGATCTAATCCATGCGATCGATATTATATGTAGGTCATAGTACCGAGAGTCGGACGATCGTTATCAATGATGCGATATAATTTGAAGGTAAAAAAGTTGAAAACATGAAACGTTAAATTATAATCTTCGATCAGAGTTCAACAATTTCGGTTTCTTCATTGGCGAGGCTGTATTATATATATATATATATCTCGCCTCTCAGCAGTTTCAAATTGATGCTGTAATAGTAGAGAAAAAAAAATCATTCCCGCGTCCACACTACGTGTGCGTATAACGTGTCACGTTTTGAGTTGATCATCTTGGAATTAGTAACGTTTTCATAACGATTCATGCTGAGGAAAAAAATCGTTTTTTCGCGATTTTGGAACTGTTTGAAATTCGGTAAATCGTAATAAAACAATACATACTGAAATTTTACAATCTTATTTCCTTCAAAATCATTGAAAAAATAACAAAAACTATTGAGTTTTTCACCAATGTTTCGTTACGATAACGTTACTAACATCAACCTCGTGTTGATATTGGGTCAGGCGGGTGCAGTGGTTCAAGTTCGTCTCTTAATAGTCGTCGGGGAGGAGTTAAAGCTGCGACGTTTATCACAATTCCTACGAGCTATTAGTGAATATCGTCGATGTCACTAACGTTAATTCGTATACTACACGTTCTCTAGGTTTTTCAAATGAAAAACTCTCCAATGATTATCTTAAAATCGAAAAGCCAAACTGTAATCTATGATTAATAAATAAGCTGTTGGGTAGCTCATTACTTAAATATTTTTTTTTTTTTTTTTACTGTGCTACTCGAAAGTTAGTGAGAAATCTTGAAAAAAAAATCAAAAACCCGCAGAGCTAGGAAAATATTTAGAGGTCGCTATCAATTATTGAAACATTTTTAATTTGTTTTTACATTTAGTTTTTTTTTTTTTCGTTTCGTAGTCCAATTAATCGTTTACCAATCAACAGCGAACTGCGTCTAAAAATTCCGCTGTTGGCTGTTCTCGTCTTTCATCTGAAAGACTGACCGTCTCGGAGTTTGGATAACAGTTTTTGCTTACCGAAAGAGGAGTATCACATCACCTTAATGTCCCCTTTTCGTTTGTAGTACCGATATTCAAGAACGATGATTAAGTGGAGCACGATATAAACTAATATATAAATGTAAATAAATCTGTAAGGCGTACACACAAAAGTAACTAGAAAATATTAGATTAATTGATAGCGACCTTTGAGTATTTTCCTACTTCCTCCAGGTTTTACGAAAATTCTTTTCTTCAATATTTTTGTCACAAATTGTTCTGGCAACACCTTACAGAAAAAAAACATTTATAAAATCAGGAACAGATACTGTGCGTATTATTTTTCACACGACTCTAGATGAAACGTTTCCTATAATCGTAACACGCAACAACGTTCCTTAAAATAATTTTTCTTCCAGGACTGCGAAGAGCCGGTCAACAATATCAGAAGAGGAAAACTCAGAGTAGAGAACAGGCGAGGAAAGTCCGGGACAATAATCTCTACAGGATCAAGGAGTCTGAACCCGTAGCGCCGACACCTCCGCCCCAAATTGTACCGTTTCTGAATCGCTGCTGCGGACAGTGCAACCCTTCTTCAACGGTCAGTAGCACTCGTCCATATGTCCCTCGGTTTTAGTTAACGGCGTCCAGTGGTCCTAGAAATGTCCTTGAATTTTCTCTCGTCCTTAAAAAGTCCTGGAAATATTCTACATTTAAGGTTTACTGCGAATAATGTTCATTTATTCTTGTTCACCGATGAACTGTTTTTATAAAGTACATTGCCGCCTCGAATCGCGCTTTTGCTGAAATGTTCTGGAAATCTCCTTGAATTTGTTACGGATTTTTTACCAGACACCACGGAGTTACAAACATTAGTCGAAAAATCATCCGTCTTAGAATCACTGTAGCCAGAACCTCGATTATTCGAATTAATTGGAACCGAGCCTGGTTCGGATAACCGAAATGCAATTTTTATCTTAAGGTATAACGATATGTACAGCACAAATTTAAATCTACAAACAGGCCGTATTATACATCTAAGTACATATTAATCCTCTTTCAAACACCGAACGCTTACTTTATTACTTTCGTTTTATATAATCGTCTATTGTCAATTAACGAATGGCTGCTCCATATTTTTCAGCCAGCAACAACCTATATTTCGCACTAAAAATTTACTTTTTGAACCGACGATCGGATAAATCAAACCATGGTTCGGATGATCGACGTTCTACTGTACGTAAAATTCAGCAGAGCTTACGAAGAAACCGAAATTACATCGCCAACGAACGTTTCAACGTAGAACAAAGGTCTAAAGTAGCCGTTGATTCGACGAGTTGTTGTAAACTGCAGCGTACCTAGAATAAATTGAAGGAAAAAAAGGCGTAATTGAAGTCTGCGTAATTGACAATTAGGATTAGCGGCCTCTCCTGCGTTGTCGCTGATAATAATCGGTTCAAATTACCCGTCGCACGCAATGCATGAGCGTGTATTAACACACGTATTTTATACACACATGCACACTTATAGAAAGATAAATAATACAAATATACCGTGATACGAAACGAAACGACTGTCGACATCTCTGAGAATAATCGTGAAACCGTGTGTCAACTTGATGATTTCTATCGAGCCAACCGTTGTTTATACAGATACATGTATACGGTATAGATAATTTTGCTTCCCACGCGTGAAATCTTGACGAGACACTTTGCTCGTGAGTATCCGAACTCTGTAACTTTCTCCGTAGTATATGTATATCATACCTGCAGACATTATACCGTAGAGCTTCGCGTTTTATACCTAATGCGTATTTGTTATGCAATTTGGCTCTTGCTATTGTTATTATTGGCTCTCAAGTCACGAGGCTCGGAGTCGAGGCGCACCTTTCGCGGTGAGATTAGCTCTGCAGATTCCCCGCCGCCTCTCTGATCGATTCTCTAAAATTAAACTGTATATATCTGTAATATTTGAATCAGAGTCCATGCGTGTAATACAGCTGTGAAATTTGAAAATATTAATTCAAAGATTCTGCGAATTTCATGAAATGTGACCCCCTTGATTGTACCTTACACACAAATTTCTCGCATTCACGAATTTCATGACATTTTGCAGCGGGACACGCGTTACGTAAGTTTCGTACGATTGTTATTACGAAACGTCGAGACACCTTAAGGCCATATGTCGTATGTGCCAAATAGGTACGCGTATAATGTAACCAACGCGAACGTGAAAATCGTAAAACGGAATACGGGGGAATAAAGACGATAAATGCGGTGAAAAGTTTTCACCGCACCGTCGCGTTAAACTCGCGTCACTTACTCTCGCTTTAACTTGACCAATCCGAACTGGTTTTATTTGGGATAGGAGGATGGGACGCGTTTAAAAATAAACAGTAACTCCTTCGTGTGGTGTGAATCGGTTCCCAAAAGTGCTGCTGCCGAGGAGACGTCGAAGCATCGAGAGCATGTCTCTGAATACTCGGGTTTTCCACCGGCATTAATTATCGTTATGAAATTGGCAAATTATCCGCACAAATTATGCACGATGAATCGAAGAATTTTATGTCACGCTGTTCACGCTGGCTCCGTATTGTCGTCGTACACGGCTATCCGGAAAGAGTGAGTAGAAATAATGTTGTTCGGTGTGATGATCATCACGTATCATCGTAACCAGTGCCCGCGTAATTTAAACTACAGGGAGTCAAGTTAACGTTAACTCTGAACAGACTTCTAGGGTGTGTAAACTTGACGATAAAAAAACTGACGAAACAATTTCCGGTGCTGCTTGTAAGTAGAATTTGAAAAAGTTGAAGGTGGTGAACACTTTGAACACCGACTGGGAAATATACGGCTGAAGATGTAAAACTACACATTCCGAACTATAAGAAAATGTTTGGTTTTAAAGCTTATCACGTTTTCCAAGAACTTTGTACCGCTGTCTACGAACGATTGTGAATAAAACGTTGGGTCCAATGTGATCACGTACGATTCATTACACTACGAACAACTGCGTGGTACCAAATCCTTCAAAGCCTTCTACAGGCCTTGGGATGAGTCTCCGACCATGGGTGTGTTACCTTAAAATACTTGTCTTGGCAGCCCCTATACCTCCTAGAATTCTGGCCAGAGTTAACATTAACACCTTGTATAGCCGAAGTAAACGGGACGCGCGAGGACGAGGACCTAATTCAATTACCAACCCCTCAAATCACTAGTAGAGTGATACAAGTTGTGTGTGTGTGTGTTTGCATTCGTGCAAGTAAGTGAATAAATGAATGAATGAGTAAATGAATGACTGACTGACTGACTTACTCACTGAATGAGCGAATGAATGAATACGTTTCACAGCTGCCTCGTATTCTTCTCTAATTGACGAGTATAGAATTATAGGGGGTCCTCCAACCTGTGCCGTCAGACCAACAGTAATGATCGTCAACTGTGTTTCAGAATACATTGGTCAGCAGTGCACAGAAACACTATCAAACTACCGGCACAAACATATTGCTAGTCGATCCTGGGCCCAGTCTAGTCTCGAAAATCTTCTGTCACATAGCGAATGTTTATGCCTTCAAGAAATACGATTATCCCAGAGTAACGCAGACTGTAAGTTTAATTTGTTCTTTGATTTTTTCTAATTTTTCTCAGCATTCATGATGAAATGATTGCAAATTAAACGCACAGGAATAGGAATACAAAATTTGAATTGTCATCAGGTACTTACCGATGAAAGATTAAAAGAAGCGATAAAGCAGGCAGCTGATGAATCGGTCAAGGATGATGGAGTTACCGTACTGGAGGCCTTGGCCAAAGCGGAGGAGAGAGCTAGGACGATACTTGCGCAAATGCAGAGTAGTTTGAGCGACGCGTTGCTCAGGTTAACCGCATGGACCCTTTACAAAGTCTTGCCGTGCTTCATTCAGTCTGCCGTCGTACAACCGATCCAAATAGATATGCTGAAGAAAGCAAACGACTGCGGCTTACCACTGATATTTTTACCTCTTCATAGAAGTCACCTCGATTATGTTATGATTAGTTTCATTCTACTCAGCAATGACATCAGAAATCCGCTCATCGCTGCTGGGGATAATTTGAAGATACCGTTCTTTGGGTGAGATATCGAGATGCATTGTATTCTCAGATCAAATAAGTATTATTTACTATTGCCCTTTCATTCGTCGTCGAAATGTGTGAGAATATCCTCCACCTACCTAAATTAGAACGTTCCTTCTCATTGTCAATCCTAACGATCCTCTTTGTTTTGTTTCCCTTGCACGCTTCTTTGTCGCAGAAAGTTTTAAAGGTAAATTCGGCGATATTTGTGTAATTCAACATTGGTCCAATGTTTCCCCCTTTTTTTTTTTTATGGATGCACATTTTTCTTGCTCTAAAATAGATGGCTTCTGAGCGGCCTGGGAGCCTTTTACATAAAGAGGAGGATCGATCCGGTCCTCGGACGTAAAGACATGCTGTATCGTGCGGTACTTCACACATACCTTGTCGAGAGTCTCAGAGCCGGTCACAACATTGAATTCTTTATCGAAGGAGGTCGTACGCGAACGGGTAAACCTTGCATGCCAAAGGTTGGAATTCTGAGTGTTATACTCGATGCTTATATGGATGGAACTATCGACGATGCGTTAATTGTGCCGGTATCTATGAACTATGAGCGACTGGTGGACGGGAACTTTGTCAGGGAGCAGCTAGGTCAACCAAAGAAAATGGAAACCTTTGGCACAGCTATTAGCGCTTTGTGGTCAACTCTGATGGGAAACTATGGAATAGTCAAAGTAGACTTCAGCCAGCCGTTTTCATTGAGGGTAAGAACGTGAGCTGCCAAAACTCGGAACACTTTAGCCTATAGGTTCGCAGTATTAACGTGTATTTATTGTTTGTAATCAGGAAATGCTCAAGTCTTTGCAAGCACAGCAAAATAAATTGACGGTGCAGTCCGCAGCATCAAGGCCGTTAAAGTCTACCGTATCCAGTTCATCTCTCTATGGTACCGACGTTGTTTCTGAAGAATATCGTCAGCTTGTCGACTGTATCGCGAAACATGTTATTCATGGTGGGTGACAGTCTAAACTTTGATGTACGAATTGTCATAAGCAAAGTATCTGATTCTAACAAGTCCCATTGGTGTTGACAGATTGTGCCAAGTCGACACCTATAATGTCCACTAACGTCGTCGCGTTTTTGCTATTGAACAAATTTAGAGATGGATGTACTTTGGACAGGCTAGTAGAATCTTTTGACTCTATTAGGCAGGAGCTGGAATGGAGTCAGAGAAATATTGCATTTTGCGGAGAAAGCATCGACATCATTAATCACGCGGTGAGTTCTTGAACTACCAGTGAAATAAGTATAGAAACTCGTAAATAATTCCGTGGAAATTGATCGGTATGCTACAGTTATTGATCAATTGGAAATTTTTATCTCGCAGCTCGATATACTTGGACCTGGCCTTGTCAAACAACAGAGACAAGAGGTAACGGACACGGTAGAAGGTCAGGCCATCAGAAATGAAGTTATCGTTGCAATCAGGCCTGTCTCCATTCTACCGAACGTCATCGAATTGTCATATTACAGTAACAGCATGCTTGTGCATTACGTCCTTGACAGCGTAGTCGGTGAGTGAGATAACAAGTGATATCGAAGTGTTTAAGATGTATTGTTATAATGGATTGTACAAAGAATAGAATCAATTGAAATGAAAGTTTCAAACTCCTGCTTATTATTTTCAGTTACCGCGCTGTATGGGAGCTTACATTCCCAGATCAACGACCCTCAGGCAATAGCTAATAACAATATAACGGTATTTCAAGATACTTTATTGGAAAAGGCTTTGAAAGTTTGCGACATACTAAAGTATGAATTTATATTCTGTCGACCTTGTCAAGATTTAGAAACTCTCCTCATAGAAACGATCAACAACCTAACCACAACGAGTATAATTACATTGAAAGAGGTGAGCCTACTAATTTGATCCTAAATAGTTATATCGCTGTGATATCAATTTTTTTCAAGTACCTATTCATCAATTCAGGAAGCTTACACAGAGGAGGAACTATGGAGCAGAAGATACGCCCGGAATCTAGATGATAGCTCTGATGAAGAATATGCTGTGACTAATAGAACCAAAAAAATTGAATATAAGGTGAGTCTGTTGTTTTGTTGAGCAATAGGAACGAGTGAAAAACAATTATCTTATATGCAACTGTTGAATTATTTTCAGCTAAATTTAGACACTGAATGCTCGAGGCGAATGGAGTTTCTCCACACGTTATTACGTCCCTTTGTTGATACGTACACCATGAGTGCTTTTGCATTACGAAAATTGGTTGGAAGGTCTTTAACTGAAAGAGACCTTCTGTACGAAGTATTGGCTGAAATTAAGACAGGCCTGGATCGTGGTATAGTCAATTACGGTAATGAACGGTATAATGTTATTGATCCTTAGAATGAAATGATGGAAATGACTGATAAGAATAATAAATGAATTGAATTGCTTGAATTTTTTAGGTGAAAGTCTGTGCGTTGATCCGATAAAGAATTCATTTAAACTATTTGAAAAGTGGGAGGTACTGGAATGCCATCCTCAAGAGAATGTTAAAATTTATTATCTTAAGGAAGAATACGACAACGACAAGGCAGCTAACCAAATATACGAGAGTATCGCAACTTTCAAGTGGACTAGAAACATTGATTAGTTAATAATTGAACATTTGGTGATAATACGATACGATAAGCGTTGTAATTTTATTATTCTCTCTAATATAGCAAATACGACCTCACAGTTTCACTCTGTCCCTGCTAAGTTATGTACAGTGGATTATAAAGATTTGATCACCTTTCTGCGTAACGCAAATTTCCGTATTGAAAGACTTACATCAGGATGATATAAAATCTTGCCTAATTGTAAGATTTCAATTGAACTGACTGAGTGATCAGTTTTTTACACTCCGCTGTGTACTTGAATCCAGAGACGGGGTCACTCTATAATCGTAAGGAATGTTAGACTACTATTTATTTCATAGTTACGTCATATGGGGTCTTTAAATTTTGTTTTCGACTATGCTGCAATCGTCAAACATTTATTTACTGTACAAGATGCAAGGTTAATGTACCTTACAATCAGACACGTCGGTATTGGCAGCGTCAAAAAATAATGTTCGACATTAAACTGGATATGATGTTACTTTTCTTTTTTGTGTCTTGAAGAAAATGGAAAAACATTCGATTTGTCATTTTTCACTTTCTTCATCGCTCACGCAGGAGTTGGACATCGAATTTTGATACACAACACGTGCAAATCTTATAACAAGCAGGAAGGCTGTCCATAGGCCTGCTTAACTTATAAGTACCTTTTGCAATAAAGTGTAAACTGTAACGCACGCACACAATACTTTATCTCGGGTCCATTAATCAACGGAACGAGTACACTTGGATAAATCACTTGCAGTTAGTCACACGATATTTTATAAATATTAGTTATGACACCGTTGCGGACATATTGAACTGCTTTATGTTCATTTAACAAAAAGATTAGTGCAGCTTTAAATACCGTTGAATTTTTCCTAAATTATTACTCTGCGCGAAACTAACAGAATGTGCAAAAAAGTGATTAATGACTTGTGAACAGTGAATCGTAATGGTGACGATTCTTTCAGTCTTCCTTCTTTTGTGACTCACGTATGTACGTATAGGTATGCCATGTATACTGTATCTATCGATTTCTTTTAACTTTATAAGTGGGATGAATAATTTCCTGTGTCAAGAAGGATGAAATATTCTCGAAGCATATTCAAAAATGCGGTTGAAAAAATAAAACAATATTGTGATAAGATCTGAGGTATCTAATATAGTTGTAATATAGTCAGCACGATATTATAATTAACCGTAAAAACCACGCATATTGTTAATTGTTGAATACAATATTACTATTGCGAAACAAAAGTTTATACATATTATCGTAATGTTAATAACTAATTAAGTTTTGTTATACATATATATTTCACAACGTTGAAAAGGTTAAAATAAATTTATACATTATCGAACTATTGCATGTTCGCGATGTTAGCATACCTACTTGTTTTTTTTTTTTTGCTTTTATCGTTTACTTTCTTTTTCAAAAGGTTTCTTGAAGTTTTTTCCCGTATCGATTGTTGGATCATCTCACAGATGAACAATAATCCGGCCAGAGTTGAGCCAATGAGCAACAGGTAAAACCCCCCTTTGACATTATTTAACGATACACTTGGGTCCCTGTCGAAATTGAATCTGCGCATATTAATTTTTGCCTGTGTAGTTTCAGCATTTCTCGTCAATAGTTCAGCAAAGCCTGACTGCATTACGAACTGCACGAATTTGTTGAAGACTGGCACTGCTGCGTGACCTTTGACATACTGCATTGACACTTGATATGTCAAAGTGGGTGGCAGCTGACGCACATTCTCCACCACCGAAGTCGCCACATCCTTCAACCCGTTCAAATAGTGGACACGCATTTTGTTAGTTGCGACCGCCATGCCTGTGGGAATTTCCTTGTAGCACTCCGTTATGGACTTGCAAGGGACGTATCGCTCCAGTATTTTCTTTTGGATCTTGTCTTCTTTGTCAAAGTATGGCTCAGCGGCAGCCAGCATTCCTTGAACATACATCAATGTTGATTTGGGATTGACAAGAAGGTCCAAGACTGTAATTATGACTCGTTTAAATTTATTCCTGACAATGGAGAAAATATTACTTTGTGTTGTCGCTCAGTCATATTAAACTCAACTACGGAAGACGAGCGTTTTTCCATTTAGAACAGAATTTTTGACTTGCTTTGACACACGTCATTCATCGCGGTTGCTTCGATTCGACTTCACATAAACGAAATGTCACGCGACCTGAGTGCTTGACAATATCGTTTCATTACCAAGTTTCAAATCTGTATCAACGAGTTCTTCCTGGCTGTTTATCTGTGCTTTCATCACAGGATTAGCCAGACGCCCGAATAGAGCAGTTTTGTAAGCAGTGGACAAATGTAGGCACAGAAGTAGCCAGCAGCTCCAGATTCCGCGAATCTTTTTCGGCACCTTGTAATCAGCCTGCTCCAGAAAACTTCCCCACACATGAAGAGTCCAATGACGGTGTCCAGCTAACTTCATTGTAATTGCCACTGTGCACATTCCTGCGAACGACAATACCCAAAGTGCCAGAGAAAATCCATCTGCCAAAACAGTAAAGCTGGACTTTTCACCCTCTCGAGGAACGTTCCAGACCAAATCATCCTGTCCCAGACAAAAGTGAAAAGTTTAAGGGAGAATTATCTCTTCTCGCGGTGAGTCGGTTGACTGTAATTCTTCGAAATATTTACTACTATGTAGGGTGGGCCCTTAAAAACGTCTTTTTTGAATAACTACGCATCTGAACCCAAAATTTGATAATTCAAAACGGCAGATACAACACGGAGAACCGTAATTCAAAAACTCACTTGATTTTAGGTGACATTCAGTACTCAAGGACTCTTGAAGTCGCTGATTACGAATCTATATTTGAAATTACAAAATTTAAAATGATGTATCCAATATGGCAACATCAACTGATATTTGGGATTTTGGTCCACCATTTTGAATTTTGTAATCTCAAGTTCAGATTCATAATCAGCGAGCTCAAAAGTCCTGGAGTACTGAATCTCACCTAAAATCGAGTGAGTTTTGGATTTTGGTGCACAATATTGAATTCGCCATTTTCAATTTTCTGATTTCGAGTTCAGATTCGTAATCAGCAACCCAAGAAACTACCAAATTTTATGAAAATTCGTTCGGTGGATTTAATGTGCCCCTGAAAGTGTTGAATGGGGAAATCCACCTTCTTACAGGCACGGGTTGGTGTTAGGGAAAAAATTAATGAAAAAATTAGGGAATTATTTTTGAAGTAGTCGAAACCGATTTGGGGGGTGAGCCGGTCGTAAATCAAAAATTACCTTTTTAAAGACCACCCGAATTTATGTACATACCTACCCGAATTGGATGAGAAATAAGGGATTCGATGGGAGGGAAATGAAAAGTACCTCAAAGTATGGTGGCGTAATGTCGTATTTTTCGATATCCGAACGTAAGGGGCTCCAGCTGCCCGCCCAGGCTTCACTCAGCTCTTTTGTCGTGTTCAGGGGGTGATAATTACCATTAATTTTCAATCCAATTTTATCGTAAATCATTTGGATCAAGATAAGCTCAATGCCAAACTGCTGGCCTTTTTCATGCACCTCTGGTGGATAGATGAAAGGTTCCCAAATGTTGAAGCTGACATTGATCCAGCAATTTTCAAATTTTTCTGGCATCATTCCGGGTCGAAGGTTAGTTTCTTTTTCAAACTGTAATGTCCTCGTGAACACACCAAGTCTTATAGTATTCTTTGTTGTTGGAGGTCCGCAATAATTGCGCGGATGGTAGGGCCGCCAAGTGTAAACTTCAGTTGTGGCTAAAATTTTGTTTTGCCAGTGTTATACAACAATTATTTTATGCACAAATGCCACAAGTTTTCTTTTCTGTGCTACCTCCTGTCAAAAACTACAAAGTAGTCGAGTTGTTGCCGGAGGTAGGGCAAAAACTTTATTTAGATTGCATTTACAATTGGTGATAGATATTTTCTAAGACATTTCGTACCTGTTGGGTCGTTAGAAACGACCAATATGACGACTTTGTACACAAACTTCTCCCACAATTTCTTCATCACACTGACAGCCTCCGCTTTGGTTCCAGCAATACTGATGTACAATCCTCTGGGGTTCCACATGCCTCCCGCTTCCCCAAAACTGACCAAAGGTTCGATAAACTTGGACAAATCGATATCCAGTAAAACGTAGACCATTGGTTTTTGAAACACGTGCAGCCTATCAAAATTTCGCGCGCCTAGAATCAGCGTGACGATGTTCCTCGTTTCCAAGTTAAAGACTTCCTTTAGAATTTGTATAAGGTGATAATTATTCACCGAATCGTCGGTGATGATGCACAGCATTTTCTCCTCTGGGATGTAAATCTCTACCAGTTGATCCACTATTATTGCCAAATCTGAACCAAGTCTAGATAATCCTTGAATAGTCTCCCCAAACTCGGAATCTATCCCATGGTTTATTACAAACTCCGCATATCTGGTATCATTACTTTTCCCAGTACTAAAGAATGCTTGAGCAATGGCAATAATCTTGATAATTGTTGCCATACGAAGCGTTTCCGTTCTCGGTACTGTAGTCATTGCGACATCTCGTTACTCGCTCTGGATTCCAAATACAATTTGCAGTGTAAACTGAGCGAGGAATATTTCGTCCTGAAAGCTTTTCACAACCCCATCCGTCATTTACATACCGATCAGTTCCCCAAATAACTATCGTTTTCGTGTCAGTTAACTGACTATTAATCCCCTAAATCGATCCATTGTGAGCAACAAGCTAAAATACATGGATCATCGCGCTCTATACCTATAATTTGATGCATTTTATTGTGCGACAGTTACGTGTTTGATATGGCATGTAGTCGCTAATGGACGTTACAGCTGCGCATAATCGAAAATGTATGTATTCAGATATTGAAATAATAGCTTGGACATATGGCATCGTAAAATCTATACATGCTATCGGGAATGATCTAAGCAGTTTTATCCGACGATTTCATATGGTATTGCGGTTATATTTTCGTTACAAGCTTCCGTTTTTTTTTTTTTTTTATCTTTGTCGCTGTGTGAAGATCGAATCTGTTGCAACCATTTACACACGTATTATCATGCTGAGGATTTATTATTCGAATACACACGTATCTGCTAAGTATGTGCAAATAAGGGAAATTGAAATGTGCTACATTGTTTGCCACGAAGAAAAAGTTTTCAGGACACTCTCGGGAGATTCTGATCGCTTATTTATCAATCTTATTCGGAATTATTTTCTTTGAAAAATAGTGGAACATCTCGTACAAAAATGATAATCCGGCTATCGTTAAACCCACGGCAAGCAGATAAAACCCTTCTCTGACATCGGAAAATGATAACGGTTTCTTTTCCGTAAAATCACGTTTGCGCGCATTAATTATTATCTTCTGCAAGAATTCCGTTTCTTTAACCAAATGTTCAGCAAAACCAGCTTGTAATAACATCAGCACGTATTTGTCAAAGATTGGTGAGACCGCGTGACCCTTTGCATAAATCATCGAGACTTTGTACGTGAAACGACCTGGTATGTAATGAATATTCTCGATCATTGATAGTGTAACATTTTCCATTGTGTTCAAATAATTTGCGTGCATTTTATCGGTCAATACTGCTCTGCCTTCCGGGATTTTCATATAGCATTTTTCGATCGTTTCGCAAGGGATGTACCGTGCCAAGATCTTCTCTACTATTTCATCCTTTTTGTCCAAGTATTCTTCCGTGTCAGTTAGGAAGCCTGAAATATATATTGAAAATAATACGGAATACTATTGTAATAATCGCACATGACTGGAAAATATTGTCAACAGTTTTTCCGCCACGAAAGTTATTCCCTGTTTTTCGGTTTACCGAGTTTCAGGTCTGCATCATCAACGAGTTCCTCTACACTGCTTATCTGGTGTATCAGGGGATGAGTCAAAAGACTGACGAGCGCAGTTCTGTAAGCGGCGGCCAAATGAAGACAGAGAAGTAACCACCAGATCCAGATCGTCCGGGTATTTCGAGGCAAACGGTCAGCCGACTGTTCCCAAAAGCTGCCCCAAACGATCAAAGCCCAGTGTCGGTTTCCGGTTGCCATCAACGTGACCGCAACTACGAGCATGGCTACTCCTGTGCTTCCCCACAGAGCAGGCGAGAATCTACTGATCATGCCTTCCAATCCGTGACTCTTGCCCCGGCGAGGGACAATCCACGTTGATATACCCTGCACCAATCGGCTGGACATTACGGAACCTGTCGAGCCTTTGCTAAGGGTAAGTCTACGGGAATGATATTATTACATTACCTCAAAGTATGGTTGCGAGACGTCCCATCTTCCGAGAATCGCGCTCCTAGGCATATGGCTACCAGCGCTGGCCTCGCCATCCATTGAATTTAATCGCGGGGGGCGATAATGGCTTGTTAAATTCAAACCAATTTTATCGTAAACCATTTGAATCAATTTCGTTTCTATCCCCACACGCTGTTTTTTCTCGTATTTCTCTTGCGGGTAAACGTAGGGTTCCCATGGAATAAAGCTAACGTTGATCACGCAGTCACCAAACTTTTCAGGGATCATTCCAGGCTGCAGAGCGGTTTCTTTTTCAAACTTTAAAGTTTCCGTGAACGTTCCAAGCCGTACAAGATTTCTCGATATCGGAGGTCCGCAATAAGTGTATGGATAATAAGGTCGCCAAGTGTAAGCTTCGATCGCGTCTGGAACGGAACGTATTTTTTTCACTTTGTTAATTAGCATATATCTCTGTATTTGGCTGTGAACAATTTGGTGAAATTTCATACCCGAGGTATTGCCACCAATAACCAAGACGATCACCTTGTAGACAAATTTCTCCCACAAATTTTTCATTAACTGCGCAGCGTCCTCTTTACTTTCGGCTACACCGATCCACAATCCTCGAGGGTTCCAAGTACTTCCTACCTCTCCGAATTCGATTAAAGTCCCTAAAACTTCGGACAAGTCTACGCCGAGTATAATGTAACCGTTTGGTTTTTGGAAAATATCCCGCTTGTCGAACTTTCGCCCACCTGCGATCATGACGATCACGTTCGTGGTTTCCAGCGTGGAAATTTCTTTCAGAAAATAGTCGAGATTGTAATTCTCCGTCGAATTTCCGGCGATAATACATAAAATTTTCTCTGTCATGTAAATCTCTGCTATTTGGTGCACGATTGTCGCAAAGTCTGGACCAAAATGGGGTACATATTTTATTACATCTACAGGTGTCAAATTTCCGGCATAATTCTTCGAAAATTTTCCATATTTAGTGACGGTGTTTCCCTCGATGGTTGACACGATATTAGAGAAAGAAATAAGCGTATTAACAACCGTCACTAAAGAGAGTAATCTTAATCTCGGTGAAACCATGATGTATATTGGTCGATTGTGAAACCAACGGTGTTCAAGATCACTGCCGGTACAATCACTTACGGTAAACTGTTCGAACAGTTTTTATTCTCGAAGCTTTTGTTATTTAAGTGGGCGATTCTTATAAGTTTCGCATAAAACATGTCAATGATTTATTCAAAGCATCATAGCCTTTCATATCAGTTAACGGACTGTTTCATTAGAATATCGTGAGTCGACTTGATAGATCTACGATTGAGTTCAATTTAGTTTTTTCGTTAGATATAAGCAAGTTTTCGCAGAATTAAAGTGTTTCAGATAGAACATTTATTAGTGATATATTGTTGCACAGCCAGACACACTGTCATGATATGCGTGTGTGCAAAATCTGGATTAGTTTCATAATAATCTCGCAAAAAAGAAATTTACAACATATTTATTACTACTTTATGAATCAATCCTATCGCAGAGAGAGAGAGAGTGAGAGAGAGAAATTCACCAACATTAAAAAAGTCAGCCTTAAATTTAAAAAAATGTGGAGAATTGTGTTCTGATTGAATTCTGATTGACAGTACTCTAGTCTTATCATTCGAATTCACATGTATTTACGAAGTATGCAATAAAGGGAAATTGAAAAGTGCCACACTATTTGCCTCGAAGAAAAAGTTTCCAAGTCATTCTCAGGAGATTCTTATCGTTTATTTACCAATCTGATTCGGAATTGCTTTCTTTGAAAAATATTGGAACGTCTCGTAGAAGAATGACAATCCGGCCACCGTTAAACCCACGGCAAGCAGATAAAACCCTTCTCTAACATTTGCAAATGATAATGGTTTCTTGTCCGCGAAATTACGTTTGCGTGCATTAGTGATCTTCTGCAAGAATTCCGTTTCTCTGACCAAATGTTCAGCAAAACCAGCTTGTAATAACATCAGCACGTATTTGTCAAAGATTGGTGAGACCGCGTGACCCTTTGCATAAATCATCGCAACTTTGTATGTGTTATGAGTTGTTAGGTGACGAATATTCTCGAGCATTGATACCGTCACATTTTCCATTGTGTTCAAATAATTTGCGTACATTGTGTTGATCCATACTGCTCTGCCTTCCGGGACTTCCATAAAGCATTTTTTGATACTTTTGCAAGGGATGTACCGTGCCAAGATCTTCCTTTGTGTTTCATCATTTTTGTCCAAGTATTTTTCCACCTCAATCCGCATGCCTGCAATACATATTTTGAATAATGCGGGACTAATATTTGTACGTGTCTCAAGAATACGTTCAACAGTTTCTCTGCTATAAAAGTTATTCCCTATTTTTCCATTTACCGAGTTTCAGGCCTGCATCATCAACGAGTTCCTCTACACTGTTTATCTGGTGTATCAGGGGATTTGTCAAAAGACTGACGAGTGCAGTTCTGTAAGCGGCGGCCAAATGAAGACACAGAAGTAACCACAAGATCCAGATGACACGGGTATTCCGGGGCAAGCGGTCAGCCGACTGCTCCCAAACGCTGCCCCAGACATTCAGAGCCCAGTGTCGGTTTCCGGCTGCCATCAACGTGACCGCAACTACGAGCATGGCTACTCCTGTGCTTCCCCACAGAGCAGGCGAGAATCTACTGATCATGCCTTCCAATCCGTAACTCTTGCCCCGGCGAGGGAGAATCCACGTTGATGAATCCTGCATCAATCGGCTCGACATTAGAGAATTTGACGAGCCTCAGCTAGGATCAAGTCTGCTAGAATGACATTATTACAGTACCTCGAAGTATGGTTGTGAGATGTCCCACCTTCTGAGACGCGAACTCGAAGGTATCTGGCAACCAACGAAGGCCTCGCTGTCCATTGTATCCAATGCCACGGCAAGATAATAGCTCTTTATTTTCAAACCAATTTTATCGTAAACCATTCGAATCAATCTCGTTTCGATGCCCGCATTTTTATCTTTCTCGTATTCCTCTTGTGGGTAAACGTAGGGTTCCCATGGAATAAAGGTTACGTTTATCGAACAGTTGGCTAACTTTTCAGGGATCATTCCAGGCTGCAGATCGGTTTCTTTTTCAAACTTTAATGCTTTCGTGAAGGATCCGAGCCGTACAAGATTTCTTGATATTGGAGGTCCGCAGTAAGTGTATGGATGATAAGGTCGCCAAGTGTAAGCTTCGGTCGCGTCTGGAACGGAATGATTTTTTTTTTCACTTAGTCAATTACCATGTATCTATGTATTTGGCTATGAACAGTTTGGTGAAATTTCATACCCGAGGCATTGCCACGAATAACCAAGACGATCACCTTGTAGACAAAGTTCTCCCACAAACGTTTCATTAACCGCGCAGCGTCCTCTTTACTTTCGGCAATACCGATCCACAATCCTCGAGGGTTCCAAGTACTTCCTACCTCTCCGAATCCGATTAAAGTCTCTAAAACCTCGGGTAAGTCGATGCCGAGCAAAATATAACCGTTTGGTTTTTGAAAGATTGCGTGTCGCATATCGAGATGACGTGCACCAGGGATTATGGTGATCACATTTCTGGTCCCCGACTTCATGAAGTATTTAATGATACCGTCGGAACAGTTATTGCCCGTTTCATTTTTGGCAACAATAGACAAAACTTCTCCGCTTTGCGTGTAAACCTCCACTATTTGGTTTAACATTGTCGCCATGTCCAGGCCACATTGCGATTCACGTTTCCCGATCCATTTTGAAGCTGCTCTCTCATCACTGTCCGTCGCAATTTTTTTTACGCTACCATTTACGTCGATAGCTACGACAACACGAAGGAAACTGAAAATCTCCAACATTATTGTACAGAGACAGACTGATCCTCCTTTTAATTTCATCGCGAAAAGAACTCCGTGTCGTTTCTTAGACTCGGGAATTCAATTTTGCCAAGTAAACTGTGCGAACAATAATCCATCCTCCGAATTTTTATATATACCAACAAATCCTCGAAACTTTCATCATTATGCGTGGATCAATTATTCAAGGAACTTAGTGTCAACATCGGCTACGAAACTATTTGTTTTCAGGGATAAGACAGCGCATGTGAGTATAGTAATGGATGGTAAAAGCCACCAGCCATGGGCAAACTTTGATTCGTACTCGGTCCTTACACCGTGATTACTGATTGTAAAATACTACACAAACGAATGGTAATGGAAACTTAAGATTCAGCATCCGCAGCAATTCCCATGTAAAAATGTATTTTTCTTCCATCCGTTATAAACTCCCGTACAATGAAACACAAATACAAAACACGTGTACAATGTAAAATATCTATAAAACGAAGGCGTAAACACGCTATTACGTCCACTTCGGACTCTTCGGTGTACATGTCGGCATTCTTTGATCTGTGGTCATTTCAAATGCCAATCGCAGCAGCAGATCTTTGGGCCTTGAACATGCGGGCGTAATTGACTCGGAGCAAAAGAGGTTTGTTATTTTTTTTTTCATTGCATAAGGTGAAAAATTATAACAAAACACATGGTGTTCGAGATGATAATTTAAACATCTGAAAAGTGTAATTTGCGTTTGTTGTTCACGTTTCGTTCTTGAGTGCGATCAAAATAGTAAAAATAGAAAGCCCCGTCCCCGATTACGAAAAAGTAAATCAGAAATTTTCCTTGGGTTTTGTTAGCAAATTCGAATAATGAAATGAAAAGTTGAGCTCGAACGCATTAACGTACCACGTATACTAATATTTAATTCACATGACTTGAGTGCCGACTAAAATCGGGGAAACGCAGAAACTTTTAAGTGGTGGCAATAAGTGGGAAAAGAATAATCACCGAATAAGTGCAAAGTGGCCTAGTACTTGACCGTCGCAGATATCGGATAGCTCCGTCGCATTCCCATGCATTTTTCTCTGTCCACGAACAAGGCGTCCACTTTAGCCTTCAGGTCGGACTCCAAATTGGCCCTCGTCCTCAGGAGTTGTTGGTGCTGGGCTTCGCTTTGCTGCATCTTCATGTGCATACCGCCAATCATTCCATTAATCGCCTCCACCTCGCTGATCATACTGGAACGTGTTTATCGGATGATCGTGAATTATGAAAATCAACAACCACTGTAATTGAATAAAGGTAGTGATCATTTATCGATCGTTCACCAACCAGAGCTGGGCGTAATCACGGCAAAGTTCAAGCTCGGGCCGATGTGTTCTTGCCTCGAGGCGAGTGTGGGCCACCTTTAGAGCCGAACTTTTGTCGGCTATCGCTTTACCCATGAGCTCGAGGTTTTTTTCTATTTCAAATATCTCCCTCTGAATCTACAACGTATAAAGCGAGAAAACGTAAGCATCCTTATCGTGACAATTAATTGGTATCTACGAACGTGTTTAATACCTTGTGCAAATGTATTTGCAGCTTGCTCTTCGCCTCCAGCATTTCGGCCGATCTACGCGCCAACGCGTTATTCGTGTTGCTCCACGCATCCCACATTTCCTGCGCCACCGCGTTTATGGTGATTTCAATTTCACTTCGGAGTTTACAGGACCTGGACCGTTCAGCCTGCGATCTTTTCACCGTACTGTTCGAAGCCTCGGCCCAAGACTCAGCCTCGGTGATACTGCAAAATCGTAATTGCGGTTGTGCGCTGCTTTTTCCAATGAAGGTGCGTGGCATTTTCGAGTCCTTACCATGGGTCATATTTTTCAATCCCACCATAATACTGCAGGCCTCGGCTGAAGTTATTCAGCTGATGACACATGGTGTCTATTCCAAGAGCCCCTTCCTTGTTCTTTATGTCCACTTCTAGCTGATTCTGCGACGCTCGGCCGTTTCTTAACTGCGTGAAGAAAAAATCGGATCGGAGATTCAAGTTTTTGAATTCTCTTATCCTTGTTTCAAATTCTTGTCAAGGCCATACCTGGTCAATGCATTTGTCCGTGAATTGTTCGAGCTTTTTTTGACCATTTCTCACCGTCTCGATCTCCTTCAATAACGCTTGTTCAGTTTCATCGTGAACCAACTCTGTCCCTGCGAACGTGTAATAGGACGTGTTGATCGCGAGGATACGCCATATATTTTTTTTTTTACAACGGAATTACCCATACTTAGTGCTCACCTTTTCTCGACTCTCTGTGATAGAGGCACTCTTGGGCGATATGTAGCTGACCGTCCAAGTCTTGAATAGCCTTCTGCAATACCCTGCGACACTCTTGCATCCTATCGTTTTCCATAATCAATCGCTGAATCTCCAAAGCAAGTTCGTTCCTCCAGAATGTTACGTCAGTTATCCTTTCCCCAATCTTCCGACCCGTGTCTCTTTGTCCACCTTGGACCTTCTCATCAGCCAGCCTGACACAAAATCGCATAATCCCATGAACGGATTACCTTTCATATTTCCATGACCGTACTTGATCTATACTTACCTCATGAGCTGGACAGTGTCGGCTCGAAGTTTTTCGGAGAAATTCTTATTGGAATCAGCCTCGTTGTAAAACCTGATTTGATTTTGAACCCATTCGTAAGGTGTGTATCTAGTGTAAAGCGCCGCACGTGCAGCATGCGCAGGGTTCCTTTCAAACCCTGTGACCAAGTTTGGAAAGCGAAGAGGTTCGGTTGCCATTCCATTCGGGGTGTAACACGGGTCGACCATTTGATTCGTCAGTGGTTGACTAGGTCTGATCGCAACAACTTGGAATTACTCAGTGCGCAATTTGGATCACCTACGGAAATTATGTTGATGCCTATGCTGCGGGCCTCAGAGATTTTACTAACAAAGGCATCACTTCGATATTTTCGTAGCCTAAAGTTGGTCGCCACGGATGTGGCCTTGGGGTTCTGTAATATTCTCCGGTTCGAACAGGAATCGGAGGCCCAGATATTTGCTCCATACAGGGCAGTGCTCTGACTGAACTCCATGGTTGGAGTTGCTGTTCGGAAGAAGGTGAAAAATACGTTGGTTGCTATTCTCCGGTTATAAACTAATTTCAATTCGAATAGAAGCATAGTTTTATGTACCGTGTACATCACCGTTTCCTGTTCCTTTTTTGGTTCTTCCTTAACAGTTGCCATTGCGTTGAGTTTTATTTTACTTCTAAAAGAATAACTTGTAATTTGTCACTCCTTTTCCGTTCCAGCCTGATCGTCTTGTATACTTCACGTATTTAACATTGGCATGTGTCGGAGATTACGATGATGGAAGAAAAAATTCCAACTTTCATTTATTCTCTGACAGTCTTTTCGCTCAATTTCATAGATTCATTTCACTTTTCTGTGAACTTCATTACCAGAAGTGTCAACCGGTCCTTTTCAGTTATTTCAGCACAATCTCCCATCCGACATGCAGACAAACGATGAAGGCGACGATATTAACGTCAGTCTCGAATGCAAATGTATGACAAACAGACGCGATGATTTCCTTTTCTTCCATAGATCACAGTTGCCGAAAAAGTTTCGAGCACCGTGAAAAGCTCGAGGAGCAGAGCATTGACTAGGAGCGTTATCGGAAGTGCGGATAGGTCTACAGATGTACATTCCAACTCAATAGAACACGACTTCGTGCGGATATCGCCGAGTTATATAGAATTCAAAGATGCCTGCGAGGGGATGACCTTTCGCCAACTGATAGTCATACAAAACACAGGCAAACATTCCGCCCATGTTCGCATCTGTTCGCCGAATTCAATAGTAAGTGACATTACACAGAAGAGCGCAAGTTTGGTTAAACTGCAATTACCTTTTCCCACTTGCATAGGCATTCCAAATCAAGACGCTCCAAGGCGGTGTCTTTCTGAGCCCTGGATTAAGAATATTGCGGTGGGTTCATTATTCATACAAAAGGAACTCAGTCTTGCATGCCATGATTCCCATTTACATCAATTGGACTTACATCGATTACCACGTTATCTGCACCTTGGCGAAAGAAAACTTGTCCATCGAGCCAATTTCCTTGGACTTTGGTATCGTGGACATCGGTTCCACATCGGGGATCAAGATATTGACTCTAAAAAATGACGGTGGAAAAAGTACGAGGTATTATAAGTTGACGGTGTGTTCGAGGACAACGTTTCATCGTCTCGTGCTAAACTCTCCGTCGGTTGTAGTTCACGAAAATCAATTTGTCTGTCTTGACAGGTTTGCAGTTGATTTGGGACCCAATGAAATGGAGCTCTCGGTTAGACCGTTGAAAGGTGTAGTGCGAACACGGTCAAAAATGGCTCTTCGCGTCGAGCTAATCGGTGTAGAGGAAGGATCTTTTTACGGAGAGTTCTGGTGAGTATATATTATGAAATTGAAGCTATAACGGCTTTGAGTCAACTGTTTTCCTCTGCAGGATCAAGTCGACACCAAATATACAGGTGCCGGTACGGGTGAATATAATTATTCCACGTTTGGTAGTTTACCATCCAAACACAACCGGCGACTTTACTCTGATAGACTTTTCACCAACATTTACCAATACCGTGCGACACGATACGCTGATCTTGAGGAACCATTCGGCCCAAGTATCGAATTTCGTTGTCCTTGGAGAAATAGAAAATGATTTGATACCTATTAACGTGGGTATACACCTGAATAACTTTTGCTGCTCAATCGTATCATAGTTAGTAGAATGTAACTACTATAAATCCATTCTGCAGAATATCAATTTGAAGAAACATCCAGAGTTCGAAGTTTTCAAGATACATCCACTTGAGGGTAGAATGGATCCATTTGAAGGGCGTATTTTCAACATCACGTAAGGGTACCTCCAATCTTTATTCAGTTACATACGATTGATGAATTTTATTCCCTGACCATCCGTATAGATTCTCGCCGACAAACAAGGTTCTGAAAAATGTTGGCGAATTTCGAAAAGACGAGAGCCGAGACTTCATGATCTTCGTACGAATATTCAGAATTCACTGTACCGAAGTAAAAGACATTATAAGTATGCCTATTCTATAGTTATATCGTGTAAAATTTGAAGAAAAAAACTTACAAAGTGTCTCTCGTGAAATTCATACAGGAGAAGAAATTAGCTTGGACGACCGAGTGGAGGAACCTCGTGAGAAGGTGCAGTTACGTAAGCGACCTGATATTACGATTAACCGAATACGGCATAAAACCTGCTTCATGCGGGATAAATTTATTTTCTGTCTAGTGGAACCGAGGTCCGCGGAATCTTTGGCAGTATCGGATAACGAACCTCTAGAGCCATCCGGATACGAAACCGTCCGCCTGTGTCTCTATGGAGCAGCGGAAGAAGCTCGCTTGGATTTTGTACCTAACGAATTGCACTTTGGAGATGTAACATCAGGAGCAGTCGTACATCGAGAGCTTACGATAATAAATCCATCTAGTTGGAAACCTGTAGTGTATAAGTTTGCGACAAACTCTGCTGTTCGCTGTCAACCTCGGACAGAGCGCATAGGGCCGCAAAAAAGCTTGCAAGTTTTGATCACTTTTACTGGAAATTATGGTGGTATTCTTATTTCTATTCTGACGATATCTTTCTAACTAAGAGCAACGCATCATCGTTTCGCCTAATTTTTCGATTTCACATTGCAGCCAAAGTTCCGTTCAGGCTCATCTTTGAAATAGCTGTAGAATCCTGCGATCTGACCAAGTTAAAGTATTCCTATATCGCTGGAAAATCCTGCTCGATACTAGCTTGGTATAATTCAATTATTCCGCCAACGAAAGATGTAAAGAAAAAACTTTGTCAAGGTTCGTCCGAACATGATGTTGTCAGTTATACCGGGGACATTTCTCTGTGTTTATTGTAAAACTCTACAATGATCTGATTTTTTCATGAACAAGTCTATTTTATGCACAGAGCATATTCCAAAAAATCATGCAATTTCGTTCAATTTCCATGCAGGTCCCACGTCATGTGAAATTATTGGCGACGGAGCATTTTTGAATCAAGGTCCGTTTGAATACAAAGTGGAATATCACCGCCAACTTGAATTGTATATGAAGAATGATCTTCCTCCTGAGTTGGACAATAAGTACGCATTAACTCCAGCAGAGGCTGCATTGAAGTCCTATCACCGGCGTTATTGGACTAATTATATACAGTCGAAGAGAATCGGAAAAGAGAAAACAGATTCGAAACGTTCGACGGCAGGCTCGAATGGTCTAAAAGATTGTAAAAATTTGCTTATGGCTAAATTGCCGAAAATAAGTGAGCAGTCTGTAGCTCTGAAAATGTTGAACCAGGCAAAGCTGCACAAGGTTAATAAGGCTAGAGACGAAATGCTTGTCCCACTCTCGCCGTTGCAGATTTACAATGTTAAGATTGCTCCGACTGTCCTCGGTTATGGATTGGTTAGTCTGGATTTTACTTTTAACACTTGAAGTAACGGATTCCGGATTCATCCAATCAATGCAACCTTGATAACGCAGGTAGCTCCTAAAAGTACAAACTATCGAACTTTACGCATAGAGAACTTGAACGACTTTCCAGTAATGCTACGCCTAGTCAGCTTGGTATCAAAGGCGATTAGTTTTCCAAACGGTTCATTGATAATTCTTCATGCTGGTGGGCAGGTTACTAAGATAGTTGAATACCGAGCGCAAAGAATCGGGAAGTTCAACACGTATATTAATTACGTCATCAACGATAATCATTCGTTCGCAATGACTGTTACCGCCAATGTTATCGTCAAGTTTTTGAGCCTTAATTTACGCGATATAACTTTCGGCCACCAATATTTGCCACAAGAGGCCTACCAACCGATCGTTTCATATGTTGAAATAAGAAACAAGTTGGATGCAACAACAAGTTTCAGGTAGACTTGCCGTTCAAATTTTCTAACTCAACCAAGATCTGAAATACCATGCTGGTTAAATTCTGGAATGTATTGCTTACAGCTGGGACATACATTCGAACACTGGATTTACGATATATCCATTGACTGGAGAAGTGCGAGGTAATCATACATTGTTTGCCGAAGTGTCTTACGAGTTGATCTCTTCGAAATCCAATAATACGGAAGCTGTGTTGACCAGCGAGTCTGGTACCTGGATCAATCTCAAATTGAATGCCATACTGAAGAAACCAGATGTTGCATTCATAAATGATACCCTCAACTTGGACCCAATACCGTTAAATGTAACCACTACCGCCGTTGCAGTTCTCCATAATGCTGAGTTCAGCCAGGTCGTATTTCAAATCAACCCGTCGGCATTAATTTATGGCTGTGAAGTTTACCCACAACACGGGGTTATTTCGCCACGCGGCATTGTTGTCCTGGAAGTTAGTGAATAGATATAATTATCAATAAAAAAAAGTACTCGCGTATATTATAGACATTAGAGATTCGAATTAATCCGTTGATCTCACCGTTTCTTCGTGAAGATCAGATTGAGATTCGACGCATGCTTTAAATTCTCAATTACGATTGACGTTCTCGTACAAACGTACATAAAACTGGAGCTAAAATTACTCGGTGAAGTCTCATATCCGATGCTGAAACTTTCCCCAGAGAAAATTTACATGAATCGAATTAGTGCAGACGCGTTTGCTAGTCACTTACTCACCGCTCGTAACTACGGAAAAACTCTCGCCAAAGTACAGTTCCTCTTGGACGAATACCCTGAATATTCTGTTTCGCTTTCTCCGTGTAGAAGAGATCCTTGTATAGGTATTAAACAAGAAGCACACCCACTTACTACGGTGGTCCTTAAAAAGGTCATTTTTGAATTTCTCACCCCCTCCCCCAAATCAGTTCAAAATAATTGAAACATAATTCCCTCATTTTTTCAGTTTCTTTTATCTCAATTCCAACGCGTGCCCCAAAGGGAGTGAATTTTCTCATTCAACTCTTTCAAGGGCACATTAAATCTAGCGAACGGATTTCGATAAGATTTGGTATGCGGGGAGGTTCTTGAGTCGTTACGTTGAGTCGAATCTGAACGTAAAATTTGAAAATTCAAAATGGTATATCCAATATAGTAACATCAACTGATTTCTGGGATTTTGGTCTGCCATGTTCGATCCGCTATTTTGAATTTTCTAGTTTCGAGTTTGCATTCGTAATCACCGACTCAACAAACCCCCCCGTACCAAATTTTGTAAAAATCTGTTCGGTAGATTCAATGTGCTTCTGAAGGGATTAAATGGGAAAATCCACCCTTTTGCGGACACGTGTTAGAGTTGAGATGAAAATTTGAAAAAATTTTGGGGGTGAACTGGTCGAAATTAAAAAAAGACATTTTTACGAATCACACTAATACCTACATACTCAAAATATAGAAAAGATGAGAAAGAATGTGATATTCTTTAGATGGCGAAGGATTGACTTTATTACCTGGTGATTCTGTGTCATTTTACCTGCACTTTGCACCGATTGATCTGGCCAGATATGCTTTTTACCTACCGATTGTAGTGAACGAAGTATTAGGCCCCGTTTTGATTGAGAACCCCAAGTCTATCGCACCCTCTGAGTTCCTGAAGACACGTGAGATGTATTATGTTCATTACCCTGGAATACAGATTACTGAACTACCACAACTCATCCCAACAATTTTCATTGACTGTACTGTTTCGGAACATGTTTTATCATTCAGTCAACATGTATTCCATTTCGATACCACCACAAATAAGGTAGCATTGCCAATTATCATTAATTGTCGCAATATTCTGGGGATCGAGCCGACTGAAGTTTTTGTTACAGGTAATGGAACAATTACGAGTTTTCAACCAGACTCATGACGATGTTTCCTTCCTTATTCGCATCGACGAATTCTCTCAGCCTAACTCTCCCTTTTCCATCGCATGGCTGTCTGGTATCGAACCAACAATCACGCCTCTATCAATTGTCTCTACTTTGCCTCCCAATAAGGAGATTATATTCCGAATTGAGTTCAAAGCTGTGATACAGGGAAATTTCGAAATTGAAGCTCCTATATTCATCAGGGGCGAGCTAGAAGGCAATATGTTCAATAGCCTCCTCATCGACGGAAGCAACATAGCGAACTGCATGTTTCCTGACAAACCCGATTTGTACTTTGCCCCCTTGCCGCTGTGTACTCAAGCCGAGCAAAAGTTGACATTAAAAGTCAGAAAGTGTCAAAACTGCTTTGAGATTGTACCCGCTGTGATGAAACCCCTAAATGTAGTTGGAACTTATGCTGTCGACTGTATTCAGGTCAAGTTTATCGGTGGAAAGATTGTGGACGGTAAAAACAGGTACATCATTACTGTCCCCTTGTCCGCCATAGTTCAATCTTACCCAATATGAAATATGATTGTCTCATTATATCATTAGCAATGAAGATCTGAGCGTTTCTGTACAGTTCCGTAGTGAGTTTCCAGTGGCTTTTACGACAAGAATAGAATTTCTTATAGAGGAAAGAGTTGTTTGTTCGGTTAATGTCTGCGCCACCGCTGATAACTGCATTCTAACAACTTATGGCTTTTTGCGAGGCACGCTTAAGCACGATGGATTAACCAGTCTCCAAGAAAGAACCTCGGTCCCTTCTATAACGTCGCGTAGCGATGGAAGCTCGTCGTTAACGAAACAAGAGTCAACGTTGCCTCGAAAATACGTGCGTGTATCTTGTAAATTGAAAACGAAAAGTCCAAAAGCGGTTCAACTTTTTTGGTAATCGAACTAGTACTGTGACTGACGTATACTGCTTACATAATTTCAGATGGAAACACCGTCGACAAAACTTAATCCCAATCTTCACCCCAGCATGAATGCTGTGAGTGAAAAATCGTGGCGAGTTTATGGACCAAAATTAAATGCTGTCCGAAGCGAGGATGAGAAACCTGCATTGATGAATGACGACAGCAGCGATCTGGCTTCACTCAGCTCAAAACTCTTGGGACCCCTGCTTCCACTTTCGGATCGGCATGTCAAATTGTCCAAAGATCTGTACCCTTACTTTCCGATGCCGAAGAAAGCAAAGTCAGCCCAATTATGGATTTTGTCAAAAATTGGAATTACCTTTGCCAACTTTTTAAGATTATTACTACGGTTTCATGCATTCCATATGTTGTAGTGATAACGACAGTCACATGCAGCGAACCCTCACTGCAACGGAACAATGGATGTATTCTGGTCCGTTTAAATTCAATTTTTATGCAAGCATCGTCGATGGTACTACTGCGGTATTGTCCGGTGTATGTACAACGACATCTAGATTTAAGGATAAACGATCAACCCATGCGGTCAATCAGTCATTCATAGATTTGTTAATATCACTCGCCGGACCATGCGTTCTGAAATACATTGGGGACGTGTAAGATATGACCTATAATGCATTCATACTATTTATAATGCTTAGTTTTGAGGGAGACAAACCGCACTTTCACTTTGATAATACATTCTTATTTTCTTGTTAGTTCTAATATACCTGAAGACTCCGTGAAAAGAGTTAACTACGTTCTTAAGCTGTACACGAACGTTTTAGACTTCTTGGCTGTTCAAGGTGCGCTTTTAGCCCATGTAAATCCCAAGTTCCTACTCAGTTTCAATGATTATTTACTATACGATAACTGGAGTGAACGAAATTCGGTAAGCTTCAATATTCAAGTGACTCATAACACTCTGTCTTGTATTTTGCCCAATTGTTATGGGTTCTTTGAAAATTTCAATTTTAACATCACTCAGGCTGGAGCTGAACCACCGTCGGAAATGGCAAATACATTACAACGTGAAAAAATTCCGAGAGAATTATTCCAATCTCGTAGCATGCAATGCTGGCTTGACGTAGCCTTGCAAACTTTCAAGATCCTGGTCTTAAAGCGAATAAGTGTGAGGGATTCTGAGGGAAAAACCGTCAGTCCTCAGAATCAAAGTAATTCAGGCACCGTAACCTTAGAATCGAACACTGTGAGGTACATGATGCACTTGATGTCATTTTAATCGAATATCGAAAATGCCGAAGGCCTGTCATATCTTAACGTGTTCCAGCGTACTCGAATACCCCACAAACAAAACGAGTTTTACAGGGGAGTCGAAGGACACCTCTCGATACACAGTCGAAGAAATCATTCTATTGAACTGGCTGCAGCATCATTTCAATCAGCAAAGATCCGAGGAATGGATGAAAGATGACAAAGCCAACATGAACCCTCGTCAAAGAATGGATGTTCTCCAACCGCGAACAATATCAAACTTTGAGAGCGATCTTTCCGATAGCCTGGTGCTCATTGCTGTTACCGCAGCTCACTGTCCATACCTTATTCGAGACCATTTTAAAAATATCTACATCGCTCCACAAAATATGGAAGAAGTATGTAATTCTTTTTCACTTTGCAAAAGTGTACATAGACAGAAGAGGTTTTTCTTGCAAGGCGTTACTTTTTGGTTTCACGCGCATCGTAGAAGAGATGACTTTTAAAAAATTTGCTCCTCGCAGCTGACATTAAAATTCTGTCACCTTCCCAATACAGATATTTCATAATGGCATCTGTCTCACTGCTGCCTGGCGAAGAGTTCGTATCGGATTTATGATTACCGCTGCTCAAATTGTCAACCCAAACTGTGTACAAATGGTGATGCTTGTCACCCATCTTTATTCCATTCTTCCAACTCTTCGGCCCAGTAAGCAGGTACTGAACAAAGAATTTCTGCATCACACCGATATGGAATAATTTGTATACTTTAGTCTATATATTTTACAGCTACAGTTTTGCTGTCCGTTAACGGAAACCATCACTCGTCAGATAACAATTCAGAATGCATCGGATTTTCCTGTTAGTTACATCGTTGAGTTCATTGGCAACGAGATGAATTTCTTTACCGCCTTAGTCCAAAAATCAATAATCAGCATTAACAACCATGCCACTGGAAAATTGAGAATTCGATATCATGCTAGGAAAATTATTGAAATCAGGGGTACATTGTTCTTGCTCATAGCAAAACTGCAAATTTTTATATTTTGATAACGGTGGAATTCTATTTCCCTAGCTTTTCTTATTCTGTGCGGTTCTTCCGTCGCGCCGCACTTTGCACAGAATCATGTTTTCGAATTAGAGGGATGCACGAGCTATCTGGGCATCACAAATAACTACGATATCGAAGGAATACTTTACAAAGTCTGCGAGGAGACTTTAAACATTTCCGTCCCTTTTAAAGAGGCAGCTGAATACAATATTTCATTTTCCGAGGAACAGCCTACAGTCCCCGGTTAAATACTGCGTTATGTTAATTTTCCAATCGCCTGCTAATAAGTCATTTTAACAACGAACAATATATTTAGCATCTCTGAAATTGAGTGGGTGGGCGGATTTGAGGAACAGAAAAGTACCTCGTCGCTTATTTCTCAATCAGAAAACTATTATTGCCAAGGAGAATGCATACCAAGCTCATTTGTCAATGACTGTCGCGTGTATCGCCCCGACTAAACGATCTTTCTGGATTGTTTTCGAATCTGGAATCGGTGACTTTATTATTCAAGTTGGTTCTCGTAAATTATATCGATTAATGATTTGAATATCAGTTTTTAAAAATCGCTACGATAGAAAAACAATGTTTGAATACTGGATAATATTTAATTTTGCCACAGATAAATTCAACTTCGAAGAAATCAACAACAGATTACGTTGCTGTTGAATGGGAACGTGAAATATGTGTGTGCACCAATTTACCTCAGGAATCATCCAGCAGCTGCCCATTGAATATCGAAGTAGCAATACCCGTTAGAAACGTTCAGCTATGGAAATGCATAATCGAAATGTTCCAAAAAACTTTAGATTCAAAAGAATGTTTATTCTGGTCTCATCATTTAGGTAATTTGCCGTAAAGAAAAGACAATCGTTCAAGCTATTTCATTTGAAATTATTTCCTCAAAAATCAGATACCGATATCGGTTTACGACTAATTCACTGGCTTATGGGCGATTACAATGATTCAGCAGCAAAAGAGTTCATGCATATATTCAATACATCTGTGGTTTACGATGTTACGACCACGGATGATGGAAACCTCATTGTCCCCAAAAAACTTGCTGTACAAGGTTTCTGGTCGATTTCATTTTATTTACACATTCCCAGTTTCTCGTTGAAAATATGTCCTTTAAATCTCGGCTATTCGTGTATTTTTACAGATGTACGACCTCGTGGAACAGAAATTAATATGTTAGTTCATATTTCGGAAACTACGCCTCAGTTCTACGAGACATCGATAAGACTGTCTTCTCCGGATGGCATGGAGCACCGTTCTTATAAGATTGACTTTCTTTGCAAAACGCCATTACCAGCTTCAATTGATCTCAAAACAAGCAATTATCGCAATAAAAGGGAGAAATAATTATTTTTTCAAAATACGCACATCTTCCTCCATCAGTTTTCATTATTTGCATTTGCTTTAACGTCGCATCTTTGAGAAAAGTAGTATACTACTACTATTATATGTATGTACATATAATTACTTCAAGTCAATAGTAACACGAAAAGGAATTATATTCAGTATAGCATTGGAGTTATAATTTACGAATCGACTAATCTAATAATTGTGCCATTACTTGTCCTCCTCACTGGTTCCTCCGGCATGGTTTAAATCCCAATAGTGTTCTCCGTAACCGCCATTCGTGTTTCCCCATCTCACCTGCAGTTATGAAAAAAAAAAATATATGATACAACACGATTTTCGGTGACTAATCAAGTACGCTTTTTTAATACTCATCAATTAACTCTCACTTTTCCCTGATGACGATTATTCTTCAAGTCCTTCTGCTCAAATCGCTGTTCCCATTCACGCGGATTCTCACAAACATGTCCAAATTCTATTTTATTTGGAGTTGGTTGTTCGGAAAAAATGTCTCTACACCGATCGATTTGTTCAATCCCTTACGATTAGTCTGACAATCCAAGAAACATATTTATTGTGAAATAGGTGAAGAAAACTTACTGAAAGAATTGGCCTTTTTGTAGAAGATAAGCGATTGCGTTTCTTGGCATCTCAACAGCTGCTCCTTTCTGCACCGCATCCATATCTGTTTTGCATTTTTTTATCTTTACTATACATGCTCGTTTCTAATGTATATAACTTGCTAGTATTCTGAATAAGTTTTTCTCAATTGACTTTTACAGTTGTGGAAAGATATTGTTATTACTGATCACCAAATACGTCACATAGTTATCATGCTACCTGATGGATCAACTTCATCCGGATCATCTTCAGCAATAGGTTTGCCACTAATTCGAATTTTGGTGTTGAAAATGAAAATTATCAAGTAAATACACACAGATTTTTCAACGATTTGCATTTTGTAAGTAAAATTTACTGGGATAAATTGAGAGATCTGTTCCGGACCAAAGTCAGAATAAATCTAAGGTATTTTTCTTGACTCATAGCACTAAGTTTTTGTATAACATGCTCTACTAGGCCCGTTATTGTGAAAGGCTATGCCACTTTGTATATGTGTGCTTATGAAAGTAAGGAAAGTAATTCAACAAGAAATTGATCTTCTGAAACTGGGTCTTAGAGAGTCCTGACAATATATTTTATAATATCACATTTTGCATTCATGGAGTACATAATAATGTGTGATTTGATCATTTGTGTGTTGCATTATAAAAAGAACAATAACTCCCGAACTTAACTCTTAATTATATATACGTATGAATTCATTATATAAAGTACACAGAAAATTCAGTGAATAAATACAATCATAAAAAAAAAACTTTATAAATATATTTTTAAGCAAATTAAAATTAAATTCACAAACTCTAAGTGAAAATTTACCTACAAATAGTTTCAAAATATCATATTTGTGATAGTTTTCACTGTCAGACCCGGTTAGTCATCATATACAAAGTCGTTATTAACATTACACATAATATTTCAACAATCTTTTCGCACTCACTTTGCGACTCTTTATGGTGGGCTAATAAAGCAAATTCATTTTTAAACTTTTGAAATATCTAATTGCAAGGATTTCAAACTATTTTTCAAACAATACTGGATGGGTGTTCTTGGCGCATTTAACCATTGATTGAATCAACTTAACAAAGCCGGTATCTTTTGGCTTTTCCAAGCCACGTAGAAGCCTATTTTTCATCACTGCCACAAATTCTCGATTGCTAAGCTGACCATCCACTGAATAGGGGGGAAAAGAAAACAATTAAACTTATGCAAGGTTTTATCTTTAATTTTGCGACTCCGTTACTCACTGTTTTCATCGAATATCGTGTAGACAACCTGTATAACATGATCACTCAAGTCGACGTGGGCAACCGTCTTTGCGACGTGTTTCAACGTTGCTAAAATTTAGGAGATTAGTCACTCCGGGATGTGATCTATTTACAATCAATTTACAAAATTTGATGTGATAAACAAATTTTCATACCTTGATCTATCGATGCTCCAGCTATGTGATAAAATGTCAAAGCGGTATCAACGTCGTTAATGTTGTTCAAAAAATGGAAAAAGCTTAGATAGTCTTCCTTACTTACGCCCTTGGGATTCTCTCTGAAACTAAGATACATCAAGGTTTAATTGATTTTCAACAGCAAAATCATTATGAAATTAGTATAATTGATACATACGTTTTTTTAACTCGTTTCAGCATCCGTGCTTTTTTCTTTTCCGGGTAGCCTGCGTATGCCAAAAGTAATTCAGTAAAATCTACCTCGGAAATATTACCATTCTCATCAGGATTTCTACGCTCAAACTGTAAGTAAAGAAAGGATAAAGTCAACGAGCAGCTGCTTTCATTGATGAATTTGCGCGACCGTTTAGCGAAGAAGAAATTGTTCCAAATACCTCGAGACTGAGAATTTCTTTCTGCAGCTGTTGCTGAAAATCCAAAAACTTTTCTATCGTCAACTTTTGCTTCATGTTAGGACCAAAGAAGTACGTCGTCAATGCAGAGTTTACACCCTGTGTCAAGAACCAGAACGATATGAGAATAACAATTACTGCTGAACATTCATGTTCCATTCGTTACCTTGAATGTATTGCCGGTATTTGCGTGGTCTCTGTGACGATTGCCAATGCTGGTCTGCTGGCGAATTAATGTCGCAACTTTTCCAAACTCCTCTGAATCAACATCACCATCTCCGTTAAGATCAAACATCCGGAAGGCTATTTCAAAATGACGTCTCGAAGCTGCGAGTAAAATATGATAGAAGTTTACAACTTTACATTTTCCTAGATACGCGTCTGAATAATCGTGAGGTGATCAAATCATCGTTACAAGTAATGCCGATAGTACTCACTTGATAGCACTGTTAGGAGAAATATGTAATCGGAAAATGTAATGAGCCCAGCACTTCCCAGTTTATAAAAAATACTGTCCTCATCCAATTCCAGTTCTAATTTCGTATGAATATTCTGAGAACAGTAATCGATATCTCAGTTTATTATTCAGAGGAAAATTTGAAGGGATTTTACTTTGTTAATAAATATTCTCTATCATCAGTTCAAAACTTCATAACGTACCTTAGGGTCGTAACGTTTATACTGATCTAACCCCAGGCCTGAAACATGATGCCATAATGCTTTTGAGGATACAAGACCAGAGTGTAGATTGAATAATTACATATATTAAAGCTTATTATTAGAGATGTTAATGCTGATAAGCGGTGTTCATGCAGACATTGAAATTTTATACAAATCGAAGGTCCCCATGATCTAAGGTAACATAAGCACCAAAGAAATTCTCTTGACAAATTGATAAAAAGAATTGTAATAGCATTTTTAACATTCTTTTTCTAAGTAACGTGCAAGGAAAAAGAATTATATTCAAGGAGGTAAAATAAAATTCAGGTCAGCCTACAGTGTATATAACGGTGAGGTGAAAAACATTTTGTTCGATCGAACAAATGGTACAGATCGTTTTTTCCCGCAATCTTAGAATACGCAAAAATAAAAAGAAGTATAAATTGTGGAAACGGTAATGAACAATAACTTGTTAATTACCATCGGGTTGCTTAAGGCCGGGTGTCATTGACCTTAGGAAATCGTCAGGGGTCATAAACACCTCGTGAGCATCGTTGGCTGGATTTGTTACTTGGAGGGTAGCAAAATACCGAAAGACCTTATCAGGTGTAGAAAAATGCCTCATGCGGTTTTCATATTCAATAATCTGTTCATTAACAATACGACTTGATTTTAATGAATAGGACATATTTTTTAAACGTGATTATCATTTACAGATAACGTATACCTTTGAGTACAAAAATTTGCGTTAGACAAAGGATGATTACAGTGTCATTTCAAAAGTAAAAATAAAAATTTTAATACAAAGAAGCTATCGTCAAATAGAAGTTACATATTTTTTTTTATTCGCAGATGCATTATTATTCTACTTTCCACAAAGGCATTGAAGTGAAATGACTCAATTCACCTGAAGCATTATCTGCAAGTTATCTAGCTGCTGAAAGGAAGTGGTAGGTATGTGATACCGATCATTGAAAAGAGCGTAGTATATCAAGTATAAGTGTTGCAATAGTGTGGTTAATGCATTTCTTGGTACTGTTAGTATATTATAGAGCAAGAATGAGCTTAAAAAGTGGTTCAGTATCTCAATGCAAGACATAGATGAGCATTGATCATTGAATGCACCGTTTTGTTGTTCCAAATGACAATTATATATCACTTTACAGGGTTATTGTGTATCATTGCAGAACACCTTTCTTGTTATCTTTGAGTACGCAACATTGTGTTGAGGGAAATTGAAAACCATGGCTCGAGAAAAAGAAGAAAGAGAGAGAGAGAGAGAGAGATATCTAATCGTCACTCGAACACAGTTCGAAGTTGTGTCAATAATAAGATTTTCAAACTGTTGTTTTTCGATGTTACCATCCGGTTGTTTCATGCCGGGTGTAATGGCTCTGAGAAAATCGTCCGGAGTCATGTAGACTTCAGTGCCTTCTTGACTAGTAACTCTTACTGTTGCAAAGTATCGAAATATCTTATCTGGAGTTGAATAGGCACGCATCCTATTCTCGTATTCTATTATCTGCAATACATTTCAGCGTCGGTCTTAATATCCATTTATAAAAGGATTAGACGATTGAACAACAAAATTAAACCTAATTGATAATTGGTGAAGAAAAAAAAGTTGATAAAATACACTTTTACTTGAGAATTTGAATTAATATATTGTTTCAAAAATGTCCATATAATTCCAGCTTTGTCGTGGAGTCGAATATGTAATCCCCCCCCTAATAGAGTTGTATCCTATACCTTACGATCTCTGAAACCAACTTTTTCCCGCTTATGTTTTTTCTTTTTCTGATCTTCTTGTCCACCCTGTTCAATACTTGTGCTCTCATTATTCTCAGTCAAAGCTTCGGCAGCATCCACCTTCGGCATCTTGGGAGTACTGAAGCTGTAATATCGCAAAGAAGACGTAAGAATCAAGGATGTAAAAATCCTGTCTATCAATGGTTAAAGATTGGAAAAAAATTCGCATTCCCTTACTACCCCCAATCAATTGCGAATCCTATGAATCCAAATGTCAGAAACGCCATCCAAAATGACTTTAGCCATGGAATTGGATCCTTTTTGTGGCCAAAATTTCTATACCATCTTTGATGGGTGAGGTTGATGTCGCGCATTTGACTCTGGCATATTTGAGTCTGCGTTGGCTGATGAAATGAGGAAAAGGCATAACGTGAAAGTTTTTGGACGCCACAACGTCCCACCGACGAATTCATCAGCCTGAGAATAGACATTCTCGTTTATTCTGATCTGTAAAATGAAGAGATATAAGAATATTGCATCCTGTGTAACTGATTATAAATGAGGTGAAATGAAAACAACCAGAGAACCGAGGAACGATAACGCAGTATAGTTTATAAATATGATGTCAAAATCGATTTTGGTGTTATCAAGTTTTATCGACCTACAATCCGCTGGTTTATTGGTTATCAAGCAAATATTTCACAGCAGTGTTTCATTTCACAGGCAAGGTGTCATTCCCGCATCAGCTGTCTTCATCCACTACCAACCTTATGGCCAAAATAACGATCGACGATATGCAGAATATTGCTAACCTGCTGGCTTGCAGAACCACGATGCAGAACCCTATTCGAAACAGAGAGAAACCTTTCGAAACACCTCGCCTTCCACATTTCCCACCATCCAACCATTTTGATTGGTATTGCAAAGCATAGCCAATCAATCAGAATGCTTGGATAGTCGGAAATGTAAAAAGTGAAATTACATGACTGATCCCTGACCTTATATACAACATAACACCAACTACACATTGATGAACCGTTGAGATAAACGTATAAATAAATGTGGCGGGTCACGGATCACATTTGTTACGTCTAATGCTCTAGTCTCCATGGTCTTATGCGTGACAAACGATTCTAACCTACCTCTAAATCTTTCAACAGTTTTGAATTGACCACTTGTTGTGACGTTAACTGGCGGAACTTTTCTATTGGTTGGCTACGAAAAGCTGGGCTTAGCACACCTTGGATTTCAGATACCGATCTTTATGCACTATTCAGATCAGTGCCTATGTACAACGTGTACGGAACTGCGAATGAATCGTGCCGGGTGCGACGCACGTGGTTTTGACTTCTAATACTTTAGTAATTATTGCAAGTAAAACGTGATCAACGCGATGGACAATTGCAAGGTTTGCCGTGGTACGGTATTTTACAAAGAAGCGGGTTTTTATTTCTGCAGTGAATGCCAAACACAAAACGAGGTTTGATTTTTTGCCACATAACCTAGACATTGTATAGAATCAAACAAAACGGCGTACATGATTAACTCGCACCCACATGACGAAACCCTTGATTTGCCATTATAGAAATATGACATCTGTACTCAATATACGTCAATTGAATTTCAGGAAAGAAGAGAAGCAATCCTAGAGCAACGTTTCGAAGGAATACGCGTAACGCAACGTAAAATAGCCAATGACAATTCCGAGAAAACAGGTGAACAATCAATGAAAATGAAAAAATTGAAATAAGCAGCTGTAAATTCATTAGAATTAAAGAATTAGATCGCATATACATGTAATGCATTTCTTTTATTATTGCACAGACCAAAGCGCTCAGTGGTCGACGTGGGAACTGTACAATTTTGTGCTAATTGGTTTAACGGACGAGTTGATCGAGCTGGGTGCATCCTCAGATATTAAACTTACAGTCCTCCAATTGTGGGCATTCTACTTGGGGAAAGTAGAAGTGGCTTTTACATCTAAAACTTGTCGCAAAGTGCCCAAACTTGCCCGAAGATATCACAAAAGGTACGCGTGTGAAATGCTGGTGAATATCCTAGAATATCTATACTGCATTTGAAAGTAAATATTTTAATAGCTTAAAAAAATTCCCAAAATGATCCACATTGTTTCTGTGTTTTCAGGGATGCTGATATTATATATGGAAAGTTGAAGTCGCGCAAACGCAAGCGTAGCAGAGCAAGTAGCGCATCTTCCATCATCTCAAGTCAACTGAGTGAAGGTAGTTCCAATAGAGAGCTTTCCAAACACAAGGTAATGACTCAAAGTTTCTCAGTATAGTAAAAACTTATTTCTCAAGTCGATTGTCATAATTCTTTTTGAAATTCTAGAGGCTACTTTACAAGGCGGAATATGAAAGATTAGTGTCTTCACAAACTGGCTCGGAAAGTGATGCTCTCAGCCTTGTTAGCCAGAGTTTAGCCAGTATCCGATCAGGTGGTAGTC
The DNA here is from genome assembly GCF_021901495.1 of Neodiprion virginianus. NCBI lineage: Eukaryota > Metazoa > Arthropoda > Insecta > Hymenoptera > Diprionidae > Neodiprion > Neodiprion virginianus. Next base: position 545,306 of record NC_060879.1, on the reverse strand, counting down.
AGTCGTCCGTCTCTGTAGAGAAGTATGCTTTTCTCTTCACCAAGAAAGCCGTTTATCGATTCATGATTCTATCAGCATTCGCTGGAATATAGCTAAATAACGATTCATTTCACAGACTAAAGTACAGCAAGCATGCAAAAAGCGAGGCTAAGAGGGTTAAGCAATTGTCCAAGAAGCTTCCTAGAGCACAGAGAGTGAAGTATCAGCAAACGCATGTAACAACGAAGTATCGGACTGGTCCGTACGTTATAACGCCAATGAAACTTTGGGCCATCCTATATTTGGCTCTGAGAATTCACGATCAGAGTATACACTTAGCAGACATGTTAAGGTGAGTTTGGAATTGTTCATTGTAACAACGGACGATATATAAACTTATGTCTTCAGGTACAGTAGAGAAGGCCACCTGTCTTATTACAGACTTGACCATTTGTTACCGGCAGAAATTGCTTTAACCGAAAGCGATGTAAAGTTTTTAACTCAGAGCAATGAGATAACGCATAAAGGTATGCGGAGAACTTGCGCAGAGATGGCCAAGTTTTTATTTGTCTCTGAAATGAGTTGTCCCGACTTTCCACCGTTAATTCAGCGTTACTGCACGGATCTGAATTTACCAAGTAAGCAACCGAGCAAGTTGTAGGATCAGTGTCAGTCTATTTGTAAATCTAGTGGTATGCATCACTGTTTAAAATATATATTTTACTCGTCCTTTCAGAGGGAATTCTCATTTACACTAAAAGGCTGGTCGCCCTTTCTGCTCCAACGATGGTTTTTACCCATTCTGATTCTTTGATCCCAAACTATGAAGGACGGGCAATGGCATTTATTATAGTTGTGCTAAAGATTCTTCTTGGAATGGACGGAATTACAGAGTATGAGATAAGCAGGATAGCTGAAAAAATCAACAGGTAAGATAAAGAGAGGAGTATAATTCAAATTAAAAGTATAATACACCAATAGTAATGGAAGCGCCGATGTACTAACATGATTAAAATCATCACATAAGCCATGGAAATATGATCAGTCAATTTTTATTATATTCTGATCACCAAAATCATGTTGTTTTCGTTTAAAAAATGTTGTTGATTAGATATTAAGACAATCTATAAATTAAACTCAAAATTTCTGTAAGCTTTGCAAAATAATTTGTTTTAACAAAATATCAAAATTAAAAAAAAAATCTTTCAACAATATGCCAACCTATAAACTGTGCAATCCTCATTGCAAGCCTTTGGTGGAAAGTTTAGCCACATCCATTTGTGAACCAGCAATTGAGATGTCAGATTTAAAGAAAAAGTGTTGTATAATTGTACACGGCGGTTGCGGACAGTGCAGCGATACGGTGATGTGCGAAAAGCTTGATGGTTGTAAAAAAGCAGTCTGTCGTGGTTACAAAAAAATGATGGATGGTGGAAATGCTCTTGACGCGGTCGAAGCTGCTTTGTGGTGGCTGGAGTGTGACGAATTTTTTAACTGTGGATATGGTTCGGTCTTGAACCAGCTAGGTTTGTAGCTAACTTTCATTCTGGCCTGGTTACACGAGTTTAATATAAATTGCATTTCTTTGACTAAGGCGATGTTCAAATGGATGCAAGTATCATGGATGGGAATAGATTTGAGATCGGTTCCGTCGCAGCAGTATCAGATATCGAACATCCAATCAGTTTAGCTAAGTTTGTCCTTGAGAATTACCCAAACACTATTTTGGTCGGGGATGGTGCTAAGAAGTTGTCGAGGTGTACAGATATGCATTGGATTTCGGGAGGCAATATGGTTTCGCCAAAGGCCATTTTGGCTCTGCATTTATCTAATAATTGTAGTCAGGACCTGAAATACGATGTCGAAGATGTTCAAAGTGCCGATTTATTGAAAAGTAATCACTGAATATGGACGGTCAACTCGCTTGCTCTACATGTTAAATAAAACATGGTCATGTCTGCTAGAAAGCTGGGGGACCACTGGCTGCGTAGCATGGGACGGACAGTCGATGGCAGCAGGCACAACAACGGGTGGATTGAATGGAAAAATGGTTGGGAGGATAGGTGATTCGCCGTTTCTTGGCTGTGGAACATTTGCGAACAATTTAGCTGGCTGCTCAATGACTGGTCATGGAGAAACTATTGCTAAGCTCGGACTGTCCAGGAAAATCGTAGAGGAAGTAACGGCAGGTTCCTGTCCTGAGGATACTTTGAAGCTCAATATCGATGCAATGTATCACGAAACTAATTGCTCATCCGGCGGAATTGTTCTAAAAAAAAATGGTTGTTGGGGGGTGCATTTCTCCACGCCGAGAATGCCCTATGCTGTAGCAAAAAAAAATGTTGTTACATTCGGGGCTAAACCAAACGAACGAAAAACTGTAAAGTATTTTGATCCAGACAGCAGGTTGCCATGTAGATGCAAATGAAGGAAATAAATCGTTTTAAATCATGCGATTGTTTATTGAAAGATTTAGCATCTGGTCATGTTCTCGTGTATTCTTGCTGAAACGCTTAACATTACATCCATTAAAGTTTTCATTAATTCTATTTTGGTTACAGCAAAGCAATGGCTGAAGATGAACTGAATCCAAAGTTGTTCAGCTTCGGGGAGTGGCAGCGGTACATAGAATGCCGGCGCAATGTTTTGATGAGCAAACATTTTCCAACTAAATTTAAGAACGATTCAGATGCGTTCAGAGACACTGGGGTATACGTGAACTTCATAAAATCTGCGCTCTCGAGGAGAGAGGAAAAACCTGAGATTACAGACTATAAAAATGCTATTCCCAGAGAGCTAGCCAATGCTATGGAACAATGCATTACCAAACTAGGAGAAAACAGTCAATACTCCAAAGACGCTGATATATTTGCACCATCTTCTACTCCACAACATTCGTACCTAGAGCAACTTTTACAACATCCTATGTACGATTTTCCCGATATATTGAGATGCAATTTCAGTAATACTAAAGTTTACTACATGACTAAACTCGAAAAGTAAGTAGGCATGAAACGCGAGCAAGGAGGGTTAAAACAAAACTTGTGCCAACGTCGATTACTTTTTTTTACAGAATCGTTAAAATTGCCGCTGAATTCGGAATCGGGCTGCGGATTGTAAATTGCAGACTCCATTTCGTGCATAAACTGGTATCCCAGTTCGAGAAACAAAGACTCCCAAGCTTGGCCGAGTTGAACAAGTCTGTTACAGTGACGAGTTGCAGTGTAGAGAAAGAGAAGCATGTGGAGAAAAGTGAAGATTTATCTTTTTATTTAGAGAAGCAAAATTCGCAAGCATTCCGACTGAGTAGAGTAAATCAATCTTATTACGACAGTGTACAAGCAATGGTAGCAACCAACAGTCATAGAAGACATTCCTACGAGCGAAAGTATGTAACAAGTTCTGGTCTTCAACAAATTGACGAGTTTGATCTGGACTTTGGATTTCGAGACGTTACACACGATGGAAAGTTACTCATCCCTTCTGACCGGTATTCAGACAGCGATAACGAATCTGTAGATAATTGTGAGCAAGAAACCGAGAAAACATTTAGTGAGAAGTATAATTTAAATCTTTACGGTTTTGTTAACACAAACGGTAGTTATGATTGTCCCGACGAAGAGAGTATTAGAGTAGAAAAATTAGAATCAATGTCTAAAAAAACGGAAGACCTCGTACGCGATTGTAAGGGCAGATTCGTTCAAGAGAATTCACCCAGAGCTATAAAAAAATCAGCAACTTGTAAATCACCGAGAGGTGTATTACCAAAAATGCAAAGTCACGAGTCAAAAAGCGTTGGGATTGGTCATGTTCCATCCAAAGTAAGAGGATTTCAGAGCTTTGAAACGTCGGGTGTTTCAGAAAGTGATTTGGACTCCTCGGAAAAGTTGTTCATACCCTCGAAAGATTACTGGATGTATCACTGTGTCTTCAGTCGAGTGAAGCCTAAAAATTTTGATCATTTCGAAACGGAATTGCCGGTAAGTTTTCAATGGTTGTTAAACGAGTGCTCGGATGTTGTTGAAATGTCAACGGAAGACTTGTACGAGCAGGTATGCTTGATAGAGACATACTTTGCCCATCTCCTAAGACCCGATAACATTGAGAAAAATTTGCACAGTGCTAAAGGCAGAGGGGAAAAAATCCGTCAGTGTAGAAAGAAATGGTGAACATAGGGTAAAACAAAGTTGATTATTTCAAAAATGTTCCGCTCTTAGCCAATAATGACCAATTGTTAGATTTTATTACGATCTTATGTAAATATAGGTATGTAGCATTCTCAAAAAGAATACACATTTTTGTACTTGTAAATACAAAACGTGGTATGAGGAGAAGAGAAAGAGAGAGATGGAGCGAAGAAGGTAGATTAAAAATAAGAGAAATCATTTTCAATCAATATCTTTGTTTATTCTTTCTATCAAAAGTCCGAATTATGTATTCCAATTTTTTCCCAGCAAGCGGCATGAGTGATCGGTAGTGATCGGTGTACAGTAGAACTTCAATTATCCGAACGTCGGCTCAAAAAGTGCATTTTTTGTGCTAAATATACATTGCTGGTCGCTAAAAAATGTGGCTTAGCCGTTTGTCAATTGACAATAGACGACTATATAAAACGAAAGTAAAAAATAAGCGTTCGGTGTTTGAAGGAGGATTAATACGTATTTAGATTTTTAGTACGGACTGTTTGTCGACTTAAATTTGTTTTGTATATATCACCCAACCTTAGGATAAAAATTGCATTTCGGTTATCCGTACTAGGCTCGGTCCCAATTAATTCGGATAATCAAGGTTCTCTAATTACTCCGGTGAGCATCCCTCAAATCCCCCCTCCTGATTAGTTGAGTTTACGAAAGGCAGGTGGCGCCGCAAGCAGGTCGAGCAACAGTTGAAAGTGTGTCCCTGGTGTCGGTCAGTACTCGGTAGCAGTCAGTAGTAAACAGTTACGGTAAGACGGCGGTTCGTCGATCTCTGGCGGTTTTCCGATTCGTGTCAGTAACGCGATATACCTGTGTACAATACCCATATCCACGTATGTATAATATTCGTAAATCTAGCAACGTGCTCCGAATGCGAGTGAAACAGTGCCGCTGATTGTGGACGACTGCGTATTTTTTAGTTCTGCTTCCGCCGCTGTGTTTCTGTGCAACGAGGGATTCACCCCGAGGCATATACTATAAAGGTACGATATTTTGTGATTCGCCCTACGCTTCCATCTCTCTTTCTTACTCTCTCACTCTCGCTCTGATCCGCGCTCCTCCTCGATGGCAACAATTTCATTGCAGGGACTAGCGAAACGAATCTATTACTCTACTAGGTATATACTATGGAGGATAGCTCCATAGTATGTACATTATGCACAAATTTATCGGATTTCTCCCTCGCCATCATCTCCTCCATGTTATGTTTACACTTGTCGATATTTTATATAAATTATATCGATGATGCAACGTCGAGTTTTAAAGGACGTTTTTGCACTTTGACGTAATTATATACATTGTCGTGCCATCATTTTACTCCGAATTCCGCAAATTTTCGTTATGCTTTAGTGATGTCACGTGTTGTAAATGTCTCGATGCAACCCTTGTCACAAAATCGATCGGTCACGTTCTGTTACTAGATTAATTTTCGCAATTGCATTAAATTGTCGCCAAATGAAAAGAATAAGTACGTAAATATTTCATTTTTTCTATACCTCTAGGTAAGTTCCGTTCGAACGAGAGGTTTGACTCAAGTAAATCATCGTGGCTCTGGCAATCTGCAAATCAGGCTCGCGCGTACGTTACGCATCTGATAAAATGATTTCTACGAATTTTTCGGAAAATGGAGACATTTCGTATAATTTTGTATAGTAAAAATTGTTCTCTCACGAAATTGTAAATATCCATAGTTTCGTATAAAAACTTTCATGAAAATTTGTATCACAAGATACTACAATATTTAGCGAAAATCAATAACTTTTTACGAAATGATACAAGATTTTTTAATTTTTCAAAAAATTCTTAGTGATAGAAATTTGCACCAGGGTAGTAGTTATACCGCGCATCCTCGTGTCCATAATCGCGTTTGCTTATTTACGCCGGCTGTCAATTTACCTCACTATACTCGCAATCAGCGAAGCCAAGAAAGCGACTCGACGCGCAGGCCTCGGAAATTCCTTATAGGTATGTGAACGTATTTTCCTTAAAGGTGGTCTTCCTGTTCAACTGATCTCGCGAGTTTCCTCCGCACACGCGCTGTATTTTCGTTGGCGTCGTTCGTGCGGTTTGATAATGAAATTTTTAACTCGAGGCTAACGCTCTACGTAATAAATAAGACAATGTTATTATTGGCTACCACATCGCGATTTGTGCCATCGGCGAGACGTACGAAAAAATTGTTTTTCGACCATTATCATTCGCCTTCCTCGTTGGAATACCAATCCGTAATTGTTCCTCCTCCGCTATACGCTGCACGCGATCGAGTTGAATTACTTACATTTTTTTTTCTTCTCACTATTCAAACATGCAAATATCGAAACGATAAAGTAAGAAAAGAAAGAAAAAAATCACGAATCCTGGACTCCTTGTTGTTTTTCTATCCTTTTTTTTTTTACCTCTCATTTCTGCTTGTAGACTAAAAGAGACGACTTTTACAGCCGTCTATACTACCAGATAATTAGCGTCGCTGGATATAAGTACGACGATGAGACAGTAGGTTACATGTTAAAACAAAGTCTAGGAACTTTTTATCCATACGTACGTATTGTACAAGTTAATCACATCCACGAGTATTTTAAAATTACAGCTGACTGTTATACCTGTATTACAGTTTTGTTTTTCCTTTTTTTTTATTTTTTATTTTTTTTTTTTTTCTTTATTTTACATAATTCTTGCTCCGTCTATTATTTTAACGGTACTTACCGCTGCTGCCTATACAGTACTGAACTGTATACACATACCTATGTAGTTCGTTGAGTAAACGTTTGCTGAATGTCAAATTACACGACCCTGAAACTAAAACAATTTATACCGCAGCACGTTCGCGCTCTCTTTCTCTTTCAACACCCTAACTCCACCAACTTTTCCCTCGCTTGTTTTTTTAGCAAGTATATTTAGGCGGGTGGGTGCGAGGCAAAGTGTACGTATGTACGTAAGTACGTACCTACCTGCAGCAATTAGCTACTCCGTTGCTCGTTCCTCTCCTCAAGTTCGTTTTCACTTCAGTGCCGAGGTGACGGCTTGCAGGTACTTACATGAAATAGCGAGGAAAAAAGATTTGGAGAAAAAAAAAAAAATCATCTCACGTAATCGAAAGAGAAAAGATTTAACGGAAAGAAGGAACATGTGCAGAAGATAGAAAAATAATCAATGAAACGTTATATTTATATGTATAATTGATTATTATCGGCGTTTTGAAAAATGTTCCGAACGTAATTATTATTCTTTAGTACTTTGATGTAATAATATTATGTTTTACAGCATCGTATATCGCGTCATTTGTAAAACAGACGAAATTTCCTACGACTGTAAACGAACCATGGTACGCACAATATGTGGACACAGGTGTAAAAAAATTTAATGTTTTTTTTATTGATTATACAAATAAATTTCTTGCGAATGAAAGTTTTACATAACTGTGGGTGTTGAACCGCACGTTATAATCTGCACACGATGTAGAAATATAGAGAATTTAGAACCGTTACCTTATATTATGATCAAAGCATAGAAAATCGTAAAAGACATGGATAATTTTTTAGCGTTCAAGGCTTATTGTTAGCTCTCTGTGACACGTATATACCGTGATTCACGTATCGATGACGTCTATAGCTTATTCGTTTCGGAAGAAGCACCGTCCAATTAACGCGTGGTTGACGGTTAGTCGATAGTAACGATATTAAGCCGGACACCGAAACTGTAGCGAGTTGGCCGCGCGTGGCATTTTCTCGATACAATGGTATAAACTCCAATTAACGCTTGTCGTTCGTAATAATTAATCTTTTCTGCACGCTGAATCCAGCGTCGAGTCGCGTAGGTATACGCGTACTTACAGATTCGCGCAAATTCCGAACTACATATCAGCAATGAATATATCCGGGGACTGAATAACCGTATCATTTGTATGAGATGACGAAAAAAAATGTGCACGCACACACGCACACACAAATGACACGGTTATTCAATACATGTACCGCATATGTATTGACTGCATAGAAAAGGGAGTCTCCCCGTAAAAAATATTGTTCGGCCTGATTTCAGGCTCTCGTTTCTCGTCCCTTCGTATCTGCTCCAACAGCTCCAGCTTCTTGACTCGAAATACCGGGGTAGATCCAGATTACACGTATCCTCTCTATTAGCCAGACCTGTACGTACAGGTTGTGCATACACACGTAAATACAGTCCAGGGTAACCTGCAGCGTTACGGCTGTGCGCAAAACCGATGTCTTTATTCGCGGGAGAGCGGTATAATCAATATGAAGGAAGGGTCGTGCTCGTTTCTTGTTATACGTACCTGCGGCATATATATATACACATACCTGTGTCAAAACTTGCACGTGTTGTGCTTCAAGTTCTTGCATATACGTAGATGTATACGTGTGTGGCAATTTAAACCTGCGATCAGTCACACATTATTGTGCTGAGTTAAGTTTTATTACAAGATAGAATTCTGTGATTTTTGGGGTCGCTGATTGCGAATCTGAAAACAGACTTGAAAAATTTCAGGTCCTGGATCCGATATGGTGCGCGAAAATTTCAAATTTCATCGAATCCGGTGAAAAAACGCTGTGCAGGAGTTTTTGGGGTCGCTGATTCGATTCGTCATGCTGAATTTTCAAAATCTGATTTCAAATTCGCAATCAGCGACCCCAACTATCCTTGGACAGAGTTTCTTTTCCGGATTTGATAGAATTTGAAATTTTGGTCAGCCATATCGGATCCGCTATCTTGAATTTTTTAAACCCGATTTCCGATTCGCAATTAGCGACTCCAAAAACTTACAACTTATGTAAAATACGTGTATGTGTAGAGGAGCAACTTTACCGAAAATGAATTACTCCTTCGTTTTTTACGATTTTTTCCAATCAATTTGTTTCTAACAATAATAACTTAGATTATACCGCAGCAATTACTCTAGAGTATTGAAAACCTATTGTAGTATACGATCAGAAATAGCAAAAAAAACCGCTTAGAAATATGTTGAAAAGTTTTCTAAATATATAAAAAATGGATTTAAAACAGATGGTAGGAATACTTACCACTATGACTCAAAGGGTTAAAAGACTCGATTTATATGGGAAATTAGAAAAATTATGTAAGAGAAATTGCTATTCACAAGACATTTAATGTAAGAGAGAGAAAGAGAGCGAACCAGAAGCTTATTAATTTGATTATAATTACACCAACAGTGCCGTGGGATTCTAATGTGCAAATGTTTGCGGTATATTTAATTATCATCATCATATTGCTTCAAGGATTTATCTATCCGCCTCCCTCTATTTACCGTATACTGCACGGGATTATTTATTTATTTTTTTTCTTTTTCGCCCTGTTCTCAGCCTCGCATTACAAACACTCTGACGACCCTTTTTATTAATTGTTCCGCCTCGTGTCTATTCGTACGATTAGGATATTTCTCAATCAGGTGTTTGGACTTCTCCTCGAAAGCATGACCTTTTTTTTTTTTCGAAACCTGTTTAGCGTGTAGATTTCGATTATGTTGCATTATACGAGTACATACTCGCACAACAAGTACGCGCAAAAGATGTCTGATCGTGAGCGTGAACCTTGACGTGGATGTCCACGTGTTGCAACTTACAAGAGAAAGAAAGAATTAGCGACCAGTGGTGGCACAGTTTGAGCATCGGGGATATATGTTACATATACGGGATCGCCTTGACCGAGTCAAGAACATAAGTAAAACGCCAGCCTGCCGTGAGCCTAGAGCGCATGTTAAAAATGATAATAACTTTTGTATATATACCTTGTACCTGCCGAAAGTGCTGCTCCCCCCTCTCCCCCCGCTCCCTCCGGACCCTTAATTATACACTTCGCCTATTGCCAATTGCCGCGCGTACCAAGACGTGTGTGCCAGGCACTTACAACTAACTGACCCTCGTAAGTTGCCCGAGACACATACCTCATGGTATGTATTGTTCGAAACGGCTCAAACTAGGTCGAATAATTTCCTTCGCACCTTTTTATTTCACATATTGTTTGGGCACGTTCACCTTAACCCTTTGAGTCGTGGTGGTAAGTATTCTTGCCGCCTATTTGACATTCATTTTTTGAATTTATAGAGAATTTCAACATTTATTTTTGCGGTTTTTTGGTATTTCTGACGGTACGCTGACAGGTTTTCAATACTCGAAGTATTGGAAGTTGTTACTGTTGGAAAGAAAGTGATTGAAAAAAAATTTGAAAATTGAAGGAATAATTCATCTTTGAGACAGTTACATCTCTCTACGCATACGCACGTTTTACATAAATTACCAGTTTTCGGACTCGCTGATTACGAATCTGAAATCGGATTTTGATAAATCAGTATGGCGAATCTAATCGGCGACCCTGAATAGAGTTTTTCGATCGGGTTCGATCAAATTTTCAAATTTGAGTGCATCATACTGGATCTACCATCTTGAATATTGAAATCTTGATTACAAACTCCACAAATTTTTATACTATCTTGTTATAAAAGTTGACTGAGCACAATAATGTGTAACATTTTTCGATATCTCTTTTCCTTTGTTTGGGTGTCGTAATTGTTCAATTAGATTTCATGATTTATGTAATTATAACTTAACTCCCAACGAATTCAATCATTGAATCACGTCGTTGGTGCAAAATTGATTAGCGTAGTCCTGCGTAGCGTATGGTATCGCGTTAATACTACATGTGTATATACATATATATACACATATATGTATATAGATATACAAATGTATAACAGAATACGCTTAGAATCCGAACAAGTGTAAATTATATCTATGATCGTAAGTCTTCGCGCGTGTTTTCTTTTTCGCATTTATTCGCAGTTTTGCGGCAAGAAACTCTGCGCGTAAGAGATACATATATGTGACGTGTATTACGTGACATTCGGTATTCCCATCGTTCGTTACGTCACGCCATGGTGATTGAAAGTGCATTAAACTCCGCGCATGCACGAGGATCACAGGCAGGTATAGAAAGACGACGATTGTAGCGAGAACTTGGCGTCCTCATACTCGGATGTACAAGATCATGTACAAGTTGGTACATAATATCAGCCTTATACCGTGAATGATATCGATTTAAAAGCGTCTAGACAAACGCGGATCACGACACCGTAGACTAGAAAACCGTGCGTATAGAGCCGAAGAAAATCGTTATTACAGTTTTATAACCCGCTAAGAGGTCAAAAGTCGTTTCAGGAACAGTCGTTCATTCCTCTTCTTATATCCGCTATCCGACATTGTACCGTGCGCGATTTAGATATTGTCCCGTAAGTCGGGGTGTCTCGCTGTCGCGTAAATCTGGGAAAAATTGGGCTATTTTAACCTGCGACGTAAACATCTGACGTCCAACTTTTAACCAATTTGCATGAAAAGGGAGGTGAATTTGTGAGTAAAGTTAGGTTGAAACCAGTTCTGGAAATATGTATATTTTCGTTTGGAAAATCGGGAAATGTCAGGGAATTTTACATGTAATTGACGCGAGATTCGGGATCTGAAATCTTCTCGATACAGCTCGGCGATATTTCCGTATATACGGCTAGCTTCTTTCCAAATCGAAGCATCTCCTTCGGTCGACGCATGTAAGATTTCATTCGGATTTCGGATACCGGCTGCGTTATTCTTACGCGTTGGTCACTCTTCGTCGTTATAGCCATAGCCACGCAAACTATACGGCCGCGTTCAATTGACTATATTGAATCCGAATTCAACCGGATTTAGCTCTGCATTATTTCATCGCACCGCTGGCGACACAATAACAAGAGAGAAAAAATCTTCCGCTTTGCACACTCACTCTTTCCTCTTCTTTTTTTTTATTTTCGTCTTGCACGCAAGAATTCGTTCTTATACATATACTAACTTTTAATACGTTACGAAGTTATGCACGGAATTGGAAAGAACAATTCCCAGTCGATGGGAATGTAAATTCGTTATTTAACGCAGTCAATCTTTCCTCGAGATCAGTATTTTATATGTTGGACGGACGGTTGATGGCGCCTAATAACGTTTTACACATTATTTACAACACTTTGTTATACTCGGTTGAAAACAACTTTACTTACACCTCGGAGTGGTAATCGGCAAATCTAGGGGCAAAAGTGTAAGCAAGTACGTACGTATATTGGAAGGCGCTGGCGCGATGGCGGCAGCAATCAAGCTCACGCTGTTCGCTTCTTCCGATGTATAAAGGGATGCAGGATGAATTATTCATCCAATTTCCAAGACTAAATTCCGCTCTCACAAGCCTTTGGCATTTTAGATCAATCGAGCAGCTGTATATAGGCATGTTATAGGGCAGCCAGAGTATTTCCTCCAGCCCTGTATCGCTACGTACTCATAACTCTCTTTCTCTCTCTCTCTCTCTCTCTCTCTCTCTCTGTCTTATCTATCTGTCTATCTGTCTATCTCCTTTTCCTGGAAAACCTTTTAAATGAAAGTTCCTGCAAGTCAAGACTTGTATGAACTTTGAGACCTCTTTTACCCATATCGAGCGTCAATTACGTATATCCGAAACCAGTGCCGTAATACAACTCTGTCGATTCACACGATCTATCAAAAATTAACTCACATGTCGAATCTAATTTGCCATCATTTCTTGACATGCTGGATATTTTTAGCCCACTCGTCTTCGCGTGATCACCGCGACAAAAATACAATTTTGTTTGTTTTCCTCTTCTTTCCAACGCGCATCTTCATTTCATAGCATAGCGTGTGTGGGTGTGTGTTTATGTGTATATATATTACATGTATATACATATATATAATGTGGTGCAATAGAAATATTCGAGTATAAATAGCTTCCATATAGCCCGTGCAAAGTGGGGGGGGGGGGGGGGGGAGGGTTCTCCTAGAATCTGAATTAAAGAAAAAAAAGCGAGGGAGAAGAAAAGAATTGTAAAATACATCGTGCAAAGAAAATGAAAAAATAGAGACGAGATGCGGCCAATTCTACTCTTAATGCTTCCCGTCAAATTGTCTGAACCAACCTAAAACCAGCTGTAACCGGTATATGTATTGTGTCACGAGAATGTCCGTACAATATAGGCGTCTAGCGTAAAAATAATTTTCCAAGCGTTATTTTTATCCACGTGCATTTAGTGTTGTATACAACCGTTTACTGTGTATGATTCATTTTTACCGGTTGCCTAATTATCGCGTTACAGATTTTCCAGCTTGAAGAGCAGCCAGGCTTCGAGCTTGAAGGAATTACCGTTCCTCGTAGGAATTACCGGCTCTACCGCGGCCACCCTGAGGATCACACAGCCGTTTCGAAAGGGTTACGTACAAAATATGACGCCTGGATAATACACAGAGACTGCAAGGTGAGCAGGTGGAAATTTGTTTCTTCCAAACGTCCGTATATTTAAGTAAAAACGTAAAACGCCACAGAAATAAGTAAGATATAATCAAAGAATACACCTTTTTCCCGCGTACGTCGTGATCCTGTACTATAATGACCAGAAGTACTACGCGCGTTGTGAACCGTGCAAAGAACCTCTTACTCAGCTCGTTTCCCCCCCTTTTTTCATCTCTTTCTTTCTTTGTCTTTATTTCGCTTACACCGCAGACCCCATTACCCGATCCTTTGAAGACTTTTCAGAGTCTATCGAGCCTCTTCGCTACTGCACGGAAGCACGAACGAACGGCACTTGTATAAATGTATGCAATAAGTTCTTGCCAAGACCTTTTCAGTCTTCCCCTCTTTCTTTCCCCTCCTTCTCTTTCCGTGCTTACTTCCGCTGGCTCTTCCTCAACCTGTTGCTGTACAACTACGTCGTTGCTCTCTGAATCGACCACAACCGCAATAAAATGCCCAGGTTCTGTGCGCACAGTTTGTCCTGGACTCAATATCGTTATACTTATTCGCTTACGTAGCGAACATTTTTATTTTTTTTAAATTCATTTACAAAACCTACGTTCTTTTTATTTATTCGTTTATTTTCATTTCCCGATATTTGCCCCACGTACGTTGCGCTTATGCCATTTTAACGTTTTTGTGTACTACGGGAAAATTATTATCGGCAAATACGTATACACCTAGGTTATTTATACAATTTTTGAGATTGCGGTTGCCTATGCACAGGCGAATCATGGACAAATTAGCCTATACGTAGGCAATTTGTACGATTCACGCGATTGCAGTTGCCTGCGCACAGGCGGCTTTCGCCTTCCTATTCTATGGTGTATGTAAGCGTGGGCGAAAAACTGTCGGTAATGTGGTGAATTATTGCACAATATTGATGAAATTTATACACGTTGTCGTTGATTTTTGTCACAGGCACGATATAAGCGGAGAATAGTGCCGACCGGAAAGGGGAAAATTCCTCCCACGGAGGGACGGAGAGATCCGATTGTTTCAAGACGCGTCACGCGGGCGTTGTCGGCCTTTGGGGGGCCCCGCCGCAGCGGCCCCCCAGCACAGGGCCGAATACGAATTGTCGGAGCGGAGCCTTGATCGGTAGATCGAAGACCGCACCGGTAACAGCGATACCGCCTTCGTCCAAACACAACATGAAGAACCCTTCGGGAATTATGAGACAGTCGAGCCTCACGAAGCTTGGCTCGATGATTAACACGGCTGTGAATAAAAGGAGTGGTAAGTAAGCCATCGTGCGTAATTTTTTCGATACCTTCTATTCGCTCTTTTTTTTTTTTCCTCCGTCGATAACGATTATACCGCGGTACGCAACGTCAACTTCGGTTGTCTACTGCTTAGGCGTTGTCACGAGATCATTTATTATTATCACTTGCGCGCTCGGTTACGCGTTTTATTACCTGAGGCGAGTACGATCCGTGATAATTAATACGTATACATAGATTAAATTTACCGGCAGATAACGCTTGGATAAGTATTGTCAATTCGGCGTGCGTAGTCGAATTATTGTTAGTTAAAATATGGGATGCCAGATCGGCATCATGTAATGTAAGTTGCCTATGAGCAGGCGAGGCACTGCGTCACGCATCAATTATACCTATGAAACGTAACCGCGAATACATAATACTTATAATTACATGCCCATTTCGTTTGTCATATAACGCACGCGTGCGTGCGTGTGTTTTTTTTTTTTTATGAAGTTACGTTTGTGCGGATCAAAAGCTTAAGACTTTTCGAGTCGAGTTTTTGTGGATGCGCAACAGGGGTCCCCTAATTATGGGCAATTCAGGATACAAGTCCACTCTGTGAGCAGATCCGAGTTTCGCATCAGCCACGTGCTAAAAACTGAACAGCAGAGCTGCTCAGAGTCGATCTCATGGTGCGCATTCACGAAAACGCACGATATACGAATACGTCGGAGACCTTGTATGGATATCCTGTTAGCACGATTGCACCTAGTGACCACTGTGTGTTTACATTTTGTCCCGGTTTTAACACGTTTCAAATGAAATATCGAACGTATATAACGTATTGCGTGCACGAGCGCGTGCATATGTGTGTATGTACGCACGCATCTGTATAGATACTATGATTCAATCGTAGGTATAAAAAAAAATTAAAGATAATTTTTAAGTAGACCGCGAAGAGGCGGAAATACTTTGGAATATCGCGTAGCAAACGTTACTCGGTCCGCAATTTCTCCACTCGTCGGAGTAAATTCTTAGCGTCACTTACATCATGTAATCACACGTATAGTACATATTTCTCAGTTGGTATAAGAATGAAGATTGAGTCGCCCTCTTGAAAGCGAAAAATTGTTGTTATCGTCACTATTGTGTTGATATTGTCATGTTCAATTTGCCTGAAAGTTCAGGGCTTATGTATACACATACGTTGTCTGTCCTGGCGGCGTGTATTACTGCTATTATCATGTATATGTATGTGTATAATATGTCGGAAACCATAGCCTTTGAGACTCTCGTAAGGTCAAATCGCGTGCGCTGACTCTGATCGCCGTTTCAGAACGTGTTCTCGGTGGTAAAGATGAACACTAGAGGCCGTTTAAGATCCGTTTCAGTAGATCATTCTAATTGTTGTGACAACGTAAGTGCGGGAGCTTCGTTCAACCGTGGACCACCAATTAAAAATCCAAAGATTTCACATGACACCGAGAGAAATTTTCGTGAGTAATTGTAACTATTATAACAGTGTACGAATCAGGATGCTTGTCTTTTTTTTCTCTCCCGCCCTACTACTTTTACATTCTTAACACGAAGGCGTTCGATTTGGAAGGGTTTCAAATTTTTCTCATTAAATTTGTTCGAAAGTTTATAAATTATCGTGTTCGGCGACACCTTATCGGTATAACATAAATGATCTCCTATGTGATTTCGTATTTCGTTTTCTAACTACTCGTCTATACGCCAACTGGGAATAGCTTGGTTCGAGGCATAGGTAGGTAGGTAGGTATACATGTAAGGTAAATAAATAACATGGAACATGGTTCGACGCTAAGTCGCGCCAAGTCTTGTTGTTAGAGCTTTGATAATTAGCTGATATTTGCTAATTTCTTCGGTAACGTAAGCGCCTCTACCGATCCGCAACTCGAGACAGATCGTGCCTGGGTTACCAGTCGGTCCCTGGACCAGATCCATTATTTCACGAACATCAGTCGAAAACTGCCCGTAAAAGAAAAATCATATACCGTAAATTATAAACTAGAAACTTGTCGAATGAATATAGAAGAAATTTAATAATGATAATAATAATTGTTATTTGACGTGGGTGGTAACGATCTCAACTATTGATATTTATATGTAGTACATAGACAAATGTAGGAGGTAAAAGTGTTCGAAACGCATTCGTATTTTTATGGTACTCGAACAGTTTCGACGAATGGAATTGTCATCCCCTTGAAAATTGGTTATATTTATACACGCAGGACAATACACGATAAATAAGATATTTATCGTTGTATATGATGCATCTGCCAATGTTCATAGCACGTGTTAAAAGACAATTTTTCATAAAAGTGCTAAATTATCACAATGTAAAGTGAAAGTTTTCCACATTCAAAAAAGTTCTGCTGACGCGTGAAAAACTTGTAAACAAATTAGAAAAGAGAAAATTGGTTTTCTTGGAATAATTCAGCGATAATAAACGTATCATACTGTTATTCACACACAAAAGTCATGGAAAGTTTTCCGCACGGTCTGAAAGCCCCGCTAACAAGAAATGGTCCGTTATTTTCATCCCTGGAGGAGTTACACGAAAAATTGACACAGTTGTTAGGTTTGTCACTTATATACCTACAGTTTTATTCGTATAACTGATTCATCAACTGCTTCTTTTGCATCATTACTATAGTTATTATTATTGCCTATTCAGAAATGTTGCGTGACAAAACGATCGGTGAGAATACAGGAATATAAATCAAAGATGTCAGGTTAAGAATTATTTTATTTCTGGTAAATATTAGCATTGTACAGTTAGCTATGAGCAGTGCAGTCGAAACAAGGAAATTATGACCTGTAATTAATGGTTTATAAGGTACGTCTATAACGAATCGAGTTCCATTTTACTGAACAACATGTTATCATAATTTAAGGCTGTTCGGACATTAGAGCAATGTAACGATAAAAAACTGAATTAATATGTTATTAATTGGTAGTAAATACTTATAAAATAATTTTCTGAAAAAGATCTGACGTGTAGTTTTTGTGTAATTAATTATTAAAAATTAGATATTTACCAGGAAGTTAATATGGAATCTTGTTTAAAATGCACGTTATTGATACAATTTGACCACAACTGCTAAATATAACAATACAATAAATTGTAATTTATATTAATCTCCTCTCGTTGATTACGCAAAAAATATACAAAACGTATACTGGCGTGGATTTTGGTAAATATTTTAATCTAAATAATCGAAAATTCACGACAATATCAGTCATACTTGAATGACATATCTGAATCGTAAAACTGTGGTAACTTTGGATAAAAAAACGTGCCAATTTTTAAATTCAATCATTCAATCATGTGTTTTGTACCATTTTATAAATTTTTACCGTTACAAATCGTCCGTTGCGTCGAAATTAAGTTGTTTCATTATTCATTCACACTAGCAACAATAATGTATAGCAGTTAGATGCACCGTTGCCGGATTTATTTTATACGGAAAAATATCGAGTCAAAAGACATTTATTTAACATGCATATTTAAGTTATTAACTTACATGTTCCAATTTTTATTTAATAGAAAAAAAATTTACATTTTATTATGACTTACGAGATACTGTCCCAACAACCTTAAATTATAGCTTTCGAACCATTCGTTTGATAATATTGTTAGGTTCGTCAGGTCGGACAGGTTGCATTCATGGCGAAGTTGACGGAAGAATTTCAAAACTTTTACCCCTGGAAGCATCTTTTTATTTATTAAACTACTTTCTTGGTAAAAACTACAGAGTTTTTTGAATCCACATCGTCCCTGAAATATTTTTAGGTCTAATAAAGATATAAAATTGATTTATTTATGCATTGGAGAAATCGGAGGTGCAAGGAAGCGAATGAAATTTGTACTTTTTTCAGGAAAAACAGCATTTTCTGCTAATCCATCATGAGAATTCGATTGCCAATTTTAGTCCAAACTTAATATACGCAAAGAAAAAAATGTCGCATGTTTGCCCGCCACCTTAGATCTGGCATATTGAATTTTCCAATTTCAAGTTCATATTCGTAATCAGCGACCCCAAAAACACATGTGTGCAAAATTTCAAGTGAATCGAATGTAAGGAAAAATGTAGGCATGAAAGGGTTAACAGTCTTCGGTAAACGGTGGCGATAACGCGCATTCGGTTCGAAAAGCGCGGGCTGACGGAACCTCGTGAAAGTTCGTGAAAGTTCGTGTGAAAAAAGTGAGGATGAGAAGATGGCGCGAGTGGTCGAAGAACACCGTGGTTTGGCCCGTGGCAGCAACAGCAACAGCAGCAGCAGCAGCGGCAGCGGCCGAGGAACGAATAGAACGAAGGAACGAATCAAAGGTGGCGTGACGTCATCGTACGTACCGATAGTTGTTATGCACACTCGTGAGTTCCGCCATTGAACGTCGTTGAATATTCGGCACCGTATTAATATGTGACAGGGATCCGCGAGCATCGGGTTATTAACGAGTGATTATCGGGTATACAGGCCGCCCTTCTGTCCCAACAATTGTAACAAATAGAATACGCGTGTGTGAAAAAAAATCCGGTTGCCGAAATGGCCGGTAAGTAGATAGGACTCACTCCGTCTCTCGGAGCTTTCACGCAGGGTTTTTTTCCCTCCGTCACCTTATCGCCGAATGTTGGAGAGAGAGAGAGAGAAAGAGAGCGAGAGAGAGCGCTCGGCTGCGCGTTTAATACGCTGTTTTTAAATAGTAAACTATAATACAGGAAATATTTTCAGGTGGTGCGTTGCTCTGTCGCGTTTGTTTAAATAGTAATAAACCACTGGCCGAAATCCTTGATGCAATCGTCCCGTCGCAACTCACGAGAAAAACCGCGTTTTTTGCATAACGGGCCTGCCCTACTCGGTATTTGATTGTAACCCGAGAAAAATAAAAAAAATTTACCATTTGACGGGCGCCTGTGCTCGCGTGTGTTGACGCTGGTGTGCCGCTTCTGCTGCTGTTGCTGCTGCTGCTGCTGTTGCCGCTGCTTCTCCTTCCTCTTGTTCTTCTTCTTCTACTACGCTACTACTACTACTACTACATAATTCTCCGCTTGCATCCGATCCAGATCTTCCGCGAAACTAAATGTTTTCGTCGGCTACGCCACGAAACAAATAAAAAACAAAAAAATAAACTACGGAACAGACGAAAACGTGGTAGAGAAACAAACAAAAATAAACAAACAAAAAAAAAAATGGATAGCGGAGAACCGTCAAGTAGGATGATTGTTGTTGCTCTTTTCTTTGATTATAGTCATTTTCATACGTATTATATATATGTGTGTATATAGATTTTTTTTTCGTTCCAATTTCTCTTGATGCTAACTTACCATCGCATTGTAAATATTCCATTGTTACATTTGAAGAAGGCAATTTTCATATATTTTTTTTCATATTTTATTCTCCATTACAATTTATTGCTAATACAAGAAACTCATTTTCCGGATCATTATTACAATGCCTATACAGAGAGCTAATGATAATGATGCATATAGATACACGTACAGTGCTATGTAAACAGAAGTTGTTCAATACTCATGCAAGGTGGTTTTCTTTGATACATACATGCGCATGCTCCATTACAGGCAACGGTGATATACAGTGGTGCTTCTCGCAAGTCAAGGGAACTCTCGAAGACGACGTTACGGAAGGTGAGTGATACCGTCGCTAGAGTTTATTTATACACACTTATATTATTATCCCTCCTTCTCTTTTCATTTTTCGTTTGTCGCATCTCGTCGTCGCACTCACTCAATGACTATTGAACGCAAGTTCGTTCCGTTGGCATCTAACGAAATGTCACATCTGCATGTAACGAGCCTTAGATTTGAGAGATACAAATAATCCGATGTTAGGATGTCGCTTGTACCTACGCGCGGTAGGTACTAACGTTCATTGTCGGTTGTTTTCTAAAATTTGTATATCTATCTATGATACAAATTGTTTTATCTCCCTGCTTAACTCTCGTGCCACGTTGTCCACACGTACGTAGTGCAAGGTTATCGTGATTATTTTTTCTTCGCTTTCTTATTTTGTATCTATGTTTTTCAATCGCGCAGTTACTTTTTTTATTTTTCAGTCTATCGCTTTTATCTTATCAAATTTGGTATGCGAAGCGACTCTTATCTAACTTGCACAATACTTCATCGGGAGTAATACAAAAATAGAATTAAAACGTGTGCACATTACTTGAAATTCAAACAAAATGATAAGCAATGTCCTTTGTGCAACGATTCGGTTTATAATATTTCACTTGTTCTGAAAAAATTCTGCTGCAAACGACCATGAGAGTACAAAAACCTTCATTATGATATTGTTGTTTTCCAGCTGACATAATCTCATGTGTCGAGTTTAATCACGATGGGGACCTTCTTGCGACCGGTGACAAAGGAGGACGAGTCGTCATTTTTCAGAGGGATCCGATTGTGAGTTGAATATTAAATGTTCATATCCGTGTAAGATATTTCGATTCTATTATTGTATGTAAATTTGACCATGCTAACATCCGCACTTCTCAGCTCGAAATAAAGAAAAACGATTAGACTCACCTAGCTCAACTTACAAAAACTATAATAAATTGTACCGATTATTGGACTGCGTAATTTATATGACCGATGTCAGGTGAAAAAATTGAACAGTGATCCGCGAAAATGTACTAAAATCAGAGTGTTTCATCATAACCAGAATATCGATATGTAACTCCAAAATAAATCTATGAGGTATTTAAGCTTTTTCTTCATATTTTTATGTAAATACATGCTGTTCCACTAATTTCAAATTTGTACAAAATAATGGCTTAACATATTTTCATTGTTCCGTGTGCAGGATAATGTACCAAACGATCAGAGCAATAATACCACTATTGTATTTTCCTGGAAAAAAAAAAAAACTCCCCAATTTATCTTTATCTTTTACTTGGTATAAAAGTAATCAAAATTCCGCCCACCTGAAATCTTGAATTCCATTCAACATCTACTCCTTAAAAAGTTTATACACGTACTTTTAATGTAGCAAAGCCATTCAGAGAACTGTTTGAAAATATACCAACACCTTATTACCGATTCTTCATTGTCTCATTACACTCTTGAAATAGTAGGACTGTAAAAGATACCGTTATCCTTACCGTGGCACTAACCTGTTCAATCATCACTTATAGATTTTTACGATCAAAGAACTGCGCTACATCGATATAATAAGGAAGCTGACATCGGAATATAGACATTAGTTTTGCTACAAAGGTTCCCTCATTTTGCATATATTTTCTTTTCTGCTTGGCAAGCCGTGACCTTCTTTTTAATATTACTATCCAACTATAGGCGCGCGAACCTGAAGCTAGCAGCCAGAGTTAACAGCCAAACGTGTTAAACTTATTGGAATTGGAAAAATGCAATTTGGTTTTATCTCCGTAATTCTATAAAAGTATTGTTGGTTCAGGGTATTGCAAAAAAATTTTGTTTTTCTAACATCGCCTGCTTATTCGAATGAAAATCAGACGTTTGGCTGCTAGCTTCAGCCTCGTTATAAATACGATTTTATAATCAAAATGATCAATCGTTGAAAGTTGTCTAATATTTTCTTTTTTTTTTTTATTAATGTGGTGTTTGTTCTATTTTTGTTCATTCTCCGATGTGCAGAGTAAAAACAGTATACCTCGAAGAGGCGAGTACAACGTATACAGTACCTTCCAAAGTCACGAACCTGAGTTCGATTACTTAAAATCATTAGAGATAGAAGAAAAAATAAATAAAATCAGATGGTTAAAGAGGAAGAATCCTGCACACTTTCTACTATCAACAAACGACAAAACAATCAAATTATGGAAGGTCAGCGAGAGAGACAAGAGGGTCGAAGGGTATAATACTAAGGAGGAAAATGGGGCTATTAAGGATCCAGCTTGTATTACTGCTCTCAGGGTAAGAATTCAACCTAGTCTCTTTCTACAAGCTATTATTTTCTTTTCATTACTTTCTACGGTCCAACCGAAAATTGCTTTCAGACACATCGCATAATTTCAGTTGGGGTTGTAAAAATAAATCGGCATTCCGTTCGTGGGCCAGAAATGAAAACTTGCCAAAAAAAACTAAAGTATACACATGCCAGCGAACAATTGAGTGAATAGTCTTAATTTGTCGACTGAACGTTAATTGAAGCAAGTTTTGTTTTTTTCTTCTCGTTATCACAAGCATTGATACAGAGACGAAAATTGGAAAACTTTAAAAACTGTTCTCTTCCGTAGCGACATTCTGGTAGCTTGGTAAAAAGTACTTGCACGTTATGCGATTTTATTAAAATCTTATTAGTCATGTGCATTTAAATTAATTTTCTGTAACGAAATTTACATGTTAAAGCCAAAGTACGAAAAACAAAACAATAACTGTCACAAAGTCTTCCTGCATCTAAATTCTCAGTATGACAAATTATGAGACATCAGGATGTAGGAAAGCGCGTTTGCCTGGCACGTGCGCAGAGGTCAAGTATGCGCATCACATTAGTATAATATAAATACGTTACACCATCATCTTATTCCAATTAAAAATAATTCTTTTCATGCAGAATTATCTCCTATTTTTTATTTTACCTATTTTTAGAACGTGCATAGTACTTTTCAAACATTGTAATATCGGATTAGCATGTAATTCGTCTTTCTCAACTCATCATCACGCGATAAAATACTGCATCGGCAGAATGTCGATTGAGAAGGGAATGCTCGTTTGATAATGCGAAATCCTCGCATTAACAGAATAATTGATCGTAAATTATAGAAAGGTAGATATTGTCCAACGATAAGCTGGTGTATAAACGTGTCTATTTTATCAAAATAGTAATTGACAATAAGTATAGAACAAAGGAATTTCACACTTTTCCTGAGGTCAGATTTCTATTACAAACCATCAATGAAGTGATAGATTTTATGCAAGAACATAAGCACATAATTGAGACATGTGATTAATAAATTTTTTTCCCCAGGTACCTACCATAAAACCAATGGAGCTAATGGTCGAAGCATCACCTAGACGGATATTTGCTAATGCGCACACCTACCATATAAACAGTATCAGTGTTAATAGTGACCAGGAGACATATCTCAGCGCCGATGATCTTAGAATAAATCTCTGGCATCTTGAAATCACCGATCAGAGCTTCAGTATCCTTTCTTTTTTCCCACAAGAAAAAGAAAAACAAAAAAAAAAAGACCGTGACAGCAGATGTAAATTTTAAACCGTAGGAGCAACAAATCAATATCAATCTCTAGTATTTTTTCCTAACCACACAATAAACAGACATCGTAGATATTAAACCGACCAACATGGAAGAGCTGACAGAAGTTATAACTGCCGCTGAATTTCATCCAGCCGAGTGCAACCTCTTAGTTTACAGCAGTAGCAAAGGTACCATTAGGCTATGCGACATGAGAGCAGCTGCGCTATGCGATCGGCACAGCAAACTTTTTGAAGAGCCCGAGGATCCGACAAACAGGAGTTTTTTCTCTGAGATAATATCCAGCATCAGTGACGTCAAGCTTAGCAATTCTGGTAGATATATGATCTCCAGAGACTACCTTAGTGTCAAGGTCTGGGACCTGCACATGGAAACGAAGCCAATAGAGTGTTACTATGTACGTTTATTGTCGGTTATTTATTTATTTATTTTCTTTTATCTAATTTATCATTGTATACTTAGTTCTATACTTATTCGTAATTGTTCTTCTTTTGTTTAGGTCCACGACTATCTCCGGTCTAAGCTGTGTTCGTTGTACGAGAATGACTGCATATTTGACAAATTTGAGTGTTGTTGGAGCGGCAACGACTCAGCCATCATGACGGGCTCCTACAATAATTTTTTCAGAGTATTTGACCGCTCTACGAAGCGAGACCTTACATTGGAAGCAGCACGAGATATAGCCAAGCCTAAGACACTGCTCAAGCCACGCAAGGTTCGTTTTGTAATTCAATGTTTAGTCACACGGTGGTAAGTTCTTTTTCATCGTCCAATAGAAAATTATGTTAATAACGTGGGAATATCTGTTACAGGTATGCACCGGTGGTAAACGTAAGAAGGATGAGATTAGTGTAGATTGTCTGGACTTTAATAAAAAGATTCTTCATACGGCGTGGCATCCGTCTGAAAATGTTGTCGCAGTAGCAGCCACCAACAATCTCTTTCTATTTCAAGACAAGCTTTAGCACATCTGCATGCAGGTATATATCAAAACTGTATACATTTATCAGACCCCCCTTGAATATTCCTTGTTTATAATGTGGTCATGGAGTATTTACCAATTAGATTCGATTTTCATTGTTTTTCACAATTCTGAATTTTCGTTTTCGTACTATTCCTTTTTTGCTCTCTCTTATTTTCTAGATAATACAGCGCTACATACTGACGTGAGAAAGTGTCACGCGCAGTCGAATTTTGTGGCACGGAGGAGCAGTGTGTGCGTGCGCCCGGCGCGTGCCTCTCTTGGCGTGCAAAACGCGGTGTTGTGTGCTTTGTGTTTAATAGCACGAATTTGCGCGGACAAAAGTTGAATCGCCTTGCCGATGGTTGACCGAGACTGAAATATCGGATGTAAATAGCCAGCATCTATCCATCCATCCATCTATCCCTGCCTCTCGTAGCGGCTCGCACTTATCATATTCGCAGTAAACGACGTAATACTGCGCGCTCAGTTCCCTGCAGGTCAGCCAAGTCTGCCAGCTCAAATTACAAATTTTACACGAAGGAATAAAATTTAGAGAAAAAAAAACGTGAACTTTTTCACATACCCCATATAATTCATCTGTCAACCAACTGTCTCTCTGTATTCGACGTACAGCTGCACATTATTATTATTATTATTATTATTATCATTATTATTATTACTATTACTATCATTATTATTATTAATATTGCTGTTTTTATTTTTTTATTAATTTCGATTCTTTCATCGTCGGAATAACCCAGGCAATTATTACGAGGTACGAATCTGCAGTATTGCTTTGTCTAGTTTACTTTACACACAACACACACATCCACAAAATAAAAGCGTAAAAAAATCAATCAACACAAATGCAAACAATCAACTTGAGGTTTAAATAGATTGATTTATATAGGGTACAAAAACATTATGTATAATTTGTTAATGCGTCGTAATAGAAATACTATTATATGTATAGTCTAATTTTTCGTATTGTAAAGCATAATTTACTAGCGTGAGATGGCGAAATAATACGGTTATCCAGTTTTTCCCCGTTACATCGTTCGTACCTATAAATATAGACATATAACGAGGATAACATTTTATTTCAACTACTACTGCATCAAGTCAATCAAATTCGATTCATTTCATCTTTTTTTTTTTATACGTACGTAAATCAACCCGGAACATGTCGTGAATTCATACCGTGTACACTGAACATTTTCCTTGTATATATGGTTGTAATTGGTTAACCATTCGACATCAGTCAACTTGCGCGTCATCTCGCAAATGTCGGTTATATATATGTATATGTATATGTGTATATATATATATATATGTGTATATATATATAATTATATGTGTTGTCTTTTTTTTCGGACAAGAAGGAACAAGAAACTGATTGGACACTCGAGATAATATGACTTAGCGAAATTGAAAGAAATCCATAAATATTGAGAAACGCTTTACGTTTGCAGATATTTTTTGTTAGGATGATTTTTCGGGAGAGGGAAAAACCTGAAAAAAGACTAAAGTAGAACAGTGAGTGATCTTGAAACGATGCTGAGTTTCAAACTATGGATGGATTTCACAGTGAATGATTCGTTATTAAAAGAAAGAAAAAAAAAAAAAAAAAGAAAATCCATTTCGTCTATAAATACACCGCATAGATATTTTACCCCAAACGCGATTGTGAGAATGAAAACCAGACAAAACTAATCCTGCATCATTCCGGATCGGTAACTAGTTATTACATATATTGCGAAAGTAAACGGGTTAATTCTCGAATTCGTAATATAATGTGTACCAATATTAAAGGCAAATGAGATGAAAAATTGAGATGACTAGAAAGAAACAAACGAAACGCACTTTCAAATGAAAAATAATAAATTAATGAATAAATAATACGTAAAGACACTAGAATTTATGCATTTGACTTGTGTAAGCTGGACTTGCAAATGATGAAAAGAGCATTGTGTATGATAGAATGGTTCCTAGTTGTTGTTCATAATGTCCTGTGTTTCATTGCGTTATCAGTGGGGCACCAGTTTAAACAATGTTAGTACCTGTGGATGGGAATAAGAAAGAAAGAATTGAGAAAAGCAAACCGGAAAGAACGATAGTTAGTAATATTCTTCACTTAAATTCTCCAAACGAGTTTTGGCAACTTAGAAGGAAACAAAATGGTGAACGTCAAATTTCGGCTGTCAAAAATTTCTGGAATACGAAACTTTTTCTTTGATCAATTACCCTCTTAGCGGTTTATTAGTGTTTTACAAAAATTTTGTTAGTTTCCACAATTGTGATTCATATTCTAGTACATACTTTCAAACGAATTAACACCAATGCAATTTTTTCATCAAAATTGGCGAATGGGAAATGATCGGCAGCTTGAGTTTTAAAAAAAAAAGTGGAGATAATGCGAATCACGTCCTAAATTTTATCGAACAAGTCGATTTCATCAAACTATTAAATACAGTACGAGGATTTGAAATGGTACTGTGATGTACCTGTACGTTAAAATGCGTTTGAAATTAACTATGTGTTTCAATTGTATAACATCAAAATTAATGTCTCAAACTGAGAAAAGAAGACATATTTTGAATTAGCGTACCAATTGAAATTTATTTCCACGTGTTTTTTTTTTTTTTTTTTTTGAATAATTTTCACTTGTAGATTATTTACAAGATGTTCCCAATTTCACCATTAATAACTTTTTTCAATTATACAGTGGTTGATATGCGATCTTTTTTTTTCTTTTTTTTTTTTTTTTTTTTTTTTTTATTGAATTAAATAAACCGTTCATTTTAGACCAACCAATGTGACTGGCATTCTTGAAACCTTTGCTCCATTGATTCACATTCATTTAAGTATTCCAGTGATTTCACATAGCTTTACATTATTGTAATCACTTGTTGTTAAGATGTATTCGTTGCTTTGGAAATCCTTGTTTGGACTTAAATTTTTTAGATTGCTCTACCGCTGCCAGCTTTTCAGTAGATCTATTTCTCTGTCTGTTATTTGTTGTAAAGCGTTTGAATGAATTTTTTGTTTCAACACAAACGCATACATCCTCGTGGTTAATGAAATTAGCTCGATATGGACTAACAATAATCAGGTGTACCCAGTGATATTTAGCGACGAAAGTGGAAGGAAACAAAATCATTAAATGGTGTTGAACGTAGATTACAATGAAAAGGCAGTCGTGTACTAAAATATAAGTAATCGAATATTGTAGGGAAGAAAAAAAGAAATGGAAAAAAAAAATAGAAAAAAAAATGAAGCAACTGGTAAAAAATCGGTAATTACTTTCTACCAATAATCATTGATTAAGATGTCCAAGACAAGATCGCAAGACTCTCACCTACTTCGCGAAATTGTTAGAAGGTGGAGTGCGGCGATATTTTTGTATCGGGTATTATTATTATATTTTGCTTTTATTTTTTCTCTTATTAATTTTGTTAACTGCTGTTCAGCAGGCCTAGTTACAGTAATAATGATCTGACTGGTCGTCTGTAGCCAAAATATGTAAGTAACTGATTAACTAATTAATTAATTCATTAGGTATGTAGATTAAATAAATTGGGCTAACGTGAAAGAAGGAAAAACTTTTATTCGCAGTGTAGGTCAGAATTGTGAAAAATTATTTTTTTTTTTTTAAAGAAAATCAATTCTGAACATATTTACGTTTGCAGTAAAGGATTAAAAAAAATTTTTTAAAAACTAAACCAAGTAAAAAAGTAACGCTGATGATAGATATTGAATTTAATTGACTGTAAGAATTTTTTCCATAGCAACAATTTAATTTTCAGTGTAAATATAGTATGGAACGAATGAGGTACAAAATTGATACTATTCCTTTTTCCCTCAGTCGCAGTTTTATTAAGTAATGAAAGTAATGTGATGAACTTCATCCATATCGACTGTGTGTGAAATTAAAGTCTTGCTTCTGCACCTTGTGTCTGTTTTAACATTTTACACACACACACAAACACACATACTCATGTATATAAACTGTTACTATCAAGGTGGTGGGGAAAAAAAAATTCTGTAACCTCATGCCAGGTTGGTCTTGAAAATATTGATTGGCACATTTTTTCCGGGCCCCACCCCCAAATCAGTTTCGAATAAATAAATAAATAACACATGTATACACAAGAGTTTATAAGGATTGATTGAGAGAAAATATAGTGTTGAAAATGCAGCTAAATGAGACTCAAGTAGAACGTTTATCGTTTTGCCTTATGATAATTTACGTAATAAAAGAAACATTGAATAAATGGTCGCAAAAGTAATGCAAATAAATTATTGGTAACTACTACTATCAATAGTTGCAATATTGGTCAATATTTTTAGCAAAATAATTGTGTACTTTATTAATCAAATCAAAATCCAGAAATGTGTAAGAAAATTAATAAATATGGGAACGATGACAGTATCATGAAACAAATATCGATTGTAAGTCACAATAATGCTCTGTAGTTAGCTTCACAAGGACTTCAATACAAAGGCGAAAATAAAAACACATGGAAAAAGTCGCAGCAGTCAACCCATGTATGAATGAAAATGAAACGATAACGATGATGAATTATAATTTTGCGTGAAATTGAAAATTAATACAACACCGACGCATGGGTACAAAAAGGAAATAATCATAAAGAATAAGTAAATAAAGAATTGGACAAACAGATACCCCAAATCAGCTGTTGGAATCATTTGGAAGACGTCAGTCATGTTAATGTAATCTAAGGTGTTACAAAGAAAAAACAATAAATCTTCGTAAAAATAATGAAAATAACTTTTTTTTAAACATCTACGTTTCATTTCACTCTTATTATTGTTTCTTTGTCTAACTTTTCAGTTCTCATATGCTTTGCGACAAATTTCATTCGGGGGTAATGTGTTGTCATATTTTAATTATACGCGAATAATGATATATAGGGAGACTAAAGATGAATAATATTAATAATAATAATAATAGTAACAACAACAACAACAACAACAACAATTGATACCCTTCCTGCCATCGGCAAGGCAGTCGTGGGCAGTCGCGGGCAGTCGCTTATTGAAACATAATACTGTGTACATGCTGCTTAGAAATACTTGACGATCTTTTCACAAAGATTAGTGTTATTTTTTGGTGCACGTATACACATGTGTACGTGCATTCTCGTATCATCTTTTACTTTAGTTGATCAAAATGATTAACACTGCGACAAGAAAACTCTGAACACCGACTTCTTACGACACCGATACAAGTTTACATATGCGCGCATATATTGTGTAAAACGTGGATTTGTATAGGTGATTGATAAAAGTAGAAAATTGATGAAAGGCGTATATCGCGAAAATGACAAATAAACTTGTGCCATACAAACAATATGTCTAACGAGTGATATATTCTTATCATAAAGTTTCCATCATTTGTGTAAAATACTCCAGATTACCACACATGATGATAAACTCCGAGTGCAAAGAAAATTAAGTGAAAAATTGTAAGTCGATCGTTTTTGTTATCTGCGGTTTTGGTTTGCGTTATCCATTCTCAAGTAAATTGTACAATAATTTGTATTTCAAAAGCTTAATTTATCAGTATTAGATTATTTCAAATGGCAAGGTGGCTTAAAAAGTGTATTTTTGGAGAAAAATAATTAAATAAATAGAATAACGTAACAATAAAGATAAAAAGAAATTGTAATAATAATAAATTAAATTCAATTAATCTTCTAAATTATGTAAGTAGTAATAGGCTTGGAAATAAGGTTCGACGATGGGAAATTTCAAGGAAAGACCATTACACATGGCTATCACACAATTACATATTACCATAATATTCATACATAATTTTAGCATTATTATTATTATTGTCGATTATAGTCAAATAGTTGAATAACATTATACTAGGTGCTCCAAATATTTTGTTACATGTATCGATGAAAAAGAAAGATGAAAAATGTTGCTGCCACAGTTTACTCGATAAAACATTTAAGGTAGATGAAAGTAAATAAAACTGTATAATTAAAATTTGAAAAATAATATAGAGCTCCAGGAAGCGAGATTTTTGGGACACCCTGTACAATGATTATAACATATACATGTATGCATAATTGCAGATTAAATATTAGGCATACGCAGTTAATGAATGCAGTGTCAAAATTGAAGATAATTATAAGAAATCTTTCTACAGAGACATGGAATTTAGCAAAAGGTAAAAGAAAACAATCCAAAAAAAAAAATCGCTAAAGGTACGGGAACCTGTAGTAATACGTGTAATAATAATAACGCCGATTGATTAATTTTAATACGCAAGTATAAAAGACATTTGTATCATAACAACTACACATATATTATGATTATAACAAGATGCATTTTTGAATGAATTATTTTTGCTGAATATAATTTAAAGGAAAAAAGATTAAAAGAATTTTCTGTACTCTCTGTATGACTATTACCATGCCGTTAACTGGCTGGGGAAATTTTAACCATAACGTTGACTATACTTATTGTTAAGTATATTTATTCTTCGGTCAACGACACTGAAAATAAATTTTCCACTAGAAACAAGGATTATTTCCTGCAGTGAAATTTGAAAAGAAAATTGGTCGATCTTTCAAACAAGTTTCCCGAAATAATCTTTAACAAATCTTATTAATTGTTATAAATACAAAAATTGAGACGTGATAATAATAACGAGAACATAGTCAAGTCTACGAGAGGCCAGATATTATTTGTTATATAATTGACGATGATTACAGCAGAGACAAAAGTTCGACGAATGAAAAAAAGAAACTCTATATCAACTGAGTATTATACGAGTGGGAGGAGTGGGTAAAATCACGGGGTAAAATGCTTCTGTCTGTAAAATATTTATTTTAAATCATATGTTGCATAGCCAATCGAAATAGATTCAACATTAATAATGAAATTGCGAATTTGCATAATAAAGCAACGAATAAAGTGCGGCTATCGAAATTTTTCAATCTCAATATTGATTGATTATTATCCTATACGTATATTGTACAGTACAGGCAGATGGTTCGTGCTGCGCACAATAAATAAATCGGGAGTACACTTCTGTCATTCTCGGTCTGCGCCGTGATTGGACGGAGAACACGCTCAGCCGATCACGGTCCAGAGCAAGAGAGACAGAGTACCCGAATTGCCTTTACCCCGGCCGCGCATGCGACCATTGGATGCTACCCCTGTGTGTAGAACAGTGTTGCCAGACGACTGTTCCACAAATCTCCTAGGGTAATTGAAATCCTTCGAGATTCTCCTAACCCACAAAGAAAATCCGCCTAAAATTATTAACCGTCAAAACGAACTTGAATCAAGTTTGTACAATATGATGTATATAATTAGCATGTAGAAGTAAAATCCACCTTTCAGAATAACCTTTTCCTATATTAGAAATGCCTTAGCCTACCAGCAATTCTGGCATTTGCTTTACCGACAGAGCCTCATACCTCCTGTAGCGGTAACACTCTAAGCGCGTGTTCGGAAATTGACTGAAAGTACTGTCAGTACTGAAAATGGTATAGTCCAAGTGATGTATACTATAGATTTTCAGTACTGACAGTACGGTCCAGCCCCCTGACAGTCACCACTGCTCGTATACTAAAAAATTGTACGCGTCTTGTCCCCGTTTTTTAGTTCCTCTACGTGGTGCCAGGAGACTCCTGACACGCTCGCTGCCCTCGCTGACCGCGCGCAAGGTAGTAGTTACTAGCGCCACGAGTGGTGCAAATTGGTGGCAGAATCGAGGGACATTTTGCGAACCACTTTTAGCAGCGTGTATCAGGGGGCTGGTACGGTCAGTCGATTTCCGAACACGCCCTAAGACTTGTACAAAAAAATAAACAAGGGCAGCAAAAATTTTTGAGTTGTCGAGCGACGCGTAAATCCGGCAATTTCTTAAATTTCTCCTGAAAAAACTCCTGGATACTTTTTCCGCCAATTTTTTCTCCATAAGCTTCAAATTGCTCCGAAATTTAGGAGGAATTTATCTAATCTGGCAACACTAGCTGCCGCAATATTCGCCGCGCGTGGCCGAACGTCCAGCTACTCACGGCTCTGTGCAACGTTGCCGGTTACTCGGCGTCTGACGCCGGGACGCGATGTTGACGAACTTTTAAACTACGAACAAAAAGAAAAATTGAGAGAGAATGCGGCGTTTGCCGGCCGGCTTCATGGCGTTCGCAGTGTGTAGGTATACGCTTGGTATACGTACGACGTACTTGCGTTTGTGTACGTAACGACATACGGACTCACATGCGTCGCATGGGTTTCGTTGTCGACACCTTCACTCGATATACCCTACATCCATACCTACATCCTCACAGACTTAGCTAAGCCAAGCCTTTAGCTACATAACATAAGGTTACGTAACGAAAATACAATCAGTTGACCGGTACCGCAGAAGTATCGCGTTTTCATTCTCCGTTGATTATCAGTAGATAATTTACACTTGCCAATACTCATTCATACATACGTTACACGCACATCTTGTTCACTGGCTGCACTCCACGTTACGGAGAGCTTCGATTGTCTCTTGAGCAGGCGACGCGCGGGTAAGAAAAATTTCTCCATAAACGGGTGAATCGATGTGAATTATTGAGAGCTCACACATTGCTTACATACGAATCGCATCAAAATAGATGCAGAACATATTCCACATTGCATATCTGGAGAAATCCTCTCACGCGTAGCTCTACGTACGTACGTACATACATATACTTTTTAAAGTATTTTCACACCCACGAAGTATAATACGTGCATGCATACATATACGCAATACTTGTGCGATGTTACCGTATGAAGCAAACCTTACTGATAAAGGGTTCGCGTCGTTTTGTGGTTTGTCCGCTTCGAGCTAGTTTCTGATATCGGCAGTGTGAAACTTTGCTCGCAAAGCGATTGTTCCATTTTCGTTTTTCCATGTTCTTGATCATATTATCGCTCTCTCGATTAATTGAATAACAACACGCGTCGCCTACCCACCCATACTCTCTTCGCCGGTTTATTTACGTGTGTTTTGTGAACGTAGAAAAGGAGACGCCACCTCCGACGAAAGTACATCTTCCCCCTTGAAAAACTAACAAGTATAAACTGTCACTATAAAGCTGTCGTCTGGGATTCAAACGTGTTCGAGCAAATGGGAATAGTTAAAGGAATGAAAATTGAATAATAAAACAATCGTCTCAAAAAGGGGAACACGAGAGCAATACGCGAATAGAGAGATATAAAGGTTAGAGATTCGGTTTATACTGCGGGCAGCGTCGGTCAAGGGCGTTCGTTTTAACTCACCTTGTGATTGATATAAACCATGGGTAAAACGCCAAAGAAGGCGGTACCCGAGGGTGATGAGAGGAATAGGTACGTTCGGAGATTAAAAACGGCATCCGCTTCGTCGAGACAAGTTGATATCGCTGTGAATTTACCCGCGGCGCGTTCCGTGCAGCCTGAATACGAGAATACGAACAGGTTTGTAAAATCCAAGCCATCAACAAAACCCAACCTGTACACATAATTCTCTGCTGATTATACCTTGTCCAGGCTTATCTTCTCCATTTTTTATGGGAATAGACTTCCAAACTTTTGTTATATACCTTTTCCACACCCCAGTTGAACTGACATCGTACAACTCATCGTCGTTTAATATCGCTTTCCCACAGTGTCGTTACCCGTAGCACTCATTCCAGGATAAAGACGAATACGTATTTAACTATTTGTAAAATTACCTATCGTTTGTTTTGCATTTCCATCCTTGTATCTATCGTCGTATAGAATTATTGCGTCGAACGTTTGGTCGATACAAGGAAGCCTTTATATTTATGGCCGCTGTCTGATGATGTTTCAACACATTGATTTCCACGATTATCGGTAAAGGCAAAGAAATTCAATTTCGATCTATGTGAAATACAAAACCTTGGTGGTTCAGATATAATTTTAAACTATGACCTCTCATCCCCTGAAATCGAATGACGTAGTTCACGCATTCTATTGAAAACTGTTTTTTTTTTTTTCTGCCTCATTACTTATCGAAATCCACATACGTTACAGACAAGATTCATCTAAAGGAATTAATTACTGTTTCAGAGGAAAGCAACAATCGACGAATGTTCAGAAAAGTTTCAAAGCAGCTGGCACTAGCAAGACTTTCAAGGTATGTCAGTGAATGACAATTTTGTCTTTACTTTCGTCATTGTTCTCACTGTCCTAAGAAATGCTAATTTTAGTCTGAAATTTAACAGTCCCATTCTTCGATATCCAAGCGTTGATGGAAGTTTCTTAATTAGCCGGGGATACCGAAGCTATTATTGTAACGAATAGTGAAATATATAATCAGCTCAAGGAATGCAAAGTTCTGTCTTACAATGAATGCCAAACGTACAAAGTGAACAAACTTTCCTCGATAATAATTTATGTTAGTGAAACAGCAAGTAGCATCAGTTTGACTACCAACGTGGAAAGCTCAGAGTGTATAGAATTTAATTTTTTTTAAAATCGTCTGATCTACGTAACGATTTTTAAGGTACTAATTGAGTATGTGATTGCTGTTTTTGATAAATTGAAAAATTTGGATTTTTTTAGGAGAGAAGATCACTACTAATCAAGGATCAATGTCAATAGCAATTATCAAATATATACGACCTACACTTTGAGGTCAACCCGAACACTGTATCTAAAGCCTGATTAACAACTGAGCATGCTTATCTATATCCGTTTTTTTTATACGTTTCACTTGCCACACGTGGTATGAATGTGCCAGTACACTTCGGCCGGTCTTTGGAGTACGTTGTAGTACAAGTTTTATTAAAGTGATATCCAAAACGTTTCATTCCTGATTGATGTATTATTCACTGTTAACGATCTCACAAGATCATTTTTCTAAGTATAGCTTGTGCAAGACTCATTACATTTATTGTTATGATTTAATTAATTTGATATTACTTGACCTCTTCTTGCTCGTTTTTTACTATAGTTTATCGATCTATCTTTTTATAAATAACTTCACACATTAAGATATCTCTGTTTGGATACGAAACGTTTCTCCCGACTCCACACAAGTACAGCTGTGCAAACAACCGTCAGGTAGATTAATATCGTTGAGTAATAGATATTCTTGTTGCTGAGTGTCTAACTGAACCTACCAGCCGCAAGTTGATATTGATCTGGCGTAGGGATAAGAGGAGGTTGTCCTACGCACGGTCGCAACTATTTTAATTTCATTTGTTACAGAGCAAGCTTCGAAGTCCTTCTGTCAAACTTTCGATGTCTCGTTTGCCAAAATCTACGAACAAGCCAATATCGATTGAAAAAGAAACAAATAAAACCGTGATTTCATCGAAAAACCTAAAAAGCCGAACTATCGTTATGCAGCCGAAGTCGGAAGAAAGCGAGTCACAGACGAGTGAAAATGTCAGTGAGCAGTACATCGTTGATGAAGTTGATTTTACTGTAAAAGGTAAAAGAAGTGGTTCAGTAGTACAGGATGACGCAAATGAAGAAAGCACTACAGACGAATCACATGCGCAACAAATGGAAAAAGAAAATGAAAAGAAACAAGATAGTGAAAGTGTGAACATTAGCCAAATGGAGAAGGAAGGAGAACGTGAAACTGAAAAAGTAGCCGAAAAAGAAAAAGGAGATGATATTCAAGAGGAAATTGGAGAAAATTATTCAGAAAATTGCAGAATTAATGAACGCGAGATCAAAGCACAGCTCACTGATGATGCAATCAGCCAGATATTAGAAAACGATGATTCTAAGGAGGAAATGGAGGAGTATGAAGCAAAAATGAATTTGTCGATAGATAGCAGTCCTCTTAAAACAAATTTGAAAACGGAATTGAATAGTTCATGTGAAGAGCCTCCAGCGATTGATGAAGAACCAACAGATGCCGAGAAAGAGAATGGCCACGTTGCAGCCGACGATAGAGAAGATCAGAGCGAAGCTCCTACCGAGACAGAAAATTATTCCGTCGATGTAGTGGAGTCCACAACTTCAGAAATGTCTGAAGCATCAGAACCAGCCCAAATGGAA
Source organism: Neodiprion virginianus (assembly GCF_021901495.1). NCBI lineage: Eukaryota > Metazoa > Arthropoda > Insecta > Hymenoptera > Diprionidae > Neodiprion > Neodiprion virginianus. The sequence continues at coordinate 508,335 of NC_060879.1, read as the reverse complement.
TCCGAGAATGCGAGGACTAAGGAGAATCAGTTGCTACTGAAAGATGATGTGTCTTTTGTATCCTTTGATGCCTCAATAATGCTGAAAGATGTTCAAGTTCGATTGAACGATTGTCTGAAGGACAATTCCCAACTCTACGAACTGACAAATGAAGAACGTTCAATGTCCGAGCCGCTGTGCAAGGATTCATCTTTTGGGAGAACTCTCAGAAATATTTCTGGAAGACATTCAATCAATCGAATGCGTCACGTCACACTAAGAAACAGACTATCGCCTAATAGTTCTCTTTATGTGAACATGTCTTCGGTTTCCCTACCCGATGAAGATATTCGCGATCACAAGATAGTTCGCCATCGAGCTGGACTAATGCAGAGCACTTTGACTTGCAACGGTGGCACGCCCTCAGATCGAAAGCGTAAACTCGAACCGGAAGTCTGCAGTGAACCTAAGAAAGTTAAAACTGATTGCGAAAGCAGCTTGTTGAATACTTCGATTGGTATTCTTCAGGGATTGCGCAGGCCAATTCAGGTCTCAACGCCAAATGTTGGGGGCTACAAATTCAAATCAGATAAGCTCGATGTGAGCGGAATTGGAAGTAACGATGAAAAGATCCAAACCCAGGAAGGGTCGGGAATTGTGAAACAGTGGTGCAGTATAATGTAGAGGGCTTCATATCTCGTAGAAACGGAGATTTTTTTTTATAAAGGTCACGAAGAAGCCGATAAGATATTTTTTGAACCTTGGTCAAATTATCTGTTATCTTTATGCAGTAGAAATATTTTTCACATAAAATCAAACTGCTACACACTGATGATACGAGGAATTAAGAAGATCTGATGTTGCATATTTCATTATTTGCATTTAAAAAGGATTTTGTTTGTCAGTGAAATACACACCTTTGATTTAAAGCAACAAAACCTAAAATTCTGGGCGTGACTGTAAATGTGGAAGTTTTTTAAGGTACGTTTAGAATTGACACAGAGTTCAGACAAGTCAGTTTCAACCATTAATTTAAGTATCACTGATAATCAAAATATATACAATCATTTTCACAGAGTTTCAAAACAAGTTTATTTTAATGAGAGGCCTTGGAACCACTTCAAATTTCGCAATTCATACAATCATTTGTGCCGTGATATCTTTTTGGAAACTGAGTTTTTATCACCACACGTTATTTTGCCAAAATCGAAACAGAATGTAAAAATCATGCTCGAGTACTTGGAATGCAAAAATGAGATTTATCCGTACCTGCCCAAAGTCCTACATATGCCTTGAGATGGCTAAATGAAAAATGAATTACATCTATGTGGATGTGGTGCAAGTATAATACATAATACTATTTGGCCAATGATCTTGGAGTTATGATTTAATTCGAAATTTACATATTAAATATTAATATTACTTTCTTTTTTTTTTTTAAAGGAATAAGATTTGTCAACCATAATCATTAATCTAAACAGATATTTCATTTCCCGCGTTTCATCTGCAATTACTTATTTTAAAAGTCATATCTGATAGCTGGCATCTACATATATACATACATTTTACTATTTTATCACCATGACATTATAATAATTGCATTTATTACAATTGATACTGATTAAAAATTATCATTTTAGTTAAAACAATGAGAGGCTAACTGTAGAAATTCTTTTCAAATCTATGTCATTTGATAAAACATTGGCACGTAATTTGACATAATACAAGACAGTAAATGAGCAGGACGATAATTTCATTTCATTGAAAGCTGTTGTTTTATTTCATTCATGTGTCCGAATCTATATTGTATGCGTGCACAGTCTTCATCATACACTTATACAGTCGGAAATTTGTAGTTACAAATTTTTTTAAACATCGCCTTGGTATAACAAATTAATAGTACCATATTGCACCACAGCTCGTCAAGTCTTCCTACCAAAAGAAACTCATAAGCGTGTCAACGCGTGTTATAAGAACCCTCTTAATACTACTGCGATATTTAAAGAAAATTCAGGGCGTGTAGAAAATGCAATTTACATGCTGTTATTATTACTACTATCAAGTAATAGTAAGTTAATAGTATACACTAGAGTGGTTTATTTAAAAAAATTTTTTTTTTTTTTTTTAAGGTCCCTTCAAAAAATTTGTGACGAATACTGAAAAAAAAAAACAGTCGTTAAACCTGGAAGAAGTATGAAATTATTTAGAGGTCGTTACCGATTATTGTAACATATTTTTATTTACTCTTATGTGTGTACCTTGCGGACATATATGTATATATTAGTTAATTTTTTTTGTATCGTGGTTCAATTAATAGTTCACCATTCAACAGCAAATTGGACCTAAAAATTCCGCAGTCGGCTGTTCTCGTCTTTTACCCGAAAGATTGAGCGTTTCTGAGAAATTTGGATAACAGTTTTTGTTACCGAAAGAGGAGTATCACTTCAACTTAATGTCCCTATTTCGTTTTCAGTACTGATTTTTGTGAACAATGATTAATTGGACCACGATACGAAAAAAATTAACTGATATTTTTTAAAGCTTTAAATATTTTCATGCCTCCTCCGGGCTGTACAATAATTTATTTCTCAGTATTTGTCACAAATTTTTGGAGTATAACGTTGGAAAAGAAAAGTTTAAAAATGAACCACCCTAGTATACATACAAATATGTATATATATATATTTATATATATATATTTTTTATACTACCTACAGTGCTTGTAGAAGTTGGAAAACTGGAAGAGTGATGTGGATCGGCACGATGGTATTATTATTAGTATGTGTAATACTAAAAATAGGATGTGAAATGTACGCGGATTTCATTTTCAAAATATAGAATAATAATACATAATTATCGATTAGTTGATACATTGTATTACGTGTATTTTCTTTTAAATTAGCCACCTTTTATTTGTTTATTGCTAGGTTAATATCCAAGTTCTTACTTAATCAGAATATTCCCTGATTAACGTTAACAATTTTTGACAGTAATCATTAGCTCCATAAAATAGTAATTACTCAATTTGTTTATATTTTATATCATTTGCGTAAAAACATTACACGGTCAAGAGTAATGTTTGTTTTACACAGAGTGATTGGAGATATGTAAGAATTTTATCGAACTAAAAGTCAACTTTTGAAAGTTTGACATCTATTTAAATTGCATGATACATTTTATATCTATACGACAGTATGGGCGGTGTCAAAATTTTCTGTTTTTATACTCTCTGCTTTCTTCAACTGCATTTTCACTTTAGGTATGCCAAATACTAGTGGTCTAAGATTTTTCTATGAATTATTATTAGCAGGTATTAGCAGAGACTGATATTATAGATACATTTGCCTGTTTTAGATGCCGAATAACATACCTAACACAGGTATAGATACAATATTGTACGCCTCTGAATATTATATTTTATACTCGCTCCGATATTATTTCTTTTTTAATTTGAATAATTAAGGAGCCGCAGTGTAACGAAGGGTAAAAATAAATTATCTGTAAATACAAGTTAAAAGAATGCTTTCATTTTTCGTAAAAAAAAGTAGGGAACAATAATATTCAAAATTATTGTGGTTCATCTCATACATCTTGTTCCTCTTATGTTACATACCTATATATATATATATATATATATATACATAGATATAAAATTTAAGTTACTTTCTCTATAAATTTTTTTTGGACCGCGCCAAGTCAGCAAAAAAATTTAACAAAGGGAAGAAATCTTGGCGTGCATTTCACTCGAACGCAGTCTCTGGTAAAATGGGATGAACCGATGAATGAAAGAATAGCGTCGCCACCGCATTCGTGTCATTTTAGCGTCACGTGACACCTTGCCAAATTCCGATCATGCCGTGTCTCTCCGGTAACCAGAGGCCGCCACTCTAGTTCAACCAACCCCAAACTGTATCAGCGGACGGATGTGTGTGTGCAAGTGTAGCTGTGTTAGGATAAGCAAGAAGGATGCTTCGCTCAGTTTAGTGTGCGAAATGCGTGCCTTCGACGCTTGCCGTTTTGCAGAGTAGACAGAGACAGAGACAGAGAGAAGGAGATACGTACGTACGGACACATGTGACGGTGTAAAATAGCATATCGGTCGGGAATTATATATCAACAAGTAAGTAACGATTGATAACGTGCGAAATTCATACCGTTCAACGTGACTAAGATCGGTGAACAAAGCTCAACGGTGTTACGTGATCTCGGTTTATTTATACCAAAGATTGCGGGGCTAAATATGTGAAGCCTGGAGGAGGTAGTACGGTGCTGCGGCCTGCTGGGGCGGTGATCTCTTTCGCAAAGTGTGTGCGTGCTTTTGTGTGTTTCCACGCGGTGTGAACTGTACAACATACGTTGATACGCGTACGTTTCGCATCACGGCAGCGTTACTTTGTGGAGGAAATACGCCCTGACTAAACTACATACCTCGCGTCGTTCACCCTTCCCATTGTAAAGTACCTGCAGTTAAGTGGAAATACTCGACCGATCACCGTACCAAGGTTCGCTCGTGGCCTTAGCGCGAGGTGAACGATACAAATTGTGCATACATATTGTACACATGTCATTACTCACACACCTTCGTACGGCACGCGATTTCTTTATTCCACATTCGCTAATCTAGCTGTGAATGAGCGATTCTCTTTTACACGTGTACGCAGAGGCGTCGTAAATACGCATAAATCATCGCGTCGGTGTGAAGAAAACAGCTCTGCGCCAGTGCATCGGCATCCGCGTGAATCAGTGTCCGAGGCATGCCGCGTCCCACAAGGATTGTTAATTCACCGTTAAAATACACAGTATTCACCTCGATATTCGGCAGGATTTTACCCGACGATATATAACGTACGTATTTTATTATCTATGCTCGGAAAACGCCTCGGTATTATAGCGTAAGTATTGCATCTGGAGACTTGCGCTAGCACCGACCGACCAACCACTTTGCCCGTCAGCATGTTACGTGTGCGAATTTCTGAACTAGCCAATTTACCGAAGAACCTTTGATTTTACAACGGATTAATGATCTTGCGAATCAGTCTATAGGGCCGCAACCGTTTGCAAATTCTTGATGAAATTCGCGTAGGTGGGACAGGTATCCTGGGAACTGAACCGGGATTATACCATAATCGAAGCGGTGCTAAACATAACCTCTAACTTACCCACGCGTGCTATGCGTACACACACCATTTTATCTTCCTTATCGAGTCATTGAGAAAATTGTTAACTTACTGTTGTAGGTTTAGGATTAATAAGATGCTTGTTTAGTCATTAGTCGATGAAAAAGAATATATAACAAAGAAATTAAACCTAACCCACGTTGCCACGTTTTCTATCCTCGTAGTGTTGTCTTTCGCATCACGTGCAAGGAATTCACCCGAATTTCCTTATCGCTGAAAATATTTTCTCCAAAGCGGACAACGATCTATGTTACGACTATGCGTGTTTACAGATATACATATGCTCGTTATTTGCGGTATACAAACTGAAGTATCGTATAGAAACCTTGTAATTTGTAATGCGAATCAACGCTTATGGATAAAAATAAATGCTACACAGTTGGTGCGGTTACTTAAACATAAAATTTAAGCAAAGATGCCTCGTATTTTATTCTGATCAAGGATTTTAAAACATTTTTTCTTACCGCAATAAAAACCTTGGTCGTTTTTTTGTAGATTACTAAACAGAGTGCAGTTGCATTATAACAACAAACCTGGACGGGTCATGGAAACTGGATTTTTAAATTTTCGCGACGAGGAACACTTCTCAGGTTTCTCTTTGCCACTTGATCAGGTGAGATTAAAGCATGCGGGAATTAATATTTCTCGTACGTTAATGGTACATTATTGGTACATTATTTGTTGACATTGTATAAACATGTCGCACGATTTCGCAAGTCAAACTCATTTGTCTTACGTATTTACCCGATTGTCGTTTTAGCATAGTTATCGACAATATTAATCCATCCCCGAATATGTTTAGCGAACAGTAACTGAATCACCATGATGATGATTATAATGATGGTAATAATACTTATATGAATAATTTTGCAGCATGATATGCTGGAAGAATCACACAGCTCACTCATGGAGTTAATGCAAGATGACTTCCACTGTAACTTAGACTCGCGCATCGATCCTTCTGCAGTTCTTTGGGGCACCGAGCAAGAGTAAGTAGATCATACATTGTTCTGCTTTTCCACCTATGGGGCTTACCATTAGGACTGAAACATTTTTTTTCTTATTGTCATTACTTTTTTCATTTATTTCTGAAGCCATATTGTTTAAACGGAAAGACTTATTAATCGATCAATACTCATTTCAATCAATTTCAAGCCATTTCAAATACTTGAAAAATCTTCGTATTGTCATGCTTTATTTGCTGATGTATCACTATTCACATTCAGATTGAACGGCGACATGGCTGTATTGCCCGACTCTGGGGTGGCAACAGTTTACCCAAAAATGGAACACATCAAGGAAGACTTTGCCAAAATGCTAACCGATTGGCAGGAACATATAGGTTCACTACAGGTGAATTTATTGTTCAAATTAATTGAATCAAAATCTCAAATTTCAGTAATAAAAATGTATACGTTTGATTTTCTCAGGCCTCAGATCTGGAGGAAGATATGGATGTGAAAGATATGGTGGGGCTCGACATAGACGTGCCTAAAATAGTGGCTGTTGATGTTCAGGATAACATTTTCGAAACTGAACCATCAGTGTTGAAGATAAGCAAGGAAAAAAAAAACCCCAGCTCTTTTGTTAAAGTAAAAATCGAAAGACCAGACTCTCCGCAAAACGTAGACTCTTACGCAACAGGTTCGTATTTCCATGGTCGTTATCATTACAGTATAGAGTGTACTGTAAAGTGCCACCCATGATAACAATTCACTTGGTCTCCGTGTGAATCTTGGTGATAGATGAAAATAATTTCTATTCAATGTCGCAGAGAATACGAAGGTCGAGAATTGGGTCTGTCCGGACTTGAAACAGCCGAAAATAGAGGGAAACACAACTATGGAATATAGTCGTCCTGTCAAACTCAAAACAAATGTGGATAGGACAGATGTTGTGTTGAAATACTTAAAAGTCGAAAAAGAGGAAACAAACCACATTGGAGAGACTGAGATGGAAGACTGCATAGACGTGGAAACTGTGTCTGAACAAGTACCCGGTAATTATTGCACATGTCAAAATAATTTCTCTGTACCGAATATTTGGAGATTTTAGCACTTCGATGCTTCGCGTAGTCTGGTCAATAATCGTCCTTTGGTTAACCAGTACTAGAAGCTGGAGATGTAAAGAGTCTTCTGGAACAATTCGAGGCATCAGAGGCTGTCACTCCGAAGTCATCGGTAAGCGGGTATGGAAAAGGAGGGATCTTGCCAGGCGAGACTTTGGCCCCCTGCAAAAGTAAATCTATCACACCTGCTGGCAGGTCTCTCTTGTCACCGTTAAAGAAACCGGCAGAAGTCGTAGACTCGACGCTAAATCAAAATATAATGGATTCCTTACCTAAGGAAGTGATCGATAGGATAAAGGTAAATTAGTCTAACTCTCGTAATTGGCAGATGTACGAAATGGTGCATATCTGCTGCTGAATTATCTTTCGTGGTCAAGAGGTCAATTAACAGATGAATATATTCAACAATAGGCATCTGGACGCAAAAGAGTTATACCTTTGATTCCTGCAATACCAACAAAAAAATGTACTCGAAGTAGCGGCACTCGTATGCAAGATGCAGCAGCTACGCTTTCTCGTAACAAACTACTGAAAATCGTAAGTGCTCCAAAATCCAGCCCCAGCCAGCGTAGTACAAAAGATATTTCTGAGAAAAAATTTCGATCTCCCACAGGTAACTTATAATACAAATGGAAATGGTAGAGTCGATGGTTCGGTTCAATTGGATCACGATTACTGTAGCAGCGTGGGCTCAGCATTGAGGAGTTTAGAGAGTAATGCCGAGTATAATGGACAATGCAACAGCGAAAGTGATAAATGTGCGTTACCAACCAAAGACGAAAGCCTGAAACAAACGTCGAATAACCAAGCAAGCGTTTGCGGTAACAATTTAGAAACTTGTCGAATTGTGGCGGGTAAGAAAATATCACCTAAATATCACGGTGGAGACAGCTGGATTGATCAGAACTCTAAAAAGGACAGTGGCTTAGAGTCAGGGGACGTGAGTGATGCAAGTGAAGAATCACCACCTACGACAAATCTCTCGAATAAGGCTAAGAGCAACGAAGGAACTGTAGAACGACAGAAGGAGCAATCACAAGACAGCGTCCTGAAGCAGAACAATAATGTTGTTGTGAATAAACTAAGTACAAGTAAGTCTGTGATTAAACCATCTCCTGTACATGAGATGAAAATACGTTCCGCATTAGCGACGAGTATTCTGCAACTGCGAAAAGGTGTCCTGACAAAGACAAAGCCTGTCCTAGATATCGGAAATGGGAGGAGAGCTGGTGCATACATGTTCGGAATTGAAAGTGGTAATCCTAAGGTGAAGCAGATGGTATCGGTGTTGAAGAAGCCACCCGTTTCAACCTCGACTCTGATTAGTAATGTGAACGAAAGTATAGTCACTACTACGAACAGTTCTAACAACGAAGTGCAGAACATTATCGTTCAGGATTTGGAACAACAAGGAAGTGGAGAGGAAGAGATGAAGAAACCAGCGCGAAGAAAACTTAATCTTGCCGAGTATCGCAGTAGGCGAGACAAAAATCGCAGCGACAATAGCAGGACCAGTTCACCCATTCAACCTATGACTCTGATTTATATTCATCATGTATCTACGACTACAGAACCAATAAAAGACGATCCGGAAAATCCTGTGTGGTCAGAAAGAGAGATAGTCTCTGTATTGAAACCTAAAGCTGAAATTGAAGAGGCGAAAAATAGGCCTAAAATGCCTACTGAAGATGCTGGAATACAGACCAACGAAACAGTCTTTGAAAATCCAGCTAAAACCAATAATATTATTAACGAGAACAGGTACATTTTGCTTGAACTTAAACGTTTATCATGTAATTTCAAAGTATTATGATGACCCTGAGTCTCTTCAATGTCTGAGACACTTGTTTAAAATGAAATAATGAAAATGTTTTTTAAGAGATAGGTATTTCCAAAGTTTTGAGATTAAGATTGCATTCCAAATGACAAATAATCTTTGTACCTATTCTATCTGTTGGTCGGAAAAAATTTGAACCACTTTCCTAGTCTATTTTAAATTATTAATTTTGGGAATTTGGAAATTTATATGCCTCCTAAAAAAAAATTCTAATTAAATTTAATATAGATCCGGTATCTCACATGTTGCAAGGAGTAAGTGGTATGGTCAAGAAAATTCATGACAATTCTTTTGATACTATTTAATTTTGATATCATCCACATTGCCGTACTCTTATAACTGGTGTGGTATCAAATATTTTCAGGACAAGTCAAGTAAGAGACAGAAAGAATCGACAATACAGGCGGCGAAGGAATAGTTCTAGCTCAAGTCGTTCTAGATCGCGGAGTAGAAGTAAAAGCAGAAGTAGAAGCACGTCGCATAGACGAGGCGCCACACGAAGAAGAAGATTCAGTCACAGGCGTAGCTCGGTCAGCTCCACTAGCAGCTGGTCCTCTCGTTCTCGATCTAGGTCTAGATCAACATCGCGATCTCTCTCCACGTCTAGGTCACGCTCCAGGTCATCCAGATCCAGATCCAGGTCTAGGTCTAGGTCCAGATCTAGGTCCAGGTCAAGGTCTTCAAGATATTCGAGTTGCTCAAGGTATTTTTAAAGGAATCTAAAGAAAGTAGCCAGCATGGCAGTTTAGCTTTAATTCCACGGAATGTAACTGGGATCTGCGGTATTGGTTTTCAAATCTGAAAGAAAATTTTTATGTACCATAATTTTACCACGGAAAAACAGGATTCTGACTTGTGAACGTAAAATGGCGATTGTAGGTCTTCGACTCCGTCGAATTCTGGAAAAGGTAAAAGGTCAGGTCAACGAAGACAGCCAATGCGCAATCATGGTCCGAGTTATTATAGACACAGGCGGAACTCCTCTGATAGCAGTCACAGCTACCGAAGCTGGAGGAGGTAAACACATTGTTTCAATTCTGTTGTGAAGAGTTCCGAATACCAAAGTGGTGAATCAAAATCTCCTACCTGTTTTTCTAATACCCATGTCTGTTCGTTCTTTTATCCTATTTATAATATAATCTTGGTATAATGCGCTTAGAATTAAATAATTGTCACCGGCATAGCACACGTGTATGCTTATAGTCATCGAGTTTAAAAAGTTGGATGCCAATATAGCTACGGAAAAAGGAGTAACGACAATCAACGTCACTACAACTGAATGCATTATTGCTTTACTGACGTATTCATGGTTTTTTTCATATAAGCTAGGTCATATCATTGAAACATGTACGTGTGGTTAGAAAGTGGACACACTTTTTCGAACAAGAATCATAAAAAACATAACAAAATTTTTCATAGAAACACAAAGTTTGCATCATACATGAATATCTTGTACATCTGATTCAGAGGTACGAAACTGGTGTGGTAGTATACTTGGGAAAATTGATGTGACGTAAAAGCCATCAAATTGGTAGTGGAAGGTTTGACCGTTATATTATTCATGCTTTCGATTTTCTCACAATTGAGTGAGCACGTAACGTTGGAAGAATTTCTTTGTCAATAATATTCCCGCTACCGCTGTTGCTTTGAATTTTGTATATTGAACAATTGTTTAAAATTTCAGCTTCTAAGCATTGCCTAGTCATTACACATCCATTTATAACGCAAAACTCTTCAACCATCCAGGTCGTCTTCTACTCTTCGAAGAAAACCATATGACACATGGACTGACAGAGAGAAACAGAGGCAAGTAGAAGAACGCCGAGTCATTTATGTCGGCAGATTGGAAGAGGGTGTTTTGAAGGCTGACCTACGCAGAAGATTTGAACAATTTGGTCCAGTTGTTGATATCAGCGTACACTTTCGGGAACATGGGTAAGCCTCTCTAATGAACTATTTGATCAGGCATTTTATTAATTTGAAATATTGACTTATCTATGGCACATATGCTGGTCATGTTTCACAATCACTTACGTGATGCAAATATGATTTTTTTTTTTTCACCTCACAGAGATAATTATGGATTCGTCACATTTGCATACAAAACCGACGCGTATGAAGCTGTTGAACATGGGAATGATGACCCGATGCAACCTAGTTATGACCTCTGCTTTGGTGGCCGTAGAGCTTTTTGTAAAGTTAAATATGCAGACCTTGGTAAGAAAATTTTCGACTAAATGTTGCACTTGGTGAAAATCAACTTAAGAAAATATCATTAATAACTCTTGTTCAATGCTGAGTACAGATGGGATTGCGAGCAATTCGTTTGGCGGAGGAAGGAGTGGCTCTAAGTTAGATCAGGATAACTCGTTTGATCTTTTATTGAAAGAAGCTCAGGCTAAGCTACGCAAAAGAAAGGTTTGACACACGTATCATTTATTCATAGTAAGTTCTAACTTAGTACACGATGATAAACATATACCGCAACAACTATTATGATTGTATAAAAAGAATAGAGGAACAAAAGGTTCCAAGAAAAAAGAAAAAAACAAAAAAAATCGGGAAAGCAAGAAAATTATGAACATAATTCGTATATGATAGAAATGTAGGTGATTGTAGTATTTAAATGAAAAAAACGTGCGCACAGATGCGCATGTAATATCGCCAAACTCGCGTTTCTGATATACTGTATATTTAATCATTAAGCACGCCCTTTACATTTATTGCTATGAACGGAAACCATTTTAATAGTAAAGGTTTAAATGTGTTTTAGGTAGAATTTTTAGGTACACAAGTAATCAATTATTACCGATACTAATGTGTACTCATCGGTTCTCCATCAGACTACTCAATTTGTTATACTACTACTCTATATCTTTGGTTGACTTAGACGTTTTTACCACAGGACTATGTATCGGCCATTTCATTACAATACTGCAATATTATCTTGAATTGACTTTCTGACCAGATTCATCTGCTAAATTTAATACACGTGTACACGTATGATTAAGGAGGTTGAAAGCCTCTGCAGTTACGGGAAAAGGAGTGGTTCGCTCTCATGTGATGTTGACTTCCTAGTTATCCGCATTACATAACTTTTTGCATATCTGTTTACATCTTGTCAATACGTTTCTTCGCGATGTCTCTGTCACAAGATGTCAGATGGCTTGCAACTTTAATTCTATTTCATCTGGAAGCACGTTGACAACTTCTTTAAAATTTCAAAATTTCTACATATTTCCTGTTATCTCAACTTGAGCAATCAATCCCCGCAACAGTCCGCGAACCTCTAGTTAGAATGAATGTAATTTATGGTCTACTTTAGAGATTCAAATAACTACAACAATTATTACGCTCTAACAGTTTTTTGCATATTTTGCATTATTGAAAATTTATTTACAAGCGTGAATGATGTTAGTCTTACCTAGATTGGAAATTTTTTATTACTATGAGCCCGTAAATGGCATGAGTACAAAATGCTCTGTTCACGTATTATGTTTACGATATTTTTGCCACTATTTATTTATCAATATCGCCAACATTATTATTTTTTTGAGCACCTTACCGGAAATATGTCCTGCTGTCGATGTATTACAAAGAATAATCATATGTATATGTGAACACGTGGCATTTCACCAATAAAACGTATGTATACATGCCATGCAACTGTTCTTGTATGTTATTATCGTTAGGTAGATATGGATTAACTGATATCGTATTGGCGATTGAACGTATTTATTGCGTAGTTATAATTGAACCATCGATCGTCAAACCCCCAGAAGTAACGTCAGAAGATTATAGTTGTAACCATGAACTGGTTGAAGTGTAAGATGAAATTTAGGCAAATAACTAGAATTTAGAGTGATAATAAACGATGAGGATAAATTTTGCCATGACTCATTCATCGCGATATCTCATCGTTGACGATTACTTGATAAAAAAAAAAAAAAATAAAAAAAATGTAAGTTAATAGAAACAAAAAGATATCCTATTAATTGCTCCGAATCGTGAACCTTTCAGTGGTACAATTGATATCTATTATCACAGGTTTAAAGTTTTATCGTATGTCGTAGAATCGTATTTAACTGATTTCTTGTTGAAAAATACACAGAAAAAAATAAAATAAAATCAAGTAATTAAGAAGTACTCACAGTCTGATTCACTGCTACGTACAAACTCAAGAGTCTAGCTAATCTTAATCATATGATCTGTTAAAAGAGACACAGATTATATTTGAACTTACATGCAAATGCTCATCTTATTCCTTATATTACAATATTCTCAGAGCTGAAGACTACATTTATATTGTAGACGAAAATAATAAATGAAGTAATGTATCCGTTTTTCCTCTCCTTTATTTATTTCACTTTAGTTACATACACCCTGTGTATACCACTTGAAGCCGGGTCAGTTGCTCCGTTTCAGGCGCCTTCACAGGTTGTGTTAATAATCACTGTAACTTGGCTTTTACCGCGCGTGCGAGTCGTGCGTTACATGAAATATTCACAGTATAAATTAGGATATAAAAATAGTATAAAACAGGAATAGAATACAAACTAAAGCATTGGACAACATAAATAACATTTTAATTTGACAATCGTAAACAGCGTTGGGCTAATTTGTTTATTCAAATTCCGAAACTGATGTCGGTCATTTTTTTTTCATGACCGATACGCCAAAGGGGATCTCTATCTTGCAACTGTTATTTTAAAAAATAAAATAACTTATTCCTCCCACATTATTTACTCGGTTTGTCAATCAGCATTCACTTTCAATACTGTCTTTGTATTTTTGCACGCCCATGAATACAAGTAATTTTATTTAGGATTAGGTACAGAATTTTTTTTGTACTATTTAATATCAACCATTTTATGCAGTAGTAGATTTAGCCTAAACAAAGTGGAAGCAAATAAAGTGTAATAATAAAAACTAGCTGACTGCAATGCTGTACATAGAAGTGCCGACGAGCCAATAAATACATTTACAATAAATATAAATTGCAATGACTACGAATAGCAAACTCTAGATTTTAACGATTTATTTATTTTATATGAATAGTACAAAACCCTAGACTCGTAATTGCGAAGTCACCAAGGGTAATTGTTTGTTACATTTTGTACAATGTTTGAATAATTACATGTAACATAAACACACGCATTAATACTATATACACGTGCGTATGTGTATGCATATATGTAATCACGATTGGAATAATTATACGTTTCGTTTCCTTTTTGAGACAGCTGTATGTTTTCTAAATAACATTTCGACACAATAGTAACGGCACATCTTACAACTTCAGACTTCCTATCGTCTTTGCCTGCTTATCCAGGGCTTGACATTCATGAATACCTGGATTCTTCGTGAATGTAAAATTTCAAAGGCTGGCTCACAAACCAATTCTCTGATTAGTCAAAAGCATGGCTCAACTATTTTTCAATATGTACAGCTTGGTAGCAATCTTGAATTTCATTAGTTATGAATTATGTAATAAATAATTTATCTTGTCGCGTTGTCAATTAATTCTATACACACTGACAGACAAGAGTAAGTGACTTCCATCTAGACAAGAATCTATGTCAAGAAATATGATTGGAATTCATTTCTCTTATACGTTTTCTTACTTTCCCATTCATGGCACAGTCTGGAAACCTGTGTGTGTGTGTTCGTGTGTGTCTACCTATGTATATAATTTTTATTAGGAACGTCGTCTTATTGCTTAGAAATTTTTTTTTTTTTTAAATTTGTAATATTTCCTAAAACACGAGTTTCAGCGAATATTCGAAAGTAATTGACCAATTTTACTTTTCACAATTGATTGATTCAGATTTACAAAAGTTCATTGAAAATCGGATGGTTCAATATGCTCGAGCGAATACTTAAAACTTTCTATTTGGATGGTAGATCCCTGACTCATTAAAGTGGGAAAATGTGTTGCACCTATATTCAAACGTTAAAAATAACATTTTGAAACTCGTTTCACTTTAAATCTCGCCCTGCAAACTGTAATTTTTATTAAAAATAATATCGTATGATATACTTAACATTAATGATTTTAGCGTATTATTTCCGAACAATCAGACCTGGGCATTGAAAATAAAAATGCTGGTATAATACAATTATAATGTGATCATACTCATGAGTTTTAGTTGCTGCTTTAGCCCACTCAGAGCGCAGGTTGGTACAATTTACCGGTATTTCTATTCGGCAAAAACTAAAGAATAGCACTTGAGTGCAGTAAATCGCAATAGCCATTATTTGCCTTTATAAAATGAATGAAAACTTTGAAGGGAATGGTTCACAACATAGGAAACGTCACTTCTTTCATAGCGGTTTTACTTATTTCGTAGTAACAAAGTTATTTTTCGATAAATAATAATTCGTATATTGTTACTACCGCCTGTACATGCAGTAACAGTATTATACTGTAAAGAACGCATCCCGTAAACATATTCTCAATACGTTAATTTGGTCGGTGTTATGGCACGGTTACAATTTTATGTAATATATATATATATATATATATATATATATATAATATTAATCAAATTTTACAATAAATAATATTAACGGGAAGGTTTTTTTCTCCCAATAACACGTAAAAAAGGAAAAGTATAATTAACACAATTCATGTTCTCGTTTAGCATACAGCTTTTAAAAACGATGGCTTGTAAACTTATGGCAGAGTGTAATTTTCCGTTTTTTTATTGCGGCAAAGTGCAGCTCTCCATCATTTAACTCTCATGAGGTATGGAAGCTTTTCAATGATGATTATTGACGCGAGTTCACAACCTACATAAGTGATACATTGAACTTAAGACTACTGATAAAATAAATCTCAATTCACGGAACCCGTTAAAAAATCTTCTTCAGCGTGATTAAATCGTAAAAATCTAACTATAAGACGCATAGTTTAGGCAATGAATATTTGTTATCGCAGTATCGTAAATAAATTTACGCTTCTTAACTTATGCACAGAATCGAGCATATGTATAAAAGAAATGATTTTTCTGTATTCTAGTTTTAACCATTCATCAAGTTTTAGGTAGAGAGCATTTTTTATGTGTCCATTTTGATAACGAAATCGCGAGTGTGATGAAATAAAAGAGAAAGAAAACTAAATCCGTCCAGAGTTCTCATGACAATTGACCATATTACTAAAATGATCTGATCTACTGTACACACCTCCGTAAAACAGAATAGGAGAAAGTTTTGTAACCATTGCCAACTGGTCGGTAGTGTTGCTGTAATTATATTATTATTGTTATTATTATTATTATTTTCTCGCTTATGCTGTAAGTCAATCAATACGGTATAGGAAATTCGCTGATTGAAATAATGCATTTATTATATTCTTATAGGGTATATTTTGTTGTATACTTGTGTAACGATGCAAAAAAAAATCTCATTTTCAGTGCTAATTACTAACAAGTTCGATCTGTCTATATTTTTTACGCAGGTTGCTCACGGAATCTTTGAACAAAACCGGATCAAGCCTCATATTCGAGCGCAGCAATGGCATGTACCCAAATACAGCGACGAACGTGTTCATGCACGTTTGTCTTTGTATAAAATGATCTGGGTCGTTCCAGGGAGATCTGCGAACAGGAAATTAAGAAAAAAAATTTAGAAAAAAGGATTGAATACTGATAGAGTACTACTGAGGTTAAATAATAATAACATTTGTATTACAAACCTAATTCCGGCAACTGTTGTATCCTTGTATAGCTTACGTTGCGTAACTTTAATAGGAGGTCGTCTTGTCACATGACTGACTAAAAAGTTCATCAGTATATCTTCACAATTTTGCGACTGTGCAACAGTTTTGTGCAATGTCGAGCTCAACAGCTCGGTATATAAAGTGTTATAATAACGATGGTAGAAAGCTGCCCCTGTTAATACTATACTGTAGTCGTTGGTCCACTTGCTGGTGTAACCCCATGATCGCTGAAGAAAAAGATAATAACGATTCATGGTTTAAAAAACGTATAACTATCGCAGTTGTGTTCAAAGTATTAAAAATGCAAAATTTCTTCATACCTTGGAGTCGTCCCAGTAATGCGACCTTGCAGGATAACCTACGATCCTTTCAGGAAAATACCGCCAAACGGTAAACGCAAAATCAATTTCATCAGTGTTGAGAGTAGCATCCTCATCTAAGGATAATACAGCACTTGTTGTCATCAATTTCTGTGGATAAAAACGGTGAGATATTCCGTTAGCTGCCACGACGTGTATCGAAGCTCTTATTCCTTGCCAACGCGGCCTCCTTGGAAGAGGAATATCCGTGTTCCACATGAGTATGATCTGGAATCGATTAGCAAAAATAGTCGTAATGATAAGAAGAAACGGCAATAGAATTAGTTCATCTCCTTCCCAATTAAAAAAAATCATTCACGTTATGCCTCACCTTGTCCAAGTATTTACTCTTAGCCACGCTTCTGAGTAGGCGGTATAGGACTGCTGTAGATCCGAGCTGAGAGTATATTATCGCAGTAAAAGTGTTGCCGGGTTCACAATTGGAAAACGGAAGCTCCTGCTGGCTGTCTGTAAACTGCGGTAGCGTCACCAGAGCTCCGGGACTCGAATTCCATACCGATCCTTCTCGTTTCCCTTCCCAAGGTAATCTTTCTCGGAGAGTCTGCAAGATAAGTAAACCATCAGTTTGTTGCATACTTCTTATGAGTATGGAAGTTGGGCGGAGCCGTTTATAAAGATAACATTATTTTGATTTGAGCATTTGAAATAAGTTCATTCTTTTATTATTGGATAAACTTACCTCAAATACAGTGAAAATGATTTTTTCAACAGAAGAGAAGTAACGTTCCCATAAAAACTGAGTTTGTTGTCTGTACTTCAAAATATCTGCATTCGAAACGGATCTCACAATGTCTGGGATCTGTAACCAAATATGAATAATTTGCACCTAAAGCTGTTCACAAAAGAATCCCTATGTCTATAATAATGGCAACTTGTACAAATATTACGATAGTTTTGTGACTAACCTGAAGCAAGAGGCGTTCGTCAGAAAATATTACTGCTTGCTCCCAATTAATGCGCTCATGAAACGGAAGAGCCCATCCATTACTTAGTATTACTGGAATGCAGCCTGCTCGGAGAGCTTCTAGAAATCTGAAGCTGCCCAGTCTTCTTCCGCGTGGGACCAGGCAGAATGTGGAATTCATCAATAGTATCTCATAGTCGTACCTGTAATTGGAAACAAATATATTCAAATGTGGTAAGTATACGAATGGTGATTTAGAACACTGTCATCACTTCTCCAGGTTTTCTAGTACCAGAATTCAATTGTTTCTAGAGTCAAGCACTCGAAATGTAATGAAAAATTATACTTACATGTCATACTCTTGATTATCCTGCTGGCAATGTTCATCCTGTAACTCCCTCCAAGATTTGCCATGCCTACACGTTGTTACAAAGACTAAATCTTTCCCATTGTGAAGATGATATAGGGCATTTCGAGTTTCCGAGCCGATACCATGGACGTATCGCTTGCCTTTGAACGCTGCTACGTATTTTTTATTGGTAGGAAAATGGTTCTCAGGTGCTTGACCAGGTTCGCCACCTCGTTCCGGATGTTGTTTACCGAATAGTGGAATTGATATGTCGAAATTTGGTCGTAATTTGAATTGCGACATGCTAGCCTTTGCCAAAATAGCATATCCAAGATCAAAGCTGAGCGATTCCTCGGCATAATCCGGCCATGTCCCAGAATATAAGTTAAAAATCAAATGATTCCTTCCGTTGTTCCAGTAGGTCAATCGCAACAATTTGGACGGAAGATTGTGAACGAATTCTGCGGATAGCGGATCCCTGTCGAGGGTATCGAGACCTAATACAAACAGGCAGGCTCGAGAAGGATCTGTTGTGTAGTATCGAGACTCAGTGATGACATTCAATATCTTCTGATAAAGAGGACTGATATTGTCTTCTACGGGATAAACGTAAACGGTGAAACCTTGTCTGCACCTTGTAAAGTCGAAGCAAGTTTCCATCCGACATTGATTGGTGTTACGAGAAACAAGAAGTAGATTATTAATTCCCGTTGATTTCAAGTCTTTGTCGTAAAACTCCTCATTCAAAGTTAAGTACGAAGGCAATTTTTCGTGAGGTTCCTGTTTTATCACAGTCCACTTTTCACTTTTTAAACGATAACCACCAAAGTAGCAATAAGCAAGAAATGCACAGGTAATGAAGAGCAGTAAATAGCGTTTTTTTGCTTGCATTGCTATGCCACACACATTCACAATAAATATATGTATAATTTCATTTCACACTCTGTCCCATGCTTCATTTGTTGATGTACCAGAAGTGACAATATTTTATTTCATTATTGCTATCAATTCAGCAATAAACCCAATGTTTAAACGTAGAGTGGTTAAAGAGCAGGTTGCTTAAGGACATCGCTGGAATCAGAAAAAAAATCACAAATTATCATCACTACTATAAGTCACAGAAGAATTTTACAAATGTGAAGCGAGTAAATAGAATTGTTTACCAGTCATCTTTTTACATTAAAAAGAAACACTAGGCCTAGGAGAGGATTTGCTCTGGTTACGCATCAACAAGACTATCTTGAATTTGTACAACAGTGCCAAAGAAAGGATGTCGTCAGCCGCTGTGCGTTTCCGGCATTCCTGGTAAGAAATTATAAAAAACAAATCTATATTAAAAATTATCACAGACAGTGAATAAAAAATACAGATTTCGAATTAGGAACGTCTATATATCAGGTTATTTGTAGACACGTAGAACAGAAATAAAGGCTAACCTCATAGTACAGCGTGTCATTTTTTATTTTTTTTGCAGATCCAATGAAGAATTTAGACAGGAGAAGTTTGTTGTATCACGGACATCAACTTCGCGAAGGAAACACGGTACGAGGAAACTTTGACGATGATGGTAATGATAGGGAATTGCGGTTTCGACTAGGAGGTTCCTTAAACATCTCGGTGATCAAGATATTGGTCGGAGTGTTTACGAAACTCAAAGAGAAATGCCGAGACGACGATGAGGAAAAACAAAGGTAATTTTTGTTTTAGGTTAGAAAGTTCTTGACTTGGATAAAAATATACAAATTTTGACTGATCACCGAGCACGGTGCAAAGGCATTTAACCATCGTATATACGCGCGACGATTTTTGACGGAGCACTTTCATTAGCCAGCATCGAACAATACAGTCATCGGTTAGTTACATGCGTTCGTACGAAGTGAAATTTATTGTCATACGTTTAGTAAATTTATAAAAATTTCTTCATTGAAGGGAGAATGACGATCGGCTTTACATTAAGAGGTGGGAAGTTTCGATTTTAGCAGTCGCGTTTTTTACAAGACCAAAATTCATCTCTTTGCAATTTATACTTTCACGTTAAAAAAAGGTCAACTTTCTACTAAATGCACGGTAATTATTAATCTGATGACGTTCCGCTATTACAGATGCACGGATAATTGACCAAATTTGGATACAGTGTCGCTGACTGACTATGACTGAACTCTAGAACTGAGTTTAACCGATGCGCGGAGATGCGAGTCGCCGAACTATGTGTGGCACACACGAGAGCCACGAGAGGTTAAATTGTGTTGACACATCTCAACGAAATCAACGCCAGGCGAATGGGTTCCAACCGTCGATAAAATAAATCTCTACTGGCCGATAACGTAGCGGCGAGCACAAACGCAGATGGAGAGATTCCAACGTCAGGCTGATATAGAAGTTAGTAACGTTGTTGCGATTCATGCCGTGGAAAAACTGTTCTTTCGCGATTTTGGATTTACCTGAAATACAGTAATCCGTAATAAAACTGAACACACTCATATTTTGTGATCTTATTTCGTCCGTAGGGATTTCTTCCCTAATGTTTCGTGACGATAACGTTGCTAACTTGAACATTGTGTGTCAGGTTCGAGGGACAGAAATCCCATTCATTTTAGAACGGAATCGTGCAGGACATTGCAAACCCACCAGATGCTTCTTTTGTACGTATGATGATTAATAATGTTTGACTGCATCCAATACAAATATATGTCTGGCAGTATTTGATACCTGATCTCCGGGTGATAAAGCGACATACACAAAATTTCGAAAATGAAAATGATATTCAGAAAGCGATTAGCAGTCGCTTGCAATACATAGATACGATGAATGCCGTGACGACGGCACAGTGCTCGAAATAATGATGATTGATTCAAACGCGTTCGGCGGTCGGATTCAATCTATGGCCCTGAGTATATATGAGAAATAATCGACGAAGGGCTTTTAATTCGAGTTAGTCTGATTCCGCATGTATTTTTGTACTCGTTGGAAACGCAATTCAATCAGTATCGGCATCGATTTGAAGGACCCTTCCGAGGCTAAGAAAACCCCGAGGAAGCCAGAGAAAACATTCGAAGTATTTTAGAACCAACGGCTCAGAAGATACGAAGGAATTTCTTCCATTTTTTGGGGTAATTCATGTTCGATGCTCGCCGCGCCTCAAGACTTCACGGATTCACGGATATATAGCATCAAACTATCGATTCCAGCATTATTCAGAATCGTCGAAATTTTAGAAAAGTATCTCGGTTGATCTTGCTCTTTTTGTGAGCAAATAATTTTTCCTCTATAATCGATTTGTATGAGCCTTTACAGACTGATTGGGATCTCAGGAAAACGTAGAAGACATCTTGAACGGCAAGAGACCAAAGACTAACAAAGTGCGAAGGAAATATGGAAAAAAATTGATTCTTCATTCGTTTTAATCCTCGTTACATCAAAGGGGATAGATGCTAACATAAATCAGACATCATACGTCGTATTCTACAGAGGTGTGTTGGACCTGTACGAAGGTCAACACCTGAGCTGTATTTGTGAACTACGATAATCACTAACTGATATAATATTTTTCGTATTCGACTTAAGATAATGTATACTGTACACCTACTTCCTAAAATTATGCCGAAATATCTTGAGGAATGATTATTCACATTTTTGTATTTATTATTGTGTTCCAATTTGATTCTGTTTGTGAACATGTTGAATTGTTACACACTGACACCACAACAATTATAATTACGCAATATTGTACAAATATTATATTGAATAAA
Organism: Neodiprion virginianus; assembly: GCF_021901495.1. Taxonomy (NCBI): domain Eukaryota; kingdom Metazoa; phylum Arthropoda; class Insecta; order Hymenoptera; family Diprionidae; genus Neodiprion; species Neodiprion virginianus. The sequence goes on along the minus strand of NC_060879.1, from coordinate 486,172 downwards.
CTGCACTGAACTTGGTACGAAACTTTATGACTATTAATTTGAACTATTTTACCCCACCTCAGTGAAAGTCCTGTGCACATTTCATGTGTTTCAAAAGTAACTTTCGATACAATGCTGGCAGCGAGCTCACACTGCCGACGATCAATTTCTCTCGCAAGCTCTTGTCGTTGGGGTGCAACAAAATATTTATTACGGCAGGTTTCAGAATCGGCGAATTTTTACCTGATATCCAAAGGCTTTGCTACTTTTTTGACGGCGAAATTTCTGGTCTGAGATTCAATTTGTATGACCCTTCTCTGATTGATTGAACCACCAGGAACTCAGAAAACGTAGCGAAAAGGGCGTGGGATCAACAGGAGAGAAACTACGAAGGAAAAAGCACCCGCTGAAAAATGTCGAAAACACAGGTTCTCGTTTTTCGGCTCTAACTTTTGATGCGTTGATCGCAGCGTATCGGCACTGCGCCCAATCGATTTCTCTCGCAAAATTACGTCGGAATGGTGCCAGAAAAAATTTATTGCAGCTCTTTTCAAAATCGCGAAAATTTTCGCTGAAAATGCAAAGGGGTTAGCCTTACTTTTTTCTTCATTTTTGGAGCCGAAAATTTTTGGTCTCAAATTCGATTTGTGGCACCCTTTCCTGACTAATTGGACCACCAGGAACTCAGAAAACGCAGCGAAAAGGGCGTGGGATCAACAGGAGAGAAACTACGAAGGAAAAAGCACCCGCTGAAAAATGTCGAAAACACAGGTTCTCGTTTTTCGGCTCTAACTTTTGATGCGTTGATCGCAGCGTATCGGCACTGCGCCCAATCGATTTCTCTCGCAAAATTACGTCGGAATGGTGCCAGAATGAATATATTGCAGCACTTTTCAAAATCGCGAAAATTTTCGCCAAAAATGCAAAGGGGTTAGCCTTACTTTTTTCTTCATTTTTGGAGCCGAAAATTTTTGGTCTCAAATTCGGTTTGTGGCACCCTTTCCTGACTGATTGGACCACCAGGAACTCAGAAAACGCAGCGAAAAGGGCGTGGGATCAACAGGAGAGAAACTACGAAGGAAAAAGCACCCGCTGAAAAATGTCGAAAACACAGGTTCTCGTTTTTCGGCTCTAACTTTTGATGCGTTGATCGCAGCGTATCGGCACTGCGCCCAATCGATTTCTCTCGCAAAATTACGTCGGAATAGTGCCAGAAAGAATTTATTGCAGCACTTTTCAAAATCGCGAAAATTTTCGCCAAAAATGCAAAGGGGTTAGCCTTACTTTTTTCTTCATTTTTGGAGCCGAAAATTTTTGGTCTCAAATTCGGTTTGTGGCACCCTTTCCTGACTAATTGGACCACCAGGAACTCAGAAAACGCAGCGGAAAGGGCGTGGGATCAACAGGAGAGAAACTACGAAGGAAAAAGCACCCGCTGAAAAATGTCGAAAACACAGGTTCTCGTTTTTCGGCTCTAACTTTTGATGCGTTGATCGCAGCGTATCGGCACTGCGCCCAATCGATTTCTCTCGCAAAATTACGTCGGAATAGTGCCTGAATGAATATATTGCAGCACTTTTCAAAATCGCGAAAATTTTCGCCAAAAATGCAAAGGGGTTAGCCTTACTTTTTTCTTCATTTTTGGAGCCGAAAATTTTTGGTCTCAAATTCGGTTTGTGGCACCCTTTCCTGACTAATTGGACCACCAAGAACTCAGAAAACGCAGCGAAAAGGGCGTGGGATCAACAGGAGAGAAACTACGAAGGAAAAAGCACCCGCTGAAAAATGTCGAAAACACAGGTTCTCGTTTTTCGGCTCTAACTTTTGATGCGTTGATCGCAGCGTATCGGCACTGCGCCCAATCGATTTCTCTCGCAAAATTACGTCGGAATAGTGCCAGAAAGAATTTATTGCAGCACTTTTCAAAATCGCGAAAATTTTCGCCAGAAATGCAAAGGGGTTAGCCTAACTTTTTTCTTCATTTTTGGAGCCGAAAATTTTTGGTCTCAAATTCGATTTGTGTGACCCTTTCCTGACTAATTGGACCACCAAGAACTCAGAAAACGCAGCGAAAAGGGCGTGGGATCAACAGGAGAGAAACTACGAAGGAAAAAGCACCCGCTGAAAAATGTCGAAAACACAGGTTCTCGTTTTTCGGCTCTAACTTTTGATGCGTTGATCGCAGCGTATCGGCACTGCGCCCAATCGATTTCTCTCGCAAAATTACGTCTGAATAGTGCCAGAAAGAATTTATTGCAGCACTTTTCAAAATCGCGAAAATTTTCGCCAAAAATGCAAAGGGGTTAGCCTAACTTTTTTCTTCATTTTTGGAGCCGAAAATTTTTGGTCTCAAATTCGATTTGTGGCACCCTTTCCTGACGAATTGGACCACCAGGAACTCAAAAAACGCAGCGGAAAGGGCGTGGGATCAACAGGAGAGAAACTACGAAGGAAAAAGCACCCGCTGAAAAATGTCGAAAACACAGGTTCTCGTTTTTCGGCTCTAACTTTTGATGCGTTGATCGCAGCGTATCGGCACTGCGCCCAATCGATTTCTCTCGCAAAATTACGTCGGAATAGTGCCAGAAAGAATTCATTGCAGCACTTTTCAAAATCGCGAAAATTTTCGCCAAAAATGCAAAGGGGTTAGCCTAACTTTTTTCTTCATTTTTGGAGCCGAAAATTTTTGGTCTCAAATTCGATTTGTGGCACCCTTTCCTGACGAATTGGACCACCAGGAACTCAAAAAACGCAGCGGAAAGGGCGTGGGATCAACAGGAGAGAAACTACGAAGGAAAAAGCACCCGCTGAAAAATGTCGAAAACACAGGTTCTCGTTTTTCGGCTCTAACTTTTGATGCGTTGATCGCAGCGTATCGGCACTGCGCCCAATCGATTTCTCTCGCAAAATTACGTCGGAATAGTGCCAGAAAGAATTCATTGCAGCACTTTTCAAAATCGCGAAAATTTTCGCCAAAAATGCAAAGGGGTTAGCCTTACTTTTTTCTTCATTTTTGGAGCCGAAAATTTTTGGTCTCAAATTCGGTTTGTGGCACCCTTTCCTGACTAATTGGACCACCAGGAACTCAGAAAACGCAGCGGAAAGGGCGTGGGATCAACAGGAGAGAAACTACGAAGGAAAAAGCACCCGCTGAAAAATGTCAAAAACACAGGTTCTCGTTTTTCGGCTCTAACTTTTGATGCGTTGATCGCAGCGTATCGGCACTGCGCCCAATCGATTTCTCTCGCAAAATTACGTCGGAATAGTGCCTGAATGAATATATTGCAGCACTTTTCAAAATCGCGAAAATTTTCGCCAAAAATGCAAAGGGGTTAGCCTTACTTTTTTCTTCATTTTTGGAGCCGAAAATTTTTGGTCTCAAATTCGATTTGTGTGACCCTTTCCTGACTAATTGGACCACCAAGAACTCAGAAAACGCAGCGAAAAGGGCGTGGGATCAACAGGAGAGAAACTACGAAGGAAAAAGCACCCGCTGAAAAATGTCGAAAACACAGGTTCTCGTTTTTCGGCTCTAACTTTTGATGCGTTGATCGCAGCGTATCGGCACTGCGCCCAATCGATTTCTCTCGCAAAATTACGTCGGAATAGTGCCAGAAAGAATTTATTGCAGCACTTTTCAAAATCGCGAAAATTTTCGCCAAAAATGCAAAGGGGTTAGCCTAACTTTTTTCTTCATTTTTGGAGCCGAAAATTTTTGGTCTCAAATTCGATTTGTGTGACCCTTTCCTGACTAATTGGACCACCAAGAACTCAGAAAACGCAGCGAAAAGGGCGTGGGATCAACAGGAGAGAAACTACGAAGGAAAAAGCACCCGCTGAAAAATGTCGAAAACACAGGTTCTCGTTTTTCGGCTCTAACTTTTGATGCGTTGATCGCAGCGTATCGGCACTGCGCCCAATCGATTTCTCTCGCAAAATTACGTCGGAATAGTGCCTGAATGAATATATTGCAGCACTTTTCAAAATCGCGAAAATTTTCGCCAAAAATGCAAAGGGGTTAGCCTTACTTTTTTCTTCATTTTTGGAGCCGAAAATTTTTGGTCTCAAATTCGATTTGTGTGACCCTTTCCTGACTAATTGGACCACCAAGAACTCAGAAAACGCAGCGAAAAGGGCGTGGGATCAACAGGAGAGAAACTACGAAGGAAAAAGCACCCGCTGAAAAATGTCGAAAACACAGGTTCTCGTTTTTCGGCTCTAACTTTTGATGCGTTGATCGCAGCGTATCGGCACTGCGCCCAATCGATTTCTCTCGCAAAATTACGTCGGAATAGTGCCTGAATGAATATATTGCAGCACTTTTCAAAATCGCGAAAATTTTCGCCAAAAATGCAAAGGGGTTAGCCTTACTTTTTTCTTCATTTTTGGAGCCGAAAATTTTTGGTCTCAAATTCGGTTTGTGGCACCCTTTCCTGACTAATTGGACCACCAGGAACTCAGAAAACGCAGCGAAAAGGGCGTGGGATCAACAGGAGAGAAACTACGAAGGAAAAAGCACCCGCTGAAAAATGTCGAAAACACAGGTTCTCGTTTTTCGGCTCTAACTTTTGATGCGTTGATCGCAGCGTATCGGCACTGCGCCCAATCGATTTCTCTCGCAAAATTACGTCGGAATAGTGCCAGAAAGAATTTATTGCAGCACTTTTCAAAATCGCGAAAATTTTCGCCAAAAATGCAAAGGGGTTAGCCTAACTTTTTTCTTCATTTTTGGAGCCGAAAATTTTTGGTCTCAAATTCGATTTGTGTGACCCTTTCCTGACTAATTGGACCACCAAGAACTCAGAAAACGCAGCGAAAAGGGCGTGGGATCAACAGGAGAGAAACTACGAAGGAAAAAGCACCCGCTGAAAAATGTCGAAAACACAGGTTCTCGTTTTTCGGCTCTAACTTTTGATGCGTTGATCGCAGCGTATCGGCACTGCGCCCAATCGATTTCTCTCGCAAAATTACGTCGGAATAGTGCCAGAAAGAATTTATTGCAGCACTTTTCAAAATCGCGAAAATTTTCGCCAAAAATGCAAAGGGGTTAGCCTAACTTTTTTCTTCATTTTTGGAGCCGAAAATTTTTGGTCTCAAATTCGATTTGTGTGACCCTTTCCTGACTAATTGGGCCACCAAGAACTCAGAAAACGCAGCGAAAAGGGCGTGGGATCAACAGGAGAGAAACTACGAAGGAAAAAGCACCCGCTGAAAAATGTCGAAAACACAGGTTCTCGTTTTTCGGCTCTAACTTTTGATGCGTTGATCGCAGCGTATCGGCACTGCGCCCAATCGATTTCTCTCGCAAAATTACGTCGGAATAGTGCCTGAATGAATATATTGCAGCACTTTTCAAAATCGCGAAAATTTTCGCCAAAAATGCAAAGGGGTTAGCCTTACTTTTTTCTTCATTTTTGGAGCCGAAAATTTTTGGTCTCAAATTCGATTTGTGTGACCCTTTCCTGACTAATTGGACCACCAAGAACTCAGAAAACGCAGCGAAAAGGGCGTGGGATCAACAGGAGAGAAACTACGAAGGAAAAAGCACCCGCTGAAAAATGTCGAAAACACAGGTTCTCGTTTTTCGGCTCTAACTTTTGATGCGTTGATCGCAGCGTATCGGCACTGCGCCCAATCGATTTCTCTCGCAAAATTACGTCGGAATAGTACCAGAAAGAATTTATTGCAGCACTTTTCAAAATCGCGCAAATTTTCGCCAAAAATGCAAAGGGGTTAGCCTTACTTTTTTCTTCATTTTTGGAGCCGAAAATTTTTGGTCTCAAATTCAGTTTGTGGCACCCTTTCCTGACTAATTGGACCACCAGGAACTCAGAAAACGCAGCGAAAAGGGCGTGGGATCAACAGGAGAGAAACTACGAAGGAAAAAGCACCCGCTGAAAAATGTCGAAAACACAGGTTCTCGTTTTTCGGCTCTAACTTTTGATGCGTTGATCGCAGCGTATCGGCACTGCGCCCAATCGATTTCTCTCGCAAAATTACGTCGGAATAGTGCCAGAAAGAATTTATTGCAGCACTTTTCAAAATCGCGAAAATTTTCGCCAAAAATGCAAAGGGGTTAGCCTTACTTTTTTCTTCATTTTTGGAGCCGAAAATTTTTGGTCTCAGATTCGATTTGTATGACCCTTTCCTGACTTATTGGACCACCAGGAACTCGGAAAACGCAGCGAAAAGAGCGTGGGATCAACAGGAGAGAAATTACGAAGGCAATTTTCCGTCTCGCGCCAAAAATGCCTTACATTTCCTCCGAGCAAAAAATTTTTAGTCTCAGCTGGTCACCCAGGATTGCAGCAAAATGGACGTTATCTTGATATTTCAAAAATTTTTCCTCGTAACGCAGTGTGAAAGCTCTGGCTTTGACTTATACTCTTCAAATTACACACCATTGTCAGCGGTATCGGAATTACCAGAAATGCATTTTAGATCGAAGGAGTAGAAACGTTCAACTTGAGCATGCTCATGTACTACTGTTCATTCTCACGCCTTCATCTCATGTCGTATAACATAATAGCCCCTGAATTGCTGGAGTTACGAATCAAGAGTGGATCTTGAGGCGTACGCATATTGCGCATGACTTTTTATATTTGAAACTTGAGAGTGTGAGCTCAGACTGAAAAACGTTCTCGCAGTAGAGTCGATAGCACACGAAATGGAAAATTTTCAAATCATAGCCACGCATACGTCGATATACGCATGTCGCGACGTATTTGCCACATGATAATGAGGCTATTGATTGACCGTAGGCGTCGAGGCGGTGTCCCTACGGAAGAATCGCATTGTGGAATAACGTGGGATTCGTAGCGCATTGAAAAGAAAATTTTCACCAATATTCTGGTATACGATGAATAGAATTAAAATATCAAGAGTTCCCCAAGATCTACCAGCTCGATCGAAGCGTATCGGCTACTGGCAAATACTCGTTGACGTATACAATGAATTCGCAGCAGAGACAAGTATCCACGGTCTAAAATACACCACGCAAAGAAAATTAAAGACAGACGGGTTCGTATAATTTTACAATACAACTTTTGCTCATTTTTATTACTTTTTTTCAAATTTAGCCTTGTAGATCTAACACATGTTCTCACTTTTTTATGTTATGCAACTCAGTACAGATATTCCCAAGGTGAAGCCAAATGATCGTTAAATATTTTATACCACGGATCTGACCAACGTCCGGTAGTTTTTCTTATATCATTTCTCAATACCACGTTGATCGTTCAGCCAGTTGCGTAATCTTTGTATAAGTTATACACACGCGATAGCACAGTATCCATAAAACAGTAAATAAATCTAGCATTACTTTGTGCATGTGAGTTTTGCTTTGATTCGTTACGCGTATGAGCACGGCAACGAAAGTAGAGCTTGATCAAATTTTAGACGGAATGACTGTTGACATCTCGGAACGGCGAGACTTGGTCAAATTTAAAATTACAAATTTTAATCAGCAGAACCCGACCGAGATACAGAAATCTTGGTTCAAACGGTATTTGCAGTTTCTGCAGACGTATTATCATTTGTCGCGATTATTATGTGTATGTATGGCAGTTATTATAGTTATTTTATATATGTATACGATGGCCGATTGAAGGTCGTTAAAATTGAGGTCGCATGTGCGACAGATATCTAGTGTATAACTGCTACTGGCAATACTTATACTCTAATATAAATATGCGTATGCGCCCATGATGACGACAAGGAAGCAACGAAGGCAGGTTCTATTCAGGATCAGATGTGTACATTCATTTCATAGGCAACTATACATATTAACTATAATATTCCAGAACTATCGGTACAATAATTGGTAGGGGAGGAGTAACGTAAATATAACAAAAATAACTCACTGAATTGATACGTTAATAGGTTTCTGAATTAATGAGAATCAACTAAATTGTAGAAGATTTGGTCAAGTTGATTTGAATTGATTTGAATTCGTGTCAGAATTATCTGTTCACAGGGGGAAAAAAATGAAGTGGAATTTAAAAAAAAGTGAATTTGAAATTCACCAGTTATTAAAATAAATTATCGAGAATTACGGTGAAAAAACCTGAAATTCATGAATTGAAATGAATCAAGTTGAATTGTAGAAGTTTACCTGAATTGCAAAAATTAATTCGAAATAAAACAAAAGTCAAGTTGAATTTACACGAATCAATTTAAACGAATTGAACTCAAAAAAATGATATTGTCACTCAAATCTTGAGTTATTTTTCCTTCGGACTTAAAGGCTATAATTAGAGGCAGTAGCGGATGCAGCGGCCGATGTTATACCTATACATATACGTATAGATATGTATAGAAGCAGACTGCAATTCACCTCCGCCAATCTTTATACGTAGTTGAATACCCAACACTTGACCCTTGTATGGGTTTGCAACGACAGATGTGCCGCTGGGGGTCGAGACTCCATGTGGCAGACAGATTAGACGCAAGCTTGCTGCTTCTTCCCAAGAGTGGGTTCTGTACATGATGTAGGCGGCTGCTGTACGACTGGTCCATATCAAGGGAAGAAATGGAACAGCGATTCGTGTTGCACATCTGCGCGAGTTACAAAAGTTATAACCTTGGAATAAATTAATCGTCGAGTTTTGGTACAGCAGGAACTTGTAAAACTTCACCGTAAATCATAACTGCGTCATAGACGCGCGTGTTTAACAATAAGCGATATCTTGCGATTAGTCACCGGTTCCACGGACCGAGAACAACGGTCGCGGTGGGTGGGAAGAGAAATCAGTTTTAGTCAATATTTCGCTCAAGTAAATATTCGCGTGACTCATGCGTGTATATATCTTTCGCCGAAAGCTTGAAGCTATATCATCGCTTGAAAGTATTCTATTCTTTGACGAAGAAAACTTATCGCGGAAAACTTTTCATAAAAGGGAAGAAAATATATACGTTACAGGCCAAAGGTGTTATATATACACGAACGATTCGGCAGCCTGTTGTTCTTGGGAAGGTAATAGAAAAACGGTTTCAATGTCACCGTTTTAAACGAACAACGAACTTACGTAACGTACATACAGGGTGAGGAAAAAGTACGGAAACCCCTTTCATTCAAAAATAGTGAACCTCGAAGTTTGACTTCAAGATCAACTTTCAAAAGCTAATCAGATCGTCTCGACCAAACCTGACAACTTTTGTGCGAACCATCTTCCGTGAGATGCGGATCCTCAAAACTATCCGAGTCATTGTTACCAACCATACTTTCGGCCTTTATTTGACCCGTAGATGTCACGTTGACTCTGGACACACATTTAAACGTAAAATTTTGCGCTCTTTGGGGGTTCCCATTTGAAAAATCAGAGACGAACGCAAAATTACCTTGATGATGATGTTCAAAGTTAAATCAAGGGTCACCATTGAATCTTCTTTTCACCGAACACCGCAAGATTTCTAGGGGTTTCCATACTTTTTCCTCACCCTGTATACGTACAGCGTAAGGCTGCAGGTTCTGGCATACGTTAAATCACAACTAGCTGAAAGATAAAAAAGTGATTAATGTCAAGACTCGTGCACATGATAATGCTTGGGGTTCTGAAGACGATCAAAATAGACTGAATATGAGTACAAATTATACGTGTTATAGAGCAGACCTCTCGTTGACCCGAACGATTCCTTCTACCCTTTCTGACCCAACTCGCTTGCTATTGCAACAGGTTTATTTGGCTAACAATCGTGAGCATATCCATAGTATGCGCCGGGCTGTTGTCCAGCCGCTTCTACGAAAGACATCACGCGGCTAGCATGAGGACGACCGTTGTGAGCACTCAACATCCTGCATGGGACCTTCAATTGCCCGCCGTAACCTTGTGCCACGGCACAATGGCGACGAGACAGAAGTTGGAAAGTTATCTTAACTCGCATGAAACGTGAGTCGCTCCCCCGCTTGTCCCTTTTCTATCATATACTATAACAGTTCCCTGATATCCTCCGCAAGTCTCTCGTTTTACAATAAATTCCTGATGCTATAATATTTCAGATTGAAGCCGAAAGATGTTCCGCGGGAGGAATTGATAAACGCCGTGAGACAAGTGAGGAAGGCGATCGAGCCATCGAATACGTTTCCCAGGGAGCTTGAAGTCATGCAAGAGCTCCTAAACTCAAACGCTCTGCAGATTCACGAATTCCTCGAGAAAGTTGGCCCGAACTGTAGCGAATACCTAATCGTGTGCAAAAGGGCGAATCGCGAGGTGCCCTGCAAAAGCTTAATGTCGCCTTCGCTGACCCCTTATGGGCTATGCTGCTCGTTTAACTACCACCACGCCTCATCCGCAAGGAGAAGGTAAACTTTACTCAGGTGCGAATTGATAGGAATGACAGGTTCTTATCGCGGCACGTCAAACCTCAACTTATACTAATCGATTAACCATATCTTTGAGACAGCGGACTGCCCGCTAATGGAGCTCAGAATTGACCCTGGATATCGAAAGATTACATTGAACGTGTATGTAATTACTACGGTCAGAAGTGGGGGGACGAGAAATAGGTAGACACGTAAAATATAAAACAGAGTGTAGGACATATTGTGTCCCCTTTGAATGACGTAAATTTGAAAAAAAGTAAAAAAACGAACACGCGTTAGGAGAGGAAAAGTTGACTGAGCAGAATGATGCTAAACATTATGCAAAATAAGAGAGGAGAGTATACGTAGTGTGATTATTATTACTCAAAGACTATTACACTCGGATGTAATGATGCAATAGTTTTACTAACTAGGAGCCGTTGACAATCAACTTTAGGAGAGAGACGAACAGAGACAGAGAAAGAGAATACACGTGTAAGTGTGTGGCCGGTGCAACTGGAGAGTGGCGAACGAAACCTAAGAAAGACTTGACGGATTGAATTACGCGGAAAGGCCGGCAACGCGTTACTCGGTTATTAATCTGACGCGTGTTGAATACGTGGTAGAATGTACAAGCATTATTTCGCCGACAAGCTGAACGTGTCCGAAAACGCATCAGAGTTTCGAATTAAAGTTACACTCCGAAGAATTGACTATAAAATTAAAAATCGTTGGAGTAAAGCGGAAGTGTGAGAATTTAAATTAGGATTATAGAAATAAAAAACTACATACCGCTCTGAAATCACATTGATGCCCAGAATTTTCTTTATCGTAGATTCAATGCAGGCTATATTCTGTGAATCGTGAACAACGACTGCAGCAATCGGTCAGCAAGGTCTTTATTTTCTTTCTACGTAGCAGGGCAAAGTTCAAAGAGAAACTCATGGAGCGGACTTGAAAGGAAACCGCAACTCTGATTGCGTATTATTTTAGTGTATCGTAACAAGAACAAACAAGAAACGGTGAAGTGTAGCACGACGCGTGGCTAAATAAGTAGTTGCACGGACGGAGAGTTGATTTCGTTTTGCGAATAGCTGTTATTAGTTACAACGAAGCACGGTATTTCCGTTGACGTAATATATCAAGTAATTATTCCCAAGTATATCGACGTAGTGTAAGATTGTTATAAATAGGGCCCGGATTAATATTTATTTATTTAAATTATTTTCAATCCTGATTTGGTTTTCTACACAAAGTTTGATGTTCGGAGAGATATTTCTGTTTTTCAAGTCTATATTACATGTACATATATTGTAATTTTTAATGCAAATGACGCGAACCAACCGAGCGCAGGTTCGCAGCCGAAGAGTCGAAGGATCAGGAACATCACTCAGTGACTTACGGGGCGCGATTTCTTCTCTCATTCCTGATGAACCCGCTGCAGGAGGATCGACTCTCGTCGGCGTTCTACGGCGACGGAATAAAGGTCCTGATCCACGAGCCCCTAAATTACCCGGGTCCCGCGGCTTTGGAATTCGTCGCGCCGTCGGGCCACGAGACGATCGCCAGCGTGAACGGAAATCGACTAACGAGTAGCAGCGAAGTGCTAAGTATCGGGCAGGATGTTAGAAGATGCGTAATTGTGGACGAGTCTTCGCCCCCTTATCGCAAAAGCAACTGTTACGTGTCGTGCCGCGAGCGCATAATCAGGAACATATGTCGGTGTCAGACCTTCTACTCTCTCACTAACGAGCGGGACTTCAAGTTTTGCAATTTTTCCCACATGATATGCCTGTCGAAGAATATGATCGGCTCCAGCTCTTTGAAGCCCAGCGACCCCGAGTGTCGGTGCATACCGGAATGCGAGGAGACGAGCTACAGCGTAGAGACGACGACGATACCGCTCAACGCCCCGGAGTTCGCTCCTTCTCCATTCTAGTGAGTGGATTAGCATGGTTGCTCATTTGAATTCGCCGCGCGGAAACATAATCACATACCTAGTACACGCCTCATGGGGATATATCAATTTTTTTTTCTCCATCTACAATTCAAACAGCAAGGACGTAAACCGAATCCCAAACGCAACTGCGTTGCACATAACGCTCGCCTCGCAAGTGATGACGCTCCAGCGCAGGGACGTAGTTCAATCTTGGATCAATCTACTTTGTGAGTAACTTACGATAAGGCGAAAGGTCTCACGCCTACGCACGTTCTCTGAACTCTTCAAATTCCTGCCCTGCAATATGCTTTTTCAGCTTCCCTGGGGGGAGTGTTCAGTCTCTTCTTGGGCTGCAGTTTCATTTCGCTGGTTGAGATTTTATATTTCTTCTGTATCTGCTTGCCGAACAAACTGAGAATGAGAAGAAATCGCAATCCAACTACTAAAAGGTAATTTACTGGGATTACTGCATCTGGGTATCTGCGAATACTTTTTTCAAGCCTACTATGCAAGGTAGTATTGTAAGTACAACGAGGATGGAATTCGTGTTATAATCTTACTATCGCCAAGGTACTATTTATGTTAAGTAATCGCGATGTCCAAACCTAACTTCGAGCTTGCATTAATTGTTTTGTAACACCGTCACTTTGAATCAACGTTTCTATCTAATCTAACCAATGCTGGTTCGTCTTTATCTAATTTTGATAGATTCGTAGCAGGAAATCAGTATCTGGCACTTAAATCGCTCAGGTACAATCATTTCCTGGAGAATTTATATTTTATTCAATTCCCCAATTATTTCCAAGTATTTCTATGTACCAATAACAATCGCTTTAATATACAGAATAATCATTATTTATACATTTCCCGGTATTGATAAATAAAATTTCACGCAGCATGTATCACGTAAACATGTGTAAACACGTTTTTTTTTTCCTTTCATTGTCTGGAAATATATCTGTGTGAAAACTGGTTGGTATTTCATTGAGGTATAATTATTAGCAATAAAAGAGTGTTGATGGAAAATAATAATTTCATTCTTTCATACAGCAAATCATCATTTATAAAAGTAGCATAGTACTCCCTTGGTTAACGAGTTACATATGTCATGACCTGTTTCATGATCCTCACCCGTTATTCTTCAGAATCAGTTGTGTAGGTTTAAAGTTTAACGTCAATTAATTCTTTCAATACAATTATAATTTACGCACCGTTTCAAGCTTTGAATTTCAAACCAAGCGCCTGAAGAATGAATGATAAAATGTCCGTGCTTTCTTCGATCTGCAAAAGAGGTATAATTGCATCAAATATTGAGCTAGTTTTCTATTATTATTTAAAATGACAGAATTGTTTCTTTAATCGATTCCGTACAAATTTGCGTAAATTATAGCATTGTCCACTCACCACCTTGGCTGTTGGTTTGCCACCTCCATGTCCAGCTTTGGTCTCTATTCTAGCTAGAATAGGGTTCTCTTGTTGAGGTAGTTTTCCCAACTCATTTTGAAGAGTCGCGATGAGTTTAAGGCTATGCAAAGGTACAACTCTATCGTCATGGTCGGCTGTAAGCAACAAAGTTGCTGGATACTGTTGCTCCTTATTTTTCAAACTGACGTTGTGCAGAGGTGAGTATTTCAACAGATTAGAAAAGTGTTTCTCTTCGTCTGAACTACCATAGTCAGACACCCAAGCATATCCGATGGTAAACTTATGAAAGCGCAGCATATCCATCACTCTGAAAGAAAAAACATATTCGTTCAACGAAAAGCAGCAAAATATTACAAGGGATAAGAAGACGATGACTAGCGAAATGAAATTTTTGGTCACGACAAATTGACTCCTACCCGACTTGAGCGATGGCTGCTCCAAATAGATCTGGTCTCTGATTAATACATGCTGCGACCAATAATCCTCCATTGCTGCCACCTTGAATAATCAGTTTTTTCGATGTTGTGTATCCATTACTGATTAAATACTCAGCTGCAGATTGAAAATCGTCAAACACATTTTGTTTGTTTAGGAATCGACCTCCATTATGCCACTTTTCACCATATTCACTGTAAAATTATACACCATCTATGTATATTGTCACAGGAATATTACATCCGTTCTTACATGTGTCTCCATATCAGTTGCTGTTGTAATGACAATATTATTCACAAAAAAAAATGTCAAATTGTATTACCCGCCACCTCTGATGTTCGGAATCGCAAGCACTCCGTTCATGTGCTGGACAAATACCAGTCTGGTGACGCTGAAGGTTGGTTGAATGCTAACGTTAAATCCACCGTACCCGTAGAGAAGAGCAGGCATTGAGCCGTCCAATACGGCACCCTGAAATAGATGGTAAGAAGTTTCCCAAAAAATTTTTAAATAATAAATATTTTCGTCAAAAGTGAGATGAAACTGCAGATATAAATAATCAAGAGGTACTTTATTACCTTTTGCATAACAATGAACATGGGCACTTTAGTTCCATCCTTGCTAGTGTAGAAAACTTGCTTAGTCTGATATAAATCGGGATCAAAGTTTTTCACTTTAATATCACGGTGTATCTGAAAATATCAAATAAATTTATACTTGTGAGATAACTTGTCTGTCGTACACGCAATGGACCTGTTAGGATACGACTCGACAGTTCACCTTTGGTTCAGCGTCATCTTTCAGGTCCGTGGTGTATATTATACCAGGGGTGAGAAAACTCGTGAATTGATAAAATATTTCAGAATATTTTTTGTCACCAGAAAAGCCAACTATCGTTCCAACATCAATTGGGAAAGTACGGAGTAGCTGTCCAGTTTCCAAAGAATATAATTGAAGTACATTCTGCAAATAAATGTAGTGCCCGTTGTAGTTCAGGTCAGAAAAATAAAAGTAGATAAAACTTTACAAACCGAGTCAATAACGTACACGTTTACAATTTCAATGATTTATTACCTTGACATCTTCGATATAGCAAGCGACAAACTTATTACCGTCCACTGCGCTAGCCCAATCCAAAACGTTATGGGGATCTTCTGGCAATAGTTCACCCCATTTGGACTGCTCCCAATCATGCAGATCAATAGTTATCAGCTTGTAATTGGGAGAATTTTTATTTGTGCGAAAAACAGCTTTGGATCCCAGATTGGTGATGTACTATGACATAAATTTTGACAATACGTATTGTAGATGGAAAAAGACTATCAATCGTATTAGGATCAATTTCCAGTATACCAACTTCGTAATCAGCATCTAGCTTATCCACAACTTTAGTGAGCGGTAGTTTTCCACTGATTTTAGTTCCCGGCTTCAGTTCTGCGAAATACACTAAATTGTCTTTACAATCCTTCAGGGGCATGACAATCAACCAATTTCCACAATCACTTACTTCTGCGCCACTAAGAAAGGAAAGAATATCTGTTAATCATTCATCGATAGATAATACCAATGGTCAGTGAACTCACTTAGACTTTCTTTACGGTGTACGAAATAAATACTAAGAGCCACACGGTACCAATGAAGCATGTGCGTTAAAAATTTAGGCTTGTTTGCTAGTTACATTAAAATTATTGATCTAAAAAATTCCCCTCACATTCTCCACAAGGGCTGATCTGGAAATTCAATAACCAAAATATCCTCGGACTGTGGAGTGCCAACGGAGTGGTAATAGAGCTTTTGATGCTCAATGCCTTGAATTTCCGATCCATCAGTTTTTCCTTTCTGTTCAGGATATCGGCAGTAGAAAATACCCTTGTTATCGTGGGTCCAAGCTATTGGTGAAAACTTGACCTTTTCTAAAACTTCCGGGTATTTTTCACCTGAAGATAATATCGGTCAAAATTAAGTTGCACTTCATGCACATTACTCTATGCTATTGTTAAAACTTTCAAACTTCTATTAATCAGATGTAATAAGGAAGTGCGAATATCAAAATAGAGGAAATAAAACCAGCGTAAACTGTTGAGCAGTGAAAGACAACCTGATAATAAGTATATGTAAAAGTCTGAAGACCCGTGTGAAAACCAAAAGGCGTGAAATCTGTTACAACAGCTACTCAACCTGCTGCTACAGCAAAATAATAGTATTTCTTTTAAGAATCGATGAGCTTGTGTACTGTACCCGTGACTGTGTTAATGAAATGGATCGTTTTCCAATCCGAGCCACTGCTTGAAAGCCCGTAAGCAAAGATACCACCATCTTCGCTAAATTTACTACTACTTATAGCAACAGTTCCATCTTGGGACAGAGTATTAGGATCTAGAAATACGCTTGGCTCTGCGTCTATTGAGCTTTGCACGTATAGGACGCTGTAAATGGACAATTTTATTGTCTTACTTATAACATGATCGGTCAGGCAACAACTATAACAATATGACCTTGCGAGATTCATATTCCGATAAACTGAGATCTAATACTCAAGATCAAGTGTTAAAAAATTACATTTTGTAACGACAAAGTATACAAGTGGCAACGATTGAGCATAGTTTGAATATAAAACAATATTTCATCGGCGAACAATGATGTTTTTCACACAAGAGAAACCAACAATACAAAAAATGACATTAACCAAAGCTAAGTCGACTTAGATAAGATGTTGCATGTATAGTACATATAACTGAGAATTTTTACACATCACGAGTATTTGATACTATAGTTTACAATAAGCATAAGCAAACTAAGGCAAACCTCTGATTTTGTAATCCGGTATTTTTGTAGAAGTAATATTTTTCTCCGTGCTTAGCAGGGCAGGAATACTTTGGAAAATCCCAAAGCTGTTTCAAACGATCATGTATATTTTCACGTACTGGACAAGCGTCTAAATATGGCCTTGTTATAGCATTTTGAGCTTCTACGAAGGCTTTAGTCTCCTCCGAGTCTGGATCTTCCAGCCATCTGTACGGATCTACGATCTGTAAAAAAAAATGTTTTCAGTCTGGAAGAAGGTAAGAATAACGGACGTTGAATACTAGTCGTGAAAAGAGGAAGAATCATACGCATGATGGATCAAATAACTACTATTGCACAAGAAAAGTGTAGGGTATTGAAGAACCTAACCTTAGTTCCGTGATAATCGTCGACGATACTTTCGTCACGACGAGCGTCGGGATATGAAAACTTTGTCATGATTTTACAATCACGTCGTTCAGTGTACGATGTAAAGTCAGGTTTCACCTGCCGATATAAAAATTTCATAAATTTCTGCGTTCCCCTTTAATAAGAAAGTGAGTACCGTTACCACGCAACAGTGGAGCAGCAGTTTTCGATGTTCGAAACTGCTGAAAATAAGGTTAGGTATATCTAACAAGTTACATCTGACAATAGTGAAAATGGTACTTATGTACCGGCGAATAGAGCCTATCTGCTTTCGCGATATGCAGGGATCGTAAGTGATTCCAGCTAACTAGGGCGGCCTCTGCTCTTCTATTTATAGCTGTACCGATACTACTTTTTATAAAGACTCGTGTACGCGACAATAAACACTTAATCCCATCGGCGGCCGGCAGCTGGAGCGGGGCGATCATCGCGAACGGGAATTAATCACTTTTCGCGTACATCGATGCGCACATACTTATGTGTAGGATATCAGATGAACCGAGCACGGAGTAAAATCTCTGCAATCAGCAATGAGGATCCTATCTTCGTTAATTAAAGCGTATTGCCCTTGTTCTACAGTACGTGGTACCCTGGTGAAAATTTCAACTACTACGAATTTTTACAGAAATTGGAACATATATTATTTTTTACAAAATTGTAAATATGCGTAGTTTTTCGTAAGGAATTATTAACTTTCCTTAAAAATTCTACCAGCTTGTAGAATTTTTACTGAAAAGGTAGAAATTTTCTTGAAAATCTACAAATTTTTATGACAAAATATGCATATTTATTATTTTTTATGAAAACAATTTTTTGACGCTAAATGTCCCGATTTCCCTAAAAACACGTAGAAAATCGTTGCAAATGCATACGACTCATAGCGCAGCGAGAAACGTAATTCGTATAGTTTCTTCACCTACAGGATAACGGCTATGAAACTCACCTCAGACAACACCAATCAACACGAATTTTGAGCATGATCTGAATCAACGCTTCCTCATCACATCGAGGCGAAAACATCAGTAATAAAACAAAACATGGCAAAAAAAAAAAAAAAATAATTCCGAATGAGGATGGGGCGAAACGATACAGAAGAAAAGGCTAGCGCTGATAACGCACTAGCAGTCGGGTACCCGATGATATTGCGTAACGCCCCGCGATTATGGTATCCCTCCATTAAATTACAATCTGTTACATTTTGATTGTACTTATACTGTATGCAAATTTTAGATAAAATCAGGCTAGTGGAAGGGATAAAATTATACTCCTATACGTGAAAATGATGTATAATTATTATAAAAATCAGCTGCAGAATAGGTAAATCTTTCTTTAAAGGTAGTACGTATGCATGTTTAATACATGTTTAATACTAGCAGCCCGTCGCGCGCGGCTCCGTTCGCTAATATTTTCAAATGCTTATCGTGACAAAATTATTAGACTTTTTGAGCCGAGACGTTGGAAACTCTTGATCATGAATTTCTTCTGTCTGTCAGAGTTCATTCGGCGTTCGCACAAGTGTGTGATCCTCTTCCGACTTGGCTTGCAAACATCGTTATATCGTCAAAAGTATTGATCTCGTTGTAACGACATACAGCCTAAAACCTACCCAAACGTTGCACCTATCTACAGAAAAAAAAGAATCAAAACTGGTTCACTAACTTTTGGAGTTATAAGCGAACATACGGACAGATAGACATTTTTATTGTATACATATTATACGTAGATAAGAGATGTAGAAACGAAGAAGATGAAAATATACGCGTATATGTACACCGAAGAATCTCGTTGTACTCATATAAACATTTGTACGTGTGGTAAATTGCGAGAGATTACTGGGGTAGACAGTATCGCAATTTACATAGACGGACGTGTAGCTGTCTCATTTTATCGCTTTGCATGCGCTCGTCTCTGTGGCCTTTGGCACGCATTTGGTTCCCGCACCACGGAGTTGAGCCCCCCGCGAAAGTTCCGCGCAGTGTTGCCAGATTAGGAGAACTCCTCCTAAATTTTGGAGGAATTGAAAGCTTCCGGAGAAAAAAACATGAAGAAAAAATATCGAGGATTCGCTCGTCAACTTTGCAGTTTTTACTGCCTTTGTTTGTTATTATTCTGTGCGACAAGTACGGTGAGCGAAAGACAAGTTCTGTCGGTATAGCAAATGCCAGAATTGCTGGTAGGGTTGAGCATTTCAGATAGAGCGGGCAGCTTATACCGAAAAGTGGATTTTATTTCTACGTACCAATTATACACGTCGTATTGTGCGAACATCGTTTAAGGTCGTTTTGTCGGTTAAAAATTTTAGCAAGATTTAGGAGAATCTCGGAGGATTTTAAAGTTATCCTGGGAGATTAGTGCGACAGCGATCTGGCAACACTGGTAATCATCCGCGGGGTGTTCGAACGCGCCGCGTTGTCGAATGGCATAAAAAATGAAGCAGAGTCGAACGTAGATTCCCATTGCGGTTGCGCAGCGGCCACGCGCAAATCAGCTGCACTTTGCGCCCTGTGTTCGTGCTCCACGAGCGAACCTAGATAACCTCTTTAAACGGCTCCGCCCACAGGGCAGGTTAATATAACGGAGATCGAGAGGAGCTGAGAATACATTATACATGTGAGAGTTCGAAAAGCACGGAGCGACTCTGCCGACGGCAGAAAATCCACGTTCTAAACGACAAAGAGGAACTTGGTTCTTCACGCAAAGCCCGAGGAGCGTTATTCTGGGATTCCTGGGACATTGACGCCGGCGCTCGTCACAGATCGCGGATCGATCTATCGAATTAAGGAGTTCCTACCGACGCTTCGTTGCTTCCTACCTTCAATCTGTCAGCACACGGAGGAATGCAAAAGGATTGCCGAGACTGTCTGGGTATCAGGTACCGTATCAATACGTTGGACCAAACCTGGAAGTGGCTGCACCAAACCATAGCCCTGCATGATTACCTGATCGCAATAACGGCCACCCAGTCGGACGTATCACCTGCGCCCTGCGGCTGCTAGGTCTGCGCAAATCCATCATCACTGCCCCAATCATCCATCCTACATCTCTGCGCGGACCTTGGATTCATCGCTGTGAACGCCAGCAAATCATATAAATACACTGTACTCGTACAACCCCTCAAAGACTAAGCTGATCTAAAGCCCAAAAAGACTGAAAATATATAAATAAATAAACAAATAAATAAATAAATAAACAAACAAATAAACAAGTCAATAATTAATACAACATAAAGAAGATATTTATAAGTACAACCTGACACGTGATCAAGTCTAAGTAAATAATAATAAAGAGTATTGGTGTAAGAGAAATTCGGACAAAGAAACAAACATGAGCTTCGTCATAAAAAACGGAGCAGCCGCTGCAAGATCTGTGAGGCTGGTCGGTAACTTGATCAACGTTTGCGGCTCGTCGGTTTGTTGCGCTTCTACTCAATCTGGGAATGACATTTCCGAAGATGCGATACGAAAATCTGTATACATTTCGCAGTCCACCGATATATTCACAAATCTAGCCCTGGAGGATTGGTTCTATCGCAACTATGACTTCGCCGATAATCACATACTACTTTTATGGAGAAACGAGCCGTGTGTAGTCGTAGGGAGGCATCAAAATCCTTGGCTGGAGTCCAACATGGCAGCGATAGACGAAAATGGAATATCTTTGGCAAGACGCAACAGCGGAGGTGGCACGGTTTACCACGATATGGGCAATCTTAATTTGTCCTTTTTCACCCCGCGTCAACGGTACAATCGTCGTTACAACCTGGATGTCATTTGCAGAGCATTGTACAGACAGTGGGGCATCAAGGCTAACGTTAACAAGCGCGAGGATGTCGTCGTTGACGGTGAATTCAAGGTACGATACTTCTGGCTGGAAACAAAAAAGCCTAAACAAATGAAAAACATATATCATTCGCTACATCTTTGTATATAATTGGAAGTTCTTATATGGAAAATTTTTTCAGCAGCTAATTCTGACCCTCGATTTGTACTCATTTCTTTTCCATTTCGAAACTATAAACAGCTATAGCTATGTTTTTTCCAATTATTTATGTTTCCCTGTTTCATTCCCAAAATTATTTTAGCAGGTTTCTGGCTCCGCTGCCAAACTGGGAAGGCCTAATGCTTATCACCATTGTACATTGCTGGTGAACGTGAACAAGCCCAACTTGAGTTTGGCCCTTGAGAGAAAAGAGGTAAAATTAATATTAAAATATTTAATTTATAACAAATATGTGCAAATTGTTGAGGACAAATACCAGTTGCAATAATTTATATTGATATTTGCAGTCGACAGTTTTTAAGAAATCCTACTACTCGCAGCTTCTTATTGACTTTCTCAGCAAAGAACATATTCTTCATAACATGACATACATTATCAATAAACTCTGACCCACTGATTATTGTGTTCTATCGTAACGACGCAGAGCAGGTTTAGAATCCCGCAACTATTTCATAGTAGATATGCAGGCCAAAGCTATTTGTGCTCATAGAATTCTAGAAACAACCGAAATAAAACCGAATGGATTCAAAACCGAGCGCCTCACGTTTCACTTCGTCACAAAAATATCTGCTACACCGTTCAAGCTGATCTATTCACGATTTGTTATATCTTTCAAGTAAAATTTCTAGATGTTTAAAGAAAATTTGATTTACTTGATCTGGGTGTCGTTGAATGTGAATCTATTCGTTCAGGGGTATTGTGATTGATCGATTTCTCAATATTAACTTCATCTTTTTTAGTGTTAAAAGTGGTTGAGAAAACTCGTACTCTATTTATATACAAGGTTGAATTGCCTTCACAGAAATATTTTAAAAATAATTTCTGATTCCAAGCGTAAAATCAACAGTCGGTTTAGGTAAAGGGTCAACTTGTAGTTGGTACATTATGTATAATGATACTTTATAATAATTCTTGTTATGTATGTACGCAACTCTGCTCTTAAAATTAGTCAAGTCTTACATAATACACGAAAGAATAATTCGACCTACGAACAGCTGTTAGATGGTTATCTCTGAACTTGCAAAGACCGTTGAATAAACAACATGATCCTGTGTCTAGACCGTGGTGAAACTTTCGGTTAGAAAATGAAATAAAAGTGGAAAAAAGTGTGCTGCGATTACAATTTATCACGTACGCATATGTTATCTTTACACTGTTTTGTCTCCACTTAAGTAAACACAGTTGTAGTTCTGCTTTATAAATTTCAATGCCTTCCAAGTGCTAATGTTGTTGAGCCTTTGCTAACAAATTGTTACATTTCCATATTCTCAGTGAAAAGCTGATGTTACAAATTCAAGGTGTTCGTTGATGCGGGAATGTGGAAGATTTGGAATGATTGTTATTGCGTTGGCGAGATCTTACCTAAATTGTCCTACAATAAAAAAATGTTCTTCGACTAGTTAGAAATCTTGGTCGCGTTTATTGCTCATTTTTATGATTCTCATGCTTTATGTCCTGATTGAAATTCCAAATTCCATTACAGATATTTGCCTGTTACTATAATTTACTTTGTAACAATCTTTTATATCGTTTATTACTTGGTTGCAGAAAGGAATAACAACAAACGCGACAGAGTCTGTCCGTTCTTTTGTGAAGAATTTAACCGACATCAACATGCACATTCATCCAGATAATTTACTCAGCGCTATAGGCTGGGAATATCTCAGAACGCGAGCAGTGACCTTAGAGGATGGGGGCCAAGATCTGGTACAGCAACAAAAAGGGTTTCAGATGATCAATCCCACTGAGGATTGGTTTCCAGGTACAACGGAATCTCAAGTTTTCCTTATCACGAATGAAACTGGCAGGCAAACGGATCCTTAGAGTATCAAGCTCGTCATACATTAATGCTGCTGGGCCAACAAATTCATTTCAACTTTATATAACAATAATTCCTTGGGTATTGCGAGCCAACCAATGTGGTCTAAAGTAGGCAATAACAGAAAATTGAAAGATAGAGTTGCCGGTTGTTTCTCAAATAAAGACAAGTTAAATATATCACAGCACATAACAAGCGAGACACTGAATTGCCTATTACCAAAATTCTACTTTATCTTGTGAAATCTTATTGTTAATAAATGACAGATATCGCCACCTGACGCTATATAAGTATGTATTCGTTTTGGACGAAAAATCACGGCAATCCCTTAATCTTGATCTTATGAAAATAATATAAACGGGCAAAATTTATCTCCCTTTCAGGTATAACAATGCTACGCGACGAATTTGCTTCGTGGGAATGGACTTTCGGAAAGACACCGAAATTCAGCGTAACCCAACAACTGGAGCTGTCAACGATACACGGAGAGGTGCACGAGCTGACATTGACATTGGACATTGAGAATGGTATCGTCGAAGAGATTAAGATGAGCCTACCGACCAGCTTGAAGGTAGCGAATTTTCGCGAAGACGCCAGCGTCGTGACTAGCTTAAAAGGTTCACGATATTCCGAGGATACGGTAAACAGAGTTGCTAAAGCTATTGGTTGTAAAAAAATAAGGCAATTACCGCAATCGATGAATATGAGCAACATGGCTGCATCTCAGTAATAATAGTTTGCCTCAGAATGTCTATATTGTACTGGTTACATAGGTAATAACAAAAATAAAAATGTACACGGTAATTGTATGTTTTGTAACCATCGGAACAATGTTGTTTCTTCCAAGGGTCAAGGAACTGATTCGTTGTAAATATTGTGAATGATTAAGTATTGATCTACTTTACCGATTAGTGGGTTCTCCTCGCGATTACGATTATTTCAAAGTATTTTTGTCATATCTGTATAACTAATTCGGGCCTATGACGAACATGCTAATTTATTAAACTGCATAATCATTAAATTCGTTTATTCGTCCGACAGTGGATTTTATATCAATCGTTATTTTGCTACTTGATTATTAAATGATATATTAGACTTGTTCGACAAGTTTCGCTGTATAATATTAGCAGGAGTTCATGTATAATGATTTAGTGTATCGTATTTGCAATAATATTACGTATGTTACGACAGTAATAAATATATTTAGCTAAACCGTGCAGGTATTCTTTTTTTCAACGAAAACAAAATATGGGAATAGCCAAACTCTTTTCATCCACCTGCGTTACGCACGAGTTAACTGTTTGGAATACCGGACTCTATAAGAATATGACCGTAAATTTTTCCACGTAAGAATTTATGGCTTACACGAGAAAAACAAATTTCCAATCGAAAACTGCCGGATTCAAATGTCGGAATTCCTAATACGTATATCGATGGCTTGTAACTCTGCGGTTCCTCGATTACATTATCATTTCCCACTCGTGGATATATCATTAAAGTGATGCAATGGTGATAATCAGAGTTTGCACGTCAGTCACCCAAAGATTAACTCTTCGTGTTTTTGAGGTGGGCCATGAAGAAGGCCATTCATTTTTATTCCTATATACGGGCATAGATACAACAGGTGGCAGCTGATGTACCACCGAGTGACGATGAATAATTAATTAGAAAAGGTTTTGAATCAGTTGGGACTACAGAAAAAAAAAATTAATACCTTTTGTCGGGAAACACCTTTCCAGCTTGTTTCGCTTTATCAAACCCGATTGCTGCTGCGTAAATACACAAATACGTACAAAGAAAACACGGTAGATTGGTGACACGAATAAAAGAGGCCTGAATACAGATGTGAAGACGCTGAATAGACATTACCATTACGGGCAATATCAATGAATTTAAAGCACAAACGTCAAACCTAGTAAGATCTTATCAGAGGTCGAAATTAGTTACGTTAACGTAAGGAAGTATTGGGCAAATTTTCGTTATTGGGCAACTTTAGAATAACTTTCGGAAAGATCGCTTGTCGGAGTATCAGTATATTTTCTTTATTATGCTTTACTAAATTTACACGATTCTAAAGGTGCGGAATGACTATTTTTAATGAACACGCATCGTTATGGTGATGTTACTAACTTCAACCTCGTGATTTTATGCGCTACGTGACATACATGACTACAAAAATACTCTGCTTTTTGGATCGATGGACAGACATATAATTTACATGCATACTGAAATTATACATATAGTTCGAAAATTTATTGCATTTGGTAGTAGCATGTCAGGTTATAAATTTCTTGTCAAATTCAGAGTATGTAAAAACGATTCCAAAGAACGTTCTGAATGAAGAATGAATAAAAAAAAATAAAATAAAATAAGGAAACCAGGAAGCACTTGCAGATCCTGAAAAAAGAGGTATAAAAAAGACAATTAATAATAATGAAAATAAAAAGTTTCACTTGCAGTAAAATTCAATCATATAATAATCAGCTTTACTTGCGTGTGAATAAACGTTTGAAAAGATGATAAACAAAAACTCGACATTTGACTTATCAAAAGTAATTAAACCCTAACTTCCTAACTGATCGTCAGCCATAACGACGCTTCGAACGAGGATAAATAACCAGTTAATATGTTACTTTTTTCTGAAAACTGAAATGAGATATTATCTTCTTTGATAATACCTGGTTTAACGAATCGTTAAACTTTCGATTCCAACCTGCACCCTTACAATTGATTGCGCGTCGCGCGTCGTATCTGGATATCGATATTCGAAGCCTCTACTCGGAAACTAATTGGGACACTAATTGCCGCATACGTATACATAGTTATATGTTTGTATAAATGAAGAAAATACGTGAGAAATCGTGTACGAAGAACAGTTCAACATCGTAGTTCACCCAACCTTGGCTGTATATTTATCTATAAAAATATAACGACACGATTTTAATGTGAATTTTTATTCACTCCTATTTCATTGGCTATTATATTATAGGTACAATAACATGCTTTTCCTCGATATTCCTGTGATAAATGAAATTCGTGTAGTCAGTAGAAAACAATTTTATTCTTCATTCTTCCGTATAATTTTTCGCCAACGTGACTACTGTCACGTTATCCTCAACCCAATGACAAAAGCAAGCAGTTTGATCATAGGCTTTTGATACCGCGCGCCGTAGCTAGATAGTATATGAATTTAAGGCCGAGAAAACGACACCGAACCTCCTTGATGATCGGTTTATCCGTACGTTGCTCCCTTGCAGTCGATTAGAAGAGAGTATCATTGATGTAAAAAATAATATATACATATATAAACGTCTAGTCAGGCCTCTCAAGCAACGCGCCCCTCAAGGTTCCAATCAAAGTCCAATCCTTCAAAAAGTCGACAACGTCGGTGAGATAAACGGAAGTGATGTAGGCAGGCCAATGTGCGAGTGAAACGGATCACTTTGCAAAGCCTTGATACCACGTACATGGTATGCAATCCTGATTATCCGAAACTCGCAGCGGTGATGTATAGTAATTAATTGATAATGAAACTTCAAATCTCCGGGGTTAGTAACGTTAATTGTGACATGAAAATCAATGACGAATGAGAAGAGGCACAATTTCTACCTTGAATAAAGCTTATAGGTATGTATCTGGTTACAAAAGAAGAGAAATAATCGGTAAAAATGTGTTTCATAGTTTAGTGAACGGCAGACCTTCGCCCACTGGGCGGCAACCTTAGAAACTATCACGTATAATACACATATACAGGTATCATTAATCAACGAGAGGGCATCGACCATTTGGCGGAAAAATTTCATCTCAACATATCAAATCTTTACATTATGTAGGAATATTTTCACGCCCGTTGGACGACGAATAATGTACTTGAAAGAAACGTGAAAAATATTTGAGAAAATTTTCAATATATTACACAACGTGCGGTACGTATAAATACGCGATACATTCGACTGCGGAGTTCAGGGTTTACCCTAACGTTCCTAAAACAGCTCACCGTGAACATGTTCGACCGAAGGTTATGCATATCATATACCTGGTAGCTTGTTCGACGAGATTCCCACCGTACGTAGCGAGAAAGTGTACACAGGTAGGTTATATCCATGTATGCACTTGTACGTGTAATACATTGGGTCACGGCTTTCCACAATTACAGTCCTTGTCTAGCTTTTACGTTCTACCCAAAGTTAAATTCTGAGTCGACAAGCCGGGGGTCAAGTCCCGCACAGACGGGTATAAGAAGATTATCGTGATTATTGCACTAGCTGACAGTAAGCCGTAACGAAATAACAAATATATAGGCTCAAATCCCGAAAGTCGTTGTAAATATAAGAAAATAGTCATGGTTTCCCCAATGTTTCGTTGCGATAACTTTACTAACTTTAACCGCGTACCACAGGAGATGGTTAATTAAGGAGTGTCCTGGTCGATTTCGACGTTGACGTATTGTATGTAGGTGGGGATTCTCACAAGGAAGGTATCCTAGGTAGATCTCCCCGATTCGACTTCTTTTGTAATATGTTATAGTAGACTGAAAACTAAGCGACACGTATTTTTTTAGTATCTGCCATTGAGCTCTTTAAGGGGGTGAAACCAGCCTCTAAAGCAAGGCGTGTCAAGTCCGTTAGGGACCATTTTATTCAAGTGTAGTTAAATGAAAATCGGAATAATCAAGAGCCAAGATGCGTTGGCGACCTGTTGCTGGAGAAGGTGGCGGCAAAGAGGAAGACCGTGATGAATTGAAAAGTGAGAAGGACGACTCGGTGTCATGACGAATTCTAGGGGAAAAGGGACACGGAGCAACTGACGTCGTAAGTCGTCGGTAAAAAAAAAAAGAATATTAACACATTTCCATTTGACGCAGAAACAAAGAAATGGGTCGAATGGATTCTAGAAAATCCCAAAGGTAAACCCGTAGAATTCATGCCATTTCTTTATTTCTGCCTCGAACGAAAACGTCTTGGAGTGTTTTTGTTTAGGATTGCGTATAGGATAGGGCTGTTGCGCTTTTTTCGCGCTTCAGATACTTGAACTTCGATATCTGGCGATACATACGACAACGTCGAAATGAAGTAAGGCATTCCCTAAATGTATATAATATACCTATGTAAATACACAGAGATAAAAATCTAGCGTGTTTAGGTGAAATACGCAAACAGAGCGTGTCGCTGTTACGTTATCATAGAAACGATTGTTGTTATTGTTGTTGTTGTTGTTGTTGTTGTTGTTATTGATATTTTGTCAGTTCAGTGAACGTGATATAGTGGTGAAACTTACAGGTCCGTAAGCGCGTTAATTAAGCATGTATACCGTATGAGGAAATACCGGCGCCGTTATCATTAACGTGAGTCGACTGGCACTCAGGCATTCGCAGATGTTTAAGGATGATATAATTGTACCTAGCCGTATAATTTCGATACATACGTCAATGGCTGCTCTGTGGCGGAAATTAACCGCAAGTATATTATACATACGTATAGTTATCTCATTCGGGATGCTGCTAGACGAGTTTTCGAGATATTCTGATCTTTTTCATATACTACGTCGCATCAACTCACACGTAACAGCTCGTATAACCCACGCGTGGTGTTTATAAGATAGTCACCGTAGTAGATCGTTATCACGGTAGTTCCCCATTGCATTATACGTCAGCAGCAATATTGTAGTATACACATAAATATCTATATATATGTGTACATATTTTTTTTTTCAGTGCGAATCCCTCGTAAAACTGTTGTTTATGATGAAAAAAAAAATCCCCTGAAAATTTGATCTCGATCGGATAAGATTTATAGGTTCCCCTTTCGAGTTTTCGTTTTTACATTGACATAACACGTAAAAAAAATGCTCACCTCAACTCCCCGTCTATTTCGCGTGAAAATATAGAAGAAAATGAAAAATATCAAGAGACCATTTTTGTAGGCGACAATATTTTATCTATAATATATTAAATCTTATCCGATCGAGAAAAAATTTTTAAGGGATTTTTTTTTTTACATCATCGGCACTGAAATAAAAACACTTGTTTTGGTGAGCCACTCTAATATATATATTATTAGATATTAACCATCTCATCTGACAATCAGACTACAACACTTGGAATATTCTCGACTGGCCACGCCTGTAACACGGGTTATGTCTATTACATATACATACCTATATACATTTATATAGATATATCTGTATGCCTATAACGCGTCGTTAGACGAATTTGTCGTGACGTACATGGGCTACCGTCGCACGATCGGCGGTTAATTACAGTATTACATGCCCATAAGCACCTGCATTTAAGGTATACAAGCAGCATGGTATGTTTAATGAAAGAAAAGACGCGGCATGCGGTTGCAATAGCGTTTCTTCACTCTAAATTACTTCTCGAGATTATGAAACTATATACATATACATGTTACATACACACGCACGGGCACGCACAGGCCGTATATACCATATTTCTATACATTATGCCCGATATACGTCGCGTGTCTAATGGCATAAGGTCGGAAGCACTGTTTTGTGGCTCTTTGCTGTTGAAAAAAGCAAAAGGGCGTATGTTGTTGTTTTTTTTTTTTTTTTTTTCTTTCTTTTTATTGTGTATCTAAGCTTGAAACATAAAAGTATGGTCGGAAACGTTGAAATTGAATATCGGTTTAATTAAGAGCAAAATAGCAAAAGAGCAAATTGACGATTTGGATAATCAACGTTCAGAAAATCGACATCCTCATTCTATAACTTTGTTTGTTTCAATTTTTTGTGCATTCTAGTAGGCTTTAAAGCGTTTGCATATTGAAAAAAAAATTGCAGTTACAATCTTCTGTCTTTATCTTCGAGCATTTTATTCCAAGACTTCTGAATTTTTACAGATTTCCATTTATCCACGCGTCTTGATTGGCTTTCAGAGCATTTGCAAAAATAAGACATGGCGGTTACGAGTTTCTGTTTTGATCTTTTATTAATGCATACTTATTAATGGAAAAAGGTTGCATCTGCCTAACATATGACCTTTTGCCTTTATTTTTTCAAGCGTTTGATTTCAATTGAATTATACGTTTTGAACATTTTCCGAGCTAATGGTGAAAAAAAAAAGTGACACGTCATTTTGCTACTAAACTCACATTTTTGGTTGGTACCGCCTTACGCCGTTAGACAGGCGATGTAACTATGTATGATATATTTAAAAGACAAAACTTTCGTTTTTCACGTATATTTTTTCTTACAACAATATTACATTATATTACGATATTATATGCAGTATAACGAAACAAAATCTTACAGAGCAATATATTATATTCTACAGGGTGTACCTCGTTTCCGTCGAATCAAAGAAAGGGCAAAAGAGACGAAGCTGAAGTTGGTAACGTTACTTTCACGGAACATCAGCGAAAACTTCATTAATTGTTCAATTTTAGAATAATTTTCAACAAGCTGTCTTTGCAAAATATGAATCTGTGTTGTTTTTTGTGGTTTACTAAATTACCGACAGTGCTGTAGGTATGAAGTAACAATTTTTCCTAATCACGCATCGTTACAATAACGTTACTAACTTCAACCGGCTCGTCAAGAGAGAGAGAGAGAGAGAGAGAGAGAGAGAGAGAGAGAGAGAGAGAGAGAGAGAGTGCAAAGATGAAGAGTAGGTATCGTCGAAATTATAAATACATGTACCACGTTAATTGATTTTCTTTACTGGCCGTTCTCAACCGATTCCGTACGATTTCCATTTCCTACACCGCGATAGGTGCTTACGCAACTATCGGTTCTTGCGGAACTTCGTTCAAATCGACACGACGGAGGGTGCGGTGGGATAGGAGCTCGAATTCAGGATGACGTCCCTGTAGGGTGGGGGAGGAGTACCAGGGCAGGCAGGATGACCTCCGAGAAGCGATATCCTCTGGGAAGCGTTGTCGCGGGTAGCGCCAAGGTTGCGCCTCGGTATTTTCGGGCATCTCCAGCATCCTGAGATCATGCCGGTCACCCAGATGTACGTGAAGAGCATGCTGGTCACGAAGCCGACGGAGAAGCCTACGGCGAATATCCATAGGGGGGAAACGTCGGCTAAGGCGTGAAGTAACCCGTCGCGGTCGATGATCGTTTCGCTCTTCGATTTGTTTCCAGTGCCGATCACCGGAGGCGGCGGATCCGTTATCCACGTGATCGTTGGACTCAGCATGACTCCGTATTCCCGATCCCGGTCCTGATTTTGATCCTGTGGCCGCGTCGCGTCGATCATCTTTTCAAACTTCTTCATCGTTCGACCTGCCGGTTTCTCGCCCCCCGTTTTCCTCGATTTGTTGCACGGCGAATCGAAGACGATGCTCCGATCTTCGAGGTGCGATAACAGCCTCTTCATGTCCCCGCAGGACCAAGGATTGCTGTTTGTGTTATTCGTACGTTATACAGAAATACACGTTGTACGTAAATTACAAGGCAGGTATCCCAGGTCGATATCTCCGATCTGAGTTCTTTTGTAACACGTTATAGTATACTAAAAACTAAGCGACGCGTATTTTTTTTCGATCCGCCATTAAACACTTTAAGGTGGTTAAACCACCCTCCAAAGTGAGGTATGTCAAGGGGCGATTTCGCAGTTTCACCCACAAGAGCATAACATTTTTTTAACCAGTCCAACTGGAAAAGTTTTCTCATAACGAGAAGTGAAAAATATAATTTTTTCAATTAAAAAAGAAGAAAATTGCCAAATCACCCCTTGACATACCTTACTTTGGTGGGGTTGTTTCACCCCCTTAAAGTTTTTAATGGCAGATAAAAATATATACTACATACTATAATATGTTACTAAAAAAATCAAATCGAAGAAATCGACCTGGGATACTTTCCTCGTTAGTACAGGTAGTTGAATTATTTTTACTACGAATGTGTAATTGGAAAAATTGCAATAAATTACAACCGAGGTGTTGTACGTATCGTATGCTGATCGACTGCGGATGAAAACAAAAAGCTTACTTATTATTTCAAAGAAATTCAATAAAAATTACCAAGCATCATTTTCCCAAAATAACGAAAATTCTATACCGAACATGATCACAGGAATTCATCTTCTCCGATTCGTGTAATTATTTTCCGATACAGAAGTGACGGTATGTACCTACTTACAGTAGCGCTTTGTTTGGTTCTTAAATCGAAAAAATGTCACGGTTTTTAATTATCTGTTCCTTGAAATGAACGGAAAACCGCGTAGTACTTGATGGGCGATATTTCATCCGGATATACGATATATCAGCTAAATCATTCAACTCAATCAGAAACTCATTAGTACCTCAGGAATTCAGGATACAATTATATTGGAATGAACTGCGCAAGCGTATAGATATACAGGTACACACATACATAGATGTAGAATAAATGCAGGACCATCTTACTTGTCCAAATTGATGACCTGCAGCGTGGGTAGAATTTCAATTTCCCGATAGTCAATTTGCATCATAAAGTTGTTCGAAAGATCAAGCTTCCGGAGATTTTTCAGCCCCGCGAAAGCCTGCCGGTTTACATGGCTTATCTGGCAATCGCTGAGTCCCAATTCCTGGAAATAATTGAGAAACTCTCATCTTATCATTCAGTCGTATTATCTGCATAGCGTGACGTGATACAGGGTGTGCCATTTTAAAAAATATGCTCAAATATGTCGGAAACCAAGCATTGTTTCTAGAAATAGAAGAACAAAACATTTGAGCCCAGTATGAATGTCCTAACTTGATCTTTACCATCCGTTGTAACGATGCAAAGTTTTCCATTTAAAATGCACGTAATTTATATCTTCGGATATTATTATTTTACTGAGACATCTAACCTTTGACGAAAGAAATTGATTTCACATAGAATTGACAATGGCCGACGGTACTTTCGAGGGGAAAAAAAAAAAAATGTATTGGCCATTCCGAGGCATTTTTACCCTACGAATTTTAATATTTCTTTTTCTATTAATTCAATTAAAATGGTGGAAAAAAATTAAAGATATCAATCATATATGACGTTTATTACGTATTCAGGTTATTTAGAAATATAATATCAAGAATCTTAGGTTCTATCGAAGTCATCAAAGAGATATTAAGGTAACAAGGTAGCAATCATCCGCTATTAATTTAAAACAAAGAATAATATTGAAATCAGCAGGATTAAAATGCCTTAGAACGGTAAATACATTTTTTTCTTTTTCCCCCCCTTGAATGTACACTCGATCCCCGTCAACTTCGTGTAAAATTAATTTTTTTCGTCAAAGATTAGACGTCTCAGTAAAAAACTAAACATTAGAATATAAAAATTACGTGTATTTTAGATGGAAAACTTGGCGTCGTTACAGCGGATAGTAAAAATCAATTTAGGACATTAATACTGGGCTGAAAATTTTTGTTTCTTCATTTAGAAACAAACGAGGGGGCAGCAGAATCGAAATTCGACCATCGGGCAAATAAGATCTGTGCCGATTTTTGAGTTCTTAAAATCTGCAGCGTCGCGCACGGTGCGTGATTATACGTATATCGATATGTCTAGTTGATTGTTGTTGTTCTAAATCTGCGATCACTGATTCACTGGCCGTGTGATCGCAGGGTGTTTAATCGATACCGACGCCCATGCTTCCCGGCATAGCGCTAATTATTAAAACACCCAACATCGGTAAGTAATATCACCTTGAGGATTTTCCATCTTCATAATATTTATACTTTTGTACGTGATTTTTTCGATTACCGAACGGCGATAATGACGACGATGATAATAATTAAGCGTATATAAAATGCAACGCAGCGCCCAAGCAATTAGAAAGAAATTTAAAACGTTAATGGTTGAATTGATCGTCTGGAAATGACGAGCAAGAAGATATTAATATCCAAATGCGGCCGGTCCCCTGAAATGCGAGACTTATTGTTAATTCCCATTGGAATAACTTTTGCCACTGCAATATGTATCGTGCGGGGAAAAACATTATCATATATACGCGTATCGTTGAGAAATGCGTACACCTATAGACGTATACTGTGTATTATTGAAAATTGACACTTCGAAATCACCAAATTTTCAAATAGTCAACTTTCGACAATATTCCTCTCGTAATTAATGATTTGCACATACGCACATCATTTATTAGACGGCTTTGCCCGTCTTACGTGGCTTCTCGTCATAAGCAAGGATTCAAAAGGGTAAACACATCATCTACACATTACATTCCCATACATACACTGTGCGTTATTATATATTATATACGTACATGGGACATTCCAACTCAAATTTGCAGCCCATGTACCTCACCCCCTTAGATTTTGATAATTTTTTAGTACGATGTTGCAATCGGAATTTTTTTGCATATTTTTTTGGCCACCAGTGAATTTTCGAAATATTTAAAAACAACTCCGAGACCCTTTTCGGTCGGTTGCGGCATCGTACTGAAAAATTATTAAAATCTAAAGGGGTGAGATACATAGGTTTCAAATTTGACGTGGAACGTCATGTCCACTTTATATTTTTGTTACTTGTTACATTTCTGACGATGATTACGACACAATTTTTTTTTTTTAAACATTAACACTTAAATTGTCATATCTGCATTTAATTAGTAAATTTCATTTTATTTTCACTCGGTAATACGTTTAAAAATAATGGCTGAATCAATTCAACAATTTTAGTGGATCTGCTGGGACATCTTTTTTTAACCGTGCATACTCACCGAAATGGAATTTGAGTGTAAGTCTGGGATCCGGGTGCCAAATCGATTTCCATTGAGATGAAGAATCCGCAAACTTCGACTGTCGACGAACGTATCCCAGAGAACGTAATACAGATGATTCCTGGACAAATCGAGGACCGCGAGATCGTCGATATTCGCGAATGCAAACGAACCAATTTCACTTATCGAGTTGTCGGACAAGTTCAAATACTTTAAGTTCACAAGGCCGGTGTTCTAAAAGTAGCAAAAAAACATAAATAAAAACCCACACCGCGGCCTTCATCATCATAATATAGGCAGAGTTGATTCATCTGGGATATTCCCTCGATATGCGACAACTTGTTACAGGCACGTTTGCCCAAATTTTCGACAATTGGTTGTCTGCGTGACGCATAACTGACACCACTCTAAACGACCACAAACCATGACGATCCTTAACTCTGGGAAACATCGTGGGTTAAATGTCGTCGTCGTGCAATCAAACAAAGTATAATGTAATACGAACAAGTTTTTCAAACCGTGGAATTCTAAAGTCAATTCACAGACGTCGTTACAAGAATACATTACATGGTTTGTATAGGCTATACACGCCTGTATGTACTTTGTACTAAGTATACACCATTCGTGCAAATTTAGCACAGAACGGACAACGCGTCTCGATTCATTTAAATTTCGTTACTCATTTTTTTATTCTCTTTGTTGGAGTGCATTATTTTATCCCCTCTAGTTCCGAATACACTATTATTAGCGAGTGATAGATTCTTGCGGTGCTCTTCCTAATTGTCTTCGTTTCGAATGTCAATCGGTTATAAGTTAATAAGGAAACGTAAAAAAATAAAGTCTACGGGTCGTCATCGATATCTCGAGAATATTTCCAAATTTTATGTACACATATATTAGGATATGTTATACGTGTATACTTCCGTGCAACGGTTGACATTTAGGAGAAAATTAATACAAGCCTTGATTTATTTGCGCAGTAATTGAAAGGCGGGAAATAATATACAAGGTGCTTCGTTGTAGGTAAACGTGGGTGTATAATTGTAGGAAATTGATCGATCTGATTTATAAACGAGTATATAATTGTAACATACGTTGCGCAAAGGAATTGTATACCTCGACTGTACGCGAAATTGGGAAGCGGAGGATGATACGCGATAAAGATGACGAAATCTTTGTATCATGCGAACCTGATGAATGATACAGGATGTTAAAATTTTGAAGATTTGACCCTGAAGTTTATCGTTTAAGCGGGTAGATGGAATGTAAAAAAAGAAAAAGAAGAAACACGAAAATAAATTCACACGACCTTACGGCCTGCAACTCATTTAAATCGACGTTTCTTCGATGATGATGGTAATAATTATACGCGAAGATGGATTTAGAAATGAATTTGCTCGTTACTTGTTTCACACCTTTTGTAAATATATAGATACGAATGGCAAATACTAAATACTTTATACCTACTGCCGTATTTATACATGCATCGAACCGTGACCGTCGGCATCAAATTGTTTCTAATTGTTGGTTGAGCATATGACAATAGCTAATATTCACACGCATGCGTCGATGGTAAATATTGAATCGCTGACCTGTGTTTAAGGGTGAGGTGGAGGTTAATTAACCCTTTCAGTCACGGAAGCCCCTATATTGCACCCTTTCTTTTTCCATGTAAAACCCTGATTTTTTAATGCATTTTCAGGTGAAAAAATACTTAATCTTTGGAATGCTTGTTATTTTTTGCGAATCCATAATTGTTTGTAATTGTTATAAATAAACATATACAAAAAAAAAACGTATTTTCGTGAATGTAATTCGTTAGCGGAAAAAATTTGTCGGTAAACGTACACTGAAAACGCTTGGAATTCATCGGTTGACAAACAGAGATCTCGGAATGACCATTAGATTTACAAAATTCAACGCATAGGGGTAGTTTTCACCCTCCTTAGTTGTGCATGTAGACAGTATCGGGATTTGCACCTATTCTCGGTCTAAAATCGTATTGTCTCAAAACAAATATTCATATAAATCTGGTTCAAGACACTGTCTAGAACAAAGATGATTCACCCTATTTTTACACCCCATTTTAACGGTTGTTTTTAGTTTTATTACGTTTTAAAAATTGAGCAACAGGACTCTCCTTTCACAGGAATTTGTTTTAGCACGCAGATCAACTTTTACTACCCACCGCAGAAAAAAAAAAAAAATTGTTTTTATTCGGGCCAGACTAATACATAATATTATTATACAGACAGCACAAGTAGTTTGTTCGATAATGGCTGTGAGGCGCCACCGTCGCTTTCCGAGCGTTATCGGTGCGTCAACGAAATTCTGCGTCCAACTTAGAAACCTGCAAGCAACCAAGTATTATTGACGCGATGCGAATCGCTCGGAGCCTGCTCACCTTAAGTTCGTAATTCAAAAGCGCCGAGATCGAGTTGTTCGAAAGATCGAGGGCCTGAACGGCGTTAGAGACGCCAGTTTGTACGCTGTACAAATGCCGAGAGGTACAGCTGGCCCGTCTCAGTCTGTACCACATGTCGCAAACGCAAAAGCTACTGCAAAACGCGTCACTTTTTACATCCGACTTGACACCGGCGATACCGACGACGATAATGTGACCGATCAAAAAATACAACGGCGCAACCTTCATTCTTGCCACACTGCCGTCGATATTGTTATTATTATTATTGTTGTTTTTCCTACAATTTTCCACAAAATCGCGTTTCGCTTTCAAATTCCGCACCTATCGACGACCGACCGCACAGATATGACACAAAAAAGTAGGTGAACGCACTTCGATGTCACACGATTATTTCTCACTACCTGTAACAATAACCACCGCCAACTTCCGTCGGTACGATTCACACGAAAGCGCGGAGGGACAGAGACGGAGAGGAGCAAAAACAGAGACAGCGAATGCCCCTGTAATCTTATCTCGGTTAACAGGTCCCCCGTATCGTCAGACCTATGCGTCACACTCTGAGAATACAAATACAGTAACGTCGGAGCGGTTTTACGGATATTTGGATATTTCTACCGCAAAATCTATCTATATGCATAAATATATGCAGACTCTTTTGCCGAATACTCATCGTAATCGTAGAATACGCGACTCTTTCGCTCGTGAATCGGGTGGTCAGAGTAGGGTGGATCGAAAATCAACTTTTTCAGAATTTAAAATTCCAATAAGGCGGAAAAGTTGCGTTATCTCACAACTAGAAACGCAGTATTTTTTTGTTTATTTATTTTTGTGGAGAGTTTCGGTCTCCCAACCTTGGCTTGAATGTTTTACTCTTTATTTATAAAAGGAAATTTTTCGTAACTTGATTTAGTCGCTCCACAATATTTTCATGCGTAACGTTACTTAATCGTCAACCAATTTTATACAGACATATGTTTAAAAAAACCTTCAGATTATCAGAACGACGTTTGCTTTTCTTAGAATAAGAATAAAAAATAATCAAATTGCGCAAGTTTTTGCGAATGCGCTTATGCAGTTTTTACTTCCTTTTCGCACACATCGGAAATTATCCGGGACTTACCGCGTGGAGTTTGCTGCACATCGAATCCGACCCGTTCCCACACAAC
The DNA here is from genome assembly GCF_021901495.1 of Neodiprion virginianus. NCBI lineage: Eukaryota > Metazoa > Arthropoda > Insecta > Hymenoptera > Diprionidae > Neodiprion > Neodiprion virginianus. The sequence goes on along the minus strand of NC_060879.1, from coordinate 447,801 downwards.
CATCCTTTGAATCCACGCGGTGGATCCTGGATAATTTCCGACATGTACGGAAATGAACTAAATGCTACACAAGCGCATTCGCAAAAACTTGCCCAATTTATTTATTTTTTATTCATATTGTAAGAAAAACAAACATCGTTCTGATAATCTCAGGCTTTTTTTTTTCTTAACATATGTCCGTATAAAATTCTTTGAAAATTAAGTAGTATTATCCATGAACAAAATTCAGAGCGACTAAACCGAGTTTAGAAAAATTACCTTTTACAAGTATATATAAAAACATTCAAGCCAAAGTTGACAGACCAAAACATCCACGAAAAAAATAATTTTTTAAACAAATACCGTGTTTCTAGTTATGAGCTCCTATCGCGCCCGATTAGAATATGAAGTTCTAAGAAAAATTAATTTCGATCTACTCTAGTTCAATAAATTACCCTGTATACAATTTTTTCAATCATAATTATAGACATATACGTGCAACAAATGCAGTTAGGGAAGAAGAGGGGACGGAGGAGGAGGAGGAGGAAGGGGAGAAAGCAGTTACAGCACACCGTATCCTCGTTCATAGCTATCATCATCGTTAGCGTATATCGTCGTAATACGCTGCGGCATAATTATACTTTTCGTTAGGCGTGAAAAATATTTTTCGGACGAATACCGGCGAGGAATCTTATTCGTTATTTTTTATATTTTTTCTCGAACCGAACGAACGAAACATGTTGTTCATCTTCCGTCGCATATTAGCTATTCACGTACGTAACTATGCATGTATGAATGTATATATACGTATATATCGCATCGCATCTGCGTGCAGCAGCGTCTACAGGTATAATATAAGCACTCGTCATGCCAATACTAGCTCGCAATATTGCACGGCGCGTATGCGCAGGGAACAGTTTACAATTAGTTGCAGTGACGGGCTGCAAGGTCGAAGTGAAGAATCTCATATCGTCTCGCAAAAAATATTTAATACACGCAGGTACGCGCTGTATACGTACACATATGCTCGTAGAGAGTATACACGTACATGTTTGTCAATATATCTTCTATTCTTCTCGTAATGGGAAATCTTGAGTCACTGATTAGTAGACATTCTAATTGTAATCGGTAACAATTTCGAACAATTCATATTTCGTTTTTCTATTTTCGCATGATTGAAATTTCGGTATATCGGCCGTTCCAAATACTGACCCTTTCATCCTTTAACCCCGATCCCGTCATAATTGGTGCCATTTCGTTTTACTTTTGAGAACGAAACGTGATACGCAGAACCGATGAATACTGATCAGACGTATTTAACGTTATGTAAATTTTCTTTACACGAAGCGGATACAATAATTATGCATACACTGTACATACATCGGTATTTTTATATACGCAGGTACGCAGGGTATATGATGCACGTATGCACGGAACCTTCGCGTTGATTCTTATCGAACAGCGAACATTTCGACCAGCTGCACGGGAGAGCTGATTGTGCGAGAAAAGATGCAAAATTTATTTATATCGTGTGTATATAAATATCTATATGTGCTATGCTACATGTACAGGCTATATATACAGGCTGTGCGTACCGAATTGAAATGGCCAATGAATGATTCAACGAATGATAATCCCCTGGCCTTTGGCCCGTCCCTATTTACGAATTTCTCTAAATGCATACTTACCCACGACGTACAGGTATATCGCCATACAATGCAATACGCGAGCTCGGCGTGATCAATAATATACCCGGCATTATATGCATATATCGACAGATGGTATAATAGCTGCTTATATACAATACGATTTACGTACACACACGTATGTTTCTTTGAACGTATCACACGGAGAAAAGGCACATCGATTATGCAAATTCCGGTTGACCAGGGTGTGTAGGGAAAATTTAAAATACGGTGGTGTCATCGTTGCGATATATTATACCACGTACACGATGCGTCGCGAGCGAAACCGTTGTACAGGTGTGTTGTATTATGCGTGCATGCAGATATATAGATATACATATAGATATGTACACACACACACACACACACACATACCGGAAAACAACAAGCACAACATACATGAAATACAGTGTATATACGTGCATATGTAACACTAGCTTAGGTGCGACGGACATTTCACTCCAGATTTTAACGCAGTTACTGAATTGCAACAGTAGATGAATTATAAAAAATTGTCATTTCATTAACAGAGGTCATCCGGCTCACCGTACATTCTGTAGGTATTATGCATACACACCCATTACGGTATGCTGAATGATACTATTTTACATTCGCGTATTGTCGGCTTGTGCGTATACCATCACATATATTATAGCGTAACGTGTAAATACGGAATAATTGACAATGAGAGAGACTGTAGCACGATGTTGAGGTCCGAGTTCCTCCGCTCTTTTCCATTTATAATACAATGTGTATATGATATGTGTGGTTGTTCGACAGATTACACGTCACATTCTTGATGTCGACGCAAGTGGAAAAATTACAAATCACATTTACGAGGAAAATCACATAAATCGTTCAACACCTTTTTATACATGCATATAATATATTTCATATACATGCACGTGTGTGTGTGTGTGTACATATAATTATTATCAAACTAACCGTCGAGTTAATTGTCACGCGTCATCAAAAGACAGAGGACGTTATATATTATACCTGTTGCACACATATGGACTTTAATTTATCGGCCGGTTCGATTACGTTGGTAACGCAGACTCGCAAGAAAGGTGTCCCAGGTCGATATCTCTGATTTGATTTCTTTTGTAATATGTCACGGTAGACTAAAAACTAGGCGGCATGTATTTTTTTTTTTTTTTTTTCTTATCTGCAATTAGACACATTAAGGGGGTGAAACCACCCTCCAAAGTAAGGCATGTCAAGGGGCGATTTGGCAATTTTTTTTCTTTTTAATTGAGAAAATGACATTTTTCAGTTCTAGTTGTGAGAAAACTTTTCCACTTGGATTGATTGAAAAAATGTCATGTTCTTGTGGGTGAAACTGCGAAATCGCTCCTCGACATGCCTTACTTTGGAGGGTGATTTCAATCTCTTAAAGTGTCTGATGGCAGATAAAAAAAAAATAATACATGCCGCTTAGTTTTTAGTTTACTACAACACATTAGAAGAGAAATGAAATCGAAGATATCGACCTGGGATACCTTCCTTGTCAGCCTGCGTTGCCAACGTAATCGACTCGACCGAAAAACTAGTCGTATGTGAATTAATTAATGTCCACGTTTGTACGTTTTACGGCAAACTTTTTTCTTTTCGTGACTTTTTTTCTGTATCTAATTCACGAAGCAGTATATTATTCGCTACTATGCATACGTGATAAACTCATAAGCTCGATCGTGTTGTGCAACGTGTATTGTGTTACATACACACGATGTTGCCGCATGATATTTATCCTCCAAATTGAGCATCTTTGTTGACTAAGCTTTAACACCACAGATTGGAGTATCAAGATTGAGGTATTCCCACTCTCGTTACCGCTTTTAAACTCGACCTTGTCTCGTAGAATATTCAAACCACAAACTTGAGACTCGAATCTATCATACCAGTGCCAGCATTAATTAGGTGCAGATGTACATACACACATAAATACGTGCAGAACAGTTGTATAAACCAGGTTTACACGGGCATGCGGGTTTTGGGATTTTTTACGTCGGAAAATCATGATTAACAAAAAATATAAACTAAAACGCATCGCAAAATCTCGTGCAGCGAGCCGTTTCGAGCGTGCATTACGTCACATACGACATCCGTTTTAATGGTAAATAGCAAATATTTTCGAAGCATGTAAGCTTTTTTTCTTTATTTGTTTATTTTCGTTGATTATGTAATCGGAGGAAGCGATCAAGCCTGTTCGCATTTAAGTTCAGTCGTACGTACATACACGCGCATAATTATACGTATAGGTATATGGGTATACGTGTGCATGCGGTGAACGTGGTCAATCCTCGTAACAGGCATAACTCTTTCAGTGCATATCGATATTATATTAGTATACAGCAACAAAATAAAAACAACAACAACAACAACAACAACAACAACAACAACAACAACAACAACAACAACAACAACAACAACAACAACAACAACAACAACAACAACAACAACAACAACAACAACAACAACAACAACAACAACAACAACAACAACAACAACAACAACAACAACAACAACAACAACAACAACAACAACAACAACAACAACAACAACAACAACAACAACAACAACAACAACAACAACAACAACAACAACAACAACAACAACAACAACAACAACAACAACAACAACAACAACAACAACAACAACAACAACAACAACAACAACAACAACAACAACAACAACAACAACAACAACAACAACAACAACAACAACAACAACAACAACAACAACAACAACAACAACAACAACAACAACAACAACAACAACAACAACAACAACAACAACAACAACAACAACAACAACAACAACAACAACAACAACAACAACAACAACAACAACAACAACAACAACAACAACAACAACAACAACAACAACAACAACAACAACAACAACAACAACAACAACAACAACAACAACAACAACAACAACAACAACAACAACAACAACAACAACAACAACAACAACAACAACAACAACAACAACAACAACAACAACAACAACAACAACAACAACAACAACAACAACAACAACAACAACAACAACAACAACAACAACAACAACAACAACAACAACAACAACAACAACAACAACAACAACAACAACAACAACAACAACAACAACAACAACAACAACAACAACAACAACAACAACAACAACAACAACAACAACAACAACAACAACAACAACAACAACAACAACAACAACAACAACAACAACAACAACAACAACAACAACAACAACAACAACAACAACAACAACAACAACAACAACAACAACAACAACAACAACAACAACAACAACAACAACAACAACAACAACAACAACAACAACAACAACAACAACAACAACAACAACAACAACAACAACAACAACAACAACAACAACAACAACAACAACAACAACAACAACAACAACAACAACAACAACAACAACAACAACAACAACAACAACAACAACAACAACAACAACAACAACAACAACAACAACAACAACAACAACAACAACAACAACAACAACAACAACAACAACAACAACAACAACAACAACAACAACAACAACAACAACAACAACAACAACAACAACAACAACAACAACAACAACAACAACAACAACAACAACAACAACAACAACAACAACAACAACAACAACAACAACAACAACAACAACAACAACAACAACAACAACAACAACAACAACAACAACAACAACAACAACAACAACAACAACAACAACAACAACAACAACAACAACAACAACAACAACAACAACAACAACAACAACAACAACAACAACAACAACAACAACAACAACAACAACAACAACAACAACAACAACAACAACAACAACAACAACAACAACAACAACAACAACAACAACAACAACAACAACAACAACAACAACAACAACAACAACAACAACAACAACAACAACAACAACAACAACAACAACAACAACAACAACAACAACAACAACAACAACAACAACAACAACAACAACAACAACAACAACAACAACAACAACAACAACAACAACAACAACAACAACAACAACAACAACAACAACAACAACAACAACAACAACAACAACAACAACAACAACAACAACAACAACAACAACAACAACAACAACAACAACAACAACAACAACAACAACAACAACAACAACAACAACAACAACAACAACAACAACAACAACAACAACAACAACAACAACAACAACAACAACAACAACAACAACAACAACAACAACAACAACAACAACAACAACAACAACAACAACAACAACAACAACAACAACAACAACAACAACAACAACAACAACAACAACAACAACAACAACAACAACAACAACAACAACAACAACAACAACAACAACAACAACAACAACAACAACAACAACAACAACAACAACAACAACAACAACAACAACAACAACAACAACAACAACAACAACAACAACAACAACAACAACAACAACAACAACAACAACAACAACAACAACAACAACAACAACAACAACAACAACAACAACAACAACAACAACAACAACAACAACAACAACAACAACAACAACAACAACAACAACAACAACAACAACAACAACAACAACAACAACAACAACAACAACAACAACAACAACAACAACAACAACAACAACAACAACAACAACAACAACAACAACAACAACAACAACAACAACAACAACAACAACAACAACAACAACAACAACAACAACAACAACAACAACAACAACAACAACAACAACAACAACAACAACAACAACAACAACAACAACAACAACAACAACAACAACAACAACAACAACAACAACAACAACAACAACAACAACAACAACAACAACAACAACAACAACAACAACAACAACAACAACAACAACAACAACAACAACAACAACAACAACAACAACAACAACAACAACAACAACAACAACAACAACAACAACAACAACAACAACAACAACAACAACAACAACAACAACAACAACAACAACAACAACAACAACAACAACAACAACAACAACAACAACAACAACAACAACAACAACAACAACAACAACAACAACAACAACAACAACAACAACAACAACAACAACAACAACAACAACAACAACAACAACAACAACAACAACAACAACAACAACAACAACAACAACAACAACAACAACAACAACAACAACAACAACAACAACAACAACAACAACAACAACAACAACAACAACAACAACAACAACAACAACAACAACAACAACAACAACAACAACAACAACAACAACAACAACAACAACAACAACAACAACAACAACAACAACAACAACAACAACAACAACAACAACAACAACAACAACAACAACAACAACAACAACAACAACAACAACAACAACAACAACAACAACAACAACAACAACAACAACAACAACAACAACAACAACAACAACAACAACAACAACAACAACAACAACAACAACAACAACAACAACAACAACAACAACAACAACAACAACAACAACAACAACAACAACAACAACAACAACAACAACAACAACAACAACAACAACAACAACAACAACAACAACAACAACAACAACAACAACAACAACAACAACAACAACAACAACAACAACAACAACAACAACAACAACAACAACAACAACAACAACAACAACAACAACAACAACAACAACAACAACAACAACAACAACAACAACAACAACAACAACAACAACAACAACAACAACAACAACAACAACAACAACAACAACAACAACAACAACAACAACAACAACAACAACAACAACAACAACAACAACAACAACAACAACAACAACAACAACAACAACAACAACAACAACAACAACAACAACAACAACAACAACAACAACAACAACAACAACAACAACAACAACAACAACAACAACAACAACAACAACAACAACAACAACAACAACAACAACAACAACAACAACAACAACAACAACAACAACAACAACAACAACAACAACAACAACAACAACAACAACAACAACAACAACAACAACAACAACAACAACAACAACAACAACAACAACAACAACAACAACAACAACAACAACAACAACAACAACAACAACAACAACAACAACAACAACAACAACAACAACAACAACAACAACAACAACAACAACAACAACAACAACAACAACAACAACAACAACAACAACAACAACAACAACAACAACAACAACAACAACAACAACAACAACAACAACAACAACAACAACAACAACAACAACAACAACAACAACAACAACAACAACAACAACAACAACAACAACAACAACAACAACAACAACAACAACAACAACAACAACAACAACAACAACAACAACAACAACAACAACAACAACAACAACAACAACAACAACAACAACAACAACAACAACAACAACAACAACAACAACAACAACAACAACAACAACAACAACAACAACAACAACAACAACAACAACAACAACAACAACAACAACAACAACAACAACAACAACAACAACAACAACAACAACAACAACAACAACAACAACAACAACAACAACAACAACAACAACAACAACAACAACAACAACAACAACAACAACAACAACAACATCAATAGTAACATGAATCATCATAATGACGTCGGGTCTAATTGCAAGAAGTTATAATGACTTTACAACCATAGGCTCTCAAGGGCAGGAGACCGCTTCAACGAACAGGTCAGGTTACAGATATCGTCCATGCCCCGGGTACTTTAACACATACCTACAATATACACCGCGTATGTATAAACCGGCAGTGAAAATTGGTATGAGCATAGAATTTCTTGGCAAGTGACGAAATGTCTAGAAAGGAGGGAAAAAATACTCCCTTCGTATGACACATAATTTTAACTATAAACGTGCAGGTATGCGTCTGGTCAGCGGATGAATATTATGCACCGTATCGTTATGCATACGATTTACTCGTGGACAGGTAAATACAATATACGTTTATCGCATTTGCGCAATTAACACAAGCAACAAACCGATTGTTATGCCTAAAATAATATTTACACACCATCGCAGCGTAAGCCACGGTACATACGAATACCTATACGCGCCTGCATATATATGTACATACATATATATGCATATACATATGCATACATGCGCATATAAGTATTTGTATGTACTGCGACACATATAAAATCAGCAGTGTATAGCATGCGTCAGCAGTTTGACTCAAATTCCGTAACGATTCCGTAACACAAGAACGATGATAATAATATACCCTTGATTCGTTGTTATACAAACGTCTATTAAACCTTGAGATATTTTTTTTCGGACATTTCTCGTACAAACACAATAGTTGTAATCATTGAAATAAGAACTGTTGCATGCATTTCAGAAGTAGAAAAATATTAATAATAATAATAATAATAATAACAACAATGATAAAAATTATAAAACTAATAATAATGACGATTTTGTCTATATTTTGCTGATTTTAAAATGCGTCAAGAGAATTTGCGGTAATAGGCTGACAATGAGTCATTTATTAACTATGCAGTCAATGCGCCCGATCAAACTGACAATCACAAATATATACATATATTGGACGGAAAGTTCGAGTAATTCTGTATATTTCCTTGACGCATTGACCTAACTAATTAGCATGCAGGTATATTTGAGGTAAACCCATTCTCCATAGAACTATAAAATCTGCGAGTATCTGAACACCGAGCATATTCAACGAATAACAAAAGAGAGTGGCTATAAACCAGATGCGTATAACGTGCGGTATAAAGAGCTGGGTACTTATGGGTGTGCGTGTATACGACTATGTATAATATCAAGGCACAGTTTGCAGACGATCAACCGCGAGTAACCGGTGCCAGCGACCTGCAAGTCATCGAGAGAGCTAAACTTGAACGGATCAACGTTTATATTATTAAACGTTATGCTCGAGCCGCGGCAAGTGTCTCTCGATTTGCAACAGAAATAGATATGCAAGGAGAGTTCTGGAGACAATTTTCTATTACCGACACGTACCGACGTTTCGCCCGAGGCTCAAAACCCTTACCGCGCTGACAGAGGTGATGACGCTGTCGCGGAAAAGGGTTTGGGTCTCCGGCGAAATGTCGGTAAGCGTCGGTGTTAGAAATCTCTGCCCGGAACTCTCTCTGTACGTCTACTAACCGATCCGCAGGCTTTCCTAGTACATTGTAGTAGGTATGAATTACGTAACACGCATCCGTTTCGCATTTCCAGCGTGTACGCATAAAATATACGATAGCAGATTAGACCGTCGGGTGACCGAAGTTTAGTATTTATGCTATGCGACACACGTGTGTGTCAAGGGTTGCGCGTTTTGCAGCTCACGGCACCTGTGACTTCCCTTGTATACAATAGACAATGCGATCGGACTCATGCATATTATATGGGCATATACATCACAGACACTTGGATATTCAAATTTTTTACACGTACGTATCGATGCACGCGCGCAATATTTACAATAAAAATACCAGTATCAACATTTCCGAAAACAGGATAGGCATTATGCATAATATACGTGTACGTGATTGTACGTACGCCAAGACTTGTACATAACGATAACAACCAGTAAATGAATCGTACAGTGCAGTATGTAACTGAAGTTTACCCGTATTCTACTCACGTGTTATGATTATAATTACTTGAAGTAATTTGTACGGTGTAATAAAATTTGATAAAACTACAGAACCAGCGGCGCGCGTCATTACGTACAGGCCAAGACCTTGACGTTCCGGTAAAACTAAACAACACTCACCAATTTCCGCAATTCTGAAACCATTCCAGTCATTTAATGGAAGGCATTTTTCCCTAGCGAACTTAATCAGTATAGTATAGCAGAAAAAATCATTCTTTCGTATACGTTTATGGAACTATAATAACGCATCGTACCTATGTTACGCATAGCCTAAGCTGTTTGTGCACTGATCAAAAAAATATCCTATGAAATGGAAATAAAAAAAAAACCAATCGATCGAAAATTCTTGAATAAATATCGCGAAAAAGCGTGTGACCTTTGAACATTTTTGTGCGCATAGTATAATAATTACGGAAGTTTCGCATATTTTTTCACCAAGTACCTTTTATTTGGCACGGAGTCGCACAATGAACCACGATTTCAAGCACGTATATATTATGCATAATAGAATCATTGACCAATTCGAACTTCAGTCGCGAATTGACGTACGAGAATTATAAAAGGTGAAGCATGGGTGAAGCGTCGAAGAATGTGACGATCGTATTACGTATTTGTATCGGCATATGACATTATACGTGGAATACAAAAAGAAGAACGATAAAGCGAAAAAAAAGGAAACGAGTAAACAAAGATTTACCATAACGAGTAGATGGCGATAAACTGACCAAAAATGTTGGAAAAAGAACAAATACGAGAAAGAAGTATCTGCTGTATCCCTGTTTATATTAATAACAACAGCAACAACAACAACAACAACAATGATAACAATAACTACAATAACAATAATAATAATAAAGCACGTCTTCGTGTTAAAAATTACTTTACGAAATCGTCCCGTTAGCAAGTTATTGGACGGGATCGTCGCACAGGTGTGTGCCTGCATCATTCATCTAGATTTGTACGTACGTACATAGATAGACGAGTGCTTGTGCACCCAGAGAAAGTACAAGAAACCCGTTCGGTCGCCGTTCGAATTGACGACTGGCAAATCGAGAGACGACAAATTCGCGGGCATCTGGCAAGTCCGCGTGACGCGGACCGACGCATACCGGGTCATCGAGTGACGGGATTGACGGGAGTGACGGGAGCAACGGGAGTGGACGAGAGTCTGGCGTGTTTCGCGGGAGCCAATGAGAGCGGTGGATTGTGGTGTGACAAGTGGGGCGGTCGGGGTGGGGAGGTTCATAGACGGTTTGCGATTATCACTGGCTGGATGCGTGATGAATAAATACCCTAGGGAGCGTTTAACGCGAGCGGAACGCCGCGAGATGCGCGGGGCTAACGCGATTCACTGATTGACGTGGGAGAAACGAAGTTTCAGGTAGAAACAAAGATGGGGCGGGAGGGAGAGCGAGGCGAGGAAAGAAAGAAGGAAAGAGCGGGGCGCATGGGGCGGCGAATTTTTTCCAAAACTCTTCAGCCCCAGCGTATCTACCTGGATAATTCGAATTCTGGCACGATGACAGGCCCAGCGAGGCGCGACGCATGCGCGTTAGACCGAAATTCGTTCAAAACGGATTGTTAGTTCGCAAAGAGAGCGGCGCGTGTCGATCGCGGCTGCCGGAGCCCCTCCGCCTCCACCATTGTTGATATAAGGGAGGCGATTCGGCGAGTCTGGTCACCTTTCGAGTCGCAGTCTCACAGCGTTCACCTCGGCGTCCGCACAAGTCGCCGCGTTGCGTTCATTCACAGTTTTCTCACTTCGACGCGTATGCAGTTGTAGAGAGATATACGGTAACCACCGCATCGATCGAACTCGATACGAATATACGAACTTGCGGTGTCCAACAGCGATAAACGCCCACCTACGTGTGTATACCGTGCATGGAAAGTAAGAGAAGTAAAAGTGTGATTTGTACGGTGTGTGACCATCCTTCGATCAGTATAATCGTCATGAATTCCTACGGAGAGCTGTCGAGCAACGTGGAGACGAGCAGGTCAGTTTGTTTCTCAAGCCTTGATAATTTCCTTCGAAGATCGAATCGACGACATCCTTCTCCACCACCGCACCTAACTTCTCTTGGTACATAACTGCTCCGCGGCATCGTTCTCCCCAACTTTTAATCAACCTCGTCACCGAATCCCTTGGGCAAATCGGACGCTCGGATAATATCGGCATAAATCTTACGCGTCAGACGCCACCATCCGTCATCCGTAGGTTGAGGGGTTAGGATAAGGCCAGTAGTAGTTCTGCTACTGCAGCCATTTCTCTGTCTCGTATTTGTGTTACGAAGCTGTCCGAGCTTACGTGTGTTGGCCTTTTTTTCATACCGATGAAACATTTTGATCGGAACGCTTTCGTTCTACGTACGTACGTCAAGTAGTTATTTATTTGTTTTTTTTTTCTGCTAAAATTTGTACTCTACATGGATTGTCTGCGACTGAAATTGTTCCACCCAATGACCAAGGGCGGTGGTAACCGGAGTGCGTCATCGTCGTCGACGACTGATCGCATGACAGATAAGTTTCCACGGTTACGTTTTCTCACCGCAGACTTAGCTCAACGTCATTCGGATCCTCGAGAAATTGGAAATCAACGTAACGCGTCTCCTCACCGTTGAAAATTTGTATTGTAACGATCCGTTCCCTCTAATGCCTTTTTAACTACCCTGTAATTAACGCAAGGTTAAAATTCAATGTTTTATAGCCGTAAAAAAAAGGATTAACCCCCCCCCCCACTTTATTCATATTTTTACCAATCTCTTAGTATCATTCTCGCGACTTTTGACGCCACTATTTTCATACATTTCGTCTCAGTACTCTTTCCGCATTGCTCCGTCACCTTCATCCTCTCCTTTTCCCGTAAACAAAATCTAGTCTCCTCTTTTTTCCTCTGCCTCTCGGATCCAGCAGCAGCAGTCTTACAAGAGCAACGTGGCTATGAATTACACAAGTGTAGGAAGTAATTGTAGCAACGATGTGACAGATCCGCGTGTATGAATGGAGGGGTATATTTGTAAATTTGAATATATCATTTCGTTATCCTCGGGCCGGTTTCATCACTTTGTTTTTCTGCTTATTTCGCACACACCTACGAGCCTCAGAGATCTGGGATAATCTCCACTTGCGAGAATTAATCATCAATCGCCTCAAAATATACGTCAGCGTTTCGCACGCGTGTAATAATCTCCGTCCAGCGATGGTTGGTTCATTTTTTCTCCTATTTCTCATTTTTTCTGCGAACAGTGACGTACAGTACGCGTAGTTTATAGCAGCGAGACCCTCGTGCAGTTACCGCTCAAGTATCGATGTCACGTAGCCCAGTTGTTAGGGGCAGCAGCCTACCTCACGATCAACCAACCAACCAACCAATCGTCCGTTCGCTTACAATCAAGAACGACGACGATTATGTCATATCCAATGTCGAAACGAACCTCTGCGTCTCGACGCTATCTGTGATTATCATCGACTGGTATGGCCAATTTTCGAACAATTATTACATACAACGACGCGTTTGTACTTGGCACTTTCTAGAAAATTACTAATTTCATCAGTTACAATCAATGAATCGTAGGTGTTTTAAGAATATATCGGTTAATAAGAATATATCAGAAGGAATTCCTGCATCTTCAACTTCTTTACGTACCTGTGACGGAAGAAAAGTAATTATCCGCAGCTGTGCGGATGAAAAGTACGTAAAAGCACACGGCAAATGAAACCGTAGAATAAATAGATATAGAATACGCCATGATTCGTGACTGACGTAGTCGTGACACACTTTGCAGTTCGCTCATCCTCAGCTATAATGGCAAACTACATACTACGGCGGTGCACGTGTACTTTATTACAGTATTATATCCGTTATACATAATATTGACATTTTCGCTATCTTCGACGACACAAAATTTTGCTTGATTATAAGATTTTTGCATCACGTGCCGTATAGCTTGGAATTTGACTTGAACGATGTGCATACTTGAAGCGGTATCGTGTCTTCGATCAAGAGAGTGAAGTTCGTAAGGTTAATGTAACGATTTTTTTTCTTAATTATTATTTCGAAACTGTAGGATCGTCTCAAATTGAGTAATGTATTTTGAAAAAAGCAGCGTTTATTCAGATTTTAGAAATTAAACTCGCTTAAAGTCGTTCTAAATATCGAGAAACATGATTTTAGTTTCAATATTTCATTACATTAACGTTACTAACTTCAATCTGGTCGTCAATTGTGATTGTACACGAGTCGACGGTACGGCAGAGAGATTGATAGATCGATGTCTAGCAGGTGTAGACTAGACGTGGCTTACAATTAGACTGATACGACAACAGCTATAACGATGATAATCCCCGATGATATCCTTTCGTTTCAACCGCTGCCCACGGGATCATTACGTCTGTGGACCGATGATCAAATTTCTTCATTTTATTTATAAACTTCTTCGTGTTTTAGTTTCATAGAGAGACGCATGTGTTGTTATGTAACGCACAGGCACACATAGATACATATACGTATGTTCACGCGACAAATTATATAGATTCCCGTAGTGTTGTCAAAAGTCGCGACTTGTTTCCATTTTGTGTACATATATTATACATTGATATGTGTACATATAAGAGAGAGAGATAACAATACCTAAATCTCGGGTGTGTAGTAAATGGTGAGGCCCTTATTATCCGTAACAATAACAATTGTCAGAATATGGAATTATTACTCGATACAGGAAGTCTCGGTTTTTTAAAGAATCCATCGCGTATTGCGTGGTGTGAAATGACGATGGGGAATATATCACCCGTTTGTGAGAAAAGAATGGGAAAAAAGTCCGTATATAACATATAATGTGAATAGAAAGAAAGGACGAAGAAGCTTTCTCTTTACACTCTTTTGTGTAACTTGATACAGCACGAAACTCTTTACTATCCCCCCCCCCCCCCCCCCCTATCGGGCCATTATGCGGTACCGACATTTCTAAATTAGTTTCCATATATTTTCTTCTTTTTTTTCTAACAATACCTGACCGTAATTGTGTACATCAGAAATATAATCCTCAATCAACGAATGCGCCGTGTCACGTCTTCAAAAGAGAACAATCCATTTCAAGCCATTTGCACTGCTCTCACATACGAATTCGAAGGCCCGCGAGTTAATGAGATGCATATTTATTTATCCGCATCTAAATTGAGGACAAAGTATATAAAACTTGATTCTCTTGATTTCCACGCAAGTATTAGGAAGGGTATATGTCATAATAAACAAAGACGATCATCGGATTTTACGCTGCCGGCCACGTGGATATAAATAACAATCCCGATGCATTTTCACTCGCGCTCGTTTGAGTATTCACGGAATCAGCTGAATACATGTATGGAAATGAACGTAGCCGTTGACTTTACGTGGACAAAGAAGTTTTAAATTTATTATCGGGAAATTTCACCGCAGTATAATCCCGGACATCTTTATTCCTTATAACGATATCCACGCGTCATTATTATTACACAACCTCTTTCCGCGAATATTGTTACGCCTGATTATTGTAGCCTTGATATCCGTACGGCGAAATATAATAAATTGGGAGATTAAAAGAGAAAAGGAAAATAAAATGTCAAGTTGCACGGGTGCCGTGCATGTTGTTAATGCTAGGGTACGTTCACTTCGCTGTATTTACTGGCGTCGAGTCGTTTTCTGCGTTGTTGAGAGTCGCTTTTTTCAAGCGGAGTGAAAGGAGTAGAAGAAGGAAGAAAAAACGACGATAAAAATGAACCAGGTTATCGACGAAAAGAAAATAGAAAACGTCACGGGGGAACGCGGGTGGGGAGGCGGTGTAACGAACCCCGATAATCCCCCTGAGAAATATAGAAATATTTCATAAAGTGACGAGAAAACTCGCGACGATATTGCAAAAAGAAAGCGACAGGGTGGAAGAAAAAACGACGATAAATAGTAGAACCCACGTTTTCTTTCTCCCTTGCATCAAATTTCGTGGAAATTGTAAGCGGTCATTTTTCGTCAAACTGGAAGTTTGGTTGTGTACATACGTACGTACATGCATGAAATTCCCGAAATTGGAATAACGCGCGAATCACAAGCGAGCAATCTTCCTTAATTCAACTAACTGTACAACCTGATTGAGAAAAAAAATCTGCAAATATTCGCAAGATCAAAGAATCAACTTTTGCTTCGTAACGCGATACTCGTAATTCATTAACGGCGAGCCATTATAGGTTAATCCATAGCCTTGGAAATATTAGAGTTGCCATGTAGTGGCCATGGGAGGATTTTCGCACATGGCATAAACGTGTGTACGATATAATTATATTCAGAGACAGATTTCACTACGCGTAATTCACAACCAGAGTCCCGTAGGCATGCATACGAACACCGCAATGAACACAAATTCCAGCTTCCGTTAAAAGAGCTACACAGCTTCTGCGAGTATAAGGTATACCTATTTATGCCTATAACAGTACATACCCAAGGACCGAAGACGCCGAGTAGTCCGTGACTGGCGGCGCTTCGTCTCCACAGTTTTGTAATAATTATCGATATCTACACGTTGAAAAACTCGCGTTGCATAAGGCGCCGGCCGTCTACCTATCTACCTTCCTATCGATCTATCTCTCTATCTGTTCGCGCTTCGTTGTCCCCACGTGTATTCATACATATAGGTAGGTGTTCAATGGTATATCCATTTCTGGTGTACACCGCAGATTTCTATTCGGTTGCCTTGCGCCTTTGGGAAATTTTCACTGCCCGTTTCATGCCGCCGTCGCATTAGTTGCGATGTATAATTGAAAAGAGTTACTCGTTTAGGTTTGTTCAATAAGCACAAATGTATGTTGTTAGTATTATTATCATCAACCCCTTAGGCCTGTATACGCATAAAATAGTTTCTCATGATAATCAACGACTCCTCCGACCAGGCATAAACGATAAATTGTTAACCAAATGATTTACGCAAGAAATTTGCCCTTAAGAATTTAAGGCTATGCATACGGGGAATGACGTAAGTTATGATACGCACTCTCTCATCGTCAGGCAGTACGTGCCCGCTTTGTAGACTAATGTTCACTCAAAACCAGCCTCTCTCTCTCTCTCTCTCTCTCTCTCTCTCTCTCTCTCTCTCTCTCTCTCTCTCTCTCTCTCTCTCTCCCTCTCCCTCTCCCTCTCCCTCTCCCTCTCCCTCTCCCTCTCTCCTCTCTCTCTCTCTCTCTCTCTCTCTCTCTCTCTCTCTCTCTCTCTCTCTCTCTCTCTCTCTCTCTCTCTCTCTCTCTCTCTCTCTCTCTCTCTCTCTCTCTCTCTCTCTCTCTCTCTCTCGCGCCTATATTTTGGGCAAACTATGGTGCGTGCAAATATCACTCGACCTTGCATTCATCGGGCTTCACTCACTCGCGTGTGCTCTCTCTCTCTCTCTATCCATGGGGTAAACGAAGGCGTGTGCCCACTATTCACGTACTCTATTCAATATTCTATCTACGTTACACAGTGCAGACGCTATGACAACACAAGTACAAGTTGACAATTCGTAGGTATACGCAATAGCATCGTCACCGGCACAAATACAATAAACCCTTTGAGTCACACATTATTGTGCTGAGTCAACTTTTACAAGAAGATAGTATTATATGGTTTTTCGGGTCGCTGATTATGATTCTGAAATTGGATTTTGAAAATTCGATGTGGCAGATCCAATTACTTGTAATTTATATGTATACGCGTAGAGGGGTAACTTTCTCGGAAATGAATTATTACTTCAATTTTTGCAATGTTTGTCAATCAATTTGTTTCTAACAATAATAATGTACATTATATCGCAATAATTACTCTCGAGTTTATTACGATATAATCGATATCAAAGGGTTAAAGTCAACTTACACATTATACGTACATACATGCAGGTTTTTCGAAACTGAACTCGATAATCGATTAAAGAATAGAGGCAAAATAAGGTGGCATCGTCACCTTGTCCTGATTACACGCTCACGATGGTAGTAGTTTCGGAAAAATAAATTGAAAAAGGAGGACGGGAATCACCTACAGCGGACAGCGGAACTGTATCGAGGACTTATCTGTGCCGTTATATCGCGTTGGTGTCATTAGCTGGTCAGACAAACGTAATCGCATAAGTCGTGAGCTCGTCGCGCAAAAGTGATAACTCACAATCAGCTTTTCTCGCATTACATCTGCCATGTACAGCGTTGATTTTATGACTTGCGCCCCGCCGTCTGAATACAATCTTTAAAGTTCTAAAGGCCATTGTTACACGCGGTCAGTTCGTGATGGCGATTACACACGCTGATACGACATACCTGTACGAAAATCTATGTAACGTTGACGCGCATGCACAGGTGTGATGATAAAATATCGTGAATCGATAGGCCGACTTCCTTCCATCCAGCTATGAATGCACCCACTTACTACTAGCGCGTTGGAGTACAAGACTTCATCCATGAAATACGAATAATGGGTATCTCAAGAATTAGCAGTCATGGATTTAAGTTACCTCGTTTGTTTAGTTATTATTTAATTAATCAATTAAGGGAGATTAATTGGCTGCGATAAACTATGACCTTTGCCTCAATAACGACTCGAACTCTCCAGTTTTCAATCGTAATCTAACGTTCCAGTACCAGTAATTTCACGTATCTGTGGGGCCATTTTAATAATAATAATAATAATAACAACAATAATAATAATAATAATGTTTATTCGCGGGAAAAATCCTTTTACAATTAAATATAATATATATATATATGTGTGTGACACTTTTAACTGATTTTATAAATTTTAATCAATACTGGATGTATGAGGGATTCTACTTCATACACGAATCATTGAGCGAAAATGAAAAATTCGGACGATCCAGAAACGAACGTAGATATTAACATAAGCGGTTGCATTCCAATTACAACCGATCATATTTATTTTGAAATTGTAATTTGAAAAGATTTAAGTAGGGAGAGTGTTAGAACTGAAATTTTCCCAACAATTTTGTTACAGGACAAGTCTGCGACGCCTGGCGAGGCATGAAGAGACGGAATTCAGCAATGCCAGCATCCTAAACAGTATGGAAAAGTTTGTGCGGACGGTGAACGAGATGGAAGAGACGATCCTGGTGCCAAGCAGGCTGCTAGACTTAGCGGTCGGGGATTCCAACGACACCGTGTCGATGAAGGGAAAGGGTGGCTCGTCGATAAAAGATGCGATGGCAAACACAGACCTCTATCAACTTTACAACATCGTGAACAAGGTTAAGGTGGAGCTTTTGTGGTCCCAGGAATCCCAGGAAGAATTGAAGAACGCAACTACAGCTACCAGCGAAAGACTAGCAGTTGGTCACGTACGACGTCCCAGCACCACATCTATGCAAAGCATCCACAGTGCAGCTTCGATAATCAGCTCAAGCTCGGACTCGGATTCTGATACAGGTATAGAAAATGATTCTGGTATGGAAAGCGAAGAGCCCAGCGATCGTCTGGCTAACATCGCCGCGGACAACTTCAGGCGCCATTTGAGGGGTCTCCACAATAGCATTCACCAAATGACTGAGGCTGCCACCTATCTGACTCTCCGTTACCAAGCCGATGTCGGTGGGGCAGTTTGATTCTCTTAATATGTTGTTATTGTTGTTGTTGTTGTCATTATTATCATTATTATTATTATTATTTCAATTTTAATATTATTCGTCGTTGTATCGTATGAATGTGTATGTCTACGTAGTTGTATCCGATGGTGCTTGAAGCACCAGTACGTATGTACGGTAGATGGTTCATTTCGACCGTCAACTCAAGGCATTCGCTGTTTTACAACTTTTGAAATATCCACCATTGAATATAATACTATAATTGGATGAAAAAAAGAGGAAAAAAAAAGGATTTACAAAGATTAGTTCGACATTATAAATTCCAATGATTTATTTTTTATATATTTTCTATTTATTATTTCATATAGTCTTTCACGGATCTTATCCGATGTTGAATTGTCCAAATTTTATCATTCGGTTTATTGTTTTCATAGATATTTCATCGGTCCTACTTAACAAGTTGAACACACAGACATGAGTTCAATTTAAAACTTGTAAAATCGTTAGTGCCTTTGCGAGGATATAGTTGTTCTATGTTTGCGTTATTTACAAACAAAAATTAGCTTACTATGAAGAGAAATTGTTTACTGATGAAACGCAAAGAAAGAAATCGGAAAACCGCACACACACACAAACACACACCAAAATGCATTAATTTATGAAGAATAACATGTATATCAAAGTTTCATAAGTCATACGTGCAAGTCATGCTTTTGAAATCTGTCACGTTGAGATCATTGAAACAGAACTTCTGTATTCTACCCTTGGAGCTGTTTTCATTAGAACCTGTCAATATAATCATAAAATATACAATTTCCGCGTTTTTTTTTTCTTTTTTTATATCTCATTCCATGTTAACGTTTATCAGTCAACTCAAGTTCATACTTGAAAAATGATACCAATTTATATAAATTGGGAGAAATAAAAAAGAGTTATGATAAGAAGGAAATCCATGAAACTTTCATATTTAGCCATGTTTGTTGCCCCATCTACCTCAAGCTTATAAATCAGCGGTTAAAAGCCTAATAAAAACAATGAAATAAAGTCTAAAAAGTTGTCCGTCAATATTTCTGTATCTATTGAAATGCATATTTAATATCGATAATACAAGCTGTATGACTTTGTTTCTTCTTTTCGTCAACTTCTACCTGTACATGATGTTCTAAGAAAGAAAATAAAATGAACAATTCCGATTTGGACTTGTGAGGAAAACAAAACTGTCAAAGTTTGAATTTCAAGAAAATAATGGGTAGCACAGGGTTGGTGGGTCTAACAAACTTTCAAATGTATGCAATTCGTTAATTTTCACCTTTAGGTTTTGAATGTATGAACGACTACGTAGATTTTGAACAACTGCATTTCATTCAACTGCAAGCAGTATATTGACATTTCCATTCAGTTATTTTGCTCCCCAATGAGCAAAATATCGGCTTTGTTGAATAATTGAGTCAAGATCTCTATAAACCATAAAAGGAGGGTTCCGTCTCATCGATTGATTTTCACAAATTCCAACCCGTTGTCAGTACATGCTATACATATACGTTATTAAATCAAATTCTTCATGTGATTATAATAATAATAATTTCATAAGTGAGAGAATTAACGTATTGTAAATAAGGTTAGGGTATATTATTATAATATGATCATTATTTATTTTTTATCGCATTATTATTTTTTAAGTAAGAGAACGTAAATTGTAAACATATATGTATACACTATATGTATACATTATATGCTTATAATACGACTATTGTTTTGCGCAGGCATTCTTGCATATTGATATGAAAATTTGAACTTCGATCTTTTACGCAAGCAAACATGACATATATATTCAAAAGCATTTTTTTTCTATATTCATTCAATACTTTCATTTATCTTATTTCGTCAACCTAATTGTAAGCTTTAATTAATTAATCATTAACTATGCTTGGTGTCAATAATGACAATGACGTTATTTAAAATTTATAATGTAAAGAAAGTTTCGGATTACCGTACCAACTACTTATATTTATCATTTTCTATGTGAAAGCCTGTGCATAAAAATTTATATTAGAGCAAAGATCGAACTGTTGTTGCAGCGTACCGTTATTTGATTTTATTTATTTTCTTTTTGTTTGATTGAAATATTTATGACCTCTTTCTTTTGCTCTTGTATATAATTTGTATATATGAACATGTAATATATAAATCACCTAAGTAGGTACATTACAACGTCACACTATTCTACCTTTTATACAAATTTAATTACATACACGAAATTCTGCTTTTCTGTCAAATGTATAATTTAAAAAGCAAGAACAAAATAAAACAGGGAAAGAACACCGCATATAAAACAGCATCCGATTACACGTCGAGAGATAAAATATGTGTAACGATTATCGATAACTACATGCATAAATGTGTCCGGTACTGTTCGCGGTGAGACGAATTGTCAAGTTTTCTCTAACAATTGAAGTTAAACAAAATATGTTCATTTCAACACGAATTTTAAAAGTATAATAAATGTTATGTAGATTTTACACTATGACGAAACTTCATTTCAGAATCCTACTCGTCTTTTACTTATGTCAATTTTCCATATCATTATTTCGCTGACCTTCGCTACAGCTAAAAGATCTCTTGAAGTCTTACTTAAATATTATAATTATAAGATTCAGTATTACATTCATCGTTGCATGCTTTTAAATAGCTTGCCAGTGTTATTTACTCTACAGGATCAACATCTCGCAAGATTGAAGTTAGTAACGTTATCGTAACGAAACATTGGGAAAATAATCACTATTGTCTTAATTTTACAATAATTTTTAAGGAACTAAGATTTCTTAATACGGGTGTTTTATTTTATTACGATTTATTGAATTTCAGATAATTGCAAAATCGCGAAATACCGGTCTTTCTTCAGCATGAATCGTTACGATAACGTTACTAACTTAAGTATGATAAGATCTCGTCATTAGAATGTCGGAGCGTTCTTGATCAATCGGAGCTTCAGGTACACTCCGTATTCGAAAAAATTTGCTGGCAATCATTTCATTTGGCTCTGTTCAGCGAACGAGGCCGACTTTCGAGGATGACATACGTCGTCTAGTTAATCGTTCACGTATGTAGACGGATAAGAGGCACAAGCAGTTACGAATCATGCGACTTACCGGAGTCGTAACTCGTCGATGATCCTGCATCCTCAACTCCATGATATTCCGTAATCCATGCGTAATCCATAAATTCACATTATCATTTCACTTCACGCACACTAGCAAAAACTAAACCTGGACTTGTTCTTTTGTCTCTTTTATACAGGCGAACAGAAACAAAGCACTGTCGATATGACGCGGCAGAATCCCGCCGAAAGTGAATCGTTGCAAGGTTCAGTCAACAGATAGGTCGATACCTAGATTATTTTTATCATTACTCACATGCAGTTAATGCTCATTTGCATAAAAACCGCCTATCATCAACCTCACAATTACCCTCAGTAGCAAATCTCTGAAAAATAACGAAAATTAACTCGGAATCGAGTCGTAAAATAAAGATTACCACGTTATCGGTCGATCATTCTAATAATTTTTTCCGAATTCGGTCGTCACGCAGCAAACGCGTACACAAGATGTATCCTTCAGGTGCCTTCAAAACGTCATAAACCCTTCAATACAATAGAATCCGATATTTCGTAGACAAACATTGTCGGAAAGATGTCTTATTACCCCCGAAAAAGATCCGAGATCGTTCTATTGCGCAACTCTTTCACGATTCGAAAACTCTCATCACATGCACTTTAGTCACACCAACCACCCAAAACTTGTGTATTAACTCAGCTAACGATTTTTTACACAGTATTTCACGTGGACCTGACGATAACCATTTTTATACACATACAATTAAGGATTTACAGCGAAGCGGACAGGGAAGACGGAATGCCCGGGTGTCGGCTACACTAACACTGATTTCAAACTACATTCGATGCAACAGTGTTTTGTTTAACGTTTCTTCCTTCGATATATCGTTCGGCCACGTTAAGACGCATCAATCCGCAACTTCTCTCCAATGAATTCAAACTTCAACAGTTCAACCATGAATCAGACATACGTATAAAAATAATTACCTCACCCTAGCTCTAATCATTGACTGGCTGTAATTGAACTGATACATTTCATTTAATTTCCTTGGGATGATGGATACACTGTCGAATGAAACAATACAAATCAGAAAATCGATCAAGATGGCAGAGAAACAGTCTTTTATTTTACAAATTTTGTAAAATATTTAGATGAATACCATCAATTAGTAATTTCTCGCTTTTTTTTAACAATTCCTTTTTTTTTTTTCCCTAACGGCCAACTTCACTTTGAAATAAGTTAGCACTTGTTATTAAATTTATATTTTCAGCAATACCACTATCGCTTTCAACTTAATTTATAATTCGAGAAAGAATCATTTGAATACAAAGATTACAGTCTTAAAGAAAGTAGAGAAAATTTTAGGTCTTATATGGCATAATGTGTACAAAGTTAAAAAATCGTCTAGTAATCGTCAGATTACGTATCTTATTATTTACAAAACTATTACACGTCTGATAGATCGTCTGAATTAAACGCTTACCATTTTTATAACTGCGTGGTCTCATATTTTACTGCAAAATCGACCTATTGTCGTATAATATAATTAATATAACGTTAAAAATACATAGGGCTAAAATAAAATATACTAATTTCTTCCGCAAACATGTTGAAATCAGCTGATATCGACAGCGGCAATAAGCTCTTTGATGTTAGTGTACTCGGGATCACTGCTAAATATTTCCAAGAGTTCGGCAAAGTTCGGGCGATCCGCGGCTGAGTATGACCAGCAGCGTTTCATTACCGTGTAAATATGCTCCGGACATTTATCCGGTTTTTCAAGACGTTCGCCATTCTCGACCAGTTGAATTACCTACAACCATGGAGAAAGTAATAGTCACATCAATTTTCTTGAACGATCCTTTTTATCGTTTAATGAAAGTAAACTTACATCTACTCCGCGTCGATCTCCGTACGGCTGATCTCCGTAAGAAAACATTTCCCACAGCGTAACCCCAAAACTCCATACATCGCTTGCGTTAGAAAATGTACCGAAGTTGTATGATTCCGGGGCATACCTGGTGATGGTCAAAATTTCAAAGAATTGAGATCAAAGGTAAAAAACTGGTGATCAATATTTTATATTTCAGTAGAAATAATAAATACAGATACACGAGTGACCATATCGTCATCATCGTCCAATGACTTTTGGCACATATTTGTATGTGTAAGGCATCAGAATTTTAAGAGTTACCACTTTATTGGCCACTTTCCACCCTCGCTAGCCCTGTAGTAATCGTTGGAACCAAACGTTCGTGAAAGCCCAAAGTCACTGATCTTGGCTTGATGTCTGGAAGCAAGTAGAATATTTCGTGCAGCCAAATCCCTATGCACAAGTCGGAGTTCCTCCACGTATTTCATACCTGAAAGAATACTATAGCGTTTAAAAGTCGAGACGCCAACTGGTCGACAATTATACCAGTGAAAAATGCGTTTCCTCACCACAAGCAATCTGCGATGCCCATATTTTCAATTCGTAGTTCGGGTTTACTCGGTCGGGAAATTCTAGAAGATATGCCAGCATCGAGCCGAGTGGAACTAATTCTTGAACCTGAAATACAGGTAAAATTGTTTCCACAACTTGCTAGTGCTACAGATATCAGGTACAAATTAATCAAAAATTTAAATACATTCAATTATACCATGAGCAAGGGTGGTCCTAAGGAAAGCCCGATGAGCCTGACTATGCAATGATGGTTGAGAGACATCATAACGCGCGCCTCTCTCAGAAATTCGGCACGAGTGGCTTCGCTGTGAGATTCGTGAAGTGTCTTGATTGCAACTGGTTCCCGAACACCTGTCGGAGCATCATACACTCCTTCGTAGACTGATCCGAATTCACCTTCGCCAAGGACGCCTCCAAGGATCAAATTTTCTCCCGGAATGAACTCTGCGAATATAAATTCACTTGAATGCATTGGAATACATTGCTGTATGCGAAAAAAACTACGATCCAATCACTGGAATATGCATTACCTTGGATTTCCCGTGCTTCTGAATTCAAATTAGCATCAAAGTTTGTCTCATTAGCCGTGACTGGGATATTGTAAGATGAAGATTCGTCAATGTCAATATTTTGAACAGAGTCAGGCTGAGTTGAAAAAGATGTGGTCTCTAGTAGTGTTGCATCTCTAGAAAATTTGCCTCTCTTAGCCGTTGACTGTCTCGATTTATTGAGTGTGTTCTATCAAAGAAAACATATTTTCACGAACGAAGAGACAATACAAAACGCCTGCACGCTCTTCCTCAGTTAATTTCTACTCACCCCATTAAATATAGACGAAGGCATTTCAGGAACCGGTGGTCTTGGTATTGGAGCAATAGGATGAAGCAGAGGCCCAGGGAGGCCATCGGGCATACACTGATAATATTCTACGACGTGTTCCAGGGAAACGAGGTAGGGGCCATTATCAATAAACAACAAGTCCCCCTGTACTAATGCAATAGAACATTAAAATAACGTGAAGAATGAAAATGGGCGAAAACACAAGCCAAGGTTACATCTAAAACTGCGTAATGATAAATACTTTAATTAACTGTCTGCATAGTGATTGATTTAATCATTTTTACAAGAATACAATGTACGTGCAATAAGCATGGCTGACCTTTCTTTGTATTTGGAAATGGTACGCTTGCTTGTGGTACATAACTGTGAGTACGTAACCACCGCGGTGACGATCACTAAACCGAACTAAAAATGATCCGTCAACGTCCCCATGTTTGTGTAAAAGAGCGACTGCCTCGGTTCTATCTAGTGTTCCGTGGTACCAATTGCAGCGTTTTTCTTTTGGAGCAGGTCCCTGATAATCGCCTGAAGAAAATAAGCGGTAACCAAATAATTTATGGCTAACATTGTTGACTTTTAAGTATTTCTCACAATACCCTAACAACTTACACAACAGCTTTGCACATTCCACATGACCGTTTCGCTTAGCAAGATCAGCCGGTATATCATCTTCCATAGTGCGAGGATTGACAGGCGCGTTCATGGAAAGTAATACTTGTATCACCGTATTGTGTCCCCTACTAGCTGCTTCATGCAGAGGAACCATACCTGAAAAATATGCTAATAGAGTGGAGTATTTCGATCTTTCTATACTTATTTTATGAACAAAACCGTCCTAATCAGTGTTATCGAATAGTCAATGAAGTATTTAGTATACATGCCACCAGGACTTACCCGTCTTTGTGTTTCTTGCCTGAATATTTGCTCCACCCGTTATTAGTATTCGAACGGTACTTGGTAAATTACTTTGACATGCATACTGAAACGCAACACAAAAAAGAAACCAAGAGTAACAACGTGAGAACACAAAATAATGAACCAGGTGATTTGGAAAACTATTGAAAACGAACATCAAGTACTGAGTGTATAATGACACAAACTAAAAATCACAATACCAGTATGAAATTTATTGAACAAGAGGTAAAGTGTGAATATTCACAAAGGTACAGTGTAAAAATGTATAATAACTATCTTGGGATGGTAAGAATCGTTAATAATTCTTATCAAAATTGTGACGGAAATGAAACATGTAAGGGTGACAACAGCTCTACAAATGAAAAAAAAAAAAAACAATCAAATCCCACTCCACATTATTTCAGACTCACGTGTAGGGGTGTATAGCCAGCAGAATCCCTGCAATTAACGCTGGCTTTATTTTGAATCAGTTTTCGAAGAATTTCATCCGCTCCGTTCATTGCTGCTAAATGTACAGCAGTTTGACCCAGTTGATTTTTGGCATCCAGACTTCTATACCCGCACTTCAGCAGCTCTGAGACTATAGTGTAATTTCTCTGTACGGAATTTATAGAAGTGTTCAATATCATCGACAAGCACTGATAAATGAATAAACTAGTAGTAGCTAGTTAATTCTACCTGAACAGTCGCTCTGTGAAGAAGGTTCGTTCGGCCATGCCGCCTGGTATCGTGGGGTGGCGGTTTACCAATGCGAGGGTTGCGCAAAACCGTTTCAAGACCATGATGACTATCTTGATAATATTCGATCAGAGTATCCAACCCATGAATTGTTGTTTCATCATCTGTTGGTGTTTCATAAAAAATTAACCAAACTGCGACAAAAATTATAAGAATACATATGGAATGTGTAAATCGGTAGGTAGATAATCTTTACGATTGTCGAGTCGCAGCATGTTACTTACCTATTGAGAAAAAAGCATCCTCCTCATGTTTCCTAATTTGATAATGAATCACTTCACCATTGTGGAGAACAGATAAGACGTAATCCCCCAAGGACGAGCTACTGTTTCTTACTAAAAATGTGCCATCCTCTGTTCCTTCTGAAAAATTAATATTATCAGAAAAGGGATAAGCACAAGACAACTTCTTTTTTCTTCTTTCACTATTATTCCAATTTCAATAACCATTAACACATTATTACAATTAAAACTTCAAATCACACAAAAGGATTTTATAAAAACAAACAAAGTTGATACACTGTACTTTTTATTGAATCTCTCAAAAAAATATCTCTTTGAACACTCACTATGATTTATAACATACAAAGAGGTGCAAATCATTACGAGGTTCGATACTGACACATAGAATAAATGGAATAAAAGATGTTCAGTGTTCACGGAACAACAGGACGCCAAATGATGACCATAAATCACCAATAAATTAACTAAGGTACCACATGCAAAAAGTACAATTACAACATCTATCGATTTCAATACAACAAATTGCTAAATTCTTTAAATGGCATCACTGAGGGTGTACGTACATGCGAGTGTTGAGAAATTGTTTACAAACTTGGTTAGAAAATTGACTCAGTGGCAAGGGGTATTTTCAAACAAATTTTGTCGATAACTACACATGGATAATCATGAAGTATATGACATTAGGTCGGAAGCTTACAAAGTCGAAGCCGTCTCAACCAAGTCTGACATTAGTGTTTCCGAGCTTTGGTACTCTGGGTATGTTTCAAGACGCCGGAAAGCTAGACATTTTTCACAAGCTGCAAGTGAAATTTGAACGTAAGAAAATGAGACAGAGATTATAAAACGCACCGGGTCTCGTTCCTTCTGTTAAAAATGTTTCGAGACGAGCAGCAAAGTATCAAACATTCAACAAAACAGGTTAGAAGAATAAAATATATATATTAAGTTGCGTGAGTTTAGTTGAGGAGCAAATAAATAATATCCTGATTCTGAATTAAGTTGAAACAATAGTGTAATATGGAAGATAAAATGGCCAAAGAGCATTGTTGTGATATATCCAAGGAGGGCGATCGATGATGCAAATCGATGCAAATCACTATCCGTTAAATGCCGAGTAACGTTTTACGCACGTAGGCATAAAAACGTATGCACACTTAATAATCCACAAATAAATTCCGCATTACCTTCCTTCAACATATTTTCCGCATCTTGACGAGAAAGATCTTCGTGATACCACGCTATGTTTTCCTCGCTGCCCATTCTTAGGGTGTTTTCCAAGTACAATAATACTACACACACGCATGCACGAACGACGGACACAATATGATGTTCATTAATTCATAACGCAGATCGTATAGTGTTACGACGGTGGTAATGAACAAACTGACAAACGATCCGTTCAAATATAATACATACGTAGCGTGAACGGTAACATTTTACACCAGTTGTCCAGTGATTCATCGAAGTAACAATGATTAATTTGATATTTCAGTTTCGATACTCATGAACGTCATGAACAAGTAACGTCGCGTTTATCCAACACAGTCCATAGGTATGAACGTGTCTACTGCCAGCCAGTTAACACTGAAGGCTGAAGGAATCTGTATGTATGCACGAAGGTATGCACGCGGGTGTGTAAGAATACGCAAATGCGTCCGTACAGTCTATGAAGGCTTACTTCGTGCCTACGTGAAGTAGCCTTTGACCTTCGAATTACTTGAAAACTTTCTACGCCAAAAATTGCTACCGATGCTATTATTTATTACTCACTTCTACTCGGTTTTCGAGATAGGAAAATTTGATAATTGCTACTAATTGCTCCTGAATCGCTAGTAAACGCTCCGCAAATCTCGTAATTTGATCTCTCATAGTTTTCGAGAAAACTGGGACAAGAAGGAGAGACTGGCTTGGAAGTTACGTCGAAGAGCGGCGGATTCGAAATAGTATCCGGAACAAATTATGTTGATTCGGTCCAACCGACAATCGCAGCTCAAGTTGCTCCTCGATTTCTTTTCAATTATCTACCAATTTCGTCATATGCTCCCTCGCAGTTTCTAGAAATGTCGGCAAAACGGCACGAACTCGTCGCGTGACAGAGGGTTGGCTGGGCTGAGTTCAGAAGCCTTACCCGAGTGAACTCGGATATCATACTGTCTCTGTCTAACACATCAGATTACACAAAGACACAGCGATACTCGAGTCATTCGAGTAAGGTTTCTGAACTCAGCCCTGAAGTTCTAGCGGGTCGGCTGGATGTTATAAGCAGTGTTGCCAGCGCGGATTGCCGTAATCCCGCCAAAAACCGTTAGACTCGTCTGAATTATTTCCCATCAAAAATCACCGGACCAGCTACGTTTTAGGCCAAAAAGAAACACCGAACTTCGAAAACCGAATTTGACAAAGCGATCAAGAGGCGTACATACAACCCAACTGGAAACGAACAGATTTAGCGGGAATACCACCAGGTTGGCAACACTGCTCTCTCGTTCTTCTTTGGTTCTTACCACGTCCTTACTTACATCGGGGTCGTATTTCAAATTTCTGCAAATTGCGTTCGGACGAGCTTGTAAAAATATAATAATCAATATGTTATTTGAACATCTGGGGCGACCCATTAAATTCCACCTAGTGAACGTGAGTGATAAAGAGAAACTTGAATTAAGCCGGCTCATAACGGTGAGTGTGTTTTGCGTAATACAAAATTCAATGATAAATTCAAATGTTCAGCAAAAATTGAGCATCATGTTGCAGTTCCCAAGTAACTTTTCCCCGTACAGCGTCGTAGCTCATTATTTTGACTTGTCCAAATCAACACTTGACTCGATTCAGAAATCTCCTCAAATTCGCAACCGTCAGATTGTATAAACTTTCTACAACAGTAATTATCGTACAACAAGCACATCTTGGACATTCGGAATTATTTTGGAATATGTTCAGCTTCAACAGTTGCTTCCGCAATTGTCACATAAATCTAACCGTCACAAATAAATCCGAGGAACAGTTTCCAGTTAGCGATTACGTTCATCGGTCAATGATCATTTGCAATTTTAGTCCCAAACTTCAATTAGTTCTAAGATATGTCGGAGGACCCTTTGGAACTCACCGCATCAAAACAATGATAGAAACGCTTTGGCATTGGTAATAGCAAACCGTAATCTTCCATCAAGGAGCTTTCCCTGAATCTGAGCAAGCTACTTGTAGATGACTGACACTGATTTCTGGACCAACGTGAAATCTGTTGTGTATCATTTAATTGTTAAGAATAATCACGTTTATAGTCTATTTGGAAGTCTAAATTTCTAACACGTAATGGAATTTATTGAGGATACATTGCGAATCTTTCTGTTCTAAATGTTGAAATTTTGATGCAATTTTAATGTTTTTGTAATCATTTTGCTCGTTGATCTGATCCCTATGAATTGATGTACAAATTATGCTGGAGAACATTACAATCAGATCAAAAACATGAGAGTTTAACCATTTAGAAAGATCCAATTATAAAACATTTTCTCAATTTGGTGGTACGTTAGCTTGTGTTGGCTAAAGTTGCTCGGATTTATTCTCTTACTTAGTCAGAGTGTTGTTTTATTCGTGTTTACTATCATCGGCGCAAATAATGTTGCTGGAGATATTTTAATTGATCTTTTTTCTTTTCCTAATTATTAATTTGATTCATCTAGTCAACACATCCTTATGAATGCATCGTTTGAATTGTTTATACAAGAGTCCTTGTACTTTTCTTATGATCCTCAAAGAGCCTCTAGAAAGGGACATTTTTTTCCTGTTTTTATCAGTTACAACCAAATTCAAATAACAATGAATACAGTTTTAGATCACCTGCAGTGTACTTTTCTTAAATCATGCTTCAAGCATAACAATGTTTCAGGCCAATGGAGGAGTCGTATCTGAAGACTCATTGATAAAATTTACTATCAGAAATCCTCATGTAGGAAACGAGGAAGTATATCATGTGAATTTCATACACAATTGCGTGAAGCAAAACAAGATCTTGGACATAACGAAATATAGGTAAATTAACTGATACTGAATAATTTGTTTTTTCCAAATCCAAGTTCCATTTTTATCCTTTCCAAGAATAGATAATGCGTGCAAACTGTCTTTTCGGTACAGTTTCCTCATACAACTTGTACATTTTCTATTATGTTGCATAATCTAGGCACGGAGCCATGGGGATTGGGTGTCCAATGAGCCAGTTCTTGAGAGGAAGCACATCCTGCATCGTGTAAGTTGCTATGGGGCAGTTTTTTTTACATAGTCAACGGTTTTTGAGTACAATCATAAAGTGGAGTGCCTATTGTATTTGTTACACTGAAAAACGTTGCTACGAAAAAAAAAAAAAAATCTCACATATACTTTTCAACGCATTCACCGACCTTTTCTACCATTTTCCAATAACGCTGAAAATGTTGCACTCTGAATTACGTGAAAACTGCTTCATCGATTTGGATAAAAGTTGAATGAAAAATCGAGCATTGACTAGAGACGATCCGTGCAATTTTCTAAACCTTTAGGACTTCTGGTTATTGCATAGCAAGTTTTTCAAATTTGTAAGCATTATTTCATATAACTAGTAAATTCCAGTGAAATAGCTCGACAAATTTCAATGAAGTTTTCATGATAAATCAAGTATTTGGTAGAGTGTTGGAAAGTCCTGAAACTCATACCAAGTCTGGTTACATACGGAGCAGTAGTCCATACCATTTTGACCTGGGTCTGAACCTTGACCTCTCGGATTGGGCCCGCGATTTTTGATATGATTTTTCTCACTTGGAAAAGCACTCCGTAACTTTTTTTAGACTTTTTTTTACTTGGTTTGAATTTCCCATGAAATACTCTAGTACACAGGTTTGATCTTCTTTATCGCGAGACAGTACTTACTGGAAATGATTGGATATTAAGATATTAAGTAAGATCTGCGCTCAACTGTCGATGCTTTGTTCGCAATGATTTTGAACTTGGATAAAATAACTCATTTTCAATTTATCAGTCCTAAGTCGGCACGATTCATCGCCGATGACACAATGGAGCCATCTGTGTAATCTCTCTGGCAGTTGGCAGTCTTACGCTCGTTCTCGTTCATTTACACAATACTGCGAGCTGAGCATCGTGAGCAGGACCTCTGAGGTAACTGCGCAGATGGGACACATCCTTACTCAAACGAACTGCAGACTGCGCCGCAGTCGCTTTCGCAGGCGGATTAAACTAACTACATTTGTTCTAGTCACTGCGTAAACGAATGCACCCAGCAGGCATATGTGAAACAATGACGATAAAATTCCATTTGTTCATTAAGGTATTTTTCTGAAAAGGCCCGCTAAGTATACCTAACTCCGAGTTTTGTTTTATTTTGTCACCAACCAAGTTTAACCGAATACATAAATATAAATTTAAATTTCGCAAGACTATTGGCTATGTATCTAGCCTCATCGAGAGTTCCGCAGTTCATGAAACCAATTTGAAATAGTCTAATAATTATGTCTAATTTGTATGTTTTTACTTATTTATGACTATGGAACACATGGCCGTAATTTTCATCCATTATATTATACAAATTGAATCAGTGTCCAAAAAATTTCCTTCACAATGTGACCATATACAGTTATATTTATATTGTAACAAAACAGTTCTTTTCTCGAAATTCATAAATTTATGCTGAAATTCATATCGCCGACATCGCTTGTTGAAAAATCTGTAAGAAACAACAATTTTCAGTTCTTTCATGTTTTCGTCGAATATTGTAGGAATTATTTTTACCAGGGGAATTACTGTTCAGCATGAAAAGTTCTGCAGGAGGAGAATAAACCAGACAATATTTGCTTAATAATTTATGTTTCTGTCCTTGCAGTGATTCTGATGCGTCAGAAGATAACAGACTAAATCAGCCAAGCTGCTCCACCCGGACAAGAGCTAGAAGATTTGTATCCAAGAGTAAACCTTTCATACAAGAAAGACTGACCAGAAAGAGTGAAAACGAAATAATTTCGTTGACTGACAGGTACGTTGAATTTTTCATGAATCTTTGAATAGAGAATTCAAGAATGGAATCTGTTTCCGGGACAGGGAACAGCAGAAATACATCCGCTAGCTGGAAAGGGTCAAAAGTAAAATATAGTTGGACCTATCTGTCATCTTGCGACCAGTTTTTTAAGATCAAAATTTTTATCTGTCTCCGATTTACCATTTACAGCAAACACGTTAATTAATTTTATCACATTATGGCATGAATCTCTGTCTTCAATTTTAATATTTAAAAATATGCCCTGGCGTGGCTTTGTATAAAAAAAGGAACAATATTTCCGAATATGAAGTGGACTGTAAGGTAGATTTTCAAGATATTTTATTTATTTAAGGGGAATTCCCTTTACACCATAAACAGTAATATATGTAACACAATACAACAATCTCCGTTTTGCAAATTTCAATTTTTTTTTCATACACATCTATGAAAAAGCAAAATTTGAATAGCAATGGGCCAATATTAAAATAGGTGAACAACCGCGATATCAGACAAAAGTAAGCATTTTGCGCTTGCAATAAGTTTTAATGGAAAATTCATTGCAAAAATAAGAATGAAAAATTCCCGGTTAGTTGTACTTGACAAGCCTTTTTGAATAAAATGAAGAATGAACCACAGTGCACGTCGATTGCTGTCAAAATTCGTTGCCATTGGACTTCTGAGAAAGTCTATTTAATTGAGGGACTTTTATCTTGCCATTTCTGCAATATTTCCATCCAGTAGGCCAATGAATAATTTCTCCCATGAAATACTCTAGTATACAGGTTTGATCTTCTTTATCGCGAGACAGTACTTACTGGAAATGATTGGATATTAAGATATTAAGTAAGATCTGCGCTCAACTGTCGATGCATTGTTCGCAATGATTTTGAACTTTGATGAAATAACTCATTTTCAATTTATCAGTCCTAACTCGACACGATTCATCGCCGATGACACATTGGAGCCTTCTGTGTAATCTCTCTGGCAGTTGGCAGTCTTACGCTCGTTCTCGTTCGTTTACGCAATACTGCGAGCAGAGCATCGTGAGCAGGACCTCTGAGGTAACTGCGCAGATGGGACGCATCCTTACTCAAACGAACTGCAGACTGCGCCGCAGTCGCTTTCGCAGGCGGATTAAACTAACTACATTTGTTCTAGTCACTGCGTAAACGAATGCACCCAGCAGGCATATGTGAAACAATGACGATAAAATTCCATTTGTTCATTAAGGTATTTTTCTGAAAAGGCCCGCTAAGTATACCTAACTCCGAGTTTTGTTTTATTTTGTCACTAACCAAGTTTAACCGAATACGTAAATATAAATTTAAGTTTCGCAAGACTATTGGCTATGTATCTAGCCTCATCGAGAGTTCCGCAGTTCATGAAACCAATTTGAAATAGTCTAACAATTATGTCCAATTTGTATGTTTTTACTTATTTATGACTATGGAACACATGGCCGTAATTTTCATCCATTATATTATACGAAATGAATCAGTGTCCAAAAAATTTGCTTCACAATGTGACTATATACAGTTATATTTATATTGTAACAAAACAGTTCTTTTCTCGAAATTTATAAATTTATGCTGAAATTCATATCGCCGACATCGCTTGTTGAAAAATCTGTAAGAAACAACAATTTTCAGTTCTTCCATGTTTTCGTCAAATATTGTAGAAATTATTTTACCAGGGGAATTATTGTTCAGCATGAAAAGTTCTGCAGGAGGAGAATAAACCAGACAATATTTGCTTAATAATTTATGTTTCTGTCCTTGCAGTGATTCTGATGCGTCAGAGGCAAGACCTGACCTTCTTCTAAGATCGTAAGTAATACTCGTTCGACATGAAAAACATCATTTATTCACCAGTGATTGTTGTATTTTTCAAATTTCATTTTAGTAAGAACAAACTCCGTCCCAGTAATAAAATTTTACCATCGAAAAGAAGACGACGTCGTCCCAAGTAATTTGATACTTGACATTTTATAATTGTGTGGATTTATTTGAAATTAAAATTTGCCCATTGTTCGCTTCACTTTATGCCACGTTAGTAGAGACCAGAATGATCATATTCTGTCCTGAAAGCTGAGAATTTGGAGTGCATCTCTGGATTATTATGTTTTTTTAATTGGGTGGCTGAGCTTCATTTCATACAGATTCGTTCTTGTAAACTCCGGATTGACCTGTTTATTAATAATTATACCATTTTCATTTCTACATAAAACAGATGATATGCAAAGGAAATGAAGAACACGATGTTGTACCTAAGTAATGCATAATTTCACTTCATTCCTACCATCTTAACTGTAAAAAAAAAATTATCATTAATCTGCATTTTCATTTTGTACCCAAAGCTGTGTATTTCCGTTTTCGTAAGAAATGACATAGGTGCGGCCTGAAATTTTTTTCGGCACATCATTTATCAGTTTCAGAATCAACATCACCGATCATAGTATACTGCATATAAAGATACATCCCGATGCTTGTGCGATAGAAATCCGTTGATTTGACAAAGTTTACTTTATAACGTGTTTTTTATTTTTATGTTTCAAGCAGAAAGAACAATTTTCGGACCTGGGAAAAGCAAAAAATGGTGAATTACCTAATCGAAAACAACTTGATCAGCCAAGCACGCGGCAATAGAGTCTGGAAGCAGATGATCGATAAAGGGGTAAGCAAGGAATATATTGTTCGTCAAGTGTTTCCCACTATTTTAAGTAATAATCTGTGTGGTAGGATCAGATTCTGCCTGTGATAACCTCAATCGAAAGTACCAGAATTACACTTGGCAGATATCATGTTTTGAAGATATAGTAATTTAAGAAGTAAGCAAATATTGATGCCTGCACCAGATAAAAATAGGGCGATAAATTTACACACGAAACCAATGTTTCGGGTTTAAAGAGGTTCCGCAGTTTTGCCGAAGGTTATACCAAAATTCTCAAACAACAAAGGCTTGTTGATTAATTTCAATCTCAGCAAGTTGATGTTAAAGTTTCACGAATCTCAGAGACTTTGGTTGCAAATCTAATTCAAAGCTTATAGTGCCGCATTCGAAGAAGCTCCTCTCCCCAAAATTTTATGAGTGATTTTATAACACCTTTTATACTTTTGTACCTTAGTGATTAGGAGTCTACAAGCTTGGGCGGTATTGCCGGTTTGTTTAGTGATCACTTCGCAAGTGTATATGATGCTAGAGCTCTGGCTAATATCGAGCAACCAATCTGGTTGTCTCCGACCAGTATTTTCACATGTACAAATAGAAAAGAATTTTCAACACTGGTGATGGTGATAAATTTAAGATTACGTTTTATGGCGATAAGAATAACTCTGCCGGGGGATTTTTGACTCGTGAATACTGATCTATCACACCTGACTACGTTATAATTTACTAAGCCTAGTTCAGAGTCTTGATATCGTCGGTAAGCCAGGTTTTCCTGATTCGCAGATATTATTAAGAGGGGATTTGATCACAAGTTTCAGTCTGACTCTGTATCTACAGATATGGTCAAGGCATTCGATAAAGTTAACCACTCACTTTTGCTAGGTAACAAACATTTCAAGACGATTATGTACTTGACAACGCGACCCTGCTGCGTGCTGCCAAGATTAAAGAGTTGACATCATGGCTCGTATACGTTTTGTTCGTGATCGAACTCTGAAGATAATACACTTTGTCACAACAATAGCTAAAGACTTTGAAATGCTGATCCATGCAAACTGCAACAAGTTCATTACGGACAGGCTAGGGAACTTGTCCAATGATCACTCTGACAGACTCTACTTATTTCGATTTTCTATCTGTAGGTTCAAAAGCACTCTGCAGGTGCAGGGTGTTGACTTTCGAGTAGGCTTTGACTTACTGTTATGCTAATTTATAATATTCGTTCGGTTATACTTACTTTAGCTTTGATCTTTAATCACTCTTCTGTAGTATTGATATCTTTTATTTTCCAAGTCTATACTGTGGCCTTCGTCACTTGTTTCTCTTTTTTCTATCGTCTTTGTAAGTGGGAGAAATATTGTGAACAATGAGTAAATAAATAAATAACTGATCTTCTCCACCGATAAATATTCTGGTGTGCTTAGATTGAAGTTTTCTTTTGAACGGAGTGAATTATACGAAATAAAATTTTTCGCGGGTATCGAATCTCCTTAACTTGTGAACGATGTATCTTATGTCGAAAATGCAATAGACATAATATTTTAGAATTTTATTCCCGACAAAACAGTCAACTTAAACATTTTTCACACAAGCCGTTATAGTTATCAAGTAATTAACGCCGAATTACAATTAAAACAATCAATTTATCGAACCAATTTTATGTTTTTAAATTATTTCCTTAACGCTGTTTCTGAAGAAAAATTTTCAAATAATAGAATCGGTCAATGAAACTAAATACTCAAGAATATTAAAATGCCAACTATTAGCCATTGCTACATATTCTACATTTTTCGGCAAACTATACACGATATTTCTTTTACATTGTGATCATCCTAAATTTGGTATGTGTCAAACGTTGTAGATATCTAGACCATTACAGTGAATGATTAAGTGTATTTTGGGTTCAGCTGCTGAAACACAGGACCTTTCACTCCCTCAACAACCACTTTCGGAAATACATGCTGCCAAACATTCATCTCTATAAAATGGATAGCAAGAGCCTCGCAAAGTTCCTACGTCTTAAAATGTAGCTTTCATCGTATCCAATAAAAAGACTTGTCTTTTTTCTACGTTTGAAATATATTTGTTCATTCTTTCTAAGCAATCCCCCAATAACAGTGGCTGCGTTCCTCATGTCCATGTTTTAAATGCCATCTCAGACCAGACACGACTTGAATTTTCATCATAGATTTCTTGCGTTTTGATTTGATTCTGGAGCTGAACATGAATTATTATGTCGCTAGAATACACCTGGCGAAAATTTTAGCATGAACACACATTTCATTTAGTTATTTGCATGAAAAATCTTTATTTAAGAAAGACGATCGACGGGGAAGGTGATTGACTGGAAAATTGCAAAATTATTTTCTTGCAATTCTGCACCGTTTCGACTGAGCCCAGCCAGTCATCATCAGGCTGATTATCTATATGTTGGCCTGCGATCTTCGAATTTCTTGAAAATTTTGCCACCAACAAACTCCTCCCAAATTACTCATAAATTGCTCTCTATTTTTTATTATTTGTTTCGACACGATTTTCGAGAAAATCGAATGGTCCAAGATTCCAAGTTATTTCCAGAGAACTCGGTCGGTACGCAGCGTTTGTATTTTAAATTCAAACTCTCCATACTGGCTAAGAGATGGCGGCTAACACACCGAAAGTCGTAGAATCACTCGCTCCAGACTTCATTCCGTTAGCTGTCCTTAGTAACCTCTAATCAATGACCGTTAGCTTCTTTCCATATGCCACCAGGAATTGTACATACGTGTGTGAATACCATACGTGTCAAATATCTGTCAGCACGTTGGATGCGTGCCGCGCTGGTTAGCTGACATATTTTGGACAATTCCAACTGATTATCGGTAAGAGAAGAGTAAATAAACTTTTTTCAACTTGACGATTATATAGACATGGAGTAATGGTCAATGTTAAGTACATGAGTATTAGTCGGTAACTAATTAGCTTGTACCAAAGTAAGGGAATATACCTTACCTTTCGTTACAATTAGCAGCATGGTGTAGAGTATTATTGAACAGTATGTTTGTTGAAAGTTTTACTAACTCCTGTTTAGTCTGTAATTGAACAGTAGACCTTTGTTATTTATTTTTCCATTTAATTACAGGTAGAAATGCGGCAACTAAAGGGAAAAACTAAAGAAACTAATAAGCAGAAGAAAGAGCGAAGGAAAGAATTCGTTGAAAACAAACAACGATTATTCACCATTGTTCTACCGACGTTTGCTGCAATATTTCTACTCATCGTTGTATATGTGTATCTGAAAACACGTCCAAAGCCCGTAGACTATTAAAATTATGATATCTACAGAATAATAACATTATCTAAAATAGCTCTAAGGATTTTTTAAAAGGAACTTACAATTATAATCAATCTGCATCTCATTACACGATATGCGGTGTAACGAATGAATACATTATTTACATAATTTCAGAACATGAACGTATTTGAATGCTGAAATATCGATAAATATCAGATGTTTGTAAAAGATGTTTTGTGGATTTTAATAACCTGCACGATAGTAATATAAAATTGAAATTCCAAGTCAACTACCCGGATCTTCTGTCTTTACATATTCTTGGCCTAAGCGGATATCGAATTGTGAAATGAAAAGAACCGTCGTCAGCACAGTATTTTACTATAAATTTTATACGTAAGGTTACAGGGTCCAATTTAAATTGTAAGCATGAAGATTTAAATACAAATAAATTATTTCCCTACGATTTGATTTATTAAAATTTTTTATGTATTAACTGAATCGGTTCTTTACAAAACGATTTTGTACCGAATCTTTGTTCGATTTCGTTCAACGGAGAATTGTAAAAAAAATCCGTTTTCAAGGGCATAAAACCTTACGTTAAAATGTTGTAACGTTCACGATGAGTGGAGAAATGATGGTATAAAAATATAATTCTATCTGGCCGATCCTTTCATAAATTATAAGAATGCGGAATGGAGAAATGATGACCATTTAAATTTAGAGACGAAAGCCGCGCGTGAGAAGAGAAGCGCGCATGCGGCAATTTAGCGGCAATTCCGTGTCGACTGACAAGTGGCGCGCTCCGTGCGGCAATTCGACGTAAAATTCTCGTCTAGTGATGTGAAATCTGCGAAATCATTAGATTTGATCGAAGGTTTAGCTGGAACAGGGTGTGGGTGAGATTGCACGGAATAGAGGCTAAACATTGTAAACAAACGTATGTATGCATGTACCATGGACCTAGTATACCTATGTACCTACTCATCTCTGATATGTATGTACAGCCGACTGCCCGAATAATGGATTCCAATAAGTCAAACGCTTCGAGGGAAAACCTGAAGCAATTACCTCATGGAGAAGAAAAAGATGCGGAAAGCTTGTCTCAGATTTACGACGAAGGGTTTGCCCTGTTCAACAGCATAAATAAATCCCAGGAGGCAACAAATAGCCCCAAAATACAAGTAGGTTTTCCTACGCGGCGTTTCCCATAACCTACGCAGATGCGGTCTTAAATTTATTAATGTTTGTTATTGTTGTTTGTTTTGTTCGAAAAAAAAGTCTGAAGTTAGGAGGGCGATGAGCATGTTCGAAGATGCAACCAGATTGGTATCCATGACGGATATGTTTAGCGTCAATGAGAGTTTCGAAGAAGTGGCGACGGCAAATATCAAATACTTTCTGCTGCCAGCTCTGCTTGGAACTCTGACGCTAAAGATTTGTGGAACGAGCGACCGATTGCACATTGTTGACGTAGCGGAGATCTATTACAACGATTTTCTGAAAAGGCTAGAGCATTATGGACTGATTGATTTTGTAATACCTGAGAAAAAGTCGAGCGAAGAAAATTCAGTGAGGAAACCAATGTCCAACGCCGAATTAATAACGTCCATGGTTTGTAATCAATGAGGAGTTTCTCAAGGGGCCTATTGTTTTGACTCGTCTAACCTTCCTGGTTTGTAGGTGTCGACAAGAAATACAAAACTGCAGAGGTTCAAGGAGCAGAAAGAGCTGGAAAGCAGACTGGAAACATTAAGTGAGAACATGCGCAACCCAAATATAGATGAAGAATCGAAGAGAGAGTACTACGTTACGTTAATCAAATCGTATGTGAACCAAGCGTTGGATGATTTAAGTTCAATAGCTTCGGAGAGGCCAATAATAGAGCACATGATTAAAGTTGGGCACAGCGACCCCTTGGCTGCTCAAAACCCAAGAAAATCAAAATTGCCTGGAGTTAAACTGAAGCCGATCATTATTACGAGAGATGAGCTACAAAAACAAGTTTATGGAGCTGGCTATCCAAGTCTACCCGTTCTGACTGTGCAAGAATTTTACGATAAAAGAATCAGAGATGGCGAGTAAGTCGTCCAATATTAAAATAAATTGCTTCATTTTAGGAACGATAAAACCTAAGTACATCAATCTCAAGACTTGAATCTCACAATATTTGGTGCTTTCAGCTGGCCAGATCCGTCGCAGAGAAATCAAGTGAGTGGCAAGTGCCTACAGAATATTCCGCCCAACACGGATGAATTGAAGGAAGAAGATATTGAGGAGGAGCAAAAAGAAAACCAAGTCGAGAAAGACGATCCGCAGCTTCTTGCCCAAGCTCGTGCCATGGATGAATATAAAGATACTCATAGACGAGGTTGGGGGAACAGAAGCAACAGAAGCTAAATCCATAAAATATTCAGACTCTTATTTCATGCAAAGTGGTCCATCGGAATTGACTTTTCTATTTAGTACTGAACCATATTTATGGAAAGAATTCCAACGGTACTAACTTGAGGTAAAAAAAATGGAGAACATAATACCACGTCTTTATATGGAAAAAGTTAATGATTGTCAGTTCTGTAAGGTAGATTCAATTTGAGCATTACATTTTGTATGTGGCTTATAATATTTTTCGATTTTTCACTGCTGGAACATTTGTTTTGACAATCACTGTTTTCAGGTACTTAATAGCTGAATTCTGGATGCTTTCAAGATATCTAACTTATTATCAGACTGTTGGTATCACGTAGAATACTACTTGGATCGTAGGGGATTTTTTTTCTTGTTCAAAATACGTACTAGTTGGAAGTTTGACACATGGAGAAATCAAAACGTTTCTAGGAGAAAAAATTCGTGTTTGAGTAGCAGATCGTCTGAATCAATCATGATTTTTTATAACGTGTATCGATGTATGTACATTAAGAATATACCTTCTGATCTTTGATATTAAATGTGTGGTGAAAATATTTGAAACATTACTGTTACTACATTTGTTCTTGTTGCTTAGTATCGACCGGTTCGTGGAGTGAACGTTGTGAGAAAAGCGCACATTGACTCTCGCGAGGGAAACACAGGTCCCATGCATTGTAAGAAGAGAAGATTTTTCCCTCTTATCGTCGAATTATAATCTTCCTCCGATACTTTGCCGTCTCGATCGATATCAATTTTTTTCAGCAGCAGGTCTATCAAGTCCTAACATTAATAGAACAATGAGGCAAGATTGTAAATTTTTTCTGTCTCTAGTGTTAACTAGTATTGAATTTGAAGTATCGTTTAAAAATCACCTTCACTCCTTCGTCTGGATCGTCATCGGCTTGTTGCTTGATCAAACAGCCTCTCATCATCGGAAATATGGACTCTTTTCGTATCTTTTTCGTCCTCATGAAGTCGTAAACCTGACAGCCAAGCAAAACTGGTCTATTATGACAAGCGACGACTAAATAATATCTAATTACAGATTCATAATTAGATTCACCTTGTATCCAAATTTTATTTTCTCATCCAGCGATCCTCGCAAAACTTCTGAGAGTCCCAAATTCCACGAATCCATTGTGATCTATATTTTGATTTCTTGCCATTAAGAATACACTACGTGTGTTACTATTAGGAGTGGCAACATAATTATTCAATATTATTCACCACTAGATCATTTTTCTTGTCAAACGCCGAGAATATTCTATCGATTAGATAATTTTCTGTAAAATCTAATCCAGCGTGTAGAAGATCTCGAAATCCCAACCTGTGTATGCAGCCAATTTCATTTGAAATTTTCCAATGTATCAGAGACAGAGCTGTTAAATGAATTGCAATAGAGTTTAGATATTGTTCATTTATCCAAGAATCTCGTATCCACTCATGACGTACACCTCACCTTCTACCTCCCTGGCATTAAAATGTGATTCCTTGTTGAGTTTTTTGAAAGCGTCAATGTTTTTTCTTTTAAAAACACATTCCTTCAAGGAATCATTTAGCATATCGCAAGGAA
Organism: Neodiprion virginianus; assembly: GCF_021901495.1. Lineage (NCBI taxonomy): Eukaryota > Metazoa > Arthropoda > Insecta > Hymenoptera > Diprionidae > Neodiprion > Neodiprion virginianus. The sequence continues at coordinate 403,613 of NC_060879.1, read as the reverse complement.
GTTCTTTAGGCATTCTTACGGCCGATTTATACCGCTCCTGAACGAATGTACAATTATTGACAGATGTTTTTATGATTGATTAAATATTATTTTTTCTCTCAGTCGGTGTAATTCTGGACCAAAAAATTTAAAACAAACAAATGCATGAGTAACAGGCATCAGATAAGGTAATTTGGGTATAAGATCTGTAATTAAATATGAACTAATTCAATCCAATTCTTTTTAATTTTATGTTTTTCTGGGTATAAGAAGAAAATTGCCATCAGTGTGGATAGTTGGATGCTGCTGTTTTGAATAAACGCTTTTTCCCAGGATTTTTATACATCTAATCACACGACAACTCCAACGGCCCATTAGCTCAGTTGGTTAGAGCGTCGTGCTAATAACGCGAAGGTCGCGGGTTCGATCCCCTCATGGGCCATGATAATTTTTTATTTTACTTATTCATTAATTATTATCTGCGATTGGTAAATTGAAATATCATGTGTGTATATTTTCCCTTGCTATTGATCGGCATTAAGTGTAAATAGAAACATTACTTTCTGACTGAAATCATAATCGCATATCTCCTACATTTCGACCAAAGACGATGTGATTCGATCACATGATTTCGACTTGCAGCGTTCACTTTGAGAGTTCGTTATTTTTCAAACGCCTTGTCAAACGGTCCGCTAACCTCAAAGTTGATCGAAGAATAGCAAGGATACAACGGTTATCAGGATCTGCCATCTGAATCCTACAGAATAATTATTATATTTACCGTTACCAATATTAATGAAGTCGGCACCTCATCAGAGATTAGTTATGGTCGGCGATCGAGACGCGTAAGTAACCTAACCTAACCTCGAAACTTCCTTGAATAAGAAACATCGAAGATGCAATGAATAGTAACGAATGAAAGTAACTTTATAGGTTGAAAGAATTGTTACGATTGCGTCTAGTCGAATGCGGATGGAGAGATCAAGTAAAGATCATCTGCAAGGACCTGATAAAGGAAAATGGACAGGACATCGCGTACGACACATTGCTTTCAACGGTCACAAGTAGAGCACGAAGTCTTGTTCCTGATTCTGTTAAGAAAGAATTGCTGCAGAAGATTAAGAACCATCTTATGGCACAGGAAGAAAGTTTGAAAAGTTAACCACTATGATTAGTGCTTTAACAAAGCCGAGATTATTGGCTAATTCTGTCAGTCACAATTGAAAATACGAGTTTTCCGCTTTATCTCCAATATTTTTACCCAATCAACATTTTAAATCCAAGTGAAATATAGGTAATAATTATAATAAATTAGTTAATCCATCGACCTTGTTTCATATTTTATTATCCTTAAGATTTACACAGCACAGCTCTTTTTTTTTTTTATCAAATATATAATATACTACTCTGCAGATTTAAGCCCTAAAGTATCTATTATTTACAATTTTAACATTTCGGGAATATACGTAATAATTTTTATCGCACAAAGGTATCACATTCTGCATATCATATAGTATTAAATGTATAAGCGTTTTTGTGAATATTAATACGAACGCTATTTACAATCCCAGATAATGACTCTCCTGTCTCGGCTGCCAGTGACAATTTTTTTCTTATTACTGGATACCATTAAAGTAGTAATTGATTCTGTGAAAATACATATATTATCATGGCAAACCAGAGTTTCAGAAGAAAGAGTAACAAGTGAAAATTTACAGGACTCAAGGTAATAACAAAATCCGAATGATATTGTATGATTGTGGTTACCATTATGGCAGCTGAATTTCCCAAGAATAAATACACCCCTCAGGTTCCACATACTGAGATACCCTTCAGCATCTCCAACCAGAAGCAGTTCAGTTCCACGCCAACATAAAGACGTCGGCTCCTTTTCTAGAATTGAGGAGTATATTTCCGTGCCAGTCGTCACATCCATGATTTTCAATGCATGGTCTTTTGTGCACGAAACTAACTGTTTGGATTCTGGATCAAATACCACAGCGTTCACTCTCGCCATGCGCCCTGAGATGGGAAGCACGATGTCGTATATTTTTTAGGTAATATGGCTAGCCAGTAAGAGACAAATTACGACGAATAGAGATATTTAAATTAATTCACCCTTTACGGTAAACTGCAGAGAAAACTGTTCCAAACACCACAAGAAGAGTTCACCGTCTTCAGTTCCGCAGGCTAGCAGCTTGTCATCCCTATAACGCGAAGGAAAGTACTGTAGAAAAAGCCATTGTGGAAAATTCATAGATGTCGGTGATTACCACAAGTTTTTGAAAATATTCTTGTATAATGTTTTTACCCCGATATGTTGATGCATGTAATTTTTGCATCATGATCTAATTGAGCAAGCAGGCACTCTGCAGGTTTAATTTTCTTCCCTGAGCTACAACTTCGCCACACTTTGGCCGTGCAATCCCATGAGCCGGACACCAATATGTTACGTGACGAACTCCATGCTAGGCAAGAAACAGCATCCTCGTGCCCAGGCAGAGTATCGACTATTCGGCCGAATTCGATATCGTAAAAGATTCTGTGTCAACAAATCAAAAGAAGAACAAAAAAAAAATACAGTCAAAAATGGTTGACCGGAGGTGAGAAGTATAGACACATTTCTCTTGTGCTCAGAGCAAACACTTACATCGTGTTATCCCAACAGCCAGCGACAAGGATGTTGGATTGTGACGGAACTTTGTAAGATATACAAGATGACAAGGGCAGTGAGGAGAGAGGGACGCTGCGTGTTAATTTACTGGTTTTCATAGAGTACAACTTGAGCATTCCGTCGTGTCCTACGGAAATAAGATCATCTCCTGTTTCACCATCCATGAGATTTACACAGCTGACAGAGTCTTTATGAGATTGGAATACGACTGATTGTTGGAGTGTGAAAATTTCAGAGATCTTGGTTTCTACGGATAAGGTATCGTATTATACTTCAATACATATACTAGTAGTCAAATGAGAAATAATACCTAACGTAAATAAATTCTCACCGGTGAACCGGCTTCCGTCATGCAAGCCTACTACTTTTTCACATACAACATGAGGTACAGACAGCATTCTTTTTGGATGTGGTAAGTCAAAAACTTGTTTAGGTATCTGACCAAATTCCATTATTTGTACCTCTAAACCGTGCCTGTCATTTATATCCTGAATAGTGTCTAAATCAACAGCTCCCTCATAACACAAATGGAAGAATACTATATGAAAATGCAAAATCGAAATATAAGTTTCATCCTGATGGATATTCTGTTATTCAATAACATGTGAGACAATGGGCGACTTGCAAAATCTTACCATTATTTGCTTCCACTGCTTGCGGACCTCTTTGTTTATATCCAAATACTAAATCAATCCAAGAATGGAGATTTTGCGACACGTATGGGCTCTCTAAAGCATCTCTTAATTGACGGACGAAATCCGCTGGATCTAGACGTTGGTAGGTCAAAATGTATCATCATAGAATCATTTTTGAGATGAGAATAACACACATTCAAAACGTGAAGAAAGGAGTGAGCAACAATACTGCTAATATTTTACCTTTAGCCCATGGGGGCAGTTGAACGTCATTAACTTTAGAACCGTCATGTCGATAACCAAAATCAATTCCGTAAATGTTTGCTAAAAAATCGCCAGCAGTCTCTGTATCATAAAACTCTGGGACCAGTTCTTTAAAGTCAGACATATTCACCAATACATTTTTCCACACATCAGCTACGCTGTCAGGTTGTATTAGAATACATGGTCATTATAAAGCCTTGCAAGTTTAGTGTACGATTGTTATCGATATGATGTAGGTATACAAGTGTTTTTTACCTAGACAAAGATTACCTCAAACTGTAAGGGCTTGCATTTATCTAGTATACAATAATGCAAAGCGCAACGTCGAACATATGCCGGGAACAGTGAATAAACTTCAAAAATTGATGGATCACATTAGAAAAAATAAATAACCTATCTGTTGCATAAAAAATTTGATTATTGACTAATGAAAAGCAGCTTTTGGCATGCTGCTGCTTCTCTTTGGTTTGGTAAGAAGTATGTTTTCTTCTAAAATGGTCTATTCTTCAAGTCACTGAGGAATCAATGGTTCTCATAAGTAAATTTTGGTAAATACCAAACGCAATAAGTATAAAACTCACGAATATTCTGACTTTGTTGTATTTAATAAATTTTTAGATTATAATATATACCTGTTGAACATTCTGTCGGGATGATCGAATCTACCATTTTGAAGACAGAGCATGTACTCTGGATATTTTCTTACTAAATAGAAGAGGACAAAACCCGGAGCACTGTAGTGAGATCCGTACAAAAATTTTGGTTCTGCCATTTCCAGGTATCTTTCCTGACGAAAATGAAAATTCGTCATGCACAAGCATGTAGGGATCTTATTTTAGGATACGCCTCTCTGGAGTACGCGATATGTACTTGCCTTCAGTCTTTCTAATCGAGTTGGTTCGAGCGCTCCAATTGGCTTTGTTAAATCTCTGTAAACAGCTGGATCGTTTAGATTTAAAAAACTTGAAGTATAATCTTGAATGATCCAGGGAAATACTGGATATTGCGTCAGATCGTGAAATGTTCTGTCTGCTAAACTGTAAAAATACGCGCGATAAAGAATAATTGAATTGTATAGCAGTACTTCTTGAAGAGTAGTGTGTAGCAAATCCGTAATTTTCATATCTCTTTATCCACCTTGTTTAAAATGCTAGCTATTTGTATATATGTACCTGTTTATGTATATAAGGTAATCGTAGTTAGACAAGCACCCATTTTGCCACTGCATTGTCATCTGGTTCTGCTGGACTGTTTCCAGAGAGACTTCCGACTGATCTAACAATCTCCGATACAGATTATCTCTGTCTATGTGAGACCTCATGGACAAAAATAGGTGTTCTTTTTTTGTCTCTGGCCCTCTCATTCTCCACACGATTTCCAGTCCCTAAAGAAAGCAATACGGTTAAGTTAATGAATTACAATCGCATGTCCAACTGGGAATATTACCTTATTTCGCCTATTGATTTGAATATAGGAAAATCACTCACCACTTGCCGCAGCAAGAACCTTCTCTTGATTATCTGGCTGATATCTTTGAGCTGAATTTTCAGAACTGGATGCTACAATTGTATAACAGTATGCTATGAGTAATATTATCACCATGGACAATTAATTTTATGATTCTGAACTTTGTATTTTCACCTGATCCATGTTGTTGTAAGGTTGAAAGTAAATTCTAGATGAGGTCAACAAAACTCTTCCCGGATTGACGACAAGCGGTGATATTTTATCAGCTTGTAATTCAAGGACGGCTTGCTCGTAGAGATCTTCAAGCCATGACGTATCGAACGATACTCTCGACTGTCTCGAATGCACAATAGCAGTGATCTGAGAGTATAAATTCGATAATCATACGAGGCTATGGATCGAAAACTGAAAAAGTCATTAGGGCAATTTCTATTTAAAAAATACAGATCTCGTTACCATGGCATTCTGTTCCGCCGTAGGCAATGTAGTGGCACGCAATAGTTGCAATATTTGCGGAAGGCAATCCTCAATCGTTGCGTAATTGAAGCGAAACAAGAAGTGATTTTCTTTGTGGATAAACTTGTATGGTGCGAGGATGTTGCCCTGTAGCATCTCAACATACTGCTTACATTTCACAAAGAGAATATTGTCGTCGCTGAAGAAAGAAACGAAACCGTATTAGTTAAAGCAAGAGTAATATACGCATATGTGTTCATCGAACATACAACGGGCAATGAAAAGTTACTAACCCGTGACTCCAGTCTTTAGAGCTCCATTTCTCAATGTTAATCAGTTCTTTCAGTTGGACTTTAATAAGCGGCTTGGTCAAATCCTTATTTACGAATACAAGAGATTTAGAGCACAGTTTCAGCCTTCCATCTATCCACTCATCGTAGGTCTCGCTCGCAGGAGAATTTACGATGGATTTTGCCGCTACGCTGTAATCTTCGAAAAATATCTCTCCTGGTTCAAGGAGGAGCATTGTGAATCTGTAACGAATGGAAAGATTCTGTTATTTTTGATCTGCGAAATGGTGCAATTTTTCATTCAACTTTTGTGACACGTATCCAGTAAAATAAACGTGCTATTTTGATGGAAGAAGTGTGAAATTTTTGATGTCATGAGTCAGAAATATTATCTACCTTTCCTTGTCCATTATATTATACGTTGGATTGTCATGAAGAAAAAAAATTAGCCCGAGTTCTGTCTCTTTACGTTGTTATAAATTTTCGATTCGTAGTTTGTTGTTAAGTGAAGTCGCAGCACTTAAGTTAACATTTTGCATTCGCTTTGTTCATGTGTCAAAATTTCGTAGTAAAACTACCAGATCAACAGTTGGAGATGAATCAAGTTAGTCGAGTAACTTGGAGTAACTGTTTCCCTGCTTTTAGACTATTTTCCCTCTCTCTCTGTTTCTCAGGAGTGAAATAACTGACCTCTATTGGAGTTTAGTATAACCTTATTTGCGGCTGTTACTCGGTAAATTTGCCCCGACAAGGATATTCTACTAGTTGCAAGTTGGCCCCGTCGTTAATGCAGAATGCACAGTGTTCTCGCTGCGCTCGCCTTGACAGATCGGCATTCGGATTTTGAGTCGTGAACCTCCACAAAGCAGGTCTTCCAATTGGGTGTAACAATGGTTTAAGCAGCAGAGGTCCCCCCCCCCCTTGCTGGCGAAACGCGAAAAATCATTCATAAATCGGTACAACTCCGAGATGTTACGCAACCGACGCGTACGTACTACTACACACGGATGTCTAGTTATTGAGCGATTTTGAAAGGACGTTGTGCTGTTTTTGAAACCTGGGAAGTTTCCGCAGTTTACAGACATGCGACTCGGATTGTCGGAAAATTATACAAGTGTCATGCAACATTACAAGAATTATTCTCGACTTCGTTCCTTGTGATTAATATTTCCTGCACTCTTCGCACATGCTGTTTCCGTAATTTATTGATTCTGACATCGCGCCTGCCCGCATTATATTTCAACCGTCCGTTCTTCGGAATAGCCAGCAAAAAGCAACGGCAGTAATCCGCGAATAAAGTAACGTTGACGCGGCTAAACGAAAGGAAAATAATTAACCACCTTATAATTTTTAAACGCTAATCACTGGGATGAACGACGATTTAGTGTTCCATCCATCGTAAACTGCACCTCTGCTCAGGCGTGATAAGCTTTCCAAGGCCCATGATAATAGGGCTTGTAACACGTGAGGAGTGCATTAGTACATTCGTACACACCGCGATCTCTGCATAGATACATGCATACATACGTACGCGTAACGTGGTTACGGCAGGTATGCATAGGTACGTATGATCGTAAACGTTCGGGAAAGGCTGCGCAAGCAGCGTGAGTAACCAAGAAAAGCGAAGTCTGAAGCATCTTCGCGGCGGCGTCGCCCGTCTCGCAGACACGGAACTGTAACAACATATATACCGGAGGTACGGAATCAACTGGCTAAGCATACGACAATCGCAGAGAGTACAAGTGATTCACTGCCATTCACCTCCGATACTTTAATAGCTATCTGTGACGGGTGTGGAACACGCAGCCCGAAACGGAAGTACACACATAACCATATATGCTCCGGGAACCGACGCCGACGCCGAGGAGGTCGAGGTCGACGAGGAATACCGAAGATAGCAGCAGCAGGGGACTCCTGAAAACTGTCCACAGAGTTCAAAGCGGGTGGATTTCGACTGGGGTGATGCGGGGATGTGGATGAGGATCGCCTCGGGAGGTGGTCGGGACGGCTGGAGTTCTTGCAGGATCTTGTTTGTACTGTTTCTGCTGCGCCCTCCGGCTGTTGGAAAAGTTGGCGCAAATCGTACAGATGCTGTCGTTGGTGGGTCATCGGTTGTTTCCCCCGATCACGTCACGAACGGCAATCCTGGGGACGCGACGTCGCCCACGGAATCTGGAAACGACAAGTGCCACAACGCTACCAATCTTGTCACAGGTGCTGTGAATAGTGAGCAATTTTTGACTTACAATTAGCTTGGTAAACTTACCTATCTTTTCTCATTTCTATCAAGACGATTATGACATCAATAGTAACTACCGTTCCGTGGTATTGTTGAAACGAGGATAAGAATCTAAGGGAGCAGTTTCTTTTGCTTGTTGGCTGGTGATTTTGGTTTGTTCCCGCAGTACTTGGCCAAGTTATAACGTGTATTTTTTTTTTATCAAAATTTCGTTCACACCAAAGGTATAAACCTGTGTCAATGGCTTTTCAGGCAGTGGAGATTTGACGGGGTTAAATCATGGGACGTACCCATATCCACCTCTGACCTCGGCAACATTTTTAATCGGTGCTTTCACGTGCCAACCGTATCATGGAGTTCACATCAATCACATCTACTTCCAACTGGCCAATGCGTTCTTCCTCTTATCGCATCTTGCACCCAGCGGCATACACGGTGTCCTGTATCTGCGGTGCACCCTCCTTATTGGGTGTGCGTTCTTTGCTCTCTGGGGCTGGGCGATCGCCTGCTGGCTGGATGCGGCTCTGTGGAACGCGACATTTGTAGCCATAAATTTTCTCCACATTTGTATGCTTCTCTACAGACTGCGACCGGTCAAATTTTCACGAGAAGTTGAGGAGGTCAGCATTATAATTGTACAATTTACTTTCATCAATGTGTGCTAAAATATATTATTTAAGTTGCAATTTTCTCAGAATGAAACATTCTCACTTGCCTATAGCATTGCACATAATTAATCAATCAAAGCTTGTAATACGAATGTGATGATGTTTCAGGTCTATGTTGCGGTGTTTCAACCGCTCAGGGTGTCGCGGCATCAATTCAAAAAAGTTCTGAACTGCATGAAAGGAATCCGTCAACTGAAGTATCAAGAAGTTTATGCTCAGGAGAAAGTCACCAAGGTCGACTCGCTTTCGTTGGTACTTTCTGGGAAGTAAGTATCTAAAGTCTCACCAAGTAGTATCGTGCGAATGAGTTGTGTATAAGTTTACTTTGTATTTTCATCTCTGTATTATTCGCACACAGTATAGAGTGCAATTTTTTATATTTTGATCACTCTTTCCAGACTGGTCGTCTCACAAAACGGGAGAGCGTTGCATATAGTTTTTCCACATCAATTTCTGGACTCACCCGAATGGTTTGGAGTTTCCACTGATGAATATTTTCAGGTAAAATATGCATCTATGTGTACCACGATTTCCTAATTAAACCAACTACGTTTGGTGCTGATTGTTTTCTAAATGGTTTGGCATTGGTAGAATCTTTTTGACTGTACTGTTACGATATAAGTGAGCGGAATATATCAAGAATGGATCATTTCAAAGGTGGTACCATCAGTAGCGAAATATTTTTAAACGCAGTACTTGAGTAAAGTAGTTTGATTCTGTAAGGTTTATTTGACTTTGTTTTTGAAACAGGTATCGATAACGGCAATGGAAGAGTCGAGGATACTTCTTTGGCATCGGGATAAACTAAAGTTGAACATTATCACTGATCAATTTCTTCAAGCTGTGTTTGATCATATCCTAGGAAGAGACGTTGTCAAGAAATTAATGCAGGTAACTACTATTTATTTACCGAGAGAAATGATACTAGGCAGGGAAGTATAGGTTACCAAAATTTTGCTACATACCTGATAACTGTGTGACATACTGTCACAAGCAAATTAAAAAGACTCATTCAATACGTTAGCATTTGCAATTGAGATATATTTCTATCGGCATAAGTCAAAAATTTATCTAGTAACGTCCGTTCTTGAATCGGAAAAATTGTGATTGTGCAAATATAAATGTGAGTACTCATTGCGAGTGATAGGTGAGTGAGACAATGGCAGCTAGCAGTCTTCACCAGTATCAAAATGGACAGGTAGTCAATCTAGCCGGAGTGCCCAGAGCAGGAACAGGCTCTACGACGACTGATACCAATGATCTTGACACCAAACTCCAGCTGGTAGTGAAAAACACTGGGGACGGCAGCCAAGGAATTACTGCGCTTATTAACCGGCAGCTACAAGGTATGTATTTCTCTCCTTTTATCATTATTTTTCATTATTCACCAAGTTTGTTTGTTTCACTGTTTGTCAATGACGGAAGAAGTTTCTGTGAAATGATTGTTGGAGTAATTGAAAGCACTTCAGCCAACAATGCAAATAAGCTTCAAATTATGCCTGGAATGTACTGTTAACGATATTCTTTTCAAACAAACTTTTATATCTCTTTGATGGCCAAGTATCCATACATACATAAATACGTACAGGACACATATACACATATGTTCATGTACAGATATATGTGTGTAACTAAGTACTAGATAATCGTGGTATACTTATGTGTACAAGTTGTACACAGGTTTTTGAGACAAGTTGCGTTATCTGCACAAATATACTTTAGTATTACAAGTATAAATTTAATATCAACCGTGGACGTTCCCACGTATACTTGATATCTGCTGTTTTGTTGGATGTACAAATCAGACACGTAATGACTGTAAGTATTTATTACGTAATACGTGATAATTCAGGCCGCCAATTATTTAACGAGCTTGTGGCATTTTGACTTTGTTGCAATGCATTTTCATACACTTGTACTACGATCTAGTCGTGCGCATACCTGCACCTATAATGAATCACACAGATGTATATAAATTGAACACTCTCATCACATGCTTTAAGTAAGTGTTCATTTGAAGCTTGATGTCGCATCACTCTGGGGTTTGGCCTAGAGCTGAATTATTAATAATGCGGGTTGGTTTTTACAGGTCAATATTGAATATTCACAGTTTATTAAAATTTTTTGTCCATGGTTAATATCAAGGTAATTTTTCTGCCAACTTCCCAAACGTGATTCTTAATCCAGAAGAAAAGCTACCGGCATTGAATTGTACAATGTTTGTTAAGTAGACTATTTGTTTGGGTAAAAAACTGAATTCACAAAATTTTACAGAAGGTCAAACTGGAAGAATGATAGCATATCATAGAAGTAAATGCCTTGAGAACATTACGTGTTATCCACATTTCACGCCCCATTGAATCATTTCCACCTGTTATCATTTTATAATTTGCACCTGTTTTTATTTGGTTTCGGTATAGAAGAAAGAGTGCCGCTGCTGTATACGAGCCCCGAAGTGCTGAACAACGCCCTTCATCATCCTAGGCACCTTCACGCTCCGTACGTCCTCCCGTTGTGCCCGATTCGCAATAATAATTCCCCAGCAGAATCCCCAACACACACGTGTGGCACGTAACCCTGCCTCGCCTCATCACACCTTATGGTTCTTATTTTTTACCCGGTTGTTTAATTAGGTAAGTTTGCTGTTCGTTTTATTACGTTTTTGTCATACCCGCAACGCATATTTGGTTCATTCAAGATATCGACAAAAAGAAAGGTTTGTTGTATCATATTTGCATACTTATACATAATCTGTACTGTATCAATTTTTAACCAAGGAGTGGTTGATCTGTTATTGTACCGCTGTAGGCTTGTGCATTATATCCTTACATCTGGAAGAGCGTGGACTCTACTAGGTTCTTATAGATCCTATCAATGTCATAATGATGTTTCTCTTCTCTCCCTTTAGGCTTACCACGGATCAAATACTACTACTGTGGTAAGTTTTCAAGGAGGCTACCAACTAACATATACCAAGTACGCATAGATTTCGCATTAAAACATGTGCCTATACTAATTTTCTATCTGGGTATCACTCCAAGTTACGGTATAAAATTTCTGGCATAGCAAAACATAGCAATCCCATGATGGTTTACAGCGACGACGGGTGATCCAAATGCCTGGCGATTGGGGAGGATTGAAGAGACTGATCACGAAACACCCGTCTAACAAAAGATGTCCAACCCTGGCAAGCCTGGAAGAAGAAACCAACAAAAAACCCTCTTACCAGCCCCCTCATGCCCTACAATGTGTATATACTATCTCCATTCTAAAATGGAATTAGTGTAATACAAGTGAAACAAAAACGCTACAGTGTTCAGATGTGCCTGGCTGCAGATGTTACGCTGCAGGCTATGGAACCGTGCGTGTGTGCGTATATATGTGTGTTGAGTTTTCTTGTTATGTTTATATTCTGAGAACTAGTCAAAATTTTGTGATCCAACATTATTATTCAATCGGCATACAGCTGTCATTGCGTTTGTATTATTGTAAATTACATTATATGTCTGTGCGTGTGTGACTACTTGATGCTTCCAGTTATTATTTCATATGTTTTTTAGTCAATTAAAGTGTATGATATCTCCACATTGTGAAAACGGTAATATGAATGATTTAACAGAGATTACATGGTATTGCTATTTTTGGTCTATCGGAACAGACAATGTGTATAAATAAATACATCCAATTGTTATAATACTCCAAAGGAATAATACATCGTTATTCATTATAGATACCCATAATTGAATGTAATGAGTCGAAGACTGGGTCGCATCCATGCTAATGAAAATTTTACCAACCTTGACAAACCGTAATCGACACTCATGACGAGGCAAATTTTGGGGAACCGTAATGCACCTTGGCCGATTTGCACAACATCTGTCAACGCTTTTGTAAAAATTTACTAGTCCATCTTTTATGTATGATTCTGTGAATAGATGTATATAAATATCGTATTTTCTCTTGCGATCATTCACGAGTATGATAAACGGTGACATTGGCTAGTGGCAACCCTAATTTGTACAATTTTGTTACTTCGAATTGAGAGGTGAAGATTCTATTATTTAAGGCGCATGTTTTACAGGCGAGCCTGTTCTTAGTAAAGTCGAAGTCAAAAGCTGGATGGTGCGAAAGTTGATTTATTAGTAATCAGTTCGACAGCCATGGTTTTTTGGATTAAAAAAACCTAATATTTCCACTTTAAGAAAATATATATCTTATTCCACCTATAACTCGCTCAACGAGAGAATACGCTTACTTTGCGCATCGGCGAGTGAGGTAGGGAGAGAGTGGGTAGTGCGTAGCGCGCTCCCCAGTATCGTATACGCTCCTGGTCAGTACGCGGGACCAGATTCTGGTGCGGAGCGGGCGGAGACTTGAACGAAACGGACGAGTTTTCTCGCGATCCTAAGACTATCTTCTCGTTGGATGGAATAGAGTAGAACTTTTTTTTCTTCTCACATACCTGATTGTTGCAGGAAAATCGTGAGGTAATTAAAAATGAAGTAGTAGATTGTGTACCAAGAAGGCAAGTACGGCTTTTTGCGTTGAGCGCAAAGTTTACAATATGAGTTATACGCGTGACAAAAAGACTCTGCCTACATGGTGCTCACAATACTTGATGTAACAAAAGTGTGGTTTACAATTTTTTTTATAGCAGAGTACAAAAAAGTACTTTTCGGTACAAGGATGTAACAGTGCACTTTTCTGTATTCTAATGCTCTTTTTGTACTACCGCAGAAACGATTACGTACGGAATGTAGGCGAAAAAAAAACGCGTAAACCATACTGCGTTACATTGAAAATATTAACGAATTTCGTAGCTTCCGTTTAACATATTCATATCATATTTTATACCGAATTTTCATGGTTTCTGTAATCCAAGCTGACCTGTGAAAATCAGTTTTTATTGTAGAAACACAGATTTGTTACAGCATTCTCTATTAAAATTGAATTATACACTGTGGTGATGTGACTGCGATTGTGTTCTGCTGTCTTCTTTCATCTATAATCAGCAAATAAAATATCCTATGCATATGCAGATTTGACAAGTGTCAAGGCCATGTAATTCTTTGCCGCTTTTTACAACCTAACGGTTCTGGTGAAATCTGAAATTACAATTATATTTAATGAATAAACTTTCTCAAAATTACTATTAACTAGTCGCCCATAATATTACCGTTGAAGTTTAATGCGATACTAATACAGGTCAATGCAATTTTACCTTTCCTTACCTCTTTACGTTTTTGTTTGGTATTTTGGCCAAGTGCCTTTGGAGTTATCGGTGATTTAGACAGACGGATTTTCTTCGTTTCACTACCTATAATCTCGAGTGGTGGTTTCAGTCTGCTATTAACGTTCCCAGCGTGTATCGAATTACAATCATTATTTCTAAGTGTTGATCCAACATTGGACGGACCATCAGACGTTGAGGTAATTTTTCTGAAACAAGATAATATCACAAGCTTGTGGATATCAATTGATTTGGTAAAATTTTGATCAAAATTGGTGTCCACCAATTGGGATATAAAAAAACACATACACTGCACTCGCTCCTCGCTTATCCATTCTTTTCTGCAAGCTCATTAATTTTCTGCCCATATGCGTGCTGTCGTCAAATGTTCTTTGCGGTAGCGGCAGAGCGACTCGTTTGAATAATTCAACGAGTTCATTCCTCGTTGCTGACTTTAACTGAGGTTCTTCGACGCATCTCTGTGGGTTAAAGGAACGGTAAAGTACACAAGATGAGTATTTGTTACCGAAAAAAAACTTTGAGAATTGAAGACTAGTGAAATAATCGCAACTTACATCCCTCAGCACTTGAATTAGAGCGTCCTCCGTCAATAACTCCGGGTGGAGCAGTTGATAGTTCTCCAAAGTTGTCATGATGCGCGTTTACGTACGCCGGGTTCGTATGCGTAGAGTATCACGGTATGTTATCAATGTTGTCATTCTTCTAATTTGCAGCGTACCGCGCACGCAGCTTTCCACTCGGTTAAATAATAACTAATCATAACTACGGCGGTCAACGTCTATGGTTGTGACAATGAGTTGTTACCAATGCAATATTGTGTGGTTGCACGACTACGGTCTGTTCACGGCACGGTCTTACATAGGCCTTGCACGACTGAAATTTGAGTGGTGGGGGTAGCCGTGTTATTGTCCAGATTTTTTTTGCCACTACTGACCACTACGCGGCGCTGTCAGTTATTCTATGAATATCAAAAAGATTGGTTAGGGTTCCGCCAAATAATAATTATAAGCTTATGAATAACTCGTAGCGCCGCTCTTGTGGCCATAAGTTGTACTTTTGTTTCGGACGTGAACTGACAACCCCCCACCACGTTCGTTGCAAGACCTGTATGTAAGACCGTGGACACAAGCTCTGATCTCCGGCGGGGTGGGAGTACTGGAGAGAGAGATAGCTCGGAGGTGAAGTGCTGTCTCTTACTACTAGTCACTGCGCGGGACAATGTAAACAAAAGTCTAATGTCACCGATTTGTAAAAAACACGTGCGAAAGAGACACTGATATTCGGTGTTCAAGCTTTTCGAAAGACTGCACCGGTGCAAGAGAGATGGCACTTCCACTAATCTCTCATGCCCGTGACAGGTTAGCTGACAAGTCGTCGCAGCCTGACTTCGCGATGACTACTCTGGTTAATTAAAAGGACTCGACTGGACGGTGGGCCATACTATACCGGTCTTCTGAGCCACGTCCAAGCTCTAAGAGGAAAACATTCGGCAAACACAAGCCCCTGGTTATCCGTAAGACATTTCACAGCGAAATGTCAAGATGACGTTGGATCAAACAAGAGCAAATTTCGCAGTGCGATTGGTTTCCGCGGAATATTATCAGGCTATTCCGATACCCTCCTTGGATCCCGTTTATTCGGAATATCGTGGTGCCGAGATCAAACATGTACCTATTGTCAGAGTATTTGGATCGACCCTGAATGGTGCGTAAATTTCGTCGTAAGAACCCAGGAATCCAAATTGTTCCAATTCTTACTATACTTTCTGTTTAGGAGTGAAGACATGTTTACATGTGCACGGAGTGTTTCCATATTTTTATGTGCCGCACACAGGAGGTGATGACAGCGACAGGCTTGGCTATCGTTTGGCAGCATCTTTGGACGCTGCTATAAATGTTTCCCTGGGATCTGCATCTTCTCGGAATCAACATGTATTCAAAGTTCAACTTATATCCGGCATGTAAGTCTTGTCAGCTTTGTCAGCGCACCAATAATAGTAATAATACAAAAAGCGAAATATCAGATTATATATTGCAAATTGGTCATTCTAATGTATTGGCTGTATTAAATTAATGCAGGCCACTCTACGGTTATCACGAAAAGGAACACCAGTACTTCAAGGTCTATTTCTATAATCCCACAATGGTCAAAAGAGCAGCTAATCTATTACAGGTACTTAATTGCAAAAATTAATGTGTTGAAATTTCGTATACTTTCCTATCAATTTTGAATCCATTTTTCTAGTCAATTACAGTCGCCTATTGTTACACTTTTGAAAGAAGAAAATCGTTAAAAATGAGATATTATACATGGTAATTTATTGAATAATGGCCATATCAGCGCTCCATTGTTCAAAAATCAGGTGGCCAGTATTCAATATGTGACCCTACTTATCTGGGTAAAAAAAGGGTAGCTTTACATGTATATATAAGATTAACAGCTCTGTTTAATAATACTGTAAATTTTAGAATGGTGCTGTATTTAGTGATCGCCTCCAGCCACACGAAGCACACATCCCATATGTCCAACAGTTTATGATAGATTACAATTTACACGGCATGAGCATGATAGAGCTGCGTCACGTCAGATATCGGTTTCCAATTAGAGCAGCATCTGGAACATACTCTGAAAATTGCTCTGAGGCCACTTCTCCGTTCACCAACGAGCTGGATTACCTGCCGCATGAAATCACACCACAAAGTACATGCAAGTTCGAAGTAGATACCTTGGCTTCAGATATTCTGAATCGAGTAGAAATTGAGGGGGAGCTGGCGCTTAATCCGGGATTGATGGCTATATGGGAGGAAGAAAAAGCAAGACGGGTGCAACTGGGTCTTAGCGGCGGTGATTCTCAGCTTGTCCAACCACAGAGCCCGACCAGACCAGTTTTCAAAGCCACTGAAAATGACATATACCAACAACAAAGACTAGCTCAAAGATTATTGACACTTTCACAGGTTATTTTCCAAGTATTTACATCTAGTCAATCTCCGTTTTCGTTTTCAACATTAGCTAACTTAAGTGAATGGCAAATTTGCGTCTAATGTACATTCTGTCCCACTTATCAAATTCTTTTGTCCGACTTATTCAAATTCAAATGTTGTACACCTTGCGTCTGTAATTGCAGATGGACAATAGCTCAATAACAGAAAGTGGAAGAAATCAGAGTTCATATCCTCTCGAAACAGATGCGGATAGTAATTTACTGAGTGCTTCTTATCTTGAGCACCATGTGGGGCCGCGTAGTAGAAGTATCGACGAAGAGTTGTCTAAGCGTCGAAGCGAACTAGTTTTCGATGACCTACCATTGGGCTCAGGGTCACTAGCGTCATTAACAGAGACTTTTACCCCATCCGCTGACTGTAGTGTACGTGAGTAAAGCTTCGATATTTTTTCAAAATTTAAACAGGCCCAGACTCACAATTCTCATATATGAGAATTGGGCCAGCTTCTCAGAACAGTATACAGATGGTTTTTGATCTGAGATTGAAATGTCAGTATTTTGCACTTAGAACATTAGCCAGAGTATTACATTTATATATGCTAATCTATCTAAATATATTTTTTAGTGGATCCCACAGATGTCCCCTTGTTGGATATGTTGAATGAGTTGGCGGATGAAAATATCCCTGGCTTAAAGGTGGATGACGACAGTCTGCTGGGTTCACAACATACAATCAATGAAAATCATGGGAACAATGATTGCTCAGACGAAGACAAAGAAGATGACAATAACGACTTGAATCTAACGTTGTTGCAGTTAGATTCATTGAGTTGGTCACAAGGTAATGAGTGTTTGCAAAAATCACCAAATTCAAAAACAGATAAGGACATGTCTGACAAGTCGTCCACGTTCGATTATCTTCGTGATTTGTCAGTATTTGATGTTGATACTGACAATAATTCGGATACTGGTTCAACTTGTGACAATACAATTCCTCAGTGTGACGGACCTGCAGATTTCAGTTCGGAGGATTCGGACTTTGAACAGGACGTTACGCTGCAAAGACAAGAGAAACGTATTTGCGACTATAAATCTAAAGGTCGTAGCAATCAAGAAAAACTTGTGAACGTTACTCCTAGCAAACGAAAAAATGAGATTTGTGAAACCTCGAGATCACCTGCAAAAAGTAGAAAACTGAGTCTTCTATCATCCCCAAGGAATCAATTGCCAAAGGGCTCACCAATGCTAAACAGCCCAGGAGGTCGTCCATCCCGGAGTTACTCTCCGCTTAGTATAATTTTTACCTCTTCTCGCAACTTGACAAAAGTTCGACAGGTAAATCTTATGGCAACTATTGATGGAAACAAGTGTAGCAATCAAATGCAAGAAGTGCAGCAACTGAAGATTCCTGAAGTAATGATGCATGTGAGTGAAAACCAGAGAGAACATTGTCATTCAAGCTGTGGTACAGACCAGGAAGATATTTGCAATGTAACGTTTACACAATACTTGGACACACAGCGGAAACGAAATGCCAGATTGATTTCAAGATGTGAAAGTATTGTTGAAGACACGATAAGAACTGGCAAGGAAGTTATTATCGTGCCTAAATTCAATCCTCCAAAGTTCGACAATATTGTTAAAACAATGGAGACTTATGGTATACCTGTATGCAGGAATAAAGATCCATTCTTTAGCAATTATATGGATGTGACCAATCGTAAGGAAGTCGCTCACAAAATACTTAAAGTACCAAGCAAAAGAGTTGTTGACCTGCCACAATTTGGACCAAATTTAGAAGGTGTCACCAGCATCAGATTCTGGCGAGCAATGAAAGTCGAAGAGGTTTATCCTTCCGGAGCCAATATTGAAAAATCCAAAGTCAGGCAAAACCTTGCTAGTCAAAATAAAACTGTGATCGTACCACTGGCCACGGCTCCACTGCCGCAAAGAGTAAAAATATGGTCAAGAGGAAAAGAATACTTGAAAAAAACATCGGTAACTAAAGATTTCAGTGACAGTGGAACCAAACTAGCTGTTGAACATTGTTATCACTCTGCATCATCAAAACACGACAAACACTCCACGTCTCAAGAAAGAATGACGAATGCCGCGAACCAGAATAATTACCAGCCGAATAAAAAAGGAAAAGATGTGACTGGGATGGATGCTTCTTTGCCGACTCATGATGTCGAGTTATCCAGACTACTTGGTATCTCTTGTGGTCAAATTGAAAGTTCCTCACAGACAGACCATTTTAAAATACCATGTGAAAATTTACAAGATATCAAACCACTCACTGCCGTGAGTATCAACATTGTCATTTTTTCTTCAATCACACCTTACCGGGCTGTTAATTAGTGCTAAATTTCTCAATTTCACCTTTTAACTATTTTCAGCATCAATTCCTGACGGTACTTTGCTTGGAGGTCCATGTAGCTACTCGCGGAGATCTTTTACCTGATCCCCAACATGATCCAATTCGAGCAATATTCTATGCCATTCACAATGACGCACCTGCTGCATCAGATTTTACGTCTACTGATAAAGGTGATGTATCAATTTCAATTTACAAGGCGGTACAAATCTGGAAAAATTACGTGGTATTGAAAGACTAAATTTCAATCTTACCAAACTGAACAATGCAGCCATATATTTAACTTCAATTCAATAAGAGAGTGCACTTGACAAAACTATTAATTTGTGGTATTTGCAAAGAACAGTGTCGATCGGGCATTTTTTCATTGTGTGTATTATTGCATCATGGAATGCAATTTGCACTATAGGTGTTCTGGTGAGCGATCCATCATACGACCCTTCAAAATCATCAGAGTACCTCAAAAAGTCTGGGGTAATGCATTCAGTTTCTTATGCACTCAGCGAAGAAGGTCTTTTCGAGAATCTTTTGACTGTTGTCAAGAAAACTGACCCAGATATTCTAGTTGGATGGGAACTGGAATCTTTGTCGTGGGGATACTTATTCCAGAGGGCGGCGAATATTGGCATCAATTTAGCACCGAAGGTCTCCAGAATTCCTGGCATCCAACGTGCATGGGAGCCACAAACGACCGAGTTGAGCATCTTGACGGAAATAAAAATGCCAGGCCGTATTGTACTAGATGTTTGGAGAATCATGAGACATGAAATAGGTAAGGGGAAACATACATACGTTCATCCATCAATAAAGCTTGATCACCGACAACTTGTAATACAAAATGGTTAGAAGTAAGAATGAGTATCCCCTAAGGCGAATTCAAATTTTAAAGTAACACATTGCCAGCTTTGCAGAGTTATACGTTTGAGAACATAATGTATCACGTGATGCATCAGAGACTGAGCCGTCCATCGTTTGCAACATTGACGCAGTGGTGGGAGCATCGGACAATCAAAGCACGATCTCTTGTTGTTGATCATTACATCACTAAGGTGGTGGGCATATTGAAAATTATCGAGCAACTCGATATCATTGGTGATTACTTTGCGTGTCCTACTTTCAAGAATATTAATATGCAATAATGATATAATCGATACATTAAGAGCAACGATTCTTGTATGTTAGGCAAAACCACCGAATTCGCACGCCTTTATGGGATACAGTTTTTCGAAGTCTTTTCGCGTGGTTCGCAGTTTCAAGTCGAGTCCGTCATGCTAAGATTGGCAAAGCCGTCCAACTATGTACCGGTATCTCCATCTCCGCAACAACGAGCTACCATGCGTGCACCCGAATCCCTGCCACTTATAATGGAACCAGAATCTGTATTTTACAGCGACCCATTGATCGTACTGGACTTTCAAAGTCTTTACCCTAGCATCATCATTGCTCACAACTACTGCTTTTCAACATGCCTCGGACGTATTGAAAACATTGGCCAGTGAGTGTGTAACCCATGAATATTGAATTGCAGATATCATCATGGATTGAAATTTTTCCCATGTTAAGGAACGTCTTCATTAACAGGGTCGATTGATTTACAATAGACTCCAATAGCATGAAAGACTTAACGATTAAAGTGTAAAATCGTGCACATCTGTCTGTTTTCCGTTTTACAACAGAGCTTGTCTGTTTGTAAAGATATAGACATGGGTCCTTGTTATATTGATATAGTTTTTTCTTCCAATAGGTCTGAACCCTTTGAATTTGGTGCAACAACATTGAAAGTAACTAAGCGCACAATTCAGAAATTGGGTAAGAATATAAACTTTTCACCCAGTGGCGTTGCTTTCGTCAAGCCAGAAATTCGAACGGGAATACTTCCTCGAATGCTGACCGAATACCTGGACACTAGATTAATGGTGAAAAAAGCCATGAAGGATCACTCACAAACCGCTCACACACTCCAAAGAGCTCTTAATTCTAGACAACGTGGATTGAAATTGCTTGCTAATGTAACGTTTGGATACACACATGCTAACTTTAGCGGACGGATGCCTTGTATCGAGGTAACATGATTTGAAGTGATATTTGACCCCAGAAGTGAAAATGCACACACAGCTTCTTTTACTTGGCATTTATATAGCAGAGCCTTCTATTCTGACAATAACGAAAATTCGCAAATTGATAAACACATTTCAATTGTTTACAAAGGTATTCTTTCTAGTGGACTTTATTCCATTCATGATGGGGGCAAATTCTCAATGATTAGGCTAGCTTCAAGAGATCTTCTGTGCATGTATTATGCTTTAAATGTTCTGAAATTTGCAGATCGGTGACAGCATCGTCAGCAAGGCGAGGGAAACCCTAGAGCGTGCGATAAAATTGGTAGAATCTACAAAGCGATGGAATGCCCGTGTCGTATATGGTGATACCGATTCTTTGTTCGTGCTATTGCCGGGCAGATCACGAAGAGAAGCATTTGAGGTGGGAGCTCAAATTGCAAGTGCTGTTACCTTGGAAAATCCGAAACCAATGAAACTGAAACTGGAAAAAATCATGCAGCCGTCGATATTGCAGGTTTGTCAGATCTCAATGATGCCCGTGTGTTCCGTTTACAGCGATGTTTATATAATATGTAACTGAAAAAATATTATCTTTCACACCTCAGACAAAAAAGCGATATTGTGGATATATGTACGAAAGTCCGGACCAAGAGAAACCGATTTACTTAGCGAAAGGCATAGAAACTGTTCGCAGAGATGGTTGTCCAGCAGTTTCCAAGGTAATTTCACTCTGCGCAGTCTTTGGCATATATTTTACATCAAAATTGTAGGCTTACGTGGACCTGTTGATTGTAAATATGTCGCTATTATTTTTCCAAGATTACTGCATATCATCACTTTTAACAGATTCTTGTATACTTTGACACAGATATTGGAGAAAAGTCTGAGAATTCTATTTGACACACGAGATGTATCACAAGTAAAAAGCTATGTGATACGACAATTAGACAAGATCCTTTGTGGCAGAGTATCCATTCAAGACCTAACGTTTGCCAAAGAATTTCGTGGCTTGCAGGGATACAAGTCAAGCGCTTGCGTGCCAGCCTTAGAGCTGACCCGAAGACTCACGATAAAAGATCCTCGTGCGATTCCACGCACCAGCGAGCGTGTACCCTACATTATTGTTGCCGGTGCACCGAATCAGCCCTTATTTCAATGTGTACGCTCCCCATGGGAGTTGATCACGGACACAGGATTGCGACCCAATGCTCTGTACTACATAACGCGAGTGATCATACCACCACTAAATCGATGCTTCAATCTTCTTGGCGTTGACGTCAACGCATGGTAACAATGTTTTGTTATTCTATCTTTTGTAATTAAATAGAATTGTTGTACATACATACATTATATCACATTATATCAAAGCATTGCCACATTATCATAATATGAAATATGCATGTATCTGGAAAAATTTCTCCCTGGCCTTGAGAAAAGCTCATTTTGCAAGATGCAACAATAATGTATCACTGTCTCATTATTCTTCATTTTTAGGTTTGAGGAGATGCCACACCGTCGAACGATATATAGCAATCCTGGTGGCACGTTGAAAGGAGAAGCGCAGAAGTCGACAATTTCACAGTATTTTGGAACAATGGCTTGCGCGGCGTGTGGACGTCCTTCTACCACAGGAATTTGCACAGAGTGTTCTGGAATACCAAATCAGACAATCGTTATCCTCCATGATAAGATACGCCAGCTGGAAAGATCCCGCTGCATCATCACAGCGGTAAGTGTGTTATTCTCTGGATTAGAATTAATATGCGTAAAATTTGATTAATTGTTTTTCTACGGCGGTGAAATTAAGACTTGCCACCATTAGCTGTTATTTCGTTGTTTCATTCACATATATTTGTAATATCTATACGTTTGTATGTACATACAATTTGTGCAACTTTTTATTGTAGATTTGCCAGTCGTGTGTCGGGAGAGCTAACTACATTGAGTGCGCGTCATTAGATTGTCCAACTTTGTATCGTCGGGTCCTATCAATCAAGGATCAATATCAAATTTCTAACGTGCGGGAAATCGTTGAGAAAGGAAACAGTCTACAACTTTAATTAGTTGAGCTCCATTGATTATCAGGATTAACTTCGACTACAGCATATTTAGAAAGCGTCGCATTCTTGTGTTTCTGTAGAAAGTGTTCTTAGCCAGAAAAAATTTGGCATATCGGTATCGATATATATTTTTTACCAATAAAATACCTACGAAAAAAATCTGACATTAAGTTGTTAAATGCAGATATTTAATGTTAATATGCAATTACTAAAATGAAGGAGATATTAAAGATATAACGCCATAAAATTTTTGTACTAAAAAGTTGTTTTATTTACTTTGCTTATTTCTAGATACAAGATTGTTCGAGATCGCCTTTGCATCACTAATGCGAATGCAGGCCTATATTACACGTATTTATAGTGCTGTTCGTGTGTGTATGAGCACTGTACAATACAGTCGACACACAAGCTTGGAATAAAATACAGTAGTAAACATCGTTCAGCGACAGTTTCATATTTATTGTAGTAATCAAACAAGTGAATTATAGTTCGACGAAGTTCGCAACACAACACTGAAAATATCATACTTTTTGTCTCTGGTTATCCGCGAAGTATCCATGTGCATCGTAAATAAAAATCGTCAATTGTTCGGTGATCGCGACTTCATTTAAATACAGAAAATATTTTATATCACCAAAAAGAATCTCAATTCAACAACTTGCGAATATCACTGTGCAGTACAAGATGATGTCGTTGTCAGTACAATGGCAGCGGCAACAGTCATTGGATTTGTCGTTTTTTGAAAATGCGGGAGCATACCGCGGCCAGTTAATACGTTAACACATGCTGAACAGCAGGTTCGAGGTATTGTGGATAGGTAGGTATTCACTGGAGTGGTCCGTCGCACAACTGAAACATACATTCTACTATTAATTTATGCCATCAACCATTTACCAATCGTCCTGAAAACTTTATACATACAAAACTGAAAAGAGCAATCTACAGGCGTACTGCTCATGAATTCTTAAGCTGTTATAAAAAAATTGCGTCAACAGATTGAATAAATGTGATTTCCTCCATCAGTGGTGGGTGATGAAACTGACAACGTCATCATTTGTGGCTAAGAGAGTTTACTCATCACGCGGAGGTTCTGTTGTCAAAATTGTACTTGAATAGGATAATAGCGATATGAACAAATATTATCAATATCTGCCATGTGCAAATCATTGAATATTGGACATTGATCTTGTGATTGTAAAAAGTTTGATATCATTAACATCATTCGATTTAACATACTTACATCAAAAGATTAACCATCAGCCAAAGTGAAGCTGATGACAAGAACCGCTCCTTTATCGTCCTTCAACTGTTCAAAACAAAAATGAAATTAACCAAGGCTCACAGAGGATAATGGATAATTAACAAAGCAAACGTGCTATGTCTTTTGATCAAACAGAAGTAAGCGTGTACGACATGTATCCAACAAAATTTGTACAGAGAATTTCTGAAATTTCTGAAACGTCAAAAATTGCAGGAATTTTCAACATGGACTTAAAATACGTACCCAAGTGGAGAGAGATTCAATGTTACAGGTTTTCAGCGGTTTTTTTTATTGTTATTATTAAACACGTTGATTCACTCATGACAGGAACCAGTCCTGTATAATGAAAGAAAGAAATTGCAAACTTACTGTATGAGGCGAGATCAATTTCATCCGGAAGTTCAGTGATGTTGACGTCGAATCTTTCTTGAACGTCGTTCAAAATTTTTGCATCTCCTTCATCGCTGACTAATGTAATAGCAAGACCCTGTATCGCAACAAGCAAGAAGAAAACTGTCACCACAATCATAATTGTAAAATGGAAGGAGATTCTGAATCGATCGCGTTAAAAAAATTCCGCATAATCAGGAGAGAGTTCAAGAGTATATCATGGCGTGAATCAGTTAGAACACATGTTTCATCATTAAGCGGAAAAATTAAAAGGTTCAAATCTACATGATGCGATATTATTCGACTTACTTTTGTACCAAATCGTCCTGCACGAGCTACCCTGTGAAGGTAAGTGTCGGAGTCTTCAGGCATATCGTAGTTGAAAACTATGTTGACTCTTTCAATATCCATCCCACGACCAAATAAATTTGTAGCAACCAAGATACGCTGAGTACGGATAAATATAGTCAATATCAAGTATGATAAATATTGTCGGTATTATCGCTATTTATCGATATAGTTCTTGCGAATTCACAATGGATGGTAGATAAATAGATAGTTATTTTATCCAGTTCAATATTTAATATGAAATATTTCATTAGAAGGAAGCAAAAACTGTTGAAAAAAAATTTTACCTTTTGAAAATCTTTGAATTGTTGATATCTTGAAAGCCGTTCCTCCTGGGTCATTCCTCGATGAATACCAATTGCTGGAAAGTTTTGCTCTGTCAGCAATTGAGCCAGGGCCATGCATCTTTGCACGGATTTCACGAATATCACAACCTATCATAAATGAAATTTTTAAATTGAGTTAAAGTGTAGAAGGTGAACTTAAAAAGGTTAGAGTATTTCGCCACAGCAAATTTTTGCAATTCAGAAGTGAAAAATAAACAACTACGTTTACTTGACTTTGTATGAGTGATGCATCATATCACATTATATATCTGTATTAAATGAACATATTTACATTCAGTGAAACGGGCTTTTTACGCTAATGTAGGGGACAACCTGCAGCACTCAGCACAAGACACCAGTCCCCTTAATCATGGTGTCCAGTAAAATATCCGTAATACATTCGAGAACTCCCAGGAAAAAAAAGAAAGAAAGAAAGAAAGAAAGAAAGAAAGAAAGAAAGAAAAAAAAAAAAAAAATGTAGAGGGCAGGGGGCACGGTACATATAATCAGCGTGACGTATGAGATATACGTTATTTCTGTTATAACCTGTTAGTAGGGGAAAATGAAAAATGCGATTCAAGGCGGGAATTGACATTATAAAAACAATTACTCAGTGAACACAAATAAATATATCATTCACTGGCACACTTCAAAAATAGTATATTTCCAGGACCACTGGACACCATGTCAAGTAGGTCAATGGGGTTGCTTCACCGAATCTCTACGGGATATACAGGGTCCATCAGTAGTGGGTGATGGAATGATGGAGTCATCATACTTGGCTAAGATAATTCACACATCATTTGGACCCAATAGTAAATCCGCCGTACGTGTATCAAACATGTCTAAAGAAGTTACTCAAGCGATGCAGGTGTAATTTATACAGGTAAATGAATGCGTATGTCATGAAAAGAAAACAATCGTACCTGATTAAACTCTAGAACATCCAACAGTTCAAACAATTTCTTATTCTTCTCATTCTCCTTCAGCTTGACATAATGCTGTTGTAGACCGTGTAAAGTGAGTTTGGCCTCGTCGTCCACATACACCTCCATCGGCTGCGCAAACAAGGTATTTATAAGACAACCTAAACTAGCCTGATCTAATTCCAGCGCATATGGATGCCCAATACTTCACAATCCGTGATCCACGGATCTATCGATTCAGCTTGAAGTCTGTTTCTCTCTATCAAGCTACGGTATCAAGGTAATTATAGATACGTATCAGACCTCGTTAATCTCACTGGACAGAATCTTTTTAGCGTTCCGGTATCGCAACATAGAGAAAATGAATTGGTCTTTTCAAAATACCAATATAAGTCATGTATGTGATTCTTGAAGAATGAAGATTAAAGTGAACGTGGACCATACCGAAGTTATTTAATGTCGCGCAATTATAACCACTGTTTGAAATCAAAGTAGAATATATGATCTGAGATGAGTTTGTGTCCTAATATAAGAGAACTGAAACCACTTCATCGCCCCAATGGTCAGGTATCTGAAGTACAATTATTTACATACAGGCTCTGGGATAATCTGGCAGTTGGGTTTATCACACTAGTTACATACGGTCAGGCGATTCCATCTCTCGGCATTAGCGCCGACACAAATAGAGTGCGCACCCAGGAACGCTCAGCCACTCCCATTGCTGTAGTCTCCTTCCCGTAAACTTTCACTTCTCAAGCACGTGAACGGCATATTGGCATTCGCCAATGGCATTGGCCCATACTGTAGGGTTTTGTGGTTGACATGCTCGCTGGCTCAGAATCTTATTCATCAACTTTGAGCCATGAAAATAAACTCGAATGTTTTCTAACCGCGACGACAAAAACAACGCAGCACCATGTTATGTTTTTGGAAATTTAACGCGAGATTTGCTCCGACGAGTTGCTGTTTTGTAGTACCAATCAGTAATGCCGGACAGATACTAAGAGTCTAAAGTTATCGAGCTATTGGGTGAAGCCTCCGACATTAGACTTTATCCCTATCTAGGCACGGTTGTTTCCCCAAGTGTCCTCTTGAGTCTTCTTTCTTGCTTTCTTCTATCTTGGAAGCGATGTCTTGAGGTCTTCTTGGCCCCCCACCCCACGAACCCGTGCGAGATCAATATTTTTCTTATGTAGTAAGAAACGATCCATGTGTTGACATCAGCACACTTCTGTTGGTTGTAGCGCGTTACAATTACGACAGAGTTATCATCTTTCCCGTGTTACTTAACGTGGTATTGACGTTTATAAAACCATAACCTGAATGCGATTGAACGTGACGAGATGGGATTCACAAATAGATGACTATGGGAGCAAAATTCATTGTTTCCAAGGATTGAAGGATCGTTCTTATGAAGGATGCATGGACTTTGGAGGTCTGTTGATCAAGATTGATTTATAGGACGTTTATGCATCGTCACGTCAATTAACGATTCAACGCGACGATTGTTTAGATTCAACGGAGGCTTCTCCTATTCGCTGATGATCGAGGAAATGTTTTTAACGAAACTCTGTTGCTACGACTGTGCGCGAGCGCGTCGTCAATTAACGGTCGAATCTGAGTGGAAATTCTCCTCAGACGTTCGTTTGGACGAGATCAACAATAATTTGGTCTGCCTAGCTAGCCTAACTCGCGGATGTGCGCAATAGAATATTCATGGCACGGTCTGAGCTCAGTCCTGGGTAAACGCAGAGCCAACGAAGAAGCGATCGAAGATCGAAGAGAGGAGGAAGTTTTTCTAATTACATCTTGCATGAACTTCTTGCAGACTGGACGTATATCCTTGGACAGGGTTGCGCTGAACATCATCACTTGTTTGCCGTGCGGAGTGCTCCTGAATATCTCTTGAACGTCACGCCGCATATCTGTGGTAAAATCGACCATTAGTATGCTAAAATTGTCTTCTAGTGTTAAAGAGTAGATATGGCTAGCAATTATTGTCAGAAAGTGGAATGCTTATAAGGCAATTTTTGACGTATTACGCAAATAGGTTTCAAAAATCAGAAAACGAATAAGCATAGCATAAAGAGTCAATTCTCACCGAGTAATTCCAGCATCTTATCGCACTCGTCTAAAACGAAGTGTTTCAGGTGTTTCAGATTGAGTTTCTTGTTGCGCACAAGTGCGAGAATTCGACCAGGTGTTCCCACCACGATATGAGGACAAGTATTTTTTAGTACCTCTTCATCTTTTTGTATCGGTAATCCTCCAAAGAAAACACCCACCTGCAAGTTAAGAATTTTTTGATGTTATTACACACTTATGTTAGAAAAGGATGGGGAAAAAAAAAAAAATTTATAAAACCCATCCTGTTTAGATTGTGCTTTAGAATCACCTTGACAGCTGGCATGTATTTACTGAATCTCTCGTACTCCTTGCTGATTTGAAAAGCCAATTCACGGGTGTGACACATGACCAAAACGTAAACCACATTCTCCGTTAGTTCCAACTGTTGTAAAGTTGCGAGCACAAAAACAGCAGTCTTTCCCATACCAGACTTGGCTTGGCAAAGGATGTCCATGCCCAGAACTGCTTGTGGGATGCATTCATGTTGCACTGCAATACAATAATTTTGCAACAATTTGCTTGTTAGGCCAT
This sequence comes from Neodiprion virginianus, assembly GCF_021901495.1. Taxonomy (NCBI): domain Eukaryota; kingdom Metazoa; phylum Arthropoda; class Insecta; order Hymenoptera; family Diprionidae; genus Neodiprion; species Neodiprion virginianus. Next base: position 374,340 of record NC_060879.1, on the reverse strand, counting down.
GGTCTTGTATGGAGCTTTAGAATGATTAATAGTGCTAAATCGAGTCAGAATACAGATAGATCGTTCATTACTAATCAGATGTCCCTATCTATAATATCATCATTCAGACTACAAAGTATCTCCCAACCGCTACCCCCTTAAATTGTTAAGTAACGGATTGAATTTGGGAAGGAGAATTCTTATGTAAGTTACTTGTACAAACATTCTAAAAATGTAAAATCTTCTGACCGACATATATCTATAAAATTATAATACCTTCGGATGGATGCTCAAAACCACAGTCGACAATGGCACGAAGTATCTCTGGTTTGAGGAGGAAATCACGAAACCCGCTGCTATGAATCGATACATATGTACCTTTGACTTCTTTTTTTGCAGATATGTCTCCGCTACCATCTACCACTTGTTCGGTTTGCTCATCATCCTCGTAGTCTAACAAGTCTTCATTGTCTGCCATTTTTTTGTATTATATTGATGCTTCCTGTATAAATTTTCTTCTATGTATATAGTCCATTTTGTGATTAGAAACCAAATGCATCCTATAATATCTTTAGACGATGTATGTACCATTCAAATCACGTAAAGTAAGTGAAAATCGAGTTCGATGGATAAAACAAGAGTCTCTTTGGTAGAGGCAGAACCATTAACCAGAGCAATGTTCAAGCTTTAATTCTCGGATCTCGCATATCACGTCTGAATAATGGAAAATAATCTTCTAATTTAAATAACGTTTAATTTACTTTTCCATTACAGAACACAATTCTGTAAAAGTTTCTTCGTATAAAAAGTTTTATTGAATAGTTAGGAATTATAACATTTCATTATCTTTCCCCGTTCTAGCCACGTACACAGTACATGAATTTGCATTCGCCATCTTGTGTACGCGTCCGCACCGCCATCCTTCCATAACGTAGTAGACGAAAAAATTTGGAATTACGACCGCGAGCCACGTAGAAAAATTCATCGCAGTAACTAGGGCCAACATATCAATAATTGATGCACAAATATCCGTGAAACTAATCGCTAGTTTGAAACTGAAACATGATAGGAATGTCGCGGGAAAGGAACCTTGTGAACGGAAACCAGCTTGGGGTGACCGGCACCTGCCGGCACCATTTCAGTGATTCGACATTGTTCGACATACCGCCATTACCGTCGTTTCGCTCATCTTCAGCAAGGTGGGCATATCCGAATATATTTGATTGAATATTGAATGGCCGGAGATATGTTCAGATACAAATATGATCGTTAAGTCTTCAAAATTAACAGCTAAATCAATTCAACGGAGATAATATTACTATAACACGGAGAAGACACAAAACTGGTACGTAGTATCAAGGATTAACGTTAAACAACCGCCGCGTATGTTAGCGTACAAATATAGTGTAATTTCAAAGAAACAACAATATCAGCTAAAAATTAAACAATTATTTTTTGCTTGGATCAAAGGATCGCGTGTTTTAAATAAGATTACAGTGATGAGAACCGAGTGTGATAACTTACCTCAATTGAAAATGCAAACTATGCAGGGTACGAGCATCAACTACGAAGATCAGGAAACGTCCAGGAACGGTGAGCTCGGCCCAGAGAGTGGGAAAACGGATGACGCGACAAGGGCGAACCGCTGTCCGTAAAGTATACAAACGTACCGGAAGATAACTGAGCAACGCCGGAACCGCTGTACTGCGGGGCAAAGAGGATTACGATACGCGACTTGTGTCCCCCGACTCACTAGATGACGCTCACGGCGACGGCTACGCAAACCTTCCACGGCTTCCAATCTGCCGAATCCTCTTTGCTGCGCGGCATAGATTGGATTCACGAGGCTCGCTGTCTTTAAAAATTCTTAGTCAGTGGTTTCCTGTTGGCTATCCCGGCTATCCGCTATACATATTTATTATTACCCCCACTCTCCTGTACACTTGGTATACATTTATACCTATGTTGATCACTGATGTTTATAATCCATTTGTTATAAATTCATCGCGACGACTCCGAACATCGTTCACCATCGTTGTCATCGGTGCCGAAGCTTTTGGTTTGCTGTTGACTGCTGTTATGTTCCAATTGTCGTATAATTTTTTCTAATTTCCTACAGTGTTGTCCTATACTGCATTGCCCATCGGTCACGCAGATCCCCGCAGACTTTTATTGACAGACAGGAATACACTAATTGTAGAATTGTCGAAAATTGCGATGGCTCGTGCTTGCGGAATTAAGTCATCCACTCATCAGCACTAGGAACCTAAAGATACAACGTTCATAAATAAAATTGTCTGTGGTCTTGGTCAAAGATGGACGAAGCAAAGTTTTTAAAAAGGTAGAGTTTTTACTGGCTGATCAGCCTTCTATAGATTATCCTCCGATGCAAAATTATATGACAATGACAGCTGTCTCTGGAACATGTCCGGATAGAATAGGTGAAAGAACAGGAATTATTGTTCATTTCTTCCTTGCTCAGGCTGAATTTTTCTGTTTCAGGAAAGTGAGATCCGGCAACTTGGATGTTCATCCAACTGAAAAGGCTTTGGTAGTCAATTACGACGTGGAAGCATTGATTTTAGGAGAACTTGGTGACCCTATGCTAGGAGATCGCAAGGTATCGATACTCCACCTTTCCAGTCTATCCTCAACATAACCGTTGTCGACTATGCCCACACTGGACATCTATTGCATGTACCGACTCCCATGGAACTAGATTTGTGTTCTTTCATTGATTTCTTATTCGATGAGTGCACGGTATTGATGTGTGTACCTACTCATCAATTTGATCGATACATGGCAATAGTTATATATCTATTACTTATTATGTATGAGCTTGATCAAATACAAAGCGTCCTGACGGTGTGAACATGGTCGTCAATGATGAAAGTACAAGGGTAATCACCTTGTTAGTTACAGGTCAGATGATATATTCACATATATCGACTAATATTTTAGGAATGTCAAAAGATAATACGCTTGAAAAGTTTGAACGCTGATACAAACGTAGCTCTCCTCGCCAAAGAAGTTATGGAAAAATGCAGTTTGATTCATGGGTCCAAGTTACGAGAAGTTGAACAACTCATCTATTATTTGCAAACTCGTCGGACCAATGATGAAGGTAGGATAGTTCAGTAGAGAAATTTTTTATTCATATTCGTATAATTTTATTGATGAGTTTCTTTTAAATTGTTCTAGTTGAGGATGTGGGTATACAACTTTCACGGCCAGCATCTTCTCATGCAACAAACGCAGAGCGCAATGTTGACATCGAGAGAGCCATTATTAGCAACATTGACAGTTATATTGAACTTATGTACGAAGAGATACCAGGGAAAATTAGGGGTTCGTCTCTAATTCTACAGCTCGCCAGAGTTCCGGACAACTTGTTGGAATTGACAAAGAATGGTCAGTAACATGAAATGAAAAAGATATCAAATATATCGGGTATTCCCCCTTTTACTTTGTACTTTTTTAATACATTGCAAAACAACGATACAAAACAAGAGAGTACAATCAACAAGACTTGTGGGAAGTGATTTGGTTGAAAAATGTATCAAGCTTCTACAGATTTTCCTAGCGGTATTTACAAATTCCTATTTTCTCTTGTTCTCAGAATCCCTACTGAGTGCACTAGCGAGAGTTCTGAGAGAAGACTGGAGACGCAGTATCGAACTATCCACTAACATAGTCTACATATTCTTTTGTTTCTCAACTTACAGTCAGTTTCACAGCATAGTACTAGAATATAGGGTAAATTCAAAACGTTCTTCTCTCTTGTATAACGAGCAGCTTGTCCCGTACGTTTCAGATTTATAAAATTTTGGATCTATTTCATCAGATCGGCTCTCTATGTATGGACATAATTGACTTCGAGCTTGGGCGTTATGACCAGTGGAAAGAAGACATGGAGAAACGGCGTCGTCATTTTGAAAGTACAACAGGCCTCTCGCTTTTTCCTACTGAAATTGGTAATAACTTGGATAAAAAAGCAATAGTCGGCGATGAGATCTGGAATGCAGATGGTCCCCTTGACTTTGAAGTTAAAAGAAGATCCGTCGAATTAACAAGTTCCGCTACGGACGTTGATGTTAATAAAATGAAAGAGGACATTGAAAAAAGTCGTAAAAAGTTTAAAAGTTTGACAAGAAAACAGGAACAGTTACTGCGAGGTAGGTGACAATGCTTTGTTCTTAAAGAAACAAGCTATTTAAATATGCATGTACTTTATGTTTAGTTGCCTTCTACCTATTATTGAACATTGCGGAGAACACAGAAGTGGAACGCAAAATGCGTAAGAAGAACGTCATTGGGATGCTCATCAAGACATTAGACAGAAGCAATACGGATTTGCTGATATTGGTTGTGACTTTTCTCAAGAAGTTGTCTATATTCCGCGAGAACAAGGACTTAATGGTATATCTTAACACCTGTGGCTCACAATTTTAATCATTCAAATATCCTCTGTGTTCTCAATTGCCAAAGTTGCATTGAACTTCTGTAATAATTTTAGGCGGATCTGAATGTAATTGAAAAATTACCAAGGCTACTACACAACAGTAATTCTGATCTAATTCAAAGCACTTTGAAGTTATCATTTAATCTTTCATTTGACACAAAATTGCGGTCAAAGATGATACGGGTAGGACTGTTACCAAAGCTAGTCACGCTGCTGATTCAAAGTAAGTTGATTGAAGCATCATACGAAAGTGTATCCTACGTTCTATGCGATGCGTCTTATAACAAGTCTGCTTTAATTTCCTTCCACAGGTGAGATCAAAAACAAAACTACAATACTCGGCTTGCTCTATCATCTCAGCATGGATGACAAAGTCAAGTCTATGTTTACATATACAGATTGCATTCCTATGGTACGTAGTAGGCAGTTACTTCAAGTCACTACTAATCGGGCCAAGGTACAGATCTAAAACATTGAATCTTGATATGCATAGGTTACCGACATGATTTTGGTGTCTAATGATAATCAAATAAAGCCGGAGTTGACTGCATTATGTATAAATTTGGCCGCCAATAAACGGAATGCTCAGCTTATGGTCGAGAACAACATTTTGCAGGGGTTGATTCGTCGTGCATTTAGAACTCAAGATCCGCTAGTGATGAAAATGATACGAAACATATCACAGCACGATTGCACCAAGGAGAGTTTCATTGTGGGTATTCCGTAGGAAATGTATGAGTATTTAGCCATCCACTGCCTTCCTTTTATATGACAGACTTTGTATGTTACAGGAATTTGTTGGCGACTTTGCAACGGCTCTGACTCAATCAGAATCGCAAGATTTCGTGCTGGAAATTGTTGGAGTCCTTGGCAACTTGACACTTCCGGATCTTGACTATTCACAAATACTACGACGATGCAATCTAATACCTTGGATAAGGAACAACCTTGTGCCTGGTAAACAATTTCTGTTCCGTACAGAGTCTAAAGAATTAAGATTTGGAGAGCGTTTTTATGTGATTGTCAAACGCCAAAGTTGACATGCTTGTGTACTTCTTGGTAGGTAAAGCCCAAGACGATTTGGTACTGGAAGTAGTAATATTTTTGGGTACGGCAGCTTACGACGAAATGTGCGCCCGATTATTGTGCAAGGCCGATATTTTACTGTCCCTGGTGGAATTACTCAGAGGTTTGTTTCAGCCAGAAGGCAATAATTTAATAAATTTATAATTCATTCCGTCTACGCTTATGACTACAAAAAATTCTCTTCATAAACAGCAAAACAAGAGGATGATGAAATAGTACTACAAATAATTTACGTATTTTATCAAATTGCTAAACATGATTCTACAAGAGACTATTTGATTCGAGAGACTGGTAATGGTAAGTATATTTATTTTCTATTGATGCTTTCAAGTATTGCCACAATCAGTGATTGACTCGTTCGTCATTTATTTCCAGAAGCCCCTGGTTATTTGATAGACTTGATGCATGATAAAAATCCCATGATCCGAAAGGTATGCGATGCCTGCTTGGACGTTATTGCGGTAAGTTGTTTGTCGAAAGTTGTTCCCTCTTGTTCAAAGCTAGGACTAGGATTACACCAAAATAACATACTCGATTATTTCAGCTTTGCGACGAAGACTGGGCAGCTCGAATTAAAGTTGAGAAATTCCGATCACACAACCAACAATGGTTGGAGATGGTAGAGTCTATTACATTGGACCCTACAAATCACCTCATGCCAGACGAAGACGATAGCCTCCCACCATTTGCTAGTGGAGATCTTCTCAAACATACAATGCTCTTTCCAACCAGTAAATAATATTTACAAGCATTAAGTATATTTATCATATTGTAAAGCGTGGAAACAAATTATTTCAAAATATTTCCGGCAATTGATTTGAAACGACGTTTAATACACCTTCTTCCAGGTAATGCTGCTTTGTTTAATGCAGACGATGTCGATGTTGTGGCTAAAAGCTTATCGGATGCTTCGGAGAATCCTAGCCGACCAGTCAGTCGGTAAGTTAAGAAAGATGGGCAGCTAAACAAAAGTAGCGCATGGGTAACCTATTATTTAATTTGTAAAAAATTAACCGCAGTGATTTGATAATTACTGAAATACAATTTAGGTACACTAGAGATTTAGATGAGATGGGTGAACTAACAGCTGCCCGCTCCAGGTCCCGACTGTCCATTGGCTCGGGGATTGAGGACTTGTGTGTCTCGAAAATGAAGTGTAATGAATTCAATGCCTCTCACGTACTTATATAATGGCTGGTAATTTGAATAAATTTCTATTGCTGATCTCATTACATTATCACGTATATAGGTAGATATACAAGTAGAAGTAGCGATACGTTAAATTATTTATTCATACTTAGATATTGTACACACACACACGCATATACATATTGATTTATTTATTCCCTTTAGAATAACATTGACATTTGCAAATGTTATAAAATATGCAGACTTGCTTTTCTCTTGTTTTCAATAAAGCAATATTGTTTGAGAAATGAGGAAAATAACTATCTTACGATCATAGGTCCAATCAAGTTCCAGGTGATTTATCATCATAGCAACAATAAAATGCCCATGGATGTTTGGCTTTCGCCAGAAACCGGAGCTGGAATTGATCAGGTTTAGTTGTTACGGCAATCAAAGCTCAAAACTTGACAGTGTCTGTTCGCACGGTAGAGCGATTTGCAATATACAGAAGATGAATGTGATAGAATTGGAATCAGTCAGCAGCCCACTGTACAAGCATAGCATAGCTCCACGTTTTGATGATTTGCTGGCTAACTTTAATTCAACTCCATTGGGATCACTCTACAGTGCAAATAAAAACAGAGCAGAAACTTTGAACTCTGTTGATTGTGAAATTAAACTCTTTTATCTTACAGCATGTATCTTACAGTTATAAAATAAGTTTAGATTACTTATTAAAATTATTTTGGACACATCGATATTGTCTAAATAAAAAACATTCCGCCATGGCAGAGCTGAGGCCGCTTCAAGAATAGCATATACGATGATTTTGCTGTATTGACTATTGCCATCGATTACTATCTAGATGTGGAAGCGATAAGACAGAGATTCAAAATTATGAGAAATTTCAATCGATGACAAGTGAACACGTGTTTGCTGACTAAAGCGCAATTCTACCGGGTTAGTGAAAACAAAATACAGGATAAATGGTTGATGGTAAGGAAATTATACATGTTTGGTTTTTCTCCTATCTAAAAATGATTAGTTGACAAACCGTGTCCAAGTGCACAGTTTGTAGCACGACGAGGCATTCAGTCATATTGAAACAACAGGTGTGTCTGCCAAAGTGAGATTACCCTGCTAAGAGGAGATCCCGAGACTGGTTGTTATTCAGCTTATAGAATGCTGCAGGAGCTCTTCTCGCGGAAGGGGTTCGACTTTTGTGAAGAGAATCCGACTAACAGGCAGTCCTCTTGCTCGTGTTCCGTGATATATTTCATTATATCCTCGACGGCCTTGCTGACGGTGATTCGCCTGATCGCAGCCTCGCGACGAAGCTGCTCGGTAACCTGTCGTTGCTGTTGTAGATTCGTAACCATCATGTCCATAACAGCCGTATCGGACAGGCCTATTGTTAGGGCGTGGCGGTACACTCGGGCGATGAAACACGGCCTAGAGGCCTAAGGGTTTCGCAACGGAGACGGTTTCACGGCACCGATTCCAGGGGTGAGACTTTACGACTTGGTTCTTGGACGTTGTTGCGAACTGCGGGCGTCGGTCGACGGAAAGGGTTGGACTCGATCTTCGGTAAATTGCCGAATCACTCGCCACTGAACGAGTATTCTTACTGCCGTTGGCTTAGTGAAATTTGTACGGAATCCGACAGAGCTTGCCGACTATGATGGATCTATGTATGCATGTGCCTACACACATATGTACGTAACGTACAATACTTAACACTTTAAAATAGCTCCGGAATGAATATGTGTGTACAAGATTATCAGCAATTGCGAGTAATGGCGGCTTCCTGCGGCTTCGTACAAAATGTTCGTTTGACGCACGAAGTTTGACGGCGACACGATGGGGGTTTTTAAAAGTGCAGTGGCACTGACTAAAGACTATTAAAGATGGTTTACCCTAACGGGATTTTATGTATCTTATGGGATTGCTTGTCAAACGGCCTCCACCGATAAAAAAGTTATCGGATTGCCACACTGTTATCCTCATACTTCTATGCATATTACTGACGTTCACACATGCATTTTTTGGCTTTTTTTACCTCGCAAGCCAGAAACAGATAAGGGAAGTTCCCAAACTGGCACGAAATCACAATCACGAAATATTGTTTATAACTGGCTTTCTTTAGTAGGATATGCAATGGCTTCTCAACGCTTCCGGTTTCCATTCATCGCTGCTAGATATTCGAAACTTCTGCGCGACTAAATTCATAAGCAAAAGTTCGTTTCATTAGGTAAAATAAATATTTCTCAAATGGATTCTTTCCATGCTTATGCGTGGAATTAAATTTTTTGTTTCTCCGACGGCGGACAATTTGTGCAGTTGGTATGCTGCGAGCATTGACCAGAAGTTGTCTGTTCTTGCAGTTTCGAATCTATCGCCGGGGGTGCGAATGTTCCGCAGTTTCAGTTACACCAAATTTGCCATAAAAATCATGCCATATTGCATCTTGACGGTTTTATATTGAGTACATGCTGATCTAAGTGATTCACATGGCGATTTCAGGTGACTAGAAAGATAATTGTGAGTGTAAATATTCGTTATTTTAATGTACAAATCGGTTGAAAAAAAAACAAACATCACGATGCCCGTTGCCCGGTGTAATACCGAAGGATGGAAATTGTGTTCGTTATTTGCACATGTATGTATACTGTACAGAATAAAGATGAGAGTATTTTGGCGCAATTTTGTAGGAAATTTGTCGGCAATAGCTACAGCGCATTGTAATTGGCATTCATCATCAATGTTTTGTCAACGTCTTACTTCGTGGTCAACGGACTTCGGCGGGATTCGTGATTTATAATGGCGGCGTTCTGGGTATAAACAACTGACAATCGGTGGAAAATTTCTCTTCTTGCCGCCAATTTAACGGACGGGTTTTGGCGTGCCGTTACCGTATCGTCGTTAATTGTAGTTATTGAAGTGAAAGAAGTGTGAAAAGTAGCCGTGAATACTCTGTTTTACATTTGCAATTTTTCGCGTGCAGGGATTCAGGCCACAGTGGTATGAATATAGCTCAACTGGCATTGCGAAGTCGTTTAGGCTATGGAAAATTCACCGTGTCAATTTTCAATTGTTGCAAGCTAAACTCAGATAACATTCGAAATCATTTACACAAGTCCCAATCCTCTGTACTCGATCGTTTAATCAAAATGTAGTCTCGATGAATCCTAACAAGTGCAGCGCGGAATTTAGAAAGCAGTTTTGTTCTATTTGTGGGGTGAAAAATTGTCGTGAGTTTTCCATCGGTGATATTCTTTGCCGTTTATTCAGTGTTTTCCATAGAACTGTAAAATTTATTCAGTGTCTTCTACGGGAATATAAAATTTATCCAGCGTCTTCGACAGGAATATAAAATTTATGCAGTGTTCTTAAGAGGAATATAAAATTTATTTAGTGTTCTCCACAGGAATATAAAATTTGTTCAGTGTTTTCCACAGGAATGTAAAATTTAAATAGTGTTCTCCGCAGGAATATAATATTTATTCAGTGTCTTCCACAGGAATATAAAATTTATTCAGTGTTCTCTACAGAAATATAAAATTTATTCAGAGTTTTCCACAAGAATATAAAATTTATTCAGTGTTCTCCATAGGAATATAAAATTTGTTCAGTGTTCTCCACAGGAATATAAAATTTGTTCAGTGTTCTCCACAGGAATATAAAATTTTTTCAGTGTTCTCCACACGAATATAAAATTTATGAAGTGCTTTCCATAGAAATATAAAATTTGTTCAGTGTTCTCCAGAGGAATGTAAAATTTGTTCAGTATTCTCCACACGAATATAAAATTTATTAAGTGCTTTCCATGGAAATATAAAATTTGTTCAGTGTTCTCCAGAGGAATATCTAATTCACGACAGAAAGGATGCACTTCGGATGGTGAGGCTGGACCGATTATCAAGTTGCAGCATGGGTGAGTCGCATGAATTTAAAATCACCCATTATTTCTGGCTGTTAGCTATTTGAAAATGTTCGGTGGTACCATATCAAAAGTGTTGGAAACTCGCTCTTGTAATTTAGTCACTAATGTCACCTATAGGTCAGGGCGGCAAAAGTTTTTAAGCGTTTCAAATGTTGGCAAAATTCAATTCGGCGACTTTTTAGCTTAGTCTGATAATTAATTTTGTTGAAAAATTAATGGCTTGTTGATTTGAAATAATTTTAAGGTGAACTATTCAGCTGACAAGCAAATGTCCGAGTCGGTGCGCATTAAGATGATTTCAAAATAAATATAGTTTCTGGTGTATTTTTTCCGAATCCAGAAATATTTTATATTTAATTCTGTTGAGACGATTTTTAACACTTAACTTTACAACAAACAGGATTAATTACTCAGCATATACTTTGCGTAATTGAAGGGAAACTAATTAGTTTTGAACTAGTATCTGAATATATAGTTTCCATGTTGGAGCTTTACATATCATTTGTTAAGAACAGGTTCTTTTGTTCCTCGTTTTTACGGTTTTGTTGGAATGTGGGGATAATCTTACGCTATTTATAACACATTGATTCAAGGTGGACTGGATCAGTTAAGATTTCTTTATAATATAGATGAACCTTGTATAGACTGTATACTTTATCCCACGGCGTAAAGATATATAGGTGTAAGTTTGTAAAGTTCACTAGCTGGCAATACCGAGTCGAGCTCGGAACGGAAAAATACATTGAAAGCATGATTTTGTTCGCAACTTTTTAATCGGACGACAAAACGTTTGGCTTTGATGTAAGCTGCTTTGATTTCTCACCATCATACACTCTATGCTCGTGAATACGATGTATGTATGTACGTGAATCAAAATATTGAGACACTACATGGGGCTAAAACGTGGGTCGTCGTTGATGAAATTTCTTCACTGAACGTTGCCAAAGATTGGCGTATTATTTTGAAATGGCCGAAAGAGCGCCGATCTTTCAAGGCACGGAAGTAACAGCAGTGGCCTACACTTACCGACTCAATCAAAACAAGTGCGTAGTTTGTTCGTTCACCGCAAAACTACCGTGGCACTGCTGTCGATCACCGAGCGGCACGAGCAGGCACGAGGTGTAGGACGACAGCGACAGACGACGATCTACGCTTTGTGAATTGGTGTAAGTTGTTAGTGAAAAATTGCGTCGAAAAAATGGCTCTGCACGTTCCACAAGCGCCCGGAGTGGCTCAGATGCTTAAGGATGGAGCTCGCGTAAGTATTTGTAATTACGGTAGTATTTTTTTTACTTCCAGTAACCGCAACGCGATTATAAATCGGCCGGGTCACCGGTGATGCGTACCGCGTGTGGGCGCGGAGGTACCGACTCCGAGAACGTTCCATCCGAGATTCGTCACCATTTATGGGCAAAATTTATTTTCAATCACATAAAATCAGTCTCGTGCCAGATAATTTATTTGTTTGACGCCCGCGTTAGATATGCTATTTTTAATGTATTTCTGCTTTTCAAAGTATTTTTCAGGTTTGGAAGAAGCTGTTTATAGGAATATATCTGCCTGTAAACAATTTGCGCAAACGGTCCGTACCGCCTATGGGCCAAATGGCATGAATAAAATGGTGATAAACCACATTGAAAAGTTGTTTGTCACAAGCGATGCTGCTACTATTATTAAAGAGCTGGAAGTCGAGCATCCGGCTGCAAAGTTAATGGTCTTGGCCTCGGAAATGCAGGAAGCAGAAGTAGGCGACGGAACAAACTTTGTCATTATCTTTGCTGGGGCCTTGCTTGAAGCAGCTGAGGAACTTCTCCGCCTGGTAAACTTCTTGTTCTGCAGCTACGTCAGATCTGTTATGCACGTGCATGAGATTCATTTCAGTTTAGTTTCATATTGTCAAGTGCTTGGCATTTGAAAATAATATATGAAAAGTTGCCTACACATTGTGATTATATTTAACAAACAAAAATTTAAGCAACAACTCAAATATGGGTTCCTTGAACTATATTTGTTGAACCCATAATCTCCTTTTCCAGGGTGTAACAACATCGGAAATAGTTGAGGGTTACGAGGTTGCATTAGAAAAGGCACTAGAGATCTTGGGGTCGCTAGTTGTTTACAAAGTCGAAGATTATCGCGACAGTGCTCAGGTACAGAAGAGTATAAGAGCGGCAATAATGAGTAAGCAGCTAGGGAATGAGGATTTTCTCACTTCTCTCATCAGCAAGGCATGTATATCCATTATACCGGAAAAAACAACATTCAACGTGGACAACGTTCGTGTGTGCAAGATATTAGGCGCAGGTCTGAACTCCTCCCAGGTCGTGCAGGGGATGGTTTTCAGAAGGCAGGTAGAGGGTGACGTAACAAAGAAACTGCGTGCGAAAATTGCGGTATACACTTGCGCCATAGATATTATACAAACAGAGACAAAAGGAACTGTGCTTATCAAGTCAGCTGACGAACTAATGAAGTTCTCACGAGGTGAGGAATCGCTTCTGGAAAATCAGATTAAGGCTATAGCCGATTCAGGAGCCGAAGTTGTTGTTTCGGGAGGGAAATTCGGAGATATGGCTCTTCATTATATAAACAAATACAATCTGATGGCTGTACGACTGCCGAGCAAGTTTGATCTTCGTCGTTTGTGTAAAGCAGTTGGAGCAACAGCTCTCTCCAAACTGGTATGCATCTTCAAAATTTGACTCACAAGATCATCTGCCAGTGAAAAATAGATACTATTAATGAGAATCTATAATTGCCACGCAATTTTATACAATTTTTAATTTTATCCATAGACTCCACCTTGCAAGGAAGAACTCGGATATGCAGATACAGTTCACATGGACGAGTTAGGGGATACAGCAGTTGTTGTGTTCAGGCTAGATGGGAATGAAAGTCGCATAAGTACAGTAGTCGTTCGTGGATCAACAGACAATTATATGGATGACATCGAGCGTGCGATAGATGATGGAGTAAACACGTTCAAGGGATTGACAAAGGACGGACGATTTGTGGCGGGTGCTGGAGCAGTTGAGGTTGAGTTGGCAACCCAGGTTGCCGCTCATGCCGACACACTTCCCGGTTTAGAACAGTACGCTGTAAGAAAATTTGCTTCCGCTTTGGAGACATTCCCAAAGACACTTGCTGAGAACAGTGGTAATCGGGCATCTGAACTGCTGTCGAAACTGTATGCAGCTCATAAGGAAGGAAAACGTAACTACGGCTTCAACATTGAAGTGAGTGTTCCCATTACTCGGCTTGGTGATTTGCTCAGTGATAAAGCATCGAGATTCGATAAACTTATCCATTTTTATTTTGTCCAATTACAGGGCGATGGGCCTGTGCTCATAGATGCCGTTAATGCTGGGATACTGGATCTTTATGTAGCAAAACAGTGGGCGTTGAAGTACGCTGTTGGAGCGGCATGCACCATTCTGAAAATTGATCAGATTATCATGGCTAAGCGTGCCGGAGGTCCGAAACCTCGCGCTGGTGGTCATAATAGTGATGATGAAGATTAAAGATTTTCATAACCTCACGATACAGTGTTCAGGGTAATTTTTTCATACCTATACCCAAATATGTTCAGTGCGATGAACATAGGAGGATCGAGGAAAAACTTATTACACTTACCTTGTTGGTATTGCCTCTAACTTGCAAATCTGATGAGAAAACCAGGGAAGCTTTATTATTTTACTTCAAGTTATGGGAGATAATGTGTGCCCTTGTAATACCGCAAATAATGTGATGAAATATTAGCTTTTGCCATTTTCTACTTTTGTCACAGCAAGACACACGCAAACACATTCACATTAGCTTGATTATTAAGATGTATCGAAATATAAATTTAACAAATTTGATATTGTATGCAATCCTTCGATTCGATGCTCTAGTACATTTTATTGAATCATCGCCATTCAACTAATTTTTATTAGAAGCTAATTTCTCACAAAAATCTTGTCGGAAGTGTTATCAGAATTATTTATCTATCTTTATTTTCCATTCCTTTTAAACACAGAGTTTAAGTTATACTGCATAGGTGATAATATTTCCATCGCAGAATTTTCAATCATTCAATTTTATTCAAACATTTACATAATTCTTTGTATGATTACATATGAATAATCACTAGGGGTTATTAGATTTAAAGAAACTGAAGAAATTTAAGTCACCAGACAAACTTTGTAGGTTTGTGAAATTTATTCGGAGAAGACAGCCGCATTCGCCGATTGAATCTGAAATCTATGGATAAGGCTTGTTTTTAAAATAAAGTCATTCTAAAGCATGGCGGTCAGAGTTCAAGAATGAACACTGACGTTGATTAAAATGGGACTAGAGCCAGAGAATAAAAATGCTTGAAAGACTTTGGGTGTGTTTGACGCTTGAACTCGAACCACTAGCTTCAGCTTCGTATGCTATAACTGATGAGACACAGGTCCACAAGGTTTTAAATAATTTCTAACCTGTGTAAAAAATTCCCTGTTGCGGAACCGTACACCGATGGCTCTGATTATGCGGCCCTGTGAGTTTTCTCTGGTAAAAAAAACAGCAGCCACGGTAAAATAATGCAAAGACTAGCCTCACAAATACTTCGAATACCTCCAGAAGCATAAACAGCGTTATTCCCAAATACAAGCTTAGGGCACCTCCGAGAGAGCCGACAAAACTTTGCAACTGGACAAATATGGTGGATAATCAACATGTTATTGACTGAATATGAGAATATTTACCTTGTAAGTTGGATGCTGGTCGATAGATTGAACTCTGAGGTTTTCAAAAAATACGTCTATCGTTAAAACGTTCTGAAGAAGAAGTTGTTTTTCACGGACCCGATAATCTGACCGATATTTCTCATACTTGCAGGCTCTTGCCATACCAAAACGTTGAGCTACGTCACACTGGTAAAGAGCATGCTTAGATTCTTATTAAATTCACACATCTTACTGCCTAGGTTAAATGGGTTACCCAGTGCCAATCTTGGATGGTTTTAAGTTCATACATCTATCTATGTCTCACCCAGTTATTCTCATTCGGCCATGCAGCTTGGGAAATTTTCATATTGTAAGTAATTTCTCTGAAATATTCATACAAAGAGGTATAAGGCAATTAACTTTGTCATTGTTCAATTGAGTAACGCTGAAATGATTCTACTGTGCTAGCAGCAACACAGGTTTGACTACTAGCATTGCATGTTAGTTTCCGTGTCATTTCAATTATCTGTTAAAAACCTGAGATAGACATAAGAATATACTGTTTACAACCTGCAATCCATATTGCAGCTACACTCGCGTGTTCGTGTTTCAAATTCTTCGAGCACCCGGCCAACACAGGCGTAATCCCGATCTGTTGACAGTTTTGCACAAAGTTTCAATTCTATGTTAATACAAGTAAAATTGATAAACCTGTCTGATGAGCGGCAAAATTTCCAACTTTTACTGTATTCATACTCAAGTTAAAGGTCCTGGAGTTGAAACTTACTGTCAGATGTTAAATTGCAAGGCGATACACCTGTGGATATATCCATGTAAATTGGATGTGTACATGAACAGAAATCTTCAAATGCAAGCTGCAAGCATATACGTTGGCACTGCTGCAATATTTATTGATTAAAGGTTAATACTGAAATCTTTACTGCAATTTATAGGTAAGTGAAATACTTTATTCATTGGTATCTCAATAAGAAATCCAAAATGTATGAATTTTCAGTACAGGTATCTTTAACATACCTCCATCGAATATCTGTAAGCATCTCCAACCTTCGCTTCGTACCACGTTCGTTCCCATCCTGAGGTGCAGTTCGTTATATACGGAAGCTTCTCTCTGGTAACTTGGACCTGTTTCATCGGTTGGCAGGTTAGCATTTGTTGAAAATTAATGTGAAACTCATATGCAGAACACTATGAAGTGGCAGTCGATTAATTGTTACCAACCTGTACGAGAGCAGTGCTGGTGGCCGTGTGCGGTGGTATTGTTAATCCATTCTCATTTGGTAGGGGAAATTGGGAAGGAGGATGCACAACAACCCGTGCTCCAGCTCTGGGACTCAGTCCTCCTCCGATATAATTAGACTGGTCCAGGAACAATTCCATAGAGAGTCCTAGGCATCATTTGATGTGTTTGATGTGTATGATAAATAGTCAGCAATGGGTACTTTGTGCTGTCTGCTTTGCCTTACCATAGTCTTTGCCTGGCATTACTGTCCTCCTTGTTGTGGTGAAAGTAAAACAATTACCGTAGCTAGTACTCGAGATGGTTTTGAAAAATCTGTGGAAGGTCGTATGTTTGTATTGCAAATACAATAACTGTTCGAGTAAAACTCAAACAAATTACGAGAACATTGTATTATATGAATTATATACACGCACAATGTAATGTTACTGCAGGACTTGCCGCTGAATGTACAAGCTCTTATAAATCCTGTAGCATCATGACCCATTGCGATGCGATCTTCTTCCGTAAAGTTTGCATATAAAGCTAGAAAGTTCATCAAGTCGTTGAATGATTGAGTTTGATTTATCTGGGGCTTAATCTCTTCTTCGTCCGTTGCACTGACAGTTGGTGTTGCTAGACTGGTTGGAGCTTCCGAGGTCTGTAGGCTTGCAGAATTGCGCAACATCGTGCCACCGACCAATCTTAGGGATCATATACCAGCACGAAATCACATAATATAGAAGTACTGAATTGACTTGACACTAAAATATGTACTTCATACGTAGGTAGTTTAGCAACATCAATCATACTTATTGGCTACATATTGCCAGGACAGAACTCTATTCATGCAATCCGAAACTAGTACCTACCTCGAGGACTTGGTTCCATCGCTATGATTTTTTGCAACAGTGTTCGCATAGCTGTTATCACCTGTATATCGATAAACTGTTTCCATTTTTCCCTGAGGCAGATACCTTAGTGGATCATTGTCTATCCACAATTCACCTACTCCTGTGTGCACTATGAGTAGCAATACCGAATCATATTGTGTATGAAATTAGTTGTGGGTGTAACGTGTTCCAATAATTCTTACAAAACTCCGAGTTTATCTACTACAGATTGCGTTAAAATATTTCTAAATCGCAGCGTACAAAAATATTCTCACCGTGATTATTTCCTACATTGTTACCATTGTCGCTATAACGGTGGTTACTCCGGGTCATTCGGCGAACCACACTGCAACTTGTCACCTGGTACAGTCTAGTAAAATCGATTGTATATACTTATAGAGTGTACAACTGTAGATAAATATTGACTACCCTTGATTATTATTCATTACTCGCCCAAAGACTAAGATATAATTATCTGTACAGACCTTTCCAATTGATTGCCAAGTTCGGTTCCTCGATTTCGACGAAAGAGTCTTCTCAAGTTAGTGCAGTGAACGCGATTCAAATTGCATACTGTGACAGCAGGAAATGGCAGGGCGGTGGCCTGTTTCAAGTTCATAGCTGTTGTTACGGGGTATGAGAGGTAATCCATGCAACTTACGTAAACGTCGCGAATTGTACATGCCAACCCGATCTAACCAAGGTAAGTAGAAAGTTTGTGTTATGATTCGTTTATCAAGAGTATTTGACAATTTTTAATGGATACTATGGTATTTAGAATGGATGCATAAAACTAATGGTATATTCTAAATTGGTGTTACATGTGATTTCCAATAACAGTTTAATAATTTTATCTACACTCACTGCGAACAAAATTGACCAAACAAATGTGAAAAATTTTCCTTGAGCATTGTGAACACTTTGCAAACCGGGAATCGTCGTGAGTCCCAAGTATTTGTGCCATGTCAGCCAAACAGGCCTCCAATAACCAATTAACGTTCGACATATCATTTTCCACTGGCGTTTTAATCTTGCCTCAAAATATTTCATTGTCTTCTAATTTTCCGTAACGTCTTTTTTGACGCAGTTCTTGTATCAATCAAGTTTAGCTAAGAACTAAGAGTACAGATTGTGTGCCAAGTTTCGGTAGGATGTTGATGGGTCAACATGCCGATCATCTATTGTGTTTACCAAGTGATTTTTCAATCTTTAATCTCTACGCCACATTAAGGTCATAAAATACACTCCGTGTGTTTACCTGGGTAACTATATATGATATTGCATTATTATTTCAGCAGCATCAGCTTGGATGTTAGGTGTTACGTAGCTGAGGAAGTTGCTAAATGAAACAAATATCGTTAATTCTGCACGCTACATTTATTGATCTGTTTTAACATTCATGATCAACTCTTAGATCCCTTTCTTTTTGTTACATAGTTACATGTGCCATTTGGATTAAACGAAGTTCACGAATAGGGAAAATGTGGAAATAATTTTGGCACTACAGTTAATACGTATGTACCATTGTACAGTGTAATTATTCATTAAATGTTTCATCAAATTATTTACAAAATGTTACAAGTAAATTGAATTATAATACGAATGTCACTGACAATCTATAGATTCGAATATGAAAAATGAATATAAATAAGTTCATAGCGACGAATATTTTACAAACGGTAAATCTCATTGTTACTTGACTTGTACACAAGTCAAAGTC
This sequence comes from Neodiprion virginianus, assembly GCF_021901495.1. Classification (NCBI taxonomy): domain Eukaryota; kingdom Metazoa; phylum Arthropoda; class Insecta; order Hymenoptera; family Diprionidae; genus Neodiprion; species Neodiprion virginianus. The sequence continues at coordinate 355,201 of NC_060879.1, read as the reverse complement.
GGGGCAACGACGTTTCCTTTTCCCGGAACATGGAGCGGGAGACCTTTGTAGACTGCTTGCCTTTCATTATCAGTCATAAGATCAGGTGCACAGGTTTCGAATATTTTTTTCTTAGAGTTTAGAATATTGTCAGGCGCACGGGGATAGCCGTCAACATGGACCAAGTCTCCCGGTACAGCGCCGAGCGGCGGGACAAGAATCTCGACTTTATCCGATGTAGAGGCACACATGACCATTGCCTCCGAAGTCACCCCACGCATCTTTGATGGTTTTAGATTGCACAAGAGTACGACCATTTTGTTGTTCAGCTCCTCGAGAGGCACATATTTTACCAATCCACTGACCTAGAATTGTGTTAATATACTTTTGAATATCCATCAATATTTCATTGTAATTTAATGTGCATGATTTCAGGGTATGGGTATGCGAATGTCTAGGACAGAACTTGGTATTTCTACAGAGATAATTACATTGCACGGCAGTTCTCTCAAATTGGATAATGTGCGATCGGTTGTTTTGTGAGCTTTAGGCTTACCACGGTTCTGTTTTTTTCCTCTCCCACGTCAACCTCCTCTACATACAGGGTGTCCGCGTCAGGGTGTTTTTTAGCATTTACAATTCTTCCGATTCTGAAGTCAAGCCTACCAACGTCAATTGGCGGCTCTTGGCTTTCAACCGTCGGAGCTATTGGCTTCTTTACCCCTGGCCCCTTTTCCTTGGACGCTTTTTTCCCCTTGATTGCCTTAGCATCTGGTTTGTTTTCATTTGCTGTTGAAGCGGCAGTTTCTACCACAGAGATATCCTTCGAATCAATTTTTACAGAACATCTACCATTGGCTTGCGGTATCTGAAAATGGACATTTTTTTCACATGCCTAAGTTCGCTGCCGTATGCGAAAAGTTACTATACTTGCACCAAGTTACCTGTTTAACCCCACGGTTCATTTCTAATCGAACAAGTTCATTCTTGTACTTCTCTATCTCACCTCGAAGAAGTTGATTTTCCAAACTCAAAACATCGGTTTGATTAATGTACGTCTCTTTCGTACCTTTTTTCAGCTGATCAACCTATAATTTATTAACGAAAACTGTAAATGATTTCTTATCAATATCAAGGTGTCCACTACACGTAGGTATGTAACCTGACAATGAGTTGGGTTAGGTTAATCTAGGTTACAACATACTTCTCGTTTTAATTCTGCTATTATTTGTTCAGCAGCCGATGCCTTTGACTCCAAGCGTTTAATAACATTGGCCGATGCCATACTCGAAGTCAATAGATTGTTTAATCTAACGCACACCGGTAATATATTCTTCGCGAGGATCGGCATTCGATACCTCCTACCGAAACAATGCGGACAAGTGCCTCGTGTTGTATTATAGTCTCCCTGTTTAGTTCAGTCTGGTTCAGTAACCCCGTCCTAGGAATGACCAAAGATAATCGATTTTCGATTAAATCGATGAATCGCGGCAACATCAGTGCGGTGTTCCACATGATCGGTTACCCATGATCGCCTGCACAACGTGAAAATTGCTTTCCAAAATGACAGCTGTGGACTGGGACGAAGTAAAACGCCTAGCTGCTGATTTTCAAAAGGCGCAGCTGAGCTCGACGCTGCAAAGGTCTAATTTTCACTCGCTCACTTATTTATAATTCAACATTTGCTAACCTTTTTCTTAATTTCACAACTATAGCACATCCGCACATAATTTGTTCAGGATTAAGTTAGGTTAGGGTAGGTGGCTCAGAATAACCTCGTATAAACATAATAATGTAATTTAAATAGTCAAACATTGGACAGTGTTGATTGATCGTATTTTAACCAGTTTTCATAATTGATATTTCTTGCAGATTGTCGGAGCATAATTGCGTGGAGATTGTAACGAAGCTGTTAGAAAGTAAACTTTTGGACGTTGTATTCACAACAGATGGCAAAGAGTACGTTACGCCCCAGCAACTCGTCAGAGAAATCAAGGATGAGCTACAAGTATGCGGCGGTCGCATAAACCTGGCTGACTTGGCTAAACTACTTAACGTTGATCTATCTCAAGTGTCAAAAGCTGCAACCGATATCGAACGACATGACAAGTCTGTCAAGCTAGTTCTGGGCCAACTAGTCGATAAAACCTACATGACCAAGATCACCGGGGAAATAAATGACAGGTTGAGCCAGCAGGGCCATGTTGATGTTGCTCAGTTGACCCTGTACTATGATCTTCCTGCCGAATTTTTACAATCCACTGTAGAAAGAGAACTCGGGAAAACTATATTTGGAAGGCAGGATAGACAGGACCCAAGAGTTTTCTATACAGAAGGATATGTGGCTAGAAACAAGGCAAAGACGAGGGGGGCATTGTCCGGCATCACTAAACCGACCCTGATTTCGGCCATTCTTGGCCAGTGCTCTGTGCCTGAAAGGATATTTTCGTGTGAGCTGTATTTTCGATTATTCGTAATACATTATTCACTGTTTACGTTTTACCAGAGACCTGATCAAAATTCAAGTGGCTTGCTTAGTTGAAATTAATTATCAATACTAATTAGTGATTTATTGCAGCAATTCTTGACAACTTGCAGGAGATGAGGCAAGTACCGGGAGTTGTGACGGGGAAACAGGGAGGCAATGGGATTTATGTACCTTCGATTTATTCAAAGAGCCAAAATGACTGGGTGGACAATTTTTACAAGCAAAATGGCTACCTTGGTGTGTGTGCTTTCAAGTTTTCATTATCATTTGTATTTCTCACTTTTTCATTAGAACCTTGTCGCGATTGAACTGCTAATATTCAAGTTATTGCTCTTTATGGCTGATACTGTCGAAAAACCTCCATACATGTACCAGTTCTAAGGACTTACAGTCTTGACCGAAATTCATCGTTTAGCCCTTACCTTGTTAAAAAAATACGATATCGCCATTTTTTTTGATTAGTGTATAAATTTTCAAATACTATTTTCAGAGTATGACGCTCTCTCACGTCTAGGATTTTCGGACCCACAGAATTTTGTGAAGCGTCATTTTGCGAATGAAAAATTATCTCTGCTGAACTCAGTCGCAGTGGGTCCAGCTATTACCGATCAAGTCGATGCAAACGTGGAAGAGGTTGCAGCTACTGGCTCGTTTACTGATATCTATCCGCTCTTGCCGTCTGTATTCAGTCCTGAAGATGCTGAGACTTTATTGAAAGATTCAATGAAACGAACAAATTCAAACATCCATGTCTTTGCGAATACTGTTGCTATATCAGATGCATTTCTTCAAAACTTGGTGTTGCGATTTGAGGGAGTTGCTGAGAAAAAAGCTAAAGAAGCAGTAGACAGTGGAAAATGGTTACAGTTTGTTGCCGAATCGAAAATAAAATCTAAGCTTGTTGATCCTGATGAATGCAGGGTGGATAAAAGGGAGGAGCGACGAAGAAAAGCTGTCGGCGGTAAAGCTGGGGGTGGTAGCCAAGGTCGTGAGACCAGGACTAAGTCTACAAAGAAGAAGAATTATCGTGGAAAAAATACGGTAGACGCTGATTCAGATGATGCGCAAGAGTCACAGAATTCTGTAAAGAAAGAATTCGTATTCTTCACAGTTGACGATATTGCAATTGAGATCGGTAAGGATGAGAATCTGTCCGATATTGAGGGACTTGTCAGAGAATTGGCGTCCTACTTACAGCCGAACCTAAGTAAACAAGCAGTGGCAGCTGCTGAACAGCTCGCACAAATGACAAAGACAAATAATTTGAATGTGGTTGAGGAAAGACTAAATGCTTTGGCAACAAGCATACGAGTACTTGACAAAGGTATAAAGCAACTTGACAAAGGTATACAGGTCGGCCTTACTAAGTATCTGATGAAAACATTAGGTACCGATCTTGTTAGCGATGTTTTCAAGCTGGCTGCGCAACAAAATTTGATTCAATGCCCGGAAGTAATAACAACCGAAGCGAGACTAAAGATTATTACCGAGCTACCATCTGACGTTAAGGACCCTCTAAATAATTTGCATAAGGCAGTGGCGGGATCTTCGGTAGAGGAGTTTTTGATTGCTGCTGAACCGGCGCTGGCTGCTTGCTGTTTGGTACTGCGAAAATTTGACAAAAAAAAGGAAAGACCTGTAGTGGTTGGTCACCGTGAAGCCTTGTTGGAACAGTTATCGACAACTCGGGATCCAGCCCTGGCATTACATCTAACAACCAGCATCCTTTTTACAGCTACTACACAAACTGCACTACACATGTCCGGCAGGCATGTGTTATCCGTTCTCGAATTCTTACAACCGCTGATACAGTCTCATGTTGCTTCTACTCTCTCGAGATATCACGGTTGGTTGCAATTACTTTTTATCACCATTCCCTTTAATTGTTTAGGCCAACACATTTTTTACTAGAGAGACGTGTGTTTCTATTACAGATCTGGTTCTGCAGCTGCTCAGTTCAACTGATGAGAACGTGAAGCATGAAGCTCAAACTGCTTTGGACGATGGTTTAGACGAAATCAAGAAGATTGCTATTAATTTTAAAAAACAACTAAAACCTGACAACTCGCAAGATTAAGTAGTTGAGTCTATCGATTATCTTATTATATAATACATATTTTAAAACCAATCGTTATTCATTCAACGTTGAATAAGTATTGAATACATACGATCAGGGGTGACTCCTTATACCGAAGAATACGATTACATTAACAAGTTTTTATTGGGATTCTCTACACGGTGTGGTCGGTTTTAATCGCCCCAGGTAAATATTTTGGAATTGAAAAAGTATATAAGAAAAAGTCTTACACAAAACCTGTAGGGTTTCAAGGGATAAGGATTATGCTCATACCTACAGGTCAACTTGTGAATTGTCTCATTTTTCAGATTTTGCAAGTTTTTTTTGTCATCCCTTATTTAGTACCGTTCTTTGTTGCGAAATAGGTTTTAGAAATAATTCTCGAGTTACCTGAACGGTAAATACATGTTGGGAAAACTGTGATGGGAATCGAATGTCGGTAATCGATTTATACTTACTCTATGTAGTGATAGTGAATAACACCACCGATAACCGTCGCGACGTTTGTAGATACCTTAGCAAAAATCCGATCAGAGGGCGTTAATCCTCGGGAGATACGAGAAATATTAGCACCGGCTTTTCGGGCTTTTCCTTATAACCTTTCGGAGTACAAGTAAAGCACGACACAGTACGGGACGGTAATCAACCTGAATTTACCGTCCACGATGTATCAAAAAGTGTTTAAAAAATTGATTTTGTGTCAGATCACGCTGCCAAATGAGGTTCAGGAAAAACGAGAGTATGAACTCTATCAGGCTAATCCGGCTCATCTCCGGTCTAGTGAATTAGTCATGGGAAAGCGTATCGGCAGGACGCCAGTCGCCACGTGCCAAAATAAACGTGACCAAGATATACGTCTTCATCGCACTCCCAATCCGGTGTCGGTACTCTTGGAGCTACAATCGCATTGGCGCAATCTTACGCAACGCTGCAGCGATTGGCCAACCCTTTTCGTGAATCCAGATTTAACCGTGCGATGGAGGCAGATGTATCCGCCGATTCATTAGCTGACGCGTTGCGTTGCAGAATATCACCTGGATAGACTGCGATAGTGTGAACTTGCATACGGCCAGGGGACACGGATATCATTTGTGCATACATCGAATTCGGCCATCTGGACATCACTCGAGTGGAGGAACGTTTATCTCGGTATGGCATCCAGTTGTTCCCACGTATCCCGGGGACCTCATGGCTGAGACCTTTCGCAGGCGGCAAGTTCAAACCACGCGCACGCTTTATATTATAGGTACACAAGTATTATACAGTATTGTATGTATTTCGGTGTAAATACTATTGCAATTGCATTTCTCCCGGTACAGCTGATAAGCGCAGGACGTTGCGCGTTCATTGTTTACGTATGACAATATATTCGAGTAAATATTGATGGACCGAAATAACATTGTAATTCAGTTTTTCGTGTCACCAGGCCTCGATGACTAATTTATTGTTTCTGTGTATATAACACAACAGTATACAATACACGTTTTATGATAATATAGATCAATTTTTCGGAAAACTCTCGTGAAAACATATCGAGTCTACTACAATTTCTCTTTCCAACAAAATAATAGAAGTAATAATAATAAAGTGATCGCTTGGTGTAGATCGATCCTATGTTATATATCTACCTATATCAAATTACCTATTGGTAAAATGCAGGGAATAATATTTCTGCGACAGAAATTTGTTAATAAATTTTGCAGAAAGGTGAAATATTTAATTTAAAGAAAAAAACAAACAAAAAAACAACCCATTGCATCATCGAAGGACATTTTACATGTATGATTCCTAACGTTCGTGAGCGATGCACGCAGTCCTATGTGAAACGTGCGGGGTTGCTGCGGTTTCGCGGTTTCGTGATTTTTCGGAACTAACTGTGGCTGGTGGAAGCGAGCAACGCTCCATCCTTTTTCGGTACCAGCGTGGTTTTCTTTGTTCTAAAGGCGTGGTATACTACCTACTCGCACGCTGTAACATTTATACACACGATGCGTCCAACGCGGTAATTTTTTCGCAAGCCTGCGTCCTCTTACGAGACGCAGCCAGCGGGCTTCTAATTTTAAGGAGGTATCGCACTCACTGCGTTACTGCGCTTGTTGTACCGACTACATGATACACGTTTCATTTTCTCTCACAATAAGATGAAAAATAAAGATTTCGTGGGTACAGACGGTCGGAAATCATTTGTTTTAACGGCTAACGTTTCGGTCAAAGCTAAGGTCGACCTTCCTCAGAGTCTTTGACGAATATATAACATGCGGTAATTAATACATAATCTAATAATGAAACTCGACTATCATCATCGTGTGACTCACATGTTTGTAATTTTATGTACATGATTTTCCTTACAAATATGTAACTCACATGGTGATGATAGTCAAGTTTCATTGTTAGATTATGTATTAATTACTGCATGTTATATATCTACCATAGACTCTGAGGAAGGTTAACCTTTGCTTTCACCGAAACGTTAGCCGTTAAAACAAATATTTTCTGACCGTATATACCGACGAAATCTTTATTTCCCGTCTTGAATCAAATGACGGTCAATAAGTATTACACATCTACAAATAAGGGAAGATATAACTTGTGATAAACCATGGCATACAATCACGAACGGCTCGGACAACTCTTCCGCGTAAAGCGATAAATGTGATAACACATATATTTCTGTCATACACGGAGAGAAAAATCTGAGAAAAATTACCCTGCAGTTTTTGTTGATGCATGTTACAAAAATTATAGGTTTTTGTGAAAAAAAATTACTACCTTGCTTAAAAATTATGTATTTCGGCGACCCAAAATTTAAAATGTGACGACGCATTTTTCTGATGCAGCACGGTAAAAACTGCATTAGGTGTGTTTTACATCACGATTATAGTAACAGCAGGGTAATTTTTCTCAGATATTTCTCTCCGTGTACCCACGCTTATACCTTATTTAACAATGCAACGCTAGAGTTGAACTAAGAGATGCGAAATGATTATATACGAGTACCTATATCTATCATTTACTCCCAAGAGTGCTTTAAGTTAAGGCGAAAAACACTAATTCTCGTCCGCCAGCTAGACCGTATTTACGAATTTGTTGTTTAAAAAAAAACACGGACCCGGTCACGCTCTGCATAGTACAAATATCGTGTTGCAGCAGTATGCGTGCAAGTTGCTGTGAGCACAACACCAGATACTTGTAGAATTTGCGGCACCGTGAAAGCTGCAAATCACGTACAACTCAAAAGCTATCGAGTGTCGCCGATCCGCGAGCGATTGTGGTCAGTGGACCGAGGTCCGTGGCTTGCGACGCAGTCTTCTCCCAGCCGTCGCGTACGTCGGATGGGAATCTCTCCCAACTGTCGAAGCTTCTGTAATAGCTCACCGGTGTCCGCGTTGACTCGATCCGTCCCCGACAAAGGATCTCCCGTTCCCGCAGGACCGATGATAAAGGTCGTTGTACATACACCGTCGATCACCAGCACCACATAGATTAAAATTGCCGCCTGTTCGACCGATACTGCCTGTAACCCGTGAGATACAATGAGCATTAATCTGAAATTCGCGATTTCAAGATAAACTGCTTTGCGAGTACTTCCATTAATTCAAGTCTTCACATGAATTCGCATAAATATTGCAACGCTTTCGCTGAGGTTTGCTACTTACACCGGTGCGGTGTAGAGCTGGGGACATATTCTGTAACTCATAATCTGTACCGATGACAAAGGTGAAGAAAAACTCTATTTGGAATGACAAGAAAAGCAGTTTTGAACAAAAAAAATCTTACTCATGATAGGCAAAAAAGTTACAGAATAAGGACCCTGCACTGAGACAGTGGCCGCAGCTTACCTCCGTGTAATCTATACGCTATATCCGCTCTGGCTCTGCAGAAGCCCTATCCATAAAGGTAGACGCGGGGTCGGATACTTGGAGGACGGTCAGCTTCTCACCTGCTGGCTGTTCGGCATTTGCCGTAACTCTGTTTCATCTGGCGATTAAAGTTGTAGGTGGTCCCAGAAGGCATTTCGAACACATTGACGCGCGGACATTAATGAATTTCGCTCTCTTTGACAGGCGAGACGCTAGCAGCAGGAGAATCGGTATCCAGGATTAGCGGTAATCCAGAGTGACATTCTCGTCAGACTTCTACCCGAGACTCAGGATGACCGTGACGGAGAGCGGAGAGGGTAAGCAGGCCTCGGTTCCGGACCTTTACTCCCAGCTTCGAGGTGCCGCGGCCGAAATTGACGAACGCGCCTCCAGCGAGGAGTCGCAGTCAGCTGCGGTGAACGCGAACGGAATCGCCTCACTCCCTCGGGAAATCGGTCCCGCACCTACGGACGCCGAGCGGGGTGCTTCCATCCCGTCGTCGTACGGATGGTCAAATCCTCTTTCGAACGACGCGACGGTCGTCGGGGTTGCAGAGGAACTGGCACCGTTGAATCAAACCGCGAACCCGACGGTACTAAACGCACATGGCGGTGGTGCCTTGAAAAAGATGGTCGGCCCGATGTCGGCTGAGGTCAAGGCTGAGCCTCCGGACGGTGGGTGCAGAGCATGGGTGATTATGGTTGCCAGTTTCTTCGTTAATGGAATCATCCTGGGCGTGATTAATTCCGCTTCCGTCATCCACATACAGCTGGAAGGAATGCTCAAGAGTAGGAATGTAACTGGAGCGTCTTCCAAGGCCTGTGAGTCGTACATGTATAATATAAATCTATACTATAGCATATAGATCCCCGGTGCATCGCAGGGTAACGACCAGCTAAAAATAGCAACGTTTTTTTACCCGCCAAACAAGTAAACACATTTGGACATGCAAGCGTTCATTGCGTATCATTGCATATTTGTGTATATTTATCAAGTGTATCCAGAGATATTTTAAAAGGGGGTGCCCTGGACGATTTCGACGTCGTCGTACGTATCTCCAAATATCAAAGTTCACGCATGTCAAACGCGAAAAGGGACTTAAGGGAGCTTTCCAGTGTGACAGCCCGAAAAATCGCTGTTTTTCGCGATTTTTTTTTTTAAAGAAAAAATAATCTAATCGGTCTGGTTTTTTTTTTGTATATTAATTGGGTATTGAAGAATACTAAACAATTTTTCAAGATCGATTTATTTATTAATTAATATCTATAAAAATGATGAAACAATTGTTGCAGAAAATGCACTTGGATGTGGTGTCCACGTTGGGGGTCACAATTTTGATCTGAAACAAAAAACACAAAAAGATTATTGATCGGTATATAATTGGCTTTCGTGCTATGGAGGCTTTTTTCTTTTTTTTTTTTTTTGCAAAAATGGCGCCGGTTTGAACAAAAAGTATCGATTTTAGCATTTTTTTTGGCAGTTTTTTTTACAAAAAAATAGGAAGATGTCAAAAAAAAAAAAAAAGCTTCCATAGCACGATAAACAATGACGTTAAGAATATTGTGTAAAAAATTCAACTCGATAGCTTTAAAACTCTGCCCTCCAAGTTGGACACCGTTTTGAAAAATGCTGTTTCGAGAAAAACGCGTTCAAAGTTTCAAGTGAGGAAATTTTAGGTAAATCGTTTACTTACGGCCAATCAGCGATGCCAGGTCCGTACAATATCCCTTCTGCTTCTTCGAAAAGATCGTGCTCAATGGATTGTTCAGTCCGACGAGCTGTCCTCACCTCTTTGCTATCCAGGGACGCCTGGCGGTTTGCTTGGATGATGCGCGCATTCTTGTACTTAGCGGCGAAATGTGCGGCGCTCGGCCCTATCGTGCATCCCATCGTCTTCAAAATTTTTAAAATTGGGTCGTAACCTTCATTGAAGGTGCACACAGCACACTGCGTAGCGATTTCTACTATCTGCTTGCCGCAGAATACGTGCTTTGGGGCTAGTTGCCACACACAGTGATTGATTGATTTTCAAGAATTTAGCACGCCATCCGCTTTTTTTTTGAAAATTGAGTGCGACAAAAAAATAAGTCGCGCGACTAATTTACGGCTAATTAACGGCAAATTATGCAATAGTCCGAATACACATTTTCGACAATTGGCGAGCCAAGTTCATGTACGTGCAGGTAGGAACGAGACAATAGAAATAACAGTCGCACGGGCAGACGGCCGACGCGGCAGCTGTAGCGCTCCGTTGCCTTCTTCCAAAAAATGCTGTACAGTAACCGAAATAATCTGAATTTCGGCATGAAAATTTCAGGGAATATTCGGAAGAGTGTATACTATTCGATAAAGCAAAAAAAAAAAAATCGATTTTTTGAAAATTTCACACTGGAAAGCTCCCTTAACAGCCCTATTTTATACGCAATTCGGAATAAAAAGACTCCAATAAACTTTTCTTTGTTGTGGAAATAAAAAAAATAAAAATGGCGCGGATTCTACGAAATCGCGAAAGTAAATTCGTAGAATTCATGTCAATAATTTATTTCTGCGTCAAATGAAAATTTATTGGAGTGTTTTTGTCCAGAATTGCGTATAAAATTAGACTAATAAGCTCTTTTTTGCATTTGAGATACGTCAACGTCGAAATCAACCAGGGCACCCCCCTACACCCTTCTACATGTCCGCCCTTAGTTGTTTCTTACACTCCCTATCGCTCTCTTGCAATCGTCTACGTATTTTGTCCCGCCCGCTTGCGTTGATAATTGCAATATAACTTGAGCCTTTCCTCGTGATTTGAAACTAGAACACAGACGTTTATTGGCTGCTGTATAATTAATTATAGAATATCGGAATCTGCGGCCTCACAAGAAGCGACAAGTTTTACAAGAGGTACACCCTTCGCTCCTTAATCGTTAATTATTATCAATTTGTAACGCACAAGGAGAGGCTGATACGCGCATACACGCGCCACACACCATACATCTATAACATCACGGGTGGGATCAACGGCCTTGTTTATATTTACGTAATTTATTAATTAACAGTTTAATTGCTGTAGTTTTCCCGTATTATATATATCCTATCTCGATACTTAATGCCCCTCTCTTTTTACGTACCACGCTAACTTTCTTATCGGCAAGCTGAACAAGAGTCGGGTATAGTTCAATGCAAATTGAACGCACAATATTGTTAGGCAATTGTTTGCATTCGTATCTTAATTTCGCCCTGTATTCGTTGTATTCGTCAAAAACATCAAGTATGCGGAAGAAAGAATATTCCACGAAACAGTCGTTCCGTAATTTTTGCATGGGATTGTAATTGGGGAAGAAGTTTTCCATCAATTACTTTGTTGCCCACATATAATATTGGTGCGGGCGATAACGAAGAAATTTTATCGTCTCTTGAAGTATTTGGTATAATTCTGCAATTTCGCGGACAATCTTTTATTTTCGACCGAACAATTGCGAACGTTTTAACTTCGGCCTGGTGCAATCTTGGCTTCTAAGCTTTTCATTCGTTACTCCATCCAGACTCTCGTACCCATCGAAAATTTCGTGCAATTTGTATTTTATACCAAGCACGATATAGCTCTCAATCACTTCGATTTTTAATTGCCTACGTAAATAATTATATCCACTACCTGTATAAGTGTCGCGACGAAATAGTTACGAGTGTTTTCTGGAAAAAGAAAAATAGAAACAATTAAGCATAGAATATTGAAGTTCGGATCTTCGCATGGACGAAAACTTCTGGTCAAATTTGGAATTTTAAGGCACGAACGAACGTGTCTGGGACGGTCGTAAACAACATGGATAATATTAGATGGGGGGGGGGGGGGGGGTTAAAGTAAAGAGTCCAAAAGTCCATCCGGCGGTGAACGACGCCCGCGTTATCATTGAGGCAAATGGCTATCGTCGCATCAATCATACTACAAGACAACGCAATTCTATGTACCTACCCAATGCAAACTAGCTCGCATACACTGTGCATCTTTATAGTTTATTATTATTATCATTATAACTATCATTATTGTACACATTGGTACACCGCGATGATTCGCCAAATGCTGTTACATTACCGAGCAAACGCTGGCAACTTATTATAACTCACCCGTATCTACAACAGATCCTCGACTCCATGTCGACGTCGACGTTGACGTAGATATACAACAGGAGCCCAACAACTTGTTGATCTTCGTATAGAATCGATCATCGGTCCATGCGTCACGGAGTTATCTCGTGACTCGTGCGGCTTTTCCTATAATATCGTTCGCGGAACACCTCCCACCTACCATAACTACCCTGGTTATTATATTATATGTGTGCACAACAAAATTTATACATACATACATATATTTCCTCACGAAGGAGGAAGCGTAGTCCATTTGAAAGATTATAATAATATTGTGTTGTAGCTGGTATTACGTTACTCTGTTGGTATCGATTACTGCACTACTACAGTGAAAATTGGGTTAGATGCTGAGTAAATGGTACCTATCGGGACGACCAAGCTTAAAATTAGTATTCCCATAGGTGCGAGTACCTAACAACGGGTATTACGTCGTCAATTTAATGTAGCCGTAGTGGTGGCTTGTCTCCGTTTGAACTATGGGCGATTAGCAATTCCTAGCACCAATTGTGCACGAGTTGACCAGGATATCAGGCGGGGGCGTACTACATAAGCATGCCATGTCTTTATTTATACCGGCTCGGCTTATTATGTTGCCACTGCAGACGGGTGGTGGAATAATTATCTTTGCATAATATTCGCAAAAACGGTTCTTTCATTACCGTAGTTTAACACTGGCAAATCATTACCGAATAACGACGCGACGAAGCAGCAAGTATTGGGGGAAGGTATCACGGTGGCGTGTGGAGCGCGAACACTTAATGATGAAATATAAAAAATCAATTCATTACTGATACTTGATGTAAATTTATGATTTATCTTAACGATAAGCGACTAACAATGAAAGAAATTGAATTGGTAGAGACATTACTTGACCCCAATTACGATTAACGAACGTTTAATTTACGATTAATTCAGGTCTAACATAATCGTCATTTAGGACTGCACGAGGCATTCACCCGGCGGCATGAGAATGGCAACCAAATTTAGTAGTGAAATTAGCCAATTAAATAGGCAACGCCCTACCGAAAGAATTGCCATTTTGGATCACTAAGAAGTATAAGGCCTTTACTTCCTTGTATACTTGTCGTTAATCTTGCGTTCCAGATCTTGCTGGTGCCGAATAACTAATTGGCTATGAAAAAATTCAATCACAGTACGTTTCGATGCATTCGAAACTGTTCGCGCCGGATTTATGAGCAAAAGAATCGCTCTCGAATTCCAACAAGCAGTGATTATACCGATTACAATTTACTCCGTTGCATCTTTCTATAAATTCTCTAAGGTATAATTACGAAGCTGCGTTTTGTATCCATCCAAATTCAAGGGAGAGTTTAGAAGAAAATTTAACGCATATGAAAAGTTGGTTGCATCGAATCGAAGATGCAAGCGCTGGACGGACACAAATACGTGTCAATAATTTAAGCGCCAAATCCAATCAGACAATCTGGCAATCGTTATCTGCGACAACTTGCGATACATTTTTCGATCTCGCTTTAACAGTCAGTCCCTGTGCTTTTGTAGTAGTATCCGAATAGGAATACTTATTTATCGTCGTATTGGGTATGAAAGATATAGCTTTACTCGTTGCCTGTAACGCGAGCACGCCACAGATATTAAAGTTTATCACGTGCCTAAATCAACTTCCTTCGATCAGGGTCATCGTAAATCTTTTTTTTATCTCATGTTTTACAATACCAACACATGAATGTTACATCTGACTTGGTTGATTTCATTACCGAGGGCTTCGTATTTCCTATATGTATGTATCTAGCTGCAGAGGAAACAAAACCGCGTCTAGATTGGTAACAGAATAAACCGAGCCTAGTGGACACGTATGCATATGTATAATAGATCTCGCCTTGACAATCATGAATTTGTCGTGCATATATATATATGTATATTATGTATACTATGTATACTTATGAAACATTCGATGGACCCGCACCGCATTCTGCAGAGATACGATATTATTTAGAATATATTCCGAACAAGACGTCAGAGTGAATTACGTGATGAAATCACATTGCCTTGGATTTCCTCTCTTGTGAGTTTTTTGTCACCATTATCGACGAAACGATATATTAGCTTCCCGGAGACACCCTACGGTGTTTAATTGCCACTTATTGTCTGTTTTCAAGTAGTTATAGCAAATTGCCAGGTCGCCTCCTTGAGACATGGCTGGAGACTCGACGATGACGAAGTATAGAGATATACACAGACGTATGTAAAAACTCCATATAACTAGGCATATGGGGAAATCCACTGACCGAAATCCTGACTCTCTCTAAACCGGTTCAGATTTTGTAAAATGTTTTTATTATTTCATGAAAGTATTGTGATTATTGGTACATTTTTTATTCGAAGACGTTTAAAGACGATAGCTGCCGATAAAATGTATGAAAGCGCTTCAGAATGGAAATTTTTGTGCCTTATAGCTTTTTCTGTACGACCTATGGTTTTCGATTTATACTTCACTTAAACTTGGACGTTGGCGATTGGCGAATATTATTATATTTCATCGGCTGCTATCGTATAATCGTTCTTGAATAAAAATTCACAGAAATCACGCACTCTTACGATGTAGCAAAAATATTTCACAATGTTTGAACTGGCTTTGAGAGGGTCAAGATTTAGGTCAGGTCGATTATACCACGTAGAATTTCCCATGTACCTTGTGCCTTGCGTTGAATGAATTTCTCATTTGATGAACAGATTTTCTTTCAGTTTCTTTGCAGACGCTCATCCGTGCGATAACTCCTCTCATAATAACTCTATATATTTGAGAATTACGAAAGACATTTATGGGCAAGTGATCATTTGTAAATCGTATAAAGTGACACTTTTATCGCTGGAATATATATATCTGCAGAGCGATATGCGACTTTGATTGCTCGAAATCGGAGTTGGCCCGGGGTTATCCATGTTCTTGAACTTGAATACGTTTTGCACAAATCTGAAATATTGCATATAAAAATGCTCACTCTTAGTTATGTCTGTCATTATTCCGACCTCACAGTTTTTTTCTTGATATTAACAGCAATTTCGCGACATAGCTTTTCGATCACCCTCTACTCGAGCAAGGATGAGGAGAGGCGGCCCTATTCGGAGGGCCTCTATGCGGACGGGGTACTGTACTTCTATCACTCATATTATGTAGCGATTAGAATTTTTAGGAACACACATATATCACAACATCTTTACATGACGATTGTGGAGTGTGAGTTTCACTTATCATCAACACTTAGATTTGTTTGAAGCACATGTATAGTATACATATTGCATATGTTACACAAATGATGGTGCGACAATCTTGGGCCGTCCAGAGATTATCTCCGTTTCTTCCTCGATGATCGATGGCCTTCTTATCTGATCATGGCTCAAGTGATTACTGCTTACACATGTACTTTCCATCGTCTATACTGAGTAATGATAGTTCAGGAAAACATGATTTTTACGCATCCATATTTGTAAGCAAGTATCTACTGTATATAGATATACCTACTTATGTTTCCTCTGTTTTGCAGCCCTAGTGACTTCCTTGGCGATTGGTATGATGTTCCTTATGTCACCGGTCGCCGGTATTCTCACGGATAAAATTGGGGTACAAATGACGACCCTCCTTGGTGGTGGCCTCGCGACGTTGGGATTGTTTATATCTTCCTTTATTTGGCAGAAGGTCTGATTTCGTTTATTTTATTTCGAAATTCAATGAAAAACGTAGGCACGAGAAAAAATAAATCAAAGTTGTATGAAACACACTGGGACGGTAAATTATCGCGTTTAATTGCAGATAGAGGTCATGTACTTAACGTACGCTATAATGTATGGTCTGGGTGCTAGCCTCGCTTACACACCTAGTCTGGTCATCCTTGGTCACTATTTCAAGCGACGATCGGGTCTGGTAAATGGCATTGTGACGGCGGGTAGTTCCGCCTTCACGGTTGCCATGCCGTACGTCATGCAAGCTCTACTTGACAGCGTTGGCATGAAGGGTTTGCTTATTAGTCTGGCCGCCCTTACCGCGGGTGTCATGGCTTGCGCCGTACTATTCAAGCCTTTGCTACGTGAGTATATAGGAAAAACGTAATCCAATTCCACGTATCATTTAGAGTATATGTAACCCAAGTATTTGGATTCCTCGATTTGAGAATAATAGAAAAAAAAATTTTACGTTCATGCCAATAATGAAACTCTTGACAGTAGCTAAGGATTGCATTGTGAATGTTGTTGATGCGCCCTAAACTGTGCAGCGCCATCATCGTCACCCGAAAGATGTGCCGCAGGCCGTTTCAACTTCCAATTAAAACTGAAAGAGGTGATCAACATCTCAATGTGGAAGAGGAAACGCTACGTCATTTGGGCTACCGCAATTCCCTTAGCACTTTTCGGGCAAGTTAAACCTGATACAATATTTTCATTAATAGAAATAAACAATGTGTGCTGAATTAAAAGAGTTCTGTCATGTAGTAGTTGTAGATCCATGAAACAGCAGAGCGCTACGCACGTGTCTGTTATGCTTGAACCAAGATCCTTGTGCATCATCTACATCTGCGTAATTTATTCGAATATTGAAGATAATGTAATAAAGATCGTTAATTATTGTCGACTCTGCAGATACTTTGTGCCATACGTTCACATTGGTGCGTTCGTGAAGAAAAATTTTGCTGGACACGACGAAAAGTTGCCCGTAATGTGCATCGCTATCACGTCTGGAGTGGGGCGCCTTCTGTTCGGATTCGTAGCCGATTTGCCACGTGTGAACCGTATACTTTTGCAACAGGTATGTGCTCACAGTGATATATTCTACACATCGGTTTAACAGAGGAAGGTGGTTACAAACCAGCCGCCTTAAAAAAGAAAAAATGAATAATTGGCATTTTCTTGGGAAGCCGAGTAAGACAAGACCGAATTTTGCGGCTCTTTACTAGAAATAATAAAAGTCTGCTCCCCGAAAAATTTCAAGTCCCAGACTTAGCCTCACCTTCCTCTATGATAAAAATGACAATTGTTTTGCCTGACGAAGGATTGATCTGGATTGAGCTTATTGTTAGAGGTTTCTTCTCAGTTGTCCTCTGCCCGCATTAACTTTAGATAGAAGACCAATAAATTCATGAAAGTATCACCTCCCTTTCGACCGAATATTTCAGGGGTAAGAATCATTTTTATTCTTAGATTTCGTTCGTCACCATTGGTCTCCTGACAATGCTGTTACCTGTGACCAATTCCTTCAACCTACTGCTAGTAATTTCTCTTGGAATGGGGCTGGTTGACGGGTGCTTCATTTCTCTTCTGGGTCCAATTGCATTCGATATATGCGGTCAAAAGGACGCTAGTCAGGCAATTGGATTTTTGCTGGGAATGTGCTCTGTACCGCTGACTGTTGGGCCACCGATCGCCGGATATTTGTTCGATTCCCAAGGTGAGTAAATTTAATTTTATTTGATTCAAACATTCAGATAGCGGATGTACCGGACATATTATAAATTCTGGGTATAATGGTATTATCGTATCAGTACCGGCTGATTATGCTACTGACCTTTTAGGCTCATACACCTTGGCATTCATTTTGGCTGGCGTTCCTCCGATCGTTGGTGCGATTGTAATGTTCTTGGTGAGGTTCGTCGACGATAACACGACCGGCTGTGGGAAAGACGAAACTGAACCATCCGAATGCTTGCATCAGCCCTTGGCACAACCCGCTTGGCAAAACGGTTAGTGGAACCTATTACTCTCATGGCATGCGGAGTTTACCTTCTCGCTGTCTTTTTCATATCGCTATGCTCAATACTATCATTTATCCCTTTACCATTTCTTCTATATGGTATTTACATGGTTTACGCATGAAGTATACACTTTATGTGCTTATGGGGGCTGCTAGATTAGCTCATGTTTGCGAATGGTTCTAACAGCTGGTATTGAAAACGTGTCTGCACGTCCACCTTCGTGACGAATGTTAAACAAAATTCGTTAGAAACGCTACAACTCAAGTCGTGGGCAAAAGTGAATACTAGAAAATCTGTAATTTACGGTGTAAACTGGGGTGGGTAACGTACCTGTACGGATTTATCTGTCCCTCCGCTAAAGTCGAGCGGTCCAGGCCAGGACGTGAATTTGTTGCGGTGGTTCACTTGATACCTTCGCAGGAAACGGAATAAAGTTGGGCCTGGGCGGAGCTAGGGAAGAACCCTGGAGCTGCCAAACTAACCACATTGGCGATGAGTTTGGGAAACGGATCGACGATAGTGTTAGGAGGTGCTCGTCGTATCGCTATGACCGCTACTACTACTTCTACCGCAATTGCAAGCGGCAGAACATGCATAAAACAACCTCATTGACACCCGATCGTCCGCGACGAGGCTGTCAACTTGTGCCGCACGATATTGCACGATATTCGGAAAGTGAACCCCTACTTCTCTGTACAACGTCTACATCGTGTAGCAATAAGGGCGCGAAGTGGAATTGGTCTTTACATGACTATCGTGACGATTACCGCGACTGGCATTATTCGGAAAATAGTTTGTGTCAGCGGGAGTTCTAGAAATTTGGGATAACTTCGCTTCTTTTGTAAACACTCAGAATTTCGCTACTGTGACAGTCCTTTCAGGAAAGAAGATCCTGCCGAATGAATCTTATAAAGTGCGCACTCCATACGAATAGACGCTGACAAACGTATTGATATTCTCTACTTGTTTTTCTACCTTATGTAAATAAACTGCTTTATTTGTATTTTTATAACTACTTGCCCTTTTTTCCCCATATAAACTTTTTTCTACGTATTCACTCGTATTATTGTACATATGTCTGTAGACGTGCGGCGTGTTTGCATAATACGTTTATGCATATACGTGTGTTTTTGCCCGTGTTGCAGCTTACCTCTTGAAATGTCTTTATTCGGCTTTCGATTCTTCATACAGCTGGTAACTTCTTTTTAACAATAAGGCTAACCGTTCTACCGCGTGGAAAGAAATTCCCAAGTTCAGAAATTAGTTAAGCCTTTACGTACATGTGCTTGTATCTGAAAATCTGTTTTTCTAATCTAATTTTTACGTCTATCGAGCAGGCATTGAAATTGCCCTAGGTGAAAAGATGCACTGGTTTTTAATGAATAATGAGTAGTAAACAAAACATGAAATTTTGGCTACTTCATTTTGAGGTGAATCGTAAATTTATTTTGATTACAGAAGGAAAGGAGCTTCAAGATATGAGCAGAAATGGCGAAGCTGCAAAATCTCCGTAATTCATGAAGAAACTACCGATTTCAATCTTGTTTCGTCCCTCTTACAGAGTTAGATTAGTTAGCTTGTAATTAGTAAATGATGTTTAAACGCCTATCATTAAACGATAGAAGCAGGATGGGAGATCTATATACTATCGGGATGTGCTTAATATGTACGGGAGAGAGAATTTGAAAATGGAAGATGATTTATGCCGTTTGGCGATAGTTGTAACAAGTACAAAATCCCTCTACGAACATTAGAGCATACTAATGGTAGATAGACAAGATAGGTAGAAAAGGTTTTATAGGTGATCAGACGGAGCTTTGAAAATGCGAAATAATATGAGAATTTCGGTTAGTTTTTAGTCTGCACTCCGCAACCAATGATTTGGTCAGACTGATCGGTTCGCTGACTGAACAAAGCGCCAGCCCGTCTATGGTGCGAATCGGAAAGTAAATTTTACTCTCGATGATTCATTGCCTATGCTTGATCGATGCAAGACTTACGAATTGTCAAGGTGTGCAACTTGCAATCTTGAAAGTACAGATGGATAGTTAATCGTTGGGTAACAATTAGCGTAACTACCGAGCAACAGGATGATTACATGATTGTTACCATTATTTTTTATACCCAATTGATTGCTGTGAAGATGGTTTTCTGATTGGAAAAAAAAACATATGCAAGTTATATATACAAGTTAAAATATTGAAATTATAAAATTTGTTGAATTACTGCATTTAACATTTATTAAACAGTACAACAAGGCGTAACTGCCGATATTGAAAGTGCATTTATGGATTTTTATCTAATGATAATATGCGCGATTCAGGGTGGTCCTTAAAACGGTTATCTTTGAATTTTGATTGTCTCACCCCCCAAATCGACCTTCCCCATTTAACTCTTTTCAAGTGTACGGTAAATCTACCAAACAGATTTCAAAGAAATTCGATACAGGGGGGTTTGCTTGGATTGCTGATTACGAATCTGGACCCGAAATTTAAAAAGTCAAAATAGTGGATCCAATATGGCAATATCAAGTGAGCTTGGGATGTTTGTCCGCCACATTGGATACGCCATTTTTAATTTCGAAATCTCGAGTCCAGATTCGTAATTAGCGACCCGAGCAACCCCCCCCCCCCCCCCCTGTATCAAATTTCATCGAAATTCGTTTAGTAGATTTACTGGTCCCTTGAAACGGATTAAACGGGGAAAACAACCCTCTGGCGGCACGAGTTTGAAGTTGCGATAAAAATCTGAAAAATTTAAGGAATTATTTTTGAATTATTTGGAGCCAATGTGGGGGATGAAACAGTAGAAATTCAAAAATGTCTTTTTTAAGGACCACTCCAATGCGCAAAGTGCAACATGTGTTACGTAACGTAATAGCGATGGCATTTAAAATAGTACCTAATACCGAGGGTAACGATAACGACGATAATGTTAATCATACAGGTGATAGATAATTAATGTAATAATTAGTAGTGACTATTTGGTTTATGTGCATAACGCACACCAGAGTATCCTGAAATGCTTTTAGACTATCGGGTCATCGTTTATCTGCAAATTCATAGATTAAAGTAATAATAATCGCAACTGCATAATATTATGTACAAATAACATACTTACAATGAAACTGTGCAGTATATCATGTGAAACCAACGACAGTTCCGACGGCGAGTCGTAATCATTATTTCTACTGTGAATAATTTATTACTTCCCTTACCTCCAAAAAACAACATTTGCTACTGAGTATCTGTGTCGAGACAATAGAAATATTCTGTACATACGTGAGGCGGAACTACGTATAATACATCATTTTCGTGGATCACGCTGAATCGCGTTATACTTTTGTTCTTTCTCTTTTTTACAAGCGTATTTTGCGCTTCAGCCCTGCGATTAATCGAAAAGTACTTAAGCTGTGGTATACATTGAAATTGTGTACATATCTAGATAGTATATGCTATACATATCATTCCAATCGCTTATCATATTGTGGTTGCTGTCGTTATAATAGTTTTCATTATTGTTGTTATTATCGGTGTCATTATTTTCGTCATCTCTGTCGTCGTTATTGTTGTTCTTATCGTTGCTGTTGTTGTCGCGGTTGTTGTTACAATTGTTGTTATTCTTATTTTCATCCTCATGGTTTGTTGAATTATGTCAAAGTTTGAATTGTGTTATACACCTGCATATCAAACTCTACTTATTATAGGTTTATACGTAATATACGTGACAATTTGCTTACGGGTGAAAAGTGGAGTTTAAAATAATGTATTTTTACTATCCAGCAATAAATATATGTGTCTACCACGTTTTCGTTATCCAGATGAATGAAGAAGAGTATAATATATCTATACTATATGTGCTTGCGTATGGTATAATGCATATAATTAGTTTGGCTATTTGGTTTATGTGCATAACGCCAACGGAATATCCTGAAATGTTTTTAGACTATTGGGATACTGTTGAATGTTTTTTTTTTTTAACTCAAATCCGGGACAAAAGGAACCGTTCTGCAATCGGCGGGTAATCAATATCGTCATTTTGTCCCGGATGGGTGGTAAAGGACTTTTATCCCGACTCAGCTGTAATAGCTACTTCATTGACCTGAAAAGCGGGACAAATATTGCATACAATTCCCTCTCAAACTTCTTTTTTCCCCGCGTTTGCGGGAAAAAAAGTATCACTTTTCCTCCGCTAAAGGGGCAACCACGTTTCAAGTCAATAAAGGGGCCACTGTAAGTCGCGAATAAAATCCTACATGCACCACGGGAATAAAACCGATTATCCCCTTGTTACGTAATGTATAATACTACCGCACCCCACGGGCCAGGGGCCTTTTTGCCCTCGGATGTTTGGCATTACTCGTTTCCCGTTCCCAATACGCACTCGCTTCGCTCGAACTTACAAGCCTACGAATCGCACTGCAAACTCTACAGGCGGGTAAAAAAGACACACTTCTCGCCCTTGGTAGACAATGTGCCAAAAAAAAAAAAAAAAATTACAGCTGTTATATTTTCAAAGCTTTACATTTCTACTTCCACGGAAATCTCTGACGCTGGCGTACATACATGTCTACTGATATTAGGAGGCTTTACTTGCCCCTTTATAATATAATAATAATAATGATGGTGAAAATTGTAATAGCGATAACAGACTGTTTTATCAGAATCAGAATTATGCGATTACCAATGCTACATTCCCGTGCATAATGGCGTAGGAAAAATCTAATCGAATGAACCTCTAAATACAGATATCGCGCCTGCAGCTACCCGGTGTATATTTTAGTACCCTAGTGTAACATATATATAGAGGGTGCGACGGTAACGGGAACATGCGGTTATATTTAGTAATCGGTTTGTTTGCGTTCGCACGGGCTGGAAAGGAAAGAGCAGGGGGGGGGGGAGACTAGTGGCCAACTCGGAGAGTGCCTCGCGTTCCGTTTGCAACGAGATGATTCATTCTTCGCTTCGACTTATCGTCAGCTTATACATACGGTTTACAAGCTGTATTTATTTACTACCCCGTTTGTTGCTTCTCCAGTATACCTGGTACAAAGCGTATGATACCTGTTGTTGTATAGTGTCTTTAACAAGCGTTCTGTAACGGCCAGATCTAAGTTTGCTGTAATTTATACAGTAGTTGGACTGGCTTAAAAGTCTGTCTTAGCGGAATTAGTGAAATTTCTAGCAATTTGTTGTTTATTTTTCCATAAGAAAAAAAAAAAAAAAAAAAACTGAAAAATAAAAACGCGGACGATAAATGCATTTATTGTTCAACGATCCACAATATAAGTGAGATAACTTGCGACCGTACCGTTCCTTAAACAGTAATATCAGGATCACGAACAAATCGCGAAAAAGGGATCGCAACATTAACATCGGTCCGATCGACCCGATGCACGGGCAAAGATAACGCTGCGGTTCATCGTGAACGCACGTATTACACCTACGTATACGTCTTGCAATTATCAACATCCTACTACCCTATGCTACAGGATCTGATGCGGCGTACCGCACACGTCCCTTGTAGTAACCGTAACGTAGGCAGTGAGACGCGTGTACCTAAAAGGCGGCAATCGGCAGTCAGGGATGAAGGCAGCGGGAATAGGACGCGGGCATGGGTATAATAATTGTTATATCATCGGCTCGGAATTTCGCCTCTTGAGGTCGTCGCGCCTGTGGAACACGCGGGCGGTTGGCTCGCGGCGCTAGCGCCGGACTAACGCCGAGCCTCTCCGAGGATGTCCGAGTCCGCGCGGCGCGGGTTCCGTCGACGGGTTGGTTATTTTTACGCGCGGCGCGACGCGGCTCCGCGATCTCGCTCTCGCCCTCGCCGCGAAGGGAGCTCCGGTTATGTTCTTGCGGGCGAACGGTGTCGCGATCCGAAGAGCGTGATTTAGTTGGCCGAGAGGTCAGTCCCGTACCCGAGGTGGTGCATCGAGCCTCACTCTCCGCACCGTACCTACCCACCTACCTACCAATAATTATTCCCTGCTACCACACCTCCGTTATCCTCCACGAGGACCGTCCGTCCCGCGTGGTCGCCCCCCTCCTCTCGCCTACGTGTCCGCCTTCTTATCGCGTCCTTCCGATTCGTCCTCTCTCCCTGTCTCACGCCGATCTCTCTCAAACTTCGCCGGCGTATTTTTACTCACCACCCGACGTTTATTTACCCCTACCCGAATTCCGTAACGACGGGTCAAACCGCGTTCGTAAGAATATACGTGTATTCGTCGTTGCAGATTGACAAACCGATAAAGTGCGGAGTTGTGGTTCGGAATTATAGGCACCGTGGTGAAGTTTTTGTCGAGTTATCCGCGTTGCCGCTCAAAACTACCTACCTGTAAATTTGATGCAAGTGGAGTTGATCCCAAGTGCAGTCGTCACAACGGCGGCTGGGAAGAATAAGCGGGTCTAAGCTGTGTCATTTTCCTCGACAAGGCCAGCTTTCTGGTTCACTCAGTGTTCGTACGTGAAATAGGAGGAGCGGGCTCCAGCTGCAATTGAGCAGTAATAATCGTGAACAGAGTGCGAAGACCGAACACCGAGAGACCACTTATACAGCCCGTTCAACGATCTCGATCCATGCCGTTGCAAATTATCAATCGTTGAACGGACTCGGAACAATTCTCCAGATTGTGCCGACAGAGGATATCTCACCTAATCCAAATAAATATTCGCTTCCCGATTTATTATATCCGCCGGCAACAGATTGTCCCGATGACCGTAATAAACCCGGTAATGAACATGTTGTACGGTACGTCGTACCTACTCACGATTAGAACACGCTACCAGAAACGAAAGCATTCCGACCTGTACTCGTATAATCTCAGGCAGCGTAATTGCGAGCGCGTGTAAATATATCTCGCAATCACAAAGTAATTTGTATTATGGCATGTACATACATACACGCATACAATGAATACAATAACAATAGTTACTTGACGGCTGCCCGTTCCCACGGATGACACCGTAGATCGTTTTAAGAAAGGCACGCACGAGAGAATAAATCGGTATACTTATAATCTAGTCAGTTGAAAATGTTTGCGAGGGAGCCGAACGTTGGTGACACCCACGGTGATTTGTTGTACATTTGTACATACGGTAGCTACAGGTGAGCCACGCAACAGTCGCGTGTGCTGGCTGGTAGTATAAATAATACGATATCGTACACACGCGTATGGTATTAAAAAAAAAAAACCGTCACGGTGTTGCGTTGATCTACCTTGGCACGCAAGTTGTACCTGCCTGTTTATTTCAGTGCTAATTGTTTGGCATATGCGAGTCCGGCGGATTTGGTGATATATTTGGGGAGGCGGCAAGAATCGCGAGGGCGGAGGTGTACCGAATGATGGGTAGCAGGTCTCAGCCGACAAGAACGAGGATAACAAACGACGCGGAGAGCAACGTAAGGAAGACCGCAGGGAAGAAACGATCGGCGAGAAGATCAGTCCTCACTTCTCCGTCGCCGTCCTCGCCCTCGTTGTCACCGTCGCCCAGTTCGCCCTCGTCCTCGGCATCCGCGTCAGCGTCCCCGTCCCCCTCCCCGTCCCCGTCGCCGCCACGTGCACCCTCGGCTCCTGGAGTCTCGGCCGCACTCGCGGCACCCTTGAGGACGACGCCGGCACCGATTCCCGTCCCTTGCCCAGGTGAACCGGAACTTCTGAAATCCCTTACTACGGGGAAGATTAAGCGAGAGGCGCCGGATGACGAGATTAAGGTGAATTCAACTTTCGTTACTTCGTGTATAAATTGTACGTTTACATGCTGTAGGTACATACGTCATACAGTAGTGTTCATTGGTGCCTTGCGCTTCCGGCTAACTTGTTTGCGGTCCGAAACAAAACGCGGGTCTCGATTCTGCACGAATTGTGTGACAATGCGAGAGATTGGGAGTCATTGTCACATAATTCGTATAGAATCGAGACTCGCGTTTTGTCTCGGACCGCAAACAAGATAGCCGGCAGCCCGAGGCATTGATGAACATTGCCGTACGTATATGTATTGCAGGTTTGTCATAAACTTCAATGAAACATAGTTTAGCGGCACTGAAATTAATAACACAGGGGGCGGCTCAAATCTTTTATTTTTCAAGCACATGGTTTGATATTTATCACCATTAGCAATACACGTTATACATGTCGCTGTCGTACCTTACGGCATGTACCGTCTGTATAGATATATTTGTCGTTTAATCGTCGGACAACGTTTACGTGTAGCCCTGGCCATCTGTTAATCTGTGCGTAATTGCGTATATTATAACCTACACGCAAGCAGTATGAAGATACGAGATCGAGTAGCGGATCTGGGAGGGAGAGACGGGGTCTCGGGTTACCCTCCTTCATCTGATTTATTCGTAATCATAATAGGCTGAAACACGAGCGGCACCCGGCCGCATCTCGTCATTATACCCGCTGGGTTATATGGCTTATAGGTAGCCGAGTGCTCAGCTGATATTGTACATTCTGTATCTGCGTACATACATACATACATACATACATACATACATACATACATACATACATACAGGTGAGAGTTTTATCAGAATCATTTTTACCTATTCTCCGCGCAACACTTGTCTTCTTACCCTCAAACGGTGCTTTATACTACACTCAAGCTACTGCGGCACGGTGAGTGATTCTGAATCCGGTAGGTGCTCCTGCAACCATTCAAAAGGAAGAAACAGATTTTGATACAGTCGAATTAACTTCTCATTATATATCTTATTATCGAGGCACCATGCCATTATACTTGTTTACACTTGGCATTGAAAATGATGCCGGCATATCGTATCAGGTATAATACTCACCGTACCAGCACTCATCGCGACAATGAGACAGTTTCTACCTCAGACAGTGACCTACCTACCCGTAACATCCTCATATTCCGAACCTTCTCCTTTCGTCACAAAATCAAATTCGAAATTTCACTTGCTATGTAATATAGTAATACTTATATATCAAAAACACGTAGGTACTTAATACACGTAAACGCAGTTCATGTTTCACCCATGCGAAAGTTGAACGTTGCACGAAACAGAAGTTTGCCGCAATGCAGCGTTCGATTGCGGTTGTAGGTTTGGCAAAAGTTTATTATGGGATAGTTGGCTGGCAGAAGATACACCGTGTCCCGAAATTATCGCATAGAGTTTAAATACCGTAGGAAAAATTTAGGCCTGCGGTAGAACTCCTATATTGAAATTCTAACAACACTTTTTCAACTACGAGATCTAGCCGAAAGCGGATGAAATTGGATTTCGGGATATTCATCAATTTATTATTAACATCGTACAAAGGTGCAGAGAAATGCGAAATTTGTTAGAGGAAAATCAATGATATTATATACAATGATGCAATACGCCGATTCAAGGAGACAGATTATTGAACACTTTTCTTAACTTGCTTACAAATAATTGAGGTAAGATTTACATGGCAAAGAATACCCGGTCATTTTCGGATACCTTGTATGCGAGAAATAGTGAGTATCGTTAAGTTGTACGTAGTAAACGTGCGCTGCGTGGTGTGGGAAAATTCGCAGTTGCGAGCCAGACGAAGTCTGTTGTTTTCAGACTGAATGCGTTATCGTTATATCCACGTATGTTTGCAGGTAACTATGCGGTTCGGTTTGTCCATTTTGGGTCGTATCTCCTTTTCGTAGAAAGTACAATTTTTTTCAACTTCCTGAGACAAGGCATTTTCAGAAACTATTCTTCGCGTGGTTTTCACTTTTTCTCTCTGAAATCACGCGATTACTTAAAAAAGACCGCAGGAAAAAATCTCGCAAAGTCGTGTACACTTTGTCCTAAATTATTGCACTTCGGATGCGGATCCTGCTGAGTTTTGTTACGTCAACGGTAAAATCTAGTTCACCGCCGCAAGTAGTTAGGCGCAGAGATTAAAAAGTAGTACTGGGCGGAATACTTCCGTGTACGTATGTAACGATGTACCTACAACGATTCCCTGGTCGTATGACATAGAGCGTTGGCTGACCATCGCTTCGTCTCTACTACTGTAGAAAGCTCTATTGGACGGCAGACTCTACGCCGAGGTGCAGGAAATATATCGAAAGTCACGCATGACTTAATTAAAAATGTTGATAGTAAATTTGAAGAGAATTGTGTCCGCGAACAAACTCGCATCGCAATTTCATTATTACCGTATAACGTTGGGTTGCGATACTATACATGTTACGCATTTTGTAAATTTGTAAAACCACGAAACGTTGTATTTCCTGCTCTGTAATTTTTTAACAGTTTTCAGTAATTTTTCAATATTTTCTACCGACATTTCACGAATTAGCATTGCTACACACGTGCGATGTGTGCAATTGAAATTGTGGCAACAGTTTGGCTTTCGGTCGGGTTTGTTTCATATCATCATAAGATAAAGCGACGCCAATGAAGCGTTTTCCGATTCCCGTTTTCCGTGTCCTATTTCGTATCCGTCATATTGTATCCACGTAGGTGTCGGGTAACGCTGCCTCTAATGAGAACCTGACACTCTTCAGTCCAAGTTGAGCTCCGCTCATTGTCGGTCCTGTCTGTAAGGCCGGTAGCCTGTTTCTCATCTTCCTCGTCTCATGCTCATCTCGTTTTCTGGTTGACTCGAGTAGATGTAAGAGGAAAATACTGTCCAACGGTCAACAGTAGTATACACTTACAGTACACTTCGTCCAAGCCCTCGCGAAAGTGATTCAGAGACCCAGGGGAGAATTCGAAACGATGGCACTTGAACCGCGAGTAAATACGTACCCACTATCGTACGATAGCTGGCTCGGTAATATTGAAGAGTCAAGAAAAAAAGACGAAGCATCGTGCAAGGGTTGCCGTTCCCACACGCCACGGGTCAACGCATTTTTGCCAATCGAAATCGTGCTGGTACCACGTCAACGTCGAGATATCTATGCAGTGTGTGCTTTTCGAACTTGAGAGATGTTCCAGGAATCGCGATAAACCCTAGGTTTGCAACATGGGAGCGTATTGTTTGTCCCGTCACACGGCATTGCGTCCGCGGTCCGTTTACCATCGCAGCTTACTTTGTCCCGAGGTATTTTGCGATGCAGGTATTATACCCTGTATAACGCATTGGTAGGCATTCCCTCGCATTTATGGCTGTAAGTGTAGGTACCAGCCTCGTATTTTATCCGAGACTCATGGGAACAAGTCCGTTCACGTACCTACCTGTATTTGAATAAATTTATTCACTATACATATAGCTTTTACGGGTACGCATGAAAGCTCGGAATTTCTAACTGCGACAGAAACGTGTTTTCAATTATATTATAATCTGCTCGAGGACCCGTCTTTTTACAAATTTCTCAAACTCCAACCTATACGAGGAAAGAGAGTAAAAAGTATGAAACAAAAAAAAAAAAAACCAATAATAATAACAATACTTGAATGCGAAGTCAATTAGTAGGGTGCATGACACACGTGCTATTGCGGTAACGGGCATAGGTAGCTGGTTATGCGTGTTCATGTTTATAATGGGTTATCGTAAGAGAGCTGAAAATTTACCAGTAGCGTACGATAGAATGCAAGGAAATTCAATACGCCAAAGGCAACGCGAGATCTGTGCGTTTGTAATTTGTGCAGTATCCTCCTCGGGAACGTACATAGGTATATACATACAGGTAGGTATAAACATACGTCCGATATACCGGCGCTTTTGCATGTATAGATATATCTGTGAACCCATCTGCATTCTGTAACCTAGTACGTGCGCACGAATCGTAAGAATAAAGTAGGGGGAGCGTTTGTACCTACATATGTTATACTGACAACAAGCGATCGCCGAATACCCGATCTACTTTGACAATTTTTGGTTACGACAGTGAACGCTAATTCATTCCGAACGCGGCGATGGGGCGACTGGGATGATTGTATTTATGATCGCAGTGTATGTCTAGGATATATTTGCGAATCGCGGGGCGACGAAGGAGGAGCAGCTGTGCGGGATAGACGAACAGGGATTCGTTCCGCCGAATAATACACGCGCGGCGCCCCGGAGTTGTAACGCTACACCCGCGGTAACGCGACTCCGGCAGGAGATCCCCGGCAGTCGTGAAACGAACGGCGTGCATATTATGTCTCGTTGTTATCGTTATACATGCAATTTTCTCAGCTCTTTTTACGTGAAAATATATTTACATCTGCGATTTTCATCAATTTTCACGAATCATCCTTCGCGGCAGTGCATCTTCGAGAATAGATTCTTCTCGAGATATTCATCCATCTACCTATCGTGTAAGCCGTGTTACACTCGGTGGTCAAGTCATATACTCGCCGTAACACCTGGGCGGAAAAATCGCGCTGATAAGAAATGCCAGATCGATAAAAATTTGGAAGAAATTTTTCGTCAAGTGTACTCCTATCGACGTTGTCATGCCCGCGAGGTGCGATCAACCGGCCGGTCAAATCTGGCCACGTTCTGCAGGTATAGATTTTTATCGAGCATCTGTATCGTATTGTTTATAAAATTGGTGTACCGAGTTACTTGACCCCTGTATTACTGGTAAATAACCTAAAAGAGCGATAAAAAAGATTAGTGTATGTGGGAATAACGTTCCAAGGTACAAGAGGGTAAAATTAATCAAAAAACGAAAGTCATTGATAAGACCCTTAAAACTTGACAACGAAATCGCAAAATAGTTCACTTTCGATGCTCGAATCTTCGTAAATCACGCGACCCCTCGACAAGACGAAGCAAATAACCACAGATCTGCAGGGTAGCACCTTGTTCATGGTATCTGACTATTGTTAACAAAGTATCGCGTGTGTTTTTTTTTTTTTATTTTTTCTTCAACCATCAACACTCTGACCGGCGTTTCATCCGGCATTCAAGCTTATGCGAAAATTTCGCAGGAATACGCAGCAACGGCGATGAGCGAACTCCTCGGTTGGTACGGATACGACAAGGTGGACAGCGGTTGCACGAGGGGGCTCAACTTGGACCACTTCGCACCTCCGGCACCCTCCCGGCATCTCCATCACCTGCCCCGTGCACTGTCGCGGGCCCTCGCTGCCGTTCCCTTTCCACGATCGCACCATTCGCGTTCGAGATCACCACCCTCGGTGACCCTCGGGGCAGTTGGATCCGCGGAAACTGGACCACCCCCGCCAACCTCGTCGCCGTTCTCGTTGAGGACGGGACCTGGGAGCCCCAGGGCGCCGGAGAGCAGCGACACCGCGCCCGACACCCCCGGTAAGTATTCGATACAAGTAATACTTCGCCACGATACTCGTACGAATAGTTAGGGGCCGTTCAAGTATTAGCTAATGCATTTTTTTTGCAAATTTTTGCATCCCAACCCTCGTAACAACGATCGGTAACGTTTGCTTGTTTTGCCCGCTATCATGTTTTTTAACGTTAGCTAACGCCTACCGAAAAGTTTATTGGTAAGTCGGTTCAATTACCCAGGAATGGCAAAAATGCCGTTTATAGTCACATACCTTATTGAATATTAATTATTAACACACATTAACATGTTGAATAAAACGTGAATTCATTACGTTAGCTAACGCTTATCTGAAACGTCTACTAGTATGGGGTAACATTTGACAACGTTTCTCCGAATGGCCTACCCCTGTTTTATCGTTAGCTAATACTTGAATGGTCCCTCACGCATCTCGAGTGCTGTATCATTCACCTGTAGATGTACGCGTCTCGTTACAGTACTTGTAACAAACTGGGAGGCAATTTATATTGCACTTATTGTTAGTTTACCGAAGTTGGCGATGACTCGGTGTGGCGTTGCGCTGCGCGCCTCGACAGTTCTTGGTACACACAACATGTATTCTCGTTTGGTTCGAGCAGTTTCCCAACTTCCTTCGTTCTAGGAAACAACGAACCTCTGCGGTATAACCTGCGAGCGAAACCAATAAAATACGCAATTAATATCCCTCTACCTTTTCCTTACAGCATCCACCGCTCCTTCGATCTAAAAGCCCTACGATCACACCGCCGTGAACGTGCGTAGAAGATGCACAGAACCTTATTATACAACCTGGACTCGCTTCAGGGCCGGGGTGATAATTCGGATACCGACAGCAATGTCCTTGGTATGCTATTGGCAATTGATCGCGTTAAATAAATTTCAGAGGATGACCCCCCTACCGTATTGTACTCGTAGTAAAATCGTTTAGGTATACGCATGTTGTACGGTAAGGTCTGTACGCTTTGTTATACCTTGAACCGGGAGGGGGTCAAAAGTTGGAAGGGTCAGTATTTGGAATGGACAGGGTGGATATATCGAAATTTCAAACATGCGAAAATAAAATAACGAAAAATGACTCGCTCGAAATTGTTCTCGATTTTTGGATGTTCGAAATTTCGATGTATCCACCTGTCCATTCCAAATACTGATCCTTCCAAGTTTTGACCTCCACCCCTTGAACCGATACGTTACACGGGATATACTCGAGTCGTCGAATTCTAGAGATTATCCCCTTCTAGCGTTTCCGATTTGAAGAAATGGTCAGAAACCGAGAACCTCAGTATACCGCGTATCTCGAGTCCTCGTGTACCGTTCAGTATTTATTGCGCTCTCTCGGTAGCCGCGGATGTCCAGGCGAGAGAGAGAGGCCGTGTATAGCGTATCGCGTTACAAAAGCGATTCTATTTCTGTGTGCACGTCGTCCGCCGAGATGGGCACGATTCTTCGGAGGTGCCGACACCGAAACCGAGGTCCGCACCGAAATAATGCTGATTTTCGGATAGGACAATGAACGTGATCACGGCGTGTGATGTGTCTACTTGTGTACCTCTAATTATAGTTGCATTTTGATCGGCTCGAACGAATGGTTTGGAATACGTCGAGCCGCACGTTGTCAGTATTGATATACGTCTACGGGACATAGGTAGACCTAAGCTCCCGTAGAGTAGAGTTTTTACCGCATAGGGCAAGCGTACCGGTTATCGCCACGTTTAGACCTTTTCATTTTTCTAAATTATAAACTTACGGCAAGAATTGCGAATTTCTCGATGACTAAAACCAATTGCTAGAGGGTTGCACTAAGAAAATTTCTTTTCTCTGGTAATCTTGGAACTAGGGATTAAACAGATACAATCAAAAAAGGTTAATAATTGGGACATGGTCGATAACTGGCCCACTTACCTTAGGTCAATCGTGTGGATTTGGCTTTCCATCGAGCAGCGCGAGCGTCGTTTGTGGTCGAAACTACTTACCTCGTCAAATCCGCGTTACACACATGCTTCGGTATCAGATACGTACGGGAAAAAAAAAAATAAAAAAATTGGAGGTAGGCTCGCCTGCAAGGTTTGAGTCGCGGTTGTTAGTTGACGGTCTTTAAACCTCCAATTTGATAATCTCACTTCGAATGTGTAAGTCACAGGTATACATGTCAGTTCGTTCGGCATTCGGCATTCATTGGCGTCATGGTCGTATTACCTTGGCTTGACTCCGTAATTTTCGTAATCTGAAAGTATCGGGTATCATCTTGGCGGTGTTGTTGTTAGCTCCTCGGTTTGCCCGCAGGATATCTTTTCACTGCGGAGACAGAGACGAACGAGCAGCCGCCCTTCTATCCTATAAATGCAGCAGCATGCGCAACATAGGTATAGATATACATGCGGCGAATATATGTGAACGCATCCCACGTGGTTGTGGAAAATACACGGGGCAACGAGACTGCACCTTGCCGCAGATGCCGGTATAAGGATATATCTATACCTATGCGACGGTATCGCACATACGCAGGGTTAACCATTCCTAACTATGGAATGATTGACCCTGTTTGTTTAGCGGTATACCTACACTGTTAAAGATTTCAGTATGGAACTTCGTACACCGTGTGGGCTGTTTTATTCGGATACGGAACAGCGAATTCACCATACATTAACGGTCCGCTCAATTTACTAGTACAATAAATTTACCGCTCAATTTAAGGTAAATTCAAATAACTTTTTTTGCGTTCTTCCTATAAACTTTCGCAAAATCAAAAGCTTTCGTGGTAAATCTAAGATAAATACACAGTAATTTGCAAATTCGTCACTGCGCCGAATTTGTAAATTTGCAACTTGATTTCGCAAGTCGACAACTTTTTTGTACAGTAAATGTCTAGTAAACTCACAATTATTTTTAACCGTGCTTACCAGTGCGGTGAGCCAGCTGTAGTGTACATGAACGCACCCTCGAACCTTTACATGCCTGTCTAGTGTTTGTACACGGTAGGCTGGTTCGTTTCGTTGACGACTCTCCTGCAGGTCATTGGCGATCTATCCGTCTCGTCGAGTTCGAGTCTCGGATGTCGCGTACCTGTAACACAGTCAAATAATTACGGCTGCATCGTACCCCGTCCAATTCCCCGCGTCAATTCGTCGGCGCCTTTTGTCCACCCGAACCCGTTCCTCGTGGTACTGTCACAGTACAGCTATTAACTAGTTATCCACTACTGTTTCAGGCATTTCTCCTATTAGCATATGTACGTGTACGCTGCGCATACACGAACGTGCACGTTAACTTTAGCGAATACCGCTCAGAATTATATTATCGAACTCGACGACAGTCTGGTCGAGTCATTTTTAAAGGTGAAAATTATTTGTAAGACATCATTTTGCGAGCGCTTACGAGCTCGCTGACCAAGCGATAAGTACTCTGCTGCAGTTATTTGCCGAAAATAATTTTCCGTTTTCGCCGACAAACCGCCGCCATGCGGCTCACTCTTAAGCGTGGCTTGTGCCGTATGCACGCGTGTAGAAATCCGAGAATAACTACAGTTTGAATTATACCTATATTAATACCTATAACGGACTTCACGTGGAGAAGAGCACGGCAATAAGATCGAAGTCAACCACCGCTCGAATCTGTCTGTAAAACATTCCAGAATGAACCAAGTTACAGGGCCGATAGGGCACAATTGGCGTTTGTGTTCGATCGGATTGGACGGTGCCCGTATTTCTTTCAGTTGGATCCGGCAGGATTGGGTACAGCCAATAAACGATCGGTTATTTCAATGTATATTATTTATCATTCACACCGCGGACATTTAATTAACTCCCGCTTTTTGCACCGCTACACGTTTACAGAGGCTTGCGTTTATAATTTGATAATTAGATCCATTCAACTACATTCAGGAATGTTACGACCTCGTGGCTTGCCCCTAATTTGCGAAGCTGTAGTAGTATTAGTGTATTGCATACACATGTAATCTTCAATACGTAAATCCGTACGTACTTACACACGTGCGTACATACAAGATATGGTCGGGACTCGCTAGCTGGGTCGAGGGAAGAAAACCGAGACTTCGCCGGGGATCAACCATCAACCATCAACCATCAACCATCCACCATCCACCATCCTGCACCGTCCCTCGCCATCCTCCCGACCAACCTGCACCACCCGGAGACGCAATAGCGAGGGTGTCACGTGGCGGGCACGAGAACTCGATCCTGGCCGCAACCGAACACCATCGGCGTACTAACCATGCGTAAATATACACCAGACCTGGTACAAATACGTACAACCTGGCAGGGATAGAATATACCCACATGGATGCACCTACACCTGCAGTCCAACTACCAGCTAACAGCCATGTAATGCACGCCCAGCTGTAGGTATATTACGTGAGAATATTGCCCGCGTCGCGGCAACGCGGGGGTTAGGGACGCTTCTCGCTGCAAGACCTACAACCTCCGTACGTGTCATATAATATAAATACAGGCACATAATACTGCGTGGGTATATCGTTGATCATAATACCGTGCGCGATATAAGACGACTTTTGCCTGTCCTTCTTCCACCTGCAGGGTAGTGGTTTCCCTGCAAGAGACCAAGGCTGTGATACTTGTTATAGCGAAAAACTTGAGGCTTGTCGTTAGTATACGTATAACCCCGCGTTGTACATGTACGCGGTTTACAAATCAGATGAGATTTAAAACACCCACGTGAGATGCATACCTCTGAATCGAGAATTTAAGCTGCAGCCAGGGGGGCGGGAGGGATGAAGTCGCATACGCCTCTGGGAGCGCCCGTAAATTACGTCGTCGGCTGGGAGGGGGGGATTGTCAAATTATGACGGAAGGTAACTCCGAGAAAGGAAGGGGGGGGGGGTAAAGAGATAATGACGTCACATGGAAAAAGCGAAATTCACAAATAAAAAATATTTCTATTAACGCGGTCTCGCTGAGGCGTTGCGGCTCGGGAATAGCGTGGCTCCTGTAATCACAGGTATGAAATAAATTTTGTGTAATGCATATGGGGCTTTCCGCGTCAGATCGACCCGACCGAAAGCCTGACCCTCTTCGAATTTGTTTAAGCATCGTGAAAACTTTCTTTTACTTGTCGAGAGTGTTGGTGATTTTTTTTTAGATTTTTATTCGACGACACTTAGACGTTAGCATTCGGTATAATATGTGCGGAAATCGGAAACGTCCAAAGTGTAATTAAGTATTACTCGAAAACTATTGATTGTGTAAAAAAAAAAATTAGAGTTTTGAGTGAATTTCAACGTCAACATGTGCAAAAAATTTTCGAGGCGGCTGAAAGTACGTAAAAGCTAAAAGAATATTAGTTTTTGAGATTTCTCAAAAGTGGCATAATTTTTGTCGACAAAAATTTCAGAGGATGTTCCTTTCTCACTGTTCAAGAACTTGTGTAAACTTTATCAAGGTCCGGGATCTGGTTTCCAAGCTATGAATTTTTTTCAGTATTTGAAAAAAAAACTAAAGAAATTGTTTTTGAATTTTTTATCATGGGCCGGAATTTGCTTTTTCGTGCGGATCTGCAGGCTCTTGGTGAGGTCGGTCTGACGTGGAAAGCTCCATGCGTACTTCTTTTCATTGTGATAGTTTAAAAAAATTTTGAATAGGAATATGTAAGAGGGGGGTTGAAACCCTCAAAATTCGACGACGCAATTTGTGGACGCTCCCTCTGTCTACATTTTCACGTTTGTAAGACTTGGCTGACCTACAGGGATTATAAAAGACGAGGATCGAAAGGGGCTGATCGTATTCTGATTGGATAGCGGGTGTAACGGTGACGGGGCGCAGTCTGGTATCTCGAGTTCGTATTGGTGGCTTCGAGCCTTTTAGTCATAGCCGTTACCCGGGGGCTACCGATGTCGTCGTTCCGGTGCAGAAGCGAAGCGATGGCCGATGCCTGATGGCCCATGGCGATGGCAGCGATGACGGCGATGACGGTGCGACCTGTGCGTTGTATATTTCAAACTTCGGCCCGTTCGCAGAGCGAGGGTCGTGATTAATGATATGGAAAGTAGATCAGCGCGCGATACAATTCTCGGAACTGACAGCCACCGCACTGCACGTGCCAGGCTCCCGGCAAATCTTGGCTCGGTTTGCCCCACGCTATAGACATTATACGTAGATTCTAAGTAATTAGGCTAATACCGTACACCTATCGTTGGCTCGAGGCGTTAGTGCAAATGTATAAGTTATTCTCCTAATTCGAGGCTTCGATCAAGTGAATTAGTCGCAATATTTGAAAATTATTTTCTTGTAGTCGCGGAAGGAAGAATTTAGCCCTTCAACGATGTTGGCGCTGACTGCTGAGTCCATTCGCCTCTTGCGATACCTGACAGGACATTACAACTAAGAATCATTTTCTAAATTCAGAATTAATGCAGGTTATTTGAAAATTATTGCCGAAGATACTCATGAACTGGTTTATTCTTGCATCACGGGCAGTATACCTACTGCACACCTATGGTATAACTGCATTAAGCGTGGTCCGCACTGAACAGCAACATATTTTCTGTTCATTAATTTCCGTTGTTCGTTCACTGTATATTGTTTTGCTGCACCCGAGACTCACCGCTACTTGCGATCTCGATGAACCCAGCGATATATGTAGTGCTCGTTATTCACAGACTGTTCTTCATTTTTCGATCGGATTGTTATATGATGTAAGTTTCATTCTGGTATCGAAAATTACACAGGTCTGCGATAAAATATTCTATTTCAGTTGCGTGGGATGTTTTTTGTAATTTAATTATTATGTTAACGAGTGTGCTAAATCCGAAAATGACTTCCATTTCCCTCCGTCACGTACAGCATTCTTGCAAAATACAAGGTGTTTGCTTAAAAAAAGGCATAACAATGACGAAAAACCCAACATTTCATTACAATCATCTAAACAATATTTCTTATAAAATTAAACGAACAACTTGTTCGTGAAATGTACTCAACATTCCGTGCCCACTCTTTTTGCCTATGAAATCTTTTCTTCCTATTGATTCCTCTCGGAACACGCTTCCGCTTTCCATTTTCTGTTCGCCTGTTTGTATTTATTCTTGAGTCTCGAACTATAATACATGTTAAATGGAAGTAAGAAATCGCCTTTGCACAGGATTTTCAGAATCAAGAATAGGATACCAGATTTCGAGTTAAGCGGGAGTTTTACTCTAATTGAAACTACAAACACGAGTACGAGAAAAAACCTGGCGTGATGGATTTTTTTGAGTACTTTTTCCGGTTTCAGTGAGTAAAAATTTATAAGAAACGGTATAATAAATCTGTGCAGTTTTTTGGTTGCAGACCTGTGTTATAACCACCCCTGCTCGTCGAAATTTCACCTTGATTTTAACGGCGAGCCATTTTACGTTATCTATCATTGTCAGTATCCTACTTTGTATCATGATATTTTCAACTACCTATACCTTACACTACGTCCGCAGTGATCTTACTGTTTTACTCAAGACTATGGTATACTCTTTTATTCGCGCACATATCACGTATAACCAAACCTCACGCCGCATGCTGCTGTAAACTCCGGGCTGCTAGCATTCCCGGTTCATCCAAGTCATCGTGAGTATATCTATTTCGTTTTCAGACGGGCCAACGAATTGTTCTTGGTGCGGACGCACCGGAGATAGTTGGGAACCTGGGGGTGGCTCTGTTTCCGGCGGCGGAAGTACCTCTGGTCAGTTTTGCAGCGAGGCCTGTTTCGCCGCGGGCAGACGGGCGGCTTTCAAAAGGGCCCGGACATGCGACTGGTGCAGACACGTTCGCCATTCCGTCAGCTACGTGGATTTTCAGGTGAATTCATCATATCACACACACCTGAGAAGAGCCGGTGAAAACGGTCGAGTTAAACATTCATTGAGTCTGCGGGTGCGTAAACCCGCTGCCATCCACCCTTGCCGTATTATAAAGACGACAAGTTGGCATAGCCGCAGAGCCACTGGCTGTTACTCTTCACCGTTTATTACCGTGTAAATTTCAGTGATATTTGCTAACATGTGTGTATCTGTGCGCGTGAATGTGTGTATAATTGCAGGACGGAGAAAGCCAGCTGCAATTTTGCAGCGACAAGTGCCTGAACCAGTACAAGATGAACATCTTCTGTCGAGAAACTCAGGCTCACTTGGAACTGCATGGTTTAACCGGCGCTCCTTCGGTAAACGGTGTAGCTGGTGCCTCGACTGGTTTAATAACACCGGAATTGTGGCTGAAGGACTGCAGGTCGCCGCCACTCAGCCCGAAAGAAGGATCGCTGGTAGTTGAAAATGACGAGGATGCCGAGAATGACGATCGGAACGTTGCTGATGAACCTTGCACGGAAGCAACACCATCGGATGGCGGCAGTGACGACAAGGATATAATGACTAAGACGAGTATCAGCCCACCGGCACGACGCGTGGGGATATGCGACATTAGCCATCCAATGAGCGTTTCGTTCACCAGAAGCAGAATGCGACCTGCTGCACATCCGCGACGCACGGCACTCGCGGGAGAATGGAATCAACGCCGGGGACGAGAACGATCCGACGACGAGGAACGGGAGGCTGACGAGGAGCGAAAACGCGACCGAGACATGATCGAGCGTGAAGTGATCAAGGAGACGATCAAAGAGTCTCTAAGGGAAAGGGAGTTGTCGCTGGTAGGATCCAGCCTTGTGCCGTCGAGGCAGGAAGTACCGCCGAATTCGAATGTTCGTCGAGAGGTTGACGCCCCGCTGCTTCCGCCTCCTCTAACGTCAGCGATCGTCCCCAATTCTGGCCCAACGGTGCGGGAGCGTGGCAGAGATCATACCGTCGCTGACATACTCGCTCGCGATCCTAACAGCTCTGTTTACGAATCCGCGATCAAGGATCCCACCGGAGAACGTCGCGGCGCTCGGGAGGGCACGATCCATATCAAGGACGTTAACGAACTAATACGCGATCCTCCTGTATCACGCGGTCGCAGAAGCATACGTTACGGTCGCCCACGACGCGTTCCAAGGTCTCCGCCTTGGGTTCGGCGGGAATCGTTGCCGCCTCCGAGTCCGATCACTAATAGGATAATTCCGTCCCCCGTAATACTTCCGCGTCAGTCTCAATCTCTGCCTCAAGTTCCACCGCAGCCACAGCCTCAACCTCTACCTCAACATCAACCCCATCTGCCGTTTCGCTTTCCCCAAATGCAGAATGATGATATTTATTCAGCAACCGGTGTCAGGGTTCAACCGAGCATCCCGCGACCTCCAAGCCACCATCCTTATTCTTTAAACCCGCAATCCTCGTCGGTACCGAACTTGTCAAATAACTCGTCCCTCTTGCCACCCGTGACCGTTCTGGTACCGTATCCCATACCAATTCCCATCCCTATACCAATTCCTATTCCGATTCCCATACCACTTTTCGGCGAATACACGGCGGACAAGGTATCGATCCACAGTACAGAGAGCCCTTTACCGGAAGATCTTTCGCACCGACCTGTGACCAGCACGGGACAATCTGAAACTGTCGTGAATTTCGCCTCGATGACACCGGCGGCAACGACGACGACGACAACGATGACGACGACGCCTACCAGTTCGGTAATTTCAACCAGTTCAACGGCCTCGTTAGCCCCAACGATATGTACCGCAAATGTGATCGGAACACCCTCGAGTATGGCTCGGACGAGGGCGAGGGGACGCAGCAGTACGAAGACGGAAAAAAATCCGCAGTCGGCGGTGCTGCAGTTATCGCCACTGCAGCAACTTTCGCAAACCTCACCGAGGACTGCGAGAACAGTGCAGAGAAAGCGGCGGCGTAACACCGCCGATGCCCCGGAAGTGGATGACGGTGAGAAACTTGAACTAAAACGACGTAACAAGTTCGTCCCGGTCTAGAGTGAGTCGTTAAGGAGCCTTGAAGATTGTTGCAGTGTAACTGCAGGACATTATCACCCTAACCATGAGTTGAAAAAGAGACATGTATATCTATACCATGTATAACCATAGGGCAACGGTGCTAATATGCAATAGTATGTGTACTGTAGTTTCTGAACCATTCTACTATAATACGATGATGTATCTTGTACGTATTGAATGTAGTATTGCAACATCGGACCGCGGTGTGATAACAACGGGTCAGAAGTGAAATATTTGAGCAGCAAAAAGTAACGCGACAAAGAAAAATGTTCCGATAATAAAAGCACAAATACTATTAGTCGACGATTCACGTGTACTCTTTATGGATATGTCGGAAGTCTTCCTTCAAAAACCGCCGATGGCCCTTCTTACAGGATAATATCATCTCTACACACACAGCATACTCTGTTGAAGCTACATGCAGCATTTTGTTTGTAAATTTTTATTTCTACGTGTATTTCCCATCAATCTACACACCATCGACGTAGGAACTTGAAATATACGTATAATATACTTAGGTATGGGAGTGTGTTGTGTGGACCCTGCAGCGTCAACCGTGATCACACTATGCAGCAGGTAAACGTATCCATACGTGTAACGTACATTCGCGCGATAGTAACAATAACAAGAACAACAGTAATTACGACTTTACCGATAGTTCTGATAACATAAGTACAAAATCGAATCGCGAACAAATATTATTGTTATTAGATGGCCACAATTACGGGCGTTTGTTTTCACACATTAATAAAGCGATTCTATTGCGTTAAAACATGGGCGCGGCTCTTGCAAACCGAAAGAAAACGCGTTCTGTTTTTTATTATTTCGTAAATTCTTCATAAAGCCTTAGTACACTGGTAGATGTATCAGGCTGGGGTTGATTTTTT
This sequence comes from Neodiprion virginianus, assembly GCF_021901495.1. NCBI lineage: Eukaryota > Metazoa > Arthropoda > Insecta > Hymenoptera > Diprionidae > Neodiprion > Neodiprion virginianus. Next base: position 312,966 of record NC_060879.1, on the reverse strand, counting down.
GTTAGGTGTCGTTGGTATCGGTTATTGTCAATCTAATGTAAGAGATACTTTCGTATAATACTCTTAGCTGCATTATATTCTGTGCCAGGTACTCATACCCGGAATTTTATAACCCGCACTGACAAGGTACCTTTTCGGCTTCTGGGAATCCTGACTGGAACTTGGCTATCGATTCTGCTTCACCTGCCGGTGATGCAATTGACTTACGGAGAATAATGACTAGTACGAATTATAGCTGGCCCCTATTCGGCGGTGATTAATTGTCAGCCGATTTCATTCAACAAATCAGAATTATAGCCTCGTAATCATGCTGTTCGTATTACTCGGTGGAATAAATTGATAAATGGCGTTATTACCTTTCCGCTTTACCATCTGTTTCGACAACTTGAAACACCTGCACGTGTAAGATACATGTTGCTTACGGAAGAAAAGGTTTTAGGAATTCGCCACGATCATTCGAAAACCATGCAATTATCGAGTTACATTATTTCGAGTTACATTACTTCAAGTTTCGAAGGTCTCTGAGAACTACAATTTACCCAGAAGATACCTTATGACCAGTCTCATCTTCCATTACAAATGATAAGACCCTACATGTGGGCCGAATCCCGCGAGAATTTGATAATCAGCTATTTTGGAAAACCTGTAAGGTTCTATGGTACGTATAATTTGCCCTAATTAGTTGATATGCAGAATCGCACAACGTGTCACTTGCATTGTACTCGTGAGGAATACGAAGGAAAACGATCGTTTCCACTGTTTTGTTTGATATTCCTATTTGTCGATAGCCAGCGTAAAGGGAAGAAATATCCGCGCTTTCGCGTCGTGAGATTAATAATTTGAATAACGGGACGCAAATTGTGACGATAAAGAAGCGTAAGTTCCTTTCGATAAATGGTGTAGAACTATATTGCGCAAGATCCTCTGGACAGGTATTGAAATATTTTCAACTTATCGTCGTTCTTGCAAGTATGAAAAGTTGAAATTGGGTGAGAGGGATGAATCGTATCCGGCTGTAGGGCGCAGCATCCCGAGGCGATCAATGCTATTCTGACGCGCACCGCCAGTCAGGGCGGAGAGTGGTCTGTATTCTGGATTCAACGACGCAGCATGCAGGAAACGTGAGTATCTTCTCGAAAATAGACTTTTCTCCAAAAATCTCCGAACCGGTAAATTCCGCATTTCGATATCGATGAACAATAGTAGGCGAAGCTCATTTGCACGCCTTCGAAATCTCGATAATACTTGTACACCGTTACAGTAATTACCGGCAACTGCCACGAAGAAGACGATAGCCTGTCATTGGGGTTGACAGCGGGTGGCAAAACTTGGCCATCAATAATGGGGCCGTTCTACCGATCGGCGATGCTGATCCTGCTCCTCCCGATCATGTACACGAACGGTGGGCTTGCCGCTGGTTCATCAGCTAGCTACAGCAATCCCACATACTTCAACATCGGCGGTGTTCTTTCCAATAACCAGAGCAAGGCCCATTTTAACAACACAATTGACGTGAGTTCGCCTTGTTGTATTACCCAATGATCAACCACCCTTTCGTATAAATGCCGATTTGAACAAGAAATAGACTTGATACGGCTGTTTGCCCTCCGCAGCATCTCAATTTCGATCCTCAATATGTAAAGAAGGGAGTAACGTACTACCACACGGTGATCGAAATGGATTCAAACCCAATTCGCACGGCTCTGAGTGTCTGCAAGTATCTCATCACCCAACGAGTCTACGCAGTGGTTGTGTCACATCCTCTGATCGGGGACCTCTCGCCGGCAGCGGTCTCCTATACAAGTGGATTCTACCATATACCAGTCATCGGTATTTCGTCGCGGGATTCCGCGTTTTCAGACAAGGTTCACCGTCGTTAACAATAAGCCTAGACAGCATACGTTTCGCAACCCTAATAGGTCACTTGGGGTGAATTTCATCCCGAACATTTTTCAAAATGCTTGAAAAACAATGATTTTTTATAAGAAAAACTGATAGAACTTTTTCTGCGATTCTTAAACAATACCTAGACTTTTTGTTTGTTTTTTTTTTTTTTAGATATCTAGAACTCATCTTTGAAGCAAAACATCACCTTTAGGTGAATTTCACCCAGCGCGATCGTTATGCGATTCTACCGAAGTATGACCTACTAGCGTTAAAATCACAAAAATTATTTCCACGCTGTGTATAGCCTGTTCTCTAAGAACTGGAAAACTCGATTATTGTATAACGAATTCCTCGCCTTTCAGAACATACACGTGTCCTTTTTGCGGACCGTTCCACCTTATTCCCACCAGGCCGACGTCTGGGTAGAGTTGTTAAAGCACTTCAACTACATGAAGGTGATATTTATCCACAGTTCAGATACCGATGGACGCGCGATACTCGGACGATTCCAAACGACGTCGCAAAGCCTCGAAGACGACGTGGAGATCAAAGTAAATGTGGATTGTGCCCGCTTATTCGCACGCTTTGCTCCTTATACACAAACGCACGCACGCACGTACACGGCTTAAACCACCCGCTTGCACGCCTAGCGGTTAAAAGCCTGATAAATCGCGAAATTTAAAACGAACGTCGCGCTGCGATCGTATAAGCAACTTTAAATTGTTTTCTCTCGTCGAAGTGTCAGTCGGTTATAGTTATGTACGGGCAGTCACTCGAAAAAGTTTTCGCATCGTTTTTTAAACCGTACGAGAGCTCTTTCGGCTTACTGTACATGTATGTCACTACATAATCGCTTATCACTTTGATTTGCGAAGGAAACTGCCTGTGACATTTATCTCTATGTATGTGACTCTAATTGACAGTTTCTCTGACAACACTTGTGACACTCTTATTTGCTTGGCATCAGTGTTTTGCTATACCTTGCTCTTACGCTATATGCTTCCGTCTGTTCACCGATGACTACGTTTATAAAACACATTATAATAACTTATAAATCTAATCAATAATCTAACGCACTAACACAGACTTGGTGAGTATTACTAAATTAAATTTACCATCATAAATAATATTAAAAATTAGTGCATATGTACATATACTAATGTAACTAATTTATAAAAGGAATACTTCAAAGTACAAAGTAATAACGAAAACTTGGTTCTGTACAGTTCCGTGTGTTTTCAATTTATCGGTAATTGTGTAAGTTCGGGAGGAAGCAGATTTTTCAACTCTGGCAATGTACCAATTATCTGTAGAATATTCCTGATAATTCAAACCGGGGCGAGTCTGAAGCTTGACGCAAGCTACAATCCCTGAAACTTTGCATTGAAACGATAGCAGCATTCCGCGGTAATTTTACTTCGGAAGCATAAGAAAGTTATTCTCTGTACTTTTTTCCGCAAACCATGCAAAATATTATCTTGTCCACCTATTTTTACTGTATAAAACTAAGATCTGTCAGTCAAATAACCAACCCAACCACTGTCCGATCTGATACACCCTCGAAAACAATTAGGTGCATGTATTAATGTTTGGTTTACAGGAAATATAAGGTAAAATATTATGTGCGTATAGAATAAAGTGGTGATTACCAATTTCTGATAGCTCCTCTTTGCACAATTAGAAAATGTATAGGTTTCGTTAAATAGTGTGATTAGTTTCTGCATTTGGAAATCTTATATTGTGCCTCATTGAAGTTTGATATAATCAGACAATAGTCAGATAATTATCGGTTATAGTTAGGCAATGTTTGGCAAACAGTTGCTCTTAATAATATTGTTCTTAAAATAGGTAGAATCCGTCGTTGAGTTCGAGCCTGGCCTGATGAACTTTACAGAACAGCTACTAGAAATGGCAAATGCTCAAGCTAGAGTCTACCTGATGTACGCCTCGTAAGTATTCCCTGGCATTTGGCTCGCATGTCGCATTATCCATACGATACTGGCTTAAGTTTAGCAATTCAATTGACCGTCATTCAATCTCCAGGAGTACGGATGCGAAGGTAATTTATCGAGATGCGGCCGCTTTGAATATGACTGACGGTGGATATGTGTGGATCGTTACGGAACAGGCACTGGGAGCAGTCAACGCCCCGGAAGGCCTTCTGGGTTTGAAACTGATCAATGCAACCAGTGAAAAGGCGCACATCATGGACAGCTTGTGAGCAATTTGAAAATAAGTTTATCAGTAAGAACAAGAGCAGGTATAATTATGAAAACGTTTTGCTCTTGTGGATGAACTTCTAAAAGTTTTTTTGAAATATCCATAAAATATTGGCATTCGTGCGTGCGTGGTTTTATTCAGTTTCAACTACGATTACACCTATGAGTATATGACTGAATTCATTGTCAGCTGTAATTATTCGTACCAGCACAATTTTCTTCGTTCTAGGTACGTGCTCGTGTCAGCACTCAGAGATATGAATGAAGTTGAGAATATAACAGAAGCACCGCAGGATTGCGATAATTCAGGCTCTATATGGGAAACTGGCAAAAAATTATTTGAGTATGCTTATTTTTACAGTAACAATGACTGTGCTTGAGTGAAAACCTGCGTGCGCACCATGCGATTTAGGATCTAATGTTATCATCTTAATTTAGATACATTCGTCGTCAAGTTCTGCACAACGGTGCCACGGGAAAAGTTGCATTTGACGATAATGGGGACCGTATTTTTGCCGAGTATGATATCGTAAATATCAAAGAGCGAGGTCAACAAGTGTCGGTTGGACAATACTTTTACTCGGCAGGCAGTAATGTTAGATATCCGCAATTATACATAATTAAACATATTCAATTTGACGCACTTGTATTAACAGACGTGTTTTATAGAATTCCACAAAGATGACGTTGAGAGTAGAAGAAGCCAACATAACTTGGCCAGGCCGATTGAGGACCAAACCGGAAGGATTCATGATCCCGACACATTTGACGGTGCTTACGATAGAAGAAAAACCATTCGTATACGTTCGTGAGGCCATTGATAAGAAGCCATGCCTCCCCGATGAAATACCGTGTCCTCACTTCAACAGTTCAGATGACAATTGTTTGTGCCTAAGAATTTCATCATTCTCGGCGTATTCATACGCTAATAGTCTTCAACAGCGATTGAATTCAATTTTTATACTTCTAGCGACTCAGGTACTTTGCTGCAAAGGTTACTGTATGGATCTACTGAAAGAATTGGCAAAGACGATTAATTTCACCTACAGCTTAGCTCTATCCCCGGATGGCCAGTTTGGAACTTACATGGCCAGAAATAACTCTGGTATGTAGTCTAATAATGCTGTAATTTACGATGTTTTACGTTGGTGCTCAGAAAAAACGAAAATAACATAACAACTGTTTCCATTCAGCGAGGCTCCATTCTTTTTCAGTCGGAAGTAAGAAAGAATGGAGCGGATTGATAGGTGAGCTAGTAAATGAACGGGCAGACATGATCATCGCTCCGCTGACAATAAATCCTGAACGTGCTGAATTTATAGAATTCAGTAAACCGTTTAAATACCAAGGCATCACCATCCTTGAGAAAAAGGTACGACAAATATCGTGCGCGATACCTGGAAATATTTCTACTTAGTTATCTTTCATTTTTCATTATTATTGCGAAAACAGAGCATTTCATACTTTCCAGCCGTCCAGGTCTTCGACTTTGGTGTCATTTTTGCAACCCTTCAGTAATACGCTTTGGATCCTGGTGATGGTGTCGGTGCACGTGGTGGCACTAGTTCTGTACCTCCTCGACCGGTTCTCACCTTTCGGGAGGTTCAAGCTAGCCAACACTGACGGTACCGAGGAAGATGCGCTCAATCTGTCAAGCGCCATTTGGTTCGCTTGGGGCGTTTTGCTGAATAGCGGGATCGGAGAAGGTGAGCATTGTGTCTCTCTAGTGTTTTTACAATATTCATTCGGCCGCAGTGATCCGTCGTCGCTTCATCACTCCGTACTGATGTTGAGAATAATACAATGAAAACTTAGGGACACCGCGAAGTTTCTCAGCTCGAGTATTGGGAATGGTATGGGCTGGGTTTGCGATGATAATAGTAGCATCGTATACTGCCAACTTGGCTGCGTTTCTCGTTTTGGAAAGACCTAAGACCAAGCTTACCGGAATAAACGATGCTCGGGTGAGTTTAAATTATAACGTAGAGAATTTTTTTTTTTTAACCACAACCCATCTGATTGAAATTAATTATGTGATCACAGCTTCGAAATACAATGGAGAATTTAACATGTGCCACGGTGAAGGGCTCGGCTGTTGACATGTACTTCCGACGGCAAGTAGAATTATCAAACATGTATCGTACGATGGAAGCCAACAATTACGACACTGCTGAAGACGCCATTCGGGATGTAAAGATTGGGTACGGAAGGATTTTTCATTGTCCTCAATCAGATTATAACTGAAGAATAATGATATTTTTCGAATAACTTTACCGCCAAATGGTTCAACAGTAGCAACGACTTGCAGGAAATTGATGGCGTTTATATGGGATAGTTCTCGGTTAGAATATGAGGCTGCACAAGATTGTGAATTAGTTACTGCTGGTGAACTCTTTGGACGATCAGGGTATGGTATAGGATTGCAAAAAGGTTCACCGTGGGCGGATGCAGTGACCTTGGCTATTCTGGATTTTCACGAAAGTAAGCACTGTAAAGAAGTCTTAATTCACGCACACCTACACAAATGAAAAATCCATCTGCGTGAATATCGTGAATACGTATAAGCGACGCGTGCTTTGCCCCTAGGTGGATTCATGGAGAAATTGGACACTCATTGGATTCTGCAAGGAAACGTACCACAATGTGAGCAATTTGAAAAAACGCCAAACACTCTTGGCCTCAAAAATATGGCCGGGGTGTTTATACTAGTCGCAGCTGGTATACTTGGTGGAATAGGTTTAATCATGATTGAAATGGTTTACAAAAAGCATCAAATACGAAAGCAAAAAAAACTGGAACTCGCTAGACACGCGGCTGACAAATGGCGCGGTGCTATTGAGGTAAGATATCACATGATTTTCATTGCACGCGATTAAAATTGCGATTGAAGTTAAAAATGAAATGAAAAACATTGCCGTTAAATTGTCTTTCCCAGAATTTTCTTCTTTGCGACCAGGGTGTCGAGGTATCCAAGTAATAGATTCGATTCGTAAGCTTTCTTCGTAGCACCGATATTATGACTGCAAAATAGGCACATGACGCGATTTGCTCTTGAGACTGATTGTGAATGAATTTGATTCGAAAAAAGAAGTTGGAAATCAAATAAGATTTCTTATTATCCTACAGTTGTATGATTAAATATTAGGTCATAACCGACAGCTGGCACTGCGTGATTCACAAATATCATATACAAACGTTTGGTAATTAGCACATGTTCACATTGTACATACATCATCGGCATTATTATGTGACTTCATTTTTCTGCATACTTCCATCTGAACACACATACCTATTCGTATTGGATGAGTGTAACAGTTTGTAAACAGAACATTGACGCTCTGACGGCTGACTGCATTCGGATCAAATTTCTGTAGCTTATAATGTTATTGACGCCTATAAAAACTTAGAGCTTTTGGAAATGCAAGTGTTAGCTAGGGCGGCAGGCTCTTTAGAAATAACTGACAACAGCGTTAATCATTGAGGCAAAATAAATGGAATCGTTCAAGTTTTTCTTCTAGAAACGCAAAACACTGCGGGCATCAATGGCAGCGCAGAGAAGGCTGCAAAGCAATGGCGTGAACGACCCTGCCACCGTGAGTCTGGCAGTTGACACGATAGCAAGAACAAGTCGGGCACCATGTAGCCCAGGTCGGGCTTGGCCGGGCAACAGTGACATTCGTCAACGTCCGTTATCTCGCACCGAAGATATTCGCCTTTCACCCGCAGCCTATACCGCGGACGTTTCGCATCTCGTTGTTTAAAGGGACGAGAAGGTTGCAGGAGTTAAGAGAACAAGCCTTATTCATTCATGTCAACCTTACAAGAGGGTCAGACGATCGTTTACGATCAACAAAATACTTATCCTCGAATGAAAATTATTTGATACGGAAGATCGAATAACTTTTTTTTTTAGACTAAAAATGTAGAATAAACGTGATAGTTAATTGTAAGAGAATTTGTTTTATTTTACGCATCACTAGCAGTAATCTGCGAGAGCGTAATTTGATGCACTTTCAAGATTGCCAAAATATTGTGCGCCGATTAATGGGACTTACCGAACCAGTATTATGCAGGTTTGTTATGCTTAAGATGTATGACAGATACTTAGTATTGAAGTGTAGCAAGCGTACCAAATAATTAAACGATAAGAATTCATATTATTCACAAGTGACAGAAGTCATTTCTGACAAAACAGTCATGTTAAACGGTATAGTCGAATACTGAATTGCACACAGTGCACGAGTATGTTTAAAAAATATGCCTGTTAAATGTATCTAATCGTGTGGATGAATAATGAATTTATAACTCAATCTAAAAAACAAAAAATACATAAAATTGGATTCACTTGATAGCATGTGCAGTCAGGAACGTCATTGCTTGATACACGCATCGTTATTGGTTCGATTTGTGGTGTGGTATGACGAGCATTTTTTGAAGTTTTCAACTTGTATCAAAAGAAAGGCAAGTCAAGGTATCTTAATCCCTTTTGTCAACAATAAAAGTAAGTTTATTCGAAAGAGAGTACATCATACACATACAGATTGCATTCTGAACTGAAAGCAGAACTTTAGAATCGCGTTACGCGGCCACGTACCATTCTCTTAATGCTCAAACGTATGTATGTACATACATATAAATTTATGTATAAAACTTGTCGACGTTACTCACCAGTAGGTAGATTTACGAACGCATTGAATAAGAAAATACATAGCGTATAGAAATCGAAAAAATTACTTTCAAAATTATTTGGACAGCTTTTAAACCTTGTATGTAATGAGCAGTGAGTAATAACGCAATGATATACGCGCACCTCTTCAGTTTATAATGGGAAAAATAATTGGTCAGCACAGTGTTCTCTGACGCATCATATACATGTTTATTGGTCGATATCGAACCATCGCGTATACAAGATGGAACAAATTCAAATCAATATATTTATTCCCGTAATTTGTTCATGTTGGCCAGCTCTTTTGACCTGAAATTATACATATCATAATGTTTGAATCCATCACCATGTTATAAAACTTGAAATGTATAAAATGAATGCTATGCTGAAGAATTTCCAACTTGAAGTGGTAAACACGCTGGAGTTTTGTTATCAATTAGGTGCAATCGGTGAGCTGTGTTTCCTTGTGCAGTTGTTACAATTGTTACTTATGCACTGTTCGTTGAATCGAAATATAGAGTATTGTGAAAATAATGAACGAAATGAATTTTCCCTTTGAGTGTATCAGCATTTAACAATTACCTCATATACAAATCGTAAAATACTTTATGGGATATACAAATTACGGGTTAAAGTGTAGTATATAGTGTAGCGTTCTTGCTTCCGACGGGCATGATTCGCAAGCTTTATTCCTCCAGGAAGAAGTATTGCCCCGCTCTCTTTTGTTCCATATCCTAACAAAGAGCAGAAAAATTAATGAAATCACTATCGAAATACCTATATGAGTACAGGTAATTCGTTGTCGAAAACCAATGGAATGTGGGTACCTTCACAGATTGACTTTTATTAATTCGCGGCCTAAAGTTGTTGGGATCTCGCCTGAACGTGATGCCAAGGAGTTCCAAAAATCGGTTCATGCCGTTCAGCAGGGACTGAGGACAGTGGGCTGTTGTGTTCAGGGATGGCGTTCCAGAAAATACGATGACACGGTCTGCCAGATATGTAGCCATTATGAAATCGTGTTCAACCACGAATCCAGTTTTCTTGGCATGCAAAATGAACCTGAAATTTCAATGCAACATTTAAGTGCCTTGAAAAAAATCTCGTTCCACTTTGAAATTATATTAATATCCCTTAACCACCAACAGAAACACCTCAAACCATTTGACGAATTTCCATCTAGTTGTAATGGGTGTAAACATGCCTTTTAATCACTTTCGCAGCGACTAAACGCTGTTCAGAATCGAGATAGGCTGATGGTTCATCAATGAGGTAAACATCGGCAGGTTTTCCCAGACACAGAGCCATAGCAACTCGCTGTAATTCTCCTCCAGATAAATTCTGGACCTCCTGATCCATTATATCATCAATCTTCAATGGTTTCATAACGTCAGTGATAAACTGAGGATGTATGTACGCGTCCCTAATTTTTTCATGAAGCAGCTGCCTCACTATACCTTGAGATTTGGGACTGATTTTCTGCGGTTTGTAACTGATGTGCAAGAGCGGGATATTTCCTGTAATAAAAACCCAACTTATGGTACAAAATTCATTTCAATTTGATCATCTTCTAATTTTGTCACTGCGTTTCTTTGTGGCTTATGGTTTACCTGAGCCTTCGTCGGCAGGCAAATTACCAGCAAGCATTCTTATAAAAGTGGTTTTGCCAGTTCCGTTTTCCCCAAGTAGTACTAATATCTCGGAGTCTGTAAACTGGCCCTTTTCAACCGCCAGAGTAAAAGATCCCATGGTTTTCGTCATTTTCGGATACTCGTAGTGATTCATTCGTTTCACTTCCTCTTCGGTCGCGCTCTCCGCGACTTTGAACACGAGCGATTCCTCCCGGAAGCGCAGGTTTTCCGTTGGCACAAATCCGTCCAAAAAAATGTTAATTCCTTCCCGTACTGAGAATGGCATTGTGACAACGCCGTAAGCACCAGGGACTCCGTACAAGCAGCAGATGAAGTCAGACAAGTAGTCCAGAACTGACAAGTCATGCTCCACAACGATTATAAACCTATAAGGTTATATAATAGAATAGAAATTATAATGAATAACTTTGGTGATAATAATTTAATTGGAAGGAAAACATGCCGGGACCTTGCAACATACTCAAAAGAAATCCTGTACGAATTACCACATTGACTGCCGAATACGTAAGTCAGCGAAGGTAAGCAACAAACTATTGCACAATGAATAATCTAATTATTGATTTTTCAGATTACGCATGTATGTGAAACATACTTGTCGGGATGTATGAGGGAGCGTATGGTGACAGCAGCGTTTAGGCGTTGTTTAACGTCTAAGTAAGAAGATGGCTCGTCAAACATGAATATATCTCCATCTTGGATACACACCATTGCACAGGCAAATCGTTGCAGTTCACCTCCAGATAAAGCTTCGATACCTCGATCCCGTATGTGGGTAAGATCTAAATTCAAGTGAGATATGAAATGAATCGTTTATCAAAAAATGGTCTAAGCCATTAAAATGTTAAAAAATTTGGTGTAACTCCTAGTTTATTTAAAATTAATCAACCGATTGCAGCATAATCGTATTACCCAACATCCGGCAGATCTCCATCTGATTTTTACACTCGTCTTTCTTATCCAACAATTGTTGAACTGTGCCTTTGACGGCTTTTGGTATTTGATCAACATATTGGGGCTTGATCAGCGCCTTTAAATCATCCTCCAAAATTTTTGTAAAGTAATTTTGAAGTTCGCTACCCCTGAAATGGCTCAAGATTTCTGTCCAGTCTGGTGGATCCTAGAAGAATGTGTATCGTAAGTCCGGCTTAGTCGGATATCACTGGAACTAGTTCGGTAGGAACATGTATTTACAGTGAAACGGCCGAGATTGGGCTTCTGTTTTCCAGCCAAAATTTTCAGCGCGGTTGACTTTCCAATTCCGTTAGTACCTACTAATCCTAAGACTTCACCTGGGCGTGGAATCGGAAGTCTATGCAGCTTAAAAGAATTCTTGGAGTAACGATGTGTGGTTTCTTTCTCGAGATTGCTCGGTAAATTGATGATGGAAATAGCCTCAAATGGGCATTTCTAAAACCAGAACAGATTGACAATTACTGCTTTCTGAAAAGACCAACTGCGAATAAAGATAATACAATAAAGCCTAATCTAACCTTCACACAAATACCGCACCCGATGCAAAGTTCTTCAGATATCGACGCAATCTTGCTATTGGGTGTAACTTCAATACAAAGCTTTCCCATGCGCACAACAGGACATGATCGTTTGCATTCTTGCCGGCAACGCTTGGGCTTACACTTGTCGGAATTCACTATGGCTATCCGTGTCAGCCGATCGGTTTCTTCCATTGATTTTTTGGGTGGCATCTTGGCTCAATATTGGGCTAAGATAAGCCTGCAATTTTAATTTCAATATTTGAACAGTTAACGACACGGAAAATAACTATCTAACTATGCTGAGCGAATTATAAAAAATTGCAACTCTTTGTATAACTCGTACGAAAAAATTAAAACCCTACCGGACACTGACAACTTTCAATTGAATAAGGCGAATGTAAATTCGAATAGTACCGCTGTTATGACAAGAACAATGTGCTGATCACCCGTAATTATAACCTCAACATTGAGGTTATGATGTGGCAACATATGCTGGAAGATGACTTCTCTGGCTTCACATATCATGTTCAGGCAACAATTCGTTTAGCTGATATTGATTCGTTAAGTACGATTATTAGAGTTGATCAATGTTAGCTATCTTACCTCGGAAGAACGTGAAATATCGAGGTGATGGCTTCGCACCGACCTCGCTCTGGCACGTACTACTTTTCTAAAGGGTGATCGTTCGTACGGCGTTGACGCACGCGCGTTTCCGTTCTGGGACGCGTACCGCGGAAATGGGTATATTGTGCACGCAGTATAGCTTGTGAGAATGACTGAAGATTTCAATTATGGGAGCCCAGAAACTGAGCAATTTAGATTTTTTACGGCTAAGGATCCTACGATGTCCCAGATATCCTTTAGTACGGGCATACTTATACATGGTGCATTCCAGGCCAAGTCGACCTGGGTTCGACCCATGACCTCTCTGATTTAGCTTGCGCTGTGTTGTACCGTTGTTCTGCTTCTCGAAGACGCTCAGTTAAAGCGAACGCAATTTAAAAATCTGAAAACATTCAGGAAAATCCTGGCACATGAATCAAGACTTGTTAATTCGAGCCAAAATGACAATCTGACTATCCCGAAGTGGAGAGTTTTTGTTCAGAATGTTCTTGTTCAACGACGTGAGGAAAGTGTTATACAGTGAACATTTTTTTTTTTACTCGCGTTTTTCTTAGTATTCTCTCACCTGTTGATTCTACGATATTCTGATTGTATTTCTTGGCTTCCTCATGGTTCACATGTTAATCTAGCGAGGATCCTCGCAATGGATTGTAGGACAAGATTTATGGATTCAGTAATCGCAAAAAAAAGCGAGGCCGACTTTAGATGTTTTCAGCCGGAATTTGGACGATTTTGGCCGAAGATAGAATTAATTCTTTGATGCACTAGATCGGCGTTATTTTGCGAAAGGAATCTATTGCGCACAGGTCGAATGAGCCGCGAGCAATGGATCAAATATTATGTCTGGAATACGTGAAATCAGCGCAGAATTTTCACTGAGGTGGGTAACGAATCAGTCATAGCCACACAGTTTCAGACTCATTCCAGTATACTTTATTCAATATACCTTAATTCTGATACAACTGTTGAATGTCAGTGTGTAGTACTTTAATATAAGTTGACGAATAGGATTAAAGTGACAAATAGAAATGCACAAATATGATCATTATGTATGATATCTTACTGTAATATAAAAGAATAGCTGTACAGTATACATATATGACATTATTTTAAGCAGAATATGGACGATACTAGATAGAACATTAATTATCGTAGTTGATAAATATATGGCTTGAGTTTTGGCATCCGTAGGGGTGCGACACACCTCTGCGAAACACCATGTATGACGTATGACGTACAATTGTCACTATCTCATGTAACCTGGAATAAAATAAATTATAATTAGATTTATGCGTACTTTTTTCATATTTCCTCGAATGCTGGTCTTCTCGTGTTTCCAGATGACTACTTCACTATGCGGTGGAATTTATTAGTCTGGCATTATACATACACATCAATATCGGTTTGAGGAATTTTTTGCCTGAGATGAGAAGTAGTGCTGGCCGCTTTGGATTTTGAGTGCGAAATTCACAGTTTTAAAACGTGCTGGAAGCAATTTTTTGATGCACTGTGTCGATGCTGGGGCAATACATTCTTTCATGCGCTGTTCCGACGTGATTTTGCGAGAGAAATCGTTTGGGCGCAGTCCCAATACGCTGCGATCAACGCGTCAAAAGTTAGAGCCGAAAAACGGGAACCCGCGTTTTCGACTTTTTTCAGCAGGTGCTTCTTCCTTCGTAATTTCTCTCCTGTTGATCCCACGCTCTTTTCGCTGCGTTTTCTGAGTTCCTGGTGGTCCAATTAGTCGGGTGAGGGTCATTTAAATCGAATCTGAGACCAAAAATTTTTTGCCCGAAAAAAAAGTAAGGCTAACCCCTTTGTATTTTTGGCGAAAATTTTTGCGATTCTGAAAAGTGCTGGAATAAATTCTTTCTGGCACCATTCCTACGTAATTTTGCGAGAGAAAACGATTGGGCGCAGTCCCAATACGCTGCGAGCAACGAATAAAAAGTTACTGCCGAAAATCGAGAACCTGTGTTTTCGACATTTTTCAGCAGGTGCTTTTTCCTTTGTAACTTCTCTCCTGTTGATCCCACGCCATTTATGCTGCGTTTTCTGAGTTCCTGGGTGTCCAATTAGTCGGGTGAGGGTTATCTAAATCGAATCTGAGACCAAAAATTTTTTGCCCGAAAAAAAAGTAAGGCTAACCCCTTTGTATTTTTGGCGAAAATTTTCGCGATTCTGAAAAGGGCTGGAATAAATTCTTTCTGGCACTATTCCGACGTGATTTTGCGAGAGAAACCGATTGGGCGCAGTCCCAATACGCTGCGAGCAACGAATAAAAAGTTACAGCCGAAAATCGAGAACCTGTGTTTTCGACATTTTTCAGCAGGTGCTTTTTCCTTTGTAACTTCTCTCCTGTTGATCCCACGCCATTCATGCTGCGTTTTCTGAGTTCCTGGGTGTCCAATTAGTCGGGTAAGGGTCATTTAAATCGAATCTGAGACCAAAAATTTTTTGCCCGAAAAAAAAGTAAGGCTAACCCCTTTATATTTTTGGCGAAAATTTTCGCAATTCTGAAAAGTGCTGGAATAAATTCATTCTGGCACTATTCCGACGTAATTTTGCGAGAGAAACCGATTGGGCGCAGTCCCAATACGCTGCGAGCAACGAATGAAAAGTTACAGCCGATAAACGAGAACCTGTGTTTTCGACATTTTTCAGCAGGTGCTTTTTCCTTCGTAACTTCTCTCCTGTTGATCCCACGCTCTTTTCGCTGCGTTTTCTGAGTTCCTGGTGGTTCAATTAGTCGGGTGAGGGTCATTTAAATCGAATCTGAGACCAAAAATTTTTTGCCCGAAAAAAAAGTAAGGCTAACCCCTTTGTATTTTTGGCGAAAATTTTTGCGATTCTGAAAAGTGCTGGAATAAATTCTTTCTGGCACCATTCCTACGTAATTTTGCGAGAGAAACCGATTGGGCGCAGTCCCAATACGCTGCGAGCAACGAATGAAAAGTTACAGCCGAAAAACGAGAACCTGTGTTTTCGACATTTTTCGGCGGGTGCTTTTTCCTTCGTAACTACTCTCCTGTTGATCCCACGCCATTTTTGCTGCGTTTTCTGAGTTCCTGGGTGTCCAATTAGTCGAGTAAGGGTCATTTCAATCGAATCTGAGACCAAAAATTTTTTGCCTGAAAAAAAAGTAAGGCTAACCCCTTTGTATTTTTGGCGAAAATTTTCGCAATTCTGAAAAGTGCTGGAATAAATTCTTTTTGGCACTATTCCGACGTAATTTTGCGAAAGAGATCGATTGGGCGCAGTCCCAATACGCTGCGAGCAACGAATAAAAAGTTACAGCCGAAAAACGAGAACCTGTGTTTTCGACATTTTTCGGCAGGTGCTTTGTCCTTCGTAACTACTCTCCTGTTGATCCCACGCCATTTTTGCTGCGTTTTCTGAGTTCCTGGGTGTCCAATTAGTCGAGTAAGGGTCATTTCAATCGAATCTGAGACCAAAAATTTTTTGCCTGAAAAAAAGTAAGGCTAACCCCTTTGTATTTTTGGCGAAAATTTTCGCAATTCTGAAAAGTGCTGGAATAAATTCTTTTTGGCACTATTCCGACGTAATTTTGCGAAAGAGATCGATTGGGCGCAGTCCCAATACGCTGCGAGCAACGAATGAAAAGTTACAGCCGATAAACGAGAACCCGTGTTTTCGACATTTTTCAGCAGGTGCTTTTTCCTTCGTAACTTCTCTCCTGTTGATCCCACGCTCTTTTCGCTGCGTTTTCTGAGTTCCTGTGTGTCCAATTAGTCGGGTGAGGGTCATTTAAATCGAATCTGAGACCAAAAATTTTTTGCCCGAAAAAAAAGTAAGGCTAACCCCTTTGTATTTTTGGCGAAAATTTTTGCGATTCTGAAAAGTGCTGGAATAAATTCTTTCTGGCACCATTCCTACGTAATTTTGCGAGAGAAAACGATTGGGCGCAGTCCCAATACGCTGCGAGCAACGAATAAAAAGTTACTGCCAAAAATCGAGAACCTGTGTTTTCGACATTTTTCAGCAGGTGCTTTTTCCTTCGTAACTTCTCTCCTGTTGATCCCACGCCATTTTTGCTGCGTTTTCTGAGTTCCTGGGTGTCCGATTAGTCGAGTAAGGGTCATTTAAATCGAATCTGGAACCAAAAATTTTTTGCCCGAAAAAAAAGTAAGGCTAACCCCTTTGTATTTCTGGCGAAAATTTTTGCGATTCTGAAAAGTGCTGAAATAAATTCTTTCTGGCACCATTCCTACGTAATTTTGCGAGAGAAAACGATTGGGCGCAGTCCCAATACGCTGCGAGCAACGAATAAAAAGTTACAGCCGAAAATCGAGGACCTGTGTTTTCGACATTTTTCAGCAGGTGCTTTTTCCTTCGTAACTTCTCTCCTGTTGATCCCACGCCATCTATGCTGCGTTTTCTGAGTTCCTGTGTGTCCAATTAGTCGAGTAAGGGTCATTTCAATCGAATCTGAGACCAAAAATTTTTTGCTCGAAAAAAAAGTAAAGCCTTTGTATTTTTGGCGGAAATTTTCGCGATTCTGAAAAGTGCTGGAATAAATTCTTTCTGGCACTATTCCGACGTAATTTTGCGAGAGAAACCGATTGGGCGCAGTCCCAATACGCTGCGAGCAACGAATGAAAAGTTACAGCCGATAAACGAGAACCTGTGTTTTCGACATTTTTCAGCAGGTGCTTTTTCCTTCGTAACTTCTCTCCTGTTGATCCCACGCCATTTTTGCTGCGTTTTCTGAGTTCCTGGGTGTCCAATTAGTCGAGTACGGGTCATTTCAATCGAATCTGAGACCAAAAATTTTTTGCCTGAAAAAAAAGTAAGGCTAACCCCTTTGTATTTTTGGCGAAAGTTTTCGCAATTCTGAAAAGTGCTGGAATAAATTCTTTTTGGCACTATTCCGACGTGATTTTGCGAGAGAAATCGATTGGGCGCAGTCCCAATACGCTGCGAGCAACGAATAAAAAGTTACAGCCAAAAATCGAGAACCTGTGTTTTCGACATTTTTCAGCAGGTGCTTTTTCCTTCGTAACTTCTCTCCTGTTGATCCCACGCCATTTTTGCTGCGTTTTCTGAGTTCCTGGGTGTCCGATTAGTCGAGTAAGGGTCATTTAAATCGAATCTGGAACCAAAAATTTTTTGCCCGAAAAAAAAGTAAGGCTAACCCCTTTGTATTTCTGGCGAAAATTTTTGCGATTCTGAAAAGTGCTGAAATAAATTCTTTCTGGCACCATTCCTACGTAATTTTGCGAGAGAAAACGATTGGGCGCAGTCCCAATACGCTGCGAGCAACGAATAAAAAGTTACAGCCGAAAATCGAGGACCTGTGTTTTCGACATTTTTCAGCAGGTGCTTTTTCCTTCGTAACTTCTCTCCTGTTGATCCCACGCCATCTATGCTGCGTTTTCTGAGTTCCTGTGTGTCCAATTAGTCGAGTAAGGGTCATTTCAATCGAATCTGAGACCAAAAATTTTTTGCTCGAAAAAAAAGTAAAGCCTTTGTATTTTTGGCGGAAATTTTCGCGATTCTGAAAAGTGCTGGAATAAATTCTTTCTGGCACTATTCCGACGTAATTTTGCGAGAGAAACCGATTGGGCGCAGTCCCAATACGCTGCGAGCAACGAATGAAAAGTTACAGCCGATAAACGAGAACCTGTGTTTTCGACATTTTTCAGCAGGTGCTTTTTCCTTCGTAACTTCTCTCCTGTTGATCCCACGCCATTTTTGCTGCGTTTTCTGAGTTCCTGGGTGTCCAATTAGTCGAGTACGGGTCATTTCAATCGAATCTGAGACCAAAAATTTTTTGCCTGAAAAAAAAGTAAGGCTAACCCCTTTGTATTTTTGGCGAAAGTTTTCGCAATTCTGAAAAGTGCTGGAATAAATTCTTTTTGGCACTATTCCGACGTAACTTTGCGAGAGAAATCGATTGGGCGCAGTCCCAATACGCTGCGAGCAACGAATAAAAAGTTACAGCCAAAAATCGAGAACCTGTGTTTTCGACATTTTTCAGCAGGTGCTTTTTCCTTCGTAACTTCTCTCCTGTTGATCCCACGCCATTTTTGCTGCGTTTTCTGAGTTCCAGGGTGTCCGATTAGTCGGGTAAGGGACATTTAAATCGAATCTGAGACCAAAAATTTTTTGCCCGAAAAAAAAGTGAGGCTAACCCCTTTGTATTTCTGGCGAAAATTTTTGCGATTCTGAAAAGTGCTGGAATAAATTCTTTCTGGCACCATTCCTACGTAATTTTGCGAGAGAAAACGATCGGGCGCAGTCCCAATACGCTGCGAGCAACGAATAAAAAGTTACAGCCGAAAATCGAGAACGTGTGTTTTCGACATTTTTCAGCAGGTGCTTTTTCCTTCGTAACTTCTCTCCTGTTGATCCCACGCCATTTTTGCTGCGTTTTCTGAGTTCCTGGGTGTCCAATTAGTCGAGTAAGGGTCATTTAAATCGAATCTGAGACCAAAAATTTTTTGCCCGAAAAAAAAGTAAGGCTAACCCCTTTGTATTTTTGGCGGAAATTTTCGCGATTCTGAAAAGTGCTGGAATAAATTCTTTCTGGCACTATTCCGACGTAATTTTGCGAGAGAAACCGATTGGGCGCAGTCCCAATACGCTGCGAGCAACGAATGAAAAGTTACAGCCGATAAACGAGAACCTGTGTTTTCGACATTTTTCAGCAGGTGCTTTTTCCTTCGTAACTTCTCTCCTGTTGATCCCATGCTCTTTTCGCTGCGTTTTCTGAGTTCCTGGTGGTCCAATTAGCCAGGATTACGAGGAAATAGCGAAAAAATGGAGAAATTCCGTTTTTTTCCTTAGCCGTACATTCTGCGATGTCGGTAGCAATATTTAAACTGATACAAATGATAATCCAAACAGTTTTAGATAATTGAGGATATCACTGTTTGCATATGGTATATGTGGGACTTGAACGCGGTTATGCATCTGCATTTGCCTACGAGTTTGCAGATCGGATCTGCATATCCGAATCAATATTTTTATCCAAGGTTTACAGAGCATTTCACTTAGTAGATTAGGTTCAACCAGAAGAAATCCAAAACCATCACGGAATTCTTATATTTATTTTACAAGTCTCTTTTTTCATATCAAGGTAGATTGTTCCAACAAACTCGTATCCTCAACGATTTGCTTTCAAGTTCCCAAGTTCTCATTTCGATTTTATGCCATACAGTTTCATTTATGTAGGCCTATGTAACATCAATAGTTGTCAGCAAACTTGTAGGACCTCAAAAGGTGGGAATCATCTCATAGGATTATTATAGATTCATCATAATGTTGGGTTCAAAATGTCACATATGTATTTCTCAAAACGCTATTGTTCGATTCTTTAGGTCTGCGTAGTTGAAATAACGTGAGGCCTTGAACAGTGGTTTGATAGTGACAGAATATTTCTCAGTGAATTTTTTAAAAGGAACTACTGCACAATGTAAATTACCATACCTCATGACTCATTCTACATCAGTTACAAAGAACCGTAAACCGCAGAGCACATGAAATAATATTGTCATCTGATTTTGTGGCAAACAAACATAATCAGACCGGTACATCAAATAATGGTAACTACAACAAAAGAGAAGAAAGCAATCAAAAACAAAATAAAAATGATCTCAAGAAAATAATTAAACACGTGTCAAGAAACGGGGATCCAGATTCTTATTTCAGATATTTAACATTTCCTATCAACTCATATTTCACCATGTATTTAAAGTAGTAACTTACGGTAAATCTTTACATCACACATCACGTTTGCACTATTTTGAGCCCAGCCCTACGTTCACCTGTATTCTGCCTAATTTTTCTCTTAAGTGATCTACACTGTTTCAACTTTTCAACAGTGAGTCCTCATTTATTATCAACAAAATTACACAACCGCAACGATACAATTGAACCACTCAACAACATAATTCTTATAGCACACATTATTAAAGGAAAGTAGTACGTAGGGATATATTCCTTCCCGAAATTTTATTCAAACCTATAGACGGCACATCCGAATTGGCTGGTAATTTCAGTGAGATACATAGACAGAAAAATGTGGGAGAATGAGAGGGATGTACAAATAGAGACGCAGCGAGGTAAGGGCAGAAGGAGTGAGAGAGCTAGAAGAGTGTACAACACAAGATTTCGTGGTGTAAATACATTTTTTAGAACCGCATAGTTTCTATTATCAGGGATCAAAACATCGAATCCAGTGATTTCCTACAAAACTTAAAGTATCTTTATCTACGTTTCTTAACGCTGTATCGTGTGCACATTCTATTTTCATGGTGAATAAATATATTGGTATCACTTTATGGTTTGAATTGACTGTATGTGTGTATACAGATTAAGGTTCTTTTAATTTGATATAACTATAAACTTTACAATCGATATCGCGGCTTGTTTTACATATTACAAGCATTTCTTGCCAAATAACAAAACACCAGAAGCGCTTTGTTTTGCAGCCAATTTCATAATGAAAACATTTTTAATATCTCCAACAACTAAGAGGTAAATCGAATTTGAAAATAACATACGATGTTTACAGTTCAATTTACGTATGAAAAAAATGAGTACCCGGAATTTTCAAGATTAATTTAAGAGCAGAGCTAAATCTTGAAACAGAGCGAAGCAATGACATATTGATTGCGTTTCGTTTGACTGAATAAGATACGGCGCTTTCAGCTCTGATCTTGAGACAGTGCCCCATACTTGTTACCCAACGAGAGTTTCGGTGCTTGAGCCTGTGTTTCTTGAACGCTGTATGATCTAGTTCCACCTCGATTACGAACTTCTTCAAAAGATCCTTCATCCCGCCGCCTAAATTCAGTAAAACATTGTCATACAAGAGAATTTCAGTACACCGTACCATAAATTTGTATTGTTATTATTACTGTATTAGGGCAGTTTTTTCTTGGAAATGAGAAATTGATTGCAAAGCAGAGGTGAAAAAGCAAGGAGGAAAAGTTTCAAGTGCTATAGAAGGTTTATCCTACCGTCTGCCCCAAGGACCGGTGGGTTCGCTATTCTGTTGCTGAGCGGCGCTCAACGTTGGAAAATATTCTTCGCTGTGAATATCCGGGGCAGTATTTCTCATCCTTTGCCTAGGGCTGGCAGACATGGACTGTGCATTTCTCAGATGAGGTGCTTTGTAACTACTTCCTCCAACAGCTGGCTGAGGAACTACAGGTGCAGGTTCGGGTTCAGGTTGCGGAGGCGGCTGTTCAGGTCGTTTCCAAGGTCCGCTATGTCGTGGTCCAGCTTCCCCAGATTCTCCATCAGAGTTATTTTCACCCTCGCCTCGTTCATCATCAGTTTCTGCTTCTTGGGCCTCGTTGACTGTTAAGTTTCCAATTTTCAATCCTGTATAATCCTTTTTCTCCTCCTCGAAATCCCTCCACTCATCTTCTTCCTATCGATAATAAAGATTTGGCGGTATATCAATGATAATGCATATTACTGTAGTTAAAAGACAGAGCAGACGGAAAACAACATCGAATCGGGACACGAAATAAATTTGGCAGATAGGCAACAGCTGCCGAGACATATGATTTAGCGGAGTTTAATACCGCGAGATATTTGCGGGGGGTGTGAATTTTTACAGAACTTGATCTCGGTTCTCGGATGAACTACACCAATAAACAGATCAATTTCTGGACTTGTTTGAAAAGTGGAGCGGAGGAATAAATTAGCAAAATCATTTCGTAATAAACAGAGAGAAGAGAATGATTAATTCGATTCACCCGGCTACCCAAGTGACGTTTATGCCATTTAACATGGCGGCCGCCTAGATACTCTTAGCCTAGATTTCGAGATTTGTAAAATTGACTGATTCTACAACCCCCGGGATTACGCTAGCTGATTAATATCGGTATTACCTCGACAGGCTGTATCTCCTCGCCCTCTTGGTTAGTCGGTTTCTCCTTTGGTTTCGGTTTCTCAACCTTTTTACCCGTTTCCTCCAGCTTTTTAGCGATCTCTTCTGTCGTCGTGAACTTTTTCCCCTTCGCCTTTTTCCTGTCCTTCTTAGCGAAAAAATCGTCGAGATCAGCCATGGCTCGCGTTAGGTCTAACCCGTTTCACACAGAAAATGTGGAACACGGTATATAATAAATATTTTCACAAGGACTGGCCGAACAGCGATCCACATGTGTACCTTGCCGAGCCACTGGCCACTCCCGGAAATCGCTGCTCTACGCCAGAGTCAAATCCACCCCCTTGGCACCTTGTCGCTACATCCAACGAAATGAATTTCCGCCAACCAAACGCGTTCCGCTCCAAGATCGTTACAAAATCATATTTTTTCTCACTCAATTACCCTACAGCAGATATCTACGTTTTCTCAACTTTTACACCGTGCATATCACGGGATCTGGCAGAATCGTCAAACGTCACTCAACAGCAGACAGCGTAGAGCGACCGTATTGTTGATCCACTGGACAAATAATAAAATAATATTGCATACAATATCACGGCAGAAAGACGGATTTACCAAACTGCGATTGTTGGCCGATTCTTTTCATGAACACATCAACGATCCGAATTATCTAAAATTCGTAAAAATACGTAATTCGTGCATTGCAACCGTCACGAACCGCACGGTATGCATGTATTGTACATACATACAGACACGATACTGATCGGAAGAACAATCTCTCCAGGTTTGACAGACGTAGTAAAAAAAGCGACTATCCACCGTAGTTTTGAAACATGATTATAGATGGCGCGGAGATCGATCTTTTGGCTAGTGCATCATGATCACGCTTGTTCCATGTATCGTATGCATCTCATTATGCTACCCTTCCAGCGCCGCTTCTTCCGGCTCGCCTTTAAATATGAACGATATGAACAGAGAGAAGCCTGAGAGAAAAAGTATATTCCAAAAGCCTGTTGCGCGACAGAGGGCGCTGCAAATACGCTCGGCGCTGGGGAGGGGGTCGCAAAAAATGTTGGGCTTTCTAAGTGAAGAAGTATCTTGCTCAGCTTTATCGATAGATGTCACTACATATCCCAGAAGGTCAGCGCCTGGAGCTAGAGGTGACTTTATCTAGTCAGCTTGCGAGGACGAACTCACGACCAACTTACAAGACGGTCGCTAGTTGTTTAGGAGTGCAACTGCACTCTGCTTCCGAATCTCAACGCTGCGTTTAAACACCTCTGGACGTGCATAAAACGAACTCCGTCCAGTTCCGGAACAACTGTTTGGGAAACTCGAGGCTTTCGCAAAGGCAGATGTGTGACACAACGAGTGAAGTCGAAAAAGCGTACTAGTAATACGCCCTTGTCAATAATTGTTCAAAAACTGATTTTAATGTGAAGCAGTGATAAACAAATATATACATATATATAACAAAATGAAAATCACACAGAAATGTTTTGGAAATATCACAAAAATGTTGGACTTTTACTCCCAGTTCAATCCCTCGCCGCTCTCGATAAAACAGTTCATCGATTTTGGTGAGTCTCTTTTAAACCTCGACCTTATATTTTGCTCGCCTTTCTTCGCGCCCGCGACTTCAGAATTTATCACCTCGGAACTATCATCACGATCATACCCGTATCATACTAACATCACATTAAATTGTTGTGCATACTTATATTCTGGAGAGTTGTTCTACAATTGTTGGATTACACGTATTGCTATTCCATACGTCGAATCGACTGAAAATACTGTAGATGCAGATAGGTACGTATGGATATATCGGCGCAGGCGTGCAGTAAACTACCATACCTGCATACGTACGTATCTGTATCATAGATTTATACACCCCCACGCTTACCTAGGTCTAGGTATTGTGCTTATCCGTACCTATTGCCAAGGTCCAAGTACCAACACTTCACAAAACTCGGCACATTTTGTGCTTCCTAATTTTTAGCCCACAAATTATACAATACAATTGCTTTACACAGTTAATTAATTAGTTGGATACGATCTCGAAACTTGAGTTTTTCTTCCATATTTTAGATACGAGAAATTGAGTTGGTTGTAATTCGGACCAATCGATTTGGCTGCCCTAATAACAATTCGCATCTCAAATCATCAGTTACGACCGATCGTTAATTCGCCTGAATCGATCAATCTTTGCAAATGATAGATCATACGATTGGGAACGATCAATCAGTGGAATTTTGAAGGCAGGCAGCTTTAAAATAATTAAAAAAATGACGAGGAAAATAATGACGCATAAAAAAACACCGTACGGAGAAACGAATTGCTACCACTACATCTATGACAGTATTTTTGTTGCATTATGTTGTTATGCGGTATAAGCAACTCAGAATTGAAACGTGACTTGCACTATTTTATTATACGTATGTAAGTTTTCACGCACACCTATGCATGTCAAATTGATGGCAGCAGATGATACCAGGGGCCTTGAATCAGCGAGAATGCACTTCCGTAGGTGTACGTGCATACACTCGCGTATAAGAATAAATTATCATCAGTGATTGCCCGTCGGCAAACGATGTAAACAGATTCCACGAGGAAATCGTCCGTGGATTGATTGTTCGACGCACAATTAATGCAGTCCGTTATTGGGCCAAATAAAAAATAAAATCAGGTTCTACAAAAGGGTGATTTCATAATAAAAATAAAAAATACTATTAGTGAACACGAATCAAATGGTTTACTAATTATTCCTACACTTACTTAGAAAAGCATGAGATAAGTAGGGTGGTCCTTGTTTCAATGAAAATAAATTGAGAAGTTATATCAGGCATACGTGCAATCATTCTAAGTATTACGCAACACTTCAAGTTTTACACGTGATGTACTAACATTTTGCATCTATTTACGTCATTTGTCCTAGCGGGGGAAAGGGATTTCGAGGAAAAATATACGTGTGTGCTGAACGTCAATAACATATCGAGTCATTCTCCGTAGAGCGATAAATAATACTTCACACAAATTAAACTGAGAAATTTACACGTATCTACTATTTATACGAACGAAAGTGCTGAGCATCGGCAAGAAAAAATAAAACCAGAACACACCTGGTAATTCAGAATTGCCGAAAGTACGTCGTCGACGCTGCACGAATACTACTCATTTCCTCGAGACGCAAAATACTTTATATTAATTATACTCGTAAAAGCTGAAAATGAATGCGGAAATAGCTGACGGTTTTTCCACCGTTAACCAAGTCTGTCCATTATACCTATATATGTATGAATGTATGTATTACATAATAATATAGGTATGTGTATGTTTACCGTATACCTGTGCCGGCTGCCCGCTCAGCTAGTCGTTTCCACTGTCGTGACCTTGTTAGAGCAGCTATTTGTAGCCATTCCTTGCCCATTGCAATCACGAATATCGCATATTGTGCACGTATAAGATACGTACTAATATACTTTGCATCACTTTTATGTTGGACGATGTTTTCAATGTCGACAATATTGAATACTTTATGATAACTTTAACGTTTGAAAAAACAACCACATCGAAGACGTTAAGAAAATTAAATTTCAATAATAGTAATGCCCATAACAAATTTACACGGAATGTTTTCTTTTGATCATGTGAAATGAATTCGTTGATCTTTCTTTGTACACATGAATTTTTAAAGAATTTTCTCATTATTTTCAAATTTCCGTTTCGAAAGTTTAAAATTTTGAAAAATGCAAGAAAAACGGCGCACTTTTTATACGTTTTCGTAAAAACGCTGTACATTACAATTAACAATAAACAGTTTCCGAGCCGTTGAACGAATAGTTTTATAAATAGAGCATTTACAAAATTTTCTAAAACGTAAATTTCAAAATAATGAGAAAATTCTTTAAAAATTCGTGACAAATGATAACATATCATTCCCTAAAAATTTTTTAAACTACGTTTTGTTTAAACGGTTTATCGGTAACTTTTGAGCATTAATATTATTCAAATTTAATTTTCTTATCATTTTTATTGCGGTTGATCTTTTTCCGATCTTTATCTTATCATAAAGTATTCAATATTGTCGACAAGACTCACTTTTGGTTGAGAGTGTGTAGCCAGTACATCCTTAAATATTATTGCATTCCATCGTAACGTCAGCCGTCGACAGCATCCGCTCAACCATTGCAGACAGACAATGCTTTTCTTACTGGGACTTACGTGTTCGTTTGCACGTCACAAACATCTAATTGTAAGAAGAAGCATCTGCACGAGATTATACCTATACAACAGCCTTCCTCGTACCCAAGTCTACTTTAACCGGGATAAAAAAAAAAACACAATTGCCAAAAAATTCGAGTGAATTTTCAAAAATAAAAAGACATTCTCTGAATCCAACTGGTATTTGGCGTACAGTATATAATATAATAATAGTAGAGGTCAGCTGTGAACTTGAATGAGGTTGGCGAAAAAGTTTATTTTTAAATGTTCGATGGACAAATTAAAACGCTGGCATGAAACCAACATGGTTGCCGTTCACGTCACTTTTCACATATAATTTACAATTCCGATCGCACGATGATCATTTCCAACACTTGCCTGTGCAGATTACACACTATATATAGATTTTACGACAAGCAAAATGACAACAAGGATGACATAATCATGATATCACATTCAGATATCACATGAACGTATTAGGGACTGTGTGTGTTGTACATACGTACAACGATACGTTTTGCCTACGTAGCGTGTGCAGTTGATTAATCTTCAAGTGTTAAGCACTTCAATGATCTATTACAGCTGTAAACAAAACTTGAAGTTCTTCCATTATAGTAAACTGGTACTGTACCGTGCTACGAAATGTTTACCGCCTCATTTTCAAAATATTAAGATCACGCTACATAACATTTATAATATGCATGAGTTTTGAAAGTGTGCACTAAATATACGGAAATTATAGTTGCATAACAATGGAACTGCCACCGGAACTAACACGTTATCCTTTTTATTTCTACCGTCTTTGCGTGTTGTTTTTCGGTCTCACTCATTCACGCACGTCACTCGGGCAAGTCGTCAAGAAAAGGTGAAGGGGATCGCCGGTCGATGACCTTCCTAGATGAAAGGGAAAAACAAAAATAAAAAATTAAAAATAGGATGGGAAGAGAGGAAACGTAGAATAAGTCGATCCGCCCGTATCGTATATGTATGACTATAATAACGGTAATAAGAACCAATCATGGGGAGCGCACGCAGATCGCGAGTTTTCGACAAGGGACACTCGATTCCATCCCAATTGTAAGTGGGGCGTTTTTTTTCGCGTTGATATAGCTATTGCAGCTTGCAGCGTTGCAGCATTGACGCGAGATCACGCGCACAATTACACTTATTCAGATATATACCTACACCTATAAACGTGTCCCCGTTTACCACAGTCTTAACAGTAGCGTACGGCTGCGCGTGAGCCCGGAGCTTGCGTTGGAAATCTTATGATTTTCTGCCCTGTTGAAATCTTCTTTGTTCTGCATTTTTTTTTCTTTTTTTTTTTTTGACAGTAGCAATTACCATGACAATATTTTAAGAATCCCCAAATAACTTGGAATTTTTCATATCACAGAGCCTCCGGCCTGGCTGTATTGTTTGTTATTCACGTAGTCGACAACTGTACAGCTGACGATGGATTAGGAAATATTGTCTGCTTCTGCGTTTCAATATAAGTATAAATTTCCGACCAATTTGCGGAAGTGTGTATCCGGTCTATTTGTAAAATATATATGTATATTTGAATAGTAAAGGTATGCTTATATCCAGCGCCGGATTTAACTTGGAGCCGCCTGTAATCCCGAACTTATTTGTCGCCCCCCCCCCTTTCCATTTTGAAAATTGTAATTTATTCTTAGTTTAACGTCATATACTAATTCCAAAAGTTCCTATATTGTTAAACATACTCCAAAGATTATAACAAAAATAAAAATAATTATTTTTTCACTAAATGACGATTTTATTAAAGAATAACCTTAGGTGTCCGGTACTGGGGGATTTCCCCCTATACTAGTGTTGCGGTTTAAAAGGCTACTCATGAATTCACTCCCATCCAAAATTCTCCAACGCCACTATAGAAGTTTCACTTCAAAAAATCCATTCTACAAGTTACATATGATTTTGATTTACCAAAAAAATTGAATTTCCAGCGCCCATTTTTGCCGCCCCCAGAAAATGCCGCTCTCGGGCCTATAGGTAAATCCAGCGCTGCTTATATCTCAATGTAACACCGAAAGAAAGATATTCTAGATTTCACATCTCCTGTTGTGGTGAATTCATGAGCAGCACTTTTATTGCAGTTAAATCTACAGCAATTGTAGCACGATTTACAAGCCCGATAATAAGAATTACAAAACCAATGTAGCAATGCAAGCGTTACAATATGCTTAGGTACAATATGCTTTCACAATTGATGTAGATTTGACTCGAACATTACATTTTTTTCCGTGAAGGAATATCTGTGAAATGTGACATGAGTCAACCGTAGGTGTATTTCCGTACACTACCGTAGGCAGATAATTAAAAAGTAAAATAGCGAACACACATGGACATTGGAGTCTTGCAATAATGTACAGGTTGAGTTAGTGAGAATTCCAAGAATATAGAAGGACCTTCATTGATCTTTAGACGCAGCCCCGTAACTAATCGGCCGGACCACATTGAAGCAACGTTAATAATACATACTGACGTTGCTGCAGTGAAGTTTCTGTCGTGAGATATTAGCAGCGTATCGCATGGTTAAATATAATTTTCGGAAATTGTTTTTATGGAACCAGCTGGCATTTGAAAAAAGTAATGTGTCAAAACAGACGCAACAGCATTAATAAGTATTAAATATTCGCAGCATTACTAGCATTAGAATCAGAGCGGTCAAGTGTGTCAAATTAGGGTAGTCCTTATGTAGGCTGTGGACGAGTTTTTTCTACCCCATCGCCCAAATCAACTTCAAATAATTCAAAAACAATTGCCCAATTTTTTCAGATTCTTACCTCATCTCTAAGATAGTCCATATTGTGATCGTAGTTTCTTATAGAAATAACGTGGGACAAACGTTTTTTTTCCGGTATATATTTTATTGTGAAAGTAATAATATTCCAAAAAATCTGTAACTGGAAGGTTTTAGTGGACATTAGTGCTACTATCTCAGGCAATCAAGACGATAGACGCTTCGATCACAAAGCGGACTATCTTAGAGTTGAAGTCAGAATCTGAAAATATGTACCAATTGTTATTGAATTGTTTGAAGTTGATTTGGGGGAGGGGGGGTCGTAAACACCCTAAATAAGGACCACCCTAGTACCGCATGGACGAATTCGTGGACATGCTCTTTAGGTTTAGTTACGCCAATGTCAACATTGATGTTACTTCAATGTGGCTTGCCTATTACTCATCCAAGCTCGTCCTATTTACGAAATTTGTATTTGACTCACCGTGTATAAGCCTTGCGGGTAGTCACATGCTGCTACAGCTAATGAGTTACAATTGACGGTCGCTCTCGCTCACTCTACAATATCATGTTGACCGGATGCATCTGCACTCCCCAGCTTCCCAGCCTCGATTCACCGTCTTTCTTCTTATGCATGGAATCTGGATGTATGCGATAACGTGTCGTTAGAAATTCATCAGTCTCACAATCAGAGGCAATAGCAATACTCAAAATTAGACCGGCATGAATTCATTACACAAGGAAAAAAAATGGGGATAGGAAACGAGACTTGATGCTCAATGCCTGTTGAATCACGATCGAACTTTGCGTACATACAACACGCGTTATGTCACAGTATACCGATGTCAGATGCATACTTGTGTCATGTATTTATATATAATATACGTAATATGTATCCTGATTGTGAGAATGAAAGGATGAAAACATGCCTCAGAAAAAAAAGATCAACAATACGTTTGCCAGTGTGAATGAGTCTCTGTCGGTTGGCCTTTTCAAAACTGGTACAAACAAATACATAATAATTTCTATCTGGGGATTTTTTATGTTGCTGATTCTATTCCCGTACAGTCGACTTTGCGGCACTCTCCGAAAATGCACGTATATAATGACACCATTTTCAGGCCACAAATTCAACCTTCATCAAAGTTACTAAAAAATGACTATATTTAATGACACCATTTTTTGAGGTCGACATTTTGTATTTCATCATTCTGGTGGTATATTTGAATAGAGCATCTCAAAAACGGTTGTATACCAGTTAATATGAAAATCGGTTGAAAATTGAGAAGGTTATTCAAATTTTCACATATGCAGAACAGTACCAGAATTGGCCCGATTTTTTTTGTGTACACATAATATAATACAATACGATTAATTCCATCGACGAAAACCTTATTTTATTTAACTACGTTTAATATAATCGCGAATTAATATCAAGGAGGATGAATATATTCTTAATTTGATTCATTTACAATTTTAAATTCACATGACCAACGATACAAAATAATTATCTTTTGATTTACGTACGAGGTTTTCGTTGCGATGAGCCAATTGTTATTACCAAAAATAAATCATGAACTTTTTCACGCGAAAAGAATGATTTTCAGACACGACAAAGCACTCCGTTATCATATTATAACCAAATGAGTGATGTAGAATGCTATTGCAGGGAAGCCAGTATACATGATGTGAGAAATACGTGACGCAAGCGTTGATACTAGTGGCCGATAGTATTTCCAAATGATCAGATAAGGTGTCAAGCAAGACCAGTTCTCAGTTTTGCCTGAGCGATACGCGTATCGCTTATTTGTTATTCTGCAACGAGTATTTATGACCTCATTACTGTTTACGTCGACAAATTTTTTCATACTTATCTACGCGTGTGTGTATCAAAAAAGTAATGAGAGAACGTAGTATACGAGTATGTACGTGGCTGCGTTGCACGCGGCTTAATTATATCTACAACGACTGCTCAATGTCACGGCATTCCCACACTATCAAAGCGTTGACTTGTTTTTCAAATAAATTACAATCTAGTGGGGTTAGTATCGTGAAAACAGAGTTGTTTTCTGATAACTCGTCGTGCTCTTATATACACCTTGGAATTGTGATTATCAGCCGACATATAATGGAATTCCAGAATACATCAAAGCGAAGCAATACGCCACATAAATGACCATGAGGTTCATTCTTCGTTATCATAGAGATTTATTTCATATACATATTGCTCGTCTCATTCTCGTACGATTGATAGAACTGGCAATGAAAAATTCTCAACGATGTATCTGATACATTTCATAGGCTAATGAGATTTTACCGTTTCTTCTTGGCTTTTCACAGGGCTGAGTGCTTGCGAGAGAAAGTCTTTCATCTTCCTCCGAAAGGAGCTACCCGTCCGACTGGCAAACATCATGAAAGAAATTCATTTACTGCCCGACCATCTACTCCGAATGCCCAGCGTCGGGTTGGTGAATAATTGGTACGCGACGTCGTTCGAAGAGATTATACAGTTTGAAAAGGCTGACATCAACGAAAGCACTCTAGATAAGTGAGTTGAAGAACTTTAGAACTGCTGCTGCAGCTGCATGTGAATATGCACTGCATGGCATGCATACTAATCCTATATGCATACACACTGTAAAACATTATATTATCTAAGTATATGTTGCGCAAATGTAAAATATATGGACATATCGTATAACTTTATCAATGGTTTTCAGGTTCTGCCAAGCGCTTGTAAAAATCAGGAACAGGCACATGGACGTAGTACAAACAATGGCTCAAGGGGTTTTAGAGCTTAAAGATTCACACGACGTTGATAATCAAACTGAAAATAGTATTCAGTACTTTTTGGACAGATTTTACATGTCCCGCATTTCGATACGTATGCTCATTAATCAACACAGTAAGTAAATGACCGAGAAATTGACGAAGAAACATGATGATATACGCGAATTAAATTCTTCTTATCGTGTCACAATTCCATTATCTGCATACATCTATACTGAATATTTGCTTATCTGTATATATAAGATATATTTCATTATAACATAAGTATAATTGCCGTTTTTGTATATTTTAAATACTCATTGCTCATTTCACGTCCCACAAAGGTGAAATTACTGTACCCTTGTTGATTCTGAAAAACAAACACTTTCCGGACAGTAATTGTTCCTCCTATTACCACTTCGCTCTTTCATTGTTTTCGTTTTATAGCATTGTTGTTCGGTGGACAGCTAAACGGGCAGAGCAGCAGGCACGTGGGTTGCATTGATCCTGTTTGCGATGTGATCGGAGTTGTTCGTGATGCGTATGAAAATGCCCGGTTTTTATGTGACCAATATTACCTAGCCAGTCCTGAATTAATAGTTAATCAACACAATGGTAAGTTTTAAATATGAAAGTTGACTTACGCTTATGGATATAGCATATGAAATTATTGTAATTTGATGAGCTGCACTGTCAAATATTCGTGTTATTCGGCGCACGTGAGTCTTTTCTTAAAACTTGTGTCCATTCTCTCGAATTTCAGAACTAGAGAGAGGAAATGAGGTCCGGATAGTTTATGTGCCAAGTCATCTATATCACATGCTCTTCGAACTATTTAAAAACAGTATGCGAGCAGTTATGGAGCATCACGGCGACCAGGCTGGAAACTGTCCCCCTGTTTGCGTTACTGTTGTAAGAGGCAAGGAGGACATTTGCGTAAAGGTAATTTCTCAACGAGGGCAAGAATAAAAATAAACATTAGCGTAAATCTGGCACTGACCATAAGGTACATTGGATTGGTAATTTCTTATAGATGTCCGACAGAGGTGGCGGAATTCCACGTTCTCAAACGGATCACCTCTTCAAATACATGTACAGCACTGCGCCCCAACCGAGCAAATCAGATGTTCATACCGTGCCCTTAGCTGGTTATGGATACGGCCTGCCCTTGTCTCGGCTCTATGCCAGATATTTTCATGGTGATTTAGTACTACTCAGTTGCGAGGGCTATGGCACAGACGCGATAATATACCTCAAGGTAATCCATGGAACAAAGAAATATTTATAATAAATTAGCAATGTTTAATCGCCATGTTGTGCTGTACAAATACTAATATTGCTGTCATCACGCCAGTTGGTTTCTGTCGTACAGCAAAGGTGATATTGCTATGCATTTTTCTCTCATCGCGTATTTTCGTTGAATTATAGGCATTGTCCAACGAAGCAAACGAGCTTTTGCCCATTTTCAATAAGACGTCTTCAAAATTCTACAAGACCACCATTCCGACTGGGGACTGGAGCAGTCAAAGTACCGGGGGAATGGCTACTAGACAGTTTTGCGTAAGCCCTGGACACGGCCACAGGTTGCCCCACGGTATGCAGGCCAGTCAATGCTAGCAGCAGGCCGGCTCCGACTGCAATCAAGAATTGATGGATTGACGTATTGTAAGCAAATGGGCCAATTTGGTATTTAACCATCAATATTACAGTGTACGACGTGTCGTTTCATTTTATTTTTATTTATTATTACGGACTTCGAGTATACGCCTTGCTACGAAAGCCAAAAAGACATTGTCTTTCTGGGCCTTATTAGTACTATGTTCCAAGACCTATTGGCTTCAAGATCATAAGAATATAGCAGTTATTTGAATGTGTGACGATTTATTCCGGTGGTGAGGTTCCTCTTCATATAAAACTGTATTCTATATTCAGAATAGTAGGCAGAGCACTGACGTCAATCATATTGATTTAATCGAAGTACAAGACAACTACAGTATTGAGAATGTAGCAATAATTAAATAAAATGTATAATGCGCCGCATCAATCAGCCGAAACATCATACATCAAAATGTCTGCTATATCTCCATGACCTTGACACCAATAACCCTGGAAATATTCACGTTATCTGATAATCCAAATTGCATTGTCAATTGGGATTGTTTTAAATGGTACACTTTCAATATCGCAACGCATTACAATGTTTTTGACCGGAGAGAAGCATATACGAATTTTACATGCAATTGAAACTATATTCATGTCCATAAAAGTAAGAATTGTGCAATTCTAGTAAGTGAATAAATTCATATTCACCTCCAAATTTTAGTAAGAAAAGAAAAAGGAACGATACATCTGTACTCGATATCTTGAGAACCATTATTTTTTACTTTACTCTTACTTCAACAAAACAATTCATGCTCTTTCTTGGTTCCAAGTTTTTAAACATTATTTGAAACTCTCCGTTTGCGTTGTAGCCATTATTCATATTTAATGAATAGGAATCAAGTCTGTTATCATTACAGGACTTTATCTGCAAAAATCACAATAAAGTCCTAAGAGTGAATGTTGACTACAAATTATGTACAATCTCGATACGACGCGATACGGCACACATGTATAACAAATGTTAAAAAATGATAATACAAAATGCGATCAGTGAAAACCAAATACTTCAACCATCGGCTCACTCTTCATAAGACTGGATTCATGTCATAATTGTTAGGTCTCATGTAACACATATCATGCAATGATTTCAATTCTGAACGCCTGTTTACACAATTTTCTTGAAGTCTCAAGCATGTTTGTTAAACTCAACGCAATATTTCTTTGTAAGACATAAGTATTTACGATTGATTATAACTTGCACATGGAACCTAAACATTTCGGACTATAGTATCAGCCTAGAAGTTTAATCTTCAGCAGTCAGTCTAGTTACGTTTGCATGTAAATGACTAATACACTATGACGTATCGGTGAAGAAAGGAGTTACACGTACTGTGGTATGCTTGGAGCATCTTTATACAAAATGCTATAGGTGAAATACAGTAAGCCGAAAAGAAAGAAAAAAACTTATTCAGAATAAAACGTAACACTGTGATGCAAAGAATGAGTTTTATAAATCATTCATATATGCTATAAGTAACGAGAAAAAAAAACCCCGTTATTGTACAGCACTACATATACATTAGGGTAGTCCTTGTTTATGGTGTTGACGAATTTTTACCGAAATTCTCCGAAATTCGTCTAGATTGCCTGGTACGATGATGTGTATTTTTTCCCAGATAGTAGCACTAATTCTCACCAAAACCTCGCGGTTACAGATTATTTGGAACATTATGACTCTTGCAATAAAATATATACTAAAAAAAAAGTTTTACCCATGTTAATTTCGATAAGAAACTTCGATCACAATGCAGACTATCTTAAAGTCTATGTAAAAATCTGAAAAAATTAGACGATTGTTTTCGACTTATTTGAAGTCGATTTGGGGGATGGTCTGGCAAAAATTCGTCGACACCCTGAATAAGGATCACCCTTATATACATATATCTGTGGCACTAGCATATTATAGGTATGTCAATAATGTACTCATTGAGGGTAAAAATAGCTCTCAATGGTTGAGTAATGAAAATAGCCGGAATATGTTATATTCCAAGAGTTAAATGAATTAGTCAAACTGCGAATTATGCAATTATCTTGCGCTTGGTGCGTTTTCGCTCGATTTTAGAAAAATATTTTTGTTTTGATCTGATAAATTGCGTTGCATTTAAACGACACTATATTGGTAACTTTGATGAAATACGGAGGAAAATAGGATAAGTAAAATAGGAAGATGAGTATATTGTACGATGAAATGCATACGAAAATAATAGAATTGATAATTGTGTACTATGTTGAATATTCATGTAATATAAATTATATACATACCTATGGTACTAATGTACACAATATAGTAATGAACTGTGTCATTGGGATTTTTTTTTTTTTGCATGTATTCAGTGAACACGGCAGTGGATGAGATGGTATGTATATTGCAGATTTAAATCAAAGAGTGAAACTTGTACAGTTTTGTACATAGCATAATCAACTATTACTATTCATGCGATAAAATGATTATAAACTGTAAATAACGCTGCCCTGGTAAAAGAGATGACAAACATGATGATTATACAATGTAAATGTATAGTTTTGCAGAAATGATTCATTTTATGACACCACTATTTAGAGAACATGTAATTTGAGGTAGCGAATATAATACTAATAACAATCTGAACGTAATGAACAAATTTTCTGCACGCCCAATCAGACGAATATTGCAAATAATATGCATCGAGTGATGTACTTAGCATTGTGTAATATAATTGCGACAAAGATTAGTTCATTTTATATTTATAATATCATCTAGTGTCCGAAAGGTGTAAGGTGAAGATTATGCAAGGCATTTTTGTAAATATATGCATACATGCATACCAGTATGCAACGTGTATATGATGAAATGTAAAATGTTTTATTTTTAGTCGCTTAGTTATAATGGCCTGATAACGTGTAAACGAATGCAAATAATTTGTTCAGAAATAACTATGGATGAAAATTGTTGATGTATTAAAGATGTATTATTATAGAAATCTGTATTGATCCCTCATTTGTGAGTATTGATTCAAATAGCTTTGAATTCATCCTGAAACGTTCCATCAACCAATTCCAACTGTCCCCCAGTTTGGCAGATTCTTCAAATATTCCAAATTTTTTACGAGATGTTTTTAAATATAAGTCGAATTGAATGCAGTTAAAACGAGTGTCACTACAGCGGGTGGTAAAGGAGACTGGTTTGTTACGAAAATCAAGTACTCATACTTAAATCTAAGAATCCCTTTAAGTAATCCAATCGAACAAGTTGAGGCGATTTCCCTTTTTAAGACTGCACTATGAGTCTGAGAGACTCGTTTCAAAAGATCCTTGCTATATCAATACAACATTTTTCATTTTTTTTTCAATATATTTATTATTAATATTATTATTATCGTCCTGATTCGTCCGTATTATAACACATGGTTTCCAAATTACAGTTATTGAATTGGGAAAATATTTGACAGTGTAGTCAATAATTCATTACAAAATAAGTTTTTATCTATTTACATGCCCGGCCTTAAAGTGTGTGCTCTATACACTAGATATAAGAAAATAAGAAATTTGCGTAGATCACAAATAAGCAATGACAACAATTAGATTAATTGTAAGTCATGGGTGAAAGGAAATTTGTTGTTCCAATGCATTGTCTCACCCCAACCCTGAGCCTATACGTTATGTCTATGTAAAAAAAAGAAGCAAAAAGTCTCGAGCAAATATCATATTATAAGCAATACAGCTATGAGCAGCAGATATAAATATTGAAGTTGATGTCCACGCTCACATGATTTCAATTTATTCATCAAAATGTGTTTCTTTCACCAAAATGTTGAATTTCTTATGTTTAAGTGAAACGTTTTCCACCAAACTTATCGCAAAACGAATTTTCACATCATAGCACTACGAATTATTAGTTTGGTCAATGAAGAAATGAATTTAATGTGAATGACATTCAATTTTACTGAATGCCTCACAAAGATGTAGTTTTACTTAGGAGGAAACAAGGCGTTTTAATGTACATTTTTGTACATTGATACTTTTTATATTCCGATTACTTAGTGCTGTAATAATATTATTTGTTTTACGGTTAGAGCCTGATCAAAAAGTAATTAAATCCGACTAGTAGAATACGTTTGAAATTGGAAATGATTAATAAGCAGAAGTCACAATGATTTACATGAAAATAACAACTTCGAGGTGAAGTTAAAAAACGAGGAGATTCACGACTACGATATTAGTTTAATTCTATCCAAGTTTACGCCAAACGTGCCGCGACTTATTTAAAACAGATTCTATAATTGCAAACAATTGGAGAATATTAATGAAAAAGAATCTCTATTTAATAATCGTTCACTTCCGTTTAATTTTGTATACGTAGGCTTGTTAAAAAAATGTCAATTTATTTGAACAGCCTATGCAGGGTTAAAAACCAAGTCTAATACGGCTAAGAACAATAATTGGCAACAAATCAAATGGAAAATTAAGAATGCAAAATAAGAAAATTAATACTTATTTAATATGATCGCGTGTTGAGATCCATGATATTTCATTTCAACAGAACTGCCACTGATTGTAAATTAGAGTAATCACTGTCACGTAAATCGTATGGCAAAATCTGGTATTAAACGTAAAATGAAAGGCTCACTGAACACTATTTCACGTTTCTCACGGGGGAAAACAGTCCCGGACATATTTCAGCAGAAATCGATCAGACTAATAGTTAAACATGCCAAGCGTTACATCGAATTTAGCACCATCCTGTATACACGATTGATGTTCATATTTATATAGCTATACTATTTATATGTATACGGCAGTGATTGTATATTCTACGTATAGTCATTAGAGGGATTTCTTAATTATAGAATTATTATAGCACTGTTCAAGATCACAATTTATATTTAATACAACGTCGAAGAATAAACCGAATGATTATTGCCCTGTGAACTAAGAGGATCGAAAAATTCTAAATATTTTCTCAGGTTTAATCACAGTAGTTAATCGAAATAGCTCATTTTTCAGTTTCGTTATTTTTCTTAAATATTATATTGATAGTTTATTCGTCGATTCTTCACACCACAATGTTGATGCATTGAATGTCAATTTGCTGCTGTACAGGGTTCCAAACTCAACTAACGCATTGAATTAATATATCGTCTCATTTGGAAACAAGTTGGTACACTGACTTATCACACCACCCACCATTACTCATCTATCTACGCCAAACTGTCAGCTGCGTCTCCGAGTAAATATAATTGTTTGGAAGTAACGAAATATTGGTGAAAATGAATTTTATAGGTAAATTCGGAAATATGCGAGTCAACTTTCAAATTTAAAAAATTGATTTATACACATTTCCACAAGTGTGATTTTTAACTAAATCAATAACACATAGGGTGTTTATTTTTGCTAATACAGTATTCCCTTCTATGCAAACTGTAGGTAATATTTGCAAAATACACTAATACAAGCCTTGTGAGAATAAAGATGTAACTAAGATATTAGTAAACTATGAGAACACCAGCAGCACTCTTGTGATTATCCAATTCGTCAATGCAGATTAGTTATATTGTTGTATTATGCTTACCCAAAAATCAATTGCGTTAATAGATATATATGTATCATATCATATGTGTGTGTGTGTGTGTCTGTGTCATTATGCTGTACATATAATATGACTTTGTATGCGGGTGTGAAGATATATGCATGTTTATTCAAAATATTAGTAATATTAATCTAGAAACTCCTATGCAAATATTTATTTATCATATATACTCTACAATATATTCATCACAGTGCTAAAGACACAAAATTGTGTAATGTTAATTTATAGGTAAGTATATTATTTATATATATATATATATGTTCACTATGTATAATATATTATGATATACTACATGTATATCATAACAGGCAGGGAGTTGTAGGAGAACCAATTGTCGATAAGAACATTACGATCAATTCTAAAAGGTGTTATGCAAGAACCAGTATTATTATATTACAGTATAGGTGGGCTTTGAGGGAAAGTCAAATCATAAATTGAGCAAATTGAATAGGGTGTGTAATATTATTTAGATGAGAAAAAAAGGTGCATATAAATTCAGGGTACATTTTATTTGTACTCATAGCGTATCGATAAAAGGTTCTCCTTCCGTGTCGCATCAACTATATTTATATCACTTCTTTTATTTATGGGAAAGGATGGCGCTGGTTACAACAGTTGCGTCCCACTTCCAACTTTCATTACTTTACACGAGTTTAGGTATATGTATTTACAACAAAGTATTCACACAAATTGATTTTTATAACGAAGCCTCATTTTGCATGTCTATGAACAGTCCCTTAAATTGATTCTGATACATTCAAGGATACTAGTGTCGTTTGCTATACCGGTTAAACAAGCTGTAGCAGACTACACTTGCGATATGAATGTATAGAAATCAATTCAGAGGTGATGTATATGCAAACAGCAATGGGGCACGAATTGATAATGGCTGTTGGTAAACCTCTTTACTAGAGAACGTGGGCAATTTGAATTAAAAATGTCGAAGCCACGGATTCGGACATATTTCAAGCAAATTTTAGCTCCTTGCGCTTCATGTTAGCTTAGAGTCGATATATGTATATTCTTTCATTAATTCGACGCCAAATTACTGGCATGAATATTAAAAAGCTTCACATTTCTCACGGAATCGATCGATCTTGCATATTGGATACACGCGGTAAGTGTTATTGATACAGACGCACAACCTTGTTTTCTTACTACCTGCCATAAAAACAATTAATAATAATGGAAAAAAGTATATCGAACTTCTTACTTTCACACAGATCCTTTCTTCTCGAGTCTGTGAAAATTTATGTGCCGAAGTGAGAATTTACTGTTGATTACCTGCCGTACAACCAAAGGCGCCAGTCCGATACCGTGTATCTAGGACCTGCTAAGAATTTTCAGGAAATTGCCATATTGCGTTGGTTGAGATCGTTTGTAATGGATCACATACTAATTTTTTATTTATTTTGTCATATATCATAACTCGACAGCTTGAGAATCGTTTTAAATGTAATTTCTCTCATTCAGAGAGGCTTCTTTCATTAGTCACCAGCTTCTGATGTTCAATATTCAAACATCGCTTTTTTGAGAGACGGACGCGATCGTTACACGTATTCAGCGATGGTTTGCTTAATTAATAAAATCAAGTTCGACCTGGTTGAAACTTTAGACTAATTTACTCAATTTTTCCAACCTCGTGCCTTACAAGACTGAACGGCTGACGGCAAATAGTAACTAACAAGCTGGCAACATCTTCATCCAATCCATATGGTTCAGCATCTTGGTGAAAATTTTGGATTTGTTGGTCCGTGTACAAAGCTTCTCAGTTCTTTAGGTGGCTCAGCACCGAAATCAGATGCGGTATCGACGTCAGATTTGCGACAAATTATCATACGGATGTCCGTATGTAAATAAATCCGTCCTGACTTACCCGACATGAACCTGTGAAAAGATTGCGGTGTGGCAAAAATTTTGCAGGAAAAAATTAGCAACTATGTAAACAATTACTAGGGTTACCAATTGAAACAATACCTGAGGTGTATAAGGTAACGGAGCGTTTTGTCTCTTAATGTTCGCTGGCGAAGAAAGGTATGAGATCGTGAAGGCATGTCGGACAAGTCGTACATAACAACAAACATTTTCACAACCGTTCCCAAAGGATTCAAAAGAGTTACTTGAATTGTCCCGCTGCGTGGCACTTGATATCCCTTCTTCCCGAGATTAATGTGAGCCTGAAAGTAAGGGGTGAAAATTGAACCCTCCTGGACAAAACTTTTAAAATTATATGACGCGTAATCTATAACACACACGTAAGCGTCATTGCAATGGCAACTCTGTCAACAGGAACGAGGCTTACAAGATATGGCGTTGAAACTTTGTCATTGTCTCCAAGAGTGTAGAAGAAAACAGTAACGGGAAGCTTTCGGTGCTTCGGGCAAAAAGAGCCGCTAGCACCGAGCTCGGCGGTGAATCCATGGACCGTGGAAACTGGCTCTAATCTCCCGTTCAAGGCAGACTCTTCAAAACTACCGAGAAGCGCGTGACTGTGCGGTAATCCTCGAGTCGTTGTGCGGCGTTTTGATATCTCTTCACCTTCAAGAGTGTTTTCAGCCTCTCTATCTCCTTCTTCCAGAGACACCGCTCCTGGACTTGGTGGAGTGTTCAACTCAAATAGCGCGCTGAGTCAAATATTAAAATTCATAATTATTTACAAATCTATACAATCCGTGTCGAATCTCATCATTGTCAAGCTCTATATACTGAATTAAAT
The DNA here is from genome assembly GCF_021901495.1 of Neodiprion virginianus. Taxonomy (NCBI): domain Eukaryota; kingdom Metazoa; phylum Arthropoda; class Insecta; order Hymenoptera; family Diprionidae; genus Neodiprion; species Neodiprion virginianus. The sequence goes on along the minus strand of NC_060879.1, from coordinate 270,856 downwards.
ATACATACATTTGCGTTTACCATATTCTGAATGTCAAAGTGCATGATTGTGAGAAGCTAAATGAGTAAATACCTTCGTTTTGACGAGACAGAGTTCAGGCTACTGTCATAGTCAAAGCAGCAGCTTCCTCTCCGTAGAGGTGCCGGGCTGGAAGTCAGGGGCAATCCGGTTCGACTGTGAAAAACCATGGAAGCAGCATTCCCAAGAGATCGTCTAAATCGTTCTTGTTCAATGGCTGAAGGTACACCTTTGTCTGAAGTATCAGTATTTTCCATATCTGCGTGGCTCTGATGCTGCTGCATCGCGATTGCATAACAGTTCATCTGTTCTGGAGAGATGTGTTTTTGAAAATAATCATTTCGAACTGTATCTGAACTGCATTTTTTGTCGGTTCCTGCGTGGCCAAGAGAATTGTTTTGCATGCGAAACGGTATTCCTTCACATCCGATTTGCAACCTCAGATTTGTACTATGTTTAATTGGATTGTGAGAAATATACCCATCTCTACCTCCCGTTTTTTCTTCTTCGAGTAAAGTCAAACTCTGCTTCTTTGTTAGGTCAGGAAAATTATTTTGCAATTCGGTATTTGTCCCAGGACAGGGAGGGTTTTGATATAAGCTATTTGTACTAAGACACGCAGTATTACCAACTTCAAGAGATTCGTTCTGTTTATCAGACCCATGGGCAAATTCGGATGGATTTGAGAAATCAATCCTCCTCTTGACTTTATTTCCTTTGGATTTTTTCGGCTGTAGGTTGAATTCACGCAGGGGGTGAAACTGGGGGTTATTTAGAGACTGGTCAGAACTTATGGCGTAGTTGTCGTAATAACTTTGCGATGACAACGTTTCCGAATTCTGTTTGGTCTGTTCCTTTGAAAATAGCTGCTTGAATAGGCTTATTCGTTTGTTTAACAACAAAGGAAGCGACCCCTCGTCTTTGTATGATTTCACATCAATATCTTTCTGTATTTTATCATTTGCTATGTGAACATCACTTCTACTATCACAGTTTTGAGCGGAGAAAACGGTTCTTGGCCGAGCTCCGTTTGATATATCGGAAATAACTTTCCGTGAATCATTGCTAGTCCTTAATATGGCTCCTAATAAAACGTCTGCTTTGTTGGTCACGTTATAAAAACATTCGACAGGCTTAGCATCCACTTTTTCGTGCTTTCCGTGGTAATGTTTCCTTTCGTCAGTAACTTCACTCTTGAGTTTTTCATCGTAGATTTGGGACGAGCGTCTTACACATTCAGGCTGCACTAATTCGCGGGGGTGAAAGATTTTTTTCACGTTCGCACGTTTTTCCTGGTGAACAGCAGCACTTCGATTAGTACCAACAATATGAGGTTTGAAGTTTCTTAATTCGTCTGCCGCTACAGCCCTGCAAACGTTGTTGTATATTGGATACCGAAGCAAATTTATATCTGCTTGTGTCTTCTCGAGATAAGATTGTTGTTCAAAAATGGCATCGTCTGATTGGTTTTCAACCTTGTCGCGCCTTTTTATCGTACGTACTGGAGTACGTCGCCGCCCTGCTGGAGTTCGCGCACGCAGTACAGCTAACACTTCGTCAAATTCCCATTGACTAAGCTCCAGATTAGAATTTAACTTTGACTTGACTTGATTTGTGTTCTTATATTCCTCTGTTGGAACCTCGTTTATTTTAGACTTGTAATTTGTAAGTCCATTGTTAGTTGCCACATTCAATACCCGGCTTGGTACTTTACTTATCCAATCGAAGATTCCACTGCTGTCTTTCATCTTCTCCATTTCTTCCGAACATTTAAGATTTGACATCAACTGCACCAAGTCGTTATTAGATACAGATGCTTGTTGATCGATCGTACCTTTCTGCGGATTCTCACTACGCACATTACAGACCAGAGACCCATCCATTAATTCTTTATCTCCAGCCAATTGACTAAGGAAGGCCTGATCCGACGAATACGTCGTAAAAGGTGTTCCTAATTTCGATTGATTGTCATGACTATACGATGAAGGTCCAGGATTTGATTTGTGAAAGGGGCTACTCTGACTAAAAGGATTGACGACAAAGTTAGCTTTGCTATGAATAATTGGCAGTGTATCAAGGGCATCTAGTGGTGACATTTCTTTCCGATTCTGACCACACTCTGTTTCTTTTCCACTGATTGTACTCGTTGTCCAGTTTATATTCCCCATTGCGTTATGATGATCTGTCACTGACGACGAACTTGACTTTAGCGATTTTTCATTCTCGATCTTTTTTAACAACATTTGTTCACTCTCAAAATTCTCAACACATTTTCCCCAACGAATGAGGTAATCTTTTTTATTAAATTTTGGAGATTTCTCGCGTCGAAGACTCAAAATTTTACTATCACAAGGTGATTTACAAGTATCAATATCCATAGGTAGTCCCACGCTGCATTTATAACGTTTTTCAGCATTGCTTTCCGGTTCCTCGATACTCAGCCACGAGGTTAGAGTTTCTCCTGAAATCGCGATTCGATTGTCACAACCGCTTCTCTGCATCTGATTATCCAAGTGATTGCTCACTTTGCTCACTTGCTTGTCACTCGAAAATGCAGTACCCATACTTCGTGACTGATGAATTCTACAATCTGCATTGTTGTTTGCAGTTCGAGAGCTTCGGTTTTCTAAATATCGCGTATTGTTGTAATTCAAATCGACATCATCCAAGCCGCTATTGCTATAGATTCTGATCTCAGGCTCTTCTGTTAATAATTCGCAAACTGACGGTAGACCAGAGGTAGAATTTACAGAGTTGTGAGCACTCGCATTTGAGATGAAATCAGGGCCACGTGGTAGCGATCTGCGCCGTTTACGTTCAGTGTTAGTTTTCAGAGATGGCGAAGGCGGGGAGCCATCTTCATCCTCGCAGCGGCAGTGATGTTTCCCTGGCTCGTTGCAAGGAGTCTGGAGTCTATCATCTACCAAAGCTGTACGAAATTGGATTAAATCAGATGTACATCAGAAATAGAGTCGTTAGCAAATAATTTGTGAAAAAGAAAAACAAATTTTAATAAATAATTGAAACCACAGTAGATTGAGGTGAATGAATGTCTATAAAACTCTGCTTTCACAATCGGTTCACTGTAATTATTAAAAAACGTGTAGGTGACAAAAGTAAATATAACGAATTTGCTGATTACTTGAGGGCTTTTTGACACCTCGTGGTAAAAAAGCACAGGTTTATACAGGACATAAAAATTTTGTTTCATTTCATAATTACTTGGAAGAACAAGAGCCTCAGGATTGGAGGTTGTTACTGGTGCTGAAATATTTTTAGTTGGTGTCAATGCTCTGGCAGTTCCTTCTTCCTCCTTTTCAGCTGTAGGATGGATTGAGCAAGTCAGAACTGGAACATCTTCCACGCGAGGCAGTGCCCAGACCGTAACCTATAGTTTAGATCAAATTTTTACCGACATATTTTTGATCGACGTCAGATATAATGCACAATTTCTGAAACAGTTTCATTAATTAAAGGTAAACCAAAGGCCGGTACTTTGATATGAAAAAGCCACAGAAATAAAGCAATACCATACCTTGATAGAGTTTCCATCTCCGCAAGCAGCTAACGGAAAGGTGTGTTCCGACGGAGTTTCCCGAAACTTCCTCAGGTTATCTTCGCTGAATGAAACTATTCTGGTTGTAATGTAAGACGGAGCTGCACCTTTGCTGCGCGACCACCATGCTGCAACTTGGCTGAAGTGTAAACGCGATCTAACCGCTTGGTACAAACTCTGATTGTTCATCATTTCTGGCCCCCTGTAACGTTTGCGTGATCAAGTTTATTATCTCGATTGAGCGAGGTGAGAAATCTATGCCTCATGCAAATTATTAATAAAATGTTCCATGGATTCGAGTTTCTTATTTTCACCTACTTGCTGGGCACAACGCTGATACACCAATATTCAAGCAGCATTTCTGACGACTGCTGCCACGGAGTCATGGATATGTATGGTATTGGCAAGACAGGATCTTTATAGGTAGCTTTCGCCAAACCGCATGGACAATCGGTGCACAACAAGACCTCGACACACAGGTATGAATAGGTGGTGACTCTGTCCGTGATTTCACGGACCAGTATCACGTACCGATCACACTGGGTAAGATAAGAAACATTCGTTCAGTTTCCTTTCAGGATTCTTTCTTTTTACTGCTAGCTAGGCGGGGCATGACATAAAAAACATATGTTGCATTCAAGATTCGACAAATAATTAAGAATTAAAGATTAAGAATATCGAATAGTGGACGACTAATATAATCAACTCAAACAAGTTCAATGGCATGGTATTTCAAATTAATCAATGTTATCAACGAGTCAATCAAGTTGTTTACAATGAAAGGGATGAACACAACTATCTTATCTGCTACTGTTCCTACACAGAAAATTGAAGAGTTACATAGTACAGGATTCACACAATTGTAATCGCTTTGTCGCTTTCTCTTCGCATTGATTACCGGTGCCTCGATAATTTCTATGCTATGGTTATAAGCCGATGAGCTTGCATTGACTTCACATGGTTGAAAAATGTGCGGTGAGGGGTAGAGCTATGTATCGAGGTAAACGAAGAAGAAGATGTTGAAACTCATTTCTTTTGAGACATTTTACATTTTCATCGCATTCATTAGCCATTAATGCTTGCTATAGAATCACAAAAATCACCATTTCTTACCAGATAGTTATCCTTTTCGCACACATGATTGTTGGTTACTGGTTGTAATGGAGCGGCACAATGTGGACCCTCCATGTACCCTCTTGGAGGACCTTGGACCCTTCCTTCGCTAACAAGAACACCCAGGGCTCGGACCATCCCTAACACACTACCGCAATTACCAGCCCGCTGGGGGCTGGTGGAACCACCCGACACTGCACCGAGGCAATGCATTTCTGAAAAATAAAATACAAACGTAATGTTGGTCATTTACAGTTCCTCAAGTACGTTTAGTGCATAAGTTTACTACGGTTATTGTGGTTTTAGTGGGTATTTACAGATTTCAAGTATAATTCTGACCCAGCATAAGGGGCCTTACTGCGGATTACGATTGTTTACATAATTATTCCGATGGTAGCGGGGGAATTGATATTTACGAGCATAATGTCTAAAAGCGAACGACGAGATCGGCAAATCATGGGTAAAACGGCAATGAGTAAAATAACAGTCTACGTCTACTACTTACATATATACTTATAGCATAATTTTGAATCATGATTTATCAATAGCATTATCACAATTCCAATAGAGCTCGTGCAACGTGGAATTAATTACAGATTCAATGCCTGATCTTTAATTCATTTAATTTTTATACCGAGGGTCAAAAAGATCCTGAGAAATTTCATAACACTCCAAGGATTCCGCTCAGTTTCGAAGAGTTCGGCCGATTTAAAAGTTTTATGTAAACTCGATAACAGTTGAGTAGTGAAGTTGAGAATTTATCGTACAGAGTATTATAAGTTATCGCAAACGAAGCGCTGGTAAAGACTTTCATACCAGAAGAAAAAAAGACCTGGCCTAACGAGGTTCCAGGAAAGTATAGACTAAATTTGGTCGGTCGAAAACATGATGGAATTTTCAGAAACAATCGCAAGTGGATTTTTCCGTGCTGCAGAGGAAAATACCAATGATGTGTAACCGAGACTTAAAACGCACCCTTGTTGCACATGCCCCGCACCATGAAACAGTTCCCAACCCATTGCAACAACTGCGCTGACATTTTTTTGCAATGGTTTTGATGAAGCTTCACATTTAAAAAACTTGCGCGTGCATATCCTCGACGGTAACGAACAAAAGATGCATGTGTGAAAACTTCCAATTTCAAAAAACGAAGTTGAAGACGACGGAAGAGACAACTTCGCAATTCACTCAAGGCAAGTTACGCATTTATTTATGCACATCTGACAATGATTATAATTGACAAGCATCACTTGCACTTGGATAATCGAAACACGCAATACTTGTACGTATATACGTATACTCTGCGACAATGCAAATTTAGCAATACTTTTAGCACGCAAGAAAATTATTTCAATCATGAAAAGTTCGGCGAGTTGTTCCAGTGTTGTTTGCCGTCGGGCATGTGGACAAAATTTGAATAAAGAACCGCTCTACTCCAACAGTTTATATATAGAGTTAAGGGTGAGTGGACGGCGGCGCGTCATGCGCATCGCACGAGCTTTTGCAGCCAGCCCCCCCCGCCCCGCGACAGCCGGAGAAGAGCGAACATTAATGTTTCGAAACTGCAAGCGCATTGCCAAATCCGACAGGTTTCCCCTCATTTTCCTCAAGGTTTCCTTTCTCCAATCCCTGCCTACCATTCTTTCTCACTCACTCAGTCTGCAGCTTGTAACTACTTATAATTACTACAGAAGCTATACCTGTTTGTACGTCTTACCTGCTAGGTAGGTTTCAGCCCTTCGGTAAGAATTATTTTGCAAAATATGAGGTTGAATTTACAATAACAATAACAATAATATCATATATATATACGTATACACGATGGCGAGCTTATATTCCCCACGAGTGCCCCATGTGGCTTTATCAACTGTATAAGAGTGTCTGTGGTGCGGAACGTTTCATCCGAGAAAATTTTAACCTTCCATCCATTATGTGTGTACAGAATACGTACGAGAGCATAAATATATGCTCAGATTTTGTTATCCTCTAAATTTATTCGAAATCTATCCACGATTGGTATCAAGGAAAAATACATATCTAATATCATCAATTGCACGATTTATCGTATCTTGGTCTAATTAATATGATATCGTAGATAATCTTACATCTTCTCACATTCATGTGAATTAATAAATGCATAGAGTCTCATGCGAGTGTTTAATTTCCCATTGTTATAAAAGAAGTTACACATACGCACAGGTACAACGATCGCATAACAATTGTATGCAAGATACATGACTACTCATTGTCAGTCTCCACGACAGTCGCATGACAATTTTTAGAAAATGAAGGTTTCCACATTCTATAAATGGAGTTAGAGATTTAATTCTGAAAGCCGATGAAAGCCAATAATAGGTGATTGAACACGTACGGGCGGATTTTTTCCATGACAATTGCTCAATGTTGCGTACAAAAAATATACTCAACATCATATTATACAAAATTCGAATCAGTTCGAAGCAAGAAATGTACGTACTTGAGGTTTAACCACATCAGGTTGATTGGAGATTTTTCAAAATCAGATAGATGTAACAAGAAAGACCGAAGGAAAAAATCACACGGTTTCAGAGACATGCAAACGTTCCAACCGATTTTATTCAAAGATCAGCCCAAAAATTAACTCGTAATATCGTCAACTACGGATTATTCTGTTCGTGAAAATCGGCTCCCTTAAAAGCAGAAGTTCGCAGAATCCTAGGCAGGTAGGTGAGAAATCGAATAAAATTCGTCATTAAACGTGAACGAGGCCCTGCATAACCTTCAAGTAGTCCTGGCGTAACTGGGAGTTGTTGAACTGCAACGCAGCATGTGGACCGTCTGGAGCCCCTGAGTTGAACGTCGGATTGCCCGGCAAGGTGAACGAAACTCAGGTCGGCCGACCACCCCGTGGAAGCAAGGGAGAAAGGGAGGAAGGAAAGAAAGGTTATTGTCCAGACTCTAAATGACAATAAGCCTCATACAACGTCCTTGTTTTATACTGTCGGTAAATCCATGGGTGCAGGTCGTAGCGTTATATAGACATCGAAATTAGTTGGACCCTTTTCCGTTGTACTTGCAGAGAAAGAAGAAGAGTAGGAGGCGTGGGGTGGGGTGGAGGGGGGGGGGGGGGGGGGCGAGGAGGTAAAGGCGACGTCGACCCCGAAGCATAACGGGTCGTCGTCCCACCCTCGAATACCGAATCTTGGCGCGTCGGGATGCCCCCAACCACGACGCGACGGGCGACGGGAGTTCGGGGTCGTTGCATCCAGAGTAGGAGCGTCGGTCTTCTCCTTGTTCCGATCCTCATCCTCCCCCGACTTCACCGAAACCCCGTCGACGTAGGATCGCGACGCAGTCGTCGGCGCAAGGTAGGTATAACCTACCCGACATTGAACTTGGACAAAGAAAACTCTTCTGAAAACATCGCTTAGGTTTATTGTACTCCAACTGCGTACCCGACGTTTCGTGCTACTAACGGTAGGTACTATATGTGCCTACAGAAATTGGTCACTGTAAAGAATTTTATGGATCATATGGTCGGCCGATTGCGGAATAAAAATAATAACCGCGGCCGCAATGGTGGAAAATAATGATTACAAGTATAACCTGTTACACATATATAAACCAATTCGTTTGACAGTGCGTTCGAACGGAATTTGCGTCGTTCTTTTGACAGCGGTCCGAGTCCCTATACTTATATTCTCGTTTCCCGTTCCCGATTGCCTTTGTGTTTAATATACCACGAGGCGTGCCAAGTTGTACATATGTACGTTGCAAAGCTACGCTGCGATCTCAAGTCACTGTGTACATCGTATGACGAAGATTACATCGAGAGACTGGCTGGCAGTTTCAGTTTATTGGCCTGGTTGTTTTAAGAATTTTGGTCAAAGAGTTGCAAGTTAATTTGACAACTGACCGAAGAATAGCGCCGGTGGCTAATTAGCTACTGCAGTCCTCGAAGCGCGTTACAAGTTTCGTAGCTGTGTGTAATGACCGTCTGAAAAACATCAAACCTGTTTCTACTCTGGAACGGCTCGTGTTTCGTTTCGTTTCGTTTCGTTCACTTGCGAGTCCCTATACTATAACCATTCTGCAAACATCGCGTTGTAGAATGACAAATTTAAAGGGGAATATTATTAAGGCAATTCTCAACGTGTATTTGAATTATCAGAGTCCATAGTCGCCTCAAAAATATCATATTATGCATACATATGTAAGCATTTTCCAAATGACTGACGGTCGCTCTAGCTTACAGGGTCATCGACTACAAAATTAACCTTCGGAGGTTGTATGATTTGGATTTATATATATTTTTTATTTCAGTGTCATAATCGAATTCCAATACTGTTTTCCACGCTTCCCTACGTGCAGTAATTTTAGAAAACATCCCATTGTAAGATGGTAAAAATTAAAACCACTAACTTTTTCTTGTTAGAACTCCAGCCAGTTTGTCCTGCGGTATAAAATTTCATGTAATACTCGTATCTCGCAGGGGAGAAGAAGACCTCCTGTGATTCTATTTCCAGAAATATGACAAATATTAGTCTTCCTCGCTCACGGTAGTCGAACTCTCGCTACGGAAATTCGTCCGCTGCTAGCGGTTTTAAATGGAGAAACTTTAATTTTTCACAACGTATATTACTATACAGAGAAGTTGAGAAATGCTTTAAAAAAATTTACATTGCATAATAAACCGATGCTAGTTAGCATTTATAGAGTTTGCAATCACTAACGACTATATTACTGGAAATTAACAGTAACCGCAGATCCTGCGATTCATGCTTGTGGATGTGTATTTACAAAAGAGTGAAAAATATGTGTAACCGCCATACATGCAGGATGTTATAAATATTTTTCATTTACGCTATCGCTAAAACAAACTAAATGTCGGTATTATAATACAGCAACACTGTTAGAAATGATGGTCATCTTCGACGATCTTTACTGATACCAGAGTGCTTAAACATGATTGCCTTCATCTTAGTTCCCGACTGTAGCCATCTCATAATCGTATGTACAGGTACGTAGGTGGTTTCAGGGTTACCCGTGTCGTCTGCCACTCAATTGAGATGGACGTAAGAACACGACACCGGTGGCTTCGAATCGTTTAGATGCAACTTTTGCCGGTATACGTATTGTTAATGGTACTGATGATGTTTTTCCTGTGCACCGCAGGCATACTCTCTACTCGTTGCATATTTTGCGTCAGTACGCGGCGCCGTGACATCCGCAAGTGTTCTGCAAAATCGCTTTTTAATATTCAATCACAAACACGGTAGTAATATCAAAGGTAGTATGGCATTGCGTTCTGGTCCACAAGTAATCGAAGTCTATGCCTATGATAAAACCTATCAAAATCTTTCGGGTTTGGAAGAACCCGACTGACCAGAACTCTCCTATTATAGGGCTTCGCGTCTATGCGGGCATGTGAAACTCTGACAGTTGCTGTGAAAGGAACAGAGCTGTGTCAAGGCTGATGCCTATTGATCTTATGGCAGTACTCTTCCTTGCGCGAGTCATGCACTGTCGTTACGTTTAGCATGTGCACTCGAACGCAGGTTGTAGCTGGGTGGGTGAGTGGGTGGTTTGGTAGTTAGACAGGTAGGTAGGTAGGTAGGTAGGTAGATCCGCAGGTAGGTAGATGAATTGTTAGACGGATAGATAGATATCCATCTATTCCTAGGTGGATATATGGATAGATGGATTGATGGGTAGGTGGATAGATGGATAGACTGCACATTAATGGATATGCTTTGAGCGTATTTTGCACCTGGGCAATCTATATCCATGTCTTTGTCACCACGAGATTTCACTTTCGGGAATGGTAAAAGTGTACCATTTTGACAAACAGACCGATGACTTTGATTACTTCACGATCAGATATGATTCATATATAGAAAGAATTCCTATCAGAAAATTATGAGATCAGTCATCATTGCTCTGACGGCAAACGGTACGCGAAAATTCGAGGTGAGCTACAAAGTAAGGTCAATTTCCACACACGGGCAACAATTATACGTTACGCGAGATCTGCTTGCCAAAGGCGTCGTACCGAAATGAATGTTTGGAGTACGTTTCTAACGGTGCGGAAATTATCTCTCCTCTCATATATTTAACAATTGATTGCCCTCTCGCGGACTTTTGGACCTCGTTGTAAACGTTCCTGCATGCTCACTATTTACGTACCAACATACATATGCGTGATAAATGGCGTTCGTTCTATATAAAAATACACACATTCTATACAGAAGTGGACGCACGAGCTTATCTATAAACAGGGTTATTTATTGAATACTGGTCACGAGTGAAACTGACGGAGCCGATTCTACTCGAAGTCTGCATAAGCGGCTCTCTCTCTCTCTCTCTTATTCAAGGGTGAGGCGGCCAATATTCAATAAACGAAAAATGCATATACAGCATAGAAATTGATTCCGTAACGGTAGCAGTGTAGAGGATACCAATTTAGGTTGTTAACGCAATACAAACCAGCAGCAGCGGCGATCAGGTGAAAGGACTATTTGTCCGTAGTGCGATACGAACCTATATCAGTACTCTACTTCAGTTAATGTACACACTTGTACTTCCATTTCCAAATAAACGGTAGTGTGTTCTACCTATCTGTCTTTGTTACACTACTAGTATTGGAGAGGTATAATAATACGCACGCCTTAACCAGCACGCATGTATGCATGTGCGTATTCATGTATGAACGGTAAAAAGCTGACACGTTTCATAGCAGCAGGTGGTGTGTGTGTGTGTGTGTGTGTGTTTTCGCCTAGTGGGTATAGCGGCCTGAGCAGGAGATCGCACGCTAAGGTCAGCTGAGCGTCGACTGCGGCACAGCTGGACGAAGCACAAGATGGCCGACGCAAACAGCTGATCATAGGCGGCGCGCAGTTCCTCAGATGAGATGATCGTTGTCTCTCAGAGGTAAAGGAGGAGGAGAAGGAGGAAGAGGAGACGAGCAGGCAGGCAAGACCTAAGCTCCGAAGGGATGGGGGGGGGGGGGGGGGGGGGCACGGCGCGCGCACACTCAGGCAAACTCTCGAAGGGACTGATAATTCTATTTCAGGTCAGGCGGACCTAAAATGGAACCCCAAGAGCTGCGATATCGACTACAACTATCACGCTGAGCGATAACTGCCCTGCAGGGTTTCGGACTTACCGACAACATACGCCAAAATTTTAATTGCCGCCTTCAATGATCATCAGGTTTCTCCAACGATTGAAAGCTTTCGTTGCCATTAATTAATTGTTGAATATAATTGATGAGCGGGGAGAGTCAACCCCTCCTTAGGTGTAAGTGTATGTCTATCTCTTTGTCCCGTGTCCGCTCATCTCAAGTGTATGCCATATCGATGCACTTGTAGTTTAAGTGGGTGTTGCCGAGTATTCTGACAACTACAGAAATGAATAATATGCTATTGCGATTCAAAGAATATATAATCACGTAATTTATAACGTATAACGCGTGTTATATGTACTCGCAATCAACGTTTAAATCTCACTAGTGCGTCGGATGTAATTTTCCATGTACTGAATTAAAATCAAGGTCAAAAGAAGATTGGGATTATTTTCCATCACGCATGCAAATTTTTCTGTGCGCGTGTAATGTACGTAGGCACAGTTAGTGAGATTGACTATGCCAGCACTCATCGAAATATATACAAAAAAAAGAGTTCGTTCTGTAGCCAATCTATTCGTAGAATAAATGAATGCATGCAAAATCTCACAAAGTCAACTTGCCGTAGGATTCTAGAGTGATAAAGTGGCCAAATATAATCTTGCTAAGTGTACGCATTCTACTACAACGGTATCGACGAAAGTAAGTTAGGCTTACACATTTTGACGGTAGGGAACCTCTTAATTTGCGAGGGTGAAAAGCGGAAGGCAGATAAAAACAATGATAACTTGGCAACAGAATACGTAAGGGAGTGGTAAGACTATAATTGATGCAAAATGAAAAACGCAGGATGGTATACAAAAAGATGGAGTGTGATAAAAGATAGAGTTAAAAGTATATACGCGAATAACAGTCTTGCGAATGTTAGACGCTGCTGATTGTATTTTAAACCGGCATGCGAACGAAAAACAACAGCAGCACAGGATGGAGACTACTCTTGGTCACCGCGGGCACCTTTGATATCAGAATTGATTGTGAGAATACGTACCAATACCTGTAAATATACGTGGCGTAGGCTTATTGTACATGCGTTGGACGGTCGAGAACCTTGTTCATGAATCAAAAAATAACTCGCTAAGGTCAGAGGAAAAATACGCGCGCTTTTGTTGCAAAGCGAATATACATGTACAGTTAAACACTAATTAATCCGGGATCATTGACTTGTCTTGGCTAGCCTCTATAGTACTTTCCTATCGTATTATATTACATTGTATTACTTGCGTTACATTATCACACATTAGGGTGGTTCATTTAAAGATTTTTTTTTTTAACGTGCCACTCGAAAAATTTGTGACAAATAGCGAGACAAAAAATTTTCGTAAAGCCTGGAGGAAGGAGGAATATATTCCGAGGTCGCTACCAATTCTTTTAGTATTTTTTATTTATTTTGGTTTATTTTTTTCGTATCGTGGTCCAGTCAATCATTGATAATAAAAATCAGTATTGAAAAAGAAATGGGGACATTAAGGTGATACGATACTCCTAGTTCGGTAGCAAAAACTGGTTATCCAAATTTCTCCGAGACGATTAATATTTTGGATAAAAGAGGAGAACAGCCAACTGCAGAATTGTTAGGCGCAGTTTGCTGTTGATTGGTGAATGATTAATTGGACCACGATACAAGAAAAAATAAACATATATATATATTATATGTATTAAAATTTATTTCTGTGTGTACAACTTACAGACATATAGTATATATATGCGCGGGCGCGCGCGCGCGCGCGCGCGCGTGTGTGTGTGTGTGTGCGCGCAGAAATAAATTTAAAAAATATTACAATGATTGGTTGCGACCTCTAAATATTTCTCTATCTCCTCCAGGTTTTACCACAATTTTTTGATTATTTTCCAATTTTTGACACAAATTTTTCGACTGTAACCTTAAAAAAAGAGTGCAATAATATACCACCCTACCTACACACACACGCGCGCGCGTTGCATACAGTGTTCTATCTCCCTGAAATCAGCAACCCAGGTTGAAACGCTGCACGCTACATAATATCGTCGAAAAGACACGTGTATAATAATTAACCAGCAAAAGAGACTGGATCAAGATTGAGTTTCACAAGGAGCGAAAGACAAACTAATGATAAACGTAACCCAAGCTCGTGTCAGGCGGGAGTGGAAGAAAGAGAGGTGAAAGTAAGAGGAAAACAAGGCTCACGTCTCGGAAAACTTAGTTTGGAGAATATTACATTAATTACACGCGGGTGTCAATTGAATTATCCAACCAAGTATCCGTACGAAACGTAAAAATAGGAATTTAGCTGGTAAAAATTTCTCAAGCTCCGACATCTGCAGACATTCGACAAAGATATAAAGCGACACGGATGATGGTCAGAAATTAGTCAATTTCTCAAATGCATCTGCTGCGATGTCGCGATGATTTCAGTACAAGAAGCTTGATAGTAAAATACCACGCTGGTACCATCAACCAACAACGGTGAAATTAAGTCCGGGCGTTGCGTAAACTAGTTTTCAAACGACCTAAATGCCACTACTTTCATTTCAGTACAGAAGCCAGCGGACCATAGCCGTCCTGTAGGAAGGCCCCACTAATCATCACTTATAGGGCTAACTATAATTTTGAAAACAGTGTGGAATAATAATGAAACACCCAAGCGTAAGAATTGTGCAGGAGATATGAAAAGTGTGGCAGGGAAGTTCGGCGGAATGGCGATCAAAATCAAGTGGCTGCCTGCAGTGCATGCATAATAGGTATGAGTCATTTCACATCAAGTGTGGCGTGTTCCGCGAGAAATACCACTCGATGACTGAAATTTTACTGATTTTTTTTTTGCAGATTCTATGGAAAAAGAAAAAAAAAAAAACACGTATTCCAACATTTGGCCCCCTTGCTTTGACTCTTGCATTCTTGGAAAACACGCTAAAAATCGGAGCTGGAAACTAGGAAACACGCCTTTCCCGAATCTTTTCACGTCTTTGGATATATAATCATGTATAAAGACTCAAAACTTTGGCTAGTCTCAACCCTTTGAGTCATAATGGTAAGTATTCTTACCACCTATTTTATATCCATTTTTTGTACATTTAGAGAACTTTGAAAACATATTGGTTTGCGGATTTTTGCTATTTCTGGTAATATTCTAATAGGTTTTCAATGCTCGAGAGTAATTATTGCCATATAATATAAATTACTATTGTTCAACGATCAATTGACAAAAATCATAAAAATCGAAAGAATAATTCACTTCCGTGAAATTTACCCCTCTACACGTATACATGTTTTACATAAATTATAAGAAGTTTTTGCGGTCGCTGATTAAGAATCTGAAATCATATTTTAAAAATTCAAGGTGGCGGATCTAATAAGGCGGACGAAGATTGCAAATGCAATCGAATTGAATCAAATCCCATATGGAGGTAGTCCAATTCTGCGCGTTTAAGTTGTTTATTGTTAGGAAAACCGTTTAGAAAGTATCATTGTGAGCTCGGCTCACAGTCGTTTCGTGGTTTAATATATGTATAGGAATTTCCGTTTCTTGTAGCAGTCGGATTCAACATCCCCGCAAATCCATGCACCCTGCAACCTGATTCTGAAGATAGTTAAAACGGATTTAATCGGTGCATAAGGAATAATCAAATTACACCGAATATGCCAAGGGGCCAAATTTTAGAGGTAACATTTATATTAGGAAAAAATTCGGTCATGTCACCACCCTCCAGTGTAAGCCAAATCGAATTGATCACGGCAAAAATAGAATTAACGTGAATTAAAATAAATACAAAATAAAAGTCTTTTCAATTCGCTTTAATTCGAGTTAATTCCGTTTTTAGACCCACCTACTCAATTCTATTCAATTCGTTTTGGTTTACTGGGCTGATTAATAAACAAGAATTATGTCAGAGAACGACTAAAACCAAGTGAGGATTAGCTACTTCCGGTACGAGGACTCAAGTTATTATACCGTGTACGAAGGTAGTCTACTTCAATCTCTCTCACTCGCTCTCGAACTCGCATACACACGCACGCACGCACACACACACCTAGTAAAAACAAGATGTCGACTATAAGTATAATATATGTCGCGTACACCGCACCGACTTGGCAAAACTCACACCAACGAGCGGTTTCAGATTACTATACAATAGATACTATACGCCGCGTATGGACAACTGCAACTATAGACGCTAGGTATCGTATAGTTAGAGATTAGAATATGTAACCTAATCTAACCTAACTTACACCTATAATATAAAGGTACACTATTCATATCTGTCACGCATTGTACAATTTGCGAATTATACTTGACTATATCATCGTTGATGCGGTTAGACTTTGTATATATTATGCTTACAAGTAGAAACGAGGTCGTAGCTAATCGGACGAATTTAGGACACACGATGGTAGTGATACATGAGCAATTAATGTTACGTATGACGTTGTGTAAACAAAAAAAAAGTGACAGGCGCGACATGACGTCTGGTGCAGGTCGTCTTCGTCTTCGTCTTCGTCTTCGTCGTCGTAGTCGCAGTCGTAGTCGTAGTCGTTGTCGTTGTCGCATTGGTCAGGTCGAAAATGTTTGCGAATACATCACGCATATATGGGTAGCGGTAAAAAGTCAGAATTGCCGATTGATAGAAGGAACAGAATAACGAATTTTCATAGATCTCAAAATCTTATTCGTAGAATATAAATATCTGGAAAGTCCAAGGTTAGAAAATTGAAAACATGAAAGGTCGAAATACGGGAAGTCAAAATGTAGAAAGGTCAAAACATAGAACGGTAAAATCGATAATCTGTGTACGATTCATGAAAATAATGTGATTCTGTAATCTATTTAGATCGAAGCATATAAAAAATAAAAAAGCAAAAACAGTTCCGACATGGAAAAACTAAAAACTTGCGAAAACAATAGTAAATAATGAGATCCCATTATCGTGCGATGCTTAAAAATCAGATGATTTTAAATCATACGATCAGTGTGAATTTTTCATATGTTTAAAAATGGCGTTTTCGGAATTGGTTTTTCTATTTTAAAAAATTTTACTGGTGACTAAAAAAATCCCGAAACCCTTTTGGGTCGGTTGCAACATCATTCTAAGAGATGATCAAAAGCAACGGGGGTGAGGTACATGGGTTGCAAATTTGACGTGGAATGTCCCATATATATATATATATATATATATATACACATACACACATGATAAATAAAAAGATAGCTATACCTATGAGGCGCGCCAGATACACCAGATACCCAATAGTCTGTACTCTATAACTACTTCGAGTGTAGATTGTTTTCACGATTGCAGCAAGCGAGCGTATTCATTAGCAGGGTTTGCGTTCGCGGACGCACGTGTACCATGTACTACATTCATATCTCGATCCACGTCGTAAACGTTCAGGGCCGAGTAACGGGTTGATTGGGCCCGTAGGTATACATAAATCCGTTAATTAGTAGTTACAACAATATCAGGTTTGACCCCGACCCTATTGTTTTCCTATTACTGTACCACGCCAAACGAATATTTTTGCGGATATTCGACACAAATCATCGAGGCGGAGTTTCAGATTTTGTTCCTCTATAAAACGAATATCTTGCATTTTATCGCAAAGTTGTAAAAACAGTAACATTGTGAATTTTTTTTTTTTTTTTTTAAACGACAATTCGCGGGGGAAAAAAAATATGGAAAGAATTATTTTCAAACATTTTATGGGCAAACAACGTTTGGTTGTATATACAAATTTTGCGATCAACGACAGGGCTTTTTCTCGTATGATAAAAGAAAACGTCCTACGTGCCTTGTCAAGACTTGTAAACGGCTTTTGCGCAAAATCTAAAACAGTACCTAGCTTGTAGACATCCGTTTAGTGTAGCAGCAGCATAAACGGCGGAAAAATCGGCGACTCATTCGATGAGGGTCGGGGTTAAACTTTGTTTCATCATTCGTGTGGGTTAAACCATATAGTTTAAATGTACTTATTGATACCATCTTTTTTTTTCTTAATTACACAAAAATTACTCGTGTGAAGTAGAATTGGTTCAGTCATTTAAAAAATAATTGAATGAAGGTCGGCAATTGGGGCCCTCTTGGTTGTCTTATATTCGTCCCTGTATACGTTCTATGTACATACGCAGAAATGCGTAACCGTGCAAATGACGCGTGGCAGCCGAAACCGCGAACAAGAGAGACAGTCGCGCGCGTATTTCACCTGCATTGCCGAACCACATCGCCTGGCATGCTTGCAGTTTATTCTGAAAACTTTTCACGTGACGCGAGAGGTAAACTAATTTCGTCGTTTTGAACGAAATACGTTGTCTTTTTTAAAAGTTCGCTCCTTCCTAGTCATTTCCCCCCAATATCGTGAGTAGCATTGTTCTTCCGACTAGCGCGCTTTAGCAATAATTTTTTCCCTATTCTTATTTAGCCCTTTGAGTGACACATTAATGTGCTGAGTTAACTTTTACAACAAGATAGTATTCTATGTTTTTTGACGTCACGAATCTGCAAACGGATTTCAAAAATTCAAGATGGCGGATCCAATAAGGCGGTGGAAAATTTCAAATTTCATCGAATAGGATCAAAAAACTCTATGGCAGGGGTTTTCAGAGTCGCTGATTAGTTTCACTATACTGATTTTGCAAAATCTAATTTCAGATTCGTAATAGGCGATCCTAAATGCCCTGGACAGAGTTTCTTCTCTGAATTCGATCGAATTTGAAATTTTTGTCCACCATATTGGAACCGCTATGTTGAATTTTTTAAATCCGATTTAAATTTTGTAATCAGTGAGCCCAAAAACTTATAATTCATGTTTTGCATGTATATGTGTGGAGGGGTAACTTTCTCGAAAATGAATTATTACTTCAATTATGACGATTTTTTTCAGTCAATTTGTTTCTAACAATAATAATTTACATCGCATCACAATAATTACTCTTGAGTATTGAAAACCTATTAATATACAACCAGAAATAGCAAAAGAAACCACGACGAAATATGATAAAAAGTTCTATAAACATACAACAAAGAGATATACAATGTTAAGACGTTACATTGGAATTGCTTTATCCATAGTTCATTTCGAAGAATCATCTTTTACTCAAATTCTGCAGATAGGTAATTATATGAATTTATACGAGTCTCGACGGGATATCAAGCCTAGAACGAACTGCCACCCGCGCGTATAAGATACTGATTGCGAATCGCGCACACAGCACGGTAACAAACAACGTAGAAGATACTGTAGTGTGACGAGAATAAAAACATGCTAGATTCTGAACTGTCGATAACCGTACGTAACGTCACGAATTTTCGAATATCTTTGAATACAAAATTTTTCCAAATACACCCGAGCCGAGATTGCGGATCTCCGCCGTTCAATAATCATAATACCCAACAGGTTACAGAATTATACAAGTTGAAATTTCCAACGAGAATGAAATAATACTTGCACCAAGCGTCGCGTCACTATCTCGAACTCGCGTTTTGTCTACGATTCTCGATATAGTTTGATACATAATGGGTAAACCTCGTGATTGTCGTGAAACAAGCGTGATCAAGAAACACTCGAGGTGACTCGGTCTCTCTTGTTAACCGCTGCAGCTTGGCCCCATCCGTGAGTGCGGTAAGTGCCAAGTGGTCCGCTTCGAGATATTCACGTTTACGTATGTAAGATATAGATATATCGTTTATTTTATACAACGAAATCACAGTTGTTAAAGGAAGGCGCGGACTCACCTCGTGGGCTTAACCGTTACCACATTACATGCTATAGCGTTTATGTATGCGTATATATACTTATGTATTATAGTTGAAACGACATTACGTAACGTTACTTTGGTCAGCCATGCATATTCACAATTAAGCTTGATACACCGAGTTTACATGTGTTACGCATACAAGCCTATAAGAGGCAGGCCGCGGTTGTCGACTGACATTTCCAAACATGCTTGACAATATGGTGCAACACGGAGCCCCGTACGCCCTACGGCATACAGTGTAAGAATCGTGCCATATTGCAGATGTACAGGTGTTGTCACGGAAGACCTGATTTTTCAATCCTATCTGCACCGCATCGTCGTCCTATCTATCTCCGAATATAATATGCAGAAGACACATTGGAAGAATCACGAACGGATAAAGAGTTGACAATCACGAAAGAACAACGTGCAGATGGAAATATATAACATTATTCGTACGGGCATGCATGCGGGTTTCATCAATTCGCGGAGAGTGACGGAAATCAGTGTGAATTGAAGTAATTGAAAGAGAAGCAGTTACTCACCACCAAATAGGTTCCGATCACGACAGCACGAAACACCCGAGCCTGGAGCTGATCTCGTGTGGTCAAATGTTCGCCATTTTATACCCCACGGGGTCGCACGGTCGTCAGGGAATGATGTCGGGCGGGTGTTATGCGAAATGCACCACTTAACTATTCGGACAGCTAAGGATCGCTTCGTGTATAAGGAGAGTTGAAGCGGACGAAGCGAAACTGGAACGCAAAACTTGCACACAGCCTAGCGCACCCTCACGATCAGACCGAAGGTCTGTTGCCAACTGAGCTCCGGAGTGCGGATTGACAGCTTGGGTCTCGGGTCAGGGCTGCCAACCCAGATACGGCTCGGCACGAAAATAACACGCGTGTCGTGTGGGGCATGGAGGGTGGGAATTCTCGATTCCTTCCGAACTTCCGACGTAACAACTGAGGAGATGCGGGACTCGTTTTCTTATCTTGGCTCTTTCTTCAGTAATATAACTAATTCACTGGGTAATTCGTCATCGGCTCTCCCCGCGTTTTAACTGAAAAAATATGTAATTAAACTGACAGCTAATAGTACAGTTTCATAACGACTTGCGCAATAATATTGTTGTCTTTGGCTAATTTTGGTCATTTCATACCTATATACGTATACATCATCCCGTTGCCTTGAAAATAATTTGATGCAATCGTAGCGATGATCATTTCTTGCGTGTTAAACAGATCCGCTACCGCGATTGTTACTACAGTAGCTATTTTGTTATTTGTCATATGAAGACTTACTGAATCGCGATTCGTCTCTCAATTTGTTTACATGGCTCGCTACATTCCCGTTAAATGATCCTCGCCCCCTTCGTTACATAATACAAGTTGTTATAATAACATATAAACATACCTTTTTTGATGCTCCACTAATTCGTCGACTTCCAAGTAATAATCAAGGTGCCAAAACATACAGAACCTTGAGAAGTTCATCCCGACCAGCACACAAAGTATGTGAGTTTTCGATTTCGCGGTACTGAGTTGGCAACAGTTGCGATCATATGGTAGTCAGCTGTCTTTCCTTTGTTACACAGTGCCGATGCTGCATGTTCAATTACCAATCCGTGAAAATGCTCGCTCTCTTTAATACCGACGCGGCACAGGAGATCCCTTCATACTTGGACGGATTTATAAAATGCTAATAAATATATAAATCAAATGCTGTCCGTATATCAAAATCAAATTTTAAAATCGGCACGACGCCAATGAATTTGGTTCTGACGTCGAGTAATTGCGCGATCTTTGGCACATTTCATTTTCGAATGTAGAAAACATAAGGTAGAAGGTGAATTATGCAGCAACTTAATTACTGAAATGCATTACTGCATCATTAAGCTATAGCTATCTCATGGCTGAAGATTTAGCTAAAGTCTCAAATCAAGATACCTGGTAGAAGGCGATTAGTATGTGAGAATTATCAAGTTCCATCAAGGTCGAAATCAAGAACATCCACAACAAGTATTAATTCACACTCAACCACCGTCCTTGTGGTAATATCAATTAACACCGATGCGAGATCAACTTACGGACTGTATTTTGAGATTGCTACATTATCTCCATAGATTGGCAATTCTACTTCTACCATGACATTTGGATTCGAAGAGCGTGTAGATAATGGAAGTCAGATCTGAAAATAAAACGAAAGAATCAACGTCTTTGGTACCTTGCGAACTTTTGACTATCAGTTATTCCCGTGAATATTCTGAAATGCAAATTGTATCTCTTATGCATATTGATGTAGAGGCTGCCTTACTTTTTTTGCAATGGAAATTGTTCTTGCTTAATGTGGACAAGCAGAAGTCTCGACGAATTGAACAATTAATAAAATTTTCGCTAATAACTCAGGAGTCTGTCGAGTAACATCTTGGTGATTGGCATTGCATTCGATGTTCCGGATGAATTGTCTTGTTGAAGCTGAACTCGCGTATATCTTTAAAACTGAAACAAACGATAGGATAGACACAAGGTCACAGATATTGAAAGAACATCCATACACCGAATAGTAAAAGTTTGGATATTGTATGTAAAGTTTTTTATTTGCAAGAGTTTAAGATCCATGAAACTTTGTAGGATTGTAGATAAACGAACGATACATAGAGTTCAGAAATTTCCATTATTGTGATTTAATGATTATTGTTTCATTTAGGCAGCTGTTGAGAGTTTTGCAGAGTATTTTCCCAGCAGATGAGTGTGTGGGGTCACTTCTTTCCAGATTTCTTGATGCCACCGCTGACCAGGGGTCCTTTCTGACCTGCTTTCTTTGCGGCCTCTGCCAAGGCCTTTTGCTGTTCCTTCTGCTTTTGCTTGAATGCAACATCTTCCTCATCTAAATCCTTTGATTCTTTCTTGGGTGCTTTCAATGGTTTTTTTTTCCCACCGTCCCGTCCGGACATCCTATAAAATTCAGTTACTTCGTAATGTCAATAGTCAGACACTACTACTTGAGTATTTTAATCCAGGCAGGATATTTCATAAAGAGAATGCACAGCTACAACGAACATAACCTTACTTTATGGATGAGTGAAAGTTTCGATGACTGCTTACGACTTTGCGGGGAAAACGATATGATAGTAAATGATATTACGCTAAAAACGAAAATTTGACAATATTTTGAACAGCAGAATTCTTACTACGTAGGGAGAAATTAAATCAGCTGGCAATGATCATTGCCACGATCTTTGCGGGCTTACTGTGAAATTTGATTGACACATATTCGAAATGTATTGCATTATTTGTCCGACAGCAAAAAGACAACGAGTATAAATTACTAATTTTTTACCTGTGATCGGTGTTGAAAGATTTTAAATTTTACGATAGAAAAACGTCGAATAATCGACAACCCAAAAGTGGCGTCGGCGATGGTGTCCTCCACTCGTTGACTCCAAGTCAACTGTTTCTATCTCTTTTAGGGTCAACTGCTTGAGTAATTTCCCTCTGTACATACGTGTTAGGTTTGCCTTGGGATCTCAGATTTTACGTCCTTCCTGCTATCGCAGACTACTGCAACTGCTGAATACCGATACTGTGAACCATAGGCAGAATACCGAGATCTCTATAGAATATAGAAGCCATAGCGCATGCGCTATTACAAAAGTCATATGAACAGGGCCGTGTTCGACGGTCTCTCCTTTTTGATGAATTCCTTCAAAATGATACCAGCGCACGCGCAGAACGTACTTCCTGTTGCCCAAGCCCGGCACATGCGCAAATTATTACAATGAGAATATAACCTCAAAACCTGGTAAAACATGTCAACAAGTTATGTGTTTTCCCATAATTTGTTGCTTCTGAGACATCTTTTGTTCTAAGTATAAAGAAAAATCGACATTAAAAACAATGCCGTCAGTGTTTGACACGTGGTTTGACTAATTTACCCAGGTTTTGAGGTTATATTCTCATTGTAATAATTCGCGCATGTGCCGGTCTCGCGCAGCAGGAAGTACGTTTCGTGCGTGCCCTCCTATCATTTTGAAGGAATTCATAAAAAAGAAGACAAGAGTTCGTCCATTGACTGAGGATATAGGTATATCAGTCAACGGGATCGGTAAGTGCAGAGCAATAGAACGAATAGAATCACTTGCGAACCCACCTAGCCGGACGAAATATTAGCCTAGGGCTGAGCGTCTTTATAGTTGTGTTTTCAATGCTCAACAATATCTCTGCATAATCTAAACAGCTAGCTGGTGCCCTCTTGGTCGGTTCCTCTGTAATCGCACGTATGGATGCATGTACATACTACACACGAACTAGCGACTGTACACCTTGAAAAAAGCGCCAATTCACACTTTCGTAAAGTCGGGTCAATATAACTTGTTCGATTCAAACGTATGCACGGTCAATTTTTAACAAGCATTGCTTAACGATTTCTGACACGTGGCAAGGACACGTTTATTATAGAATACATTCGGTATACTTAGGTACACACATCTATAACCGTATTTCCTGGTTCGTTCAACGAAGCTAAAAATCCAGCAATTATGCCGCTAAGACTCGATTTAATTGCTGCAGTATCCGAGAACCAGGGTATAGGAATTAACGGACGTCTACCATGGCGATTAAAGTTAGTAACATTTTAAGAATCCTGCATATTCAAGCGTAACAGCGATTGCATTGTTTGTTCTGAATCTACTTGTCACAAATACAATGTTACATCTCTAATTTTCCTCTAGGAAGGAGATGGCGTATTTTACACGTTTAACAACAGAGACTAAGGACCCATCTAAAAAGAATGTCGTAATTATGGGACGAAGAACGTGGGATGTTATGCCAAAAAAATACAGGCCTCTGAGCAACAGAATTAATGTCGTACTGACCAGCAAAGATCTGTGATTATTCCACGCTTCATACAACAACAGTATCGGTTCATAGAAAATGAAAAATAGTAGACTCGCTGTTAACAAGTAGTGCTTTGCTATCATAATTATAATGCCTTCATTACTCATTAGAATTCTAGGAGACGAAGCACTTGTGTGCAAAAGTTTTCCTGACGCTTTGGAAAAGTTATCCAAGATCCCACTGACTGACAAAATTGAAAGAATCTGGGTTATTGGCGGCAGTTCTGTTTATAAGGTATATAAGCATTTACAAAAATTATTGATAATTGTTTTAAAATGTCTGTTCGTTAAGGAATCGTTTTCATGGACCAAAAACAAATCTACACAAGTTCATGATTGTTTTTACAATTTATCAGGCTGCAATGGAATTGCCAAACTTTCACAGACTGTACTTGACTCTGGTGAGGAAGTACTTTGAATGCGATACATACTTCCCACCTATCAGCAACGAATTTCATTTAGTGAAGTAAGTATGCAGAAATAAGCAAATAATATCCACTACTTCCAATAAAAATTTGTCACAAACAGAGACCCTGAAGTACCAGAGGGGATTCAAGAAGAAAATGGACTGCAGTACGAATTTAAAGTTTATGAAAAAGCCTGACAACAATCTTTATAGTTTGAATTCACCGCAATAAATTACTTTTATTATAGAAAGGAATTTGATGAATTTATTTTATCACATCGGATCTGCAGTCACGAGTACTTTCGTATCAAGATTGCCGTAGGAGATAACATACGACGATACTCTCAGGGTACACGGAGTCCGAAACTATACAATGAATTGATTAACTCTTTATTTCCAAAAGTTTATACCACAGAATTTTATAAGCTTTATCTTTGCCATATACCAAAAGTGCCGAACGCTTTCGGTATCACGAATCGATGACATAAAGGTGTTTAACCCGGAGGCCATTCCATTTGCCTGCCACCAAGTACATGGATATGCAAGTGGTAGACGGATTGAGCTCCATCTTTCCCATTGTTGACCACCAAGCGGAAACCGTTGCCCAAGCCTTGCTGACTAGCAACGGTCTGCGCAACGAACATCAAATGACCTAGGAGTGGTTTATCGGTCTCCTCGGCAAGAGACAGCAGTGCTATTGGTTTTCTGGGGATTACTAAAAAGTGGACCGGAGCTTGCGGGTTGACATCGTGGAACGCAACGCACTGTTTAGGAAAAATATTTTCTTATTAGGCTCAATTTAAATACAGGTTAGGGTTAGGGTTAGGTTATCCGTCTACTCAAACTCCGTTTGTGAGGCCGAGTTTTGCAATCGGTAAATCAGCAGTGAAATTATAACGTACCTGATCATCTTCGTAGATAAATTTGCAAGGTATTTCCTTTCGCAGTATTTTTCCAAAGATCGTGTCACCGCCGAGAGTGGCGGTAGCACGTTGCGCCTTCTCAACCTCGCTCGCCATTTTCCTCAAACACGAATCAATTGCTCGTCTTCGTGGTCGTAGGCTGGCAAGTTGTTTCCACGTACTTATCGCTATGGTTGAAAGTGCGCACATGTCATATCCCGAAATTTGAATTTTCGGTATAAAAAAAGTATCGAATAAATACCGAAAGTTCACTTTCGCGGCAGTTTCTGTTCAATTTACATCCCCGGGATGACTGCAAGTTTTTCGCGCATGTGCAACAGCCTGATCGCGGGAGATAATCGACGATTGACAAGTTTTCAACGCGTACTTTGTTAACATCCATTGTCATAATATTAATCGAAAAAGTTTTCGTACGTGGCTGATTGTGAGTGAGGGGTAATGACTGAGGTTTTGCGCGCCGCTGCATCCGGCGTAGAGAGACGAGGCGGGCATGAGAAACTGACAGCCGTATCAAATACAAAAGTATAAAGTCTATTTATTGATTCTGTATTCTAGCATATCTATTGTTTATGCTGACAATGCTCGACTTATGATTTGTGCTTCTTATGCAGAAAGTTGCGACAATCATCCAATGTCAACATTCCGTTATACCGAAGCAACGTTTATACCTAACAATATGCGCAATTAAATCATATGACATATTATACCTATGTATGTGTACGCAGTTTATATAATGTGCGTGAAGAAGAATGTATGAAGTAATTTGTGAAGTGTATCATACAATAAAGCACAAAGTTCAGTTGTTACCTCGTAATTATCTTAAGTAATCTCTAACTTACAATTAGCGTTAATTCTTAACGTTTATGGCAGTACTTTTTGTATAACGGATGATCCCCGCAGGTATCTCTGATATAGTCCTAACGAGTCAGTAACGACTCCAGTCTCAAAATAATGTGTGTGTATATATAGTATACTACACCTAGATAGATATCTTACTTAAGGTTATTAAGTTTAACATGAGGAATATTTTACGAATTGTACTTTGCGGACGCGACCAGGCGAATAAAGCGTTGCGCGCTCTTTGTTCGTCTCTTCTTTCAGCTCTTTCCGTAGATTTATAGGCGCAAATCGGGTGCAAATTGGATCTTTCCAGGATTCGTCGCATGAGACGACAAACTCGAGGCGCCAACCTTAAAACGGGTTCTACACTACAAACAAGTGTTTCTTTCAACGCATTACCAAGCGCCAGCCGCGATGAACAAATATTTAAGTGGTATCTATAACGTTTTTCTCTTCAGCGCAGTTTCTCTTAAATACTCGCGTATTACACGTATATTTTCTAAATTAAGAAGACGGTAGCAAAACCGAAAAGAATTCAATGGGAAAGGAAAAAACACAAGGATCGAAAAGTACAAACCTACTCGAGCCTCCAAATTTCTTCACAAGCTACTCTAAACAGTAAACAATACTAACCAACATGTCTATCATGTCAAATGAAATTTCGGAGATAAAAATTGAGCGTTCTACGACGCGTAAAATTGCGAATCCCTGGTCAAGACCCGTTTCAACCTGGATACTTGATATTCGATAATAGAATCTACATTTCACTGATACTACTATTTGTATATTATGGTGTCCGTAATAATTTCTCTATGCTTCCGTGCCCTTGGAATGATAATAACTTTCTTATGAGGCTATTGTTCTATGCTATGAGAGTTAAGCTATAGTTACACGGTGAGGAAGGATTATTTGGATCAACGATAGTTACTTTGCCGCAACGAAGAAAATGTATCACTCGAGGCAGCTAAACGTTTGTTGCCGGAAAAAAATATTTTGTCGACCCAAGAAAAATTTCAATACCTCAAATAGAATATTTTTTTTGCCGCCCACAGAGATGCCGTTGTCGATCCAAACAATCTTTACCCCCGGTGTAAAGAACCCGTTCACATCTTGGCCAATTTCGGCGAAGGGAATGACCGAGCCTTTTACCGCGTATCATCAAGAACTCTCTGCCGTGAAGTATCGATGATTGAGCGCTTGTGCGGCAGTCAAACGACTACGCTGGTCGAACTTGAGAATTTTTTGTATCAAGTCCAAACCAGGATCGGGTAGATCCGGAATTACAGATCTGAGAGGAACAGGCTGTCGGTGCGGAAACGCTGTCCAACCCAAAGAGACGTCCTCCGGCCATTCTTGCTGCGACGGCGTGCCAATCACTCTGCGGATAAATGAAAACTGCCGTCATGTAGTTGGATTGTGAGGACCAAAAATTTCTTCACATTACTCTTACTCGCTTAAATTAGCGTTAAACGGAAGCGAAGCAGATCAATAAGTTTAGTATTATAAATCTTTCATAGCGTCGATTAATAAGGCATAGTCGGTCATTTTATGATTTGGAGTATTCGGAACGCTGTAAACTGTTTAGCGGTGGCCGCAGGTTTTCGGGACTAAATATTCGAGCTACATATCTTTCCTTCCACTTTTCTTCAAGCAAGATATGATTTATAGGCGATTAATTATCGTTACAATATCGTATAACACTAAGAAATGTTCTGACGTGCGGATGAACAAACACGAGTCGTAAAATTTACACCTGAGACATCAGAACAACCGTTCGCGATATACCTATGTATGTATACATATATCTATACCATTTATAATCCCGTGCTATTTCGACGCAACTTACTGAAATATTCTGTCTAGCTGATCGCCTTCGCTCGTTCCTGGAAAAAGTGGTTCAAGCCTGCTGAGTTCGGCCAGGATGCACCCAACTGACCAAATGTCCACCGGAGTCGCGTACGCGCATCCCAAAAGTACTTCCGGCGACCGATACCACAGCGTTACGACCTGAAATCACCATAAAACACACTCCAACTACTCCGGATTTCGTTGAATACGCGAACAGTAGAAAATTGTTACAAAAGTTGTCAACTATATGAAACGTACAGTGAATAAAAAGAAGGTCGAACGGACGTGTAAGGGATATCGGCACAATTGCGGTAATCTCCGCTATAGTTGTAAGTAATTACCACGGAAGTGAGCCGCATTTCGAAGTCATAAATCTTGGCCAGACCAAAGTCAGCTATTTTGATTCTCCCTTGACTCGTGACGAGCAAATTCTGAGGCTTGAGGTCACGATGAACGATCCTGTGACTATGAAGGAAGTCGACGCCGAGGAGTATTTCCCTGGACATTTGCTTGATCTTGTTACCCGGAATACCAGGCGGAGGGCAGGATGCCATGAACGAGGCGAGATCTCGTTCGACGTGTTCGAATACGAGCCACAACGTTAAGCCTCGGTTCACCGTTTCCGATCGCTCGTCCTCTGTCGGCAGGTCCAAATATCTGCCCTGACAGACATCCAAAAGTTTTACCTGAAACGAGTTGGAGCACATATACTGATACTGAATTGACATAGGCATAACGAGTAAAGAAGGATGATGATAATTAGGAACAGAAAAAGGAGCTAAGAGTTTAACGTGACAAAAAAAATGCTTACGATGTGCGGGTGCTCGAATTGGTCGAGCTGCTTGAGGGCGGCAATTTCCCGCAGCGTCGAGGTCGGTAGGCCATCGTCGGTGATCGGGACGCGGACCTTTTTCAGAGCGACAACCTGCCCGCTCGCGGGGTCCTTCGCCTTGTAGACGGTCCCGTAGGCCCCGTTCCCGATAAGGGACAATTCCTGGTAGTGGGTTAGCTCTCCCATCAGCGATGCCTGCACCGTGAAAGCTCCGGCGATGCCGGGCTCCAGCTGCCCGGCGCTCGTCTCCCCGCTGCCCGATTTAGGCAAGAGAGACAAGGGTGGCAGAGGAACGACGACCACGTCTTCCTCCGCCTCCGTTATGCCCGAAGGGCCGGGAACTGGGGACGGAGCCGAGGGCCGTTCGTCTGGCTGGCCTCCCGCCTGATCGGCTCCTCGAGGCTCGGTGTGCTCGCTGCCGACGCTCGAAGTGACCGGCGGCGGGGTTGTTGTTCCCGGTTCCCCGAGTGATTTGGGTTCCACCGAGGATTCACCGGACTCTCCGTAGTCCCCGGAGGTCGTCCTGGGCTTCTTGGCTGGCGGCGGTGATGAAGCCGGGTCTGATCCGAGCTCGGAGCTCGGCCGCCGGGACCTCTCTGCCATCACGACATCCCCTCGGTTCTACCTGCGTCGAGATAGATCGAGCGTTACCGTATTGCTGAGACAATGGGGGTTCGCAGGCCGAAACCGTAGTCACAACTTCATTCGGTATATGACTTTGAACGGGAGGTGGCACGTAGACTCTTCAACTCCATTATACACTGCGTGGATTTGAAAGGGCCAAGGGACGCGGAGCCGCGGCAGCAGACAATGCGGAGAGTAACCACGGTTAAAGCCTCGCTACGTGAAACATTAGCGTCTGCTACTGTCAGCCCAAACGAAGGACATACGAGTTTCTACAACATATCCATGGGCCCCGGCATACTACGAGAGGTTCCCTCCACGCGGTTCTATTAGTTGTCCCGTTATATGTATATAAGTATAGCTATTCCTATATATGCGCGCACGCTGACGAGGCTGCAATGTTATATTATTGTTATCCCACCGCTTCTTCTTACCTTGTTTCTATTTTCCTGTGCAATATCGTGAATTAGATATGTATAATACACGCGGTCTATCATGTACACGCCACTTATCGGATCAAAGGTACATTATATGTATAGGTAATAATGCAGTCCGCTCTCTCATTAGGGCCGCTTCTCCGCTTCTCCGCTTTCGTACCAGGCTTCGAAGCAGAGATCTCCAGAGTTCAATAGGTTCGCGCAGAAAATGCAATGGTTCTCTCATTTCTATTACCACATGAACAAACTTATTCCCATTTGAGCACACAATCTTTCATGTAAAACAATTACATGAATAATTGTGTATAAAAAAAAAAAAAAAAAAAAAAAAACTGATGTGTTAATACAATATTGACACACGAGTATTTTTCCAGGCTAAAATAAAATGAAATTGCAGTCTAACCGACGTAAACAATGTATACGCGCGTGGATGAGAAGCTCGTCCTAATATGAGAGAGTAGCGATGTTTACTTGACGCGACGCTCGCGCGAAGATACGTCGTGGGGGTCTTCCGATTCCCAGAAAATCGCTTCCCCACTTGTACCTATACTGTTGCGGCCCTATTGAGAGAGAGTGCACCCTATAGTGGTTCGGAAGACTAGGTTTCTCCGGCCCTGTGACATCTGCATTGCCGCCATAACACCTGCCGGTAATTTAACTACCATGAGTTTTCATACACCCGAATACCCGTACTTCTTTACACTTTCAGAGCCATTGAAAACTCGCGCTGTACATGGCCCTACCAGGAAGTAACAGAATAAGTACAAACGTTTTTGAGATAATCCGCGTAATAGCTTCAGAGGTATATGTATATGTACAGTGTAAATTCATATTCATAACTTCTCACGCACGTGTGCCTGGTTTATCGAAACGAGAAACGTGATGAACAGAAAAATAAAATAAGTAGCATGTGTTAGGTTTGTGCATTACATTATATGGATAGAAAAACGGAACGCAGTAATTGCACTGTTTCGTATACTCAAGTTCCTAATGAACCTGTTCAGAAAATTATATTTCACATATGACCTGAGAATAATTCAACGGAAAACAAACTGCAACGTACAGGAAGAATGATTTGGTGTCAGTTGTTGAGTCAGAATCGCAAAAGCAAAAACGGCAGTGAGCGAACGGGTGCATGTATGTACAAGTAGTATCTATTTATTATATATCGAGTGTTGTATATATAATAATATATATATATATATTAATCAGGCACGCATGCTTGCCTGTGGGATCAGATGCGGGAGATGTGCGCGCGCGAGAAAGAACGAGAGAGAGAGAGAGAGAGAGAGAGAGAGAGAGAGAGAGAGAGAGAGAGAGAGAGAGAGAGAGAGAGAGAGAGAGAGAGAGAGAGAGAGAAAGAGAGAGAGTGCCATGCAAGGATATCGAAAGACAAACAATGGGTTATATTAACGTTCAGTTCAATTGAATACTAGGATTAGAATAGATGGTACGAGCAAAAAGGAGGGAAAAATATAGACGAAAGGGGATAATCGCAATTCTCATTGTTGGTTTGGAAGATTGTAAAGGATATTCGTATAGAACGATGTGTACAGATGCAGGATATGTTTGTGTGTGTCGGGTGAGGTGCCAACTAGACGACGGTTTAATGAAAATAGTGGTAGAGATACGCGAATGAAGAGCGCCACGTACTATATGCACGCACGCACGAACACACACACACACACACGCACACACACGCGCGCACGCACGCACGCACGCACGCATGCATATATGCACAGGTAATACGTGTCGAAGCGGCCAGCTCGCCTCAGGAAAGTGGCGATCCCGCTGCAGCGGTTAGTGCAGAACAAAAAGACAACCCATACTCGAGCGATTTGAGGGGCCCGCTTCAAGGAATAATATTTCCTCTGTAATTATACATAGCCTTTGCATGCTCGTGATAGCGCAGTTACAGCGGCAGTCATACCGCAAATGGATCGTAATGAAAGTGCGTTCCAAGAAATAACTTGAATGAATCTTACGTATTTCTCGTTACTGATCTATATATGCAACCGCGTATGCGTTTTCTTCTTTTTATTTTTCCTTCTTGGCTATACCCCGATAGGGTAAGTGCCAATACATTGTGTAGCGTCCATAAAATCATGAAGCAGCAATTGCGACCATAGCAAAACATTGCATGATTTTACCACTGTGCGACGCAGCTGCGGTTGAGAACCTCATTGACTAACAACAGCCGGCATTAATGTATACAGGCAACACGTACATGTAGGTATGTACAATACGCGACGGTGGGTAGTATAGGTAGTTTGCCTATTCGGTTGAGGCATTGACCAACCGTCTGCGGGATGACCGTTAAAGTGTTACAGTTGTAAAATTACGAGGATTCGAGGATTATAGGTATTTGTGATTTTTAATGCTAACAATAAGCTAAGGATACCAGCCGCGTCACTC
Source organism: Neodiprion virginianus (assembly GCF_021901495.1). Lineage (NCBI taxonomy): Eukaryota > Metazoa > Arthropoda > Insecta > Hymenoptera > Diprionidae > Neodiprion > Neodiprion virginianus. The sequence goes on along the minus strand of NC_060879.1, from coordinate 238,079 downwards.
TTAACTGCGGGTCACCATTCGGCCATATATTATACAATTGTTTTGGTTACAAATTTAATTCTCACCTTCGCTCCTTGTAACTTGTCCTGCGCCTTATAAACAGAATACAGGCCTACCAAGCTATACCTGCGTGTGTGTGTGTGTGTGTGTGTGTGTGTGTGTGTGTGTGTGTGTGTGTGTGTGTGTGTGTGTGTGTGTGTGTGTGTGTGTGTGTGTGTGTGTGTGTGTGTGTGTGTGTGACGAAGAACCCATACCATCATCTTTGACGACTTTTACTGCATACACGTTGCAAAGGTAAATGGTAAAGAAATCAGAATGTAAAAGACGCAAAGAAAAAGTAAACAAAGTTCAAGTGAGGAGAAAGGAAATGGGACCGAACGCCAGAAAATCTTAATCGGGAGGAAATAATAAACTAAACGTTCTTATCACGAGCATTCAGTTTTTTTTCTCATCCCCGTTCGTGGCAAGTTGTACGAGCGGAGGAAAAAAGACCTGTACGCAGTGTACGCATACCACGCACAACTGTACTATTCGTTACTCAGTCTATCATTCGCTTTCAATTTAATTACTATTGCATATGAAGAGCAGGCTTGCTCCTCGACGTACTGATAGCGGGATTGAAAATAGGGGCGTGTCGTAGCAATATGGCGTAAGAAGAACGGGATAGCAGCTGATCGCTTTTGTCCATTTGGAAAAATATGAAGACAGAGAAAACTGCGCGAAAGTAACAACGAAGACGTAACGGCTGTACGGAGTTTTTTTGCTTGTTTTATTGTTAAAATTCATATAATTTAAGAAAAACAATCAGCTGATCTGATACATCCCTCTTCTTAGTTTGAACTTTCAACACCAGTGGGCTGGTGGTAATTTTTTTATTCGGTCCCGATATTTCCACTCTTTTTCGACATGTTGTTGCAACCCTGCACTTCTGGCGACAAGAAATCCTTACTTTGTTTATAAACTATTAAATTTTTACCGGCGAGGGAGATTTTACTCTGAAAAGTTCAACCTAAGCTTCCGTGTCTTGTCTTGGGGCTTGATGTCGGACCAGCCCAATCGAAGCAAGAAACTGGCAGCAAAAGAACGTGTAAAATACGCTTAGAATTAATGATTGAATCGAGACTTGGTCTTTACGTTGACACTTCGCACCGCACTGTCGCACATATTTATACAAACTCTGTATTACGCTCAATTAGGAACACGAGGAAGGTATGTTATACAACTAAAGTCTGCGTAGATCTAACCAGCACGGGTACGTACTTAATTGTAGATAACGAATTTTCCTGCAAGCCCGTAGCATTTTACAGTGGAATACAAAAAGATTTTTCTGTCAACGGCAAAACACAGACCAACTGGTTTATTCTACACAGTATTGGTTACCCAAACAGAGTAGATACAGTGTAGATATAGGTATTATTACATCATCGTGCGGTGCATTTCTTTCACCTGTAATTTGCATACTTTGGCAGTAACATTTTTCTTCATTACTCAACGTCCATTTTCGCGCTAGGGATATTTTCCTCGAGTTTTCATCGCCAAGTTTTCTTACAATAGAATGCTATGCGAATACTCTGAAAGCTAACGGCATGATTAAAGGCTCGCATGGTAGCGTCGCGGACCCCCTCGAATATCGGTAAACAGTAAAACCTATATTTCCAGAAGACTTTTGCAATTGCGCAGCGCTGATGTGGTGTTAGTTACATTCTAGCGAGAACCTTGATAGATTTATTCAGGTATAGGCATAGTGCATACGACCGTGTATTAATTAATACATGCACGCGCAAAGGTACACACGTGAGCATTTGTATTCGCAGTCGGAAGTGGGATAGGGCTGTTTCCAGGAATTGCGTATGTAATTCCACCTCCTCGACTATCAATTATCATACGTGGCTGTTCAGTCGGTTAAAAAATACATATACTAAACTAATCCACGTGTGATCGCGACTATAGTTATCACGTTCAAATCATCTAACAATAAGAGCGGAAGAACCTTGGCTATATGGTACAAGGATATGCAAGAGAAATTGGAATCCTTGCAGGTTTTTAAAATACGTATACGTATAGTGTGTATTAAACGTGGTAAATGTGGCCGAGAGAATTTGTCATTACCGTCGAGCTTGGTGCAGGCGGTCGATACAAACAGAACAGATACATTGTAGTTAACCAATTTTAACGGTACAACGATAATTGCGTGACGTACAGAAATTTTTTTTGTAACGTTTAACTCGATCGGTAACGCTTATGATTAACAATCTAGGCGATCTAGGCACGATGTATAATAATTGTTCATGCTAAACAGGAAACATGGAAGTTCCGTAGGTAAGATAAAAAAAAAATCCAAATGCCGAAATTCGTCCAGCATATCTGTAGTTAGCGTTATCTCTGGTCTTGCCACCTACCAGTTCTCAGAAGGAGCAGCTGTTTTTACCACTCCAGGTAAGAGGAAAAGTGTGGGAAAATATTTGAAGGAAACCGACGACCTGCGAAGGAGCGAGAAGGAAAATACAAGATCAGGAAAATGTTTAACAGGGTGCCATGGTCGATTACGACGTTGACGTACGTATTATATATCTCCAAATAGCAAAGCGCACATGTTTCGAACGCAAAAAAGGGCTTAACAGCCTCATTCTATACACAATTCTGAACAGAAATTTTTGCTGCATAACTGCAATGCATTTTCATTTGACGTAGAAATTAAAAAAAAAAAAAAAAAACGAATTCACCTTTGCGACTTCGTAGAATCCGTGCCATTTCTATATTTCTACGTCAAATGAAAATGCATCGCAGTGTTTCTTTGTTCAGAATTATGTATAGAATAGGGCTGTCAAGTACTTTTTGCGTTGGAAGTACGTAAGCTTCGATATTTGGCGATATATCCGTCAACGTTGAAATCGACCAGGGCACCCCTTTAACAGACTTCGATATGCGGTGCTTGGGTCAAACGCCGTTAGCGGGGAAATCCGTGCGGTGTGCGGGATATAACCGCGAAACGAACAATAATTGCACAACTATCGCAATTGTGATAATATTGCCGATTCCGAGAAAGTATACGTGAAGTATCAAAAATGAGAAATTGGTAGAATCACGTTCGTAACGACACGAAGTACCAAGCCGTAATGTTTACACGAAACTATTTAGTATCGGTGATCGAGAATTGAAGTGGATATGTGCGCACGTGCGTATGTACTCGTATAAGATACGGGATACAGAGCTGGGTAGACACATTACAGGTTTACACACGTACCGTGTATATGGTCACAATGTGTAGCTGCCAGGCGTTTAGCTTCGGAACGTAATGTGTACACGCATACATTATATATATATACTTCTTTTTCAAATAACGCTATTTACCCGAGACAAGTCCATCCGCAATTAAGTGCCCGCAGTTGCAGCCAAACCGTATTCATTCGACCCATTGCAATTACGCTGACTCGATGCGCGGACTTGACTCGAGGTAGTACGGAATCACCGTTTTGTTGCATTATCGCGCCCCGAACGGTAATAGCTGCGTTATTGAGTAATAATAAATAATACGATGCCGGGTGGAGAGGTGTCCTGGGCATGTGTACAACGTGTGTACATACATATGATACACGTTCAGGTTATCGTCGAACTCCTCCGGCAACGAATAAACTTTTTTATCGTTATCTCCCGAACGGATTATCAATTCGTAAACGATAACTAGTTAAACGGTCGAGGTTCGAGGGTTCGTTCGTTTCATTTGAGAAGGCAAATACGTAGGTATAGGTGGGTATGGGTATGGGTACACGGCGTGTCCGTTGCAGGCGGCGCCGGTGACGCGCCGACTAGTTCTCACGGGCGGCGTGGTTCGAAGGAACGCGGCGCGACCCAACCCGAGGCTTATAGGCGACGCGACGCGACGCAGCGCGGAGCCAGGACGGAAGAACCACCTCGAGAACGTCCTCGTTCGGGACGATGCGAGTAGCGTAACGGCTGTCTACGCGAGAACACTGCGATGCAATGACCGACACCGTTCGGGATGAACCGTTTGGGCCGGCTGCGCAAGACGGTCACCGGGTGGTCGGCCGGCCCCGCAGTTATGCCCCCGATCTCACGGGGGTCTTGTACGTACGTACATGTACATACCTACGCGTCCTCGTATTACGGAACAAGCGTACAGACCGTACGAATGAAGCGCGTTTCGTCTCCCCCGTCATCTGCTCCTTCTCCTCCTCCGCCTGCCTCTGTCGTCACCACGTGTCGACGCATTCACGGTATAGTAATAATATAACCAGTCTACTTACCTACGATAAGCCGGTGAATCCCCGCGAGCACGTGCGGCCGGAAACGAGAGGAGTACAAACGAAAGCCCGAGTGGCTGACTGCCCTAGCTAGACTGTCTCTTCGGTTCACAATCACCCACCACAGTATCACTCGAGTTTCGGTGTTGTCTCGCAGCAGTGGGATGCAGCCGGGGAGAGGTGAACCGCGGTAGATATCGCCGGGGAACAGGCGAGAGTTTCGTATCGCGGTTGAAAACTCCACGGGAGGACCGTACTTTCCGCACTGTGAATATATAACAGAGTTTTAAGGGAAATATTTTTAACGTCAGCTCCGAGCGAAGGTTTACCCGGTGACGAATCCCTTTCGTCCTCTCCTCTCTGCCACTGCCTCCTGAGGACACGGGGACGTACTGCGAGTAGCGGCGTAGCGTGGCTCACCCGACTTACCCGACAACAACCCGGGGTCTCGGACCGAAGCTAACAGAAGGCTGTAGGAAGGCGGAGGCTGAAAGCGAGCGGCAGGCCGAGTGTGCCTCAAACATGAATGGAATGCTTCTCGATGCACGCCAGTCCCAACTCCCAGGCAAGGAGGCGCTTTGCCCAGGAGTGCACTTTCTCGGGGCCCTTGAGGGTCCCTCTCGGGCGCTGTGCATGGAGGGGATCGGGAAACTACGCCGAGATATTTCTGTCGCCCAAGACTCAACCGACAACTAACAAGGTCACAGCCCTCTAAAAGACTTTGAACCGCTCGCTCATCAACCACATTGTGCCCTTACCTTCCCCCTCCTCTCTCTCTCTCTCTCTCTCTCTCTCCCGCTTCCGGTCGCCCGTTTCATCTTCCTCTTCCACCTTTCAGAAGGATACGTATGTACGCGGTGTATCCAAGTAGCCTTAATTTCGCTATTTCATTTCCTACTTCCCCCGGTTCTTGTCCCGGTTTTGCCCGACATGCTTGACTCTGAAGCGATCATCCGGGAATGCAAACAAGTCGCTCGTCCCCGCGAATCACATTTTCGCGGGATCTTCGTATTCCTTGAGGTCTGTGAGCTCCGCGCGGACTTCTTACATCAGTTGTGGGTTTCGATGACCCGGGTCATTGCTCGCTAAATTTTTAGATTCTACTTAGTCTGCACCAAGCAGCTGGGCATCGCCGCTTCAAGTTGGAAACTTCTGTTTGAATTTTAAAATGTAACCAAAAGCCACGGTTCAAGGGCGTAAATGATTGAGGTCAGCGCTATAGGGAAACGATGCTCTGTTCACCTGCGTATCGTCTTTTTTAAATACCTTCGCTTCGAACCCATATAAGCTAGAAGTAACATTTTTCGAACACGTTTTACTCGCGGTAAGAATTTTTGGAGTTACGATAGCTCGGAGGTTCTTGAATAGGCGTAGAGACAGACGTATACTCCGCGAGGTTAATTATGCCACAGGACGACCTGTTTTCACCATCCAGTTGGTTGATGACTTTAAACTGTCACCGACAAAATCAACCTCGTTGAGTGTAAACGCGTGCTCGCTCTGCACGGAGCGGCGATAGGGGAATTCTATTACTGCGATCTGTTATCGCGCGTCCGTGTAATATAACACAGTAGCATTTTCTGTGGGAACATTTCCTGCGACGATATGCTTCGGTATACATACTGTGCGATATATGTATATCGTATATGTATAACATACCTATGTACTGCGGGGAGCTTTCGGAGATTAAAATTTTTTCCTCTTATGACAAGTACAGAATGCGACTTGATTCCACACGATGCAACACAGTAACTGTTACAGAGAAGTTAGCCGAGCAGAAAAGACAAGTCGATGTATATCGGTTACATTGCGAGATCGAACTCGAAATGAAGTACAATTTTTCAAACTAGAAGGCAAAAGAAAAATTTTTGCGTCGCGTATCTTACACAACGACTAGCCCCGGTACGTACATACGAGTAAATTCTTTACATATGTCATGCGCGTTATACCTATCAGCATTGGCTCTAAGGGCGCTAGGTGTAGTAATTCATTATCTTACGTATACTTACGGCTAAATTTTAAAACCAGTATCTATTCGACCAAACCGTTCTCGTTCACATAAATGAACAATCATTTCGTCCCCTGTCTCTATCTCTTTCTCTCCCACTTTCCCCCTAGTTTATAATAGTTAAAATTTTCTGTATGCAACTTCTTTGTTACATTCTACGTGATTGGCTGATGTCCAATATTTATCTTTTTCTAAATCGATTTTATTCGAAGTAATCTAATCTAACAATAGGGTGATTCATTGACACCACTGGTGCTCTCTACTGTCTGGTAATAATCTAGCTTTTGGTTCTTTTTCTAATTGCTGTTTCGAACGGGTATGTTATTATGGTTTAATGTCGTATATATTATATACGAGTACCTGGTTTTTCTGATTCAGTGATCTGATATTTATCAATTGTTTATTGTAATATCGACTCGTGCCTTTCTTCGTTCAATTTAAGTATATTCTCTTTGATAATATATATACCTTATATGTAATTGCTAGAGGTGATCCAATCTCACGGCTGACAAAAATCTATATCCATCTATCTATGCCTTTTGGGTCTGCGATACAGTTTGAAACGTTTGAATTAAGACACGAAGTGATGCATGTAGACAGAATTAGGAAAAGAGCACATTTAGAGTGTTGATCGTGAAATGAGGTTGGACTGGGTCTCCGAATACTTCGAGTGCCGAAACCTGCCAAACTAGACTGAAGACAGGTTTTTGCTCGGGTTTTTGCTCTATTAGGTTTTTCTATTATTTGGTCAGAGAAATGCAAAATAGTGGAAAGCATGGACTGAATCGAAAATAGTTACACAAGAGATGGTATTAGACACGAGGCTGATGAAACAAAACCTTGCCGGTAAATTATCAGGTACCAATTATATCTTTTAACCGACACACGAATAATCAATTACGACAAGATCAGATCATTTCGGATCGAAAAAAGAAATTGATTGAATCGTGCCATTTTCAGACTCATCCATTGCCATATACTCAAATGTTCTCTATGTATATCCTATACCCCTGTACGAATCACTGCGATATTATGTACACTTGTCATACTGAGAAAATGAACTTGGCTCCCGTATCGACTGGAATTATCAAAATTCCGACCCATAATAGTCTACTAGTTTTACTGTCTTTGCGGTTAGTAAAAACTTGTTTTATGACACAGAAAAATAGCCATGTCTCTAGTTTCATAAGCGAAAGCGCCTGTCTGACCGCGATCGGTAAGAAGGCTTTGGGAGATATCGATTGGGAGAATGTGGCGGCGCCACCTCCTGAAGTGATTGTCATCGTCACAACATAGCTGTGCTAGCTGTCAATCGGCTGGCGTGTGTTCTGTAACGCATAAGATAGGAAGAAAAGAAAAGAGAGATACTATAATTACCCGGCATGCTCGGCTCACTCGAGGCAGTTGAGTAGCGAGTGCGGTGGTTGGCTCTTGGCTTGTCAGCGTTAACAAATAGCGATGAACGCGATTCGTCACAGTGCAAATTACGAGTGAATTGCTGCTGCTGCTGCTGCTGCTGCAAAAATAGAAGAATAAAAAAAAAACACCAACACAACATTGGACAAATTAATGGTGTGTGGAATATTCACTTGGAATAATGTAAAGATTCGGTACAATTAGGCAATCGGGCATATTAGTCAGTTAACCAGATGCGAATCAGCTAAACGTGATCGAAGGCTCGTTCTCACATGGTAAGATCGTCCTACCGAACAATGGCAAATCTTTTGCGTAGCGTGGATATCACACTTCGAACTCCCTCTGCGTACGGATGTAGGTACATACATAAAATACGTGCATGCATACGCATAAACCCACACATATACGCGGATTGCATACACATGTATGCACGCATGCATGCGTGAATCTGACGTTTCGTTTTCTAAAGCTAAAGGGATCGGCGCGGAGACAGTCAGCTGATAACATATTGGTATTTATAATTATTGACGAATAGCTCGTCGCGGGCGCGTTCAAAATATTACGATCTGTCAACGATAACCTAAATCCTCGGGCCGCTCTGCGTTCCATTAACAAATGTGTCCTTGCGCGAGTCGGCGGGCTTAAGACGACGTTCGCGTGCCGCGACCTGTCCTTTGCCGTCTACGTCGACTTTGTTTATCAGGTGGCGTACCGTTGTTCTTTCACTCTCGTGCTTTGTTACAAGATTTTAGCAGTATTTATCCGTTTATATGTACGACTCTTCTTAACTGCGCATCAGAAACAGGTATATTCATCGCAGAATGCCCCCCCCCCCCCCCCCCCCCCCCACTTACCCCCTCCAACCAAACAACAATATATTTGGACAATACCTCAATCTGATGATAGCGTTTGCACTACGGAGTTCACGTCTTAACATCTTTGAAGATACCTTGAACCCAATCCTTTTCAACGAAAAATAAGAAAAAAAGATAGTAATTGTACTTTTTTAAGAACTATTTGTTTTTCGTTAGCTTTGTTTCATCGTCGAATCGCTCGATTAAATGGATTATCTTTCTGTTGGCTGGTATTTTAGCAAATATGTACTGAAAAACCGACCGAAGTATTTCATGACATGACTATTTGCACGCCTCAGTGACTTTGCTGAAGTCTACAACAGACATATTAAACACACCAAATGTTAAGCGTTCAGGATTTTCGATTGTGTTTCCAATAACTTTAGTCTTTATCATACAATTGCTAGAGTTATTGTAAATTATTATCCATAACGAAAACGCTCACACGCGAAATGTACTACGCTGGCGGTAGCTGTTGCTCAGTAAAGAATGCAGATGCGTGTGAATAGACATGCCCTTAATTACAATGCAGGACTACTATTTGACTATGGAAGGGAATGAGTCCGAATTACAATCAAGAGTCGGAGTGTATAAATATGGTATGTTAGGCAGGGGACCAAGTTTCTTTACTTCCACTAGCTGCATTTTTTCCATTTCCAAACAATTAATATTTCAAACAACTAATATTCAACTTGTATGATCGACAGTAATCATGTGCAGACCTTTATGAAACACGTGTATGACATACGAAATTGAAATAAATGTCTATTTTATAATCATAATTTAGTACCGCATTATTTTTCAAGGCTCACATTCGGTGTGTTTCTTCGTGGTGAAAATGACACCCGAATTTTCCTGGACACGTACTCATTAGAGAACCGCAGTGATGATTAATGTCTGTGATATGCTCATGGAGTAAAATAGGTGAATATCTTGAATTAGATGAAACTGTTTGCGCACTGAACTTTTGCCAGAATGCCTCGCTGTTGCCTTAGCCACAGAGTTCAATTATGGCTTGCCATATTAACGATATGCGTCGCATATGCTGGTGCCGATATCCTAGTGTTTTCAACGACAGCTAAGCATCAGATAACTGAATTTCGTGATGCTCCGGCAAGATTTGGTGGCCTCATACCAGTAGAAGGAATAAAGGTAATAGCGCAGTATGTAATATTGAGAATATACAAATATTCGATTTTCCTATATCACTCCTTCACTCACAATATTTTCAAACTTGCTTTATCTTATCAAACATAGCATAGAGAGAAAGATATTCGCAGTAAAAAGAAAAAGTAAAAACAAGAAAACAATAATTTCTGATATGTCAGGGTTCAAAGTTTTCTCTGTATTTGCAGTTTGAGACACGATGAGTATTTTCCATAAAGGATTAAGAATCTGTGACAACTTTTCACCTTTAAAGTGCCATTTCGTTTTGAAATCGCACTTGCTGTCGCTATTCTTTGCATGACGTATAGTTGATGTTGTTTTGAATGTTGACTGTCGGTATATGCACCGATAATATTGGAAAAGTGAAGAGAAATATAAGTTTCTAAAACCATTAACTGTGGTAAATGATGTATTCGAAAGTGGTTACATTGTATTCAAAACTCTTAATCAAAATTCAATCAACTCGGATTTAACCAACACTTTGTTATCGTTCAGCAATAAATATTATTCACTCTTTTTTCAAATCTCATTTTTGTTTCTGCATTATTTTCAATGTGTTTGGATCAGTATGTTGACGTGGAATTTGCAAGTGTGATACCAAAAGTTATGACTATGCATATACTGTAGGTCATTAATTGCAAACATTTTTTTCTTCATCATCAGGGAATGGTTGTGTATGCAGACCCGCCAACAGCCTGCAATCCAATTGCCGAGCCACCAAATATTCCAAATTATGTTGGAAAGTGGATTGTATTGATAGCCCGTTTAAATTGTACCTTTGAAGAAAAAATCCGTATGGCACAAGCTGCTAATTATGATGCAGCGATCATACACAACATAGGTAGCAACGAAATTGGTAAGTATATTCAACTATTAACTCTGATCATAGGGTACAACGTGGTACCGGTGCTGTGCAATGTTTCATTTATTTCTGAATCTTGACACCAAAGCTAACCTTGAGTTTGATGTGAGTGAGATTGTTTGATATTTCAGAACAGATGTCAGCGGAAAATCCAAGCGGCATTGGGATTCCCTCTGTATTTGTCGGCGAGGATACCGGCGTTTATCTTCGAAGCGAATATCTGTACGATCAGTACTTCATCCTGATTAATGATGATTTACCTTTTAACATCAACACCCGCCTTTTGCTACCCTTTGCCATTGTCGTCGGAATATGTTTTCTAGTCATGGTCATATTTATGGTAAGACATTTTTACTACAACTCTTTCAATTACTGTACGTACTTTCGATAGCTGATCACAGTCGGATTGAATAAGCGCTGTAAATAATAGATTAGAAATGAATTAGATTTCATTGATAGTACCATTGGGTTATCGATCAGAAGCAATAAATAGTCAATATGTCGCTTGAGTGGCTGAAGCTGTTGCAAAACTTTTGCCAATGATTGTGCAGGTAATTAAATGCATCAAGGACAGAAGACGGCAACGCAGGCACAGGCTACCTAATTCAAGCTTGAAGAAAATTCCCACCCACAAGTATACTAAGGGAGATCCGTACGAGACGTGTGCAATTTGTTTGGAAGATTATGCCGAAGGTGAAAAACTGAGGGTCTTACCATGCGCCCACGGTGAGATGGATATGAAAAGTCAAAACTAATTTCTATGACTAGCATCGTGTACCAAGCTTATCACTGCTACGCTGACCTCTATGTTTCTCGTTCCCTTGGACAGCTTATCACACGAAATGCATAGATCCGTGGCTGACGAAAAATAGACGCGTCTGTCCAGTTTGCAAGCGTAAGGTATTTGCGACGGATGAACGCGTCACCGACAGTGAAAGTGACACGGACGTCGATGATTCTACACCACTGATCCGCGATGGGCATCAAGGTATTAGTCAACCTACATGCTGATTAGTTTCAATCTACAAGCAGGAATGTTGTAATTAGCAAAATTAGCAATGCAATGAGTAATTCACAGTTTTGGAAAGAAATCATCGTAAATCTTATACATAGGTACGCAAGGCGGCACCTTTACGCCACAACGGGATAATCCTTTTACAAGAGCCTCCCGAAATCTGAACAGGAGTGGGTCGAATAGTTCGAACAGCAGTTTGAACTCTGAGAGGCAGTTGGTCAGTGCTGACGACGAAGAGAACGGTAACAATGGTGAATCTTCCAGAAGTAAACTGTTTGTGGTCTCGGACAGCCATAGTATAAATGGTAACACTCGAATTCAGTAGTATTATTAAATTAGCGGCGATTATTATGATTAAAAAAAAAATTTTTTTTTTTTTTTTGAAACGTACTCTTATTTTGAACTCGCTTCACAGGCGAACCACCGGAGCTCGAACGATCGGCAAGCAGTACGAAGCCACACACAGTAAATTTAGACACTCAAGATGTCCATCCCGTCATACAAATTGTGCCTGTGAGAAATCCCAGAATTTTAGTTAACCCAGTCGCACCGAATTCGGGCCATCCGATAATGGTACCGACAAATCCATTGCCCATACCGACAATTCTTTCGGAGGAGCATGAGAGGAATGATTACCATGCGTAGTTATTAATTATTGTTTCGAGTAAAGGTAAGGCAAAAAAAAAAAGAAAAGAATAGAAAAAGAGGTAAGCAAATAAAATATAACTATATAATGAATAAATAAACTGGAGTTCCTTGGAATATTTCGATTTTGGTCATTTTGTATAAAGTTTTTCTTCAAAATCTTCCGGTTTCAACATAACATATTGATGTGAAACCTTGGCTGCGAACAATCACTTGGGGTTTTCTGGTACTTTTTAAGTCAGTGGAAAATAGAAGGAATATTAAAATTTGGTAGGTATTTTCTAATAGGGTTCAAGAACGTTGACGATTCTTTGCAGGGCAGAGCTGTCCTGTCTTTCTAGAGATGTAAACACAAATGCTCAGTTTAAAGTCTGGGGAATCTCATAGTTCTCAATAATTTTTCATCAACTATGTCTTGCCTGATTTTTGGCAGTCCAAACGTTCACGCCAAATAGTTTTTCTCGTCTACGTATCTTAGTCATTGCAACATTTTTCGCTGATCCAAAAATGGATTTTGAACGTTTCAATTAATCAGTTCTTACCTGTGGATTAATATATAATTAGTCTGTGTATTTTCCGATCGATAGTTTCGTCTATTTGAAACGAAATAAATGGAATAGAATGCAAAAGACATGCTATTGAGTACTCTAGCCGTTCCATTAATTTTTAATATCTTTCTAACACAGAGCCTAGGATATTTTGTATGAAAATTTTCTAACCCGGGAACTGTATCGTTTATGTTGAAAGTTATTTGTGAAAATTAACTTTAAAGTGACCCAGCATCATTGTCTCAGAACTTAGGGTACCGTGAAATACTAAAGAACAATCTGCGAAGACCAAGGATAAGACATATGAGTTTTGCTTCCAACGCAAGACATAGAATCGCAAAATAAAAGTACAAGCACAATGCGAATAACGTCAAGCTCGCAAAAGTTGTCTCGGTTGAATGAACTTGCGGTGCAGCTAGGGCCTGTTAGTAAGAAATCATGCGTAATCAGTAGTTACGAAACAATGAACATTGATTAATATATTTCACGAAGCGAACGAGGGCGCAGTGGGGCGCACAGAGGATTGACGAAGGTTACTTCCGATGGTTGTCTTTTTTTTTTCATGCATCATCTGCTTATCGTTAGTTTCTCTTCAAACGAACCTTGGCGTATAATGAAGGAGTACTTTGAAAGTGTGCATCAAACGTGCGCAGTCTTACTTGGCATGGAATGGTTCGGCTTTATTTTATTTTAATTGTGTGTTATTGGTTGTATTGCATCAGTGCAACAGTCATTGGGTTTATATCGATCGCTAGTTTGGAAAATTAAAATGTAAGAGGTAGGGTGAAAAAGGCTGTAAATAGCCAGTACAGTTTGTGAGCCTTTGAGACGATTATTTTGTGTAATTTAAAAGTTAATTTTAACTCAATTATCAAGTTATCATTAAAACGCAATTGCACTCTTATTGATGTTGTTACTGTTTTTCAATTAATTTATATTAATATTATTATTATTGTCATTATTATTATCAATTTTATTAGTAATAATATCACGCTTACCACTATTGCTACCACTGCTACTATTACTAGTATGAGAACTTTCTCTACAGGTCAACATGATTTGCTGAAATATATACCTGTATTAAGGGTGGTTTTGATATGGTAATTCTTGAATTTTGTCGCTCGCATTGGCTGAGATACTTCAAAAAAGATTTTCAAAAATACAACCGAAATCCCAGGCTTCATTCTCAATTCTAAATTCTGCCTTAAAACCTTCGAATTTCCCTACCTGAGCAACAGGATTTTTGGCACTTGGCGACTAATTTCAGTTTATCGTCAATGTGTTGTATCAAAAAATGTAAAACTTGATGAAATTTTCATTACTCAGCGTAGATGTTCAATTCGAATTTTGTAGATTTCAGGGCCATGAAAATTGACCGCAGAATGCTGAAAATCCTGTATTATTCAAATGGGTAAATTCGAAAGGCTCGAGGCATTAGTTCCGATTAGAATTGAAACATACGCCTAGGGGTTCAGTCACATCAAAAAAAAAAAAAATTCATTGGAGATATTTCTATTCATAGGGGCAACAAAAATTGATAATTACTTTATTCACGACCACTCCAATATGTATATTAACCCTTCTACCAAAGATGCACTAGGTTAATAATTTTCAATATGTTCATATCAGTTTATAATTACGTAATCGCGGTATTACATATAATACTGAACGTTTCATTAAAACGCTGTTCGTCGTTATGGAGTAGTAGCACTTGCTTGTCACGGCCACTGTCGGTCACGTTGCACCACGCGAAATTTCCCCCGATTTGTTTCATGTTATTGTTGGTGTTGTAAGAAAAGTAACGGTCGCTTAAATAAACATCAGTCTCGCATTGCGGTGCGGAGTGTCGGTGGTCGGGTAGGGACAACATTTAGATTTGTCGTATGCGTTATATAGTGAGATTATTATAGGTATACTGGCATGAATGTTAGTTGAGAAAAGCATATTCCGCAATTACCTACTAGAAAACCGGGTAAACGCGATGATGAACATCGTATGGGATATAAACATTTATCAACGTATTGCCGGTTCGAATGATCGATGTCGTCTTCGTACAGAGCGACTGGAGGGTATAATACTAACAGTAGTCTAAATTGTAGGTGGATACTAGGGGGCTGTTCGGTATTTCGATGATTTGTCTGAAAAATATCATGGTATCAGCATTGAAACTCTGACAAACATCCGAATCACGGGTGTATCACACCGAAAATCACACCGAAATATCTAACAAGACGATAATATTTCCGTTCGTAAAATTGATTGAACTCTACGTGGATATCCTTGTTGGCATATGCCCAGATTATTACCCTCATTTTGATATTTCGATTTTCATTAGTTGTATCAGAATTGGGATTTTTTTGCCCTGTATCCGTTTTTCACTGTAACAACGGTAAATGCGGTACGCCGAATGATACAATTAGAAACTTCTTGCTCAAACTCGTCATCAAATTTTCGGCAGGTAACTGAGAGCTATGTAGTATATGCGTGCATATGTGTGTGAAGGCGGCGTAACTGCACCGGGATCCAGGGTTCCGGCTCCTGGAAAGACTCGGTGGTCCCAACGTGCTGAAAACCAGGGCGGAATCGAAAGGAGAGCGCAACGTCACTTGCGTTTACCAGCCAAGTGGCTGCACGTGATGATACAATGCTGCTCCAGCCCGACCCAACTCCAACCCTCCCTTTAAACTAAACTCTAATACTCCGGCTGCAACACTCACCACGTCTCGCTCTAGTTTACCCCGTGACTTCGCAAGACGTTGACTTATATTGCCTGTCGGCGAAAAATTGCCGAGCAGCGTCACGTCCATGGGCGTCGTTATAACAATCTGTATCACTACATGAGCGTTATTTATTGTTTTCGAATATCCATATAAGTATACAGTTCGTTGCAAGTGCGGTATAAAGGATAAAAATATATCATTACCGTTTTCATATGACGCAGTTTACGTAGTCGCTTCAAGCCCCCAACTATGTTCTACCGATCTGTTTTCAATCACCATCGAAGGCAGGCATCGTTCTCTTATTGCAAAGAACTTCGGATTTACAAATATATCAGTTATCCAAAACCTTCTTTTACTCGCAGGACGATATAATTTGTCGTCCTTCTAATCTCAGACAAACCGACATACTTAGTTTTAGTCCTACTAATTGTAAGATATAGACCCGTGCCTATTCCCGAATTCTACGCTTGAACAGCCACTTTTGATTCTTGTAGAGAAAACGAGATGAATGCCAACCGATTCAAGGCAACCGATGTCGTCTGCATTTCATCTGCAAAGCAGACTACACGGGCGGACTTGAATCTGTCAGAATCCACTTCGCTTTGTATACCTCTGGGTGGTTTGCTAATAATTGCTAACGTACTGTATACATTTGTATAATTAGGGTGATCGAACTATGAGTACCGCGGATATACAGAAAAGTTATCGATGAGAAATTAAATTGCCAAAATTCGAAAAATCTGTAACTTGAAATGAATAATTATACCTAATATGAAAAATAGTAGAACAATCACATTTCTACAACGCGATTGCAATTTTACTAAATAGCAATAAGACCGTCATCAATAAAACACGGTGAGGTATTCTTTCCGTCTAACAAACCAAACCCAGTGCTTTCAGTCAGGGATCCAATCGTGAACTTGTGTATTGTATACACACATTACACATCTTCCGCTATATGCGTAGGTCACACAGCGTCGCAAGTGCTTGAAGAATATAGCGACTTCTCCCGAGGTGTATAAGCTGTGGACTATTAATACTTGTAGGGTGAAACCGCGTCAGACAAGGGATGTGTACCCGAATTCATAAAACTTATTGTTAGTTACCCAAAGCTCTAGAGTGAGAAAATTCGTGAATCCTGGTCATGTCCGACGGAGAATTCTCCCCGTAAGGTCACCTCTGATTGCGCGGTTTTTTTTCTGGTACCCGTCGAAATTCCAAGCAAGTGTCGATGCACGATCGCTCGACACCAATGTCATGAGCGTCGGCAGTGGTCGGTAGGCATCGGACGTCGTCCCGCCCAGACGGGCTACACGGCGGTGTCGGGGGGTGTCGGGGGTATCAGCGTCGTCGTCGACGCCGCGTGACTCGACTGCCACCGCAGTCGGTCGGGAATAATCGATTGGAGAAAATTTCCCTCGGGTGGCGCGTTGACTGCGCGCGCGTCACCCAGCGATCTTCCTTGCGGTTCGCGCCTAGGGCGTGCGAGGGGCGACGTTGGGTGGCAGAGAAGGGGGCTTCCGCGAGACGACGCCACCGTCGTCATCCCTTGTCCAGCGGACGGGTTTGAAATGGTTCACCTTTCGCGAGCGATTCTGCAGCCAACTTCACACGTATGACACGCGATAACCGGAGGGTCGGGTATTCGCCTGATGTTACCACCGCGGCGCGGCGTGGGGACGCGACGAAGGAACGATCCTGTTCGGAGGGGGCGGTAGGGGCACGGAAAAGCCGAAGTATCTCCGTCGGACAATTCTCACTGGACACGCAACGCTGGCCCTTAATATTGGGTCATAAAATTGGCGGTCCGAGGATCGGTTGTACCGATACAGGGACACCGAGGTCCTCCTTCCCGTAATCTCACGTAAAAACGGATGGAGAGGCTACAGCGGTTTGACGGAGCATTCGGCGCGCGCATTGCCGCCAAACGATTCGAGTCTCGATCGAGTAGGAATCCATAATGCGCGTTGTGTAGTTGCGGACGGGCGAGGAGGGGTGTGGCGCGGCAGGGGGGTGGGGGCAGGCGCAGAAGGGATTGGCGAGGGGTAGGTCGAGGAATGGTAGGTCGCCGAGGCGGGGGGTTTGCGGGGGCAGTGGGTGCTGTGTCGGGTTACCCGGGCGGGGAGCGGCAAAAGTAAGATGGCGGACTTCCCGACGCCAGACTACTGACGGTTAAAAAGGGACGAGATAGAGGATACCCGCGTATCTCGGGTGATCGCGCGTCTTTGGTGCCTAGCGCGTCGATCGGTCGCGCGCGTTCCTTACGAGACGTAACGCGGGGGATTCTGTCCGTTCGGCCCTTTCTTATCGTGAGCGTGGAATAAGACCAGACTTCTCCTGGCTTCTCACTGCTCCCCGTACAGCTATACGTCTAGGACTATCCTTCTGTGGCCAAGTGTTTAGCCGTTGATCGAACCTGTGCGTGGGTGCGTGATTTCCAGTATTCGTAATTCCCTGTGCCCGTGCCTCGTACGCAGTGTTAACATACCTATATAATTCTTTTCGTTTCTAGCGACCAGCTTAGCTCCATCCCCCAACGCACGAACGGACGAATCAGTGACATTGATACAAGTGTCCCGATTTATCGTTATTTTGTGTTTTCCCGTTCACCGCCCCTTTCGTGGAAACATTTACACTTACTATACGTCCACGGTTCTACGCGACGCGTATACAAATCTTACTTCACCGCTGTAAGCGTCAGCGAAATTGTCGTAATACTCGTACAGCCGTGCTATTATTTCTACCGTCTCCGTCGTTATTCATATCATCGTTATCACAATCATCGTCCTGGATACCGCGGTCGTATAATTTGTAGGTCCGTTGCCGAGTTTTGGGGTGCTCCGTGTACGGAAATAAGTGGGCGCTGATCTTCTGCACCGGAGGCGATCGGTAATTCGTTACGAATTTTTCGGGGTGTGCGGAACGTGTTATACCTACTTGTACAATTCTTGTCGGAAATAACGACTCTCGGGATTGTAAAGTGTGTGTGCGCGAATATATTGTGCAGTGAGTGAAACAAGTGTTTCAGCCGCGTCCTGATACAGGGATAAAACTCGTACGCCGAGGGCGTTGCTCTGGTTCTTCCGGGTACATACACGGTGCGACACTGTGAATAGGAAATTGCGATTCACTGAAGGACGGGTATAAATTCGAGACTCTCTGCAAATTAATTATGGTATATATGTAAGAGAACGATGCGCGGAAAGTGATGCAGCGTCGTGAAACGCGAGCGCGGAGGGAAAAATCGAGTGCTGTGGATTTCTCCCGAGTTTTTCATCGAGATAAAAACCGTTTTAAAAGCTGCACCGCTTTTCCACTTCTATTAACCCCGAAATTAACCGTCGGTGGCAAAGATAGAGTGTTATTACTCTAAATTGCTAGTGGAACCGATTGCGCGTGGAACGAACGCATCAACTCGTCGCCTGAGGGAGACACACGTATTCTCTGTAACCGCCAAGGAGGAAAATACCTGTATTATATATATCTAATAATACAATAGTATTAGATATATTCTTATGCTATAGTTAAAAAAATATATACATCTTTACACGCGTAGAGAGAACAAGGTGGGGTGGGGGTGGGTGGGCAGGGGAGGAAGATAGAGATAGAGAGAGATAGAGAGAGAGAGAGAGAGGGGAGGGAGAGTGGGAGAGTGGGAGAGTGGGAGAGGGGTATCGAGGTAGTCACATAGATAGAGATGGGGGAATCACACGCAGGTAGATCCGACGTATAGTGTATAGGCGTACGGGTTACAAGTGTATACGGGCAGTGCGTGCATGGGAGAAGGATATGAGACAAGGGAGGAGGATGGTTAAGATGATTTGAGAGCGGCGGAACCTCGAGTGATATTCTCCGCGAGGGACAGGCGGAGGGAGCGGAGAAGAAGGAGGAGGAGGAGGAGGAGGAAGAGGAGGAGGAGGAGGAGTAGGAGGAGGAGGAGGCGAAGAAGGAGAAGAAGGAGAAGGAACACGAGTGGGACAAGGAGCGGGTGGAAGGGGTGAGGGCGGTGGGTGAGGTGGAGGTGGCGGAGAAACACGTTGTCCCGGGGTGTGTCCTGGGGTCGCACGTACAGCGTTTTCAAGAGTCTGTCGCCGGGTTCAACGAGGTATCGTCGGAAGATTGGTGCAGGCGCAAGGATCAGGGCTGCAGGGGGAGGTCGGCGGTCGAAGGTGGAGGCGGAGGAGGAGGAGGTGGAGGCGAAAGAGCGTAGATTCAGCGCGGTGCCAGAATGCAGCATGAACGGCGGAGTCTTGCCACTGTCCTGCAAGGAGCGTACCATCTGGTTAACCGTGAGGATAAGCTCGAGGTCAGCCGAGGTGCGGGAGAAGAAGAGGGGTTCCGCGGGCTCTTGGCACGGGGGAATTTCGGACTCAAAGAAGAAACGTCCCGCGGACGGCGCCCTGGGTATATCTTACCGAGGAGAGTCACCCTCTCCTCGATCCGGCCGCGTCGTCGGTATCGGTATCAGCGATCAACGACCGCGGGGAAGATTCTGGCCCAGGGGAACTTCTAAGGGCCCCGCCCCGGGTCGTCCAGGCCCCTCCAGGGCTCGCCGGCCCAGGAGACGATCAAGCGGGGCTGAAGCTTCTAACGGAAACTGCAGGCGAGAGCCGCCGCGATCCGCTAGTAAGACAACGAAGCGAGGAGGCATCGCGAGACCACGTGGCCACGCAGTTGGGAGAAGTAGCGCCTGGGCTCACCGACGGGGGTCGTTCTTTCTCGCGGGGGTCGAATTTATTATCAGCAGGCTGCACCGGACCCAAAGACTCGCGACAGTTAGCGGGCCTTTCGGCCGGTCGAAACACAAAAGAAAAGGTTTCGCCGTCACTATCCGCACGCGGCAGTGGGAGCGACGGGGATTATCCTGCCTCGTGGACCTGGTTCCTTGCTCCCTCGCTCGAAGGTTTGCCGCCGGCAGGGGGAGGAGGTTCACGAGTTGGAAGTGGGTGCAAAGTGCAGAACCCTTTCGTTTGGATTTCGCCCGCCAACCTATTGCCCCTGCATTGCCGCTGTCGTCATCGTACGCATCGTTACTTCTGCCCTCGTCGGCGGGTTTGGCCTTGGAATCGGATTCATCTTCATTTCCAGTATCACCTCTGTCTACCGGTGCCGTGGGCATACCGCCGTCCCCGCATCGGAAAAGAGGGGCAAAGAGCACCTTCAGCGGTACACCGCGGGCACCGACCGGAGGGCCCGGGTCGTCGTGGCCGCGATGCAGGGCCCCTTGCAGCCCGGCGCACGCGACCGCATTACGACGCACTCGTTGCTCATCTTTCCACATCATTGCTACACACTTCACCGTCATCGACGCCCAAGCATCGTCGTCGTCACGGTCATCGTTACCTCGGCCGAACTCGAGGCTTTCGCCTACGTCACCTGGGAACCTACAGGACCACCACCTCATTCTTACCGGTGGTTGCGAAGGGGTGTCGTCGCCGAGACGCCAAAGTTCCCGTTGACTCCATGTTCATGCCACCTGCGCCGCCCAACGCCACGGGACCATCGGCTAGAATTACCACCGTCTGCAAGACGATTGCTACCACTCCGCGCCGAGTCCACCGACCCGGCGTACAACTACGCTGCTGTGACCGACGCCGCCTCCACCACCACCATCACCACCACCGCCACCACCACTGCCGTCGTCGTCGGCGCCGCCGTCGCCGCCGCCGCCGCCGCCGACGACGGCGACGACGTCGACGACGACGACGACGACGGCCCTCCCCACCGTCACGAGCACCAACGTTCGAAACTCGTACTGCTCCGACGTCGACCCACACTCTGCAACCTTCAGTTACAGTGTCCTTGGTTAGTCCGCGATTCGATTCCGTTTCCGGAAATGAATGTAACGAAAACACGATTCCGCACTACTACCGTCCGAATGCCAACTTTCCAAGTGCTCATGCATTATCCCAAGTCTCTGTTGTTTCTCGCGGCAAGTGCTGTACCGATGATCGTTGTTCGTTACTCCGGTGCGGCGTACACGCGGGATACGGAAAGATTCGGCGTACTCGGCCTCGTGGAGTGTCACGGAATTTCTTCCCAAAAGATCGGCCTGACGGTAGCGGCGTTCGTGTTTCTAAAGTCCGTGACCGCGTTCCTCTACACGCTGCTTTTTTTGTGGACGACCGTGCTTTTGACGGACCAGACCAAGAGGTCGTCACTGATGACAATACGGAGAATTTTCGGCGTAGAGTACCGCCGCGTAGTAATAATTTTAGCGATGACAACCCCGCGGAGGGCCTGCACCGCGAGCCCATTAAGATACTACCTATCGCAGAGACGACTGCCACTGGACGCATTACCACTGGGTTGTACCGCCACAGGAATAAAAATAATCTCGACGCAGCATCGATTAAATCCGACGAGGACGACGTCGAGGAGGAAGAGGATGAAGAGGAGAAGGAAACGGAGGAAAGGAAGGAGGAGGAGAAAGAAGAGGCGGAAAAGCAGAAAGTGGATGATGAAAAGGAGGCGGAGGAGGAGGAGGAGAAGAAGATGGAGGAACCGAAGAAGGACGAATTGAAGGACGTGGAGGAGGAAAAGGTGAATGACGATGATCGTTGTCATAATAGTAATGGTGGTGATGATGATTATAATAATGATAACGATAGCGACGATGACGACGACGACGACGACGACGACGACGACGACGACGACGACGACGACGACGACGACGACGACGACGACGATGACGACGATGACAATGATAATAATCGCGATGATGATGAGGACGACAACGACGACGACGACGACTACGACGACGACGACGACCACGACGACGACCACGACGACGAAGACGACGACGAAGACGACAACGACGATGACGACGACGATGGTCATGGTAGCGGTGGAAGTGGCGACAATCGTGCCAATGATGATGATAATGAGGAAGAGCGGGAGAAAAAGAAGGCGGACGGGGATGTATTAAAATTCCTGCCGAAAGAAAACAAGTCTGAGATTATTAGCCCTGTGAAAAATCCTGGGTTGGTGGAACGTAACCGTGTCGGCATTATTGCGGAGCTCCCGAAGAACGCAGCGCGGGTCGGGAGCCTCGGCGTCGCTCAGGTTCCTTCGAGAAACGGAAACAAGTGCCGGCCCCGCAGACGTCAACCGTGGCGGATCGACGAGAAGCCTTACGGCTTGGTATTAGTCCTCTACCTCCTGGCCCTGCCGATTTTCTGCGCGACGAACGGCTCTCCTCCAGGCACAGAACGCGCGTCACTCTCCTTCAGGCAAAATGTGCCACTCGTCAACTTCCGCTCAGCCAACGCCACGCATCACAACTCATCCTTCGTTGAGGACAGCAAAGGTCATCCTTACCGCGGTTATACGTGGGAGGTGAATCAGATAAATCCTTGGTTGTCGGCCTGCGATCTGGCGGGACCAGCACCGGCCGACCTTCAGGGAAGCTGCGGTCCACCGGAAACGCCGCGGAATTGCCCTGACGCTTGCAGTCGTCGGGCGGACGGGCGCGCCTCCCGAGCCGTTGATTCTTTTCTCGCGGTAGTTAGCCAGGCGATCAGTTACGACGGGAGCGTCAAATCCAAGGTCGGCTCGTTACGGTCGGCTGGGAGTGTGCCGCGAGGAGAACCTGAGGGGCGAGTGACGCCGGAACAGTGCCTTTTTTACCTCGAGGAATCCCACAAGACGGAGATATGCCGAGAAGGTTTCGGTAAGGACAGCTCAGAGGGATCGTTAACAATCCGTGAGAATCGCTACCGGTTTCTGAGCGGCTTGCGTCTTCGGCACTGTTGCGAACACGCCGCGTTGAACGCCCTCGCTCCCGGGGATGGTGGTCCCCTGGAGGAGATCCTCGGGGGTGGGAATGGCTGCCGGAATGCCATTGAAAAGTTATTGGCGGTCGATGCTCTCGCCGCGAGGCTGCACTGCGAATTTGGCGAGGTACTAGCGCGCTACGACTGTGGACAGCCCTACTCGGTAATCTACAACTGCTCCCACTGCAAGGTAAGCGAAATATAAGGAATCTAAACTGATCTTTGGTCTGATATACATACTTGAAAAATATTGGTTAGGCTTCAAAGAGCAAAATAAAGCTGTACTAAATCGAAACGCGAGCTGTCATTTTATCTAATTATAACTGACCCCTGGAAAAATTTCGAGGATCAGGTGTATGAATGCATACAACCTAGATTACAAGTGGATCAGGTACAGCACAAAGGGGGTGAAAGGTATCCGTGTAGAAATCCTGACTGATCTCGACCGGTAAAAGGGAGCGCGTGTTAGAGGGATTCCCTTTAATGTCAAGGCTATCCGTATTTAACTTTTGATTTTTGTTCTTATGCCATTTCGCCGAAGTGAAGGTGAACCTGTCGCGCCGTCTGCCTCACTAATTGAGATTTGGAAGGTTTGGCAGAGCTTATCGGGAATAATGCGCCACGGGGCACAACACTGGTACCAATTAGAGTTTTACGTGATTGTACGGTGCCTTTGGACCACGGTTGTATACAACGAAAATCCTCTAAAAACCGATACCCAGCACCAGCGATAGGAATTCGAATCAACATTTGAGGTCTGCACTGCTATTCCTGAAAAGATTTGATTTCGCAGCCAATGAAGACTACTCCATCAGTCAGATAGAAACATTTTTTCGGAAATGGCAGTACAGACTTGAAATGTAGCTTTAGGGTTTGGCCATATGCTGGTGCTGAGCAACGAGTTCCATAGAACGGTATATCTTATTATACACAGAGCAACGATCAAATCAGGTCACTCTTTTTGGGGTGCTACTAGTCCGTTGGCACCTTGGAAAATATAGATGAAAATACATTAAAGGAAGGCGTAAATAAATTGACGTTTTATTTTAATTAACAGGATGTACTTACTTTTTGGTCAATAACAATGCTTTCCATTAATTGATTAGGACAAGAAAAACGGTGAATGAAATTCGATCTGAATATTTTTCAGAAAAATAAAACTCTATTAAATTGAATATTTGGTTATCGTTTACCACCTCGAATAGTGTACTGCATTTGAGTGACGCATCGCGCAAATAATTTCAACTCGCACGGGAAATCGATTCAAGTAGGATTATGATTAGATAGTGTTGGATATACGAGTATTAGCTACGTTCACGAATAATTCCATACGCGAATAACAGTTGAAGGCAGAATAAAGTTTCTACTGCGTAAGACGGGAGGTACGAGATTTTCGATAGTTACGGCGAGTGTCGCGAAATGGCCATTCTTTAGAATCGGGCCAATCTAGCAACGTTGTGCTTGGATATAGATTACCTTTATAGGTATATAGCGGATTACCGCAGTGCCCTTAATTGGGATCATCTTACCGCGAATAATTGCATCGCCGACCCGACTCCTAGTGTTGGTACGACGCTCGTGCTGCTCGTAGGCCCTTGGGGTTATCATTGCTGCACCACCGTGCTTCGAAGAAGATTGATTTATCTCTTAGCAGCCGGGCGAAATTGTATGTCATATACTATTTAGAAGTGTCATCGCTCTGAGGCCAGCGCGGTTCGCCCGCCGAAGGTTATAGACCTCGATAGCCTGACTGCCTATTCGTAAACGAATCTGATCCTCAGGGCTGGCTGCACCATCTTTGGGGAAACGAAAACAAAACTTCTTTGAATAAATTCAAAACCCCAAGAGGGCCTTGCCGATTTTCTTCCTCCACCTTGCTGCATTGCATATTAAACCTTTCGTCTCTAGAAGTTTATCTAATTGAACTGTATACGGCCTCGCGGAAAAAATATCTATATTGCGCTTTTCCAGCTGACGTTACGGTTTACTGTAATAATAAAGATGTGGCCACATTAGACAAGACGAGGTGGGTGTATATGTAAGCATATCTACCCATACCTGTGGGCTATTGCGTTATATGTATACCTATGCATAATATTTATACGCTATCTGTTTACGGATTCGGCACCAATTTACGGGTTTTATAACGTAATTAATTATAATTCCATATCCTTCGATGACATAGCCCATACCGCACAGAGGAGTTTAGATTGAAGCGAAGTGATGCTTCAGTGGTTATAATCTTCAGGCGTAGCTGGGCAAGTCTGTACCATCTCGACCAATGTCGGATCCTATCTATTTTCGATTCCATTGCTAATGTTTATCACATACCTCAGGAGAGAATGGATGTACTAGTGAAATTTTTTGACAAAAAAAAAAAAAAAAAAACACCCTTAGAAGCTTTAGCAAAGTCCGTGATCCGAAGGTCTGATATTGTCCATGTAATTAGCCAAACTGAAATAAATTCAAACTTAATTGAACTGAATTAACCTAGAAGAGTATGGCCAATTTTTTTTTTTTTTTTTAATGATAACCGAAAATGTCTATATTGTTATATCACCACCTTTTTCCAGCACTCGACGCTGAAAGTCGTGATATATTATACATGTATAAACGAAATTCATTGGATTCCTTGCTGCAAGAGGGATGTCACTTTTCTTCTACCGCAAGAGGGGGGTCACATTTAATCCGTGGTTATTTGTTTTCATGCACTTATCCACGGTGCTGCTTGTATGTCAGAGCCACTTATACCTCATCTATATCTCGTCACGTAACTTTCCAAGTTGTTCTCAAGTTCCAGCACAGACTTCGAAGATATAGGTGTGTTAAGACGCAGAGGACGAGCGTGCTTGCAAAGGGTCTTTATGCCTGTGGAAATGTATCCTGAATCGCCTTCGTGAACGAAAAACTCGAAATACTTGATAGAGAGAAAATACGAGGTATATTAATATGTAGATCTGTACGTTGACAATTCCAATTTTTCCTCCTCTTTTTCCATCTTCTTTCTCGCTCCTTTTCAATCTCTCTCCCACTCGCTTTTTTTTACCCTCTGCCACGCAAGCCACGGTGGAGTCATAACATAGCGTGCCATACTACCAAGCAGACTCGCGTCTCTCGAGACCTTCCGAATCACTGCAGGCAGGTGCGATTTCAAACTAGAGTGAGAGAAAAAACAAGTTTGTCTTACACGTTAGACTTGAATTCTTTTCTGTGTATAACGAGCTGCAGGGTGACGAGGTTGTGAAGTTTTATGATATCAAGATGGAAATACGAATGCTGGCAATTACGATTTGGACAAAACCGGGGTGACAGGTATAGAATTAGTAAGTGGTGGAAGTCGTAGGAGCGCGATTTGTTAAATGCGGTGCTGGAGAGTAAGGTGTAATTAAAAGTGAGCTTCACAAACAACACATTATGAGGTTATCGCTTCGAAGAAATTTATTTGAAATAAGGATGCAGTGTGAATCGAGCTTTAAGAGTCATCTAGCGGGCTGTGCGAGGCCGAAGACTGGCAGAGAAGGAGTAAGCTTTGCTGCGTGGACGGGATGGATCAATATCAGGCGGTGAAGCTTTGGTTCAAAGACAGAAGAACCCGCCGGAGGCGAGCGCTACTCCGCGGCGAGGAATGCCGGAGCATGGTCCATGGCGTGGGTATTCACCGACTAGTCCATTGACGCGATTAGCCTCCAACTACCGTTGCGTACATGTCCTACATCATATCTCGGGTGTTGTAAAACTGCTGGTTATATCTTGCACAGGTACCTACTTCACCGCAAGCTTCGAATGGGTTGAAGAAGTGGAGAGTAACCACTCGAAGAGTAGTCTATTGACTCACGGGTCATAGAAAGAACAGAATTGAATAGAAGAGAATCTAGGATTTATTCATATTCCGACGACAGAAAAAAAGTAAGACCTGTCATCCAACTTGGGCTATTGTAATTTCTATTTTCCTTTCTTCACGAGCTCTGCGCAAATCGTATACAGCGCATACAATGTCGTCTAATTCTCTTAATCTTGCTTCTTTCTTTGAGAGTACGTCAACCATCGGTAACAGAATTGAATAAATCACGTTTCGGTCCGAAGTAAACCCGCTCAGATCCTAACGCCCGCGAATTGAGTCACACTGAGGTTAGAGAATTGAATCGATATGACGAGATATTCTACTACCTTCGTTAGATAAATACCGTGGACTGCTGCAAAGGTGGAGGGGGGTTCGTCGTCTCCGAGGTATTATCCCCGTAATAGTAAATTATGATAAAAGTGCGCCGAGTGCGCGATTTTCGCCTGTAGTTTGTCGACCGAGCGAAGCGAGGGTGTGAGGGTCTCGTACGCGCACGCGTATCGTATACTATATTTTTTTAACTCAGTGTGCGAAGTGAATCATTCTCTACATTCAGTGAGCAAAATAAACTACTTTGCACACTGCGAGTCAAAATGTGTGAATCGGGCACTTCGTGCACCATCAACGGGCATGAGAAATCGAATTTCGCATACCGTGTTAAAAAAATCTACTGTTGAATTATCACTCCATTGTATAGTCTGCCGTCTTTTCGTCTTCTTTCTGTTTTTACATCATTTTTCGTGTTTCGCTGTATAAAAGATAAATTGCAAAGATATTGTTGCACATCCTAATGCAGTTAACGTAAGACAGGACATCGAACATCTTAGCATAATCTACACTCCACTGATACATAGACCCTAACCTTCACCGACTGAGTTTACTCGTAACCATGCTATATCCTATCCATTTAACTCTTTGAGTCACCGTCGCGCTGTCTATTACTTTAATATTTATCTCTTTCCCCGCTCACACGTCGGAGGATCCACACGTGCCTTCTCAAATTATTTTTCGTCATTTCGGTCATAATAATTTTTTAAAGTTTTAAAATTCTGAACAATATCAATTTTTAACTTTATCAACTTCAATTTTAAATATTTATTTGACTAAGATGTAGGGTTGGAAAAAACGCATCGCTTTGTTTTTACACTATAACGTTTGGCTGCTCATCCCATTATGTTTTTCATCCTGTGATGTTCGTCGTGTCTTCGTTCATTATTTATGCAACGTACATCGTTACGATCAGGTATTTACCGCGGGTTTTTTTCTTTTTTTTCCTTTTCTTGGTTTTTCGTTTTTTGTTTGGCGCATATTGCCTCGATCCCGATATTTCTTCTGATAAAATAATTTTAAATCCAAGTTTACTGCCTTCATGCTACCTTCTGTTTTTATTTTTACCTTATATTTTTTTATATTATTTTCCCTCTGTTACCTTTTGTTCTCACTTGTTAATAGATGTGGTCAATAAATTAATATTCGTTTTGAGGAGGACCCCCACTCGAACCGAAATGTCAACAATTTTCCGGTTGTTCTGTTTTAATGACCTCCATAACCAAGATTACCATTTCAATAAAAGTTAAAAATTGAGAGATTCGTCAAGTGTGGATTGTATAGAACGATTGAGTTACGGTACAAATCAGAAAATGATTTATCCTAGCTCGGGCGAATTACATGCAAATTAAAATTTAACAGAAACCAGGCTGCATTTTCACATGTAGCATTATCCCGAATATCAAATATTAAGGCACCCGCCTAAGAAATGATCAAAATTTAATCAGTGCCGCTTGCACCATCATGCATCATCATTGGATCGTATCATTTGACAGTGAAAGACTTTGATTTGATTGATGCAATACGCAGAGTCGAATAGCTAATAGTAAGGAACGAAGGTTTCCAGAAGTGTGCGCATGTAGGTTCAGAATAAGGCGATCTGCATAATCGGCAAAGAAATTGATTGGAATATATAGGTGCACTACAATATAATGGCTATAATCGCTGAGTTCTCGGCCGAATATTACTGCAGGTTAGGTAATTTTCTTTACTCAGACGGGCGTTTCGATACAGAATAGTAAGAATCTGCAGCGTGTAAATGATTCTAGGAAAGTAACTATGTACTGTCTCAGAGAATATATCTGCTGAATCAGTCTTAAGATCGGTATACGCGGTAGTACACGCAAGCACACGCTGCCATTTTCCAACATTAAACGACATCTGTTACATTATCTGACCTCTATCACATATTGTTCGCCGTGCCGGAGTCCAGGCATCAAACATATGCAGCAGAAAATGTAGATAAATAAAAATGAAGGACGGATTCAAGGACAATTGACGGTAGATAACTGGGCATAAGACAGAAGACAAGAAAGAGGCGAAAGAGCGCGAGCTTAGCAAAACAGTCGAGCTAGCTGTGAAGATTGTTTCGCGGGGGTAGAATGGTAAGCCAAGTGGCTAGAAGAGGTGAAGAGAAAATCGAGAGCTGCCGGGAAGGACGCCTAGCGATCAGCCTAGCACCTCTTCGTCGGAGTAATTTTTTCTCTAGTCTTGACACTAATGTGCTTCCGGCGGGGGGCAATACGTTCGTTCGTCCGTCGCCTTGAATCTATTCCGGAAGCTTGGCAGACCCAGCAGCTACCCTGCTGCGCAGATTGATTGTATGTACGTACCTGGGCGTCAAGCGGTATAGCCATCTACTGCAGTCTGTAATCTGTCTTCTCTTCTCATTCGTTTGTTTTCGCGACTACCTCGTTCCGGCCATTTTCGCCTATCTTCGTCGCCGCTCCTCGTTAACACGTTAAACGTCCGTATCTTGCAACGAGGGACTTCAAGTATACAAATCCAATGCTCGATGAATACAGGATTCTTATTTCACCCAAGTTTCGGGAAATTCCGCTTGTTTTCCGTTTCTCATCAGCCCTCACCCTAGCCGCTCTACCCTCGTTCTCATTCTCATAATCGTCCTCGTCGTCGTCATCGACCTCATCCACGTCCTCATTCAACCCCTTGATCACCTAACGAAAAGAATTTCGGCTCATAGATGGCACAGGCATGAAGATATTTCGGAATTCTATGTGAATCGAGCGCTCGTTGAATTTGGCAAAATAAAATGATATTCTATCAAAGTGGAATCGTGCCGGCTTGCGGACTCCCTACAGAAACCTGCAAATCCCGATGAGACTTCAAGAGTCAGTTATGCCTACGCGAACTCTAAACACAACAGGCGTATGCTACAAGTTGCACGGAGATTCAGATTCCGTTCGACTTGATTCTCAGGGCTACGTACAAGGCGGCAGTAGTGAAATGAATGGTAATCCGTGAGTTAGGCAATTCATTGCAATTTCAAGAGGCCGAGATACTCGGTAGACTGCCCACACGTACGTCTGTGGCGGATAACCGCCGGTTCGAATGCATCGACGATAACTAATCGAATTAACTGTAGTTTGGATGTCCTGGCGAACGAGACCATCAGGGCGGTAGGAATCTCAACGGTCGTCCCAGCGAAATTTCCGAGTCGAAGAAAACACGATCGAGGAAATTCGTTTAATACTTACATACTTGTTTCACTATTTTAGACAATTCCTTCTTATGTGGTGACGCAGCGTTCCTCACGGGCATTTTTGTGCACTATGCTGCTGAACAACATACAATATGCCCCTATTTAAATTTGTTCCCGCATCGGATGCTACCGGCTCTTCGCAAGTATGTGTACCTGTCTGAAATCGGCAAACTTGGGATTTCAAACATCCAATGCCGGATCTTTGACTTGGCCAGGATCCACGGACAAGAAGAGGACCGTTTACTGATTCCGTTGTCCGGAGGCAATAAAAATTTATGGGCCTCCAAGCCTGCGTTAGTTTGACATTGAGAAACCTGGTTAACTTGCGCTCCTTCAATCCCCAAAGCTGCCCTCTTCTCCGTTGCTTGCCACTTGAATGTTTGCTTCTCTAGCCGTCGTAAATACGAGGGGAAGTGACGCACCGAACTCCTTAAGACGTCTCACCTCGTTCCAAGGGGCACCTATACTCTTAGATCCCTACTATACTCTTAATTCTTTCAGCGTGAAGTTAGTTAGTGACTAGCCGTTATTATATTATATTATACACTTCCAGATTTTGTTGAGTTCGATTTTTATATTACAGCCGCGATTGCCTTTAGCCGAATGATTTGGAGAATCGAACGAAAATTGTATCGTGGCTACGCGGTCAAATCATTCTACATAAAACTAACCAGGTCCCAGGTACTCCAAATATTAATTTTGCCTGTCATGATCGTTGATTATGCAAGAAAAATGATTGCGGTTGCAGAACTCTGTGCTCCCAAATTGTAGAGTAGTTTGGGAAAGATATTTATCGTCTTGAGCGAGAAAAACTGTGTCTGTAAATTGCAACGGTATATAAGATTTGGATTGTCGCGTTTATATCCATCGCTTCCTACTTTACGGCACCTTTTTAGGCCGAACGTATAAACAACTGCAGAACTTTCCGACATCCAATCGCTGTCGACGTACTCTTGGATTGAACCGAAATAAACGGATAAGCAGCTAAGTAATACTGCGCGGCCTCGCTTACATCTACGGTATGATCACATCATAAAAATACAGTCGGAAGTTGGGTAGGAGTTGAAATTACGTTTTCTGTCTATCCAGCGCTTCGACGTTTATAGAGTGTCCATTTACCGGACCATTATACATACCTACGTAGGTATACGCTATGTAGCTGGCGTTTGCAACTGGGAATTCACCATTCGATTTTGGCTCTTTCATATTAAAAATGCCTTGGGAAAGCCTGGCAGGCCGAAGGTAGCCTTAAAGATAGTAAGCCTGAATGCAACATGACATTTTATGCAATCAGAAATCAATTTAGACGTGGGGTAGACGACGCAATGATGTGCATTGTGAGCAACGTTTCCAACAGTGAATAAGCAGATGTTGTGGGGGAGGCAACTGATCGGCATGGAGTTTGCATTTTGTGCGATTGTTGGCCGGTGAGGGAATAAATTCAAAATAAATTTCAAAAAGATATGCGTAGGTTTGTCCACTCCGATTTCTCCACTACCCTCGCGTTCGTACTTCAAGCTTTGTATCGTATAGCCTATTCGTATTTATTTCTCTGGTTGTTGAAGGTATACACCAGATATAGTGCTTGGAATTCAAATTGTTCGCTCGCACTGTATTGTCTGACTAATTGATGCTGATATTCGTAGTAAAGTTAGAAAAATAGTGGTCCGGTAATTCAGAAAGTGAAAAATAATCGTACTCAAGCATAAGAAGGTTTTAATATAAAAATATCGTCGAGTCGCTTCTAGTAGTGCTTTCAAGATCTTTGGCGCTTGAAGATCTTCGCTTGAAAGAGCGAATAATGTTTTACCTTGAAAGTTTAACACTAGCTGCCCCGAGGAGTCCCAGTAGGCAGGGGAAGGCCCTCTTGAGTTAGCAGCAGGCATTCTAGAGGGTTTGATTATGCAGATGCGGTGTGAGGCCAGCGCGAGGGATCAAGCGGACCTAGTTTTCAGGTCTTGGGTGTGAGGTGAGTGAGTCGGTCGAGCGATAGCCAAGCCAGCTGATTTCGGACCTAAGACTAGAAGTCTAGAGACGTAGAAGTGTAGAAACAATAGAGAGTAATGAGAATTGGTGAAAAAGGTTTCAGGTAGTAAGTCGAAACCGAGGTCCGAGTGTAATCGTAGTAATACCTTTTAGTTTATGGACTATCCGCAAAATCGTTTAATTATCAAGTCCAACACTCACGCAAATCCTATTTCCATAGCGCGTAGCATAAACGAGCAAATGACTGATGGAAACTAACATCAGCAACGCAATTGTTATTCTAATCGTAGGGGATCATCGGTAAATAATGAGAGTTTTGAGCTGTATCTTTTCCGTGTATTGGATTATTATGGAAATGGTGTACTTCTTCCGTAACTTTCTTAAAATCACCTTAAAATTGAAACTCATTATTGTCGTGGTGTTATATCACGAACTGATTTTCACATTAACATCACAGAATTACATATGGTAAACTCGATTGGCTATTGACCGATCTCACCTCTGTATTATACCTGTAACTTCCAATTTTCGTAGGGTCGAATCTTGCATTTCCTGTTCCGAAATCGTATCAAAAATTCATTATTCACGAGCCTGACGATCCTATGACAATGAAACGGATTAGACCCGAAACTGTAAAACTATGTACTCTGAGATGTAATTATAGGCTCATCTTGTTGAGGAACGAGGTAGCTGGGACCGATGCCAGATACTTTTGGCCATAAAAAAGCTAAATAACATTGATAGCCCCTTCTTAGCAGTTTAGTGTATGCGTAGATATAACTGCATGTCAGGTTGGGCTTTCGGAGAAGAAGGGGTTGGCTAGGCGAGGTCGAACGGGGTGGGGCGTGGAAACAGATATGCGGTAACCAGGCCACTAGGGCATTGCTTCACAGCCCTCGGTCTCTTCCCCTCTAGTGTCAGCGTCGTCACAGAACAACAACCCCGCGTTCCTGCTGCCCTCGGTCACATATGTTATTATAGTCGCTTTGTCGTACCGGAAATCGTTGTACTTGTAAAACTGACACTCATGGTTTTTTCGTGTGCACCTAAAACATGTGATACATATACGTGATTACAATAATGAAGAGGTGTCGTTTTTATCAGAGATCATGGCCGTCGCGGGGGTTACCACTTGCCAGAATGACGCGCTGACAGTACGTGGACTACAGACTGCCGTTAAATTGCTCGTAGGATAATGTGTGAATCAAATTAGGAAGGGAAAACGAAAACGAATCAGTTTTCCTTAAATTTATACTTTTTATGGAAAAAATCAAGTATTGGCTGGAGACGTGGCCTATGTGACCTGCCTTCCAAAAATTTGAAGAGATAGAGACAATAGAGGTGAAGGCATTAGGTGAAGTGAGATTTCTTTTACGTCAGTGGGTAGGCACAGGGTTCATCGTGGGCGTAAGTGGAATGCTAAAGCCAAGTCGATCCGGTTTACACGGTGCCGGGGCAGGCACATGTACCTACTAGTCCTCTGGTTCACCGGACGGAGTGGGAGAGTACGGGGAATTGGGTCAGGTAGGTTGGAGGGTGCTTCATGTGTACTGGTATGGCCACCTTACGCCACACCGCAACACGGCCTCCGCTAAGACGAAGAATCCCAGTCCCGACGGTAAAGAAGTTTTGTAAATCAGCTTGCGTCGTATAAGCTAGTTTCTAATTCCGTTCAAATGAACATCCGGAACCTTTAAGCACATGTCCCGGCATCCGATTCTGAATCAAAATCTGTGCGCAGACTTTGCCTGGTCAAGGATCAACTCATACCCATTGTAGAGGTTAAAAGGTTTGGACGTGCCGACGCGCGGTCCATATGTTCATGTGGACGTCACCCCTCGCAACGAAGTACGAGTACAAAATGGGTGCATCAAATACAGTGTGCCGGTAGTGTACAATGCGTGCAGTTACGGCCCTGATGATTCAGGTGTAATACAGGTTGGAAAAAAAAATTCGCTAACGGCGAATGGCGGAAAAAGACATGGATGCGGGGAAATTGTGAAATACGGGCGGCGGGGGTAGGGTAGATAGCTATCGAAGCGAATGAAAAATACGGCAGAAGTAGATCGTGTACTGAAGTGCAATATTCCCACTATAAATATTCATGGCAGATAGGTATCCGTATATATATATATATATATATGTATATATATATATATATATATGTATATATATATATATATATATACATATAGGTAACATCATTCTCTACTACAATCACATCTATACTGGAATCGGTTACTCTGCCGTTTTCGACCTGCAATGTGTCGTCCGTGTATTATATTATATCCAGCCGAAGGTATAATGACTGACTGTTGGGATTCACCCCATATTCCCTCATTGTCAGCCTTTCTCCTGGAGTCGTCGTGTGAAAATGTTGGAAGCACATTTATAGATTTGATACTCCGTCGCTCGTCGTGCATTCGCGATAGTTGTATAGAATACTGCCTAACATATCCGAGTCATGCAGTTGATGATACGAAAATTGAGATAATGGCTGTGGAGGCACTGGCATGTTTATTTTTCAGAAAAAAAGGAACATTTTTCGAAATTCGTACAAACGTACACAGACTCGCCTAAAATATATGTATAGAGGCGCGCGAAAAATATCGTCAGATTGAATCATTTTCAGCAGCATGCAAATCCATTCAATTGATTATTCGGCAGGAAGTTTTTGCATCGTTTAACGACTGTTAATCAATTTGCAAAGAGCCATCCCACGTTACTGTAAATTGACTCTGTAACGACAACTCGTTCGCTTACCCTTCTGGCCAATTGGCAAATTATATGTAAACCCTAGTAAAGTCGATTTTGCTCCCTCTCCCACTAATTTCATCGGGCGTAAAATAAGGTTGACAGTGCTTGTGTCTAACATAGGCCTATTGAATAATACACACCACGTCGCCGCGTCGGTACGATACGCCCCTACCGTTGGTTAGAGGCTGCCGAAGTCAATCTTATTGCTGACCCCGCTACAACGTGGGTGTCAGAACCAAGTTTGCTCGGGTTTACATGCCACCAGTAAACTAAGTACGTATACACTATGTTGTATAGCGGTACCCTGATATAATATTGCAACGATGTGATAATATGCAATTCGCAAGTGAGGGGGGGGTTGGAAAAGAGAATCAGCATGCGGTTGAGAAGCGTCCCCCTTGGCCGTTCGCAATAGGTAATATTACAGTGCATTTATAACGAGTGAATATACATACGGCTGGCTGAGGAGGAGAGGGAAATCAATTGTGTTTGTAATAGCATGCCTCAACTCGTCGCACCCTTGCTTGTTTCGAACCAAGTTTTCAGAGGCTAGCACTGAGAATCTCTAATTGAACGGGCATAAAAGACGCCTGTCGCGAAGTACGGAACACTACAAAATCTGATCGTTAGCTTCGAATACGATCACTTGTATAATGTATGAAGTGAGACATCCGTTTCAATTTGAGCCCTTAGTATTAATATTCAGAAGTACCTCAACGGAATTTTCCATTGTCTGTTTGATTACCCTTAGAAAATAATTTTAGTTATTTCGGAATTTTTTAGCTCAATAACGAGGCAATATATATAAATGTTGGATACATATTTTTGTAGGGTATTTAATGCTCTACAAAACAAGGTCTCTTATAATTTTTTGATAACTCAACTCTTTCAAAAGTTATTCGAGGTTAAAGTTGAAATCGTGTAAAAATTCGCTTTTTTCGTGATTAACTGCGAAAATACTAGACTTATCACAAACTATTGTAGATGTTGTTTGTAAAGCATTTCAACCGCTATGAACTAACCTTGAATAAATTTTGAAAGAGTCGAGTTAACAAAAAATTATAAGAGACCCGTTTTGTGGAAAATTCTCTACATATCTCGTTAAGGGAGAATGCAAGTCGAAGCAAATTATGCTAATCAGGGTAAGCAGCGACAACAGTGTTTCTGAGGTGAGAAAAATGCCTGTTTCTCGTTCTATAGTTGTTGATAGCAATCGTATAATAGTCGCGATGTGATCCTCCTGAAAGAAAATGTATTATAAAGTTTTGTTTTAACAACTTTATCTTGGAAGTGTGCTATGTTGAGAGTTGCAGTTAAACTTTCAGCAAAAAAATTTGAAAATTGAACGTTTTATAAATATTACGGGGTGGCAACCCGCCGTGTGTCTTTTATCTCTTTATTCGGGGGTGTGTCCACAACGGGTTAGATGAAAATTAACAAATAAGAGATAGTGGACCCGGTGGCTCGTCACTCCCACCGTATTCATTGACTCCAAACCATTGGACTATTTATCGTCGTTCAAGAATATTCTTCACTTCAGTGTCCACAACCGGTTGGATAATATTCCGTAAGTGATAGATAGTGGACCCGGTGGTTTGTCACGCGTTCACCGTCGTGCTCGCGGGCTCCGTGCCGAATGTGCAGGGTATATCGGTTGCCACACATTTAGCATTTTCATTTCCGCACCGATTTCAGTTACGGTGGTGACAGCGAAACCATGACAAATACGCAAGGAGAACCATTCTCAAGTTTATTATAGGTATCAAATTTTTTGATAAAAAAAAAAAAAAAAAGTTCACTCGAACGCGGCCTTCACGGCACGGTGCCTGGGGCGGCTTTTCCTTTGCCCCACCGCTAGTGCCCACTTACTTCCTTAAGCCGGAGTTGAACAAGTATAGGTACTGGGAAATAACGTGAAAAATTGCCGAACAGCCGACTCAAGATTACATCAAGCTTACGTAACTGCATATCATATACTGCATTCTTTTACAGATTGCGTACCCACAAACTTGCACGAATAGTCTTCTAATTCCGCGACTTTTCACCCCTTACGTGTGCTGTGTCTAACCATGATGATGAGAATGTTTATTTTATCGCGAATGATATTTTCCCATGTTCGTCTCGCTTAGGGATTAGCATCTGTTTATCCATATCCCGGAGGGTCAGAAACGATTGAAGATTGAACTGCTCGTTTGAAATTGCAGGAGGCGTATAGAAGATGGGTGTGCAGCTCTCTGGTGCCTTACTTTGCTCACGACGATCCGCCGCGCCAGACGAACGAGAGACTGGTCGTTCCCCGGATGGAAACGGGGATGCGGATACGACCCTGCCGTTCCTT
Source organism: Neodiprion virginianus (assembly GCF_021901495.1). Taxonomy (NCBI): domain Eukaryota; kingdom Metazoa; phylum Arthropoda; class Insecta; order Hymenoptera; family Diprionidae; genus Neodiprion; species Neodiprion virginianus. The sequence continues at coordinate 200,335 of NC_060879.1, read as the reverse complement.
CTGTCAGTCGGTGGAGCAGCGCTGCCCCTATCTACTTCCCGGTGACCGCGCTCCGGCCTATCCAACGCAGTACGCCGGCGAGCCAACCTTCCTATGCAGAGGTGAATGCTACCTTATTTGTGCGATTTATCCGGTAGAGGGAGATACCGCACTTGACCTTACCTTACGTTGTACAACAGATCGTAAAGACATCTACGATACACCTTTAATACATCGATAACCGCCGCTAACAATCTGATCAATTTCTTCCCGCAGACCCGAACATCCCGGAGATGGGTGAGCAGGCGTCGAGAGCCCTGCACGCTGACGAGGAGTGCTGCTTCCACGTCTGTTCGGACGGGGACCCGGGACTCGGCGTGTGCCCAAATTGTACGAAGCCTCAGGCGGAAGTCAGTTTACGCGGTGGCGACGTCCGAAAAGACCCGTCCACCGCGCCTCACTGCGAAACCAGCACGCCATCAATGGGTATACCGCCACAATGTCTATAATTCGATTGATCCCCCCACCCCCGCCTTATACATACATATAAAGAGATCTATTGCAACTTAAAGTTTCACATGTATAATTCATGTCGTACTTAACTATGCATGGGTGTATTATTCCAGGTAAATTCGCGATATACCTGTAATTTGTATACCATGCGCGTACGTGTCATGCATAGATTGATTGACGGAGTGCGATTCGTGTCCCAACGTAATGATCAGCGAGTAATTTCGGGCTTTCAGGTGGGGAGTATCAATCGTCGACGAACCCCTCGTGGTCCCAGTCAAGCAGTACGGCGGCGCCTGGGTCTGAGGTGGAGGGAAATAACCCTGAGGCCTCCGGGACGAGTCATCACTCCTCGTTCTGCGGTAGCGGCGGCGTCGGCTCTATGTCATCCTCAGCAGCAGCGCCTGCCCGCGTCGCCTTCCTTCCTATCGTTATTGCCGCGTTTTGCGAATGGGCCGCTCCGTTAGGGGCTTGCGCAATTAAACTGGCAAGACTTTGGACGACGATAGTATGCGGGGGCTCGTCGGCGCGGTTCCTTCAGGCTTGTTTCACTCGTCACGAAGAGATCGGAGACCGTACAAGTCGTCGTCATCTTCATCGTACACAAAAATCTCGTCAATTTCGGAGTTACGCTACTGTAAGCATCGCTACAGTTGAGAGGGTATGCGCAACGGTGATGTTCAGTTGTTCTGTAATCAAATCGTTTTCACTCGGCGTTTACTACGGTCTGTCCAACAAACTGTCGACTGTCGTACGGTTCGAGTTATTCAAAATAAAAATACTGTCGAGATGGCGTCTCTTAGTCCTCGACGATATTGACGAAGATCGCCGTTCATGACCTAGGGACGAGTGCCGAAGCTCTTCGCCATCCGCGGAGGGACGAGGCTGCGATCGTCCGCGTAAAAAGTAACGTAGAGTATATGACCAGCCTCTGTAGCGTAGCCTTATCGAATAAAAATACAAAAAATAAACTGGAAAACGTGGTTTGCTTGCGGATCGGATCAATGCTCACTGTTTCCGTTATATGTATGTATTATACAGTTCCCTGCAGTTACCTCGCGTTAACAATAATTACACGGATAACAGCTGTAGTATTATTTTTATTGCCGTAACAATGCCCACAGCAACAACAGTGGTAACAGCAAAGACGAAAGATTAATATTAATAACGTAAGAATAATAATAATAATAATAATGATAATAATAACCTTAAATTGTTGGATTAATGAAATTAAAAATAATGAAAACTTGTTGTAAAAAATAATGAATAATAACGCTAGAAAATAGTAAAAGCAATGACAAAAATGCCAACATCAACAACAATAACGGATAATAACGGCGATGATGGTGATTCCAATAATCCCTATGACAATGACGATGAGAATAAATGATGGATTATTGTTGTATAAAGTACTCGAATACTGTAATGAATGTACAGCATTACGGCTGTAGCGACTAGTCCTTTGACGCTTGGGAAAGCTTCGCTCGCGGCAACACGACGATGAAGATGACGACCGACCTGGGAAGAAGGAACGGGTCCGGCCTTGCGTCCCTTTTCCTCACTCGCCCCTCGCCCCTCGTAACTCGATATAAACGGTACCTAAATTTTTTCCCCCGACCGTCGAGCAAGTTTGCACATCGGTACATTTTTCCTCTGTTCTACGTTGACGTCCCAACTAATATGAAGGTGTACATACCTATTATAACTTAACTACCCCATACGCGGTGATAGAGCGCACAATCTGTACATAGGTACTCAATGCTACAGATGGGATTTAATATAATACAACCAGGTATCGAGACCGTGATCATCAATTAACGTTGCAAGTCGTGGAGTGATAAATTAACATCATGATTTATAATAATAAAAACGATAATATGTAAATTAATGATAAGGTTAATGATAATAATAACAAAAATAGTTGCGGTAACAGTAGCAGTGAAAGTAGCAGTAGCTGTAGTGACAGAGTAGTAGTAGCACCATTTGTAGTATAGTGATATAATTACTAATAATATGAATATCAACATCAATAATGATAGTGTAAACGATAATTATAACAACAACAGAAAAAGTAATAATAATAATAAAAATAATAATATTGATACCACGACGATGATTATGATAGTAATAACTGCGATGACAACAACAACAGTAACAACAACAACAATAAGAACAACAACAACAGCAGCAGCAGCAGCAGCAGCAGCATCAACAAAAACACCATTAATTAACGATGAAACAAACGAATTGCCAATGTTGACAAAGAAAAAAATTATACAAATAATCACAATAACCATAATAATAATGACAACAACAACAACAACAACAACAACAACAACAACAACAACAACAACAACAACAACAACAACAACAACAACAACAACAACAACAACAACAACAACAATAACAATAACAACAACAACAAAAACAACAATAAAAACAACACTAATGATGATAATAATACTAACAATAATATTAATAATGATAACGACTACGACGATAATAATACGCATAACGATAAAATAGTAAAATATCTAATGATACTATTGATGATGACTAAGATGATAGTGAAAACATTAATAATAATGATACGATAATAATAACAACAACAACAATAATTATAATGAGGATAATAATGATAAAAATAATAAAAAATAATGATAATGATAATAATGATGATAATGATGATGATGATGATAATAATAATAACAATAACAACAACAATAAAAATAACAATGATAATTATAACAACAACAACAACAACAGTAGCGGTAGTAGTAGTAGTAGTAGTAGTAGTAGTAGTAATAGTAGTAGTAGTAGTAGTAGTAGTAGTAGTAGTAGTAGTAGTAGTAGTAGTAGTAACAACACCAACACCAACAAGAACAACAACAACAATAGTAATAATGGCAGAAACAACTCTAATAATAGTAACGAAGACAGCAAGAACAATATGAATAATAATATGAATAATTACGATAATAACAATAACAATCAAAGCAACAACATTAAAGATAACTGTTAGAAAGAAACAATATTCAATGACAACGATATGAACGATGACGATGACGACGACGACGGTGACGATGATGATGATGACGACGACGACGGTGACGATGACAAGAACGACCTCGGCTACGACGATAATGACGGATGGTAATGAGTAATAAGTAAATACTATTGTTATTATTATTATCATTATAATTACAGTATATATTATATAAACTCATACAAATATACATATATATACACACATACATATACCATCAAATATACATTTGTACGCATACATACGTATGTAATACATAACATGAGGATTTGGCGAGGCGGATCCTTCGCGGTGAAAGTTGGGCGAACCTATAGCGCTTACAATTAGTACAAGGCACAGAGCCCCCCCTCACCCGCCTTCGCCCCGCCGTCAAATGCCTTGACAGCAGAGCCTCTTCGCCGAATCGTCATAGATAGAGTTACATAAAACATAAGCATGACGAATATATGGTATAAGTATCTACGTATTATTATACCTATGTACATACATATTCATACGTATGGATGTATGTATAATGTATGTGGATATATTCAAGATATAAATAATAAATAACGAATAAAACATTATATACACACATCTATAGGTAGAGGTAGGTAGGAAACAATAAGACTTATATTATTGTTATCGAAGTACACAATACGTATTCCTTTAGAAGTTATATCCTTATTATATATTACATAAATACCTGTATAGAAACATATAAAGTGCAGAGATATACACGGTACGCGGATATTGTCTAAACGCATAAAGCATGCATAATCGCGCGTGTATATTATAAATGCATACATCATGTATATCGTACGATACACGCATGCATAGATTATAATACGCGCGCGCGCGTGTGTTTGTGTGGGTGTGTGGGTGTGTGTGGGTGCGCGCGCGCGTTTCAGCGAGTGAGAGAGGAAGTGTGCGTGTGTGTGTGTGTGTGTGTGTGTGTGTGTGTGTGCGTGCGTGCGTGCGTGTGTGTGTGCCGTGAGTTTTCGATGAAACAGGCCCTTCGGATCAACCGAGACCGGACTCTGCTCGGGACGCCGCGCCGTGACTTGCGCTAAACGTTGTAGGTTGGCCCTACCGTTAAAGTAGGTGATTTATGAACAAAGCGCGAGGGGCCCGGTTCGTCGAGTCCTCACTGTACCTATGAGGTATATAATAGACACGGGGCCAATCGTTACTCACCGATCAACCGTACTTCGTCATAAGTACAAGCAACAATACCCTGACCTCGTACGTCCAGCCCGCGTTTGGGGGGCGAATCTCTCTCGGCCCTGCAAGGGTCGGCTATTAACTACAATACGTGTAGCTGATATCTAAGCAACTACCGGCAAGCAACCAAGGAAATGGCAAGCCGCTCTTTACGGCAGGAGACATGCTGTATTTGTATACCAGCTGGTGTGTTCACAGTCTCTCACGGATTCCCCGGAGTGAGCGGTGAGAAATGATTGACCCCTGTATACCTGTAATATATGCGTGTATACAGAATAATAATAAAATTGCGCACGTGTACAACACAATCAGACAGATTGACAGAGGCTGGAGGTTGTATATTGTTTAAGTGAAATGTAGGCGCGAAAGCGTTGGGGGAGTATTATATTCTCAATTATAATAGCACTTACGTGCAATACAACGCAGTGCGAGTGTCAGTAACGATTCACGAAGAAAACTGAAATAAATCCCCCGTTGTTGATTCGATTGGTTTTTACGCTGCATCCCGTGAGATGAATTGTTGCAAACTTGTAGGAAATACGCGAATTCCTGTCTGCTGCCGGCATGCGTAGCACCATAGGTTATACGTCGTACATATGTACCTCTATGTACTCGCAAGCGCGTGCGGAAGCGAGAGAAAATATAATAAAAATGAGTTTCAAGTGCAATACGTGGGAATTGTAGGAGATTGTGTGTAGAAGAATTAGAGACGCGTGGCACGTACGGTGACCTCTCTCTCTTCAATGGGCAGGGCAGGCTTACGCGCGTGTATTGTACCTTATTTAAAATAACGTTAAACTTGCGCTTGATATACGTAGATACATATAATTATACGTTGCATAATTGCATATTTAAACGTAGCTCCGGATTCAGATTTTAACTTCACCAACGATCATAAATGATCGTACGAGAAACGCACAACTATACGTACGTAGGTACCCTCACCCCACCCCACCCACCCCCCTCCCTCCCCGCGCCTCCACCGGAGCTGTGTAACGATTAAAAATTTTTTATATATATTATATGATAAACCAGAACTTATATGCATTATATGTATGATGTACCATGATTTTGATGCCTTGAACGTTACATGAATACGATCGCGGTATTGTATCGCTATGTCTACATATTTAATGATAATACATACATACTATAAAGGACCGTTTCTGCAGTCTCGATCGGTCTAGTTCAGATTCCGTTCAAACGACTAAAATTACAATAGCACAAGTAACCTTGCCCAACTTTACCTGTGCGTGTTTATCTTGACACTAGCTAATCAGATTACGCGACGCCGTGCCGTGACCGAGGCGGAGCACCATTTTCCACGCATGGAAACGGGTCTTTGGAAGCACTAACGATGAGTTCTGGAAGTTCTTTCGAAGATTTATTTGACTCATTGCACCCCCGAAAATCCTATAGAGAATAACATGATGCATGTAAATAGACCTGAGTTTAATACAATAAGGAAAGAAAAAAGAAAAAAAACATTAAATTTAAAACGTATAGTTAGAAATAATAAAATGAAAACTCGGCATTTAATTGATTCACTAAATTAGTGATAAATGAATTACATTAATAAAAAGCAAGGAAAGAATGAGAAGGGAGAGAGTTTCACAGAACCCCCATGTTCCTCTGGATATTTCATGATACATTTCATCAAAGTCTTTCATCCGGCTTCAATCTTTTCAAATAACCCGCCCAAATTGCAGAATCAATGCTTCATTCGGCACTCATAGCAATGCGGCGTACGCAGCATACGCATACACACGCGAATTTTCACAACTACATAACTATTAATACCCACCTTGCTACACGTCGAAGACGTATATTTTATTAAATAAGACCTTTGATGAACTTGCAGAAAACAAACGACAAAGCAGGGAAAAAAAATTATATTGGGAAAAGAAGTGTTATTATATAACTATCAGTTGAACAGATTAATTGTAAGTATTATTCAACTAGCAAGACGTTGTTGAAAGACACGCCATTGGGGGAAGCAATTATACTGTTGCGACGAGTGAATTAATTGTAAATGATATCTTATTATAGGTAAACGTACACCGTCGGCTATCTTGGCTAATTACTTTTTCTCGTTTCATGGAACGTGGTCTTAATGTTGTTAGTATTCTTAACAACTGAATCTGCGCGAGTCTATCTGCGGTAATTTCGGGGTTTCACTTGATGAGTACGTTTCTATACGTATTTTTTTACATTCCAACATTTCAAGCTGCTTTTTGAAATGTTAACGTTAATTCGGAGTAACTTTTTGTAATAATTTCACCCTTTTTTCTACCTTGCGATCGCGGTCGAAGACTTGAACAGGCTGTGATCAGTGTTCCGGCCCATTATGATTGATTGCTATTGTACTTAATCAGTAATAAAAATAGCAAGCACATCGTATACTTATAACGTAATAACGGCGGCTATCGCGCCGACGATCCCTCTGTAACCGCAGATGTGAGCCAATTTTACTGTATATTGTTAAGTATTGTTCACCGATAATTGTTACCAAACATCATAAATATCACGAATAGCGTCATCATCGTCATCATCATCATATACATATATATATATATATATATATGATTTAAAACTAGAAAGAAAAAAAAGTGATTAAAAACGTTATGACCCAGGTCATTATTTAAGACTGCAGGTATAAAAGTAACACATGCCGGAATTCAAAATGATATTCGCATACGGGGAATGGTCCGATTCGCCCTAGGCCACTTTGGACACAAACATAATATTGCACGTGACTTTATTCGACACAGCGTTACACGACACGACATTATTCGCCACATCGTCAGGCTTTATTCGACGCGGACGTATTTTACACGGTCTTCATTGGTTACGAACTTGTTGTGCACAGGTATCACTCGAAAACAACTTAATCTACACGGGTGTTAGTTACAGCGTTCTTCCACTCGGGCCTCTTAGTAGACGTGACTCCACGCTTGTATTTTTATTTCCAATGTTCCGTAACATGCGTTTTTGCTCTTGAGTCGGATTCACCTCAGCATTAGCGCTAGTCAATAATTTGAATCACAAGAACCGAAATACATGCCCTGCATACATCGGGAAGTAAAAATACCTGCCTACAGTCACGTTTACAAGGGCGACCTGTACCAGAAGAGCGCCGTTTCACACAAGACCCGTGTGCCCACGACAAGTCCGTCTCGAACAATATTATACCTGTGTACGATAAGTTCGTGCCGAATAATGCCGTGTCGGATGAGGTAGTGTGCAAAGTGGTTTGAAACGAGTCGAAATGAGGCGAAGAGGTACCCCTTTTCCGCATGTACACCATTACTCGTGCATGTATAATATTTAACAACAACGCGACACGACGCAATTATATCGCGCAGCGATGATATCGTTGTCAGTACCGTCAATCACGCGCGCAACGCAGAGTAATTTTTTGAAATTGAACAGAATAAAGTGAAAGCAAATAATGAAATTGTCGAGTAGAAGAATGAGTAGAGTGAATAATACTGTTTCAATCTTGATTTTTCTAGTATTATCATATAGAAAACACATATTTGACAATGAGCTTGAAATATGATAGGTATATGAAAATCATACGATTTTAATTTGCCAGTAGAATATTAAATGACCGGGATGAAAGATGAACGATGCCGATGCAAATGCAAGTACGTCGGTTGTTATTATTGTATAATTAAGTGGATCCCTTCATTTCAATAACTCTCTACCGATATACTCTTTCCTTATACTTTTAATGATCAATATCTTACTTGTCTAAATTCCTTGTAACTAATAACAATGGAGCTACGCCATGCTGGACTCAAGTGGGACGGGAGTAATGCCGTAAGGTCGCTTGTAAGCCAATTGCCCTTTGACAAGCGATATTGCAATCGAGGAATTTGAAAAAAATGAACGAACAGATGGGTATAGGAATAAACAATAAAATGTAATGGGAATGTGAGACTAAGATAACTGGATGTTTATCAAGAGAATACAAAATAAGAAATGAAATCCGCGACTTTTCCGTTTCGTACTTATTCCGGTGTGAAGTATTAACGATTACGAAATGGCACTGCACGACCGGAAAGCACGCCAACGATCCCAATATTTACTGGTTGTTACTCAAAATACCGAAGCTAGGGAAGAATAAGATGCTCGTAGAGGATTGATCACATATTGAATTATGCATCTAGATTGTAACTTGCACGGAATCCGACAAAATACCGATCCTATTTGAGTCTAGCACAAGAAGGGAAAGAAAGAAGAAGGAATTAAAGGATTTGCACGTACCTCCGTTATGCCTGTACCGGATGTATGTACCGGGGCGAATAATTGGATCATCAAACTGTATATCCGCCTTGAAGTAAATTATAAGCAATGTTCTCGGACCATAAAGTTTGTATCTACCTATAATTAACTATCGTCATTATCGATACCGTACGTATGTAATTCCCTTGTTTCTAATAATCCGCACGCGTACCACAAATATTTGGGACGAAGGTGCGTGGATATAAGAGAGAGAGAGAGAGAGAGAGAGAGAGAGAGAGAGAGAGAGAGAGAGAGAGAGAGAGAGAGAGAGAGAGAGAGAGAGAGAGAGAGAGAGACGACTTTTAACTTTCTGAAGTTGAATATACACGGTCTATTGTCATTTTTATGGTATGTATGCTCGTGTGTCTCTGACGAAAAGTAAAATTGTATAACGAATTTAAGTTCAGCCGCACGCGTGTACGAGTATATCATGGCGATCTGCCAACGTCCGTTTAACCGTGACGGTAAACCTGTATAAAACACACAGGCCATGCTCTCACTGTTGACCTTCGGCTTTGTTTATCCAGCTAACGTTTAAAAATTTCAATTTACGACACCTGTACTTTAGAAATTCCACCTAATCATGCAGTATATGTATGTGTTAAGCCATGGGTAGTGAACGTCGCTAACGATAAGTTGGTCTATGAGCTCCGCTGCCTGAATTCAGGTAAGTCAGTTCGTAGTGTTTGGTAACACTCTTTACTATACCACTCTACCTTTCTGCCCATGGCTGTACATATTATACATATACCTACATCAGCTGTAGAAATATCATTTATTTACTTATTGACTCTATGTATCATCATCTCTTTCATGCACGCTAAATAATAGTGCGAGTGGAAAATCAAAAATTCTGACGTCTTGGGCAGTTGAATTGCTGAAGAAAATAGAACTGTCTAAATTTTTCAAGCGTCATCCCGCAAGCAGTGATACGAATACCAACAACAATAATGAGTTGGTCAATTGTGCCAAATTCAATATCCATGCGAACGATGAATATTAATTATATACTTTGGCGAATGTGGAAGTCCATATAAACCCGCGATGCTGTGACTCTGATTCGCAGCCTATTATAGGTATATACAGTACGTGACAGTTGATATGCGAGGTATATTTGAATGAGTACCGACACTGAGTGACGTATACAAATATACAGATACCTATGTAATCATATTTCAATTCCGCACGGTGCCGTGAATAGTGTGTGCGACATTCGGTGTGGTAGACAAAGACGGTAGGTGTGCAGTATGTAGGCATTATACGAATGCGGAGCAGAAGCAATTATATGCATCTCACACATAATTCATTATCCGACCGATAGTTCCGGATAAGCATGAATCCACATGTATGATGTGAAAAATGTAGGTTTTCTGACACCGTTTGCTTCTGCCACATGAGAAACAGGAAGATGATCTGAAACCTTACGAGCATTTCTTTCGCTCACTCAAGGCGGCTCATCACTCGTGAAATTCGTTAATCACTTTTATAATTCGGTCGGTTGAAATGAAGAATATAGTTTATGCACACCATAAAGTGTCTCAAACCACGGAATAGACTTTTCTTTGGTCAAGTGTATCAAATATCAACTAATGAGGTAACGAAAAAATTAAAAAAATTAATTATCAAGACACCGTGCCAAAGTTGATGAAAAAATCACAGTGAGTATAATGAGTATCACAAAGTCACTGTGAAAACATCAAAATATGTATTCAAGGAACTTGTGTCAAAAGTTATGAAACTTTCGAAGTATTGTGTGTTTTCTTACGTGCGGGAAACTTCTTCGATCATGGTACAATGAGTTTTTAATTGTATTTACTCGCAAACGAAGTTCCAAAAATACATAAAACCTTAACATCAATTAATCTGTTCTTATCAAAAATAATCAACTATAGTTTTTTTTTTTTTTCGAAAATTTTGTCACAATTATCAGCGAAGATACGAAACTCCTCAAGCTAGCGAGTCTTTTTCTCCTCGTGGTCGTGTCGGGAGCTTTACGTAACTCAGGTTTTTCGCAGCGGTTATGTTACATACTTTTTACTACAAATATTTCTCACGTGCCGAGCGAATATATTTGTTTTCAGCTAACCTTGTCGCAGATTTTTTTTCATCCGTTTCCGTGTAAAAATTCCATCGTATGCCATTTTGGTGTTAGGGGACCTAGCCGTCGATTAATACAATTCAAGTTAATTGTAAATGGATATTTTACCTTGTTTTCCGATCAAACGCTGCAGCCAGGTAAACGAATGAGGAATTTTTCAACATTGAACGCGTTTAAAACAGTTCGAAAGTAGCGAATGCAGCTGCACGGCAACGTGTAGGCATTTACGAGACAGAAAAATAGATGTGAAGGGATATAGGCAAATAGATGGGTATAAGGTAGGTAGGCAGGTAGGCGGGTGGGAGGTAAAGAGGTTTTTCTTTAAAATCGTCATCTTATATGGAGAGAATAGCGGATAATATGCGTTATGCATGGTTAATGTTCCACAACAACCCACCCAATTTGTACCTAGGGGTTATTTATAATTATAATATCAGATGTATCGGAAACAGGCCCCGGGGTACTGAGGTAACACTTTTCTCTGCATCCGCGTGTATATTATATATGTATGTATACAATATGTACGTATGTGTTACAAGTGAGGGGGAACTCATGAGTGGAATGGTATAGTAGCGGCGCCGCGGCGCCCGATCCTGTGCCTGAAGTCTTTACGTGACTGTTAAGGGTAAATCACGTGTTGTCGTTCCAAATTTCCAGATCCCCTACGTAGGCGGTAAGAAGAAAGTTATGGCTATGTACAGGGTTCGATGAATCTCGGTTCTGTAGCCGGCGATATCTGACGCATGATTAACTGAAACACGTGTACATTAACATTAATTTTTCACCCATAAAACGCTTTTACATACATTAACAGATACAATTATATCCTCTTCCCGCACGCATTGCGCAAGTCGGGCTCACAATCAATCTTTACCACGGATTGCGTCGCAGGGATATACGTATACTGGCATACGCGCTATCGGTACAATCCTGGTTAGCTTATATTATTGCAATTCAACCCCCAAACATTTTCTCTCGTGTCGTCGCACTCTAAGAGTGACATGCAGCAATCGTTCAATTAGAGTTAAAATAATAATGGCATTAAATTTGCGGATGGACCGGCAAAGATCTCGCGAACGTGGAGGCGATGAAAGATAAAGATTGGGGCGGGGAGATCCGCGGGTTCAGGGCGAGTGTCACGTGTATTGATCCCGATTCCCCGTGATACCTCCCGGGGTAACGCGAGGCCGAGCTCCCCACCCCTTGTTCCGTGCGGAGGAGAAGTGACAAGAAAAAAAATAAAAAAATTACAAATTCGCTCGAGGGCTGCAATTGACACTTTTTTCACAAAATGCTTCGCGAATCGTCTTTAAATTCAATATAGGGTAAAGTTTCACACTCGGGAATAATTAATGTCATTCTCACATCTTATGCGCTCCTGCAATTTATGCCATTTACACAAGTGTACGAGATGTTGATAATTGTTTTGAAGTCTAGCTCGTTATTGAATACTATATTAAATCACTGCATCGTTCATCATTGACCACGGTCCTAGTACAAACAAATGTACGAAGAAAAACAGTTAGCTAATAAAAGAACCATTCGCCGAGATGTTGCAATGACGTAGCTGCGTACTTCCAATTTCTTTCTACTTTCTCAAGTTTCGATCAATTTCCGTTTATCGGTTTGGGCTTCATATTTAGAGATCTGCATATTTGTTTCCGAATGTAAGACCACAATTATTTCTACCTAGTCACCTGCTACACTGGAAAATCCCGACCCCCGCATCGTCCTTTGCATATTATTGTGCATTACACAACTGCGGTCTCGGAACAATGCCAATGCCACAATGGCATCTCAATGTTTCCACAATTGGAATAAAGTAGGGGGTCTTGTAGAGAATTAGGATATATTACATGTATCTACCTATATCACAACATTACACTTGCACTTTTGGTTATTCGTGCGACTGCCGTATTGATAAAATTGAAAATGATATTGCACTGCCCTGGCGACAGCAACACCAGCGTTAAACAAGGCCTTAGAGTTATAACACAGAAGAAACATAACTAGCCTGTAAGAAATTGTTATCACATTGAAACTATTCAAATAATATTTAGGCATTTATAAAATGTTACGTGTAATATGGTGAAAAGGGGATAGGAATAGCAAAGTGAAAACAGAAAACAAGTATGAGGAATAAAAAAAGAAGACAAAAGTATGCTAGGATAGCATAAATGAAATTAGCACTAGGCGCTGGGATACCCTTTACATATACAATAATTGGAGAGGACAATTTATTCCGGGCAATCCGGGAGTGCGCTGAAAATGTCATCTCGTGCCAACGCGACAAGATATTGCATCGCGGTAGTTCAATAAAACTCGAAGTACACGTAAGTATAATATGTCCCCGTGTAGTATCTCGAAAATACTTATCCACGGACTGACATTTTGGACCATACAGGTATAAGCCTAATTTCAGTTTCTTTCTTTGACGAATGGCCCTATAGAGGACTTTGCAGAAATCATATGTTTCCAACTTAACCCGTATTTCTGGATAACACCGCAATATTATCTAAAGCGAAAGGTTCGCGTCTTGTGCGGATTTACACAATCGTGTTATCTCCAAAATGTACGACAAACGACTTTTCGATGAGCGTATAAATCCTCGATTCTTAACCCTCAGTCGTTTGAAACAGGACAGAGTCTTGAACTCTACGGTAAACAACGGGATTCCTAGAGGAGGTGCGCGTATTTTTTATTTTTTTTTTTTGTTGTCTTGCGGGATTTTCACAGAGTAGAGTTTAACTGATTTCAACAATAAACGAACTTTGCAGATAACGGACCAAACCTTACCGCACCGCCGTGTTGGTCGGGCTTTTTTCGAGTTGATCAATAATAACGTACAACTAGACGATTCGGGCATATCAATTGAAAATACTACAACTTGTGTGCTCGATTTTCCTCACGCAACAGCCAAAATTCTTCAATTAGATGCACGAACGCACGAGATTAAACTGACTATATGATAAGTGGTTGTTGTTGTCTTTTATCCCCTCAAAATCAAATCGTCACATAGTTGTAATGTCAAAGCATGAAAAGAAAAATAATTACCGTTGGATTAACTCCACGTATTTACCACACCTCTGGGAAGATTAGGGACTAGCGCGGTTTTCTGTTAAAGCAACGACAGTTTTCTGTTTACGATAACGTTGCCTTCAGTTGCAAAAATTTGAGAAGTTTTTTTGGGCAGTCTTTCTACAGAGTCAATACAGAATCTTCCCTGAAAGCGAATTTTTGCCACCTGACAACAGACTTGTGCAAGATTAAGAATGTAATGCAGATTCTGATGTTAGACCCGCAGTCAAATGAGGCAGTAGACACATCGTGTCTGCAGTTGCAGCCTGTAAGCAGAATTACCTCAAAACGTAATTAGGTATAATGTTCGTTAATAGGTTCCAAGTCGCTCGCTATATTTTTCTGGAATCTAAACTGAAACGACGTTTCTTGGCACATCAAAACCTTACGTGTCTATGATCAACGAATCGTTTGTTTCTCCTGTGACTTGCGTCGCTAGTCATTGGCACATAAAATTTGATTATAAAGGAAATTCGTTCCACTTTTGATTCGGAAAAAATCGTAAGCCACTGGGGACCTATTAATGAACGCTGCTGTATGTATGTTACTCGTCGCATCCCGGATGCAGTGACGATGGGATTGGCAAACTGTCACACCCTCCGGTATCTCGAGAAACATTGTAGCGGAAGTATATAATAAATAATAATACTGTTAATGATGATAATAATAATAATAATAATAGTAAAAATAATAATAGCAACAACAAAAACGGCAGTAATAACAACAGCGACTGCAGCAGTGTCATGCATTAACAACAATATAATATAATACAATCATGACAGTCAAATAATAGTTACGATATTGATGACGATGATGATAATGATGGAGATGTTAACGGCGATGAAAACAACAACGACAATAACAACGGCAACAACAGTAACAGTGACCGAATGTTGTACGGTTATGTTAAAGGTCTGGACTTTTCGCTGCATAAATTGATTTATAGCTGGATGAACGGAGTATACGTACTTATGTACATATTTTTAACCCGTGGATAAAAAGAGGTCATCCATCTATACCTACGTAACGTTGGAAAACTGTAATTGCATAGCTGTTCTGCTATTATATGGTTATATTCTAATCCAGTATATTGTTATTGTTACGACGCCATTTACGAAATCTAAATACCGCCACAATGGAGAATACGTCCGGAACGGACTGTGACAGTTCGACTTCGATGCTCCTTCAGACACGTCTGGCCTGCCGGGTTTGTTCTTGTCCAAAATTGCAAGTAGCGATTGTTGGTGAAAAAAAAAAAAAAAAAAAAAAAACATTGCCGTACGGCTCGAAAGCGTTTAACGAATGCCACAATATCATTATGCATACGGACTCCCAACGCGGAAACATTTTGGCGTTTAAAATTTTCATTTTAAATACATGGACGGTTGTAGACGACACTAATCAGCAAAATAAAACGGTCATTACCTGTTCGTCGTCTTACATAAAAAATGCAATTATTTTATGAAATTGTGGCAGGCTGTTTAGAGATATTCAAATTAAAAACCACGCACCAAGTTACCTTATGGATAGCCTGTGCGATACGCGTAGGTAGGTGTACGATCGGTTGGCACGCTAGTCGTTGAGAAATGTAGACGATTCTTTCGGAAAGAAGGCGACGTGGTCGCTTTTACTTCATACTTGTCAAATGAGCCACGTACACGTGCCTGTAATATAAATTAATAACTATGCATGTACATTCAGGGCCGGATTACGATATGAGGCACCCCGACGCCAAATCGATCGCACAGTCACTCGCATTCCCTTGGGTATTTTAGGTTTGCAAGTTGCCGTTAGCATGAAATTTTTCAGTATAGAGCTCAGTTTCCACAAGGTTACTGGATTTTTGAGGGATTGAAAGTTTTTTTTATATAGAATCAGTTAAATCCCGGGTACTTGAGAAGCTGGAATACATTTTTATGCGACTAGCTGCGCCCTGTGAAGTTAAGGTGCAGTGGAATCATTGAATCATACTCACATTGATCTTTCCGCTTCTTCTCTATTTAAGAGATTATAAGGGTATTTTCGTTTTGAACTCATTGCGTGAGTTGCTGATTTAATAAAAAAAAATTTAAGCTCGTACAAATTTTTCAACCAAAGAAAAAACTTTTTAAAAAACCTGAGACATCCGGCGCCCCCCAGACAGCTTGCGCCCCCACGCCATGGCGTGGTTGGCGTAATCGGTAATCCGACCCTGTGTACATTCGAATGCAGTGTTAGAATATCGTACGTACCTCATCGCAAAAAGTGTCGACTTTATTTTCCGATTTATTTTATATTTCGTATGTAGCGTTCCTGCCGCACAACCGTTTCAAGTTATATTAAATGACATTCCCGAGGTATACCCAACTACAACGTTGGCCATCAGCCACATTATCTATATGCAATCTGTATAATCCAAATCTCGCATTCGTATAGCGCGCCTGAGTTGACACATTTTTTCTATCAGACATGCAGATCATGCGGGGTTGCGCGGATTCGCATATCCGCCTATCCGCAATTGTTCATACAAGACAGGGTCGAAGTACGGGGTATATTAGGGTCATATTAGCGCTCGTTAACGGAACCCCGGCATTCTACGTACATGTACACGATCTATCTTACGAACTAGCCTTCAAATTCGAGGTCGTACTCCATTTCGTATGGCGTTCAACAATTGAAGCACTGCCCGATTATTGTACTATTATGTA
The DNA here is from genome assembly GCF_021901495.1 of Neodiprion virginianus. Taxonomy (NCBI): domain Eukaryota; kingdom Metazoa; phylum Arthropoda; class Insecta; order Hymenoptera; family Diprionidae; genus Neodiprion; species Neodiprion virginianus. The sequence continues at coordinate 183,444 of NC_060879.1, read as the reverse complement.
CGGATGTATATTTGATATTCGTATATCAAATAGGTAGATACATTTAGAGGTATAGGTGTGTAATATTAAAATGTAATGGTATATCCGTCGTACGGCCTTTATGCTGACGAAGGGGTGGAATTTTGTGGATCGTCGTTCATAATGGTTATTTGTTTTGTTCATTCATCTTCTAACTCGTTATTCTTCTCTGTCTTGTTACGTACTTGGTTTTGTTTTCCCACCGTTGCAGTTGTTCGAAAATGGGTTTAGGTTATTACGTAGAAAGATCAGAAGGTATGAGGATCGCAACATGGGATGTAATTCAAAGACGCGAATATTTGTTTTATGAAATTCTTAAAACGTTTGAAGCTATGACATATTGTCGTGAGAGTGAATAAGAATATATTTAAAAAAATTCTGATGATTCTATGTTTTGGCACTCCATAATGCTTTATCTTTCTACATTTTGACTTTTCTATATTTCGTTCTGAATTTGAAAAAATCACATAAAATAGATTATGGCTCATTTGAAAAATGGATATTGTGACTCTTTTATTTTATGACCTTCCTAAACTTTCATCCCTGTCGTTTGGAAATATGAAAAGATTACATGACCAAGTGTCACAGATTTCGACGGCCGATTATTCAAGCCTCAGTGTAGTTTTCGCGCTGTAGTATTTCATGTATTTCATGTAATATACATGTATACATACATACTTATATAGAAATATATATATATATATATATATATATATATATATATATATATATACATATATATATATATATATATATATATATATGTATATATGTGTGTATATAGAAGAATGAAGAAAGTTTGGTCGAAATTCCGGCCAGGTAAATGGAAAATTTAATTGTTGGGAAAACGAACATGTTTGCGTTTTCGACGTTTCGGTTTTCACGGAAGTGAAGTTTGGACTTCCGTCCAAAATGCTGAACTAATAACACCTAAGCAGGAACAGGTCGTCAAAATTTCCTGAGGATGGTCGGCAGGGCACGGCCGAAACGTCGAAAACGCAAACATGTTCGTTTTCCCAACAATTAAATTTTTCCATTTACCTGGCCGGAATTTCGACTAAACTTTCTTCATTCTTCAATCTACCTCCTGGTCACTAATACTTCACAAATATGTATATATATATATATATATATATATATGTGTGTGTGTGTGTGTGTGTGTGTATGGTAGCGCATGCCTGCGGTCAGATTGGAGCGTACAGAAGGAATTTATTGAAGCAAACTGATATTCATTTGATTCATTGTCAGTCAAATATGACAGAACGAGGGTGATGTTTTTATTTTTTTCTCTCGATCACCTGAATCGTATGCGTTATTCAGTAAGATCAGATTCGCTTGATTTAACTGAGAAACACCAGACGCTAAAAATTTGGTCAGCTTGGAATACATTCGTTGAATACAACGATTTCTTTCACTGTCTGCCGGCCGTATTTTGGAACGATTGAATATACCGAATCTCACAGTCCACGAGATTGAATGCGAAAATCGAATGAGAATCCTCGCCCTACCGAGGAATGTGAGGGGAGAGGGGCGACGGCTTAGAATAAATAGAGAGATATTTAATAATAATAAATTAAATCCCTGATCGAGCATGTCGTGTTCGCATTATTTGTACCGTAATTTAATTGTTTCGAGTTAAGTGTCAGATAATACTGTACGAATGATAGTATTGCTACATTATTACGGGGAAAATAATATAATAAAAATCGTTTGAAAAGAAATTTGAAAAAATTACTATGTAATCATTTGTAAGAGGAATCGATTACTTCCGTTTTAAGTGTTGATACTATTGATTTGTAATTATTTAAATTTAATGAGAAGTGTATTGTAAAACTAGAGGAGGCAAGAACTCATTGTATAGGTACTAAAAATATATCATTTGTTGACATGAAAATATCTATTCACCTCCCTGAATCAATCGTCATGAATCGTGTGTTACAGTTCGGCAGAGACGACAGGATATGATTGGTTGATTGGTTGATTGACTGATCGAACGATTAATTGATTTCATGTTTATTATGCCTTGGTTCGAGCTTGAGGCAAAATATATATTACTTCGCCCCCCCCCCCCCCCCCCCCCGGGCGCTCGCGCGCCAACCGCTATTTTCGAGTTTTGATGAAAGGGGGGGAGGAAAGGCGGTAAGAGGTTAGATTTTTGAAGGTATAAGGTGAAGGGTTGAATCTTCATAGCTATATAGCCGTAAATGTAGGATAAAGGGTTGAAACTGCATAGGTATGCGGATATATCCGTAAGGTAAAGGGTTAAATCTTCACATGCATCATTATGCATTGTTTATACGTAGGGTGAAGGGTTAAATCGTCATAGCCATAAGGGCATAAATGTTGAAAAGGTCGAAGATCGATGTTCGAAGACCGAATATCGAAGGTCGAAGATCAAAGCGTGAAGGGTTAAATAGGGGAAGGGTGGGCGGCGGATGGAAAGAGCGAGAGGGTGAAGGGAATCTGTGAAGGCCTGAGGGCATATATATGTGGGTTAGAGTTTGAATTTGTCAAGGTATAAGGGTATATATATATGGGTTCGATGTTAAATCTGTCAAGATTTGAAGGCATATACGCTGGATTCCTGTCACGGTGGCGGCGAGATATCTTTATAATATAGAGATATAGGTATACATATACCGCGAGAGGAGATCGGGCACATAGAAAAAAGATGTAAAGAACACAAAATATGTAAGTAGAACAAAAGCAAGGTATAGATAAAAATAGAAGTACAATAATGAGAGATAGATATACAGATAGATAGAAGAATATTAATTTGATCACGGGGTAATACCTCCTAGGCCATAGACATGGGAAATACAACGAGTTAGCGGTGAACCGGAACAATAGGATTAAGATTATGCTGGCACTAGAATCCAGTACACGGCTAAGCCAGATTCGCACTGCTGGCGCCACAAAAATAGGCATAAGTTTAAAAAGCATACGCACGAAGAGAAGACACGTTCCTTATACGTACATCATACATCATACAATACATGAAACGATTCCATTCCATTCATGTCACACACATCACACTCGTCACAGTCGTCACACGCCTTTAGCCTCCTTCGCACGCAGGTGTTCACAGAGCCTAGCACGAAACACAGGCACGGCGGAAGCTGATGTGATCTCCGGGAGCAGAGTTCCCGAAGTGACCACCAGATACATCACGGTAATTGTTGGATTTATTGTTCTTGAGGGGTGTGTGGTGATAATTGGGAGGAATGGAAAACGGTAGTTTGAATGTAATTATACATTTCAAGTAAATTACATACATGGATATAATCAAGTGTTTGGTAAGCGGGCGGCTATTATCTTGTCCCTTTCTATTCAAAGTCTCTGGTTCAACTGCTCTGTTTCTTCTCCTACTTTCGCACACACCTACACTCTCTTTCTCTTACTTACTATGTTTACATCTTGACACACAGAGATGTCTTTACCAGAATGATTCGAAGGAAAAATAATTTGCTCGTGTTCCAACAGTAATATTATCACTTATTTACATGTAGGCATGCATACCAATCATAATATTTACTGGATTGTGAGGAGGATCATACTGCGATGTGCTTGCAGGTGGTGTGAAGGATAGTTCTGGATCACCCTGGATCGCCGAGTCCATCGAAGACAAAACTAGTCCAATTGTCATGCATCGTTGCCCACTGTGGGAAGTAGTTGGTGAAAAAGCGAGAAAACAAGACATTTATTTCGTATTTAGGCTTAACAGGGTAGAAAAAAAGGGTGAATATCAATTCGTTGCAGCGTATCAAGTGTAATGTGAAAGGTCCATTTCCATTTCATTTCAACGCCGAATTTGCCTTACAAGCAAGTGCAAGCGTACAGCACACAATTTAGTTTCGTACGTTGTGGATATATCCCGTGGTGTAGTCGCAGAACGAGATGTGATATTGCTCGCAAGATATGGCGAATGATGCGATTCCAGAATAGCACAAAACGACTGACTGAGAACGACTTATCCCTATATGCCAACATTAGCCCCTGCAAAGTCGTTCGTCTCTGTGGGGACATGAAACAAACCAGACGCATTCGTTTACTGGTCTATGCAGCTCAACATCTCGCGTGGTTGATAGGATGCGGCATGCAGCCATGAAAAACTGAGAACGTGGCAGTATTGCTGCGATTTGAGTTTCATCGTCGCACTCAATGTGAACCACATGCATCAAGCGACAACGGCGACACGACTGATCGTAATCGTAGTCGAAATATTGAATGATCTGCCCAGAGAACCGTATGTTTAGGTTAATCTACAATCTTCGTGGGGAGACGGACAACCCGTACAAGGTACTATAGATTTGGCGTCGTTCCGAATACCTACGATAATTACGTCAAAGGCTACACTCGTAAGACATAGATATTTCAATCTATTTCGGCAGCTGCTAGTTCTTCAACGTCCGAGATTTCTTTTACGGCTTCCTCAGACTCCATTTGATCTGATCAGGGTCCGTTATATAGCAATTCGTTGCTTGGAAAATTGCAAGGTGAAGCAAGGATTAACCGTTTTGAAATTTTTCAGTCGGAAATTGAAGGATCCTCGGTATTGTGAGGATTAGATCCTCGATAAACCAGATGAACGCGATATTGCGTAAGGAATCGATTGCGCGCAGTCTCGAGTCGCTGCGAGTGGGAGAGATCAAAAGTGATGGCCGGGAAACGAAAGATTTCCTTCGTAATTTCTCTGCTGTTGGTGCCACGCTTTCTGTGATGTCTTTTCTGCGGTTCCTGTGGCCTAATTAGTCTGAAAAGGGTTGAGAAAATCGTTTTGTAGACTAAATATATTTTACCCCAGAGAGTAAGGCTAACCCCTTTCAATTTTTGATGAAAATTTTGACGATTGTAGATGATGTTGGAATCGATTCCTTGGGGCGCTATATGAACGGAATTCTGCGAGAGGGCTCGATTACGCGCAGTCTGGAATAGCTGCGAGCAATGGATCAAAAGTTGCGTCCGGAATCTATAAAATCTGCGCCAAAATTTTGACAGAGGTGGGGAAAAAATCGAGAAGTCATGGCTGCACAGTTTCATACTCACACCAGTGCAGTTTATTTAATATGCCTTAAGTACAAGTGTTGAGTGTCAATGTGTAACAATTTAACGTAAGGTGACGAATGAAATTCAAGTGACAAACAAACAGTAGTGCAAAACTACGATCGAAAATTATGTAAGATATCTTATTATAACATGGGGAAATGGGTGTGCAGTATACATTACCTTGAGTAAAATATAAACACTATTGTATCACTGGCTGGTAATTATCCTGGTATTGAATATAGCGTGAGCTCTGACCTGCGTGCGAAGGCAACACATCTCTGGAGAATACGATACATGACGTAGGATATTGTATTGTCAGTGTTCACGTAACGTGGATCGAAATGAATGGAATACTGATATCCTCGGTATGTTAGCGTGTTAGTATTTTGCTGTTCCGTATGTCTTCTTTGCATTCCGAGGAAATCAATTAGTCTGGCATGGTATATACACGTTAATACTGATACGGAGAACTTTATTGACATTAAACTAACAGAGGCTGACCCTTTTCGGATTTTGACAAGAATTTGATATTTCGGAAACATGACGGAATAAGTTATTTGAAGCACTATGTCCAGTTGATTTTGCAAGAAGAATCAATTGAGCGCAGTCCCAATACGCTGCGATCAACGCATCAAAAGTTGAAACCGAAAAACGAGAACTTGTGTTTCCGAAATTTTTAAAAGGTGCCTTTTCCTTCGTAATTTCTCTCCTGTTGATCCCACGCTCTTTTTGCTGTGTTTTCTGAGTTCCTGGTGGTCCAATTAGTCAGAAAAGGATCATTCAAATCGAATCTGAGACCATAAATTTTCGACTCCAAAAATGAAGAAAAAGTAAGGCTAACCCCTTTGCATTTTTGGCGAAAATTTTTGCGATTCTGAAAAATGCTGGAATATATTCTTTCATGCACTACTCCGACGTAATTTCGCGAGAGAAATCGTTTGGGCGCAGTCCCAATACGCTGCGATCAACGCATCAAAAGTTAGAGCCGAAAAACGAGAACCTGTGTTTTTGACATTTTTCAGCAGGTGCTTTTTCCATCGTAATCTCCCTCCTGTTGATGCCATGCTCTTTTCGCAGCGTTTTCTGAGTTCTTGGTGGTCCAATTAGTCAAAAAAGGGTTATACAAATCGAATCTAAGACCTAAAATTTTTTGGTGCAAGATTGAAGACAAAAAGTAACCTAAAGTAACCTAAAAGCTAACCTTTCGAGACTTTTCGTCACTCCCTGACGGTCAGAGGCGCTCGACACTGGAACTCTCTACCTGCCGAACTCAGGTCTGTCTCGACGCTTGCTGTTTTTAAACACGATCTATATCAACATCTGTTCCGGACGGAAGAGACCCGCTCTTAATGGCGACTCGTCATCTAGTCTTCTCCACTTCCTTTTTCGCACGTTTCTTTGTTGCTGCTTTCTTAGCTTTATTCTGCTTTCTTGTCTTTTCTTTTCTTTTTCGCTTTTTTTTCTGACATTGTCTTCACCGTCTTTCTCTGTTCTATTCTCTGTTCTACTTTTTTATCTCTAGATCTTAAATAGTAATATAGAACTAGGCTAAGGTTTAGGAATTAAGTCTGTGTTTATTTTTAATTGTGCAATAATGTTTTCCAATATTGTCATGAAAAAGATAAAAAATAAACCATTGAACCATTGAAACCCATTTGCATTTTTGGCGAAAATTCTGGCAATTCTGAAAAATGCTGAAACGTATTCTTTCATGCACTACTCCGACGTAATTTTGCGAGAGAAATCGATTGGGCGCAGTCCCGATACGCTGCGATCAACGCATCAAAAGTTAGAGCCGAAAAACGAGAACCTGTGTTTTCGACATTTTTCAGCAGGTGCTTTTTCCTTCGCAATTAATCTCCTGTTGATCCCACGCCCTTTTCGCTGCGTTTTCCGAGTTCCTGGTGGTCCAATTAGTCAGTAAAGGGTCATACAAATCGAATCTGAGACTAAAAATTTTCGGCTACAAAAATGAAGAAAAAAGTAAGGCTAACCCCTTTGCATTTTTGGCGAAAGTTTTCGCGATTTTGAAAGGTGCTGCAATAAATCCTTTCTGGCACTATTCCGACGTCATTTTGCGAGAGAAATCGATTGGGCGCAGTCCCAATACGCTGCGATCAACGCATCAAAAGTTAGAGCCGAAAAACGAGAACCTGTGTTTTCGACATTTTTCAGCAGGTGCTTTTTCCTTCGCAATTAATCTCCTGTTGATCCCACGCCCTTTTCGCTGCGATTTCCGAGTTCCTGGTGGTCCAATTAGTCAGGAAAGGGTCATACAAATCGAATCTGAGACCTAAAATTTTTTGGTCTAAAATTGAAGAAAAAAGTAACACTTTGCATTTTTGGCGAAAATTTTCGCGATTTTGAAAAGTGCTGCAATAAATCCTTTCTGGCACTATTCCGACGTCATTTTGCGAGAGAAATCGATTGGGCGCAGTCCCAATACGCTGCGATCAACGCATCAAAAGTTAGAGCGGAAAAACGAGAACCTGTGTTTTCGACATTTTTCAGCAGGTGCTTTTTCCTTCGTAATTAATCTCCTGTTGATCCCACGCCCTTTTCGCTGCGTTTTCCGAGTTCCTGGTGGTCCAATTAGTCAGGAAAGGGTCGTACAAATCGAATCTGAGACCTAAAATTTTTTGGTCTAAAATTGAAGAAAAAAGTAAGGCTAACCCCTTTGCATTTTTGGCGAAAATTCTCGCGATTTCGAAAAATGCTGGAATCAATTCTTTCATGCAACGCTCCGACGTAATTTTGCGAGGGAAATCGATTGAGCGCAGTCCCAATACGCTGCGATCAACGCATCAAAAGTTAGAGCCGAAAAACGAGAACCTGTGTTTTCGACATTTTTCAGCAGGTGCTTTTTCCTTCGTAATTAATCTCCTGTTGATCCCACGCTCTTTTTGCTGTGTTTTCGGAGTTCCTGGTGGTCCAATTAGTCAGGAAAGGGTCATACAAATCGAATCTGAGACCTAAAATTTTTTGGTCTAAAATTGAAGAAAAAAGTAAGGCTAACCACTTTGCATTTTTGGCGAAAATTTTCGCGATTTTGAAAGGTGCTGCAATAAATCCTTTCTGGCACTATTCCGACGTCATTTTGCGAGAGAAATCGATTGGGCGCAGTCCCAATACGCTGCGATCAACGCATCAAAAGTTAGAGCCGAAAAACGAGAACCTGTGTTTTCGACATTTTTCAGCAGGTGCTTTTTCCTTCGTAATTAATCTCCTGTTGATCCCACGCCCTTTTCGCTGCGTTTTCCGAGTTCCTGGTGGTCCAATTAGTCAGGAAAGGGTCATACAAATCGAATCTGAGACCTAAAATTTTTTGGTCTAAAATTGAAGAAAAAAGTAAGGCTAACCCCTTTGCATTTTTGGCGAAAATTCTCGCGATTTCGAAAAATGCTGGAATCAATTCTTTCATGCAACGCTCCGACGTAATTTTGCGAGGGAAATCGATTGAGCGCAGTCCCAATACGCTGCGATCAACGCATCAAAAGTTAGAGCCGAAAAACGAGAACCTGTGTTTTCGACATTTTTCAGCAGGTGCTTTTTCCTTCGTAATTAATCTCCTGTTGATCCCACGCTCTTTTTGCTGTGTTTTCCGAGTTCCTGGTGGTCCAATTAGTCAGGAAAGGGTCATACAAATCGAATCTGAGACCTAAAATTTTTTGGTCTAAAATTGAAGAAAAAAGTAAGGCTAACCACTTTGCATTTTTGGCGAAAATTTTCGCGATTTTGAAAGGTGCTGCAATAAATCCTTTCTGGCACTATTCCGACGTCATTTTGCGAGAGAAATCGATTGGGCGCAGTCCCAATACGCTGCGATCAACGCATCAAAAGTTAGAGCCGAAAAACGAGAACCTGTGTTTTCGACATTTTTCAGCAGGTGCTTTTTCCTTCGTAATTAATCTCCTGTTGATCCCACGCCCTTTTCGCTCCGTTTTCCGAGTTCCTGGTGGTCCAATTAGTCAGGAAAGGGTCATACAAATCGAATCTGAGACCTAAAATTTTTTGGTCTAAAATTGAAGAAAAAAGTAAGGCTAACCCCTTTGCATTTTTGGCGAAAATTCTCGCGATTTCGAAAAATGCTGGAATCAATTCTTTCATGCAACGCTCCGACGTAATTTTGCGAGGGAAATCGACTGAGCGCAGTCCCAATACGCTGCGATCAACGCATCAAAAGTTAGAGCCGAAAAACGAGAACCTGTGTTTTCGACATTTTTCAGCAGGTGCTTTTTCCTTCGCAATTAATCTCCTGTTGATCTCACGCCCTTTTCGCTGCGATTTCCGAGTTCCTGGTGGTCCAATTAGTCAGGAAAGGGTCATACAAATCGAATCTGAGACCTAAAATTTTTTGGTCTAAAATTGAAGAAAAAAGTAAGGCTAACCACTTTGCATTTTTGGCGAAAATTTTCGCGATTTTGAAAGGTGCTGCAATAAATCCTTTCTGGCACTATTCCGACGTCATTTTGCGAGAGAAATCGATTGGGCGCAGTCCCAATACGCTGCGATCAACGCATCAAAAGTTAGAGCCGAAAAACGAGAACCTGTGTTTTCGACATTTTTCAGCAGGTGCTTTTTCCTTCGTAATTAATCTCCTGTTGATCCCACGCCCTTTTCGCTGCGTTTTCCGAGTTCCTGGTGGTCCAATTAGTCAGGAAAGGGTCGTACAAATCGAATCTGAGACCTAAAATTTTTTGGTCCAAAATTGAAGAAAAAAGTAAGGCTAACCCCTTTGCATTTTTGGCGAAAATTCTCGCGATTTCGAAAAATGCTGGAATCAATTCTTTCATGCAACGCTCCGACGTAATTTTGCGAGGGAAATCGATTGAGCGCAGTCCCAATACGCTGCGATCAACGCATCAAAAGTTAGAGCCGAAAAACGAGAACCTGTGTTTTCGACATTTTTCAGCAGGTGCTTTTTCCTTCGCAATTAATCTCCTGTTGATCCCACGCCCTTTTCGCTGCGATTTCCGAGTTCCTGGTGGTCCAATTAGTCAGGAAAGGGTCATACAAATCGAATCTGAGACCTAAAATTTTTTGGTCTAAAATTGAAGAAAAAAGTAAGGCTAACCACTTTGCATTTTTGGCGAAAATTTTCGCGATTTTGAAAGGTGCTGCAATAAATCCTTTCTGGCACTATTCCGACGTCATTTTGCGAGAGAAATCGATTGGGCGCAGTCCCAATACGCTGCGATCAACGCATCAAAAGTTAGAGCCGAAAAACGAGAACCTGTGTTTTCGACATTTTTCAGCAGGTGCTTTTTCCTTCGCAATTAATCTCCTGTTGATCCCACGCCCTTTTCGCTGCGATTTCCGAGTTCCTGGTGGTCCAATTAGTCAGGAAAGGGTCATACAAATCGAATCTGAGACCTAAAATTTTTTGGTCTAAAATTGAAGAAAAAAGTAAGGCTAACCCCTTTGCATTTTTGGCGAAAATTCTCGCGATTTCGAAAAATGCTGGAATCAATTCTTTCATGCAACGCTCCGACGTAATTTTGCGAGGGAAATCGATTGAGCGCAGTCCCAATACGCTGCGATCAACGCATCAAAAGTTAGAGCCGAAAAACGAGAACCTGTGTTTTTGACATTTTTCAGCAGGTGCTTTTTCCTTCGTAATTAATCTCCTGTTGATCCCACGCTCTTTTTGCTGTGTTTTCCGAGTTCCTGGTGGTCCAATTAGTCAGGAAAGGGTCATACAAATCGAATCTGAGACCTAAAATTTTTTGGTCTAAAATTGAAGAAAAAAGTAAGGCTAACCACTTTGCATTTTTGGCGAAAATTTTCGCGATTTTGAAAGGTGCTGCAATAAATCCTTTCTGGCACTATTCCGACGTCATTTTGCGAGAGAAATCGATTGGGCGCAGTCCCAATACGCTGCGATCAACGCATCAAAAGTTAGAGCCGAAAAACGAGAACCTGTGTTTTCGACATTTTTCAGCAGGTGCTTTTTCCTTCGTAATTAATCTCCTGTTGATCCCACGCCCTTTTCGCTCCGTTTTCCGAGTTCCTGGTGGTCCAATTAGTCAGGAAAGGGTCATACAAATCGAATCTGAGACCTAAAATTTTTTGGTCTAAAATTGAAGAAAAAAGTAAGGCTAACCCCTTTGCATTTTTGGCGAAAATTCTCGCGATTTCGAAAAATGCTGGAATCAATTCTTTCATGCAACGCTCCGACGTAATTTTGCGAGGGAAATCGACTGAGCGCAGTCCCAATACGCTGCGATCAACGCATCAAAAGTTAGAGCCGAAAAACGAGAACCTGTGTTTTCGACATTTTTCAGCAGGTGCTTTTTCCTTCGCAATTAATCTCCTGTTGATCCCACGCCCTTTTCGCTGCGATTTCCGAGTTCCTGGTGGTCCAATTAGTCAGGAAAGGGTCATACAAATCGAATCTGAGACCTAAAATTTTTTGGTCTAAAATTGAAGAAAAAAGTAAGGCTAACCACTTTGCATTTTTGGCGAAAATTTTCGCGATTTTGAAAGGTGCTGCAATAAATCCTTTCTGGCACTATTCCGACGTCATTTTGCGAGAGAAATCGATTGGGCGCAGTCCCAATACGCTGCGATCAACGCATCAAAAGTTAGAGCCGAAAAACGAGAACCTGTGTTTTCGACATTTTTCAGCAGGTGCTTTTTCCTTCGTAATTAATCTCCTGTTGATCCCACGCCCTTTTCGCTGCGTTTTCCGAGTTCCTGGTGGTCTAATTAGTCAGGAAAGGGTCGTACAAATCGAATCTGAGACCTAAAATTTTTTGGTCCAAAATTGAAGAAAAAAGTAAGGCTAACCCCTTTGCATTTTTGGCGAAAATTCTCGCGATTTCGAAAAATGCTGGAATCAATTCTTTCATGCAACGCTCCGACGTAATTTTGCGAGGGAAATCGATTGAGCGCAGTCCCAATACGCTGCGATCAACGCATCAAAAGTTAGAGCCGAAAAACGAGAACCTGTGTTTTCGACATTTTTCAGCAGGTGCTTTTTCCTTCGTAATTAATCTCCTGTTGATCCCACGCTCTTTTTGCTGTGTTTTCCGAGTTCCTGGTGGTCCAATTAGTCAGGAAAGGGTCATACAAATCGAATCTGAGACCTAAAATTTTTTGGTCTAAAATTGAAGAAAAAAGTAAGGCTAACCACTTTGCATTTTTGGCGAAAATTTTCGCGATTTTGAAAGGTGCTGCAATAAATCCTTTCTGGCACTATTCCGACGTCATTTTGCGAGAGAAATCGATTGGGCGCAGTCCCAATACGCTGCGATCAACGCATCAAAAGTTAGAGCCGAAAAACGAGAACCTGTGTTTTCGACATTTTTCAGCAGGTGCTTTTTCCTTCGTAATTAATCTCCTGTTGATCCCACGCCCTTTTCGCTGCGTTTTCCGAGTTCCTGGTGGTCCAATTAGTCAGGAAAGGGTCATACAAATCGAATCTGAGACCTAAAATTTTTTGGTCTAAAATTGAAGAAAAAAGTAAGGCTAACCCCTTTGCATTTATGGCGAAAATTCTCGCGATTTCGAAAAATGCTGGAATCAATTCTTTCATGCAACGCTCCGACGTAATTTTGCGAGGGAAATCGATTGAGCGCAGTCCCAATACGCTGCGATCAACGCATCAAAAGTTAGAGCCGAAAAACGAGAACCTGTGTTTTCGACATTTTTCAGCAGGTGCTTTTTCCTTCGCAATTAATCTCCTGTTGATCCCACGCTCTTTTTGCTGTGTTTTCCGAGTTCCTGGTGGTCCAATTAGTCAGGAAAGGGTCATACAAATCGAATCTGAGACCTAAAATTTTTTGGTCTAAAATTGAAGAAAAAAGTAAGGCTAACCACTTTGCATTTTTGGCGAAAATTTTCGCGATTTTGAAAGGTGCTGCAATAAATCCTTTCTGGCACTATTCCGACGTCATTTTGCGAGAGAAATCGATTGGGCGCAGTCCCAATACGCTGCGATCAACGCATCAAAAGTTAGAGCCGAAAAACGAGAACCTGTGTTTTCGACATTTTTCAGCAGGTGCTTTTTCCTTCGTAATTAATCTCCTGTTGATCCCACGCCCTTTTCGCTGCGTTTTCCGAGTTCCTGGTGGTCCAATTAGTCAGGAAAGGGTCGTACAAATCGAATCTGAGACCTAAAATTTTTTGGTCCAAAATTGAAGAAAAAAGTAAGGCTAACCCCTTTGCATTTTTGGCGAAAATTCTCGCGATTTCGAAAAATGCTGGAATCAATTCTTTCATGCAACGCTCCGACGTAATTTTGCGAGGGAAATCGACTGAGCGCAGTCCCAATACGCTGCGATCAACGCATCAAAAGTTAGAGCCGAAAAACGAGAACCTGTGTTTTCGACATTTTTCAGCAGGTGCTTTTTCCTTCGCAATTAATCTCCTGTTGATCCCACGCCCTTTTCGCTGCGATTTCCGAGTTCCTGGTGGTCCAATTAGTCAGGAAAGGGTCATACAAATCGAATCTGAGACCTAAAATTTTTTGGTCTAAAATTGAAGAAAAAAGTAAGGCTAACCACTTTGCATTTTTGGCGAAAATTTTCGCGATTTTGAAAGGTGCTGCAATAAATCCTTTCTGGCACTATTCCGACGTCATTTTGCGAGAGAAATCGATTGGGCGCAGTCCCAATACGCTGCGATCAACGCATCAAAAGTTAGAGCCGAAAAACGAGAACCTGTGTTTTCGACATTTTTCAGCAGGTGCTTTTTCCTTCGTAATTAATCTCCTGTTGATCCCACGCTCTTTTTGCTGTGTTTTCCGAGTTCCTGGTGGTCCAATTAGTCAGGAAAGGGTCATACAAATCGAATCTGAGACCTAAAATTTTTTGGTCTAAAATTGAAGAAAAAAGTAAGGCTAACCACTTTGCATTTTTGGCGAAAATTTTCGCGATTTTGAAAGGTGCTGCAATAAATCCTTTCTGGCACTATTCCGACGTCATTTTGCGAGAGAAATCGATTGGGCGCAGTCCCAATACGCTGCGATCAACGCATCAAAAGTTAGAGCCGAAAAACGAGAACCTGTGTTTTCGACATTTTTCAGCAGGTGCTTTTTCCTTCGTAATTAATCTCCTGTTGATCCCACGCCCTTTTCGCTCCGTTTTCCGAGTTCCTGGTGGTCCAATTAGTCAGGAAAGGGTCATACAAATCGAATCTGAGACCTAAAATTTTTTGGTCTAAAATTGAAGAAAAAAGTAAGGCTAACCCCTTTGCATTTTTGGCGAAAATTCTCGCGATTTCGAAAAATGCTGGAATCAATTCTTTCATGCAACGCTCCGACGTAATTTTGCGAGGGAAATCGACTGAGCGCAGTCCCAATACGCTGCGATCAACGCATCAAAAGTTAGAGCCGAAAAACGAGAACCTGTGTTTTCGACATTTTTCAGCAGGTGCTTTTTCCTTCGCAATTAATCTCCTGTTGATCCCACGCCCTTTTCGCTGCGTTTTCCGAGTTCCTGGTGGTCCAATTAGTCAGGAAAGGGTCATACAAATCGAATCTGAGACCTAAAATTTTTTGGTCTAAAATTGAAGAAAAAAGTAAGGCTAACCCCTTTGCATTTTTGGCGAAAATTCTCGCGATTTCGAAAAATGCTGGAATCAATTCTTTCATGCAACGCTCCGACGTAATTTTGCGAGGGAAATCGACTGAGCGCAGTCCCAATACGCTGCGATCAACGCATCAAAAGTTAGAGCCGAAAAACGAGAACCTGTGTTTTCGACATTTTTCAGCAGGTGCTTTTTCCTTCGCAATTAATCTCCTGTTGATCCCACGCCCTTTTCGCTGCGATTTCCGAGTTCCTGGTGGTCCAATTAGTCAGGAAAGGGTCATACAAATCGAATCTGAGACCTAAAATTTTTTGGTCTAAAATTGAAGAAAAAAGTAAGGCTAACCACTTTGCATTTTTGGCGAAAATTTTCGCGATTTTGAAAGGTGCTGCAATAAATCCTTTCTGGCACTATTCCGACGTCATTTTGCGAGAGAAATCGATTGGGCGCAGTCCCAATACGCTGCGATCAACGCATCAAAAGTTAGAGCCGAAAAACGAGAACCTGTGTTTTCGACATTTTTCAGCAGGTGCTTTTTCCTTCGTAATTAATCTCCTGTTGATCCCACGCCCTTTTCGCTGCGTTTTCCGAGTTCCTGGTGGTCCAATTAGTCAGGAAAGGGTCATACAAATCGAATCTGAGACCTAAAATTTTTTGGTCTAAAATTGAAGAAAAAAGTAAGGCTAACCCCTTCGCATTTTTGGCGAAAATTTTCGCGATTTTGAAAAGTGCTGCATCAAATTCTTTCTGGCACTATTCCGACGTAATTTTGCGAGAGAAATCGATTGGGCGCAGCCCGATACGCTGCGATCAACGCATCAAAAGTTAGAGCCGAAAAACGAAAACCTGTGTTTTCGACATTTTTCAGCAGGTGCTTTTTCCTTCGCAATTAATCTCCTGTTGATCCCACGCTCTTTTTGCTGTGTTTTCCGAGTTCCTGGTGGTCCAATTAGTCAGGAAAGGGTCATACAAATCGAATCTGAGACTAAAAATTTTCGGCTACAAAAATGAAGAAAAAAGTAAGGCTAACCCCTTTGCATTTTTGGCGAAAATTCTCGCGATTTTGAAAAATGCTGGAATCAATCCTTTCATGCAACGCATCGACGTAATTTTGCGAGGGAAATCGATTGAGCGCAGTCCCAATACGCTGCGATCAATGCATCAAAAGTCAGAGCCGAAAAACGAGAACCTGTGTTTTCGACGTTTTTCAGCAGGTGCTTTTTCCTTCGCAATTAATCTCCTGTTGATCCCACGCCCTTTTCGCTGCGTTTTCCGAGTTCCTGGTGGTCCAATTAGTCAGGAAAGGGTCATACAAATCGAATCTGAGACGAAAAATTTTCTACTCTAAAAATGAAGAAAAAACTACCCTTTCCAATTCAGGCGATAATTCAGACGATTTTGAAAAGAGCTGGAATAAATTCTTCCATGCATTGTTGTAACGAAATTTAGCGAGGAAAACCGATCGGGCGCAGTCCCAATACGGTGCGATCAATGGCTCAAAAGATACAACCAACAAACGTCAGAATTCCTCCGTAACTTTTCTGCTGTTGGTCACATGCTTTTTTTGATACGTTTTCTATAATCCTGGGGGTCCAATTATTGTAGAAAGGGTCACACAAATCCATCATGATACAAAAGATTCCGCCCAAAAAAAGGTATGGCGTAAGATTCTTCGTGTTGCAGTTCCGCAATGTGACTTCAGCTTAACTTTCCCACGTCTGACAACTATGGTTTCAATTGAGCGTTGATGAAGCATTACGCAATCTTTTAGGCCAGATGGGGCAAGTAATTAGAATTAACCCATCTTCGAATTTTTCCTTGTCGAGAATATGTTACTTACCATTCCTCAATGGTAGGCTACGTGGAAGCGTGTGTGCTGGATAAGCCAGTCCAAAAGCGTTTCGCTCGTACGCGTATCGAGTGCACACAACATAATCAACGAAATCGATTTTTTCATGGCTTTGTTATTCAAACAACTCTGTAACTAATGGGACCATCGTATCAAGAATCTAATCAGTATTAAGTGAAAAAATGGTTGCCTGTAAAGTCGGTTTTACGGGCGAAGATTTTACGTGACAACGTCTTTTTCTCGGTAGAATATTTATTGATATGAATATAATTAAATTGCACAATAGGAACAAGGAATTGAATGAAAATAAGAATTGCACAAATTTTAACTATAGAAATATATTTTGTTTACTAAAAAAAGACAGAGACACAAGCATGCGCCGATTCAATGCGCCTAATTCTCTAGTGCTGCGCGCGCGGCAGACCGATCATAGTTGAGTGGGAGAGAGACGCAAGGCATTCGGCGGGCCTCTCTCTCGTTCGGTGACTCATCGTAACGTTACCGGGCGTTACACTTTTTCATAAGTGACTCCCAGCCCCAACCTAATTTAAGACGTTGTCACGTCAAAAAAAACTCGCCGCCGTCAATTGGGACCAAATCATCCAAATCCGATAATCACTTACAGACATATAACCGGACAAAAGTTAAACTCACACTCGCACACAGACTCACGCGCAAAGTCGCAACCCGTCTGTAAATTAATAAAAATAGTTGATTGTAATTTTCTGTAGTCTATATCTCATAATGTGAATATTTAGCAAATACTCAACTTGTCATTTTGCGAGTGATTAAAGAATGTTCTCTATTTCTCTTATTCCGTATTTTCGCTGAAAAAAGAAGACCGGGAAGTTAATCAAGTAACAAACCGGACCTTGATGTAATGTACACACAAGCTACCAAATATAGTAAAACCTCTTTTAAGCGGGGAGTGTGGTAATAGGAATAGCTGCAATAAGTGTAATCCACGGATGATCCAGAAATTATGTACATACCTATATGTTTATTATATTCTAATCAACAGTTATTAATTAACTCAGTAAACATCTGTAACAGTATCATATGCATAAATGGTGTTATTTATAATCATTCTCTCATCATTATATCGTATATCAAAAAGAAATCTAACATTTTCATTATTACATTTATACTGGCTGTCAGTCAGAATTCACCTCCTTATGTACACGACGGAATCCTTATGTATACATATGGTCAATCTATTGACGATAAAATGTATTTTCAAAAGTAAAAAGACAAATCATATTTCACAGCAGGCCCAGTTAATCAACAGCCCGGATAAATTGCACTCGGTTATTCGAGGTTTCACTGTAATCGATGCACAACCTAGCATGTTGAAATATCCATGGAGGACTATTAAAAAATTCTACTAATAAACGCGTGTATCAAATGTGTACCGCATGTGAAATAGAAAACAGAAAATGATGTTAGATTTGTATTTGTAGTACAAAAATTGAAATGGAATAGAAGTATGTGCATGAGTCATATTTACAAGAAATTATAATAATAAATCAAACCCAACAATGGACGGTTAGCTAATGTAAATAATTTGTATGAAAATAGGCTGAAAAAGAAGGTAACACTTCGCTTTAAGGGGCAGAACCGAGTAAAAAATTTTGCTAATTTTCAGATGGTTGTGCAAAAAATTTCACTGATTGTCAGGGGGAAAGATGATATGTGAAATGTGAATGAGTTTCGAAAATCAAAATTTATACCCCAAAGGCTGAATTTCATTGACTCTTATCGAGTTTTTAATACGGCCACAAAGTAATGTTGAACTAAGTAGGATAAAAGGGAAGGATGCGAAAATGATATCCATCATAAAATGAAATTTGAAAACTTGGTAAAAATGCCACATCAAAATTATTGTTTTTTTTTTTCTTTTTTTGTCAACGCAACCTAACAGATAAAACTATACATTATGAAATGTGAATTGGTCCAATTTACGCAGATTAAATTTTGCCGATATGCATATTATATATATATGTATACCTATTTCCTTGTACAATTGGTAATATTGATATACCTATTCATGTACGTATATGCAATGATTATATGTACAATTCCTGACGTTATCTACAGGGTAGAATATTGTTTTGATACAGGTTCAGAGAAATCGTTGAATTCCCAACGCATTGATGATGCAATTCGTCACTGTATAAAACTGAATAGAATGCTGTTCATTACCGTACAACCAGCATCCATTTTACTTTTTTTTCGTCAATAATTACCAGATGTATTGAACTCCAGTTACTGACTTGTGGTTCGACGTATCATAATATTGAATTTCTCTCGTGAACAACAAAGTAAGAAATTTTATTTGCCATATTTTAGGAAGATTATACCCGCAGACCTACAATTGCCTTTCAATAAATCTCTGTTCAAAACAGAAAAGCTACTTCCTTCTTCTCAGAACAGAATCAGTGTTGGCTGACTTGACTCACTGCGGAGCATTGAGATTCACTCCATATATATTTTGCCAGTTGGGTTGAAGCAGATGGGAAATAGGAGAGCGTTCACTGGGATAGGAGAAATGCGTACACTTCCTTTTTCTCATACACTCGTTGTGGAGCGACCTGAGTGTCACACAGTAAGAGAGACAGCAGGTACCGTCCTTCTCTTGAAGTGAAATAATGAAAATATTGGTCGCTTTACTCTTTTGATTGCTACATCAGTTTTGCCAAGATAATACTTGTAGCTCCAAATTTATTTCTGATATTGATACGCGTGTGACTATAAATGATAACTCGATCAGTGTTTGCCAGCACGAGAAGATGCTAGTCGCACAGCCAAGTCCAGCTTTACAGTTCATAAGCACTATTCTTACTGGCAAAACTCAGGCCCTGGACTATTGAGTGTGTTGATTTTTACACAACATATCATCAATTTTGCAGTAATTTCTCTTTATTGCTTCTGCTTATTATTACTCAGCTTCGTTTAATCCGTCACGAAATTCACCAACGATTTTCTTGTGGGTAAAACTAACTGATATATGACTATGCTGCGTCGCACTTCCGATAACTTCGATCCATCTACAAATTAAAGATATGTATCATCTAAAAGTACTTCATATCATAGCATGGCAGCTTTTGATTCAAGTAAGACTGTAATTTAGCAGCGGGAAATATATTTTGGTGAACCAATGCGCCAAGTTGGAATAAACAAGAAAAAAATTACCTTCCAAATGTATAGTCGCTCTCTGCTCTAAAGAAATAGACATGATTTTTAAATTGCAGCTTAAAGACAAAATCTTTGCTGATCCCATCTTTCTCAGTTGGAGTCGATACCGTATATCCCAGCAATGGCAAACTGGCTAATGGGAAGTCATCTTGATGCGATTTGTAGAAAAACAGACAAAAGTTCGTAAAAACAACCCAAAGCTTTTGCCAGCCATTACAGTTCTTGAATTTCCTTAACAAAAAACCGCTGAGCTGATTCTGAAAGAATATATTTTAGCTACACTGTATCAAGAATTCGATTCAAAGGTGATATTCATAAATAGATGAAATTCTATGTGATATATGTAGTATGGAATCAATTACCTGAAATGCTCTAAGTTGATCACTATAACTTATGCTAGTATTCCGGTGCCAGCAGACGTGAACCGTCGTGTTGCTCCGTTGCGAAGTCTTTGCACCTCCACAATTAGTTCTATCTATCTCTCTTGATCCAGGCTCGTCCGAAACTTCGTCGGTCGAACCTAAGACTATTGACATTGACCAAAAATAAATTTACCCTATATAACTATCATATTTTTGACCTGTATATAAGAGGCAATTTAATGTGTATAGCATCTATGTAAAATTAATACATTTTCTGTTGTGTCCAAAATGGCTAAGAGTTGAAAAAAGGTAATCGTGAAATCTGACTCACTGCAAGATTTGGATGATAAATAAGGACATTTTCCATCTACCGAATCGGTTGCTTGCGCGACAGTCACATTCAGGTCTTCCAGCCAGCGTTCTTTTTCGTCTTCATTGCTTGCCGCGACTGTCAAGGGCCTAGAAAATAAATAGAAATAGTTTCCTTAATAACGTCTTCAAGGCCACTAAAATAGCCACGTCTGATTGTACAATGTATCACAGAGTTTTACTGTGCCAAATGTTTGAAAACTCTATTTTCTTTCGATTAGGCTAGAAGGAAATTACTACACTGACATTTGTTTAACCCCTTGTAGCCCAAAATCATAAATTTTAAAATAAATAGCATTTAAGGACTTGTCATTAATACCTTCCGTATGGATTTTGTAGGATCGTATTTAGTTTGTTACAGAAATGTCACAAGGGGCTACAAGGGGTTAAATCTCTGGAGAACGTTACTGGACTGAACACAGAAGGCGTTCATTGGCTGCTTCTCTATGGGACTTACTAAAACTCTAAACTTGCTGCAAAATATCAAACATCACCAATTGACTCTTCAATATAAGGATATTTTTTTACGGACTGGTTCATTGTGTATCATTGAGCTTCATAGTTTTTCATCCAATATACTCAGCGTCACGTGTGACGGGGAGACTAAGAATATAACGAGGAAAGTTTCCACATTTCTAGTAAATAATAACGCCATGAAAAACTTCACTTCCTGCAGCTCATCTCTTCAGATACTAATACAGTTACTCACGAGTTCCCCAATCCATGGATAACAAATGCGAAATCCGTTCCAGTCTTGTTATCTCCATCCTGTATTTTGACTCCCTTGAGGGGTAACTGACCATGGACTCGAAAACACTGTATTGGTTGTTGGGTTCGATACGTATACAGCAAAATATCGGAGAACTGTAGTTACATGGTTAAATTAAATTGTCAATTTGTTTTATCGTGCAGGAAGTCATTGGTTCATCAAAGTATATATGTTACAACATACCAGAAAGAACATCCGCTGCTGATATCCTTTGTTACTGTACTTCTGCAAACAACCTTGTCTAATAAATCTTCGGCCGTCCTGGACGAGGTCGTCAAATCCACTTATATCTTTTTGCAATTCGCATAATTGGACCAAATTTTCCTGGCAAAACCAAGAATACGGCATTACAGCAGAGTTTCCGGAAACTAATGAATAATGCAAAGAAACCTTTGTTTCTTAGCATTAAAAAAAAAGCAATAGACTTGAAATCAATTACGAACCGAACATTGTTAAAATTTATCAACTTCTGACATCATTAATATTAGATTGTGATAATTTTTACTTTTTGCAAATTATTGCACAAAGAATTCGCTTTTACTGAACTGTTATTGCAATTGTGTACAGAAAAGTGATGAAATCATGATGCAAGTAATTGATAAATAAAAATGTGCGCTGGCATTGAAACTTTTGTAATATTTACCGCCTGATTCAATACCGTGAGGCCTTCTAACAATGTTTCGCCAAGACGATCCCTTGCTGCTAAGCAGTCTTCAAAATCCGTGTGATCTTTTGGATAATGATCGAGTAGTCCTGTGAAATTTTTTTAAAACTGATATAATTCCAATTCATCGACCGTTCTGAGAATCCTAATGGGAGCTGAGGAGGTTTTTGTGTATTGCCAAAGAACAAAAGAACTTACTATCGATAATGCTATTGTAATGAAGCAACCGCTGTAACGGTTTCAGAAGTAAAGAGCTGAGAGGTAAGTAACAGTGCTTCTGGGATTCGAAATCTCGGCAAAGTTGATCAAACCTCCGTGAAGTTCGTATAGAATACTCGATCTTCTCAAGAGCTGGCATGAGATTTTCTAAATACTGGTCATAGAGCGGAAGTACGTTCAATAAAGTATTGTATAAAAAATCGCCGATATTGTGACGCGCATTCCCCTCCCATCTGGCAAGTCTCGCTTCCATCTCCTGAAGACAAGGTGCGTGTGCATCAGCTAGTAGTTCTATCAAAGCAACGGCTGGCCCAGCTTCGAGCTCGGCTTCTCTCGATACTTCCTCTCTGAACCACTGCAAAAATCCTTATGTATACACTATGATATGTATTTTGTATGTAATGTATTTTTCTAGTTATTTGTGCTTTTGATTTGAATTTTTAGCTGTGTAGTTATATTTATATTTATTTATTTTATTTTAATTTGATTTATTTGATTTCAATTTCATTTTATTTTTATATTTATTTTTATTTTTTACCGTTTTTATGTGACCTGACCTACGCTTTTATACTTTTACCATGCTTTCGTCTCCTTGACAGTTCTGTGATTTTATTTCTATCACTGCATTTGTGTGAATTGTTTCTGTGTATCTCTTTTTATGGATCCTGTTGATTTGTTTAGATTATTTTAAGGTAACTCGAATGTATTTGATTTTTTGAAGCAGTATTCTTAGTTTTCTCACGTTGGACTTTTTTATTTTTTTTTATTTTTCTGTTTTCATATTTGTTAAACTTGTTTCAGACAGATGTTTCCAAGTTGTCCAATATTTTCATGGAAATTATTATTAAATATTGATATTGATATTGATACCAGAAATTCAAAATTCGTTCACAAATATTTCATCACAATGTGACTAATCAATTAATAAAACTTTTCTTACCAAATTTATGATGTCCAAATCCTTTTTGTATGTTCGTTCAGTCATCAACAACTCTTTGGCAATATAATATGCTTTATCGGTTGGCCATCTCTGCAAATGAAATCCATTGGTAGGTGAAAGAATGATCTATGGGGCAGAGTGTCACTGTATGGATTATGTTGTATACGATACACCATATACTTTACCTTCGTCTTTCTATCTTCAACCTCTCCATTTTTCATTTGCTTGACAGGACTTAGGTCTGGCACGTTTTCGACGCCGTTGGTGCTAATACCCGTACTTCCATTAGGACACTTTTCAGTTTGCGATGAATTGTAAAACGAGTTGTTGTTTTCTTGCTTGTGCACAAGCTGTTGTAACTCTGACTCTGTGTCTGTAAACAGAGGATTGTTAGTCAAATATCTGTAACCAAGTATCAAATCATACTGTAATAATACATTTTTAGTGAACACAGAGAAATTCGGTAGTAAAAATGTCATGCTCTAGTGCAGCAAATAAACATCTTCAATTGGAAGTCGGGTGTATTGCAAATGTACAAAAATCGCCCAATATAATTAGACGACAGGCAAAATAAAATATACTATCAGTAACCCCTTGTATTAGGGAATGAATAGTTTTTCTAAATTATAAAAACTAAAGGGATAAGAACCAGATCAAAAACCTCGCTGTTTGTTTATATTATTCAACTGATGAAAGACTAATCTAGGACTAAAGGCAAGCATCGTCGCTGATTAATTCTGCTCTTAATTAATCTTCAGCTCTTTTCATCATGTCACCTGTACAAGGACACGATTTTGCAAAAAATTGGTACTATATTTCGTTACTTAGTTTATTCCCTGTTCATCTTATCACGCCGCATATACTAGTTACGTCACTGATATGCAGGTGATGGAAAAAAGTGTTATTAAACATTAAGTTGAAAAAAGGAAGCTATACATCAAAAGCTGGCATGCATTAAGGTATGATCATCATCATCGTCATCGTCGTCGTCATTGTCCAAGAGCAGAAAAGGCTCCAAGTAGAGTTTCATATTCCCTTAATGTTGAAATATATTCTTAAACCTACAATGCAGCTATATCAATCCATTCCATCTTCTCAGAGTCATTATTTTTGGCTGCTCACCACTGTCCAGCTCGTTATTTTTCTACAATATGGCAACATCGAATGCATTGACAGTTAGATAAGCTAGGGGCTTACTCACACGTGGTATTTTCATCCAGTAGACCAACAATTCCAGGAGTGCGGTAAAAATATATATATATACGAAAAAATAAAAAGAAAACAAACCAAGGCAAAACACTCAATAAAGAATTATCTCCATTCTATAAGAGAGAATATGTTAACTAAACGAAGACGGAAGTAGAAAATAATACATTAATAGTAATAAACTAACAAACTCAATGGAGATATGATCAATTCTTACGAATATTAAGTTTGTATATAATTTATTATTATCATTATTATGTGTCAATAATCAATGTACAATAGATTTTCTACGTTTGAATATCATTTTTCTTTGCTTCCCAATAATGCCTAGGGAACGCTCTAGCAAATAAGTTAACAAGTAGAATTAGAATAATCCGAAATACACAGATTCAAACTGATCAAAAAGTTTGCGTTAAATCGCCTGTTATTTCATCAACACTCAATTAAGTTATCAGTCGGATCCATTTTTTTTTAGAATGAATTGGGCAGATGAATGTTGAAGTAGACAGGTAAGCTACGAGATGTGAAATGCCGTACTCAGATGTAGAGTTGATATTAAAAATCGAAGTTGGTACTGTTTTGCGTATACCCAGTTGGATTCCTTGTGGTTAAATACAAAATGATCTAAAATAACGTTTTGTATGTACGTATATGCATGTATTCGATGCACATTACGTATCTTTGATCCAGTCAATTGCCGTACAAAATATGTACAAAAAATATGTTGGTAAGCTGCAGTAAGTCCTCGCATTGATGACAAGAGTTCTACGCATTATATTTTCAGTAATCAAAATCTACACTGAAGGCTGGGAAATATATATTAAATTCAATTTTGTCCCTCGAAGGACGTTTATTACAATTCACGATGCTCATTTCTGGGACAATGTCTCGAAAAATGTGCTTTTTGTCTGAGATTAATGACAGTATGAAAATTGTTCAACTCAGGAAAATTTCTGAGCAAAGCATCGTTTCTATTATAAAACTCTAAGAAGTCTAAAAAGATCAGGTTATTCGATCTACAATAAAGGGCAGGTGGTGATTACGTTTGCCAAATATGAGGACCTGCCAGCAAATAGATTTGATTGGGTAAGGTGTAACTTTTTTATTAGACTAGTGTAAGTGGCAAAGGCAAGCTCTTCCCTTGTTCGTTATATAATAGTTGAGTCACCTCATGTGTCGAAAAGGAGAGCAGCTTAGTTAGCTCCAAATTTTCGTTATCAACGTAAATCAACGTGACTATAGGTGCACTAATGTTCAACATACCATTGTGTCCAATGTGTTTCAAGTTACAACATGCGTATCCAATAATACAAGATTGTAGTTATAGTCTCAACGCTGTGCCGATATATATATATATATATATATACATATATATATAGATATATATGTATACACATCAGTCTTACGTTAATACATAATTTTAATATAACGACCATACACTCAAGTGTTGAGGAATTTTATTTCCCATAAGTGTAATGTTTCCATCGCCATACTATGACGTATTCTCAGCTGTTGTTCGATTGACACACCTACCTATCTATAAAAGTAGCCATTCCTTAAACTTGCGTTTCGGATAACTGGAATTGAGTATACCAAAATGGAAATGCGTCAATCGAACAAAATGCCAAGACAAGTGTGCAATGCGGTGATTAACGG
Organism: Neodiprion virginianus; assembly: GCF_021901495.1. Lineage (NCBI taxonomy): Eukaryota > Metazoa > Arthropoda > Insecta > Hymenoptera > Diprionidae > Neodiprion > Neodiprion virginianus. The sequence continues at coordinate 157,620 of NC_060879.1, read as the reverse complement.
CAATCAGTTTAATTTATGTAAATTGTGAGGGATCGCTACGCAATGGTTCACAAGTAGCAACCTGTAGTAGAGATATTTATATTGTGAGTGTACATTATGAAGATGCGGCAAGCTTAGTACCAAACAACACAGGCGCTAGGAGCAATTATCTATATGCAAAAGGTCAACTAAAAAAACATCTAAACACACCGGGATCAGAAGACACATTGCAGTGTGTAAAGTTACAGGCTACAAACTACAATGCTTACACAATCGCACAAATTGTAATATTGAATAAATAAATATGGATCCTTTTTTGATATTTTATTCTCTTCTAATTTACGAGTCATAATTAGACTTCTTATCTTGCTCAGGCAGTATCTTGGGAAGACTATCCCGATAAAAATCGGAGAATCAATTCTACACATACTATTCGGCGCAGACCCGTATTTATAGAAATTGAAATACTACCCTTGGAACAATGTTATTGAAAACTTTCAATAATTGTCAACACTTGGTTATTCAAGTGACCGATAATATGAATTCTGATATATTGCATCGCTGACTTAATAAGTCATCTCAACGTTGTACAAACTTTTTGGCGACAGGTAAATTCTATTCACTGTTATATAATATGTTTCAAATCATTACTAAAACATCAAGGGGATCATGAATTGTTACTGGTTTCAAAAATACACATTGGTGCGAAATACCAATTAGATTCGTATCATCATCAAAATTTGTACAGGTCAAACCTCAATGTCTTGGCACCCAAAGAGACTCAAGAATGGGAAAATTTTCAGAAATTGCAAGTTAGTAAACGACTCGACATAGCAAACGCAATCTTTTTAGTTTTTCATACTTCAAAAGTGATGTAGTTATAAATTAGCCGTATACGACTCGAACACTTGTTGTGATTTATGATATCGTAGGTCAGCCCCTTGACTGGTCAGTACTACTGTTGGCAGGAGCACGACTTCTACCAGTATAGATCTACTACGTGTGACAGGAAAGCTATGTAAATGACAAGATAGGAAGGAGCAGGTACTTAATCTTTGAGTCTGCTAAGTTCTCAAGTTGAATAGAAATAAAGAATTGTGTGTCACTCTTATTGTGCAACTAGAAGCGGCACCTTGCTTTCATTTGCCATAGATATTTCGACTGAATACTGAAAAGATGTCGGAAGCTTGAATGTTACACGGCAGCCGTGTGCTTCTATCAAGGAAGAACAAAATAAACAATCGTTGCCAACTTATCGTTAAGCCCATCAACAACATAAACTGTACTTTATGAATACTGGTAGAAATGTATCTTTACACCAAGTGCACACTGAGCATGTCTTTTTTTACTTGCTGAATCACGTTTCTCTGTGACTTAAAAACAAGCACTAATTATAATAATATAATAATGGAATAACATGAGCATCTAAGCAACACCGACTAATGTGGGAAAGTTGATATTATTGTCGGTAGATTGGTTCTTTGAATTTTTGCTTCCTGTGTCGTGGCACTCAACTTTATACTCCCACCACCTTGGCTCATTGAGGGTAAGCCGGTATGAATCGGTTGGTGAGAGAGCACGGCGATGCATGAACCATTGCGTTACGCACCTGGCACACCTGATAGGGTACGTGGCACGCTGGAGAATTGACATAGCCATTTGAACATGTCCAACGGTTGTAATCACCACCTGTCAAAAGCGGTAAGTTGATCAAAAAAAAAAAAAAAAAAACCTGGGTAGCAGTATACAATTAATGATTGGCACGTTTTTCGTCTACGAAAAATATCCACCCCAAAACCTTGAGATCATTCGTCCTCCCTCAGCTAGACCAAAAGTTATGTTTTACTTGTGTTATCCGATGTAAAAATCACATTTATTATTGCAATGACAGTCGGAATATAAACAAGGAATACTCTTAACTTATGGGAGGGAGAACGTCTAGATTTCGTGGTAAAATTGGACACAACTCTGTAAGCACATACCTACATGTGACTGAATAAGTAGACCAAATCCGACAGTAATTTTAAACAAGACTGTGAAGCAAACACGCAGGGAACCTTTACCGCGTGATATACCAAGTTGGTCAAGGTAAGTCGCTTGGATTTCGAAATTGATATTGAGAGATGTTCCAACCAGCGATTTCAGATGATTGGTCCGAATAGTAAATGACTAATAGCGACGGCACTCTTTTCTACTATTTGTAATACATACACATGTGTTCATTTTAGCAACATAGTGTAAACTAAACATTGGTATTCAACTCTTTATCATACAGTGATTGTATACTGATTATTCAACAATTGAGCAGCTGATATCAAGACATTTCTTTCAAATTGACACGGTTTAAGTGTTACGGAATTAAGTGTGCTCTATTCGTTATGTGCCGATACCTTGTCCCCTGCCAGCAAATGACCTCATTCGCAAAGATACACGTCAGAACAAATAATATAATATATATTAGTGTCTTCTGTAATGGATTATAATGGTTGAATCTGTGTCCTCTTATTTTTTTCATACACAACAAAACTAATAACAGTTATGATTTGGAAAAAATTTGGTGAAACGACTTCGTAGATAATAAATTTCGTTAAAAAAATTTGTGCGTAAAATATGTGCGACGATGGTAGCACGATGATGCAGGAATACAAAAGAACGTTTAAAAACAGGTGAAATCAACAGTTCATGCATTTGGATTATGTTTAAATAGGCAAAAGCTAAAAAATGAGCACGGCCTAGTATTGACATACTTGGTTCAATGGCAAAGCAATGTCAACCATACTTCAACAATTTAATGGTTAATTTCATTCGATTGTTTTCTGATTTATTTCAATCCTCTGGCTGTAACCGTAAATGTATGTGGCTTTCAAGATTGATCAGATCCAATATGTATATTGGCGCAGACCACTAGATACTTTTCAAGTGTTGTTTGTTGCTTACGAGTCATCACATCAAAGCTTTTTATACCGAGTATATTTTATAAAGCGGAGCATTTGGCGGCACTTTATGTGATTCCTGACCTAGCGCTAATCACTGTGCCCACCCTTCTCACGGGAGTTCACTTACGATTAGCTAATTATCCTCGGTATAATCTTGCACCTATATCATATATGTATATCGATTTATATGGTTAATATATATATTAATATATATATATACACACATATATATATATGGTATATGTATATGTGTCGCGTATGTGTATAGTGTAAAAATTATGTATTATCTTGACAGAATTACTGTCTTATATGGGAGTACATTGAAAATTGAAAAACTATAAACGACCTAATCTAAAGTAAAATTGGGAACACTGAGAATTGAGTAGTCTACGTAAAATATGATCAAGACCACTGTAGAATCGTGCGATGATCGACAACGCACGATTACTGCACATCGTTACTTTATCAATTATAATGCTATTTGGCAACGAATGTAAATTCTATTTATATTGCATTTTTTTTTCGTTCACGTATCTATGTATCATTGAACCTGTGCTAATTTGCCGTTGTATAATAGCGGCAGAACACCATGTTCAATATAATGCGTAATAACGTTTGTGCAAGAAGGATAGGCACGTAAAATAAAAAGTCTCGCGTTTGCTTATACATTACATAATCAATCCCAAACTTGCGACATAGTTGGTTGAATGCTCGTTTGCCATAATTTATAGATTTCAATTAATTACATAGGACATGGGTTATAACTTGACCTTGGCTCACAGCATAGGTGATGCCAAACAACAATTTCCTGGATTGGGGATGGAAGAAATATTTCTCTGTCATATGTTATGAGCATTAAGCAGGCGCAAGTAGCTTATCCTTCTAGTTTCGTGTGAAATAATACTTTGTAGCTGTCCACTTTGTCTAACGTTTTGGCAAATTCAAATTCTACATTACTTATGCTATATGCTGCAACGAATCATAGAACGCCTGCACAGACAGTTTAATTATGAATTTCAACTTATTAATTATGCCATTTCAAAATCGTGTTTCAGTATAACTGTAATTCAGCCTGGCGCTAAATTAAACAGCGATACAAATATCAGAAGATAACAATGTAAATAGTCAGTAAAAACACTAGGCACCATTTTACCTGAATTTGTCATATTTCTTGATAATTTTGCTCATTATTTTCAAGGTAACTGCATAGAGTAACAGGTTAGAGAACAAGCAACGATTCAATTGATGTTTATTCCAGGTCTTGTCAAAACACTAAACGTGTCCCATTCAAGCAAGAGTGTATTGTTCGAATATGGATACATTGGGATTCAATTTTAGCAGTTCTGAATAGGGTAAAGCAATTGATTTCAACTACATCGGGAATAACACATAATCCTTGTTGAATAGTTATCGAGAAATCTAAAATAATACAGAAAGTAATTTTTGGTGGTCTAGCGTTCTGTACAGTTTCTATAAGAGAATCCCAGAGAATTGCATTGTGGACATGTTCGTATCGCGCAAAATACACTACGTGTAAAATTTTTGATGGCCTAATTCTAATCAACTCTTTAACAGAGAGGTTTGGATGATCAAAATCCAGCAAACGGAGTATAATGACATACGAGTATAGTTTCGATATAACTAGTGGCCGCAGAATGAGATCTGGTTGAAGTATAGTGACAAGACAAAAGCAGCTTATCAATTCAAGTACTCATACACATATCGCTTTGCTTTGATATAGCGATAGATGTATTGATATTGCCTCAAATACCCTACACTGTGCCAATATAAACTCGCAGATACGCGGGTAGGATAAAGAAACCTACGCTAATATCACCACAATAAAGAAAAGATGAAATCCTTACTCCGACTAAGAAATCTAATTTGAGCAATATATGACCTACTACAAGAGAAACGTACGGAAAACAATAGGTTACAATATTTATATATACTGAACTGAATATATATAATATATTGCGTTACCATAAATGTCGCTTGAAGCAGACCCTTGCAACTCGTGCATTCACCACCTGCGTCTACACATGTTTTTGCTTGTGTATACCTTGGTGCAATGGGTGAATGTGTGGCTTGGAAGGAACCATTTCTAGACGCATTCACACTATGTATGTACATTTCTATGCACGTATAATTCGTATGTTCGAATCGTTACAGTTTCAACAGTTAATCAAGGATCACGATGATTGTCATTCTCAAAAAATCAAATAACATCATCAAACCTGCATCATAATCCTAAGAACTTGAATACGTGTTATTTTAATGTAATTTTTTTTTCAAAGTAATAAGTTCGTATTTATCTCAGAAAACCTATTGTTAATTCCGTTAGTGCTAGGATAATATTCATCTAAAACATTAATTATTAATAAAGCATTGCCTAAGTCTTGTTCCTTGGTATGTATTTTTCCATTATGAAATTGATGGTTGGTCAGAACACCATCGGGGCTCAGGTTTGGTTCAACAACTTCATGTCTCAGAACTGAGTTTAACAACATCGTCTTCGAGAACTGGATTTGAAAACTTGGCAACTCAGAATTTTATCTAGAATCATCATATCTCACAATTTGATTTAAAACCACTTCACCTCAGAATTCGGATCAGCATCATCGTATCACCAGTTGACATTTCGATCGCATGATTCTCGAGGCTGTGCCGCTGCTAAGCATATGATTTTTGAAAGAATGAGGATGCTGATCAATTTATAAACTTCGTCCAAGATTTAATATTACTGTAGTCAATAATAAATCGGCATGTGGCATTTTCACTTCGATTCATAAATTACTGATTATGAAGGCCTAATGAGCGGTCCTGGCATTTCTTTACGAAAAACAACTAATTGTAAGACCCAAAAGTGCGTTAACAATTCCGCTCTCTCAACAATTCCGCTGGTGAGAAACATACATACTCACTTCAATGATTCAGTAGTATGTACGTAAATGGAACACAAAGGTACGAAATTTACACTTTTTCGCGCGTTATTATCGAAAGGGTCGAAAACGAGAGTTTGTAATAGAGTGGGGGAACCGAGATTATGAGAAATGTATTTCCCTCACAGCCTGTGAGTGACTCTATTGAAAGATTGCACCATAGTTCAATTTACCATGTGGACTCTACTTGTCTGTACAGATATAAAACAATATACATAAGCCTTAATTGTATTGTTGATTTAATTTGTTTGCCTGTTGCTTTGAATATGATTGACGAAGTAATTTTATAAAAAAATTGTTATCTAGAGACTAATGCTATAATTATTTACAATCATAAACAGTATTAATTTGCATACACAAAGCAAATATGTATATGCTTCAAAATCGAGTTATGATTAAGTGAAGTAATATTAAATTTTAATAAACGCAATTCATAACTTAACCAGCATGGTTATTATTTAAAAAGTTACGTACTCAGCGGTCGCGTTCCTCAGAAAATTTCGTGAACGAAATGTTAACTCGAGGTACGTTGATGTTGAACCAAATTGTAAGATACAATGGTCTTTAAGTCAATTCCGAATTAAATTCTGTGATATAATATTTCTTAATCCCATTGTCGAATATAAGGTTGTTAAGCCAAATCCTGAGATAAGATGTTGTTAAACCGAATCCTAGGATAAGAGTTTGTTCTATTCAGCCGTCGAAATTACGCTAGATATTATTGCAGTAATTTCGAACCAATGATATTTTTCATGTAACACCTGTTACTTAGCATATCATTGTAGCCCGTATTTTCTTGCATGTTCCGACGCTCTAACAATCTAAGCAGTTAATAGTGTCAATGAACGTTTCCATATCTAATTCCTTGTAGGTACTACCTTCCAACAACTGTAACAATTTATGTCGTAAGAAATTAAACTTAAAATACGTCATTTTGTAATGAAAATGGAAATTATCGATTAGCTTCATCGTCATGATTGATCTTATGAACGTATCTATAGAAATTAAGGCATACCATATTGTAAAAGTATCTTGCTTTCCTGTGCAAGGTTTATTTTGAGTTCTGATATTTCTCTAATTTTGCTATTCATTCTATTGTTTGTCAATCTCTGTGTCGACTCTCATCGAACACTAGCATATATAGAGCAGTACACAATATCTTTCGTTGCTTGGCTTGAGTACTCGAACAGCCTCAATCGGCAAAGAAGCACGACGTATCATCCATTTTCAGACTTATTCGGGATTTCGTTCTTGATGATGCGTGTTATTTCCTGTAACAAATAACTCTTCGTCGTCAATGTCCAAGCTTTGTTCGGGCAAAAGTGGTGGTGGAATATTTGCAACGTCGAAGCTCGAATCGGTACTTGATACAATTTGCTCATCCTTCAACTCGAGATCAACCGTCACTCGGTGTCGTCGTTTGATATTTTGTTGCCGTTTTCGTCTAAAGGCTCGCGCTCCTCTTTCTGGTGTATGCCCAGGGCTGTCCATACTGGAGGACGTGTCCCCTTCACTCTGCGGGCTCCTGCTCGACGAGTAGGCCATAGTTTTGGTTCTGATTTGTGCCTTCATTTGCATTGGGGGGCTAGAAGTCGTAGATTCGCCACTCAAACTGGTCGTCGAATAATACGGAGTCGATTTGGCTCTGATTGGAACAATGACGGGTCGTTGGGTCGATTTCGTCCCGTGTCTAAGTTCTATACCAGACTCCGAGTAGCCTCTGTCAAATTTGTTGAATGGTTTTTCATGGAAACGTTTCTGGAGTTTCTCTTCCAACGTTTGTTGGTCGTCTATAGACCGGTCATATTCGTATCTGGTGTGAGATGCTAGGCTAGCGTATCTTTCGTGCATATCCTCAGAGCTGTCGCCTCTCGTTACTTCCATTCGCACTTGATCGCCGCTCGAATACTTCATAGCTGGCACATTGTCATACAATTGTTCATCGCTTTCCTCAGGTATCGCCCCCGGGTTGTCGGTAATCAGTGTGAGATCTGTCATATGTTCAAACTCGTTTATACTGTCGTCGTATGCATTTTGAAAGGATATTTGCGGCGGTGAAATATCCGTGAAAATTGGCCGCGGTATATCTGTTTCCTCATACTGTGAATCATCGAACTGATGTTTATCGAATTGGCTCTCAACAAACTTTCTAGCCTCGTCGAATTGAGCAGCCTCATAGTTCCTCACCTCGCTATATCTCACAGAGTCCTCAAATTCTATCGCGTCCCCGTACGAACCATCTGAGAATTGACATCGGGCAAAATCTTGCCGCTCTAACTGACTGTGCTGTTGTTGCTGCATGTTACCAAACCTGACCCCGTCTAAGTCTGTGACATCACCCTTTGCCCCTGATGAACTATCTATGTGCCGGCACCGTGAATTGGGTCGCATGCTTGTAATACTTTTGTCAGAAGTCGTAGTATCGCTCTGACTTTTTTCTGTAGCGACCACTCCGTAATATTGTTGCGGCACAATCGTCGTGCTGCCTGACCAATCGGATATCGACGCCCCCAATTCCGCCAGCGAATTGTCATCAGACTTGGTACCAGAATACTGACAAAATTGCCTAACAGTGTTATTTGAACTTGACCACTCCGACATTGACAGCCCCATAGATGTATCCTCGCTGTGAGATGATCCGGTGATATAGGAATTTGATTTTGGTTTAACAGTTATTTTCACGGTTCCGTCAACGGTAGTAGCAGACACAGAGCTTTGTCCATCCTCCAGAAGAGTCGAGTGCAAATCATCGTGTAAAGTTCTGTTTTCATCGCTCGAATCGGTATCGTTTCCGATATTGTTCGGCGTGTCTGTACTATCGGTGACCGTTACTTTAACAGCTTCCTCTGGCTTTATTTCCATGTAAAATGTTTCAACGTGACTAACGACGGGCGTATCGAAGAGCGGAGAACTAGGTGGGGACGGCCATTCTTCCGAGGCTTGCAGCTGCAGTCGCGACTTTACATTCGGCGATCTGCCCTCATCTGCCTGATCATTGATTACGTCGATGGGTATGTCGGGGAGCTCCGACGATGTTCTCCGATCATCTGAAACAGACGGCAATGCGGTACCGGATGGCGGATCGGAAGACAACGAAGGCTGATGATCGCTAGATATTAATGATTCGTCATCCAAGCTTGGCGACCTTGAACTGGGCTTGAACGAGTCCTCCATTTCACTTTTGTCTTGCTCCGAGGTGGTAGAACGTTCGGATATTCGTGATAGTGTTCGCGAAAGGCAAAACGCGCCGCCATAATTTGCCAAAATATCTGGCCCCATTGGATAACCAAATCCTGAGGGAAAATCAATCAAATCTTCCTGAAAACTGTCCTCATTTTGCCCGTTACTGTCTTCTGAGTGCGATTGATGGTGGTTGCCATCGTCCGGTGGAAACCACCCGTCCTCCAAACTGGAACTGCCAGAACTCTCCAGGGGAAATGGCTTCCACGTTGAGCTCAGCTCTGGTTTAGGTATGGGAAACGAACTGCTACTACTCTCCTCCTCCTGAGATCCATCCTTCCGAGTCTCTTTCATAATGGCAATTTCTTTCCTATCTAATATCGGTTGTACCCGACCAATTCCGAGAGGGCGTGCTATGGAACATGAACTGGAATCCGGATCTTCCCGATCCGGTGTCCAGGTGTTAGTTTCTTCACTCCCGGAACGTTCGGTGTTTAATCGTAATTTTCTTTCAATGGGCAAGTGATTTGGGTCTGACGCCTCTTTAGTATCTGCTGGAAATGGTTCATTTTCTGGCAGTGCTTCGATGATCTTTTCGTCCTCCTTTTTCATATCTAGGTATTCCGATGTCAATTGTACTTCTACTAACGTTTTTTCGTCTACTTTCGCAACACCGTAGTCCGGTGAGCTTACCTCACTGTCATCACCTCGTACTTGAGATTCCGGAGCGTCTAGTGTATCTTCGCTTGTATCTCCCGAGTCTAGACGTGATTTCCGTCGATTTATATCGATTACGTCAGTTGTTAAATCATTATCAGTTTCAATAACAAGTTCGTCGTCTGAACATTCTTCTATTGATATTTGTATAAATGTCTTGATGGTGTCTGTATTCGGATCTGGCGAAAATTTCAAGATCTCTGGAATAAGCTCATTTTTTTCCGTATCAGCTGTGCATTCCAAATTTTGGATACCCGACGTAGATTCTATGTACGGTGGATGAGCTTTAACAGTTTGCATTTTGAGTAACGTGTCGTTTGTCTCTTCCTTATTTTCATCTAAAGTGTCACTGTTGCAAGCTGCAATTTTGTACTGCTGGGGTGAAGCGTTTTTTTCGTGATTCCAGTCCCTAGCTCCAGTGTTCCAGCTATCCGGTCCACTAAAAAATTCGGTTTTAGAGTTTATTTCAAAAATGGAAGGGGAATGTTTATCCAGATATGGCATATTGCTTATGGGGACATCCCTCCCAGATAATGGACCTTTAGGTTGGACATTTTCTTGAAGAGCCTCTACCTCAGCACCGGATTCAATCGAACTTTGGTCAATAAATTTCGTCGTTGAGCCCAAATTGTCGATTTTTCTGTCAGTAACAGGTATTTCTCTGGAATTATACAAGTGCACAGATTGAACTTGACTCTCCTGTTCATACGGGATTAAATCTGGGCAAATAACAATTTCGTTGCATTCGGTCAATGGTGATTCGAGATATTGTGCCGAAGTCTCTGTGACAGATAATGAGTCTGTTAACATTTCTGGTATAGTCGTGTGATCCGTACTTTCAGATTTGTGGTTAGGAGATGCCTCCATCTGCACAGACTGAAGAGATTTGAAAATTTGATGACTTTCCAAGTTTTCGTCACAAACAATTTCGTGCTCTACCAATTCTTCGGTTGTATCCACTGTATCATCTTTGCTAGAAAATGCATTGACTGGCGGCAGCCTATGGACCGAAATAACAGGAGCATCTAAAGATTTTGCCCTTCTCTGTGCCGTCGGAGACTGGGTAGCCCCCTGTCTTTGGAGCGTACCGAGCCCACTACCTTCCGACAGTCCGAGGCGTGCACGAGCAAAGAGTATTGGCACCTGTCCGGGTTTGCGCATAACTGTCGAACTTTGGCATAACTCTTGGTTATTTTGATATTTCTTCATTGAATTTTCCGAAACTGTTTTTCGTTCACCCACATCGGCAACCGATTTAGTTTCAGAGTTAATCGGTGATGTTCTCACCTCGTTATTAACGACTGGTTGCGACAAATCTGTTTCTGATTTCATCAATCTCACCCCTTGACAATATTCGCTTTTACTCGTGCCCTTGACGCTGCTAACTCTCTTTGGAGATACCTTTTCGGTAGAATCCTTTTTTTCTGTACTCCCTAAACTTTTCGAAATCCCGAGAAACTTTGGTCTCGGTTTGTCGATCTTCGAATTACTGGGACCTTTGATCAACTCGTCGTCAACGGATGTAGATTTCACTCGTGACTTTTTAAATTCATCCTTCTCGTCTTTAGAGTTAGAAAACGACCTGTCGGACAGGCGCGTCACCGACTTCGACCTTCCTTTTTGTACAATACTTATTTCTGGTTCAACGTCCGTTGAGTCTATTATAATAATCTCCTGTGGCATTTCACCTATTTTGAGTTTGGATTTGCCTACCTTTGAATTTGCAGGTGACGTTTTCAATTCCTTTGAAGCAGTTTTTTTGAACGACGGCTTGTCACCCTCTAGAGATTTCGATTGCTTTTTAAAATCTTTTTTCCCATCAGACTTGCAAAGCCTTGATTTTTTTGGCGAAACATCCTGAATAAAAGATTTACTTTCTAGTTCTGGAGAAAGCAAAGTATCAATGGGAGCTTTTTCTTCGGCTAGGGATAAAGACTTACACCGCAATGGTTCGGCATGAGGTCTCGAAATGAATGGAGTAAATTCAGGGACCTTGAGACTGTCTAGCGCCGGCTTCACAGGTACCTCGTCTAAAGGTAGATCGGCAACAGGATCGACAAAATCGTCAAAACCTGTATCGATGATCATAGGTTTGCTTAATTTTGAGGCCGAGTTTTTATTTATCTCTGTAAATCTCGATTCAATTTTATCCAGTATGCGTTTCGTTTTTTCCGGTATGCTCGGCTTTTGCAACAGTCTTGATTTTTCTAGCAGCTTAGATTTATCGGTGAGTATAGATTCTGTTTCAAGAACCCTTACCAGTCTTTCGGTTTCTACATTTTCACCGCCTCGTTTGCCATTCTCCTCACATTCCGAGCTAATAATTTCCATCGGTGCTCGCGATGATTGATCAACATATGAGGTCTGTGGCACTGAATTTTGTTGAGGTGATAGCACCTGTTTATCTGGGATACCTAGATCCTCGGCAAGTCTTTGCGTAATCGGCAAAGGTGGTTTGACGGAATCGTTAACCATCAACGGAATTTCCGGCAATGGGACATTTTCAATGCTATCCTGTTTCTCTAAACTATCATCTGGAACATTGAGCTTTTCTTTTTCTCTTCGTTCCAGTTTCTGTTTTATTTGCAGCCCTACAATATCCATCAACCTGGGACTCGGTTGTTCCTCGAGCTGAGACGTCTCCAGCAAATCTGTTTGACTGCTCGGTTTACCGGAATTTTGACTTCTCGGTACACGAACCGGTGATCTTCTCTTTTCAACAGCAGAAACGATAACCAAGTGGGATTCAATTGGGGAAAGCTTGTAAGACTTTTTCTCAATCGACGGGACAACTTTGACATTAGGTTCAGTTGGCAGTAACTTGGAAGACTTTTTATCCAGACTAGAGGATTTACTATTTACTGTTAGTCGATCTTTAGCAACGGCTTTCGACCCGATTCTGTCCAATGACAAAGACCTTGAGGATGCTTGAGAATTTGACGACAACAAGATCCCACTTTTCACAGGACTTTTATCAACTGGGGTAGCGTTAGAAACGATGAGTTTTTGATCTGTGGGAGAAAACTTAGAAACAGGACTTGACATGCTTTTATTTTTCCCAGAGACACTCGGGCTTGGTTTGACTCTATCAGGGCTTATCAAAATACTCTTTGGCCGTTCAGGCGACAAGACAGGTCCTTCTTCGAGCGCAATTAATTTCTTCACATCTAAAGAAGACGAGTCAGCCACTGATTTCAAGGGTAGCTTGAGCAAATCTTTGGCTAAATTTTTCACACCGTTTTTTGAAGTCTTTCCGTTTTCCGATTCCGACTTCTCATCTGAGGCCGTACCGTTCATAACGTGACGTTTGTGCAAGGTATATGGAATGTCCACATTGTATTTTTGGGTACGTGTACCTTCTAAAAATGCATCCTCGTCCCCAGAATCTGCTGGAGTTAAGTCAATGGACTTCTGATGGGTCAGCATGTGTCGTTTACTATTGGACCCTAATCTTTGTCTTGCCGGATTAGGGTCACTCTTGGTACGTTCAACTGTGTTATGAATTGGCAAGATAGCATCGTCGAAGCCCAACACAACACCGCCAACGATCATGGGATCATATTCAGCAAATACAGATCCCTTTGTTTTTTCTTCCGTAATGTCCGTCACTAACTCGGAGCGGAACTCTAGAAGTTGTGAGGACAACGCAGCTTGGCGGTTCCTTTCCCGCCGCTCATCGTCTTTTCGTGCCTTTTCTAAACTCTTCCAATCATCTCGCTCACGCGGTTTTTCCTCAGACTTCCCTCTTTCCGGCGGATTTCTATCCGTATTTGTTATCTTGCCATTCTGAAATTCGCGAGTATCTAATGTATCGGCACTTCCCTTCAGCTCGTTATTCTGTCTGTCAAAATGTTCCGAACTCTTTTTATCCCTCGCATCTAAATGGTTCAAACTCCGCAGTTCACGCGGGTCTATCTTCTCCAGATTCTTTTTCTCGATATTCTTTCGCTCCTTCGAACTCAGCCTTTCCGAACTTTTCATTTCGCGATGTCTATCCTTCGAATCTGAGTGGTCCAGCACACGTCTATCATGTGAGCGTAAACACTCGATAGCCTTGATATCAAAGTCGAACGCAAGATGACCTGGATAGTCAAGTCGATCGACACTTTTGCCTCTCGGTTCTCTAAAACCTAGCCGTTCAAACGGACTCCTATTACCCGAATCAAAACGCTCCAAAGTATGCCTTTGATTGTAGTCAATTGTGTTCATAGCATGCATTCGACACGCTTCGCGAGAATCAAAATGACATCCCAATGTCCCCCCTACGGGCTCTTTTCCATCATGATTCGAAGGAAGTTTGTCTTTAAAACTACATAAAGAACTTGAATCATCCACAGATTTAATACAGTTATTCGATTCCTGTAAATCTAAACGTTCAATACTTCTACATCGCAATTCCCGGTTTCGCTCAATCAAATCAACACGCTCGTAGCTCCTCTCAATACAATCTAGTTGCTCAGAACTATTACGGGATTCTTGAGAACCGCTTCGATCTGTATTATCGCGCTTACGATTATATTCCCGAAGGTCTAACCTCTCCATACTCTTACGGACATGCGAATCTAACCTATCCATCGACCTCCGTTCTCGCGAATCAGATTTCTCTAATCGTCTAGCCTCCCTAGAGTTTTCCCTTTCGATTCGCTTCCTCTCCTCCTTCTCTAAGCTCCTACGTTCCTTCTCCTGCATTTTAGACAATAGCTTTTCCATTTTTGCTTCTGTTTCGCGTGTCTTTCTCTCCCTGGATCTGTGACCCCGGCCTAAGCTGCCAGTTTCTATATGCAAACGTGGCGATCGGTCCTCCAAACTTGCAATACTCTTTGCTCTGGTCGTTCTACGAATTCCCCGACCTATTATATACTTATCCAGGTCAACAGGACTAAGATCATCGTCAATTCTAGACTTAGGACGCATAATTCCTTCATCCCTTAGGACCTCCGAATCAACATGGGTAATTTTTGTTTTCTGTTTCAAATTCTTAAGTTCGTTCAGTAAGTTGACCTTTTGTTTTTGGACTTGAGTAATTACAGGATCAAAGTGATGCATAATGTTTACAGTTTGCTGATCGCGAGAATCTACATCTACATGCATTGTTTCAAACTTTCGATGAATCTGTGTGTTAGATCTTTGAATTTTAGATTCGGTTAGTCCTATGTCGGATTCGGATCTGAGAGCTGTGGGATGCCAATCGTTCGCCATTTTTTTCATACACTTTATATCCGCGAGCACGGATTTAAAGTGCTGTCTATCGGAAGACTTGACGGATTTGTGCTTAATAAATGCGTCTGTTTCCGAGTCCATCTCGAATAATTCATGTTCAATACCTTCGTCGGAATTTTCCGACGCTGGCTCGTCTCGAGGACTCGAGTCGGACTCGGGGTACTCAAATTCGTGTTCACGTTCCAACAATTCATAAGAATCGTGGGATAAATCATCGTGTGAGAGATCTCCGGCTGGGCCGGACTCCTCATGTCCAGATTCGGTGGACAATGATGAAGTGCCAGGATAAGAGCTGCTATAAACTTTATCCGGTATCGGGTCATGGTCAAGGGATGGTAATTTCGAACTAGCTGCGCTGTACGACCGATTAGTCTCGTCGTATCGAGTAACAGGCTTGTCAAGTTCGCCTTGAGAAGGTAATTGAAATGGTTCTAGGGGTAAGTTTGTGGAATTTTTGCCATTTCTGGAACGCGACTTGCCAGAATCTTCAAAGCTCGAAGCGTAAAGATCGCGACAGCTGGCCGAGCGCTGCCATGGATGTCGAGGCAAAGGTCGAGGTGGTGGGAATTCAAGGGGACTGCTGTTAGAGGGGCTGATACGACCTGTTGTTGAAATCCGCTGCTGACTGCTGGCATGAAGATGATGCAATGGCGCTGGTGCCAGGTTGGGAGTGGCTGGGGAGTGAATGTCGATAGAGGTGAGCGTCCGAAAGGACGTAGCTGTGTCTTCGCGACGGCGATCCGTCGTCCCTCCCATCGAGACACTCGTCGCAGTCGTCGGAGAATCCAGTGTCATCGAGCCGCATGACAGAGACAGAGCTGGTGTTCCCAAAACTGGAGATCAATTGAGGTCAAACCCCGGTCAATTTTATCATACATATTCGGTTCAAAATTCCATTATTTTGGCTCGACTTGACAAATCCACGTGAGTCAGAGTGTCAGTAAATAGTAGGTAGTGGCATTTGGGAAGAAGTTTACACCTATGTATGGTTTGTTCTTAACGGCACTATAATTATACTCCAGCTACCCGAATTTGACATAGTGATCAAAGCTCTGTTCTCTGAGACATAGATTATCAATCAGAAATTCGTACGCTCAGGGGTGTGCCTACTACTTAGCTGACAAGTGACAGAAATATTTTTATATTTTATATTTTTAAGTTTTTAGAAGCATGATGGGCACTTTTCAAGATTCAAAAAGCCCCATAGAAATTGTAAAAACTTTCGATTCGGTTATGTATGTCGACTTACAATTAGAAGCATCCTAAGAATACTGCACTAATTATAGGCTACGCTACAATATGGGACAGCAAGTCTTGCAATAATTGAATGAAAGCGAACTAAACGAGAAGGGAATGCAAAACAAGAAATATAACAGAATAGAAGAGTATTGTATAAAAAATATGACTCAACAATACTCAGAAAGTAAAGAAATAAAGCTTTTGTGTGATGGTGTTGTTGTCAGTGGTGGTACGTACCAGGGTCGCCAAGGGGCAGGAGGGGGTGGGCAGAGATGCTGGAGCTGCCCATAAGGGAGCTGCTTGGGGTGGCGCCACGATAACCTCCCCCCTCCGAGCCCTGCAGTGCCCTACCACCGCTAGTCTGCCGGAACGAATTGGACCTGTGAGCAAGAGAGAGTCAAGTTCAGCATCAGACTTATGCTGTCAAATGCTCGTTTGGAACCAACTTCTTCAAGCATTCGTATTACTTATTACAATTTTATTGGGCAGGGTTGCTGCTACCTTTGATTATATCCCAAATTTTTTTGTCAAAATACAAAAGCCTCAGTTCTTCCTCACAAGCAATTTTAGTCTGTGCCTTTACTGCTCCCTACCACTGTAATTTAAGACGACTGGACTGCATCTTGTGACTGCTTTAGTACCTATATTTTTCGATTAGGTTTAATCTAGTGAATACCCAATGTTAATCAACTTGTCACACAGTGCGTGGAGTCGTTTTCCCACTGTAGCAGTGTACGAACACTCCTTAAATAAAAAAATAACCAACGGACAATAGTTGTTTGAAAGAGAATCACATAATCGTCCGGGTGTAACCTTTACGCGCGGTTAAAGTGAAACTCCTTTGCCGTCAATTTAAAAATATTATCTTATGGCCAAAAAAGAATAAGTGCTTTTCAAATGTCACGATGAAATATATTTATGTCTTCTCATCTCAAATCAACGCACTACAACTATAGGTTTAGAATAGATTGATGTTATTGTGCTATAATTTATAATACGATACGCGGCAATATTCCCTCTCTGTAAAGAGGCTCACCATAAGAAGTTAATGTCTGTGTGACAGTTTCATTGACTCATCTCCATACGGAGGCACGCCGTGAGAATTTTCACTTAAAAAATATGTTTTAGTTCTATTTGTTAATACTGAAAAAATCATCGATGTATGCCTCAAAAACCCCCACTGTGTTAACACTACATAAACCATCATTCTCAGCTATTCTTCGAAATACCAGTAGACAAGCTCTGGACTATAATTTCCCTCACAAATGAACAATCACAGAGCAGTGATTTATAAGGCAGTTCAGATAATAATTCTGACAACTAATGTCACTAGTGCGGATTGAAAATTCATGTGAAAGACCTTATCAAAATATGACACCTGTTGAATAATAATAATCATTGACGATTATAAGTTCGTTAGCTATGCCTCTAGTCTCTCTTTAAAGAAAGATCCGTTGTAGAGGTATTGAACTGCAATACTATACAAAAGTATTTTTAAACTCTTTACTGTACACCATACCATTAGGTTTTAGTGACGGGCAAATGATACTTACGGGCTGCAAACGAACAATTATCCATAGAACGGAATACCTGTAGCTATTCGAAGGTATGTGTCCAAATACATGGATACGTATTCGTTTACTGCTCGTAGGTACCTTTTTCAGTTCAGCGAATCCTCCCGATTAATGTATCCAAACATGTTAAATACACACGCGCACGCGCGCGCGTACGGACATGCACACACACACAAATGCGCACACTGTTTGAGCATTTATATATGTGTGTAAGCGTGCATGGTTGTGCCGTGTGATGCACGCGCGTGCATTAGTCGACCAAGTTATTGATTATTTATCTATCATAAAGAGAATACAATAATTATTCAGGTCTAATCGTGCCTGATGATGAGCCTGACTCCCCGCAACCCTCGTCCGTGCAGGCAACACTGACAAACATAAAATAAATGCACAAACAAACAAACAAACCAACGCAAATACAATAGACACCTGAGGGAGATGAGATTTAACAAATAACTCTATAAAAAACAATATCCCCAGAGTATCCCTATGATCCTAAGCGTGTGGTAAAACGAATTATTCAAAACCCTGAAGTGGCTAACATTAGCTACATGCGAGTTATGAGTTATTTTACAAATGGATGCACTGCTCAATTAGTGAAATCTAACGGATGTGAAAAAAATTTAAATAAGTAGTGGCAAAAAAAAATTTTTCGTATCTATTGACACGATCCCTAGCAGTAGACCAATGTCTACCTCAGTGTAGGACATGCTATTTCTTGTCATTTACTACTTATGTCTTTATGTATGAATACATCAATGAAAAGTTAATAGACCAAATCAATATCTAGGTGGGAGTAGAAATGGAATATGTGTATACGCATGAATTTAATGCATGCACTACCTGTAACAGACTTTTCCTCGTATGTATAGACTATTCACAAGAAATTGGTTAATCCTAATCAGATATTACTCACCTATGAAACGTTTGTCTCTTGACGTAGTTGTCTCGGACAAATTCTACAATCTGCTTCTGAGTCTTGCCGCTGTACCTAAACATGAGGAAACATGTCATGTAAATTGTGGACTAACGGGATTACGAAATGTTCTTCTTTCATTTGATGTCAGAATGAATATGAAATCTGGTTCTCGAATTCAATTAGATGTGTATTTACTTTGTCTAAAAGCCAATAAGCTAAATACCTAAAGGACGAGCCGCGACTCAAGACTCGAGTTTTTTGCCGAACAACGTGTTTTACAGTAGAACATCTGAAGAATCCATGATTTTCGACACATTTCTTCCAGAAATTTTTACACTCATTGCGCCCCTCAAAAAAGAACTCAACTGTATCTTTGTAATATCCCTATAAGCACAAAGATTGCTAGAACTTAATCAATCATCACTCTCTATGATAATATACATATATTAGAATTATGTGATTTCCTCAATATTGCACTACGATCTTACACAAAAGTGGTAAGAATTCAATGAATCAAAGAGGCATTGCGAAACTTCAGTTTCAGATACAAACATACTCACATAGCCTTCAGGATGTAATTTGATTAAAAATCGTTTTCGTTTAAAGCTGATTTTCCTTATCTTTGCCCAGCTGAATGTATTTATTTTTGTGTAGTTCTGAAAGACTACGATACCCATATGTGCCACAGCAAGATTCAAAGGAACTCCCTCGTGGTCCTTGTAAACAAGAACAGGTAATGTCAGTCTACGCAACAATCGATAATTTTGTTATTAATCGCCAAAAAATAATAATCACCACAAACCTTAGCAGAATGCATTTTCATTCCATATAATTCGCATCTCCGAGCCGTTTCCAATAAATTCAAGTCTGCTTCCGCAGGAGACTGTCCACTGTGTGGTGAAATAAAAAGTTATTCATGTTAGTATGACGACTGCGGAAACTAGATAAAGAAATGTTCTTCGTTAAACATAGAAAATTTCAATTAATATGATTGACACTGAGTCTTTGGAATTCTTATTTTCTGTATGTAAAATTATCCTGATCCAGTTTAGAATTGACATAAAAGTAACAATCAATAATATTCTTACGCATGTTTTTTATGATTCTCCATGATACGACGTTCCAATTCCATGTCCTGATGAGGAATAAATTTGTATGTCGACAGGTAAGTGTGATCGGGATAATCCTCTATAACGTAATCACCGCATTCAGCTGGAAAAATATATTGAACTTACCAATCAGGTCGACCCACTTAAACACCAGGTCGATTATACCAGGTGGTTTTTACCCACAGGATTGGCCAACAGGCTCAGCATTACACTTCTTTATAAACTTTTCAATCATTCTAATTGTAAGCCAGAGAGTTCTATGGAAATTTACAAACACACTATAAAATGCGTCATGAACAACAGCAAGTGAGAAGATAAGCGAAGTAACCAGTATGACAGCAATTTCGTTGCCAACAGGGCTATTGTGCTTAAATTAAAGTAATCAATGCTTCCGCGTCACTTTGAGGTCGTACACATTAAGAATAATTGGAAGTAATGCAGAAAATAATCGAGCTAGACAATGCAGTTGAGTAAAGTGAACCTGCGATGGAATGAAGGACGGGTCGGTGAGTGTCAAATTGCATAAATATCCAGGAGCGTACCTTGCACGATATAACTGGCCATTAGCGCAGCTGTATTGTCATTGCATTGTAACGACCCTTGAGCTAAATCCCGTTTTATTTGTAAGCAGTATAAATATCTGGTAAACTCCTCCTCTAATTGTGCTGGATCTGGGGTATAAAACTTCACACAAAACCGCAGAAGCGGGTCTACCAGAGTAAGTCCGACTTGTCTGCAAACAGGCTTCTCTAAATCCAGCCAATACTAAAAAGAAAGAAAACCTGGAGTATATAGGGTTCAATTTAGCAGTAGACATAAATAGTTTAATTCTTATTGCCACAACCTTTGTCCCATTTAATTCTTGGTATTCCAATCCAAAATAATCCGCTTCCAAGAGATTCAGCTGTTTGCAAACCTGGTCAAATAATACTCTGCCCAACGCTTTTGCCTGTAAAAATTATGCGATTAATATGCACATACCAAATATAAAAGTACCGCTGTGTAAAATGTGACAGTAATTGGAAACTATGTTGAGCCAGTGTCTGAAGAGTTTACGGCAGACATTCCAAACAGGCAAGATCCGTCACCAAAGTAGGGTCAAAATAAAATTTCTCACATGGCAAGTTTACATCATATTGAGGAAGATACAACATTCTTCACCAATTTCTAGAAATGTTCTAATGCCTCCATTGTAAAGCGTGTAAGACATACGATGCCAAACATTAGTAAGAATTAAGATCTCCTATTGAAATGGCAATTTTCAAAAAAAACATTTGACATTGGTTCGTGGGTCAAGAAATAACGAGACATGTATGAGTTAAAAGTAAAAGAATAGTTGATCGTTATTAGGATTCCAAACCGTTTTAGATTCAGTAAAAAATAAATGCTAAACAGCAGCATTCCAGAACATTGCTGATCTCAGTTTCAATACTTTCGGAACCTAAAAGGCCTTCATCAATCCAGAATT
Organism: Neodiprion virginianus; assembly: GCF_021901495.1. Classification (NCBI taxonomy): domain Eukaryota; kingdom Metazoa; phylum Arthropoda; class Insecta; order Hymenoptera; family Diprionidae; genus Neodiprion; species Neodiprion virginianus. The sequence goes on along the minus strand of NC_060879.1, from coordinate 136,337 downwards.
CAGTGAAAGAAGAAATTGTACAAAGATTAACATCGTAGGTAAAACTACAAAATCTTGCAATCACTTGTCTACGGTAATTCACAATGATCCGAGGTGAGGATATCATAGTCACTAACTTAAATCAACTGCATTCAATTTCAATTCAAATTCAATTTCACTGTATACTTAAATTTAAGGTTGGCTAGTAGTTCCTATACAAATTAAAGCTGACCTTGAAAGCTTTTCAGGCAAGGAAAAGAAAAGGACCACATATAATATTAACTATAGGTCTGTTATGCGGTATGGTGTGCGGCGGCTGGCTGTCAATCTTTCCAATCAACAGGGAATTATTTAATCTATGATATCAACCAAGGGCATCAATTTATACACAGCAGGTTTGTTCAATGACAGCTTAATTCGAAAAAGAAGAAAATGACCAAGTAGTAAACTCTATTTACTGGGTACCTACAATTCTCTACCCAACGTCACAAATGCTACTTTGTGCGACATAAATGACGGTGCGAGAAATCAAGACGCTGCAAATCAGTGCTTAGCACAATAGGTTGGGGCTGTGATTGGTAAAAAGGACGTTCAAAATTATTTGCAGAATTGAGATAACGATATTGCATAAACGATACAGTAGACACTCGGTCACAATTATCATATACATGTATCACCCATGTGCGTTAAATCGGTATTCTGTGAGAAATAGGCAGGTATACACGAACTCTCCGATCGATTCTGACTCATCCAAGCCGACCAAATGCGTGTGTTTGACATTCTTAACAGGTGGCAGCAGACTACACCGGTGGCCTTAAATACGTCAAAATCAATCTAAGGGTCTCTAAATGCATTACTTAGAATCCAAGCAGTGATATAGCTACCCGTGCCATGCACAAACGACGAACGATCGACGAGGGAACTAGCTAACATACATTTGGGTATATACAGCCATCGAGATGACGTCCAGACACCCTGTCATCTAACCTAAACTTAACCGGAAGGGTCATTTAAATATTTCTCGAATTCATTTCACAAACTTTGGGCAATATTACATATATCTTAGATTGTCCGTGCGATGGAGTACAAGGAATAACTGCGAAAAAAAGTAGAAGCCCTTGTTCGATTATTTCCTATGCAAATTGTTGTGTTTACCTGAACTTGGAACATTGTGACGGTATCGTCGAGCATCTGCACGCGAACAGCGAGCATTTTGCCAGCCTTCCTCGGCGTTGCAGGTGGTGTCCGGCTGCCGCCGTCAACGCCGGCTGGTGTCGAGTGGCTGTGCGGCATTTTCGAGCCGATGCCCCCGGCGGAATTAATTCCCAAATTCTCAATGTCATTCATCTTCGCGTGATTACCATTTATCTTACAACGGTAATTTGACGTTATAGGCTCTTGGAGCTCGCGGTATGTGTCGTTCAGAACGTCGAGGAATACGACGATCTATGGTATCCGTTAGGTGGTCATCTGAAACAAACAACTTGTATACCTATGGGCACTTTTCTTTAACAAACTACGCCGTTCCAGTGCCTAATTAGTAGCTGCATATATTCTTTGCGATTAAATAACTGCGGGGGTGGTCATCGGTCATCGGGCGGAAACTGCATATGTACATCATAAGAGATTTTTTCATGCAGGTGGCGTACGTACGCATAGGTATATCTATAATATATACGTTTTTTATACCTAGATACATGTTCCCCAACAATACCGAAGAGAAAACAAGAGGCGAAGTTACGGTAAACTTGGAAAATGAAATTTAATCATTGCATTACACAATGTTTCCGGTGCATTTCAACGGTTTAGCTCGGGCCGTGGGGGATTCTGTAGCTTTATCCGGCTGATTGTGGCACGGCCGTGAAAGTAAGAAACTGTCGTTTGGACCAATGAAAAAAGCCCATTTAGGCGTTTGTCACTTTTCTCACACAAGATAAAGTTATAAGAATAAGGTTCCCCATGTGGCCTGGATCCGTCGGCTGGTACTGATCTCTAGGTATAATGGCCCATTATTAATGGGCTGACACGTAATTGACTCCACCCGCTACAATATTGTCATGCAAGTTACAGGCTTCGAACAAGCGCGAGTGACATATCAGCTATCATTCTTAATAAACCAACCTGCATTAATTTGATTTATGCCCTTGTTCGATTAGTCCCCGTCAATGCCTATTATAGTATGAATATTTTTTTAATTGGGCGCGTGAAAGTAAGTAATTTCATAAGTTGAAACAGAATGTCTTGTTTTAATGCTGCTAACCAGTTGCATTACCATGTCTTTAACTAATCCGGCGTGTATTTGTATTCAAATAATCATTTAGAAACCAGCAGACAAGTATAGAAAATGATAGGCATCCAGCTGATGCCTCATTTTGAAATTGTACCAACTTTGATACTTTATGGTGTTATAAAGGAGATTGTTCGGTTAAACCTCCTTCATGAATACTATCACAGTTCTGCACACCGATCGTAAAAGAAAGAATAATCACGATCAGGCTCCGTATAAAGCTTCCAAGGCGCCTCTCTAGTGGCCTCGCCTAGGTCTTTCATCTACTCACAGCCCATTCAACTCGAGTGGGGCTCTATTTTGAGTCGGATGGGGCCTTATCAAAAATCAATGCCACACTCCTATAACCGTGTATCGCCTAGGTATAACGTTGCAGTTGAAATTCGGATAAATAATAGAGCTTCGCGGTTCACCGTTGGCTACATACCGCAGCTGCAGTATGTACCGTAGCGTTGCACCGTAACTAACTAATGCTTACCTCTCTGTCGGATATCCGAAAACAAGTTCCAGATACACGTACGGAGATGAAAATATTGACTGATAAGTACGCGTCTAACACAATTACGGCATGGTAACATGAGTACCGTAACGAATTTCACGGATACAACGTCGCCGTAGAAAAGCACTGAACAAAAGGCCCGTAATGATGGATGAAACGAGAGAGACAGTCGACGAGGCTCTACCGCTCGCACGCCCCGACCTACGGCCCTGACACATCCACTCGGAGTTCATTGATCATAGGACCCTACGTGTTCCCACTTTTGTCGCAGTATTCATGTGGTAGCGACGGCGGCCGCTACAAAACTTGTTAAATCCACCTCACTTACGTTTATGGTGGTCAATGTATCCGCTTTTCACCCCGTAATTGTTCACAGATCCTGAGCAAACGGAGACCAATTCGTCGCGGGACTGACCGAAGAACACTGACAACTACGGAGTAAAATTTTCTCCCACCTCACCGTCGCGCGGAGGTACTACTACTGCGAGACAGTGGCACTCAACTCGATTCTAGTCAGAAGGCTGCCAACATTGATAGTAATTCGTCTACGCGATGATTATGCCACTTAAATTCAACGATGCAGCCGATTGGTATATGAGTATTGCGGGTACACCTACACCTTCGGGAAATTCTAGGCTGAATGCTAACTGAAATATAGCTGCATAAATATGAATTACAGTGATGCGCATTCAAAATCATTATCACTGAATTTTATGAGAAGAGAAAAATTGTTACACATTGTCTGCATTTTTCTCGCGGCCAGGCTAGTTCACAACGATTGAGCACCGGTAATTGCCGATTGATATGCATGTGTCACAAAACTCAAACACGATATTCCATGGCTTATGTGACTAATGTAACGAGCGGTGGTAGTTGTTTCTACCAACAAGAGAAGGTTTTGCTATGAAACCTTATTCGTGTGTGATAAAATTTCAGAGTACACACAAGAGCCTGCAATCCATATAAACTGATTTATTACCAATGCGTGTTTCTTTTCTGATTAAATTTGTACGTTATCGCAATAACATTTGCGTACAAGAATATTCTACCTGGGATCTATCCCACCTTATATTTGTAATGGCGCAATGTATTGAAAAAAAATAAATATATACATATATATTGAAACAAAATATGTGCATATCCTAGTTATTTACGTTTTACACATTTCGTCCTCTTTTCGAATTTGTAATGCGCTTTGATATGATAGGGCTTACTTCAGTATTATCATCGGCAACAAACTGCCTCTTGTTCCGAATTAAATTGGATACCGGGGTACTGGTACCAAACTTGTGATTTTTCAATCCAGTCAAGTTCATGTTTAATTTTTGTGATACAGTTTTGCCCCTGGTCGATGTTAGCAACTCTGTCGTAGGTGTTTCATTTTGTATTTCATTTTTTTTTTCAAGTTCAAATCGCAAAGTACTCTGTTTCAGGTTAGAGTCGTGTCTCAAATTTTTTATAGATGTTAATTTTTCACTTGAAGCTTTAGGCACAGCTGAAGTATGGGCTGCTTCGTTTCTTGATTTTGGCGTATTATTCGTTGATTGCCGTTTACCTTTTCTTTTGCCATATTTTTCTTTCATTTGATATACTGGATTAGGCATACTTAAATGACAGGTTTCGACCAGTTCTGAATTTGGACCAACAGAACTCGGTTTTCTAGTTGCCGATTCATAACTGTGTAAAGATATCTTTGCATTGTTATGATTCGACTGACGATTAATTGATTTCTTTCCAACTCTTCTCGATTTAGTTGCAGAACCATCTTCTGCATTTGGTGTGCTGCCACCCTAAAAATTTGATGGAGTAGAATGTTACATCAATAAACAGTGAAATGAGTAATACAAATATAGTATAACCAAGTAGTATAACTTTACACATTTTTCCTTTTCGAGAGCAAAATTTTTAAATATTAATAACAGGAGCACAATGCAGCTATGAATTGCTACAATGGAGAAAAAAAAGGATTCACTAGTGCGATACATTTTTTTGTACCTGTCAACTACAGCAAAAGTTTGAATAAGCTTGAGGATATGATAAAATTGCTTGAGATATCAATTTTTTAGATTTTTACAGGTTTAACACTTATTCAATTGAACTTTTAAATGAAATCAATATATACAGTTATTAGTCTTACCTCTATTCCAGTTACACTCAAATCTAGTTCTTCAGCATTTTGGTAATTTCCTTTCGTCCATGCTACATGAGTTTCCATCGCAGTAGTAGTTTTTTGGAATCCTTTTTTCAAAGCAGAACATTTGAAATTTTTAAAGTATGCTTTAAATTTAATTGTCGTAGTACGCTTCAAGTTCTTTGAATCCAAAGAATCAATTTTCATTTCATGCGGTCGAACTCTGTCAGACTTATATACCAAATGTAATGTAATATTGTATAGGTTTCCGGAATCCAGTTCTTGCATACCAAACCATGTCAAGGAAATAAGAGTATGTCCAAAGTTTGAATCCAAATAGCACCCTGATTGATCTGTCAGGAAAACCTGAAATACAAATGTTTAGACTACGTATGCATACCGCTGTAGTTTGTTTCATCAATCGACAAAGCATTTGGAATCATATGGGTAGAACTTAATTATTTACTTGCAACTCATTATACTGTTTCACTCTGTTAGTGTAACATTCGATGTGGTGTTTACAGTTCATTAAAAAGGATTTCAAATCACAGGTTCTCGTTAGTGGAGTTTCTAAAAGAATACTGTTCATATTTATTGACATCGGCATCACCCATTTGCCAAGTTTTAGCTTGTCTGAGACACAAGTAACTTGTACTGTGTAAATACGATCCGCAGTATCAACACTCGATGAAACAAAATTGAAAATGTATTCATTTTCAGTAAACTTGGTACAGTGCATTCCTGCAAGCCGATACAATTGGTCAATGTATTCTGTGTCAGTGTCAGGTAATCTCTTCGAAGGTACGATTAGGGATTGCGTGGAAAAGTCAAATAGATGCTTGATGTCACCAAATTTGGAAATATTAAGGCAACATTCTATTTGGAAATTAAGTTCTTCCAGCTCCTGAATCTCTTTTCTAAGCACTGCCTTTTGCTCCTTCAATGTAGCTGAAAGATTGGTATTTTTGGTTGCATACACTTTCGAAATAGGTTATCTGTCACCAATTACAAAGAAATGCTTCGCTGATGGTGGGGTTTGATTGTATATGTAAGATGCAAACGTGTTAATTGTGATGCAAGATCATTTTTGCTTACCACCTATTACGTTTCTGGTGCATTCCTCAACAGAATTTGAACGGTGAGCACTGCCTGAAGAATCCATAGTGGTTGGCGAATGAGTGATTACACCGTTAAATGCGGTGAAAAAAATTCATGAAAAAAGAAATATGGATTTACAACATACTGTATAATAGAAGTTACAAACTGATTCTCTACAACTTCTGTAACATTGAGATGCGTCGTTCACTTCCTAGCACGTGGTTTATAGTTATCTTCATTAAGGTGAAGTCCTCATGACGTTCCCGTCACTACCTATGGTACCGGCGGCGTCGTGCATTGTTTTCAACACGGAAATCATAGCTTAAAGTCTATGCTTTGGGATCCGTCTATAAGTCCGTGGTTTTCAACAGTCTGCAGTACTTGTGTGTTTTCAAGCAAATCGCTACAGCCATTGGTTAAAAACTGGGAAAATCGCACTTTAGTGCGCACCGAGTGCGACTAGTCATCTGTGACGTCGGAACGGTACCTAGTGGAAATCTCCAGATGTTAGACACCGGAAACATTCACACGCAGCTACAGCCAGACTCACATCAGTAGTTTGGGTCACCAATTACCGATTAAGTATTGAAATACACCGGACAACGGGCATTCTGTCGCTCTAATCGAACGAACCGAAGAGGGAGAAATTGTTGGATAAAAGATTTAATTTGGCTTACCTTTTCGAGAGTATTCTGGATGCGATGACTTGTAGATTGGTGAGAGGTTTTAGCGGAATAACTGACTTTAATATTTTGGATATTTTGACTAACTTGGTTTATTTTATAAGTTTTGATATTTAAAAGTCACAAACGCAGAGTTACACTTTGTAAGATCTTAAACTTAGTATGACAAAATGGATTTTAAGTTCGCTGAACTTTTGGGCAGAGTAACGTTGTATGAAAGTTTTAATGCAAAAGGCTAAAGGATTTTACCGCGAGACTGTACCGGAACTAGATGACGAATCTGGAGGTAGAAACACAAGAGAGCGATCGAGTGATCGGTCGCCCTTTTTATAGGGGTCGATCGTTGCGCAGAACGATCCCCCTCTCTAGTTTTTTGGTCACCTTTGCGCACCTCCCCTCTTTTTCTAGGAATTCTAATTAGGTCACGACATCCTCGCGCATACACGCCCGTTATCTTAGTTCTTTAGCTATTACTATATCGTAGGTTTTTACGTATGGTATATCGCTGCTTGGTGCGGTGGTGTAGGTGCGTGGACTTTGTTCCGTAGTTCTCCGAACTGCGTGGGCTTTTCGTTGTGGCGCCAGCCCCCTTTGTGGCGCCAGCCCCTTTTGTGGCGCCAGCCCCCTTTCTGGCGCCCCTCAGCCACTTAACTTCTTCCTGCCTACCTCTTAATGTTTTTGCTATCTTGTTCGTTACAAAGCCCATATTTCATTCTGGTTACCTGTCGTTTGTTAGTTTTACAGCTATATCTATATAGAATTACATATGTATTATAGTCGACTACTGTCGTTGTTAACCTGGAGTACAATAGCTATTGTTTATGAACATAGTTTGTTATTTGTTTAACATTATTAGAATCGCGCTGCTGCGAATATCCTTAGTTGTTTGTGTTATAATTATCTTAACAGATTTAGAGTATTTAGTAGTTTGATGATTCATAGCTTTAGAGCAGGTTTACATGTGTGCTTTTGTATATGATTCCCTTCTGTAGTTGTTCATTCTTATATTGATATGAATCGGCTTGGAAGCTTCTAGAACGTTTTCGTTTCGTCGGTAAGTTTCCTAATGTATTCTCTAGGTAAGGCTCTGTATGGTTCCACATTGGAGATCTGCATTGCCTTCAAAACGTAGCGCGTGTTGCCTACAATACGGCGTTGCGGAATAAGGTATAGTTCATGCTGGGTAATTAGCATTCACGGTTTGATGGTTTTGCAGTCTCTGGTTTTGTGGGTTATTGCAGCAGTGCTATCTTTACATTATATTGGTTATGCGTTTATCTATGGTTTTACAGTCTTCTATACTCCAGGCTATATAGTGAAGCGTATATTGCTTATAGTATAGCTCTCAGCTTCAAATGCACAAATGGCATTGTTGAGTGCTATATAATAATTGGGTATAATTGTGTTAGTTAATTATAGTGTTAATATGATATATAATAACGCATAATAGTATTATAGTTCTCTGTAGTACGAAGATCTCGTAACATGGTTTTTAAGCCTCGGCTAGTAAATTTCATAGTTATTTCCATCTAGGGATATTCCAAATAGTTAGACAGTTGTTTTAATTTCTTATGGTTACAAGATTCTCGTATTTCGAGTTTGGTTAGTTGATAAAAGTAACATGCAGTAATAATAGTCGATAAAACATACGGTCGTTCCGGTCGGATGTTACACCTCCCCCCTTATGCAAGAATGGCGAGCCTCTGCTCGATCATTCTTCCTGACGGTCGTTGGGTGCTGTAGGTTTCTCAATCCATACGGTACTTTGGTTGTCCTTGGGGTTCATGGTCGATGTTGAGACGTTTTTTGCAATTGGTGATTGGGTTGCTGGCTTCATATTTAAATTGGGGTATATGGGTATCGGCATTCCTTGGGGTGTTTTGTATTCTCCGTCTTGTTCTGTTGTTGGCTTGGTCTGGTTAACGTTGCTCGCATTGTTTCCCATTGATTCATAATATCGCGTGACCGTAGGTTTTGGCGCTGGTGCTTCTTGCTTGAAGGAACTGGGTATTGCGTATTCGTGTTTGATTGACATGTCCATGTGTATCTCGGGGATTCCGGAGCAGTGTTTCGGTTTTGGTTGTTCTTGGTTCCAGGATATGTCTAAAGGTTTTGGTTGTGGCGGCGGTTTAGTTTGATTGTTAGATGGTCCTTTGGATTCCGTATCATCCTCTTGTTTTTGCCTGGCTAGATGTAAGAGCAGGTTGGTCAGGGAATTCCATATGGCTCCAAACATGTGAAAGCTGCACCCGTAGGCTTTTCTCAGAGCATATCCGTGGATTATTGTGTCGAGGATGAATTTGGTTATTTGGATGGTTACCCAAATCCCGATTCCTCCTGCGGTGAGAGTGCCGAAGCTTACGAACCAACCCCACATTTTTGTCCATGTGTTCTTGGCTATTTTTTGCATTGCTTCTTCGGTTAGGAATTGCATGATAGATAATTGTTGATTTGCTATGGTTTGTCCTGACATTCCTCTTGCCATGTCGTTTAGTATTCCAGATTTCTCTGCTGGGAACATGATATGATCTCTCAGTCGTTCCAGATCTTCAGAGGAGTAGATTCCACTGGTTGCTAGGTTATTGGGGTTAATGTATTTCCATGTTGGTGTGGTTAAAGGTTCTATTGTGCCTGGTTTCACTGATTCGGTCAATTCTGGTAGTAATTTATACCATTTCTTATCGAGATTGAACATTACTGGGATGAAAGGGTTACACTCTATCTGTACTCCGGTTTTTAACAACATGCGGCTCTTCGGTGATACAAACATGCTGGCGTTTCCTCTGAATACTGGTAATTCTTGGTAACAGTTCTTCGTCTTTTTAATTTTTACGTCAACTGGTATGCATTTGATTATGTGGATTACTTCTCCTGCTATTGTTGCCATGTAGCCTGGTCCTTTCATTAATTGATGTGCGAAGTCGTCGGGCGTTACGGCTGCGGTTGTCAATAAGTTCCGTAAAACTTGTTGTTCCAATTTGCATTTCTGCGAGAGTACGTCTCGGTATAATGCTGACATCTGCATTCTCATATGTCTTTCCACGTATACGAATTTTGAATTTACGTAGGTGAAAATGTCCAAGTTGCTGGTTGCTATGGGTTTTTTGTGAGTGAACGCGTTTTTAGTTGGTTCTTCGATGATGAGTAGCTTTGGGTGTTCGGTCCGAATCAATTCGTACCCGCATACTTGTTGACGTCCCTTTTTCGAAAAGGCGAAGGTTATGTCTTGGGTGGTAACTGTATACACTTCGTCATAGGTTTCATCGCTGTTTTTGATTTTTGTGGCTCTGCCGTCGTATAAGACGTCGTATCGGTCCAGTTGACAGGAATCCTTTGGCAAGGTTTCCCAAAACGTGTTTCCTCCTTCATTGTCTACGCAATTGCCGTTGCTGAAGTCACACGTTGTTCCGGATCGAAATATGATTTTATTTGAATTTAGGTTTATTTTTGCAGTATATTCGGCTAGACTGATCTTTACATATCCTTGGACTATTACGTCGCTCCATGTTCCGTATTCGTCGGAGTATTGTATGCTTTCGCAGCAACTCATCACTGCGATTTCCTTTATCATGAAGATATGATTTCCCCCGTGGAATCACTGAAGGTCTATGATGTACTTCAATTACCATAGTTTCGCATCAGTTCGATTGTCGTTCATTTCGCATTGTGGTAGTTCCCTTGCACACAGGTTAAAGCGTCGTTCTCGTATGGCATCGTTTCTTTTAAGGGATTTGTTCGGTGTATATTCTCGTCGTACATTAGCTGTCACTCCGCATAAGGGTTGGGTGTTTCTTTATTCCTATCTTATTGTTAGATGTATGCTATATATATCCGATGTACTTAACTAAAGGTATCTATACGCGGCATGATTAGTTATGATAATGGAATTAGTTAGTAATGTGCCCGACAATGGGTCTTGTTATGGCTTTAGTTTATTAATTCATCGTCGCCGTTGTTAGGAATTTCGATTGCCGGATCGTCGATCATAAAGTGTTGCTTGACCTTGTAATTTTGATCGTCAAAAACTATTGAAAATATATCGCCATCTACGTCTTTGATCATTACTATGCTATTCGGATAATTCCCGTAATCGAAAAGATTAACGGTGGTGTATATATCGCTAACGATGTGGTCGGTATATATGCTATAGTTATAGGTTTTTGGTGGCAGGTCATCGTTCCATAACAACTGGCGGGTCACGCTCTTTACCCAATTTGGCATGATTCTATTGCATATTACGGCAATAATACTATCAGCTCGCCTTATTTCTAAGGTTCGCATATCTGGCTGAAATCTATCTGCGAATATTATGACAAAATTTTCCTGGTTTGCCAAGAGCTTCATCTGCAAAATCGAAATGTTGATATAGTAGTTGAAATCATAGTGTTGATGAGGATTATTAATTGCGAGCGGTTGGTTTTTAACGGGGTTTGTGTGGTTGGGTATGTCTTTTTGGAGTAGGGGAAGCGTGAGTTTTAAAATTTTTGGAGTTTATTCCTTAAGAAACTATTTGAGTTATAAGGCCTGGTACGGAAATTTCAAGTGTAACGTTCGGAAGCTTGAGGCGTTAAGTAGAAAGAGACAAATATATATGTATCTGTAAGATTGAACGTGCAAAAGAATGAGATGGGATATATTACAAAGCGTATCCTATACTCGGGGTCTCCTCTTTGTGCGGTGCTTCGTAGTCTCACTGTATAGTTCACTACCTCTGGGCTGAGAGTTGAATGTGTGCGTATGTTTGTACGTGTGTTGTGTGCCTGCGCATTACGAAGTTCTGCCGCAACTTGTACGTTGCTGCTGAGTAGAGGGTATGCATGCTTAGTGCATCCTAGATTATCGCCTGGTAGGCGAAATATATCTGCGTTTGCTCGGATTAAGTTATAGATATTCTCTTTTTCCTCGGCATTTAAGTGTTTTAATCTCAATAAGGATTCCAAAAGCTCGACCCTGGTTTTGACTAGGTTGTGGGAATTTTGAACCATAAATAATCGTTTTATTTTTGGGATATCTACTTCATTAGGTTGATTCGTGTTTTGCGTAGAGATATTCCGTGGGATTGCGCATGTTATCTTCCTTTTATACTCGTCTTCGGCTGTTTTCGTATAGGATTTAAATTCGGATTCGCGTAGACTTCTTTATTTCTTGTCTTCTTTTATATTTATTTGTCTCTTGGTTTTTATTGCATCGATCTATTTCTTCTTTAAATATCGAGGTGTGTTCATTTATTACAGCCTTGTTTGCGTTGTCGGTAATATACGGTCCCATTAGTTTGATTTTATTTAATTCACTCGTTGTGGGTTTATTGGATTCACTCTGGTTTACTATAGAATTATCATTTCTTATGGATTCGTCGGAATATTTATTCTTATTTTTCTCGGACTCGTCGGAATTACTTTTACACTTATTGTTCGTAGTTTTATTTTCGTACTTCGCGGATTCATTGGATTCACTTGGTATTATCGCAGTTTCATTATTATTTTTCATGGATTTATCATTATCTTTCATAGACTCATTGGATTCACTTGGATTTATTGTATATTCATCATTAATTTTCATAGATTTATAGGAATATTTCGTAGATTCATTATCGTTTTTCACAGATTCATTGGATTCACCTTGGTTTATCGCAGATTCGTCATCATTTTTCATAGATTTATTGGAATATTTCGTGGATTTATTATCGTTTCTCACAGATTCATTGGATTTATTTTGATTTATCGCAGATTCGTCATTATTTTTCATAGATTTATAGGAATATTTCGTAGATTTATTATCGTTTCTCGCAGATTCATTGGATTCACTTGGATTTATCGCAGGTTCGTCGTCATTTTTCATGGATTTATTAGAATTTTTCGTAGATTTATCATCATTTTTCACAGATTCATTGGATTCACTTTGATTTATCGCATTTTCGTCATTATTTTTCACGGATTTATTAGAATTTTTCGTAGACTTATCATCATTTTTCACAGATTCATTGGATTCACTTTGATTTATCGCATTTTCGTCATTATTTTTCATCGATTTATTAGAATTTTTCGTAGACTTATCATCATTTTTCACAGATTCATTGGATTCACTTTGATTTATCGCATTTTCGTCATTATTTTTCATCGATTTATTGGAATATTTCGTAGATTTATTATCGTTTTTCGCAGATTCATTGGATTCATTTGGATTTATCGCATTTTCGTCATTATTTTTCATCGATTTATTGGAATATTTCGTAGATTTATTATCGTTTTTCACAAATTCATTAGATTCACTTTGATTTATCGCAGATTCGTCGTTATTTTTCATGGATTTATAGGAATATTTCGTAGATTTATCGTCATTTTTCACAGATTCATTGGATTCACTTGGATTTATCGCATTTTCGTCATTATTTTTCATCGATTTATTGGAATATTTCGTAGGCTCATCGGATTCATTGTCGTATTTCATGCATTCGTCAGGATATATTTGATATTTTGTGGGTATATTCTTATAATTAACGGTTTCTTTTGCATTTTCACTTTTGATTTTAAAATTTTGGGTATCTGATTTTAAGGAGTCCGCTGTTTCACCTATTTCTTCCAGGATTTGCGGTGGAATTCTCAGTCTTACTTCCGAGTCTGACGTATTAATTGCATAAAGGTACGCTTTATCATCTCGGTTTGTCACTAACGCGTTCCCTATGTAGACGTTGTCACCTGCGTCTATCAGAGGTACGTACCCTTCGGTTAACTCAGTTTTTTCGAGATTGATACGGATGCCAAGCCGTGTCCTCGATGGAATTACGATAACATCTTCCGGATTTTCGACCTTTTCCTTTCCTTTAAGAGGTTCGGAAATTTCCGCCGTTAAATCGGATTTTGTATAACCGACACACCCATTAGATTCTACATCCAGGAGCGGTAAAACCTCGGTGCCTAGTTCGGTCTCCGCGAGTTTGTCGCAGTTGCCAGTCTGCGCTCTATACGGAGTCGTTTTTTCCTGCTGGTTTAGGAATGGGATTTGTACGTTACCGAATTCTAATGTGCCTTTATCAAAATTTATCTGAGCTCGATTTTCATTGAAGAACTGGGATCCTATTATTCCGTCCTGTGGGATTGGTAAATTTTCCGGAACTATATGGAATTGAGCTTCGGTTCCTATTACGTTTATGGGAACTTCCCCCATAGTTTCTATGCACGCGGGGACTATTCCGCTAAGATTAAATTTCTTTTGTTCGTTTATTTCAATTTCTGACCTTACACAGTTATTTTTTATAATGTTCAAGTCGGAGCCTGTATCCAACATGAAAGTACTCGGATTTTGTAACTCGCTCGCTTCTAATTTGATCGTAGGGATTGTACTCTCTGGATTTATGATCGTATTGATTGATTTGTCATCGGAGTTTTGAGGCGGATCTATAATTATTTGTTCCATATCGCTTGTAGCCAACGTCACTAGTTTTCTATCGGTATGCCCTGTATAATAGATAAGGTGCGGTTGGGTATTTTGAGAGCCTCCGAGGTCGCACCGTCGTTCGGCAGGCTCTCCCCGTTTCCCGAAAATGAGACTCGATTTTCTCGCGGTATTTGATTTGATCTATCATTTCGCTGTTTAATTGGACATTCGCTGATTGAGTGACCGTAATTTCTGCAATATCGACAGTTTTCGCGTGGTTGTTCTGTCTGGTATTCGTCAGGTCGGTTCGAATTGTAGGATTGATAATTTGTTTGCGGGGTATAACGCGTTTGTCTAATTATTTGATTATCGTCGTACTGATTTGGACGCTGGTTTCCCTGTCTGAAATTTGGTTGTGACCTCTGTGGGCTAGGGTCCCTTGGATAAGTTCTTTCGCGGTACGAGTTATTGCTGGGATAAATGTTTCCGCGGTATTGATTGTTCCCTTGATAGCGATTTTCGCGATATTGATTATTTCCAGGATAACCTTGTTGATTAGGGGGATTCGACCTTCGATTACTGTAATTGTCTTGGTTACTAAAATTCGGAAGTCCCTGTTGCCGATTGGGACGATTTTCTCTTGAATCGTAACCGGGTTGCGGTTGGTAATTTATTTGACGATTTTGATATTTCGGAAATTGATTTCTCGAGTTAGTATTATTTTGAAGTTGGTAGGTGTTCGAGTTACGTCGGGGATCCGAATAAGCATCCCTCGAATTATAATTATTCCGATAGTCTGCTCGATTACCTTGGATGACATAAGTTTGATTCCGAGGTTTACGGTGGTCGTAATAGCTTTTATCCGAGTTGTATGTGCAATCGTATTTATCGTGGTCGTTTGCTCCACATACAACGCAATTATATGGTTGAAACATCGCGTAATTTATTGTAGCGTCCTGAATTGTGCTAGGTTGATCTCCTCGTCTAAGTTGGATTTTAATTTTCTCCTGTTTTTCTATTTTCATAGCCGCGTCGACCAGTTCTTTCAGAGTACCGGGTATTGTGGGGATTTTTCCGTCGATTTCAGGTCTTAATCCGCGCAGGAAAGCAGCTTTGCCGTCCGCTTCGGTATTTCGCGTAAAAATTTCGAAATCATCTTTACGTTGTTCTTGCAAGAATGCCTGTCTTATATTTTCCATCGCTTCGCGTACCCTTGATGCGTACGTCACGACGTCTTCATTCTGTCTTTGAAAAATTTTCCCTAGTTCACCCTGACACAGATTAACGGATTTCGCTGGTCCATAAAGCTCATTTATTCGCGCGGTTAATTCGTCTATGGTGTCGAACCGTTCGTTCTCGATCACACGTCGAGCTACTCCCTTGATTTTATTACGTATTATTCGCGCGAGGCTTAATTCAACTTGAGGCGGGACCATTTCGCGTGCATCCTTGCATCCCTGCACAAAACTTCTAACCTGGGACGGATTGCCGTCAAACACTGGGACTGCCTCTAAGGCATCCTTAATTGAGATATAATGATAAGTCGGTGCGGGTAAGGCGGTTGCGCCTGTACTTGCAACGGGTTCGCTCACCATTTTAAATTCCTGAGGAATCTTAATATGTGTTTGGGATTGGTTTTCCGAATCAGGCGTTTGAATAAGTATTTGAGTGGGTTTTTCTGTTTTTCTCGAGTTCTCCGGAGAATTTTTATTCGTTGAATTAGAGTTTTGGCTGGAGATTTGCGACTGTTCAGGAGTTAGTCCTGAGGTTCCCGACGCGTTCGTCTCCACTAAATTTTCTAATTGTCCTTCGAATAATTGGGTGCCCTGCGTACTAACTTGTGATCTGAGTCGTCGGTCTGAAGGCGGACTATGTACTACGGCTGTGCGTTTTTTATCGGTAGGAGGGTCTTCCTTTCCCATTTAATGTTGGGATTGCACAATCTTTTGTTAATAAGGTTTATTTTAAATTTTAGATCCCGTGTCGGAGAAAAAGGAGGTAGGAATCGTTGGAAGTTTGAACGGGAGGTATTTAGAAAGAATTTTCGCCTTTTTCCTAATCTTTGCGTCTTCTTCGCTAATCGTTCTGGGTCGCGTTGGGGGCTCGAACAGCTTATTTCTTTCTTTTATTCGTTCTTCTGTATCTCCCTCGTAATAGCAAATATCTTCAGAAGTTCCGATGGTGTGGTTAGAATTCTGTGGTTTATTGAGATAAGGCTCCTTTACAGAGTCTGGGATTTCGTGCGGATCGCTTAATATAATCGGCTGAGTATATTGTTCCCAAAGCTTCGCTATGGTTCCGCGTTTTCCTCCGTTTATTTCGTTCGATTTCGGGAGCATTCGTTATGAGAACAAAGGGTATTTGTCAGAGATTTCGATCAAAGGTTGAAAACTTGGTTCGACAGGGTATTTCGATGAAAACGAGGGATCTCGGTGATACAAGGTCCCAGTAGTTGCGATATTGAAGAAATATTTGAATGGGGAATTTCCAGAGCGGATGGAAAAATTCTTGATTGATTCATTGACTTTTAGAATTTTGGCGAGTTAACGGGTATTAAAATTCGGGTTTGTTTAGTCATTTTATTAAATCGAGCGAGATTAGGATGAGAGTTAACGGGTATTAAAATTCGGGTTTATTTAGTCATTTTATTAAATCGAGCGAGATTAGGATGAGAGTTAACGGGTATTAAAATTCGAGTTTGTTTAGTCATTTTATTAGACCGAGCGAGATTAGGATGATTTTCAGTTCGTGTCGGTGGCGCGCAAAAATTCCGCCGTCCGTCGGTCGCTACTCGCGTCACAAAAAGTTTTTCGCGATTATAACGTTTGGTTTCCCGGCCGATGCACCAGAAAATTTTTATATGATATGTGACGTCGGAACGGTACCTAGTGGAAATCTCCAGATGTTAGACACCGGAAACATTCACACGCAGCTACAGCCAGACTCACATCAGTAGTTTGGGTCACCAATTACCGATTAAGTATTGAAATACACCGGACAACGGGCATTCTGTCGCTCTAATCGAACGAACCGAAGAGGGAGAAATTGTTGGATAAAAGATTTAATTTGGCTTACCTTTTCGAGAGTATTCTGGATGCGATGACTTGTAGATTGGTGAGAGGTTTTAGCGGAATAACTGACTTTAATATTTTGGATATTTTGACTAACTTGGTTTATTTTATAAGTTTTGATATTTAAAAGTCACAAACGCAGAGTTACACTTTGTAAGATCTTAAACTTAGTATGACAAAATGGATTTTAAGTTCGCTGAACTTTTGGGCAGAGTAACGTTGTATGAAAGTTTTAATGCAAAAGGCTAAAGGATTTTACCGCGAGACTGTACCGGAACTAGATGACGAATCTGGAGGTAGAAACACAAGAGAGCGATCGAGTGATCGGTCGCCCTTTTTATAGGGGTCGATCGTTGCGCAGAACGATCCCCCTCTCTAGTTTTTTGGTCACCTTTGCGCACCTCCCCTCTTTTTCTAGGAATTCTAATTAGGTCACGACATCCTCGCGCATACACGCCCGTTATCTTAGTTCTTTAGCTATTACTATATCGTAGGTTTTTACGTATGGTATATCGCTGCTTGGTGCGGTGGTGTAGGTGCGTGGACTTTGTTCCGTAGTTCTCCGAACTGCGTGGGCTTTTCGTTGTGGCGCCAGCCCCCTTTGTGGCGCCAGCCCCTTTTGTGGCGCCAGCCCCCTTTCTGGCGCCCCTCAGCCACTTAACTTCTTCCTGCCTACCTCTTAATGTTTTTGCTATCTTGTTCGTTACAAAGCCCATATTTCATTCTGGTTACCTGTCGTTTGTTAGTTTTACAGCTATATCTATATAGAATTACATATGTATTATAGTCGACTACTGTCGTTGTTAACCTGGAGTACAATAGCTATTGTTTATGAACATAGTTTGTTATTTGTTTAACATTATTAGAATCGCGCTGCTGCGAATATCCTTAGTTGTTTGTGTTATAATTATCTTAACAGATTTAGAGTATTTAGTAGTTTGATGATTCATAGCTTTAGAGCAGGTTTACATGTGTGCTTTTGTATATGATTCCCTTCTGTAGTTGTTCATTCTTATATTGATATGAATCGGCTTGGAAGCTTCTAGAACGTTTTCGTTTCGTCGGTAAGTTTCCTAATGTATTCTCTAGGTAAGGCTCTGTATGGTTCCACATTGGAGATCTGCATTGCCTTCAAAACGTAGCGCGTGTTGCCTACAATACGGCGTTGCGGAATAAGGTATAGTTCATGCTGGGTAATTAGCATTCACGGTTTGATGGTTTTGCAGTCTCTGGTTTTGTGGGTTATTGCAGCAGTGCTATCTTTACATTATATTGGTTATGCGTTTATCTATGGTTTTACAGTCTTCTATACTCCAGGCTATATAGTGAAGCGTATATTGCTTATAGTATAGCTCTCAGCTTCAAATGCACAAATGGCATTGTTGAGTGCTATATAATAATTGGGTATAATTGTGTTAGTTAATTATAGTGTTAATATGATATATAATAACGCATAATAGTATTATAGTTCTCTGTAGTACGAAGATCTCGTAACATGGTTTTTAAGCCTCGGCTAGTAAATTTCATAGTTATTTCCATCTAGGGATATTCCAAATAGTTAGACAGTTGTTTTAATTTCTTATGGTTACAAGATTCTCGTATTTCGAGTTTGGTTAGTTGATAAAAGTAACATGCAGTAATAATAGTCGATAAAACATACGGTCGTTCCGGTCGGATGTTACACATCGTTACTATGGGCCCGTCCCAGTGCGTTCGGGAATTAGATGGCAGCGCTAAAAACTCACTAGGACAGAGGCAGAGCGTCACGAACTCGGCAATCTAAAAGAGATAAAAGATTGTTGACAACAGTGGGAGCTAATATCGGAGCGCATTCTATATTATGTGAAAGAAATCCTGCCTGACGGGAGTTTTTTTCATGTTTTTTTACCAAAAAAATTCAGTTCAAAATGCACATTGTCGATATAGCTAACTGACATCTCAGTCAACGCTGATACACCGACAATTATATTCTGCCCTTTTCTATTGATGTGTATAGGTTGTAAATCGACGATTTTGAACACTTTAAAGAGTACGATTTAATCCCGGTAGGGCGGCGTAGCAGCCATTTAACATGTCAACGATTTTCCGGTGTGGTCTATGGGTTCAGCAAAATAGTCAGAGATGGCTACGTGTGTTCGAATTGAGAATTCACTTGTCATTCTGTGCTAACTTCATCGAAATGTGAGATACACTCAACCTCTAGTATACGGAATCCTCGAAAGTGAAAAAGAGTAGAGTCACTGTAAAAGTAAACGCTATTTTTAAGTAGTTTTACACGATAAAAATATGGGGTCTCGTTACGATCGAGCAATTACGGTATTTTCACCTGACGGTCACTTATTGCAGGTTGAATATGCCCAAGAAGCAGTGAAAAAGGGATCAACAGCGGTAAGTAGATGTGCCCTGTATAATAATAACCTATACGCCGGTCTCTTGTCAATTGTTATTAATTTACACAGACGTGGACGAATAGATCAATCGTATTTTCCGTCATATTCCGTAATCGTAAAACCTCTATGGCTGCTTGTTCACTGAATTGGCATTCAAGAAAAGGTGTGCCCTTATTTTCTCAACCACATGGATTGCTCGATTCAAAAACATATTTTTGCCACGAACTTTATTCATTGTACTCCTGATATTTCTCTGAACGCCTCTTAGCTTATTAAATTCATACGTAAGAGCACTGGTTCAAGGTTGGCGTTCGCGGCAACGATGTTGTTGTATTGGGTGTGGAGAAAAAATCAGTGGCCAAACTTCAAGAGGAACGAACAGTTCGAAAAATATGTCTCCTGGATGAACACGTTGTGATGGCTTTCGCAGGTATGAAAAACATGTATATTACTTGTATTATTACGTCAATGACTTTGTTACTATATATCAATATCTAATACAATATGACTAATTGCTGGATTCCGTATTTATAGGTTTAACCGCTGATGCAAGAGTATTAATAAATCGAGCACAAATTGAATGCCAGAGTCACAAGTTAACTGTTGAGGACCCTGTGACTTTGGAATATATCACACGATTCGTAGCAGGTAAAACTGAATCTAAAAACAGTGATACATGTAACAGAATTATACCTTAAATCAATAGTCACAAATTCGATATTCTCATGCCGTCAATTATGTTTGATTTTGCAGGGTTGAAGCAAAAATACACTCAAAGCAATGGCCGCAGACCTTTTGGAATATCGTGCTTATTGGCAGGTTTTGATTATGATGGTGTACCTCACTTGTACCAAACTGATCCATCTGGAACTTATTTTGAATGGAAGGTGAGATATTTTGCAGATTGCCTTTACTGTTTAAATTTCCATAATTCAATGCAAGGCAGAAATACATCGCTTCACATTCCACATAAGCAGTTCCCAGTATAACAACAACTTTTTGCATTGTTGAATATAAGGCTAACGCTACAGGACGCAGTGCCACAACAGTCCGTGAATTCCTTGAGAAGTATTACTCTCCTGAAGAAGTAACAACTGAGAAAGGTACCATGAAACTTGCCATTCGAGCGCTGCTAGAAGTTGTCCAGTCTGGACAAAAGAATTTAGAGATAGCTGTAATGCGCCGTGGTCAGCCGTTGCAGGTAAGTTCTATGATGAAGCTAAATACATATTGTACACAGGACTTTGTAATAACATCTATGTGACAAAAGGATGCAAAGTGTCCCATGAAGATGCAAATTTGATTTGCAAAAATCTTACACATTGAACATGCGGACAATAATTTATGGTTGCTCACTGATCTGTTTTCAGATGCTGGATGTTGAAACAATTGGTGAATACGTTACAGAAATTGAAAAAGAAAAAGAGGCTGAAGCTGAGAAAAAGAAACAGAAAAAGTAACACTAATGTATGTGATTATACATATAATTATTCTCAATTTTTAAATAATATCTTGGTACATCAAGAAATCATTAAGATACTAAAAATAAAGAATCACACTCAGTGTCCAATCATATGGTAACTTTGTTATTTATTTATTTTTTTTCTTAGTATCTGTTTCTCTGAGAGGAATGGCTAGCCATAGAATAGTCACAGAAGTCAGACAACTCTACTTTGCTGCTCATGTTGACGACTGAAATGGAATTTATTCAATTTAATACATATGAGCAAATGAAACATGTTAATTGTGTATAACGTAACAGTTCCGAAGCAAACCTTGAATCGCACTTGTCATTGAAATTCAACTCTTTCGTGGCTTCGTTGACACCGAATTTTATACTTGATACCCAAACTCCGATGCTACCTGAAAATATTTTCAATCTTGTAATCTGCAACCGCAGCCAAAGTAGCAAAAAAAAAAAAAAATTGCACTGTTGCATTTTTTGGTAAGTTATTCAACAATTCACCTGCTTCCTGAGAATTTGATAGTTCTGCCAATGGATCGTCTCTTATTGCGTTTTCCCAGAATTTCTCACGATGATACTCCCGCGTCACTTGCTGCAGGGCCTCTGTCAGGGCAAACTAATAAGAGTAAACATCGACAGGTTAACTGACAATTTCTGTTATTATTTAAGATTGGGTCAAGTCACGTTTTCCATTCAACGCCCCTATGTATGTACAGACGTTGATACCTGGCACATTTGCAACCGCGAAATTACGCGGACCTCATTATTATCCCCAATTTCACGTTTAATGGAATGTTTGGTTCGGAAGTGGTCGCAAATCTTGATTTTTCCCGCACCAGTCCTTCGGCATACTTTTGTCAGGAGATCGGTACGACTTGCGCGAAAATTTTCATGCAAAAATTCGTGGACGTCGGGGTTAAGGGAGTTGCACATTGGGTCACGATTGTGCGAGGTAACTTTACGAAATCCGTAGAGATTAAGCTGCCTTATGAAACTCGTTATGTTATTCGTTTTGAATATTGAATTTGGGGCTTTCAGATATTCGTCTTGAAACATTTTATAGTCCAATAATATCGTCCCACCATTGACGCTCCACCTAATCGCCCCTGTTTTGCACTCGTTCACAATTCTCCAAAGTTTCTGCGGGAACCGCATAGACAGAAGCAGGCAATCGTCGTACATCTCGACCACTCAATTCGTTCGTATATACGATGATACTTATTTGAAATTATGTTTCTAATCAGGTGGGTCTAAAAGTTTGCCTTTCGTACGTGATTTCTCCGTAAATAAATTTCAAACATAAGACGATCATTATGTAGAACAATTGTAATCCGTATTTCGGCACGTGCAGACCGTACCGTAATAACGCAAATATCGCAAGTCTCCTGTTATCGGATTTCAATCCAGCCGAAAGTGCAAATATAGCTATTAATTTTATAGTGAAGTAATTTCAATTCGAAACTTACCTCATCGAATTCGAACGATTCCCTCGCAATTCGAACTATTAACTTATGAAGCATAAAGGTAAGGAGGACTATCTCCGTGTCAAGTAAGTGTCCATAAAATAGAGTACAATAGAGATGGCGTTGCAACAGCAAAAGTCCCACAAAGCGTCAATCCGTTTGAACCCAATGGGGGACCACAGTTGTCAAGCTGATTGCAGGTGGCGCACAATCGTTGGTCTACCTTGCCGCGAAATTCCGGTGATCCAAAATGAAAAAGTATTTTGTTTGGACGATTGAAGAATTTAAACAGGTTAATTTACCATGCTGCTTTTCTCCAAGTGAAGAAAAAAGATCCTCTATAAAGGAAAATGAATTTTAACGTAATATTGTATGCTTGAATTTGAATTTTAAACCAACGATGGTGCTGCCACCAGGCTTCAAGAGTTGGTAGTGTGGTTCCCCATTGAACCCTGATTACTGGAGGCGTATGTATTTACGGGTATGTTCCGGTATACACTGCGAGCACTGTAAGGTGTGACGTCAATTTAGTATACTGCGAAGCCGTTCCTTTATAGTTAGGTATACTGGTTACTGTTTAAAACGGAACGCAGTACAGTATACTGTGATCGACATTTTTTGGCGTGGGTATACTTCCGTTTAGCCCATATCTCCGATCGATTTGAAACTTGGTGTCCTAATGTATTTCGATGCGCTGATTGAGAATATGGTATTCAAAATTGGCGCAAATTTTATTTTCGATGTCAAATCGAAGAAAACTAGGTTTCCGAATTTTTTTTTGCGTTTATTGCGATAAATATGGAAAGTGGCGGAAAATGTTTCAGATAAAAGTTGTAGATCATGACAAAACTAACATTTCATCTCTCCTACGTTTTTCATGTAGAACCGATAATTTGGGAGAGAAATACAAAAATCATCGGAATTTTTCATTTTTTCGCCAAAACTACTTCGATTGCAATACAATACAATACAATACAATACAATACAATACAATACAATGCTGATGCAGATTCCCTGTATCGTGTCCCGCGCCAACCTAACTATGTTTCACACACCATCCGAGATGCCCCGCACCCGCCCCACTTTTTCCCACCCGCCATCCGAGATGCCCCGCACCCACCCCACCATGTCCCACACACCATTCGAGATACATAAAAAAAATCCGAGGTTCTACATAAAAAACGTAAGAGACATAAAATTTTGATCCTTTCATGGTCTACAACTTTTACTTGAAACATTTTTCTCCAATGTCCATATTTATCGCAATAAACGCAAAAAAAAATTTTAAAAACGACTTTTCTTCGATATGACATCGAAAATAAAATTTGCGCCAATTTTTAATATCATATTCTTAATCAGCGCATCGAAATACCTAAGTATACCAAGTTTCAGATCGAACGGAGGTATGAGCTAAACGGAAGTTTATCCCCCGTCAAGTGTCAACTTTCGTAAATACAACGACGCCATTATTGTTTATATCAGCGTTGTAGGCGCGTGAGGCTCCTGGCGAATTGCCGCTGTACTATGACAATAAAATCACCGCGACCTAGGGCCAGTCGGACCACGTCTTACGTCTTATACCTTATGCACCGTAGACTGATCTCACAGAGGGTTCAGAGTCAAAAGTTATGAGACATTGAGGTACTGTGCATTTTATAAATATTTCTGGAACAAAAATATTTTTACCAGGCCTGTTACAAGGCCTTTATTCAAATATCCCGCTACGCTGGTATTATATACGTTAGGCGAATGTTACGTCATCGTAAATACCATGAATGTCAATTAGAACCATTAATAACATAGCGCGCATGGCGTCCTTTTTGTGCGTCCACAAAGGTATGTAACGGTAAATTACAGAAACTTGAACGTATTGACTGAAAATTGCTAAAGACAGTCAGTTAAGTGCGGGCAATTGCGAGATAGAAATTTTTTACCATACTGACTCATTGTCAATTAATATTGTAACCCCCATGAGCGAATCGGTAAGTGTAGGGCATTGCCGTTATCGGCGTTATCCCCGTGTCCTTTCGCTTGCTTCAAACTGATACTCGTGGCTGGCTGTCTTTAGCAATCTTCAGTCTACGGGTGTTCACTCCTCTCTTAAGTTCTCTGCGTCTGCGCCAGGAAGTATTACTTCCTGTGACGTCCTGTGTACAATACATAAATGTATGTAGATGCAACGGCAAATGCATACGTATATACTTGTGTGTGTGTGTGTGTATGTTTATCAAGAAGGAGATGATTTCAAGTTTTTACGAAAAGATCGTGGGTACGTCGCCTCCACCTGAGCCCAATGAACCTAAAATACTTTGTGTCGGCCTGATCTGCCTGGACATTGTGCAAGTTTGCAAACAATTCCCAGCTGAGGACAGCGATCAGAGGTATGCCTACATACATACGTCTTGCACGTGAATTTATATAAGCATGCATGTATAGACGAAGTCACGCACACGTATGCGTCCTGTATACATATACATTAATATCTACATGCAGATGTACTTCACTCATCTTCACTTCGTCATTCTCGAATCTTAGCGTTATTATCGTCACGCTTTCATAATTTTCGCTTGTTGGGGTGCCTATTTATATGCCGGTCAAACCTCTTTTGCTAACCTTAAATCCAATTTCCCACCATGCTTCAACCGTATCGAGAACGCCGAATTGACAGTGATCATATCAGGGTTACCAATCCCTGGATGGTATATCCCAACCGTATGGAAGTTTTCGGAAGAAATTCCTTCACTGTTTAATCCCGCTTTTTGATTTGATCAAATTACCGATACGGTGTCGAGTTGACATAGCTCTAGTTCCACTCGCCGTCTCTCAACACTCATTCCATAAACTCGAAGGAACATGCGTCATCGTTTCCTTGACTTCGGGACGGTTGTTTTCTCAGTTTTTAATGTAAAATCAATATGTCGAATCTGTAGGCTAGATATGCACAAGGTATTGGTCAAATTAATCACTAATTATATAACGCAAGCATGTTTTATGCGAACTTTTTTCATACGTGTTTATCGTACACAAAGTATGATCCGTTGCTATGACGGTAGAGTCAGTCTGCCAACGCGCATGCGAGCAGCCAGAAAGTATTACTTTCAACTCCTCCGCGCATGCGTAATCGCAAAAAAAATCTGCCATTACGCGATCCTGACCTCGATTTCGTGCTTCGCGAAAAAACGCGTAACATACTTTTGTTATGTAAAGTATAGTGTGGTATCAAGAAGGCAACGGTCTTTTCGCCCCGCGTATTTACAACTTGCTTACGCTCGGCCCGAAAAGAACCGAGTTTGCCTCCTTGATACACAACATACTATTTTCGCAATTTGTTCTGCGAGTGAACAGACGACTATTCACCAATCGCATTTGTCATGTTTCAAACTCACATCTGAGATCAGCTTCGGCATTGTCATCAGCTTTTCTTCGCCTGTTAAACATAAGAGGCTAGCTTTGAAGGTTCTTCAAAACCATGAAATGAATTATTTTCCTTTAAAGATGCGTCGCGCACAGGTGGCAGCGCGGAGGAAATGCTTCCAACAACTGCACCGTTCTATCTGAAGCTGGGAATTCGTGCGAGTTTTTGGGTACACTAAGCGCGGAGCAGCATTTAAATTTTTTACAAGATGATATGCGCAAATGTAAAATAAACTTTGCACACTGCCCGACGGTGGAAGGATTTGGCTGTCCAACTTCAACAGTCATCCTGAGCCTTAATTCGGGAAGTCGAACTATTCTGCACTACAATCCGAATTTGCCAGAATTGAGTTTGGAAAATTTTGAGAAATTAAATTTGGAAGAATATAGTTGGATTCATTTTGAGGTGAATTCTCTACTTATTTTTCATGTGCAAAAATGCAGCGGATGCGAGATTAATACATTCGCACACTAAAATCTGCTGAACAACTCTTACATCACATTATAAGCACTAATTATCATCAGTTTTTGTACTAATGACGGGTTAAATCACGTTTTGTGATTTTGGTCAAACAATTTTTGCAAACATTTACAACTATCTACCGTTTTTCCGAAGGAATCTTAATTTTTGTGCGTATTATCACTGATGACTGGATTAATTATGCAACAAAAAAATGCCTGTTACCCAGCATGTTACCTTCATGTTTCCTTGAACTTGGCATTGTATTTGTGGAGGTTGGAGGTAAGGCGGACAATGTCATGTGGGTTTTCACCTGGAAAAGTGTTCGCCACAAAGCAGCAAATAGTGGTTCAATAAGTCACCGGAGTAGCGCTGATAAGCAATAAGGGTTCAATCTGAACTTGGCCGTTATAGATGAAGTGAAGTATGTTACAGAGTAGTTGTAGTGACTAGATAGTTGATAAAAGTGCCTACATGTAAATGCATGGTCAACTGCTAACGTTGTGAAATGAAAATATACTCGATACATCCTAAAGACTTACCACAAGACGTTATTATAAAACGAAATTCAAATTTTTAACGATAGATTTGATAATTGGAACAAATAACTTTATTTAATTGAGACTTTAAAATGTCATTTAATAAGTTTTTTGAAAATGGCGCCTTCACAAAGCGGATATTTATCTTTTTCCGTTTAATTGTATCCTAACTCTATCAATTCTTGGCGCTTTCTCTTAAACGTCTTACTTTTGCTACAGCAACGCCATCTTATATGTACTCTACTTTACGTAAGTATAACACTTTGTATATACAGGCATAATCCTCCTTGCCTCTACCCTCCATAATTGTATTGTCAAGCACCAGTCTCGTCTTCTGAAATACAAACGAGGATCCGCATATATCGTTCAGCGAGCGTCAAAATTTATACATATAACTTGTAGGGTACTACGCGCGTATTAGTATCATGCGTCACAGATACTTTCGGCCACCCTAGGCTTTGAGTAGTTTGCCACCCTTTGCGTAAATCAGAAAAGCAGTACATATGGGGTTTTAATGATACACATTGATAATTTTTTTCCAGTACTAGCTATTTTCGGTCTGAAAGCAATGGTTTACAAATTTTTGGAATCACGAATATCTATTGCCGGTGTGAGGGATATTATTTTGTTATAAGTACTCATCAATTTTACTTTCAATGAAGAGATGTTGATAAAAATAGTTGGAGTGCTACTTTCTTTTTTCAATTTGAGAGAGTAATGTAATAATTCGATAAATAAAACGCTAATCTTCATACTCAATATTTTTATTCCGTCAGTACAGTTGTATTAAACTATGTTATTTTATTAGACTTTTTTTCTTTCCCACTCATGGTGTAAATTCTTAGTTTATATTGATAAACAAGTCCTGACAAACGCGAGTATTTTCGTCCGCGGTTAGGAGGGTGCTTGATCGATTACAAATTTTTAATTGCCCGCGACGTCTTAACTGTGCCGTTTGAGACTTGACATGTAACGCTAGTATGATTTACGCGTGTTATCTTTTCTGCGTTCCGTACTTAAAGTAATCGTTTCTGCATTACGTCCTAGTACTTGAAAGTGCACCTTTTCGTACTTTGGTACAAAAAGTTTCGTCTGCACTATAGAGACCGAGTCTCTTTCGCCTCGCGTATTTGTAATATCAGTTGCCGGCGAAACCCTTTCGAAAACTTACGCTCGACGTAAAGGAACCAACTTTTCATTACTTGATGCACAATCTATTATTAATCGCCCGTAAGGTTTATCTAATGTTTACATTAGAAACGTAGGCCTTAAAGCTGTTTTTTAAACAACGAAATTCTCTACAACACTCTCAAAACTCTACTTATTCAAGTTGAGATATGCATAGATTAACGAAAAAAAATAAAGTGGCAGTCTTATTGTCCCAATGCGGATAGAATATACATATTTGAGTAGCAGACTAAGTTTGGAAGTCTATGCAACTGTGAAAGGGCATTTCATTGTATTTGTAGAGGTTCTCTCATACTTGCTACTATTTATTTTCATGCATAGAGGTGACAAGATCTACGCTCATATATATATCTCGCCCATTCTTATTTTCACTCGGTTAAAATTTACGACATTTACGAATTTCGAATAAAAATTAACGCTCCCGAATACGTGCCGCCTTAAGCTGCAGGTGTTGGTATATTACCCAATGCTACATCCGCTTTAGAATGACTTGCAAACTGTTCTTCGCACATGAACTTAATTCATTCATCATTGATTATTGTAAGCTCAAACCCCGAACTTTGACCGCGACTGTCCTTTTTCTAGGGAAGGAACGTGGGCACGGTTTTGTCTATGATCAAGCATGTAGAGACGTACAATAACTCGGTGAAATTGGCTTCGAAGGACATTAAAAATCGTCTCGATCCTGCACTTCCAATGCCGATCACTATTAGCATTGAGTTGGAAAAATCTGACGAGCAGCTTTTGGACCTGCTGCCTTACGTAGACGTCACTTTCGTCGGCAGAACATTTGCCCAATTTAGAGGATTTGACAATATGACCGAAACACTGAGAAGAATATCTCAGGAAGCCAAGTCCGGGTCAGTACGTCTTCCACCCAAAAATCTTAATATATTACACATATTATATCCATTCCAAGTCCATACCTAACGCATCCAGTCCCTCCCACTTGCGCTGTGATGAGATCTTTTTTTTCTCATACTTATGTATATTTATTACGCAGAGCAACCATAATTTGTGCATGGGGCGACAGGGGTGCCATGGCGCGTACGCCCGATGGCCGAATTGTCCAATCACCTGCGTTCCCCCCACACAAGATTATTGACAGCCTCGGAGCTGGGGACACGTTTACCGCAGCGATACTTTTTTATCTGAACAGAGTCAAGCTACAGCCACCATTGTCAAACAGAAACGACTCTGATCTCGCAAGAAACACTAAAGGCGCAGAAGCCCAGTCAGATCCGAATACAGAGTTACAGTTGAACGAGGTGAAGCGTAAAATAACACAAAATTACAACATCGAAAGCCTTGAAGTGAGTCTGACGGAGTTTATAGATTGCACTGTTTTGCAAAACGCCGTTACTTTTGCTTGCAAAGTTGCCGGGGCGAAAATTGGGCTAACTGGTTACGAGGGACTTGGCAACGTTTTTAAAGATCTCTTGAAAGATTAACTTGACACCAAAGTTTACACGATGCCATGCGCACAATATGGGTGAAAGTACTTTTTTTAATTTCTTTTGCACGGCATCGTGCGTGGTATACAGTAAAATAGATGCGCAAAGTGTTTATCACTCTTTGTTGAATTTTCAACTAAATATAGTTTATATATTTATATATCTGTGACATAAATACCGCAAGGAGAAATAGAGAAAACCATGCGGTTAGTTGGGCTGGTAGCATAACTATCGGTCCTTAGCTTATCCAGCTGGGAAGTCAGTCAACTCAATTCTCACGAAATTCCGAGAGATCGTACAATTTAGCGATAATCTTACGTTATAAATCTGTGTTGTAATGCACCCACGCGCGCATGTACACGCACAATGCTTGGTGATGTGTATATACTTCCATTGTTTCTTTATATACATATATACATACACACACACACATATATATATATATATATATATATATATATATATATTAAATAAAAAAAAATAAACGATACATATGCCTTCGGCAATTTCATAAATTCATCTTATACATACGTATACCTATACTACACTTGGTTATCGGATAATCCCTTAGCGTTGAATGATGAACATTCTAATTACTACTACTACTACTATACATCGATTTACTACCAAGCACCGCGAGTGTTGGTAACTGTTTGGTGCTAGCAAACGAGATTTTAATTTTAATTCGTTCATTACGAAACTCTCACCGATTTTCATCTGTTTCTTGGCAGTATGTTTGGAACTTGAATATTATCATTAATCTCGATCGTGCGTTGTCATTTTACAACCAATGCGTAGGTATTAACATGTATAAATATGCATTTTCAGAGCTTGCAAAATTCGAATACATTCTTGAACCGTATCATTTCTCTACGCGTGTAAAATTCGAACTTGCATAAACGTCTGACGTACCGTCTGCAGACTTGGTACAAAGCTGACAAGACGTATAAAATATTATTTAATAATAATCTTGATACGTGTACACGAATATTTTCCTTAAAAATAAATTAACAATCATATCTTTATACGAGACATTTAAGATCAGTCTGCTTCAACACCGCTGTCCAGGAAGTCCCTCAGCAACAATCCAACTTTGGTAGGGAAATTCCTGTAATGGGAATTGAACGATCATAATTAATTCGCTTTCGACTTCCACCTAAGATGAATAATTAAAATCTTATAAGGACTAGATGTTTCTAGTTCGAACAATAAGCTTACCTCGCTACATTGTTGACATGAAAAAATATGCCAGGTATCGAGGCTTCCGGAATGTTGCGCCGTTGTGCCCTAACGATTTCAGTGGCGGCAACCTTTGGTGGAAGTAGTGACATTATACTTGGAAACCTGGAGGAATTAATCGAAATAATTAATTTAGGCCAGTTGACGTGTAGGTAACGTGAAAAAAGAACTGTGATCCTCGTTCTCTCTAAATATGAATCACTGGGAATTCACTGATATCCATATGTAATTACAGTAACTAGTTTCATTTTATAATCACGCCACTGCCTTTTCTCAGCGGTATATTGATATGTAATTGAAAATCAGCGACTATTCACTGACATCAGTGAATCTATACCCAGTCGAATTTAGGCATGTCGCTTACCTGACTTTTGGTTTTTTGCACAGCCCAGTGTCAACCATGTATGGAAAAACGCACGTGAACTTAATGTTCATTTCTTTCGTTGCCATCAAGTCCCGCAGCTCCAACGCCGTGGCTTCCATCAATCCTGATCAAGCATAATAATGATAACCAAGTATGAGTAAGATATTGAAAAAAGACCAGAATTATCCGCGTGCAGAATACAGGTACACGCCCACCGCGAATAAAGATCAGTTGGCATGACAACATTTTTTTCAACCCGTCAAAATTCTTTTTTCTTCTATCGTTTGAAAAATATGATATTTACTGACCTGAGCTGTTATTTTGTCTGTCACAAAGAATGCAAGCTTAACTCGAATGTGCACATTGATTCAACAATTACATGATCTTATACTTTGAATTCCACCCTTCCCATCTCCTTGTAAGACTTGTTAGTCAGATCGAAACAAATTTTTTTCGACTTCCTGAATTAACTAATTGATCCATCTTTACATAGGTACAGTTCTAATTAAAGCGTAGTTTAAATTTATTAACCCTTAGATGGCCGGCATTCGGAGATTTAAAACTCCCATACAAGTCGACAATAATTTTTAACGATTTCGGCCTGGTATCAGTGTCGAATATCTGGACGAATTCTACGTCTATATACTGCAGGGTATCCCATCGTGTGTCAGACATTAGATTATCTCTAAAACTAGAAATTCTATTGGAAAATGTTCCGAGACAATACTTGTATGGTTCTCAAGGGGACGCATGTTGATGATATCAGTTCAGTCGTAAGTATCATTACTTCCGAGATATTGACACAAATTGATTTTCTTAAATCGCTACCGATGTTTTTCCGATAGAAAAAACTTACCCAACATTAAGATCATTTTAAACATACGTGGTAAAAACACCCAGCGTTTACGCTTCGCGAATTATCGTTACGCAAAATAAAACGTCCGTAATCTGCTGCCCAACTATATGCATAGCTCACCTCTGACGGCAAATTTGGATCCGCAGTAGGGCACCAGGTTCGGAAGTCCCGAGATTCCAGCCATCGACGACAGGGCCAC
This sequence comes from Neodiprion virginianus, assembly GCF_021901495.1. Lineage (NCBI taxonomy): Eukaryota > Metazoa > Arthropoda > Insecta > Hymenoptera > Diprionidae > Neodiprion > Neodiprion virginianus. Next base: position 104,184 of record NC_060879.1, on the reverse strand, counting down.
GACATGTCCATGATTTTTTTCAATCATGCTCGGCAAGAAGGCTTGGAGCGTCTAGAAATCGTGGCACGGTATACGCATACGATATAAGATATAAATGTAATGCAACTTTTACTTCGATGAACCATTCTTTTTTTCGTTATTTTATTTTTTTGTTTTCTTGTCAAGTTTTTCATACATTCATTCACACTGGAACTTCTAACCGTAGAGCAATTAAAGTGTCTTTGTCACCTTATAACGAATTGTTTTTTGGCCAAATCTTCCCGAGCACATATCTATCACATATTTTGTTTACGAATTATAATAATATATACATTGATGAAATTATCTTACCCAGAAATGGGCGATCACGTTCACGTCAAAAATCTTTCGTATCTCTTCGGGCGTATGATCCAGGAGTGTACGACAAGGCATGATACCGGCATTGTTTACGAGAATTGTCACGTCACCGACTTCCTTTCGCACATTTTCTGACACCCGGAACACCTCCTCCCTGTTCGTTACGTCGCATCTGCAAGTGAATACGAAATCTCTGCATGAGTATACGTTATAATTTTCTTGCATTTATTTCATCATTTTTTACGCTCGTTCCTCAGTTTACTAAGATTTTTGTGACGGCTGCGAGCACACACGAGATCGTAAGTTGTGAATTGTTATTTCACCAGGTGGCTCATTCAGCAGCATAACTATGCAGTGTTCGCTGAAATGGCTTATCTGAAAATCCGGATAAGCGTAGGGCACAATTTGCGCAATTATATTTGACGGATGAATTTACTTATAAGGTGAAAGTTCTATGATGCACATGAAAATTCAATACTTCGATGTACCGTATCGTTGCAACGGTGCATCCAATTTTCAAAATTGAAAAAAGAATTAGTTCGTTGAAAACTTATCAACTCATTGACCATTTTTCTCAAAAACTTCAAAATAAGGGAGGATCTTATTTCTCGTCGAGAATTTATGCAGGTGACGATTTTCTGAAAGTTTGAAAGTAATTTTTCTCAAATTTTTTTATACTTCCATCACGCTCTGTCTCAACAATAATACGTCCTAGATCAAAATGAAATAAAACTCGGACGGCTCAATAGTTGAGATTTTTCAATTCTAAGCGGAAACTTCAATTGCGCATATACTGAACTAGAATGTAAAAAGTGTTTCTGTCTATGGGAAAAATCCGTACCAGTTGAGATTCGGTGGTGAAAATGTAAAAATAAATAACAGAAAAAATTTTCCTCTCAAATTTTTAGATACAAGCTCGATCAGTTTTCTCAAAAATCTATATAATTACTCAGGTAATCAATGGCATTATTATTGAGATAAAGCGAGTGCAGGCATAGATAAAGAAAGAAAAATTACTCAGAGGTTTTAAAAAAAATGGGTCACCTACATAATTTCTTGGCAACTAAAACCCTCTTTTAATATTGGAAATTCGAATCGATGCATCCTTGAGATGATTACAACTCGGGTTCGCAGAAATTTTTATTTTTTTTTGAGTTTCTACTGAGATCGACAATTTCCAATTCTATACGTCGAATAATAACCAAAACCTTCATTTATTACTTATGAAGTTTGTTTTTGTCTCTTTTAAGTTTGATTAATAAGTCTTGAAGTCTTTGGTCGACAGCTAATATGGGTGCCTATTCAGAAGAAAAAGGAAAACGTTTTCATCAAGATGTGGTGGGCTTTATCGTTATCGACGTTATGAGGGGCAGTATTATGAGAGCATGATGGGAGATGACGTTTGTGGTTTGATACGAGAAAGTCCATACGGCAATAGTAGAAGTACGAAAAATATTTATTATTAAACTTTGTTTGCCAATTCTTTTACATTTGTAGTTTATTGTTATTTATTATTTTTGAATGAAAATGATTTGAATGCAAACCTGAAGTTTGTTTGATTGTTAGTTACAATAAATGTTTGAAGAAATAGGTAATTTTTCTTAAAATCCGAAATATCGGTTCGGTTTCTACAAGCACAAACTTTATTTAATAAAACTATTTTTTCATTTATTATATAGAAGAAATCAAAATTTGACATCTAGAGCCCAGACTCATAATTCGTGTTGACCGGTGTAATAATACAGCATGTAAAAGTATCAAATTTGCAGATGCATAGAACTTTCACAACATATTTAATATGATAGATTGGATCGCTGGAGTATCCCACTCTACACGGCGTAAACTTTGTCAATCTATTTTTCCAAGAGTGCGAAATTTGCATGATAAAATACGAACATATAATGGATGGCTGCAGATAAAAACAGAGAAAACTGTAATAGTAAAAATTAAAAATGGTTGTGAAAACTTGAGGAATGAGAAAGGCACTTGATGCGATTATACTGAATAGTTAGCAATGCTTATAACGACGTATCGCACTATTTTTCACATCATTTTCTGATCGTAACGAATAGACTGTGAAATATAGATAAGTGTAATTTATTAAATTACCAAACAAATTGTTTCACTGGTATGCAAATTGAAAACTTATATATATATATACTAATTTTTAACCGCGGTGCGGTTGAGAACGGCAAGGGCGAGGAGGGGTGTTGAACGATATGATTGGGAACTACGCGTCATTTGTACCAAAGTCAACTATATGCGTACAATGCTACAGATTCAATTAAAGTTCAACACTACAGTTGTTTTTTGTCTCGTTATACATTGCATAATCGCGTGAATTAATTATTCATACGGGGCATTCCACGTATTATCGGCCCGACCGAATCCTTGAACGTCTCAGAACTGGTTCCGACTTTGTGAAACGTTTCCGCCAAACGGCAAGAGTATTTGTGAATTTTGAAGTTATAATAAGCAAAAAATTATTGGCGTTTCCGCAAGTTGAGGAAAAACACCTCATATTCTTAGATTTCTCAAAAACTTAGCGCAGAAGCTCTGACTTTTTTTCCTCACCTTTCGCCTATGTTTTCGTACAGGCATACACCGATGCGATTGTGTGCGATTGTGTGTGATTGAGTGCGATTTCTTAACGAATACATATATCTTATTTTGTTTCTCTTCTGCCCGGATTTATACTTACTTGTAGGTATACACTGCCGAAGCAACGTTCGCTCTCTTAATTTCCTCGGCAGTTTCGTTGTTACTCTTCTCGTTCAAATCCCAACAAACAATCTTCGCTCCCAGGGAAGCGTACTGCAAGGCTAGCTCTCTGCCAATCCCGTGACCCGCACCGGTAATCTGGGCAACGAACATTAGTTGTGGAATATAGCATGATGTAGGCAGAACGAATTTATGTATATGAATTATCAATTCTAAACCACGGAAAAAAAAAAAAAAAAAACTTGTTGCGATAAATTATCCGGAGGCGACCTCTACTCTTTAGCAAAGCAATTATTCCAAGTAGGTACGAGCATACACATACAGCATAGTATACGTCGCGTTACTCACGGATATGGATATCACTCGATCGCGTAAGGTTGTTTTACCTGTTCGTTTCGAATAATCTGCATTAAAGGTAATATTACAACAACTAGAATTAGGTATACTACAAGGTACACATTACATTATATGCTGGATTTTTAAGAGATTCTGACATCATGCTTTCATTATAGCCTGCGATAAATGCGGGACTGACGATATTCTATAGTCAATTTGACAATAAGGTATGGAAATTAATTGTTTGAATGCATGTGGTGAAAATTTTGCACCACCATCGTGTGCACTTCAAATGCACGGAAACTTTTCCCGCTCTCTATGCCCATCATGTGAAACACGTTGCAGTTTATCCACATAGGTATATTCGGCTTATTGTTGGAACAACGATGATTTTCGCGGTACCTAGCGAAATTTATATCTTTAACCTCACGACGTTTCCAAAAATATCATTCCGTAAGCTAGATTGAGTTTTACAATTAGCGTTAATCAAGACCAACTTATGATATCAGATACGGATCTTTCTTCCCAAATTTGATTATAGCCGACGTTATTGTCTGAACTGCGATTGGATGTAACCTGCGCGCGACGGATCGAAAGTTTTCATTGATATCCATGGCTATAGTTATATGACACAACGTTTGCAATACGGGCATGTTATTTAATTTTGTTATACACGGCAAATAACGTAACGATTAACCGGAATAGCCTCGGCTAGGGCGGAGTCCGTTATCGATCTAAACAAAACATTATACATTCTCCGGAGAAGCGGGTAGCTGTGACAAGCCGGTAGCTCTTTAAAGTATTTAAAATTGTAAAATGAAGAATGATTGTCATACCAAAACAATTTCGCCGGCGACGCTCTTCTCCTCGACGGGAAAAAATATCCGGAACGTACCCTCGACGATAAAGTACGTCACTTTGACGAGAAAAAGAAAAATGTCAGCGAAGATCGCGATCCCTGCGTACGCCGTAACCATGATTGCACAAGTGACTGTCCTGAAACAGAGATCGAACAGTTTTTAAACTTGACTATTTCCGCTCGATTTCCACCTCTCTGCGACTGGATTCAACCGTCGCTTCCTGGTCTGAAATAACTCTTTCAAGGTCACGAAAAGACGGTGTGTTGGATATTTCGCGGGTAGGGGAAAGCAAACAATTTATCAGATGGCACTTGTGATGTTTACGTAGGAAAAAAAAACGACAGAATTACTACAAACATCTTGGAACGAGTTTGCGTTACGCTGGCATCTGGCTGACCATCGGAAAGCTTACTTAGTTTAGACTCGAGACTATACAATTTATGAAACTATGAATAATTATCAGGAGATCGGATGGTTGGTTTTGGATCTAGTTAGACGCTACGCTAATTCTGCTTCTACCGTTTCGCTGTAGTACAGGTATATCAATTTCCGATTGGACGAATCGTGACATCATTTAAACATGCTCACGCTTACAATGTATCGTGATATTCGAATATATAAATACGCTGTTAGGAGAAAAAGATGCGAGGCGACTTTTCAGTTCACCGTGACCGTACCGGGTAGTAATTAACAAGCGATGTGAGGTGTGTTAAAGTAACACATTACGCGACCAGATATAATATAAATACAAATATATACGTATAATGCACTACTGTTTCTGAAATTCTTTGTCTACTTGTAGCGTAGTTTCACTCAGCATTATACCGAACTTCCGCTAATCACAAGTGGGCGGCCCGGCCCTAATTAATCCGGATATTCCATATTCTACTGTACAACTGTACAACTTTGGATTTATGCAACGATCAGTAAATATTATAGATATTAAGTACACGTGAGTGTGACTCGGTATTCCTACTCTAAGCGAACCTCGCAGCGTCAGCGTATCAGTATGTATGTAGGTACGTAATAATTAATACGAGTGCTTATTCGTAAACGTAAGTTTACGCATGTCACAGGGATACGGTGCACGGTACAGGTGTCGAATACGTTCTAGATTGAGATCTAGATAGAGATCTTCAGTTGCCGAAAACAATGCGCGTCCACGTTTAATAATTACATTTAAACTTAAGACGGAACGGCCGCCGCCCTCTAAGAAACACATCACAAGCAGTTACAATTTGATATGATGATGTACTGTAATATACTGGACAAACTTGTATACACCGTCGTACCAGCTATACGTATATCAAATTTTATAGATAACGAGATAGAGATAATTCATTATGGCCGTGACGATTTTGGGCAATATACGAGGCAGACTTATCGCTATCCAGGTTAAAGTTTGTGCAGAATTCTAGAAAAACTTAACAACGAACGACTGTCCCGACATAATGCTTACATACTCGGCAACGACTAAAAATCGAAATGTGAAATGAAAGATTGCGACCTCCCACGTCTCGATTAATTACCGGATGAGTATGACTTTGCTGAAAGATTCTATGATTTCCTGATGCGGGAAACGGAAGACACAAATGCGGAACTGAGAATTGACCTTCGCTTCACTCTGACCGACTGTTACCACGTCTATAAACATGCTACTTGCCTTCGCGTATCAGACACGCCTCCTCCGTTCCCTACACTTACATAAAAATGCAGATGCCGAAAAGATTCATTCTGCTAACGATTCTAATGTACGACACGCGGGGAGGGAGCTGTTATCGATAGTTACATAAAACATATTACGGAATTTGATGAAACATCAAGTGGGGACTAAACCATCGTTCGCTAGTGCCGCAGCCTACAGACCTTTGAAAATGCTATGCCGCAGTAGTTAGTTATTCCTGTAATGAGTGCTTGAAGACGGAAAGAAAACCGAATTGTGGAACCCGGTGAAGCGATTGACACAAGTTTGAATCCGTAACTGCTCGCGTTCGAAACGATACTAAACGTTCCCTCCCCTCCATCTCATAATCAACTAGACATTATACGTACAGTACCACCAGCCTTATACTGTATGTTCTCATGCGAGTATGCTGGAGCCAACCGCAACCACAAGGTTCGCTGTTGTGGATAGGCGTACTACGCCAGACATATATGCTCCTTATTCTGTTCGTCTTCAATCGTCATTTTTTACCTCGAGTTAAAGTTGGGTCAAAAAACACGTTTTTTAAACCCGATCAGACCGTCCATATCATTACACGTGTATGAAGCATTCCGTATATACACGACCAGATTTTAAACCTGATATTATTTGTTTTCCTCAAACTTTTTCGCGGTGTAGCAGGACCTTAAAAACACCAAGACTATTTTCTTTCTGCTCACTTTTTTTTCCATTTACATACTGCAATTAGCAATGACTGTAGGAAGTCGTGGGAATGTTCTCATCTCTTCGAAATAATCAGACTCTCAATTCTTGCATTGAAAATTCCTCTTTGCCTTGACTGCGAACAGCGAATATGTGTCTGCTTGTTGAAAAATCTTTTCTCACCAATTGTAACAACTAAAAAAACTCAATTGAACTTCCAAATATCTTTTGACCCGACTTATCGGCGCGTCTTCTACATCTAGGCAAGCTAACGTATGTTACGTACGTGTCGAAAGTAGATGCGAGCATATAGGCGGGAACTCACCTCGCCCGATGAGACACCATACCGGTACGACTCGTGCTCTGTATTTCGTAATATTCGTTGCTGAGAATTACTTGTATCAGTCAATTTGTGAGCCAGTGTTAATTAACGAGTGTAAACTATGATGTTGCCAGTCCAAGAGGGTAGCAGCAATTAAGTTATGCGGAGCGGTTCAACGTTTTTGAATCCTCCGTTAATCAAGAAAGAGATTGAACGCAGGGTGGGGAGGACACGAATGAAAGTTTGGTCAATGAAATACGATTGCAATGCGAGTGCGAATAATGTTAATGTGTACGACGACTTGCAATCCATTATACACGGTGTACCGATTCCGCTACGTTGTGGGTATCTATCTACTTTGCTTTGCTGATTGCAATGTCCTACTAATCACTCTGCACTGTGCGCCGCAGGCTATAATTTAGGAGGGAGACAAAATTCAGAATTTTCACCATACTTTTCATTCGTTCGGTGGCCACGTGTTCCGTGTTCCCCGATATGGGCTAAATCGTTATGTAACATTAATATTGGAACGGAAGTTTAAATCGCTTATTAAAACTGAATTACATGTACGCGGCGTTGAATTTATCAATTTTCTACGGATGAATGCTGAGTGGAACGAGTTTCCAGGTTTACCAGGGTGAGAAACATTCAATAATACTCAAATGCCGATACTAAAACCAAATTTACTGAAATTTTACGCTATACTGTAAAAAGTATCAATCCGCAGGCTTCAGTAGAATTTCAGAAATATGTTAATTCGAAAATTCCGAGACTGCACATCTGCAGAGATTTGCAGAAAAATATTTCTCTACTCCAAAATGCCGTCGTTGTACCGTCTTTGTTTATTTAAGAATTTATGAATTTTTCTCAGAGGCATATTATTGGATTTTACTGAAAAATATTAATTTCTACTGAAATACCAAAGAACCACGATGTAGTTATATATAAATTCACGTACATGAATAATTTAGGTTCATGCTAAAAAAGTTCACACATACTTTTTGCATATAGGCAGGAATTGACAGAATTCTACAGAGCTGGTTTCATCACTGATTGTGAGACCAGTTGAGTCGAGGTATGAGTCGACAGTGATTGTATTTATAAGTATCCACCGGAAGTTGGTCGGCCCTGAAGATTGTCCATCTTTTACGTCAAGAGCGTGATGTACAGTTCAGGCTTAGAGCAAAGGGTTCAGAGTACGTTCGGACTGTGTTCTTCTTCCCGCTCCATTGAACCAAATTTCATGCCAGAGCGTCTATATTCATTATTTGTGTTTTCAACTCATCGTTAGCACACTTGTTTTAGCGACGCGAATATTGAAAAAAGAACTCACTATATTACGCATTGTCAGAATTCGAAAAACATGCGCGCTTGGCAGTTATTAGTTTTCTTATCGTACTCGCGTGACCGTTGAAATTTGCATCGTTAGTTCAGTACGACTTGAAAACGGGTGAACAATTGATATGTTTTATTCATAGGTGTCAGAGTCGGCCGCTCTGGTTTTGAATAAGTTGCGACCCTCGTTGATTCAACCAGGAGACTTACGGCGAAAGTTCACGACCCACGGTCTGAAAGGAAATTCAACTTCAGGATGTATTTTAAGATTCAAAGTCAGTACAAGGTTTGTTCTGTTCTTGACAATATTCGTAACAATCGTACGATCCAGCCCCAGTGTAGTCGTAGGATGTAATTTTGACGATAAGGACCTACTGAACTTTAAGACCTTAGGCAGGTGACGCCGTTTGTTCGAAAAAATATCGTACGGATAATGTAAGAGATCGTCAGAACAAAACTTATGTGGTAATCGACAGTTATACAGCTTGTTTCAATCATCAATTTTCCCAGAAAAATTGAATTGTTATTCCCTGGTGAAAGTTTCTACTACTACGAATTTTTACAGAAATTGAAACATTTCGTATTATTTCGTACAAAATTTTGAATATGAATAGTTTTTCATAAATCATTGTTAATTTTTCGTTAAAAATTGTAGTATCTTGTAGATTTGTTATCGAAAAAATACAAATTTTCATGTACATCTACAAGTTGTTATAAGAAACTACGCATATTTACAATTTTGTACAAAAACAATTTTTTGTACAACATTGTACAACATATCCTAATTTCCCTAAAAATTCGCAGCAAATCATAGAAATCAGTTTCACCACGGTTTGCTGATATCAACGATTATAGCAAATCAGTACGCGATCTGTACTGCCGGTACGGCTGACTGACATACCGACAAAAATATCCTTCCCCTTTCCATTCCACCGGTTGGAAAGGAACAGTGAATATCAGGTTAGGTTAGGTAATACTATCATCGACCGTACACCGCAGCAACACCTTCTTTTACCGAAAAACACTGTAAATTATACAATTTACCGAGCAACGCGTCAGCCCACGCCCCCCTCCCCCCCGAAGCTGCAGGAAATATTACCCAGGGCTGACTGCCGATGACAAGATATGGTTACTCGATAATGTTATGAATCACAGCTGGTCTCTGGAATATAGGCGGAGCTGCCGGGCGGAGGAGTGACTTGTATATAGTGATATCGGACGACATGCTTGCGGCCTTTGGATTTTATCTGCGCATATTTGCAAGGCAAAGTCAAGCCGGAGGCGCAATTACACCTGACAAGAAATAGGGAAGAGTCGAAGTGCCGTGACGTAAGGTAATCGCGGTTGCGGCCGACCTTCCCAGCTGATTAAAATTACGCTTGAAATGGCGACGGGTCAATAATCGGAAAGCAAAGAATTGGAAACGGAACGACGCCAAGGCCGATGCCAACTTTTGTCGTCTACGAAGTGAAATAAGCGCCAAGTGTTGATCTTATTCAAGAGATCAGTCGAAACTGCGATGATGGGTTGTTCGATCGCCGTGCGATAAGAGCGTCGAAGTGCTTCCGGCTTTGATTAAGGGAAGAAGCGCAAGCAAAACGAAAGGCAAGTTAACGGGACGACGAGATGCGGATCTACAGGGCGAAACTTGGGCGTTGAACGAATAGAGCGGCCAGGAAGCGGCTGGTGCCCAGTGGGCTGTGCGAAGCCGATTTGACACAAAATGGCTTCTGGGGATAATGTGGATGTGATTGAGGTTGTTGAATCGAGTTTCACATCCCCGGATTTGGAGATGGTGGACCGGGTAGGACGCGGCTTCGCCATGGAAGATGAAGGTACGATTGATTCGTAAAAAATTTATGGAGATTGATCGGTGAACATAACCTATGTCCCACACCGTACGTCACTTAACTAATAATATGTGTCATCTTCATTTTTAACCAATTAGCATGTGTTATCTACGATTGCCAGGCTGTCAAACGGTCGGTGGTACTCGACCGTATCTAATTCCGTATTTAGTTACCAATTAACAAGCGGAAATTCTCATTTGGAAAATTGGAATATTTCACCTTGTTAATTAAATTAATTCTGGCAACTGTTTAGTCACTCGGCATTAGTCACTCATGCTTCATTTCACTTTTTCTTTTATTTGCAGATAAGTCCACCGGGGAGAAAGTTACAGCCTTGGAAGTAAGTATTCTACTTCGGTGAAACAGGAAAACCACAAACAAGTTCAAAGTTTGATTTTCGGAATTTTGTGCTGCTCCCTTATGTATCAAATGATGCACCAGCTGCCATTCGACGATTTCTTATTTTCATTTTATCCAATTGGATCAGTGTACGATTGCAATTAGTAATGCATTGGATGTAACCTTTTGCACTATTACGAACCATACTAACTCAGTCCACCTCTCATGCTGCAATTTACTCAGATTTCAAACTTAATTTTCAAAATGACACCAAAATTCCCAACGCCGTGATCCTCTGAAAATGAATATAATTGGTGCTTAAGGTCAAGTTCTTCATCTTGATAATCTTTTTCGCACACAAATTTTTCCACACGTGAGAATTATCAACTGTATCTCTGTCTGTCTATTGAACCTATTCTTCTTAACCCACTATGATAAATGCTGGGCATTTTTCCACCTAAAAAAGCAAATTCATTTTTTAGCTACGAACAATCGTTGTGATAATCAGAGTGCTGTCATTTATAACCATTTGTAGTCCCCCCATTCAATACAATTTCTCGGTTTTGGCCAAAATATATTCACATTTGCCGCAACAGGCACAGCTATTACAATATTTATTTCATATATATTTGAGGTTATATTTGTTTTATTTTCCGTTCTATACCTATCCGTTAACCGGCATAAACATATTATATTCTGTCGCATACCTGTCAGGTACCCACAACGCATCATGGCTCTGGTGGTCCCAAAACTTCGTCGGGTATATCCCGAAACAAATCGGAAAGGGAAAGAAAAATTGGCCATCGGAGAGTCGGAGTGGGAGGTGAAATCACATATAAAAAGGTAAGACAAAGTTACACAACTTAAGAATAACTAAAATAGTGCACTTCTCGAACAACAAATTGTGAAGTGAAACTGCAGAATTTTAATTGAACTGGATGCGCTGACATGAAATAGAGAATTAAAGCATTTATTCATCTTCATCAAATATTTAGGGATTTGCCAATCTTGGATTATTTTTCTTCTTCTTGGTTGATGAATATGATTGTTATGTGCAATTCTTGCTGAAGCTATATTTAGTGGCATTTAATATAATGGCGCTATAGTGGGGCTTTGATGTAATACGGCAATTTCCTAAGTATATGTTGAAGCGAGGGTGACCTGATTACCGCAACTTACTTGCTAGTGAGAGAAAGTAGTCAATCATGCCGTGCGAAAAGACGATATCACTTACTATGCGCTTGGCGCAAGCACAGGTTTCTCCCATAGAAAGAAAATATTCCCGATTCGTGTAGCAAAGAATTATGTTGAAGCTGGTTGTCTTATAACGAGATCCCATTTTACTATGAATGAAACTGATTCAGAACTATTAGTTTATCAGAAATCTCTTTGATACTCTGCATAAGCTTAATTCTGTAAAGAATGTTTGAATTATGCATTGCATTGCATCTCCTGCTTTGGAAGTCGAAAACAAATATCAAGACAAATGTGTAGGATGTCATTCATTATCTGAACTTTACCCAAATCGAGCCATTCTATTTGTTTATTATATTCATTCATTATAATACTTATTTGACGGAAGAAAATAGATTGCTAGAAGGTCTAACAAAAGATGCTTTTGATAATAGTTGCTCTGGATATCTTATCATGTCCAGTATGTGTGTGTGAATGCTATGCATCATATTATATTCTACATTATGTCTTGAAAAAATCTTATGCAATACTATAACGTCCCATTCGTGTATTTGACTCTTACAGTCACACTTTTTTGTTCGAATATTGTATGCAATGTTTGGATGAAATTTAAATTCCATATTTATTCTTTAATCAGATTCAAACGACACAAATCATGGGATCCATTCAACTAGGGATCCAGCACGCTGTTGGGGGTCTTGCTAGTAAACCAGAGCGAGATCTTCTTATGCAGGATTTTATGACAGTGGAAACGACCAACTTTCCCAGTGAAGGGTCCAATCACACACCTGCCCATCATTTCTCCGAATTCAAGTTCAAAAACTATGCTCCTATTGCCTTTCGGTACTTCAGAGACCTATTTGGCATTCAACCTGACGACTTTTTGGTACATCAGCTTTCCCCAAACACTATCCATTTCTTTGTTACAAGCACAAATTGTATTGTCGCCTTTGCTACTGTTTCAATAAGAATATTAATACACGTGTACTTCTTACTACAGATGTCAATGTGCAGCTCCCCACTCAGGGAGTTGTCTAATCCTGGCGCAAGTGGTAGCATATTTTATCTGACAGAAGATGATGAGTTTATCATCAAAACTGTTCAACACAAAGAAGGGGAATTTTTGCAGAAGCTGCTACCTGGATATTACATGGTAAGCAAGGAATAGATTGATCGGCTTCTGTTTATTTTGGTTGCTCTGCTTTATACTTCAATAGGACCATGTTTTCTTTGAAAAATTGCACCTCTAGCTCATGGTTTTCTGCAACATAACATCTTGTGTAATCATAATTAATATATAAAATGAAAAATTACTTCAACTCGACGTCTTATCCTACTTTTCTTGTAGAATTTGAACCAGAATCCTCGAACGTTACTTCCAAAATTTTTTGGGCTGTATTGTTACCAGTGCAATAGTAAAAATGTCAGATTAATCGCAATGAATAATCTGCTTCCGTCGGCCGTCAAGCTACATCAGAAATACGATTTGAAAGGTTCCACTTATAAAAGAAAAGTAAGTATCTCATTTTAAGTAAACCTAATTTCATTTACCGCCGCAATGATTAGAAATCATACGCTTCAATTGGCGTCATCTGCACCCCAGCCATACTTTATGATGTACGGTTTCATCTTCATCAGGCTTCCAAATCCGAAAGATCCAAGTCATCTCCTACGTATAAAGATTTGGATTTTATGGAGCATCACGCCGAAGGTATTTTCTTGGAAGCTGATACTTATGGGGCACTTGTTAAAACGATACAGCGAGACTGTAGAGTATTGGAGAGCTTTAAAATTATGGACTATTCTCTCCTAGTTGGAATTCATAACTTGGATCAAGCGGCTAGGGAAAAAGCAGTAAGTTTGAATAGCGTTGTTATCCTGATTCAGAGATACAGAATAACACAGTTGTATCGAGAAGAAAAATCACTCATACTTTATTTTGTATAATTTTTTTTATTATAATCATATCGGGTATGCCTGTTCGACCTAATGGAATACTCTGATATCGCAAAGGCTTAATTGTTATCTGTACCAATTTGAGCAATTTGAACACGGTAATTTAAAATGGTTACTTGTCCCCAACTGTATTGAAAGAACAATAGTGCATTATATTCTCACTATTCAAATTGTGATATACTTATATATGTGCAGTATACAATCTCTATAAACTGTAAAATATTTTTATAATGATCCTTATATTTCACATCTATTCTATGCTTACTCACAGACATAAAATTTTCATTACGAATTTCTAGCTTCATAAACATCCCTGGATAATGCATCGGCATAGTAAAAAATTTGTAACCTAACCCAGCCATCTCTTCATCAATCTTGAATAATTGGAGCATTTGTTGCTTTATAGGAACAGAGGTTATCGGCAAGTGCGGATGAAGAAACCGGCGGAGCAAGTTCTGAGGCCGGTGCCCTTATTCAAGCGGAAAAGGAGAGGGAAAGAGAAGACAGGATTGGCGCGGCTGCGTTGAATCGATCTCGAAGTATTAACAGGCAAAGATTAGTAGCGCACAGTACTGCGATGGAAAGTATTCAGGCCGAGAGCGAACCTATCGATGAAGAAGATGATGTACCGTGAGTAGTTGAAATAAAAATATTTTTTTCAACTCGATTCAACAATTTTTTTGCTGCCACCAGGAAATAAATATTACTTCTTGGCTGTAATTGAAGGCTCAATTTATTTGTCCAAGCTAATTGTTATCGTGATCATGAACTGAAATAGTTGATGGATTTCCCTTCAGCAAGCCTCGCAGTAGTCTGTCAGCATGTTCTAAAATTCTCCCTCTATATGTTGCAACAATCTCCTGTTCCAACGCGAATTATTTGGGACAGCTGGCCTCCGTCAATACAGATGCAGCTTTAATAATAAATAGCGGGGATACGGATTACTGAAGGATTGTCAGATCCCAATGAGAGGACTACTGCGGGGCGCAATTTTATCTTCTCAAATTGCTTTTGAAATATATTTGAGGATGTTTTAATTGGTTATGACACCATTGTAATCGACATCTAACGCTGTTTTGGTAGCAGTCCGGGTGGTATACCAGCTAGAAATGCAAGAGGCGAACGTCTCCTACTTTTTCTCGGCATCATCGACATACTTCAGAGTTACAGACTGAAGAAAAAGCTTGAGCACACATGGAAGTCCATGATTCATGACGGGGTAAGAAATGTTTTGTCATACAACCTGTTTTGGCCTAAAATTGAGATGAGTTTGTGTAACACATGGAGTACAGACATATGGAAAAACGATAGATTACGAACAGCAGTAAAAGCAAATTATTTGATTATGATATAATCTTGCGAAAATTGACATTTTTGAGATTAAAATTTTCTAAAGATCGTCGCACATATTCTAGGATACAGTTTCCGTGCATAGACCTGGTTTCTACGCTCAGCGCTTTCAAGATTTCATGGCAAAAACTGTTTTCAAGAAGATTCCGTCACGTAAGTACCACCCCAATCAACCTCTCCTCAACCACCTTACCTCCATACTTGCCCTAAACAAAACCCGTCATTGACTTTAATGGTCCCATCACTTTACGTTGCTTATTAATTATGATTGAGGCATTAAAGAAATGTCGGAGTAATTTTAAGCTACGTTAAGCATTGATTTTTAAAGGATGTAATAGAAATATGTACATACTAGGGTGGGTAAAAAAAAAAAAAAGCTCAAAGTAGCGCTGTTGGTTTTTATTAGCACGGAAATGTTCACTTTTTACTTGGAAAGGCTCTTTTCGCTTATGCCGTAGCAGCTCTTACCTTGGCAGATTTTTTTGCCGCCTGTATGGTGCTAAGGGTGGAAAATTTCAGTATTTGGAATGGTAATGTGACACGAATATCTCTGACAATCAGACTTGCTCGTATGTTTGAAGGTAACGAATTTTCTGATTCGTTCACTTTGGAGGTGCCGCGTCTATTTACTTCGGCCGAGTTCAATACTGTGCATGGTCTATGTTCTAAATGTATGTCATTTCGACTTCATGCTGCTGATAATTGTAATTGTAGATATACGTATGATAGGGAAGGTGCCTCGATGGCAAGAAAGAAAGCAGCAAGGTATCGAGTTTTTATGGTAATTCGGATTGCTCAATATTTTCTCCTACACCAACAGGCTTCAATGTAATGTAATTTAAATGCAACGTTCTCACGTACATAGACTGACTCGCGACTGCCTGTTATAAAGTAATTAAAAATGTGCGAGTGCTACTTTTACGTTTTCCAAGTTTTCTATAGTTAAAAATATCTTTTTCACACAGTGATGATAATGTGATTAAACAATAATTCGCTATTTTCGTTGGATTTTTATTGAAAGAAGTATACAAACTCAAGAAATAAGCGACAATTCACATTTATGTATTTGCCTTCAAGCCTCTTGGGATAGCAAAAGATGTTGAATGATTTGATGAAAGGAACGAAGTACTTACTTTTCAAGTACAGTAGAACCTTGTTAGTGTCGACTACAGGGGGATATTAAAGAGGCCGAAGCAACACTGGTGGTGTGGCTTCTTTGATGTACATACATAAATATTGAGCGTCTTCAGTGATTTCGGACTCTCTATCTTCTATAACAAGACCACCACAAGTGTACATGGCGTGTGTGACGCTTGATTTAATGGGGAAACGCTGCAGTATGCACCTGTGGTGGGGCAGTCACAGCCCAGTAAACCAAAGTGAATTGAATAGAATTGACAACAACCAAAAACGGAATTAACTCGAATTAAAGCGAATAGAAAAGATTTATGTGCCAATACTTTTGAATTTGTTTTCGTTTGTTTCAATTCATGTTGATCTCGCTTTGCTGTATTCTATTCGATTTGGTTTATTCGAAGGATGTTTGAACGCAGAAAACTCTCGATATTTGATAATCCACAGTAATCTCGGGTTTGGTCTGGGTGTGCTGGGTGGCGGACTACTGCAGCCCCCTGCAGTTGACAGAAGTTGTCAAAGAGAGGGCCGTATGATAGGGGATGTTAGAAGTTGACACTAACCGAGTTTTATTGTGAGTGACCATATCACAATATTTGTGTAACACAAGAAACTGAAAAATATACTCTGGGTTCTCTAATGCCACTATACTAAGTACATTTTCACCTACGGCATACAGTTTACATCGGTAATCATTATTTTTCAAATAATTTTTATTCTTTTTGTGCCGCTCCACACATTATGCAGAAATCTATGTTGACAAACAAATGTTGGTATCTACATTGAATGTTGAGTTGAGGCAGTCGTTATGAAATCTCATTCTTTTACATCATTTCTACTTTTAAATGATATTCAAAACCATGTTTAGGATTTGGTTTATACAGGGAACCTGGTTATCTGCACAAGTATAGCCATCACATTTTTGTCTTTTCACACCGGTATACAATTGAAAAAAAAAGTCCGTTTCTATCTGTGCCATAGATGCCAATAAGCCTAAACGTGCACAGGATTGGCTAAATGTTGTATGTTCGTGTCGGTACACAGTCGGCCTATAGAATAAAAAATTATGAAATATATACCATGAAACAAAAATTTGATGTACACGCAACAAACATAAAGGATTTCACTACATAATACTAGGTATTCTTCAATTGGTCATTATTATTAGATTACAAGATGGACACAATGTGATCATTGGAGGTATTTTCAACTTTGCAAGAATGCTATGTATACAAAATTTATCTTATCATTGTAAATGTCTACCTAAATTTGATTCCGTATGGTTTATTTCATAAGCGCGAATCTCAATTCCTTGTTAAATTGTTGAAAGTGCTCACATCTACTTGTTGATACCAGTAATCCTCAATCGAAACCAACTAAACACAGTGTCGAATTGATGTAAAACCTGCAAAAAGCTTCTTGATCCAAAGTAGTTTGGAATTAAGAAATATATCGGGAGGATTTCTTAAGGCTTAATGATGTGAACAATCCTTTGCCAGCAGATAGGTAACTAAACTTACATCTGGTGTACTTAATGCGTGTAAGATTTAACCTTGGCTGCTCATCTGCCAAAGCCTCGTCCGAGTTGTAAACCCTTACAGAATCCTCCCAATATAGAAATGTATTGTCAAAATAGATTTAAAGTTTACTCGAAATAATAGTGTGCAGATCGCATACTTCTATGAAGCCGCGCATCACACGTGGTTGACTTGAATAAATAAGTGAAAATTTTAAAAATTCGCGGTATTTCAATATCTATCATTATCATTTTGTACTCGAAAACCTGACCAAGGAACGGTAACTCTGATGCTATAAATTTAACGTAGTCAAAAAATTATTGTCATTTGGTGGCGCTGGTGACACAGGATCTGCGGTGGTAGCACCGTCGGTAGCACATTGTAATAGACGTAGTGGAGAAGTCCTTTTCCCTATGATATCTATATCGGGTTTGGTTTACCCTTTCCAACATTATGCTAATTTTTATATGAAACAATGTTGAGTATGCGCTTGAGAATTGGGTGCCTGGACCGCTGAACTTGATGTTTTCTACAACCGCCAGGCGTGACATAATATTTTGGGCGGTTTAATACAACTACACTGCAGGGAAAGTGTTAACATTTGTTTCGAAGTAACCTTTCGCATTATATAAATTTTTTCAGATTTCAAATGCCTAGAAGAAATATTCCAATTTATTAGAGTGTCATCCTTACTATCACGTTTTGCGTTTATTTGATTACTTTTAGGGTATGCATTGGCGCTTTATTTACTTATTTAAATCCATTGTTATTATTCCTCTCTGAATCTTCAATTGGTTGTTCGATATTTATTTATTTTTGGTCTCACATTCCACCTCCCTCAATTGTTTCTTGTGCATTTGTGGATTAATTTGTTTTTTCGCATTCAGTTTGTGGCTGATCGACTATTTGCAGTGAACTAATGAGTAATCTTCTCTATTATCACCAGCAAACTTGAATCGTTGATCCGGTGTCCACGGTAATAGCTGATTATCTATTCACTAATCATTAGCTGATATCATTTTATTTGACTTTACGGTGAACCATTTTTAAAACATGTCTGCCTTGTGATCATTGCAATATTCTACTTTGATTTACGAAATTTAAACAATGATAATCAACATTTTGTTCTTCTTACCGAAATTCTGTATAGAGCAGCTCTACAGGTATAGAATGGATTCCATTTTTCATTTATCTTACGCTTGTATGAATAGAAAATTTTAAAATCGACTTTCAGCCCTGATTAACCTCGAACTGTCTGATTTAGCTTCGGCGTAGAAAATGTTTATCTGCATTTGACTGCATTGGATTGCGTTTAGACGAATATTTGTTATGATAAATTTGATTATGATTCTTGTTGAAACCATAATGAAGAAATGTATGTGAGAAAAGAGGGGGAAGATTGATTAAAAAAGTTATGCATGAGGGAAGGAGTAGGGGTCTTCGGACCTTACATTGATGAATCGTGGATCGACCCACGATTCTACTGTAACGTAATTTATGAACGGGCCATTATGTAGGTAGTACTTTTGATCTAAAACGATGTGAAATTCAAGTTATTCATATTAAACGTAGTGCGCATCAAGATCCGTGGCCCTAGTTTTAACCCAATACGAAGGGTAATATATTGAGGAAACGGGATCAAGTCGGAGTCTCTAGTAGATAGGAAAACATTCGAACAAGGTTTAATTGGACTCTGGCAAATGGGATATATACATTGCCCATATTATTATATGTATGTGTAATCAGCATACCGAGTTCAAAATAATTTATGTATCACACCGTTAAAGGGCGATAAGCTTTTTTTTTTTTATTTTTTATCAAGTGCATGACCATAATCAGCTGTTATCATTATGTGGACACCGTGTACGTAAACATATCAAAATAAATATATTCATTGTTAGCAAACCCATTTCATTTACAATCCTTTCCACTGTCTGTCCCATATTATTATTACACTACTGTAGTCTTACATTTGTCTGGCTGTGTGTTTTATTGATTTCATCGACGATTTTAGTTGATTTATTACAGCGTTGTTTTACGAGAACATCAACAATATGATTTCGCTTATTGTCAGTGGAATGCTTCGAACGGTGAGATAAGTCAACTAACATTCTTGAGTTTTGATTTCTATCTCTTACTTTTTTTTTGTTTTCGTTTTATTCTTGCGAAACGCCAAATATTTTCGTTTGTCTTTTATCCTTATCTCATCAGATTGATTTATTGTGAATCATCATTGATTCAGTTGTTTATCACGCAAAATATGTCGGTTACTAGTATTTTATGATTGAATTTTGTAACTCGATACAAAAATCCCTGTCGGCTAAGCAGAGTTATGCATTTTGACTAGGTGAAAATCGGGATGTAGCGCAAGCGACTCAGTTTTGTAATTGTTGCCAGATTTGAGACCGATACACAGCAAATATTCCGCCCTTCAGTATGAAATGTTTTTTTCCTATGCATCAGCGTTTTACTTAGCTCAGTCAGTAATCATTATAAAATGGTAGTGTGCTAGTGAATTTACGTGTGCGCGCTGCTTGGAGTGGGTCTCTCCAAGTATTGGTACAAGCCAAGTTGTGACGATTAACGGATACTTGAAGGAACGATTGCATATAGGTTGAATTATATACTCTGGGGTATGAAAAACCACTGCTTCAGGATAAGAAAAGTTATTTCTTTCTGTTACTGTAGCGAAAGTTAGAAGGCTCTTCTTTTGCTCTATCTCTGTTCTATACATTCAGCCACTCACGAGAAGAATTACAAATATTTAACCGCTTATCTGTGAATATTTTTATAAAAAAGCCCATTGACAAATTTTTGCAACTGCTTTTTATCTTAAATTTCAGAGCTTGAAGGAGCTGAATGAAATTTTCAAAACTATTATTTTTTTTTTTTTTTACCAATTGATTGCGTGCTTTTTCATGGGCGTAATAGCCCCATAAGATTTTTTTTAACAAACTATTTTTTGTAGAGGTTGCGGTCTGTGCCCCACGCAAATTTCACTATAACCTTCCAAGTCCGACCCAACCTTCTGTATTATTTCACTCGTGTTTTTATTTTCGCACCAAAAAATTCCGGTAAAGTTGCTTACAATTAAAAATTGAGATCTAGTCATACTTTTTCCCTTTAGTTGTTTTGCACCCCATTTTAGCTTTCCCATTTAATGCAAGAAAACGCAGGATCACACCGGGTAGTAAGATGGGCCCATTTCCGGAGGTCTGCTAGCACAAGTATACATTTCTCCGACTTACTTGTAGTGATTTTAGTAAACCTAGAACTTTCGATAGTTACATGTACCAAGAATCGTATTTATTATTGATGATGATTATACATACGCTGCATCATGCGTGAAGGATGAAATCTAAACTTACCACTAAAAATAGGTTGCTCTATAGGAAATCGAGATTCACAGCAATGTATTGCCTTTAAAGTGAATATTACCAGCGCAAAACTACACAATTGAGGAATACCTTGTTTGGCATGTAACACTGTCATTCTGTAATTGTCATATTTCATGGATAATGTCGATTCTTTATGCTGTAGCGTTATAGAATATACATACGAAAAATTTGTGCCACTAGTAGTCAATCATGATGGCAGCTAATCGGGACCTCGATTAAACTGGTGGTAATTGACAGATTTTATCAGCTGGGAATAATTAGGGATCAATGTTTATCTACAGGCACTGTACACTTTTTCTCTTATCGCTTTTGTCGAGGTTCAGGCTCCAATTTTTATTGGCAAAATTAAAAAATGTTACAATATATACTTCGTCAAAAATCTGATGTAGAGTAATTTACTTCTTGGATTGAATCCTGTAAACAAATGTAGGTCGATATGTCTTTAGTGGATTCGAATTTGACATTGAAAAATTGGATTTTTGGGTGGTGAAATTGGATTTCAGTCAACTTGTCACAACTCTGTCAATCTGAAAATTGATTTTCTTCAGCAAAGATGGTGAACGACGCGTGTTTGCTTTATAATTTTAACGATACCATAAGATTTTTGGAAAACCGCATGGTTGTTGCATTTGTAACACCGTCCCTTACCAAAAACCATGGGCAGCCAACTTAAATCTTGAAAAATTATTGACACTCGTGAAATCTCTTACTCATTTGTTTGCATATCAAAAATAATTCTGCAAGTCAAAATGAAACTGGTCTTGAGAGGTCTGTCATTGATTCTCTCTGCAGTTAGAAAAACTTAAAAACGTCCAGAGGCCTCCGAGCGATGACTAGGATAGTATTTTACCAGTGCTCAAGTGTAAATATGCTACCGAACCTAGAGTATTACTGCTGCAATGCACAATTTCAACTGCAGTAATGCATAATGTTGAAGTGCAATTGTGTAGAAGCAATGTAACGAAACAAAAACAAACAAGTATAAAACAGCACAACACAATCCGCAAATGTGTAATCCTTAAAAATTATGTAAACAAACAATGAACCACTGCCAGATCTATTAATTTTATATGTATGGGCTATTCCGCGTCAACCGGATCAGTCATCTCTCAGATATTTTTTTAATTTGGCATGTGGATTGTGTAGGGGGAGTTAGATTTTTGTGCCAAAGCGCGAATCTCATAATGCAAAATTCGATTTTTTATTAACAATAACAAATTAGACTCCCATTTTTTTCAAAAATTCATAACTTTGGCAAAAAATTGAATACAATATATTTTTTTTTTTCAAATTACGCGGAAAGCTCCATAGAATTTAAAAAAAAATACGAAATAGTAAAAAAAAGTTGTTATCAATTGTTTATTTAACAATTAATTTTTCAAAGATTTTTAAAACAGTGACTGACACGATCAAAAAATTTTTTTAAAATTTTGACATGTTCCTTGAACTTTACTACAACCTGTGAATTAATTCCAGAGGGGTGTTTTTTTTCGTTTTCGAGTAAAAAATCATTAAAGGTGTCGATGCGTATGAAATTGCGGCGCGCCGAGTCTCTACGTAATGGCGGGCGGCCGGTTGCCGTCCACCGCTACCCCGCGGTGGCGTCGCAGCGTTATTTTAGAGTTATTTTCACGATGTAGGACATGATTGAAGAATCTGAAAAAAATACTGTACCTTCACAAGGCCTGCTCAAAGCGATAAGTGAAGTTTCAGGAATGTGTTTTTATTTCAAAATAAGTAGCAAGTTATGTAATTATTATCATTTATGTGCACTCTCATGGTGTGTAACCGTTATTTTGAATCTCTGTAATAAAAAAACGGTGAAAAACACATTCCTGAAACTTCACTTATCGCTTTAAGCAGGCCTTGTGAAGGTACAGTATTTTTTTCAGATTCTTCAATCATGTCCTACATCGTGAAAATGACCCTAAAATAACGCTGCGACGCCACCGCGGGGTAGCGGTGGACGGCAACCGGCCGCCCGCCATTACGTAGAGACTCGGCGCGCCGCAATTTCATGCGCATCGACACCTTTAATGATTTTTTACTCGAAAACGAAAAAAAACACCCCTCTGGAATTAATTCACAGGTTGTAGTAAAGTTCAAGGAACATGTCAAAATTTTAAAAAAATTTTTTGATCGTGTCAGTCACTGTTTTAAAAATCTTTGAAAAATTAATTGTTAAATAAACAATTGATAACAACTTTTTTTTACTATTTCGTA
Organism: Neodiprion virginianus; assembly: GCF_021901495.1. Classification (NCBI taxonomy): domain Eukaryota; kingdom Metazoa; phylum Arthropoda; class Insecta; order Hymenoptera; family Diprionidae; genus Neodiprion; species Neodiprion virginianus. The sequence goes on along the minus strand of NC_060879.1, from coordinate 80,948 downwards.
TTTTTTTTTAAATTCTATGGAGCTTTCCGCGTAATTTGAAAAAAAAAAATATATTGTATTCAATTTTTTGCCAAAGTTATGAATTTTTGAAAAAAATGGGAGTCTAATTTGTTATTGTTAATAAAAAATCGAATTTTGCATTATGAGATTCGCGCTTTGGCACAAAAATCTAACTCCCACTACACAATCCACATGCCAAATTAAAAAAATATCTGAGAGATGACTGATCCGGTTGACGCGGAATAGCCCGTATTCAATATGACAGTGAAACTTTAGTTATAGGTTTTTCAACGGATACGGAAATGTTGATGTATATAAGTGAGAGTAATGTGAAATCGAAACACCTAAATATTCCAAACCTCCATGACTGGAAGATGAAAAGTTTGTGATTTTCAATGATTTTATATGTATCATCTTGTCATTTCATTCACCCCCTAGCGAAACTGATCAATATTATTATTAGGGAATTTCATCGCAGCGTGTGCTAGGTTAACCCTTTGAAAACATACCGGATCGTTCTGACCGATACCTTTTTCTTCTAAAATAGTAGAACTTCAAAAAATTCTCTATTTCCAGATTTTTATATCACATTCGTGAAATACATCTATAGTTTTACTATTATGCCATTCTAAAATACTGAAAGTATAACTCTGAATTTATTCAAGTACATCTTACTCGTATATTCGAAATGGAAACACATCAAAAATGGAACATGGTCATTTTGACCCAGGGTGTTCTCTATGATAGAACAAATAGGTGTGTTCTCGATGGGTTAATAAGGTTAATCCAGTGACAGTATGTAAAGATCATCTTTCCGTAGATTGGATGCTAATCTGAACGTGCCAGAATGTGTATGGGATAGCAATAGGCACATAGGGGTCAAGCTATGCCATCTAGCGGTAGATCAAACATTGTATCAAACGATTAGATTAAAAAAGTCAAGTGTAATAACGGAATAGCGAACAAGGCTAGGTGACACAATGCGGAGTGTATAAGTGCGAAAAACGTATGAAAGAGAAACATAGAAGTGAAATATTTCCACATGGTTTACAGGCAGAAATTGCGAGGACTAAGAAAATGTAACGCATAAACGAGAAAAACGTACAACTGCGAAACGTATAACTGAGGTTTCACTGTACAAGTAGTCCTTCCGTCATTTACATTTAGGAATTTTTACAAAACATATATAATTATGACTATGATTACTGTTAATCACGTTGGGTGTTGGTTTAGCTAAATGTTGTTGTTTTTGTGTCTCTGCACCCTTTGTCACCCCTCTGACACGCATCACCTGCTACCATTCGAACTGAAATCAAAAGTGGACCTGCCTGAGATTAAGGGAAACCATCGCAAGTTCCGTAACCTGGTCACCAGCTACATAGGTAACTCTGTCTGTCTGTATGTCTGTCTGTCTGTCTGTCTGTCTGTCTGTCTGTCTGTCTGTCTGTCTGTCTGTCTGTTGGCCATTGGTCTGCCTCGTTCTTTACCCATTTTCACCTTCTTTGCTTGTATCCTTTTTTTTTCTTGTATTTCTCTCCATTTCCCTCCAGTTCTCTCCACTCTGTTTACATATTATACATGCATTGACCCGAATAGCTGTTCATTTACCTATTTTTCTGTCTGTAAACACATTTGTACTACCTATACACCACCAGCCGCAACACTTGGCATGTACCATTTCAAGTAATTGCTCCTCAGACTGTTATGATGCATCGCATATAATGCTTGTTTCTTATTCACTTTTACCTGGCTTCTCGCTGTTACATCCAATTGCTAACCGTCTTTGCATTGAAATTATCACAATCACGATCCTCACTACTTGTCACATTTTCTCACGAAGTCGACACTCAGTCGGACATCAACACTGTTTTTACAAAAATTTTGTTCACTTTGTATTTCTCTTCCTGACACATTAGAGATAATATGGACTTAGGATCACTTGGATGCATTTTCATCAAAGCCTTATTTGAAATTATTTCACATTAATCAATGGTGGAGTGAAATTTGCTGTAATATTTGATGCTTCTGGACAATGTAACGTATCAGTCAAGGTGATTTGACACAAAAATCTCGGCCGTGTATAGATTAAAATTATGAGTAACAATGAAATACAATCGATTTTAGTCAGCCGATGGGTAACTATGCATGCATTTCCCTCTCAGTCTACCTCATTGACGCTTGCAATAATGGAGCAAGCGCATTCAATCCTGTGTCGTAGAGTTGAGGCTGAGAAGTGGATTTGCCTCTGTATCTGTTACATCATTTCCATTACATTCTACTCTTTTATAAAGATACAAAACGATAAGTATGTCAAAATTTCAACTCGATCATGATTCGCAGTATCTTAGTGCAGTTCGGTAGTTGATTTTTTTTTTTCTTATCTTAGCTGTATTTGGCCTGGCTTCGATGCTATTGACGTGATACGATAAGTGTGTTGTGAATGGATTATCATAACTTTGATCACAAAGTCTTAAAATTGGGTAAATTGGAGTGAAATTTTACTTTCCAGCAGCCAATATGCTTGGAAATAAAGATCGAATATATCGCTGCTGTGCAAATTAACTGAAATTAATAGCAGTTGGCAATAAGTCATCCTAAGAAATCGTCCTTTAGAAAAAAACGGGTGGACGAGGATAGTTTTTCATTCAGTAATAACTCGTAATGTTCACATAGACTTTGCTAGTGCTACTTGATGCCGGGGTGTCACATGCTGAACAGCACTATTCTTGTGTCGTATTCTAAATACGAATATTTATTTTTATTTATATTACGTAGTAAAATTCATTGACCATCTGTTACAGCTCTGAAACATTCCCCTTCGAAACGGAAAAGTATTACGAGGCCACTGAGACCGTTGGAAGGAGACTTTGATTCCACAGGTGAGTAATTCTAATTCAATTAATATATTGTACTCGTATTGTGTGTTTCTACATTTCAACGATGCAACAGTATTCACTATTCGTTGTGCAACCAGAACTGGATTCACTTGATTCTCCACATAAATATCACGTTTCTTAATGGAATTAAGTTGGTCGATTCTCACACTTAAACTATTACACGTTTGTCCTATCAAGCATTAACACTCAAGTTGAGTTTTCCGCCTTTCCCATTATGGGCTTTACTAAGAATATTTAATATTCGACTCATTTGTCATTATGCCATTTATGAAACTTCCATTATTTTGGCGAAAGTTGATACCACACGGAAATGTTATGATAAACCCACAGTTGTGTAGTAGCTCAATCCATTTCCTTTGTCAAAAGGCTTTACGAGCATCATCCGTGACTTGTTTGTAGATTCATAATTTCTGCATCCAATCCTGTTATACTAGTTAAACCGAATCAAGATTGTACATGCAGAAATACATAGCCATCTTGAATTACAGGAAATGTATATTCTGCGAATGTGAACCCAGTTCTTTCTTCAGCGAGGTCACAAATTTTGTTACAAAAATTACGATTAAAATAAAAATAGTACACTATCAGAACATAATGGGTTATAATATTCTTTATCCATCTTTTGCAAATAATGCTGGCAATGAGATAGGTTAGTTTGATACATGGTGTGGGCTGGTAAGATCAAGGAAATGTTATGAATTGATACCGTGATACGATAGCAATCAAACCATCTGATGACAGTATAACAGTAATGTGGTGGTTTAACGGTAGCAGCGTCTGGAAGTTCAGCAGTGCATGCTTCAACGAACTCTAAGCCTGGTGAGTCTTTGCTCTGGCAATATCCCTCCCCTCCCGCTATCAATAACAGCAAGTGATTATCGTATCGAAAAATGGTTAATCTTGGCTTCCGCCCTTTGGTGATTTGAACATTAGTGGGACAATGTGCCGGTTGAGATGTGAACAAATTTAATGTAGGAGCGTAGGTGTCAAGTCAAATTTAGCATGCACCTGTGCGTTCTCGCAACCACTCAGTTTTGCAGTTACGTTTTGTCGGAAAATTGGAATAGAGTGAATCAGAAATAGTGATGCCAATTTTAGTTCCATAAATTGGAGTCAAATACTAGATTTCACATATTCTGGGCCTTACTCTGCTTGATTACAAACATTATATATCTACAATGATATTTCTATACGATACAACTATATTGGCATCATGTACTTGTATCAGTTATCATGCATTTGTAAAATATCGAAGGTATGCAATGCCAAGTACGAATCGCCCCAACATTTTCAAATTCATCATATTCGTAAATTTCAAATTTAATGAATAGCATACCTACAATAATTTTAATGTCACCGTTTAAAATCATAATAGAAAAGTTATTTTGTATGCCACCAAGAGTAGTGCAAAACAAATGCCCTTCACATTTTACGATCATCATAAACCGATTCTCCGATCACCCGTTTCTCTAAAGTAACAGTCAGGCGGATGTTGTGTACACATATAAGGTAAAATGAACTTCCATCAGTTCTATAGAGTTGTCCGTTTCAATGAAAGATGTCGTGTTCGTTGCAATGTTGGTGGAAAATATTTATCTGCCGATTGTTACTTGTTACCACGAAATAATTACTTCGTGCTTGTTACTTACATCTCATATCCGACTCGCTCTCAGAAAAATTCAACAATTCTAAAGCTTGTTCTTATTTCTCTGTTTGTTCCGCACGCGTCGGCCAATGACTGTGCTTCTTGATGGTTGCTTAGCAAGCCCCACCGAGTTGCCTGCCTCATCCATAGTCATATCTGCTGCACCCACAATATCCACAACGTCCATTCCAAACGCGACATCAACTCCGATAAACTTGCCCACTGTTTGCAAACCCGTTACGCCTCCGTCTCTGCTCTTTGGCACGGCAGATGAAACCAACCACCATGATATAACAAGCTTTGGTACGTCAAGTTACCCAGCTGTTTTGAAGGGCAGACGCGGAGCCAGCCCTCCTAATCCGAATCTCGTTCCTTCCGGCAAAATTCCTCCACCGGTACCTCCTAGGGGATCTGTTTCGGGGAGAAGTCGAGTCGACGATCATCGGAGAACGTCGGCGAATAACGCGACCATCTCCAGTCGAGGTGAAGCATTCACACTGCATGCCACTTTGCTGCCGTCACAGCTGCATGCATCCTGTTTACGGCAAAATTCACGCACCACGTCCAATGCGCCTGACATACCCATTGACAACTGTGACACTGCTTATTGTTTGAATCAATATTTTAGTCACTACAAACACAGTGTGCCACCCAGAAGTGTGAATATATCGAAATATGACGTTAATTCTTTATATATTCATGGAGCGTATTATTCTGACACTGACGAGTTTGTTAGCGTTGAGAAAGTTGATGAATCCTATATCATCAGAACGAGTCCCTGCCCGTTCAAACCTATTAGACGCAAACACGTCTTATCTGCATCTGGTGTATCACATAACGCTGTCCAATCGACTTCAGAGCTGAGTTGTGGGTACCCTCCAAATTGTTCATCATTACCGATCAAACAGTCTACGCTTTCCGACTCGTTAAGCATTGCACCAGTTTTCAAATCTTGTATAAATAATGTCAATGTCTCTGCCAATTTTGGGAAACCTTCGATATCGATGTCCGATCTAGATAAATCTTCTGAAGCTCATAAATTTACATTTGTACCGCAAACGAATGCTACGTTGAAAAGCAGTTTACAACCCGCTTATAAAATGTCTCGCAAGGACAAGAAACACTCTGAGACTTACAACGAAAGGTTACGCAATAAGCGAAATTGTGTTACTTGACAGGGTCTAATTATAACAAAATCAGTCAATACTCTGTATAAACAATACAACATGGAACGTATTTAATTGCCAGTAATTAGCTCGAACTTGAATGAAACTAATCGTTTCTATACTCAAATGGCTCTGAAACTAATCAAATTTAAGAAAACTGCCCCTAAGGCGATAAACTCTGCTACTAAACCGATATGAAAGTGGAAGCTAGGTCTACGCGAATTTGTACAGTCACGCCTGAATATGACAGATATTTAAAAGTAATACAAAAGTCTAATAGCAATACCATATCTGACAATTAGCCTTCCGTAGCGCAGGACAGAAGAAGTTCAACAACTTGCAGAACACCAAATTCACACCTGTCTGATAATGAATATAGCATACAGTTGGCTAATCTACTCAGTTATAAAAGCTGCATTGCCGATGTGAAAAACACATCGTTTTGTTCTTGCATAGCGTTGCTGGCATGCGATTATCCAAACGTCATATTTCGATGCACCTGCAATCCGCCTTTATTACTACATATAGTATATTAAGTCACGAAGTTCGAATTTCGTCCCTTGTGGTTTAATGTACTATTTATTGTTTGTTCAAAGTATCTTGAGTACGATGCGTTATAACTCTGACTAATTAGTTGCGACCTGTTTTTGTTTCTTTCCTCTTCCATGAATATTTTTCATGTTAACGGTGTGTTGATGCAAAAAGCATAGTCGTAAATAGAAAAATGTTAGTTTATCCGATCCTTAAAATTTAGAGCATTAAAGAAATCTACTAGTCATTGTGAGATGAAACTAATCTATGAGTGTTATTCTAGATATAAGCAGGTATATCATTTGTTAGTCATGTGGTATTAATTCGTCACATGTTATACTAAAATGCATCAATAATTACAATAAAATAAAAGATTCATGAATTACGCCTGTCATGTTTTCAACTTGATATAGTTTTACCATGCATATGGACAATTTAAGCGATACCATTTCTCAAGTTAATTTTTGTCCAGCCTTTGTCGACACATCAACTATTGACTATATGAAATATACTCCCAATTTAGTGATCATCCTGTTTGATTATTATTTTTCTTCAATGGATTCCAAATTAGAACTTTGGAATGGACATGCCTCACAGAGTTGAGGTCATTCTATTTTGAAATGATTCAACAACTATGCGAGGATTAAATCCGATGGTTCTCGATACTTTTAATTTGAATTGTATGGAATACATGGACTAAACTTTAAATTTGAATATTTCTGTTCTATTTTTTTACGTCATCAACTATCTGCATGAAACCTTCGGCCTTAAGAATATTTTATTTTTAATACCACATACACATATATTTGTCCATCCACGGCTGGACAAGCATTCTCTGCTGCGAGAATGTGGTGGTTGAAATTTCAAACAACTGATCAACTTAGTTTGCTAACAATATTATGATACATTCGTGATTCGCAATTGATTTAGTCAATCAAAGGGACCGGAAAGACAACGTTCTTCCCATAAGATGCTCCCCTGTAATTTTGTACACCCATTACAAATGTAACTTTTTGAAACAATTTTGGCTGTTGATATTTTCAAATCTTCTCAAATCTGTATCCTCGTTTTCAAATATGTAAACCGCCGCTTTTCTTGTTTCCCCTTTTTGGTTCACCAAGAACCCAGTATGATGGAACAGTAATACATATACCTTGTGCAGGGCCGGTACTTAAGTCACCTTTCTCATTGTTAGCCACGTTTTTTAATGAAGTATCTTTTTGTCACTCTTTACAAGAGATGGTCACTTGAGTCACTTTTTCGGTTTTAATTGAGTTTCGTGCATAGAAAATTTGATTGCACAATTTTTTTCCCACGCGGTATGCATTGAACAACATTTTATTTGTTAAGTATTATAGTATTTTCACCGAGAAGATCAGTTTCAGATTTATTTCGGAAAATCAATTAAGATCAGATTGTTCGTTGTTTCTGTATCCAAATGTTCCTCACGAGAGGACAACAAATTCATAAATCACAGTTGTTGTTCACTTGGCATTCATTTACCAAATATCATGTACAGTGTTACATTTTTTTAATGCGGCAGAAGACGTGAAAAACAAGAAAAACCCGTGTACAGCGACGAAATAGCAAATAGGGCAATTTCTGATGAGATGAATAACACTGTGGTAGCACTTGTAGTTTCATTACTAGTTCTTATCAGTCAGTTTTACGTCACTTTCCTTGGACTTGAAAGTCACTTCTCTCACTTTTTTGAAACGACTTACAATTAGCAGCTACCAGCCCTGTTTGTGGCGACTGTTCCGAAATTTACTCGTGCCAACAAAACTGCAAGATAGAATCAGCTAGCAATTATTTCAAGTGTAAAATGATTTTAGTCCCTGACAATACCACCAGTTAATTTGCAACCTAGCCAATAATCGTGCAAAAACTCCAACAACACAATTTTGAAAAAACAATTCAATAATGGTGTTGCTTCTATTCTCAAGCCCAAGCTACTCTCACTGTAAAATATTTATTTATAATAGATTCATACTTTCATAAGACTTTTCGTGATAATTTTGCGCTTTTCGTTTCTCAATATGTCCTACAAAAATTTTGAAATCAACGCCCAGTTTGTCCCGAGATTCTCATGACTCTTTTGAATTTTTTTTCCCCTCCGCATACAAAATAATGTATAATAACATTAACGATCCCACTGAGCTGAAGCTAGTTGACACTCTGGTTAATGCAACTGTAGTGGAACTCGAAATACCTTTGTGAGAACTAAAAATGCAGTTTGGTCTGCATTCTTCTGTTTCGTACATTCTGCTGCAATGTAACGGACCCGATTTGCTGCTTGATTGTTGTTAGATCATTGGAGTATTCTACGATGGACAGTGTTTGGTGTTGTTGCTAGTTCTTATTTCTTTATTTGTTCTTTTCGTAGTACAACATTGGACAGCGTGCAATGTGCCGATTTCACTTACCTTTATGATGTACAACGGTATCATAGTAGTACGCTTGTTGTAGGTGGTACCCTTCCCTCTACATGCTCCACCCCACCTCCGCCATTTGACGACGCTGTTACATCGAACGACGCAACATTAGCATCGGGGGGTCACCATTCCCATCACGGAACAACGACGATCCTCACTAGCAGCTTGAGTTCGTCGCATACGAAGCAAAACAAAATAGTGCATCACGTTACTTTAACCAAAACCTATCACGATGCTGTTAGGTAAGTTTGCTCAACATTGATTAGCTTATACAATGTCGTATGCACAATGCTGGTTAATTTCGTGGACGAGGTATCTCTATTCATTTCAATCAATCACTGTCTCTCTATTTCTCCTCTAGTATATCTGACGTGCATTTAGAAAGCAGTGGTAGTGGCTGCGGCAGCGTCGGGCGTGAAACAAAGTCGTCCTTAAGCGTAGAAAGCGGGGGTAGCAGTCGTGGCGGTGGTGCGTTGACGTGGACACCACCTACCGGCAGTGTCGAAGGTTCTACTCCTACATGGACTGAGGGAACGCCATCCTTTACAGAGAGTTCGAGTAGCGGAGACATGGGTTAGCTCGTCTATTAGTAGTTCTTCATGTGAGAACGAAATAAATGGAATAATCCAACATGAGGAAGATTTGCCAGCAAATTTTGTAATGCTTAATTTACACCATATTAATCATATTGATAGGCTGTCCCACAACACCGATTAGAAGTGGTATAAGAGGGGAAGAGGATAATCGAATTGTCGCTACAGTCGAGGAGGCATTAGCTAGTTTGACATCCGAAATGGTAAGTCAGTAAATTTATCAATTTTTACTAGTTTACGAATATCCTTGTTTCGCAAGCTCAACGTACGGTTGCGATTTGACGCTCAATCATTGTACAGTACAAGGTTTAAGCAAAATGTATGCTTGCGCAGAGAAGGTTGACCGAATTTATCTTGACACGATATAATGGATGGTTCAATCAGCTATAAATTTTTATTGGCGTTGGTAAATGAGGTGATAAAAGAAACGGCTGGGCAGCACCTCAATTTGGAAAATAATTTTTTCTCACTGCTAATATACATTCATGTGCTAAAGTTCAAAAATATAGGTATGTAAAGCAAATTTGAAACTTTCGAAAGAACCTATCCAGCTTTCGTTTTTGCTTACATGAGAAGAAGATAAGAGTCGTAGAAAAATGGTATTTCAGGTTCTTGAAAACTCGAAACAGTCAGCGAATACTTTTACAGATATTTGTGGCTGCACTCCGGTGATAATATTTTTGTAACAACTCTTATTCCTTTTGATTACACTTGCTCGGTTTTTCACCAATCGGTAAAAATAATCTAACCAATTGTACGAAGTTGATAATTTTCATCAAAGCATAGAACGTCAAGATAAGAAGTGATAATCTTATCCCAAGATGTAGCAAAACTTCTCCTAAATATTAATAAGATTCAAAATCCATACTAGCATATTGAGGAAGTTCAGCAACGTAAATGGCCAAACGCGATGCAGGATGATTAAATATTGTTGTGATTGACACTTTTCAAGGGGTTACATCCGGTTGAAAATTTTTTCGTTGACAGAAAAACGGCGTTCATGAGTTCCAACCGAAGCTCTGCGCTTTTCGCAGGACCAAACGGTGTATGTTGCAGCGACCAAGTTTCGTGTCTGAAATCAAATCTTCAAAATTCGTTTTAATATAGATGACAATAGTTATGGTATACCGATCGGCATTTCGCAATTTCGAACAAATCCAAAAGATATGACGATTCGAAGAAAATCGTCGCTTTTTTTTTTTTTTTATCATCAAAAATCGCTTCGTATTTTAACTGGCATCAAAAAGCGCTAAATCTTGAAAAAAAATTCCAGTCAATTTATCATGCGGAATCATAAAAGACATACATATGTAAAGTTTGAACTTACTCCATCGAATGGTGTCCAGGTTAGGATGAACAGCGAAGTAGAAAATGTAGTTTCCATATGAACGCGTTTAAAGCTTTGACCTCTGGTTTGACGTTGATTTCTGTATCAGAAGAAATAGAAATTTTTCATGCCCTTAATCGGCGATTTCTCGGGCATATAGAAGGCCTTCTGCCGCATTCTCAGCTTCCTGAAAGCCTGATTTTTCTAGCCTTGAACTCTGCTCTATTAAGACGCACATCGCGCATTGTTTCATTCGAGTGCTCATAAATTTCTCAAGTTTTGGAAACTAGACATTGGCTTTTCGGCAAAATATTCTTAGATCATGCAACTATAATAATATGCAATAAAAAAAATCGTTTTTTGAAAAGTTGCGACCGCATGTAACCACTTAATAATATCTTTCAAAAAGGCCTACTTATCTATTGCGGAGCCTAATTTAAATGAATACAAACGCGAATGCACAGTAACTGTAGTGCTTAGGAATGATATTGCCTGGATACAGTTTAATCACATGCCTTCTCATGACAGTAAATAATAATACGCACAGACGACGTTCGAAACTACATGCCTGGAATGTGAATACTGTTAATAATTGCCGGCCGGATAATGTGTCCCAAGTGTCTGGATGTCGTCGCCAATAGATTTATAGAAAGGTAATCTTTATTTGCAACCGTGTATTACAAAGCGATGCGTTCTTAATTTAAATCATAATTTTTACCATTGGTCATTCTTATATTTGAGTTCAGTTTAGTTTATTGTTTCTCATATGAAGGTTTTCTTGTTATATTTTGCAGTGCAATATCAATTATGTTTACTGTTACATTTGTAGAGGTAGATTCCCGCGCTTCTTCGTGTAGAGTGCCGCGCCGTTTGTTTGTTTGACACAACTTGTGCGCAGGGTATGCAGGGGTCGGGTATCTCGCTTCAATTATTGTGTATATGTTGTTTTCCCTGTGTTATGGTTCATTATTTCAGTTGCGTTTATTTTGGGTTTGTTATTTTCTCGAATAATTTTTTTTTTCTTTCTTGAATATCTATTCTTTTAGTGTACAGATTATTACACTTTACCCATCGATAAGAATATATATCGTTCGTGTCTGTATTTTATGTTGTGTTTCGATTTGTTCCGATCTCAATGACATGCGATTCTATATTTGTACGTGTCAGGCGATTCTGCAGCGGGAGTGAAATGTTGCATAGCTTTGGAACCACCATTGGACAAATTATGCTGCAACAATGAATCTCCACAAAGGACCGTCACTGGTCTATGCAAGTTACACGTCCTGCAAATCGACATGTTTCCTTTTTTTCCCTTTACCGTTCAATCCATGAAGTCAATTATTAATTATCAAAGGACTTTATCAAACGACAAATTGTCCTAAGAACGGCAGCAAATTGCAGTTCTTTGCCGTACGTACAATCACCTACTCTCGTGTTATGTCGGCATTTGCGTTTTTATTGGTAATTATACACTACTACTACATCGAATTTTTGGTACTCTTTGGTTTTTGGTGAAAATGATCTCATCATTGCGTTAAGAGGTAATCTGTAACGTTATAAACATCGATTGGTATTCAATCATGAAGCTTTGCCATTCTTTCTAATTACTGGTCCCTGATCGGCATGCCGGGCACGTTGAATCCAGTTACTTCGAACTACAGCACAATTACTGTTATCGTAATTCTACTGGAAGCACCATCCAAGAATGTATAATATATTGTAATATCTGAGGCTCACTAAACGATCATATACAATTTTCATTTATAGCTAGTTTTAATACAAGACCACGACCTTTGCAGTAGAAGTTATTATAGTTGCTGAAACTTTATGATGCATAGATTATTTGACAAATTTTATGGCTTAAAGCATGAGATTCGTATTCTGAACCTGGGAACGCAAGCTAAAATAAAATGCCAATAAAATTAATTATGTAAAAAAAATTCTCACGCCTCGTGTTGAAAACGAAATTTAAATTTCTTCATCAATTGGAAGGATTTATTCAATTTTATATGCGAGTGCACCAAGCAATATTAATCCTGCCACAGAAGAAATTCCTTATGTAAGTTTGCACTAGCAGTGACTGTCTCAGGACAAAATCATCGTCGGTAGGCGTACACACATAAGAGGAGTCAATAAAATTCTGAAAGTGAGGCGTACTTGCATACCTCTTTCTGACAACAACAAGTTACAAACTTTCATTATCGCTAGTGTTAGATTAGCACGAGCCTGGCTGAAATAATGTTTACTCCTAATCCTGAGTCTTATACCTGAATATTGATTTTTGGACAATTGCTAGACTCATAAACTAGTTACAAATAATACATCATCGCGTGTGTCCAGCGATCTTGAATACTTCAAAATATCCCGAAATTTCACAAGAGTACTTATATAAGTAAATTTTTTATTTCTGGACGGATCGGAAATACACGCATACGCACACACACCCCGAAATAGCGCTGCATAGTTTACAGATTACTCCTATAACGCATCACAAAAACTCGACTGTCCAATATTACTGTAGTATACATACCTATAGGTATAGTACTGCCGAGCGCGTTTTGATGTAAATTCAACACTGTTTGGGTAGTATTTCCGAAAACTTCTTGTATTTTCACATGAGTTTTCTCATACCCTAATATTTACTCTCGGTTGTTTGTTTGAAAATAATTTTTCGTTTCTCTCCAATTTTCAATCTAAGAATAAATATCTCACATTTAAATACATCATGGGTGATTGCAGTAGAACGTATAATTTAGAGTGGACAAATGCTGTTTGTTGAAGAAAGCAGAAAGTTGTATTTATTTCCTATGATGATTGGAAAACTAAGTTTCTGAGTCTGGCAAAATGGGTACTTTGATTTGAAAAAGTTGGAATTCTCGAGATATTTTCAAGTACCTGACGGCTGGACACCATTATTGATGATTAAGCAGGAGAATTCTCCATGAATAAAATTGGAGTCAGCTGGCATATTTTCTTATATCGCTTTGCTGTAACTAATATGATATTGGTAATATTTGGATTCGATTGAATTTAAGACCAGTTCGTTTACTCGCATATTTCAACATTGGATGTATATTGTATAATACTAAATGAAAAAATATTTAATATGTTGATGCGAATCTGAGCTGACGTATAGCTGTGGCAAGCTAGAGCTTGCAGATGATTGTCTGCAGCAACGAGTTTCCTCATTTGTACTAAATATGTGTATTCAAGAACGTGATTACATCAGTGGCTTTTCCATTTCATTGGGCATATCCTACCTTCTCCAGAGGTAAACACAAACTTCTGTCAAGGTATAGTTGTGAGATGGCGATGTTGAAAATTTTGTCCATGTTATTGAAAGTGTCTATGTGTTACAGAAGATGATAATAATGTGTACCGCATATTAGACAGAGGGAAAACTGACGGTAGCAAATAATGATAAATGAAATTTGTTAAGTCTGGTACCATTTAAATGTCACTTATTGGCTTCACTTGACACCAGTTTGGGATCCTGAGAGGTAGCTGTCGATTATTGATGTAGTTTATAAAAGGATGTAAATACTTAGCTGATATAACCGAATCAATACTCAAATGTAACTTCAAGTCTCAACATAATCATAATATGTACGTATATGTGTGTCTGTTATGTACCACGTATAACTCCTTATACGTTATGCGTTATAAAGTCGTATATTTAAAAACTGTGTAACTATATATTAACGGGAACTAAAAGAAAAAAAGATATCGTTTCCAGTCTAAATGTTACAAAAGCCAAAATGTCGTTCAACGATTGTAATTAAGGGTTAACGCTTGCACTCAAAATATCAACGAGTACTTTCTTAGAAATCGTAACATTTGTGAATTCAATTTTAGATGCAAAATAATCAGTTTCACCATTTGAATTTGAATATATTTATACAGTATTCGTTACTCTTTACTGTTAAAAAGTGACTACATCAGTGTTCAGTGCATTATGATCTAAAAGTAGTGATCAATGTACAACTACTTTCACATTGTCTGTCTGTACATGATAATTATTGTAACTTCCATAAGTTTAATTTAATGCTAATTTTATTTGATCTGGTGTGAAAAATTCATTCTCACGTGCTTTTGAAAGGTCGTCTAGAAACTGCGGTTCCTCAGGTTTACCAGGTTTTCCACAAATTAACATGTTGCGGGGTAATGGAGAAATTGGACGACACCATAGATTTTTACTTTGTTCCTTCCCTTTTTCGTGCCGCTAGAAGCACTAGAATTGACTTAAGTTCTAGTGTACATGTAAGATTCGTTGGTATTTTGTATAAATAATATTGATACGTACTATAACCATTGCTTATATCGGATACTATACATATACAGAAAATAGCTTTGCTGCTTTTTAAGTATGATTGTTATGTAATTAAGATATTGTATAAGTGTTCATATACTAGTTGACCCCATCAAGTATAACATTACGAATATGCTCCGTTTCAGGCTCTAGCCTGCTTACTGTTCTTGGGGCTGCACAATCATCAAAGCTTAGCGCCAAACATCACGAAAGTTTATCGATAATAGCGATTTTATAATCGCTATCCAGAGCACCTATGGGAACATGAGTCACATTGAATTTTTTGCTTCCAATTTCGAACCATACCTGATTATAAGAAACTGTCGAGTTATTATCAAAAACTCTGGAAATTGGGTGCAAACCGAAATTGCAACCTTACGTTGTGTTTTTACACTATTTTCACTATCATTTTATGAAACCTTGTTCAACGCATGTTCGGAATGCCATGCGATTTGAGGCGTAACAAGCATTTAAAATTGAATCATGCAATTTGTCGGCATCTGAACTAAGGAAATAACTGTACTCAAAATAAATTTACTGTTCAGGTATCTCGCCCGACGCTCGTAGTATTAATATACTTACTAATCTATAAAAGAGAACTGTGTCGTCAGCTGTACAGGCTAATTTATTCGTTGCTGAACATGAGAACCGAAACAAAAGAGAGCCGTGTAAAACGACTGCGTCAGTTGTACTCGTGTTCACCAACGAATCAATGACGCTGTTTAAATCACGGACTACTACATTGACTTGAGTCACGTAAAGACCGCTGAATATGGCAATGGCCCGAATGATCCTGAAGGTAGTTTCAGGTTCTTATTTTTAGTCGGATCAACTTCTGATCAGGTCGGTAACTGCCGAGTACCTGCCGACGCCTGTCGCCTGTCCAAAACTCGAGACACTGTGATCCCTTTAAATTAAGCAGGCTATCAACATTTTCAGTCAACACTACTGTACGTAGTTATTCATTCGATGTCAGAAAGGTATAGTTTATTTTGAGAGCACAGTGGAATATTTATATCTATTTGCATTCCAGTATCATACCTGCCGTGGTTCAAGAAATTTCTTGCTGGCTTTTAAACGACCTGCTTTTAAGTCTAACCGTACTCTGTCAGATCTTAGGATATCCCTTCAGATATACCTACTTCATTCAGACTTAGGATAAACTTAGAAGTAGAAGTCATTAATCACCGCATGAAATTCCCTTGGTAAATTTACATTATATCACATATAAGCAGGGGTTAACTTGGAACATTTGTTGATTTTATATTACCATAGTTGAGAGGTTGTTTTAGAAAACTTTAAACGGGGTTCATTAATGATTGATTAATACCGCTGGCGTTAAATACGCTTGACTATAATTTGAAATGTTATTAATGAAAAGTTTTTCATTAGAAACTGTGTATCTGTTTGATGTTTAGCTTTGTGAATATTGCTGAGCTCAAGTCTCAATTCAAAACCAGTACTTCCACAGTTGAAGATCTGCTAAATGATTGGATATCAACACTCACAGCAGCCCCCATTCCCCTAATAGCAATATATCTTTTGAATGTTCTATCCAAAATGCAAATTTGATGATTCTTTCATTTATCCTAATCTACACAATTTTCCTGCTAATTCCAAAATCCCGGCGGCTTTTGACTTTCGTGTGCTACGTTTTGAAGTTCATCGGATTATGTGCTAATAGCTTAGTATACATTTTCACGATGACTACAGCTATATGCCAATCAACGTGTGCATCACCACAAATATACGTACAGGTCGGGATGAAATTCCAAGTACACATCCGGTCACCGTCGGTGACAATAAATTCATCTTGTGCGTGTAATATTCTCTTTTCATTCAAACTGTGCGGACATTTTGACTCGAAAGTCCTTCCGTATCTCGTTGCAACTGTACGTTATAAGGTTTTGTCGAACAGTTTGAATTAGCGTTGATTTTTCTTAATTGAGAGGCAATTGTGAAGTACTTTTGCAGTGAATTGTCATGCGGTAGAATGCAATCGGTAAGAGACGTTATATCTAATTATCCTGTAGTATCATCTGTTATGGGTGATCCAGAAACAGATTACCAACGATAACGGGAACGAGACTCGATACGAACATAGCACAGGGACCATGTTTTGGAAGCCAGGGATCAGAAACAGAGTTAGCCTGAGCCGCATAGTCCTTGCCACAACAAAGCTGAAGACGCTGGGTCTGGGTGTAAGAAGATTACAGTGAGACCACATCAGCTTTTGTCGTTTCACTCATAATTAAGCCACGAAATAGACTTGTATTACTTTCCAGTATTCCTCGGTTCAATGACTAGGTATCAGTCTTATTAGTTGAACGTAATGCGAGGTCCAGTCACTCGCCAAGTTGCACATCCGTAAATACTCAAATACCACAATTAGTGTAAATTTGCATAAAAAAAAGTTGAGCCTAAATTGCTAGATTCGCCAATTACTGTGCTGGTGAACTTTATTAGAATGAAAACTATTTAACATGTGTGGAAATAAGGGGAAGAACGTGTAGCCACTCCTGTACGATACTTGAAGTGAGTAATAAAATTACTATTTTTATAAGAGAGTAGTCAAGCTATTAGACAACGTTGATTTCATGCATACTTGACTGTAACGTCAAAAAGTATATTGCTACGGATAAATAAGGAAATCAAATAACATTTACTAAATCTAGTTAGGCTTGTAAAGTTACGTACAGATTTATTTTTAGCTACAGGTTTATATAAGTCAGTGTTGATTTAGCGGGTTCCTGACAATCGCGATGAGGTCAACCCACAGTGATTAGCTCGGTGGACAAACGTTTCTGCTACGTTCACTGCAGCGGTAGTGGCTTTCCATTAATTATCTGTGCAAGTGCGTCTGTGTGCAAGCAAGTGCTCAATGTCAGAGTGAACAAGTTTGTGCGCAGGACTCATTGTTGTATACACACTCCACGGAATCCTTGTGGTATATACTGTATGCTGATAGTGATTTGTAAAGTTCACATTGCTGGCACCAAAGTCGACGTTTGAGTGATAATAATTGAATCTCATTCGTTTAACGTTGAAAATCACATTGCAAATATTTTTCAATGATCCTGTTTTAAAATTTGTTATATACTAATCATGATTGCAAGTTACGAATTTGTATGGAACGCCGTCACAATGATATAACATTTCAAAAAGGTGGAATAAAATCTTGACAAAATGCCTTTGTCTTATTTATCTGAATTAGTACAATCGGTTTCAAAAGTTATTTTAATAAATATACATGTGATCATACGTGATGGTACCTACTTTTCTTGAAACATGCGTATATTTACTGGGGGTCCATTAATTACGTTACACACAAAGTGGAAGGGAGGGATCCAGAAGGTGCGGTGGGGGGCTACAATTATAATACAAGTGAATATGGTTATGGGCGGATTGATCGTAAGAATATCATTTTGAAGTTGAAAATTGGTTGCATTTATACTTTTTCAACGCGCTTTATTCAAAACATTCGTGAACTGACTTTTCGGCCGCGTTTAATATTCATACACCGAAAAACAGATAATGTCTTCGTTCGACGCTTACTTTTGCTCCTTGACAGTCGTTTTTTTAGTTCTGATATTTATTTGTCATTAAAAATCAACAAATTATACAAGTTTCCGTTTGATAAACAATGACAATGATGCCTTATATTTGGACGAAGAAGACGTTGACACTTCCAAGTTTCCCACCGCCTTCCAAAAAAATAACAGTGCGTGCTATGTCAGTAATGAATAATGTAAAAGAAAAGCCTGAATTTCTTGTTCAGTCAAACACAATATAATAATAAGAAATTTTTTTCTACTGATTTTGAGTACCTATCTATTGCCTGAGAACGTACAAATTGTTACTTTATTTGAAAATATTGTAATATAATGATAATATTAGGAGTGCTTTTTTAATTAAGTTCTAAATAAAAAATTGCTAAATGAGTGTCGTCACAACAGGGGCGGGAGGGGGAGAAAGTTCCACATGAATGTGACTACTTGTGACAGCGACGAGGGAAGCATAGATTTACATCCAATATATGTATTCAGTTTACTCAGTCGTCTCGAATAGTTACATTTCTGGACCGCATGTAGCTGCACTTTCCCAGTCGTACGTTTTTCCCCAGCCGAATCGCGAAATTAAGTATAACCAATGGTGACTTCGCAGTTTTTTCCTCTTAAAGAGTTCTTATCAACGTTCTTTGAACCCTTTCAGACGCACCTCTAACACGAAGAAGGAAACAAAAATCTGAGAGAAGAATTGCTATGAAGATGCGTTCAGAAATCTCCAATAGAATATATATATATACATAAAAATCTAAACAGCTAAACCAAACTGTTTTCGTAACTCTGTAAGTTTTAATAGTAAGATGTAATGTACAGATTTGCGCAAAGTACTTCCAAGTACGGATAATCATGTGGTCTGTTTCCATTAGAACAAGTATCAAGTATTTCTTACTCTTATTGTAAATTTTATTTTAAACTATATTGTTCTAGTTTTTTCTATTTCGACTTGATATTAATGCTATACACAACTGGCACATCACAACCACTGTAGTCTTCCATTTTCTTTCATAACCGTTGTATATTTACATATATTTAACCCCGACTCAACGGTAATGGCCACTTTATTAACCTGAAAAACGGGACGAATGTAGCATAGGTATAATTCCCTCTTATCATTTTTTCGCTCAAACTTACTTTCTGCCGCATTTGCGAGGGAAAAGTTATTATTTCCCGCTCATTTCTGGGAAAACAGCAGCACTTTTCTCCCGCTAATGGGGTAGCTACTTTTCAAGTCAACAATTCTCGGTCAAATTATTCCCTTGTTACATAATGTACTAATATATGTATGTCGTTAAACATGAAGTATCATTTGGACGAGGTATGCATTTGTTATTGGCTGGTATCGCGCTTGTATCCAGAAATTGCATATGTTGTGAAGTTTGTTGATATTATCATTACACTCCCATTTGGACTTCAATAGGTACAAAATTACTTGTTTGAAATATTTGAGAGTCGATCATATATTATTATGTTGAAATTAAATCCATTTAATTCACATGTTAGAAAAGTTGATGCGTCACAGATAACGTTTCACTGGAAGTTGTAGAATGTACTAATTTTGTGTTATTATTTCTTATTTCCCAATATTTTTCATCTTTGGAACATATGATTGTCTACACTTGGTAATCACTCCCAATCTTGAAGTCGCAATTAAAATCATTCATTTGAATGCATTGAACTATTTGTGATGCATTATTTCTACGAAATGTAGTCACAAAATGGTTCGAAAAATGAATCCAGTTCCACGTCTTATGAGTCACGGTGGAATCCCGCGGTTAAAGGGCTTAGATATACACGTGCATTACGTGGTATGGAAATAGCATATTTGGTATGTCCACCGAAATAAAACGTGGCTAATGCAATGGATACGAATGGAACGAACATGTGATATATATAGGAAAAATTATACAGCATTATTGTTGATGTGCTTTTTCTGGCTGTCCAATTGAGATTGTCCATCAGTTTATCAGTATCAATTTCAATATAACGAAAAAATATTCAAAGCAATAACGATCCTTTGAATCGCAAATCTCCCCGATATTCAGCTATAGAACGAAACATACAAAATTACCAAGGGCGGTATAGGGAACATTTGATGCCATCGAAACTCACATGCCGACGATAGTAGCGTAACATGTAGCGTACGAGACTGAGGAACGGGAGGACTAGAGTTGAAATGCCCAGCGTATCGATGCGGACCTGAGCGACAACTCGCAAAAATTGTAAAAAAGTGTCACATTGCTCAAGCACGTAATCGGCAAGCTGAGGTTTGAAACAAGTCCGGCTATACTTGAACAAGATTTTCTGCAGTTTTCCTTGTCCCTTGTGTGAATGCGGGTGTTTATAGTAAATATCTTGAGACGGCTGCAGACTAATCTGTAACGGTACTAATCCACCCCTCCCTTACCCTGCACAAGCTGCCAGCTTATGGGGACATACCCGAAAGTGTATAGCGGGACTGTAGTGATTGTTACTATTATTACTATTACTATTATTGCAAGTATTATTATTATTATTATTATTATTATTATTATTATTATTATTACCATAATCATCATTGTTATTGTTGTTGTTGTTGTTGTTCTTGTTATTGTTATTATCTGTTACAATTGTAATAGTATGTACTTAGTCGTTGTGAATTGCTTTGATCTTAAGTTGAACAAAGAGAAAGGGACCATTGTTGTACCAATCGATGCCTGAGCCAGTCAGATGGTGAGGTAATGTGACTGAATACACTTGCATACCAGAGCCAATGAATAGGACATCAAGATGCTGGCTGAGTGGCCCAAGTTGCTAATATCGAGGATGATAACAATCAGGTTTTGCTATATTTACACTATTCACCAAAAGATTGAATCGAACTGGTAATATTATCGCAATTTCTATAACTGAGGTCACTCAACTAAGGCACATTCTTGTTTCCCATGTGTTTATACACATCACTGTACAACAGTGGAATGGTGTTTGCGAACATTCCAACACCGAAAGTACCCCGCTAGTCAGGACATACTAATCATCAACTTGCTCCAATTGTACTTAAGGTTTCTTAAGTAAAAATTTGGTTCGTGGTATAAAAAAGTCATTGTTAGATAGTATTATTGTTTATTTGTAAAATCAAATATTCGAGTAATAGCTTGATACCGCAATCATTCGTTTTCGAGTGAATTGGCTAAATTACGTAGTATTAATTATAGAATCTAATTAGATATTTGAAAGGATAGTCGATATGGAAGTAATAAACACATTCCAAGAGTATTCTAACCATTCTTCGTACAAAAACGTAACATATAGATTTATATAAAATATGTAGAACTGTATAAATGTGCGCCTATGCCGGGCATGTATGTACATGCCACACGATCTTATATGATCTTTATGCATAGGGGTCTTGACATATATCTGGCTAGCATTGGAGGGGGGGATCGGCTTTTTTCAGGTCACGGTCCTACAGATATACAGACACGAATGTAGGAAAATCATCATATCATCGTCACACATCATATGTCATACATCATACATAGTATTAAAGATCCAAATAAAAATTTCGGATGTTCGGAAGTTCAGAAATTACATTTTGACATCACCGAAAGTTTTTTTTCTCTTATAATATATTCGACCACCAAAATCAGTCGGCAAAATTCCTCAGTCCGGAAATAAACGCGCAGCAGAGAGGACGTGCGAAAATCGCGCTCCGGGAATTTGGAGCACCAGGTCCTCTACATTCTGGGTACTGCGTTCCAGGTCCTCTACCTGGTGAATTTCGACGTTCAGGACGAGCGCTCCCTAGTTCCTGTACTCTAGGTCCTCTATCTATCTGACGAATTTTAACTTTCAGAACTAACACTCCGTAGGTTCACCTGATAGATACAAGTTTCCATTGATACTGATTCAATTATAAAATCCTACGTCAGCTAATTCCATAAGGTTGTATCTACCAAAAATTCTTATTTCACTTTTTCTGTACCGAGGTCTTCATATCATACGCGATTGTACCACTGAAATCACGTTTTCGGTGGTGACCACATTATGCTATTCTATCAAAAAAACTCTCATGGATTGTAATGTGAGCTGTAACTTCGGTGGTCTGCCCTAGACGCATGATTATTTCGATAATAAAAAAACCCACGGTATGTATGATACACGGTAACTAATGTATAATAATTGATGTGTTCCTCAATAAATCTTATAACGATATTTTCGTACTTGAAGTTTACGAGGACGTAGATTTTGCAAAATATTACGTTCCTTGAGAAATCCTCTTTTCTTAGATAGGATAAAGAAAGTATGCTGGTGATATATACCTACATGTCAGTGTGTAGTGTATATATTTAATAGTAATCAGTAACCCTTGTACATAAGATATATCATTTATGATTCGTCCGCCTGTGTATTAACTCATATTCATTGAAAATTGCCGGCGTCGATCTTAGTTGATATCCAAACAGCCGTGGAGTACGGTACGTACGGTAAGATCGTGGGGACATTTGTTTAGTGAGTTCCAAGGTGAGTTCAATTTATTGTCAATAATGTTATTCGTTGAGTATATTTCACTAACAAAGCAACATGTATGTATCTACATACGTTTTAGGAACCAATCTAGAAGTACAGGAACAATCGAAGAAAATTGAAAATAACGAAAACACACCTGTCGGTGAGTTGCTAATATAGTACATAATCAGACGAATGGTATACTGTAAGTATAGTGGAGATGTGGCTTTAACCTGGTGCGATTTTTCAGAGCGTCAAAATGGCGTATTTCACACGGCAACAAACAAAAAATTATGTCACGCAGTTTGAGAGGAAATTATTTATGCTATATATATTACGATGTATACGAGTAATATTATCAGGTAGTCAGTTAAATTTCACTATTTTACGAACATAGGGTAAACCACTAAAAGTAAGGCTTATCCAATTGAATGAGCGAGCGTAGCGAGCGAACGAGCATAAAAATCAACCATACTAGGCGTACCGACCCCGAGCGAGCTTTAACGGCCAAGGGTTTTAAGGGGAGGGTACACCCATCAATTCGTGTATGTGACGGAAAAGTCCGATCGGGCCAGTGATTTTTTTTCGATTACTTCTTTCCACGCCGAATGCAACGCAGAAGACCGCTAAAAAATAACTTAAATATTTAAACAATTTCTACCAGTGTCATTGCGAAGGAATCGACCTACTTCAAATTCCATGCCCCTATTTGTGAGAAATGTTAAAAAAAGCTCCCAAAAAAGAATTCAAAATTTTAAATCAATTGTTACGACCTCTGAAGCATTTTTTCAGAACAAAAAAGTTGGTTTTGCCGAATATCTCCATAGATATGAGTTTTCTGACGAAACATGTAGACATCAAAGCTGCAGGTCTTGTCGAGAGGCGTATATTCAGTCCTATACATTTTTTCGCTTACTCGCATATTTTTATTTACAATGATTGAGCACTCGAAATACAAGTTTTTCTCGACAAAAATATAACTCTTACGGCAACGTTTATAACATAGATAGAGTATTATTTATTTAACAACGTTTCAGTACCTTTAGTACAATACAGTAAAGCTATACTTATATGTAACTTATGTCCTTATAAGACTAAGATACATGATTAATATTTTCATCGCTAGCGAAAAGGGGGCGGATACAGAAAATCAGTTTTTCATACAATTACGTCAAATTATCGAGTCTTATTGGAAGCCAGTGCATTTTCATCGGCAAGCTGAGGCTTTTTCACATAAAAATATTCTTTGTAGATATTTATTTGAAATTAAAAAATTCATACTTTTTATAAATACTTGAATCCATGCTGCAACAAAACCCGGTAAACCTTAGGCAAACATTATCACAAAAGTAATAGAAAAATCTACATATATTGCACGGGTTGCAACTATTGGAGGCATTGAAAATTTAGTTACAAGGGTATAGAATAAACGTTTTACTGTATTTATTAGTAACCAGGATACAGACATATTCATACCGTATATTGGTAACAGAATTGACATACAGGCACAACTCAAACGTTGAAGATAAACATAAAATCAGATATTTTTATCTGTTATCAATGAACAAGGAACATACGTGTATATTTATGCCAATAAAGCACAGTGAAATCAACGATTTAAAAAAATTAATTGATTACTCATTTCATGCAGACGTATCGATAAATTGACCCGGACGACAACACGGATCGGTTTACGGATTCGTTAGACTTCATGTTTTTGATTGTTATTACCCGCAGATTGCGAAATATCGTTATCAGAATTTATAATTGTTGCAAAATTCGAGCTCACTTCATTAGATTCTGCAGGAATACTAACAGCAGAATAAACTGACACTCGCATTTATCGTGTTACGCTCCGACGTATGTTTTTTACCAAAGCTGCAACCGCGAGTTCTTGGGCCCTCAAGCCAGAAAATTCAATTGAAAATTATAAATTTGCACAACTACTCTTATCATGAATCACTATCTGTTCTAGCAATGATGGTAGCGAGCATCTTCCGCCGCTTCGACATTTATTCACTTATATTTTGTCCCGGGTACTTCACTGCGGCTGTTGAACGAAATTAATGAAAAATTAAACGCAGAGGAAGAACGTAAAGCGTAGTGGTCTTCTTCGATTTTTGAGTTCCGAAGAAATTAAACTGGACGATCGCAGCTTCCAGTCGTTGGCGCTCTTGGGCACGCTTTGTTCGCCCTGCATTTGGTGCATAAATTTATACGCTCAAATACGAGCGAACGGTTGGTAACATTAATAATTAATCTAGACTCACCGAACAGTTTGGTTTACTTTTAGGGGTTATCTTCTGTTGGCATCAACTTAATAAGTTTCGAATTTTCAGAAAAATAGGTGAAAATCTATTTCAATAGTAGGTCATTTATATTTCTTGTAGATAGTCAGTTCAATTCTGCGCGGCTGAAGAAGAAAAGCAAACCTCTGCGTTGTCCCGTTGAGGTTACGTATGCTCGTAATTGTGACAGAGGTGACAGTGGCAGAGGAAAAAGAAGCCAATCTATTTTCTTCCCGGCGAGTGATTATAACTGCAACAGGCTATACGACGGCCGAAGGAAATTGAAAAATAATTTCCCTGAAAAACCATCCACTCCCCGGAGTCGTCACTCGTTACGTTCTGTCGGAGGTCAGGTTCTGATGTTTAGATATTAAATAATATAAGAATCATAATGTATTAAATAATGCGTATACCTGTACGAATTGCGACAATCAGCTGGAATTTGTAGGATTCCCCTTCATCGACCGATCACTTTACTCAATTATTCTCAACGTATATGCGTATCTTTCGGCCGAATTCAACGATTCTCGTCGCAGGTTGATTTTGACAATGTTTCTTTTTTTTCTCATCATCAAGAAATTACGGACCAGTTCGAATCTCCCGAAGGTACTTTCAGCGTGTATAAAATATTTGGGGATGGCAACTGCATGTATCGTTCAGTGAGCTACATAATATGGGGTGACGAAGACGAGCACAGATCACTCCGAACAATGGTAGGTATAAACAAAGTAAATCCTGTCACCGACAATGCAACCAACTCGCAACGTCGTCGTCGTCAGTGCCGATTTTATTCACTTTTTTAGGTGGTGGAGTATATCAAGGATAATTGGCATGACTACAGTGCATTCGTAATGGCGGAATGGAATATCTCCAATCGACAGGATTACTACGAATATATGATTGCTAACGGTACCTACGCGACAGAACTAGAGTGTGTAGTCGCGACGAAACTTTACCACATGAATTTGTCGATTTATCGACAAATTGATGGCAGGAAAATTTTGGAACGGATTTTTCATAACCGGGTAAATAAAAATTACCGTACTGCAAGACTGCTGTTCAGTGGAAACACGGACAGCGGTCACTATGATGTACTAATTCGAGATTGAAATTTATTTACAAGCCTTGACAACCTTCGACTCTATGGCATAAAACTGACTGAAAATTTCACCACACTTATACATAGGTAAATATATTCGTGGCTTTATCACATTTCATATGTTATGTAGTGTATGGCATTACATATATTACGTTTTGTACTGGTATGCTTACAAATATTTTATGAGTATGTATGCGCTGCACCGAGTTGGTGAAAAAAAGAACTCAATAAATCTGGAACATGGTTAGTACAAATCTAGCATCGTACCGAACCGATACATTTTCATAACTCACTGTAGAAGCATGTAGTTGTGTACATGTGTGTCCGTGTGTGCGTGCGTGCGTGCGCGCGCGTGTGTAAATCAGACCGGCCCTTAGCAAGGGTCCAATACAATTTTCATCCGGCTGCACTTCGGGTGAATTTGAGAAACAAATTAATTTTTTACTATTAAACTATGGATTGAAATCAGTTTTGTTGTAGTTTCATCTTGCACTAAGCTTCCGTTTGGATGGGATAAAATTTTTTTGAGCTATATGCTCTGCTCAACTCTATCATTCAACTACGTATTTGACAGAACTTTCATTATGCAAGGTTACTTCTGCAGTTTACAAAATGTATTTCTAATATTTTCCTGGCATAACGCAACATTATGTTAATGTACCTATTGCAATATAAACTGTATACATTTTTTGAGAAACTATCATTATCTCTACTACGCTTCAACGAACGATAATAAAATATACAGTCAGACTGACATTGAACTCATGCGTCCTAATTTACGGGAAATAATCACGACTAATCTTCACAACCTTGCCTGTACAACCACTGGGTGAAAGTGTGGATTGCTTCGTAGGCCATGCAGCTGAAAAAAGGTAGACCTATGAGCAGACAGGCAAGGCGCAACAATGATGATGATGATGATGATGATGATGACGGTGGTGGTGGTGGTGGTTTAATGTCAAACAATAATCTTCGATGTGAGCGATCATTCCAGAATGATGTGGGCTAAAGCGGTAGTAATCATATACATACATTATTAGCTGCTAACGTATTTTTATTCTAACCAAGAGTAGACACCTACCAGACAGGATACAACGCGTCAGATCCCCAGCTTGTGATCAGAGTGTATTGATCTCTACGAACAGCTTCGACTATATCTTGTGCCGTTTGTTGCTTACTTTGGTTCATTAACCTGATTAACGAAAACATGGAACGATACATGAATATTCGACAATTCGGGGTACTTTAACGAACTATTGTTTACACTTGTCCCGCTTGGGATACAGCTTGGTGTTAGCTGAGTATTATCGCTCGCTCCAGGGAGTTGAGGGCTTTACGTACCTTGCCTCCGCCTTCGGAGCCATGGTGGTGAACGTCAGCTGGTTTGCGCTATTAACGTGCTGTCTGATCGCTTCAATAATACCTGAATAGACAACCATCGATAAG
Source organism: Neodiprion virginianus (assembly GCF_021901495.1). NCBI lineage: Eukaryota > Metazoa > Arthropoda > Insecta > Hymenoptera > Diprionidae > Neodiprion > Neodiprion virginianus. The sequence continues at coordinate 53,161 of NC_060879.1, read as the reverse complement.
GAACAAGAGTATTATACCGATTGATCAATATATTGCTCAGTGCCTGCAATATACGTACTCAAAAATTATTTGTGTAGCGATAGTCTCTTCAATGGCAATTATTTATACAATTCATATCGTGGCAATGCTGACAAATTATACCAGATTGAAGATAGCGAGGATATTCCCAGCTTGTTCATTTTTTTTTTTTTTTTTTGAACATGGAAAGACTCATTACGACACAAAACAATATTTTTACCAACCAGAAACAGTTGCCTTCGATCCCATATGAGCATCCTCGGTTGACGTCGTCGGTATTACGGCGACGATGTGACTGTGATCGCATTGTATCATAAAAGGTATGAATGCTAAAATTGTCTGAAACATTGGTAAAAAGGAGAATAGTGGATACAAAGCGACGAATCAATTAAATTTTAAGATGTTCAAAAATTCTGTCCTTGTAGTGTAAGGTTAATACGCTGTTGGAAATTTTACACTCGTTCGAAATCTGTTTGTAGTTCCGAAAGCAATGTGTTGAATTTCCGTGTGATTTTCAGCACACCTTATTGGGCACCCTTAATTCAATTTGGATTTCAGTGTGCAAATGGTTTAAGATGAGATAAAAATTTTTAGTAAACCTTTCATGACCTCGGGCGTATTTTGAAATAAACATATTTTTTCCAACAGTGTAGCGGTCGATGATTATTTGGTAAACATGCCTTATTCGACAGATTTAGCCGACAAGAATATTTAAAGACCGGGAAATACAGAATAGAAATGTTCTAACCCAGTAATGACTCATAAGATGCGTGGAAAGGGAGGTGATAATATCTTTACTAGAATCCTCTGGGCAGGTGATTAAGACGTCTATATGTCCAACATCTCTGTGAATTTTTTCCGCCACATCAGAGATGTTCGATCTACTCGCTGAATCGCACTTGTACGTAATTATCATTCGTTCCGTAGGTACTTGATAAAATTCATTAAACCGCTCGAAGTCATTCATTTTTCGGTGCTGCGAAGCGGGATCTGGCGAATTGTTCTGATTTAAATTCAAATCCTGATCAATAAACGCTACCACGCACCCAGCTCTAAAGAACGCCTGAGCCACAGCTCTTCCCAAGTCGGATCCTGCCCCGGTTACCTGTTGGACGAAAACTATCATAATCATTTCACTCTTTCCCCCCATTTGATTGATTTCATAATGTGTGTTATACGTATGTGTAGGTTAAAAAAGAAACTGAATTTATACTTATAGGTACCTCGTAAAATCAGATTCCTCTGCCTATAAACTATAATATGTCTCATACCGTGCAGTGCCCGCAGTATTACCACGAGGCGAGGAATTGATTTATCTGTACTACGCAACTATCGACAAAGTGCGTTTATATTCATACCACAACTTTATAGTTGGTCAAGTCTCTGGGTGGTTTTGGCAGTGTACTCTTTATGATAGCAAGCATAGCCAATGAGAGACCGATCAGTGCTGCAAGCAGTATCTCTGCTCCGAGATAGAAGAAGGTTGTGACAGGAACTCGTGCATTGTGATTTGATGGCTCGCTTTGATGTGTCAACATCCTACACCGGGATCTGATGAATAAAAAAAAATTGAAGTTCAGTATATTGTGGCGCCGTATCGTTTGGAGAATTTTTATCAAGAAATCAAATGGTGTGACATTTATCCCGGGACAATATTTTGTAGGCAATCGAGCCTGCGGAGTGATAAACGCGAAAACTTTTATGTGACAATTAGTAATCTTATGTAGTACTTTAGCATAACAGTTATTGTCTACCCCGCTAAGACGCGTCAATGTCGAATTGTAGCAATTGCCGGTGATTGATCTGGTCACAGGGTGACCACGGTCAGGCAAAAACATTGATGTTTCAGGGAACTCTGTTATCTCTGTTATCAGCCGGTGATTTTTTTCTATTTGCTTGCGACTTAAAAAATTGAAGTAAAAAAAGTTATTAGCCGCGCTCTTCCGTACACCGTCACTTCATAGCTTCACTCTTCGCAAATGAAATTAGTAAAACATGCGCTGTGTAATAACGTCCCGCGACGGAAGAATGTAGAAAAGATGTATTAATTAAACGAACGTGTTTCAAATTCGAAAAGGTTCGATTTTGATAGTTCGTGCCGACAGAGTTAAACTTTGTATTTCCCTCATCCGACCATCTTTTTAGTATTGTTTTCTATCCTAGTTGTTCTCGTTCGTATTTTTGAATTGAAAGAAGAAAACCTCATCTCTGTATGTATTTTTTTTTAGCGTCGGTGCAGGGAAACAATAGATTTTGACTAGGGGAAGTCTCAAGGATTTTACCGGAATTTCTGTGGCCACCTGTATGGCTATAAAAAGTATTTCAATGGTGATCTCGCATGTAAAATATGTTGACTTGATGCGTATCCTCCAATTCATATAATTACGCGAAATCGAGGCCATCATTAACGTCGGAGCGGAAGGAGTTATGAAAGCTGTCTATCCTTGGCAGGTCAATGGCTTCGAACTAAGGCCAACCCCAATGTTTGCGATTCTAATAGTCGGAGATTTTGGAGATGCAGCAAGGTAAAACCAAGGTATACCCGAACAAAGAGTAAGAATCAGAAGGGCTTGATGTTATAGATGCGAGTATTTTATTGGCGTCGGAATCACAAATTACAAGCGAATTACGAATTTATGGAACGTTTTCCGTCCCCTAGCATTTACCGACGTAAAATGTGTGTTCGAAATTCTTCTATTTCCGCATTCGCTCCCGAAAACTGGTTTCATGCGTAGCACACGACACACACTACCAACCATGGATAAATGATATCTGTCACCTATAACTTAATTAACGGGGTTCTTACATCGATATCCTTTGTTCACAATATATTTCATCAGTTGAACATTTGTACTTTGGAATTTAGATCCCAACCGTGCGGGAAATTGCCGGCAGGAGTTGAGTGATTCCAATACCTATAATCGCGGCATAAACCGTTAGATATTGATAGGTGAAATTATTCAATTATTCAATTATTACTAATCAATGTTTACAAGCGATTCTGCTGTACAAAATCGACAAGATGAATGGATCGGCAGTGAAAAGCAATCGGTATACAGATACGTATACGCTGTGTATGCCATGAGTATTCCGTGAAACTCCCCGCTCAACGCTATCAGATATAGGCAACCAAAGCTGCATTTCATAATAAATTTAAGAATCAGCCGAGCGTTGAGGCCCACGGGAAACTCTTGGTATACATAGGTGTAGACGTCACGCGTAGGTATCCTGCCCTGTGGAGCAACCTGTACGAAAGTAGTGCGAGGGTTTCATACCTATGCATCATTATACCTTACATACAAGTATACATATACGTCTAAAGAAATCGACGACGGTATTACGAAAGTGATTGTTGTTTCGCATATAATTCTCAAGGTGAACCGGTATAACGTATTATATATTTCAACTAGACATCAGCGCTGATCAGCTCACATTGAACTTGGACCTATCGGGCTTGTGCTATAAATCCTGTCTGCGAACGATTTTTCTGAAATATACTAACCGACGCGAGAAACACATTGGTGCGATGCAAACGAAATTCACTATTATATGTCGCGTTGTCAATCATTTGGAATGTATCGTAAAAAAAAGGGTCAGTTTTATTTATTTATTTTTTTTCGGTTCCCCTTTGTAAAAGCTGTGGCAATATCATATAAATGGATGTTTTGAATTCACGTAATTCATGCCCCGTTATCTAGCTAATACTAATTGGGTTGTCTATTTCAAATAATATGCAGTACATTGTCCTTTTCGGGCAGTTATTACCACACCAGCTGGCAATCAGTTTTCATACATCACTGGCAAGTTATATTGAACACAAGCCGCTAGCAATAGGGAAATATACGCGACGCGCAGTCGTCGTCATAAACGCAATACAATATAGTGGAAACATGATGGACGTTGAATTGAAGATTACTATCTATATCGAACATCACACATTGGGCAAATACCGCATTCTGTACTTACATATAACTAGGAAATTTGAATCGCTTACATTATTATACGTACCTATGTCGAATTTGATACCGTTCACCGGTTTACACAATCGTTTCAATCACGACTTGCGTTGCATTCGCAATAATATGTGGTCTACACTGATTGTTTACTGAAAAGTCATACACATTAAACCGTATGAAAAACACGAATCACTGCCCGACAATTTGATAATGAAAATACGTTTTCATTATCCCTTCAATACGCGTGTAGAAATTACACATCGCAGGTAGGTATGTTTGTAGGTATACATGTACGGATGATGATTAATACAAGTTTTCAAGTTGACGGTACAGTTTTATCTGGAAGCAGTTCCATTATAATACCGCAGCGTTGAAACCTTGAATGAAACGTTATTGCGTTGAAATTGTGACAGTTGAACGCAGACCTCGTGTAAATTTGATAGAATAATGATCGATGACTGGTCGATTCACCGTAACCCAATGACGATGCCTATGTGGTTAATAAATGTTTATTCGTCAAATGGCTAGCGAATTTTCATTGAAACATGTCAAATATCTAATTCTCTTACCGCGTTATTGCACGAGGCTGCTCCGTTCAGTTTGAATAGCCCCTCGTAGCATGCACCGTAATCAGGCAAGGTTCTCACCGTACTAACCACTTGTTACTAAACAGTGAGAGGCCATTCCTAGGCAAACGAGCCCGCAAACCTACCGCTCGCAACCAAAGGCAAGGTTCTCGTGCTCCCCTCGCCTCCACCCCCACCGCCGTTTCATCTCGAACAATTTAATGTCATGCAAATTTAATGACCGCTAATTATACGGTATACCTGAAAATAAGATACTTTTGCAAGGTTATCTTGACTTTCTCTCACATCTTCGATCGCCATAGTGGTTAATGAAACGAACGTGTATCGGTACTATAATATAGAGCAGCGGGGAAACAAATAGCAAAGACGCACATGGTTCGAAGGAACGACCAGAAAATGTACTGTACAACATTATACGCACACGACATGGGAGTATAATATACGCGACTCATTGTTGGGTTCAAGCTTATTGTTAACCACAAAACTTTCAAGAGAAAAGGAAATTTCATAAAAGTCGATGACCACGAGGCCACATGGCCGCATGGCCCCTATAATCAGCTAGTTACACACGCCTGTGTATCATGTGCATGTATGTAGTACAGACCACTGGCACAGGCACTGATAATGAGGGATAACATCCGCCGGTAGCGTAACCATGACGAGATGACATTTGAGAGATGATAAAACAGACATTGTCTACATTTGTCATCTTAGTCATAATAAAAAGTACGATAAGCCGTAGATTTCTTGAAATAATCGTGATTGTCTCGGGCACCGGTGAACTTTTTATAAATAATATATAAATATATGCGTATATATTGTCGAAATGTGCTGCAGAAACGAGATGATTGTAGAAGCTTGGCGAAAACTTGTCTTAATACTGCGGAAAACTGTACTCGTGAGAAAAAATACGTTCATCTTCACGCTGCTGCAATTTCTCGTCACGATAATATTCACTCTGCAAATTCGGTTAATCTTTGAACCGCGAGCGCTTCGTTCAGAAGTAATAAATAAATTTCGAAATACCTAATATATCAACTAACATTATGCCATGGAGCGAAATTACCATTATTGCGGGTTTCCCCGTTATCTCGTAAGCTGAGCAAGCTGAGATTTTGAATTTGGAGAATCTGGAAAAAAGTTACCATCCGTGTACTTGTACGGGATACATATAGCGGGCGTGACTCAGTGCCGCTCCTTTTGCTCGGCACGTTCCGATTTCAGTTTTATAAAAAATCTGCGAATGCCGGAAACCTGCAACGATGCAAATATTTTTAGTTGAGTGTAGCGTCGCTCCTAATGCGACCCGTAATGAATTTCTGATAAAGTTCAATAATACAATGAAATGATGTTCCAGCTGAACGAACCTCTGAAGGTTGCAGAAATTTTTAACCAGATGCCGAAAGATGTGAGTTGTCGTTACACCCCAAATCACCGATTCGTGAGCGAACTAATGTCGGAAGCTGCAAAGTTGTTGAGAATCAATAGTAAGATTATCTCGACCTGGGAATATTGAAAATTCGGATTATTCATTTAATGAGCATCTTAATTGTACATAATATGCGTACACACCTACCGCATTCGCAGTTGCACCGGTTGCTGAAAACGAAGCACACGGCAAGAATACTCACGTCAAGTCGCTGTGGGCGATTTTTAACATAACCGGTGATCAACGCAACAAGCCGACGGTGTTGGATTACAAAATTCGATCTTACGATTTCAGCAGCAGTCTCTCTGCCATGTGGAATGACGAGGAGCCATCTAGAGAAGGCAAGCGTTAATTATGCATAACTCGTCCAATAGTTGTAATTTCCTTTTCGCAACGAAACGTTAAGTATTTATATTACCAATGAATCGAGGATATTGGGTCGAAGTGCGTACCCAATATACAACGAGCGAAAAGTACGTATGAAGAACTTCAAGTGCCTCGATTATATTTCAGACCCTTACATGGTCACTGGTTTCATACCGCTGCAAATCGCGATTGACGTTTCGTTTCTGAATATGTGGAACGACGGCCAGTTGTTCAATTTAAAGAACAAGGTAACGGGAAAATGGGTAATGTGCTGGCAGTGTTCGATGAAATTTGAGGTCAACGTCTTGACGAAAATTAATTTCACGTAAAATCTCCCAGTAGATTCGGATTGGGCGTTTCCCCTATCATACGCTAAACCTGTTGGTCATGCCCGTGCTTTTGGAGCCTTCGGTAACCGTTGCATACTACCTGATAATCATCGCGCTCCTATTGATACCTGCCGAAGTGTTGTATAAGGTGGTCCACGACAAGTACAAAGGTTTTCGGGTAAATACACGCTACGCGAGATACATGTGCCGCATGATGATTACTACCGCACGCAACAGTTGTATACTTATGTATAACGAATAGAACTGCGGACTCGAGTCAGGGGCGGCATGTTTTTTGAGCGGTCCTCCGACATCTAGATGTTGACCGCTCGAATATATAGACTTTTTATAATGATTCAGGACTTGATGTATGCCATGGGAATGTCGCCGAGCACTTTGTACGCAGGCTGGATGTCGTACATGTTGATGGTTGGGTTGCCTGCGGCGATAGCATCTACCATTATATTGAATCCCGTATTCGTGAACACCTATCCTCCAACTGTCTGCCTGTTTGTTATACTTTATCTGACAATGTCGACGTGCTTCATGGTTTTCGTAGGGACGTTTTTCGATGACTGTAAGTTGAAGGTTATAGGCAATAACTCACACAAAGCCCCCTGTTTTAGACAGAGCTCGACCACTCGACATAGGACAGTAGCTTTCTGAGAGCTGTGTAGACTTAATTTAGACGTACTTTACCTTAGCTCAACCTTAGTTTTAGTTACAAGTTTGCTCTTACTGTGCATATAGCTCATCTCTCTTTGAATATCCACTTTCAACCTCATTCTAGTAATTTTTCTATCTCTGAAATGTGTGTACGCTTGGCGACAATGAACCTGAGGCGGGTAATTTTTTTTTAAGCACCATAGTCGGCCGAGCGCGAAACAAACTCAACCTCAATAAACATAACACAACCCATGACCGTCGAATCTAACCTTAGAATACGTGTCAATTCAAAACACACACACAGACACACGCACACACACGCTGTTTCCCTCTTCTGTCGATTACATTTGTACTGTTATCCAATATTGCTATGGATAAATAAACACCCTACATTATTTATCGTGATGTCGGAGCGTTGTATCGTCCGGAACGTCACGGATCAATGTTTACACTTCAGATGATATGTATGCACATGCCTATGTACAGCTACGACATGCATTGTGATTCGTTTTTGTAATAATGCCGATACTGGCATGTAATATTATCTTTCAGCATTGAAAGCATGCCTCGTAGGTACTATGCTGTGGCTGGTACTGAGTTATTTATCAGTGATATTAAGCCAGAAGACAGAAAACATGAGGTACTTTATACAACTCGCAACACTGTGTCTACCGCATACCGGATTGCTCTATGGTTTGTCCAATTTTGCGGCAAGGCATGATACGAATATTGGTAAGCCCGCTCCCATTGCTGGATGCGACCGTCCGAAATGTCGGATTAAAAGCCAAGCTCGGACTTTGGCAGGGCGCTGGAGCCCTGAATAACAAGTACCGCCAGCGCTCTAAATCTCTTCCCTCGTACATAGGAGAACGCGTCGTCGGATATAATTCAAATAACACGCCAGTTTCGAGGTCGGCACCGATGGAATCAAAAGCTGTAGATTCCGAAGAAGCGATCTACTTGGTACACGGGGAGCACCGACCATCTCTTACCATGATTCTAGCGTCTTGGACGTTGCACGCATGTTTCTGGATACTATTGACACTTTATTTTGACAGCCTGAGGCCAGGTAAACTCGGGGCCGCCAGATCATGGTACTATCCGTGCGAGGTGATTCACACTTATCTACCTATACGCCCGTAATACCTGCACTCTCCAACGTAAAACAATTCTGCATATTGTCAAATGAAATAATAATTCAATTCATTGTAATTGTGTCAATCGAATATCGACGTTCGATAGCAGCTCTCACCTGGTTATAAATGATTGATAAACCGGCAAAAAAAATGTTTTTCCAGACATTTAGTTCGGGGTCAGAAAATCTCGACGTCAATAGTTACAACGGCACGACAAAGCGGTCTACCGTTGAGAAGGCGCCGACCGGTTCGGCGGTGAGTATAGTTTCGCGATCGTTATCGCGTACCTTACGCCCCGAGCGTAATACAGCTGCCGCATTGTGATATTATATATCTGTCTACCCAATATGGACCTTAACCGCAGAATTTTCCTAATTACCAATTGATGTCGCGTAACCGATCGATGTAACAACTCATTGTCGGTACTAATCTGCTACAGCCGATAATCACAATCAGGCAGATTACGAAAACGTTTGGCTCGATGAAAAATCGAGTGGCTGCAATCGATGGTATGAATATCGATTTCTACGAGGGGGAATTCCATATTATCCTTGGGCACAACGGCGCTGGGAAAAGTACTCTCCTAAAAATGATTGTAGGTACTGCATGACAATTGGTTCTCACATATTAAACGGTGATAATTTATACGCATCGAAGCGAAACCGCAAGCAAAACTTTAGACCCATAGAGTATCCATGCCGGTAGAGTGCTAATTTTCTTTTACATATGATTTTGTTGCGAAATTTTGTCCTATATCAAAAATAGATTCTGGTCACTTTCATAGTAATTTTCGGAATTCGTATTGTCGAATATAACAACAACCTTTCAGATGGTGAAATACTGGATAGCTCTGAACTTTCTTTATTGATCGTGAATCATTGAATAGATAAAATAACGCAAGATTGATGTAAATAAATACACCTCTTGCACACAAAATTAGAAAAAAATCCACCTTTACGGTCACGCTTTGTTACTTCAGTTTTAAAAATCATTACTACGTGTACATATTATGACTTACAGTAGACGTCACTATACTTGAAACTTTGCAGTCATTTATGAGTGCAAAATGTGGGACTTCGAATGCCACTTGTTTAAAAAAATCTGTCGTCTGCTTCAAAACTTGATATCATTGTTCACTGAGTTTTTTTTACACATCTCACAGTGTATTACTAACAATTGGAATTAGGAGTTTTGCAAAAAGTTCATTCAAAAATAACAATTCCGAAAACGACGAAGATACGGCATATCATTGTCTAAATAATCCGATACAAGAACAAAAAGACAGAAAAATATCAGCACCCTTCCGATTTGTCAGAATCAGAAATTTTGCAATTCGTCATTTGACAGATGTGTAACGACTCACGGGGCTATAATTTTGCTTTAAGGCCACCATAAAAATATAATCTTCAATGCATAGATACCTATATACGAGATTTAATTAGGCCATAAATATAACGTAATATCAATTGCATAAGTATAAAAATCCGATACGAGCAGATGGATGTCTTGTATAAAACAGGTATTCACAAGCCGTCGCGGGGAGACATCTACATCCTTGGAAGGGATTATAATAGGCAGAAGGACTCGTCAAAATACCTCATCGGATACTGTCCACAAGATAATATTCTTGTCAACGATCTGACTGCCATACAACATGTTTACTTGTTCGGAATGGTATGACAGAAATATTTGAACTTGAGAGTTTTTCATCGTGCAAACGCGTGTCATTTTCTCGCATGCACGCCCGCATACATGCAGCCACGCAGGCAGAATCGCGCTAACAAACATATCATGCATTTTGTGTATGAAACATGATCATTGCAATTTCGAGTATCGTATTATACGATTCTTGTGCAAGTCATGCGATTTCTACAATATGCAACGCATCTATATTTAATGTGACTAAATTTAGCTAAAAGGGATGGCTTACAAGGATGCATTTGAAAAGGCTGAAATGATGCTTACTCAGCTGGGATTGGGCTCGAACTGGAACGACAAAGTTCAACATTTCTCGCTGGGTATGAAACGACGTGTCTGTCTGAGCATGGCCTTAATTGGGAACGCCAAGGTATATACTAACAATTGATTAGCCCAGGTTGCCAAGGATACTTTTTACTTTTTCTCATCCGGTTCATCACTATAAGTTTACAAAATAGAAAACACACATGTACCTTAATTATACACACGTATGCAAATACCTTTAATGTATTAATTGGTTCTCCGATATTTAGATCCTAGTCTTGGACGAACCCGGGTACGGCGTCGATCCTCAGAACAGGCGTAGAGTTTGGGACACGCTACTGGTGGGTGCAAACGTGTTGTAAAACTCAGTATACATTTTATAGTGTCATGGGAAACAAATATATTATTGTATGTTGAAAACGTCAAGGCGTTTAGGGAACAGCGAACCATAATAATGACAACAAATTCGATGGAAGCTGCGGACGTTTTACCGGATAGAATTGCAATTATCGCAAATGGTAAAGTCGAGTGCTATGGAACCAAAATGTATCTGAATCGACGTTTCGGTTAGTTTTTCATCATCATCATCGTCATCGGCGTCATTATTATCATTATTATTATTATTATTGTTATTGTTATTGTTATTACTATTGTTATTGCTATTGCTATTGTTATTGTTAATGTTATTATTATTATAAGTATTACCGGACAGAATGGATTGCTTATTTCTAAAAATTCGGCTACCTAAACAACTGAGACACGCGAGAAATAAACAAAACGAAGCTAGTTGACGTTCATCACCTAATTGTAAGATTGTAGGGTGTTTGAAGACCGCGGCGTAATTATTCAATTTTTGGAAGACCCGGACAATAATTTCTCCAATCTTATGGGTGAAACTTGAAAACAGGTGTTGCTTACCTGCTAAGTATAGTAATCGAAGAGGACTGCGACCTTGACCTTCTCACCGCTGCGATCCAGAACTTTTCTTCGGATCAGATAAAATTGCGAAGCAGATTGGGGTTAGTAATAAAGTATGACTTACCACGAAGAACTATGTTCACAAGATTGCTCAAACATCTTGAGTACAACGCTTATTCGTTGAGAATAAAGACTCTCGGATTGAGTGTTGCCAGTATTGAAGAGCAATTTCGTAGGTAAATATTTAGAAGTAACTTTAAGCCAACTCCTATTAATCCAATTCAAATAATGAGTGATTCGATTTTCATAATCTGAAATAGTCAGTTGAAAATGATATTACTAATCTCAGTCTGTATCTTTGGCTATTTCATGTGTGTGATCCAGAATAGGATTCGCGAGTCATATCAAGACGCGGCACGGTATAAACGGCTTTTACAACAGTAATGAATTCGAAATGATGATCAGAAAAAGGCGGCGGGAACTCCTTACTACAGGTGATACTTTATTACACCCTTGTCTAGGTACAAGCTGGGAGGATAATAATACGAGAACAGCACCCGTTTATTTCTCATTTTTTCTATCAGAGTATTTTCGCAGCCATCAGGTTCAAGTTTAAAATTCTTAGTCACCCGGAATCTACCCTTGGGATATGAATTGTAATACACGAGTACCCTACACCCTACGTACATAATAGTATTGCAATTTATTTCGGAAAAATTTGTACACACCTGCAATGCATTATCGCATCTACTGGGTATTATATTGTATTATTAAATAATATGAATCGGATACAGGCTTTGAAAAAAGTTTATTTGACGAGGAAAACAGGCTGTAATTATTTCAGCAAAGGCATGGAAGAGAATGAACGGATGGAGGCTTTTCATGCAACAGATTGGCATTATGTTTTACAAGAAGTGTTTGCACGTATTTACGTTGTGGAATGTCTACGGTTATTCTGTAAGTTTTGTATAAACGGCACGCTGATCGCAAGCCCTAGTTACCACTATTCATGTGCTGGAATCCGTGATGTTTTCTTGTAAACTATTTTCCAGCTGCTATTTTCATTGGTCACATCTATCGTGTGTATGGAAATGGCCGGCTCAGCGAATCTCCGTATCATGACATCAAGGTAACATAATTAGGCAATGCGTATCATGCACCGTAGTCTGAAAAGTATTGCCGAAAACCGAATTATTTTGTGATGATTTGTGATCATCATCACCCTTAGGCGTGTATCAATATATTTTTCGTCCTACATGATCTGCAGGGTGAACCAAGTTAACATCTCAAAGTACACTGCCGCGGGTCTCGGGATTCTGCTTCACCGCAGCGATGGAAGTTCGACGGCGCTGCTCGGTGATTTGATAGATACGAGCAGGTTGTACGATTCTAACGGACAGGGTAATTATTACTACGTGTCCAACGACAGTGTCAGAGAGCTTATCACAAAGCCCACCTGGAATTCCATAGAGGTAAATTTAATGAAAATTGCGGAAATTGTTTGACGACCTGCACGACAGTAATTCATTCTACCTGCAGTGATGGAATACGTGTAGACAAGTTCATGTTCTCTAGATCAGAGAACGATATTTCTTGGGAATTGATGTGTCCGAGAAAGATGGAATAGACCTTCTGTACTCTGTAACCGCATCGCACAGTGGCCCAATTTCAGTCAATTTCCTCCACAACGCGCTGCTGAGACACAACGGCTGTAAGGAGTGTTTCATTAGAATACAAACAGAGCCAATTTTGGATCGTACGCATGTAAGAGTCTTGGAATGGTCTTCTCTTATTTCTTCGATTACTTGGAAAATTTGATGAATCGGAAACATCAACCACTTGCTTTTTTCAAACAAAATTGAAACATTAACAAAGATTGATCCTTTAGTGGCAAAGCCGTATCATCAACAGTCGTGGGATTAGAAATTGGCAAAACTTCGCTGTCATTGCGTCCCTATTTTTACTCTTGCCAAGCATTGCTTCGGCGACGACGGAATTCAGGTCCAGCTCAAAACAGTTGCAATTGAATACTATCGGAATGTCCGTTATAAAATATTGGGCTCCGATCTATGTCACAGATATTATGATTTATTTGCTGTGTCTTTTGCTGATTGCTTTTCTCGTCCCTATCTTTTACAATGTCATCCCCGATGTCGATGGGATCGAATATGGTAAGGGTCCATGAGAAATCTATATACGAATGCCTTGCGATTCGCAATTGAAGCATCGATATGAATGAAAAACTGTTCCAATCATAGTCCGAATGCTGGTGATTTTCCTATTGTACGGGATAGCAGCGTTGCCAATGGGCTATATTATACATTTCTTTGTGAGAAGAGTTGAAATTATGTGTATACTTGTGGTAATACTGAACGTAACAATTCGTAAGTATCTATATGATGCAAGATGAAAGCAATCCTCAATTATCACTGTAAGCTTGGCGTGGCAATGGAAGAAAAAGTGAAAATTAGGCTTGGCCAGCTGGTTCTTTGAATAATAATATCCTTAATAACAAAAAACAAAGCATAAAAAAAAAGTGACATTTTGTTATTTCGTTCACGGCGGAGAACCCTCTCTTAACAATGATCTACTTTTCAGTTACTTTTACTAATGGAACTCTGACACATCCAATATTAACGCGAATTGTTTCAAAAACTGGAAGAGAATTGAGCGATATGTTGCTCCACATATTTCCTCAGTATACCTTGGCTTGTGCGGTCGGAAATTTCCTTTCTATACACATTTACAACTACCAATGTAGACAATTGGACAGTTGCTCCACCCCATTCTGGGCAGAAGATCCATGCTGCCGTAAGTAAGATACGTTCAATTTAACTTCTCCGATCGTATTAAGGCTACATAGTATACAAGTACAGAATGAATGTATAGTTACAGTTTCTAATTACACACACCCACATATAATACGAAATTTCGCTTTGCGAATTATTTTTTTTTTTTTTTTTGTTAATCTTATCGTAGACCTCTCATTGCCATATCCAGTTCTTTTCAATCGGACAAATTATACTCCTACAGTCGAGAAAACTGACGTGATCCGTTTCAAATTCTCACACTTGATCGCTTCGGAGCTGCAATACCCTTTCAGATATAAGTGCATCGTAATTAAATCTTGCATGCGTTGGACGGGCAATGAATGATCAATTACAAAATAATTCCAGACATCTGTCAAGCTTTCAGAGATCTCACAATACAGTTCAACGGATGATGCTCGGACTGTTTATAACCCGAAAATTGCGACAAGTGATTTTCAACTTGTTTGACTTCGTTGTAATATATTCTTACGAATTTTATCCAACACGGTACGAAAAATGGCACTACTTGGATGCGGGGAAAAGTTACGAATTATCTGCAAAGTTCAGACAGACCGTCACCTCAGAGTAAGTATAACCAGAGGAGACACTTGTGGCGACACCGAATTGATGTTTTTGATTCCGGCCAGCATTGTTCAGATCGAGGGCATTTTAATCGCGCGAAACATCGAATCAACATCATAAGTGAGGCATAAGTGAGGGTTAGCAAATTCCGGAATTTGGACCATTAGAAGTTTTAATCGTTTCGACCATTCTGGACTTTCGACTAACCAGTGTCATGGTCTGTCTGAACTTTGATCATTAAGAATTTCGACCAGTGCCCCACCACAGTGCATAACACATCTAACGTTGGCGATTTGGTATAAAAACATAGCTTCTGAATGACTTTTTATAAAATTTTCTTGAAAAAAAAAAAAAAAACGAGACGGCATAGTCTGAACGACTAATTAAAAGCTGGCAAATTATAAAAAATATACAATTGAAATGAAACTTGAATTGCTCCGCAGATGTTTGCGGAGATAAAGGCTGTTTTCGGCCGCTGAGTACCATGCGGACGAAATTGATTCATCATTCTGTAATGCTTGACATCGCCATATTGTCACTGGAAACTATTATGCTTATAACAATGGTAATGTTTATCGAGTCTTCGTACAAAGCGAGAATCCAAAAATGGTTCGACGGGCGGTGCTACCCGGCTGCGATACATGAAACTGTTGAGGAACCGTATGTTCTTTGTGAAAAAGAACGAGCAGATGAGTTCATGCGCGGTAAAGTTGAAGAATATAAGAAAAATAGAAATGTCAGAGCTGGCATGATTTATTCGAATGCTTTCAGATTGCCTATGCATACCTATAACGTAACTTAAATTTATAGCTTATAAATCAGGCGAAACGGACGTCTCGTCCGATGTAACGTTATCGGTTCAAAGTCTAGCAAAGAAATTCGGCAGAAAGGCAGTGGTTCGAGGAATCAGTTTTAATGCAAGTAATCCGTCATTGTTACGATCAGTGTATGTCACGTACGTCTAACGGTATATTTAGCGGAATTCGATGTTGCAACTTTTATGAAATGAAAATGAACGGTATGCTGCAGGTATACAAAAATGATTGTCTCGGATTACTCGGAATGACGGGGTCTGGCAAGTCAACGATATTTAAAATTTTGAGTGGGGAAGTACTACCGACAAGTGGTAAAGCGGTTATCAAGAACTACGATTTAACGAAGGAGAAGCACTTGGTAAGTTTTTAATTTTTGCTACCAATGTGAAGCTAACCGAGCTGAAGTTATTATTGTTTTCGATAATACATAATGAATACCATAAACTGACATAAAAATGATCAAGTTCGCTAGCATGATTGGATACTGTCCCCAAATCGGAGGGTTGAATAAATTCATGACTGCCAGACAAAACTTACGCTTACACGCCACTCTTCGTGGCGTACCCCCGGACCGAGTACGAGACGAAGTGGACAAATGGCTCGATGTGTTTGGTAGATGCCTCCAATTCTTTTTTTTTTTTTTGTTTTACGTATTTCATCGTCCGAAGACTAACCCAACTTGACATGTATGCTCGTAGATCTTTTGGATTATGAAAATATCAGAGTAATGCATTGTCCTTGGGGTATACGGAAGAAAATTTGTATCCTGCAGAGTTTAATCGGCAATTTGCCTGTTGTTCTGTTGGACGAACCGACTTCGGGATTAGACGCAATCGCAAGGCAGGTTGTATGCGATTCGCTACACCTCATCCGTGAAATGGGCAGGTCTTTATTGGTCACTACGCAAAGGTGCAGTTTCTTTATCCCTATAGTTCTATTCTTTACAAACGGAGAGCCAGTGACAGTCAGACATAGGTTACAATATTGAGCTTAAGATATCAACGTTTGGGTGTTACGAACCTTGCGCCACGCGTGCTTCGGCAGGTGACAGGTTGGACTCTTCGGACGTGTTTGGCTTTTAGAATAATATCGCTAAACAACCGTCCGAATAACATGTATAAGATTCAGATTTAATACCGTAACGTAAATGACACCGTTATTGTTTATGATGTGAAATATGCCTGGTAATTGTCGATTCTATTTTATAATGCTATCCCATTGAACATGTCAAGAAATTAGGTTTGATATCATAACAGGCTGCTCAAACATTTTTATGCCTACCTTCAGCAGTTGTTATCTGCCAAAGTCCGCGTGACTCAAGGTTCGTAACACCCAAAGTTCTTATCTACTGTGCACCTGTGCACGGACGTCAAAAATCTAAGGCCTAACACTGCAACGCATTATATGTCTGGCGGTCGCTGGCTCTTGGACTATTATATCCTTACTGTTTATTATACTCCTTATACATGGTGATTTATTCGTTGCTGAACACTAGTACGACGAAGGTAGCCGTTTAACCAGGCACCCGCATAAGCGGCTTTCTCACCCGGATCTCATCCTCAGCAACGAATAAATGACTCTGTATGTGTAAGTGTTTCCGAGGAAATATGATTAGTAGATACGTGCACAATCTATATATTTCAGCATGGAAGAAGCAGAAACCCTTTGCTTTAGAATAGGAATATTGGTCAACGGACAATTTGTCGTGTTTGGGAGTAGCGAGCAGCTCAAGCATCAACACGGCGATTATTTTACACTGAATATTGCTATACCGGCAACGCTCAATCAAAAGACGATTCAAGATATTAAAGGCTTTACAGAGAAAATTTTCACCGATGTTAACTTCAAGAGCTTCCATGCTGCAAGTTCTTTCTATACCTAATACCACATATATTTCACACTGTTGGGGCCGTTTTACCCGTTGAATGATGAATATAATGACTAAATAAAACAACTAGCTGCAATAGAAGTATTATAGTGTTCTATAAAGAAATTGATGCAAAGCACCTAACTCGCCTTCCACTCTCCATGCAACGCGTTCCAATTGGCAGTATAGTAAACTTTTTCATCTTCATTTTCAGGGTATATTGAAGTATGCAATCAATGCGAGCGCAGAAAAGTATAGTGTGATATTTGAAAGGCTTGAGAAGCTGAAAGCCAGATATCCTGAAATATCTGACAGTTCGGTTAGTCAAACAACAATGGAACATGTGTTTTTGTCGCTATGCGAAAAATATCAAGACGAAAGAAATGCAGAAAAAAAAATCGATGTGTGTTGATCGAATTATAAGTAAACTGCAATCGCGTCATCAAGACCTTCGGACGGATTTGTCGTAAAGTTGAATGCACGGGAAAGAAGAACGCCTATCTACAAGAACTTGATCACGTTGCGGTCCAGAGATCATATACGGTAGATTCTAATTGTTTATCCGAGGTAATGTGGGCAGAGGACGTCTCGGATGTGCGTTGAATCTCGGATAATGCGAAAAACATGTATGAATCGTGACACTGTAAAAAAATACATCTAAACGTGGGCACCAGCTTGTGAGTTCAGTTTCATTTGAGTTTTCCTGTATTATACAATACGAGTTCACACCTCAGTTAACGCAGAGTGCTCCTATGAGTCGGATGCCATGCGTAACGCGGAGCTTCAGTCAATCGAATGCCGCATAAACGAGGTTCTACCGTATTGCCCATGGGTTAAGGCGGGCTTATACGAAAACTCAGCTACATTCAATTTCAAGATCTGTACGATTCGATCCGCAACGGGTAGGCACAACATGATATCGCGCGACCGCCACCATTAGACATCGTTACTAATAGGCAGCTGCCAACTTTTTTTTCACTTCGGCATCGCAGGTTCATCATTTTGCCAGGTCCGGTATATCGTTATTATCTGAGATATGTTTAACGATCAATATGCAACTATTGTGCGATTCAGCATGTAGGCGATCTACTGCAGGGTGTGCCAGTAATGTCATCCGCTTGAAATTTGTGGCATTGGTATTCGCCCATTGAAAAATTATGTGAATGAAAATCACCCCAAAAAAATGATTGACAATGATAAGTAATTGTACGAATAAAACGGCTCACATTGTTCTAAATCGATACATTTTTATTACAACTTTCTAGTGTCGGTTGATGCCTTATAATTTGAGAAGGGCAAAAAGCATTATGGTAATAGTAAAACCGGGCAGGTCTGCAGCCCCCCACCCAGGTAACTTTTGAATTTTTCTTGGAGGATATTGTTTGATGCACGCCTACCAGTGGTTGCACAGGTATATATGTTGTATGTGTGCCCGGTTCCGATTTTGACGTGATAACGTCACGTCTTATAAATCGATGAACACCGGTTGCACGCACGAAAAAGTGTCACGTTCCACCTGAGCCTGAGCGCGCAAGCGAGAGCGCGGAACAAGCGATAGAGAGGCACGATCGGCCCAAAAGCGTCGCGGCGTCGGCCTGTACCACGGTCTTACATACAGGTCTGGTAACTCCGGCACTTTTGAGTGGTAGGGGGTGTCACCGTTAATGAGGCACACGGTCTTGTTTCCTATCTATTCGGTAGGGGCGCCATTGGCCCGGGGTATGTTAGATATAGATATATACCGATAAGATAACCTGCTCATCGAAGTTTTTGACAGTTCATAACTCAGTGTAAAGTGTGTAAGCGGTGGACCATCTCCACAAGATCTCAAACTGTCTCAAAAGTTGTGAGCCCTCGCTTGATGTTTATGGATTTTATTGACTTAAACATTTGAGGATTCCGTTAAAATAAAACAATTATCACGCCCGCCATGGAATGCTAGTAAACATCTCTATCATTTTTTATTCGCATCTTTCTTCATTTTTGAGTGTTATTCAGGATTGTTGATGCCGAAAAATCAGCTGTTCGGATCTGATTTACGATAGGCTCACACCGAGGGGGCAGCGCTGCAGACGGCGAAGACGAGAACCACGGTTTTGCCTCATTATCCGAGTCATTCCCCACCCTACTAGTTACCAGACCGGAATGTAAGACCGTGGCCTGTACACATTTATCTCTCTTCTCGCGTGACGTCAGAGCTAGCAATTCGAATAGTTCTGCTACTTGAACGCCGCCAGAAGAACGGAACGCAGTTCGCAGTTGACTGCCTGACGTTACGGTCGGCAGTACTGGAAGTATATATATTTCGGAATAAATCCCTAGTGTTTTCACTAGTCTATTCCGTTAGACCCGACCAATAAAATCATGGTATTAAATTCAACTTTGAACGTCTAGGGAGTGCCGTAAGTGCTTAGACAGTCCGTACTTAGACATCACGAAATGTGAAAATGCAAGCCAGTTCAGCAGCGCCTTAAACGGTGTTACATACCCAACGGCCAATAAAAGAAAATAAAAAGTATCGAGGTTACTTTCTTTTGTTAAGTCCGTAGAATTTACCCATTTATCTCTGGTTCTGGGTTCAGTAGTTGTTGGCGTTCGACTTTTCTACGCAATATTAAAATACATGGAAAAACACTTATAAGCCTTGATGTACGAAAAACCCCAACGCAATGAGCTTGGTTAATCTGTCTGTAAATACTCAGCCGCCTGGTGCGTATTAAAATTTAGATCTTGAACGAATATATTCGCGGTATTGAGGTTATTCTACATCTGGCATGTGATTCTAGGTCTTCTTCGAGGTTCTTGGTTGAAAAGGCGCCCAGATTCGGAAAATGGTATGTTTTATTTCCTCGTTTTTATTAGAAACATTCAAATTGTCTCCAGCGTGCCCAAGGACCGTTACAGAACATCAATCAGTCAACTGTCTGTGAATCAATATTGTTTCCTCTGAAATTAGAGGACGACAACGGTGAGGGAATTCCTTCAAAGGTTCCACGTTATTCGTGGTATGTTACACTGGAGAGCGAATCACCACAACCAACCGACGAGGATGACGAGTCTGTGTATAGTGTCCAAGATAAAGAAACAGGTTAGTACGGAGAATTTGCCTTTCCGTTGAATTGATAAGTTTTTCGTAATTCATGCAATCGAAAGTGTGCACCTGTTGTTGCAGTCCGCACAGTTGAAACAAAACACGAATGTCTCGACAGGGTGATGAACAATAGGATTTTCTAAATTTCATGAATGTTCTTCAATCATTGCTACAGATTACGTCACCGACACTTCTGACACTTCAACGCACACTTGGGTCAGTAGCACCGATGGCGGCGATTTGGCCCTTCATGTAGAGTACGAAGTTGCCTCACTCTCCGAAGATCCCAATCCATTTGACAACAACACGTCGTCGTCTGACGTATCTGTACGTATTAAGAACAATGGTCCAATACTGTAGATCTCAAGAATGGTCTATTGACGGAGTATTTTGAAACTTTTTATACCCGATACAATCACTGAATATATTCCGAGTTCCATATAAAGCTAAACGAAAGTCCACTCGGATAGAATTGGTATTAATATGTTCACTGATATTAATTCCATTCTGCGGTTTACATTCCCCACTGGGTAATGAATAAGTAATTTTGCATCCTATAAAGATCCATACTTCAACCCTGTGAGGGGGATGTTGGATTAAACGATTACTATTGGAATATTTGACAGGATATCGTGGCTATGGGTGTACTGACATTCTGCGACTCTGACCTTGGTTTAGCGGATGACAGCAACGATTCCCGAAGCTCGGTTGACAGCGAGATTGGGACAGCTGACTACTGGACTTGCGTCCAGTGTAATACAAAGAATAACAATCCCTTATTTCGTTACTGCGAAAAATGCTATCAGGTACAAACCTCACATTTTCATGAGCCACCCTGGCAACTGTCTCATAACAGAGAAAAGTACTGCAACTTTCGGCCACTTATGGTGGGGTTACAACCGTTAGCTGGCCTTGTGGGATCCCAGATGATCCCACTCTCATTCATCGAACGCTCATACTAATTTTAAACCAATCAGAATAAAGAAAAAAATTTTTTTATCTAAACAACTTGTATTATCTTTTGAGAAAACAGTTTGAAGACTGGTAATTTTTACAAGTGCTAGCCAAGGGTTAATCATGAGGTTGGGCAAGGTACTGGCAAGGTAGATGCAGGGCGGAATGCGGTGCGTAGCTGGATTCATATGTAATTTATTAAGCATCCACACAATATGGGTGCATTTCGTTTTAAAAAATCTTTGTGGCAGTGTTTTATTTGGAGATGCGGAAGTTTATAGAGAAATGGGTAGTCGCTATTAGACTTCTTTATCTTGCAGCTATTCAGCAATTATTTTGCAACTCAGGCTGTTGCTATGGTAGCCTGTGCTACAACTAGAACCATAGTGTTCCCATCTTCTATGCGCTACTATTTATGTCACAATCAGGGTTGTCACTTCATCTGTAAGACCTGGAATAGCCAGGGAATTTTGTTCTACCCGACAAAATTATGGAGAACCCAGGGAATATTTTCAATTCCCAGATGAATTATAATTTGAAAATCAAATTCTTGTATCATTTTATATATTATAGTTTTCGCAAAATACTTAGCATGCCTGTATATGCGTGATCAGTTTCATATGAAAAACTTGAACGCGATTGTGGTACAGAAGACTTTGAAATAAACAAAATGTAACACGTAATGGAAGATTAAAATTGTGGATTTGGAAGTTCTGAAAAAGTCAGTGAAGTTTAAGATGCAAAATGGGTAGCATCTTGCATCCTCGTTATGATAACTTTTCAAATTCGTTTGTGAATTTTCAGATACGAAAAAATTTTTTTCCCCCACGACCAAAGTGGAGGAAAAGCAGACGTCAACTCCAGTCATGCAAAGATAGCCTGAACAAGAATTTATCCGAACAAGGGTCGTTCAAGCAGGAATTAAGCAGTGTAGACTCGGGTCTCGGTTCAAGCCAGGATGGCAAATGTTCCCCGATGCTAGATGTGGAGTTGGATGAGACAACGATACCAAGCAAGACATGTGTCACATCATCATCATCATTGCCAATGTCACCTTCTAAGCTTGGACAATCTGGGGATACGGCTGACTCTGGATTCAAAATTGATCGACCAGCAGCTGTTGATACCTGCCCTTCCTCGATTTCCCAGGACATTTTGAACGAGTCAGAATACACGACTGGTAGCATGTTGGTGAACAATGGTAACAACGATAGACCTAACGATGAAACAGTGAATAGGAATATACCATGGATGATGAACCGAGACCCCAAGTATCGTGATAAAATTATCGTTGAGACGCACTCAACGCTGGGCGAAACAGAGAGTAAGTTGTGCATCACATGTACAGCAGCTCCCAAAAACGGTGCATTTGTTCACGGAGCTGTAACCCACATTTGTTGTTGTTATCGTTGCGCAGTGAAAGTGTGGTCTAAGACAAAACGCTGCCCAATTTGTAATCGAAAAGTTACCAACGTGCTTAAAGCATTTTACACTTGAATACACATACAGGAGACTGGGAAGAAAACACAGGGAATAAAAAAAAAAGTACCAGTGACACGATTTGTTACTCATGTTTCTCCAGCGCTCAGTCTTCTATCGTCTTCATCCTTCCACCTATTATCCCTTCACCTCGTGACGCGCACACACAAACATCCAGGTTCACTACCGAAAAGAGGGATTAGACTTATTACTAGTCGAGCGCACATGGAAATTCTCGCGAATAATGAGTAACTAGTCTGTGATTAACATAGTAATGGCGTAGTACGTGTGCATTCTGCAACCGGATTACTTATATCAAATTCCAGTTTCATATCTTTAAACCATATTTTTCATTGAACCTGCTACTTTCCAGTATATACTTATATATATATATGTATATGCGAAAAAAATCAAATTACTGAAAAAAAAAAATTATTCGGTGTAAAAATTCATAAAAAATTACTGTTTTGCCAGCCTACTTCGATTTTGGTCGGGATATTTTTCTTTTTGGCAACAGAATTTATGTAATTTTTATCATAATTTTCAAAAATGTCCGATTGACCGTTTTCGAAAATATCATCACTTAAAGGGTCGGGGAGCGTCAGGGGGGTTGGTAAAAATCTGAGAAAAATTTGGAGATGTTATTTTAGGCTAACAAAACACCTCCGGTCATTAAGACTCAGATTGGAGAGGGTGAGGGTCAGACCCTTGTCGAATTGACCTGGAATGCCCCATGTATATATATGTGCGCAAGCCGTTTGTGAAAGCTCTGCAGCGACCCGTGTGTATATACATATATATATATATATATATATATATATATATATATATATATATACACATATATATATGTACGGAAAATTTTGCGCGAAGTTTTGAAATTCGTCGGAATTCGCGATCCACCTACTTCTCAGCCACTCAAGTAATCCACGTGCCGCAATTTAAAGTTTATTGTAGGCATGGTGATCGGACGGAAAGCGTGTGTGCGTACATGTTGGTAGAATTAGTGACCGAGATAAACCAAGTTTGCCCTCTATCCAACGCTGTCGTAATCCACGCGATACGCTTATCGATAACTGTTGGTTCAGGAGTTAAGGCCGACAATTCCCGTAGCACATGTGTCCTATGCATGTAAGCATCATATACTAGGTCCACCAAAGTTTGCCAACAGGCGCCGCGGTGTGCACTTCGATTAATCCCATCCTCCTCCCCCCACACCTATCCAACCCAACGAAAAAATCTAATCTAATCTCATCCATCTCCATCTGCTTCTCTATCTGTTTATGTACCCACCCTGTATTCCGATCAAAGCAAAAGCCGACACATTACCGCAATGGCATCCGGTAAGAAGCTGATCAACGCTCCCGACGATGTGGTTAACGAATCTTTGTCGGGTCTTTGCCTGCTCTATCCTCAGCTCGAATACCATCCTTCAAAGAGAGTCGTTTTATCGCCAGATGTAAGTTTTATTTCTGGATTCTTAACCTGGACCAATTGCAGTGCAACGCGATCTATCCCCAGCTATTGTTAAACGGTGTATTCGATCGCGCCAAACGTGCCCATTCATGGTTGTGATAATGTAGCAGTTGCCACTCCGAAATTTCCGTACATCGTCGAACTATTTAACCACGCGTCCGAATAATTCACTCGAGTATCGTCCGATATGTACTGCATGCTATTCTTTATGTAGCCTCGGATGTAATTCAAGGTGCCAATAAACACCCTTATTACGTAAGGTGAAAAAAGTTTCCCTATTTTGAGTACACGCACACATACCGTAGTCACTAACTGATACGGAATAGTAGCAATAATTACAACTTCTGTCTGGACGTCATCGCCGCGTTGTAAAGTTATTGCAATTCAAAGTTGTAAAGAAAAAAAGATGTAATGTGCTAGTCTCTGCGTTTTGATCCACCGTGTTTATCTGATCATACCTCTCTATATTTAAGAAAAGATGTTGGAAAATCCATGAAGTTCAGTTTATTAAGTTGCATGCATTTAGCTCTTTAAATAAGTAAGATGAAGTAAGCTTCATTAGCCTCTCTCTATATGATTCACATGCTTTAATGCGAACAATTTAATCTCACGGGGGAAAAATTTTCTCCTCCAGTGAAAGTGATTAAAATCATGCTGCGATAAAATAAAACAAATAACCATTAAAATTGTTCCGGGTGGTAATTGTCTGTTCAGGGTATTATTGCACTGCTTGTTTAATACCGAAGAGAAACTGACAGAGGTAAGGAGAAGTACTGTTTTACACGTTATAAAAAATTGGCGAGAATACGACGGTTACATCGGGAGTGATGAGTCCAATCCTCTGACGATTATAAGCGTTACATGAGTAAAAATGGGATTCAAGCTGGTGATGTCGAACTGACTGCAGCGGCAGAAGTTTTCAAAATACATTTACGATCAAAAGTGAGGCACGAAGTTCCAACAATTCATGAAAGCATTTGAGGCAGACGTGTTCGATACTATGATAAACGCGAATTAATTTTGTTTCCTTCTCTTTTTTTGGGGAATAACAAGGAAGGTATATCAGTTCGATTTCTCCGATTTGATTTCTTTTGTCAGATGTTGAAGTAGACTAAAACCTAAGCGACACGTAATTTTTTTTTATCTGCCGTACACTTTAACGGCGTGAAATCACTCTTCAAAGTAAGGTATGTCAAGAGGCGATTTGGCGGCTTCACTCACAAGAACATAATATCTCTTAGCCAATCCAACTGGAAAAGTTGACTCATACGAAAAATGAAAAAGCTAATTTTCTCGACAAAAAAAAAAAATAAATAAAATGTATAAAAAATAAAATAAAAAATTTGCCGTGTCCCTCGTTGACGTACCTTACTTTCGAGGCTGATTTCACCCCCTTAAAGTGTTTAATGGTGGATAAAAAAAGAATACGCGTCGCTTAGTCTTGAGTCTACTATGACATATTACAGACGAAATGAAATCGAGGAGATCGACCTGGGACACGTTCTTTGTAAGAAGGTATAAGAAATGCACATCGGGTAAATCATTAGATAATTAGTATACTTATATTATACTGCTCGTAAAGATAAGAAAAATAAATAAACGCTTGCCGCCCTGTGACCGCTGCGATATATATCAATTGCTAGCACTTCAGAGTTGTAAAAGAAACGAGGGTGTAACTATATTATACGCTTATAAGCTTGCCTCTCGAACTAATGTTAGTATGTGGCTCCCAGAAACTTGGAAAATCCCAATCCCGATCACGTATTATGTGACGGTAGGCTACTTAATTAAAGGGTTCAGTGCAACGGTTTCTGACTTTCTAAAAACCGAAGTGAATCCCTTCTTCAGCAATCCCTAATTCCAAAAATTCTACTATGTAAAGGCAAACGCGACGACTTGTTACTACAGTTGTATTTTCAGACGCACTTTCGCCCGCTCAAACTGGTAACACAGAACTCTGGACCTCTGCCTACAGTATTTTTGTGATGCATGCAATGTTCTTAACGCGGTGAATTAAAAGGCATACACGAGCCGCGGCGACCGTGCGGTGCAGCTTTTTACTTACAGATATAAAAAAAAACTATTAGATTCGGACGAAAATCACTTTTTCCAATTTCAACGAATCCGCATGTCGGCCCGTCCAACAAACTCCGACGATGACCTCAGAAACGACTGGTTGAAAAAATTTGAAACTTACAGGATTTTACAATAAAATGACGGTTGCGAAAAATTGCTATTTCCCGTTTAATTTGAACTTCCTGTTCTACGGGAAATAAATCGGTCTCCCATGTTTTACTAACAAACACGTACTTTCTCGTGCTCATTACTTTTTCCAGTTAAACGACTATGTTTTTCCCAGCTTATGTACTCATTTTTTTAAAATTGTAAATTTTTTGTGTTCAGAAATTTTTTTCCCACTCCTTTCAAAACTCTTTTATTCGGCTACCAAGTCATATCAGTTATAAGTCAACGTGAAAATCGACCAGGGCACCCCTTTAAGAAACGTATGAAACAGTACGAGTAATAAGAGTCGAAATACCAGGCAGAATGCCTGATACCCTAGATGGATGTGGACTAAAGGTCAGAGATTGATTAACACTGATCGTAGTGCTGAATATATAAACGGGCGAGTGGATACCGTCAACATACAAGCCTATCGAGTGGTATACTAAATAACGCATGTATAGATATCAGTATAACTTATTTAGATACATAATTTTGGTTACATTCTGTGTGTGGAATGAAGTTAACAGATCGATGTAGATGGTATAATAGTATAGTGATGATCAGTAGTAAGCAGCGAATAAATTATTAGCTGAGAGAATAGCTGAACCTGATATGTATATTATCATTGTTTTTATTTTTTGGTTAGGTGAAGAGGGT
This sequence comes from Neodiprion virginianus, assembly GCF_021901495.1. Lineage (NCBI taxonomy): Eukaryota > Metazoa > Arthropoda > Insecta > Hymenoptera > Diprionidae > Neodiprion > Neodiprion virginianus. The sequence goes on along the minus strand of NC_060879.1, from coordinate 25,837 downwards.
TTATTGACAATTATTAGGCACACCTAATGGTCGCGCATACTCTATCCAGTTTCTGGTGTGATTTTATAAATGTGATTTCACACTTGTAATATATTGGAATGGTCTTTACAAATCTACAAACAGGTCGGCAATAAGAACATAATCGGATACTGTCGACATCGAATGACCAACAGTCGTGTTAACGAAATAAATTAAAATCCACCATTGTTGGCTTGTTATGCAACCACGAAATCCTCGCCATCATTGCGAAGTTACGAGGGCAACCAACTTGTGGTTGAAAATAATTATTACTGCCTCGTCAAAAGACTTGCGCTGATTTACAATGTCTTATTGGGTTTACAGTGGAAGACGCGCAGCGGTAAAGTAGCCATAGTCAGCGGTGGAGGTGGAGGACACGAGCCATACGCAGCAGGTTTCAATCACATTGATTTTATTATACGCATGCATATCACTAGCAAAGTTCCGACACAGAACACGCTGCAGCATACTTGATTTCTGACGTATAATGTACAGTACAGCAACCTGCATGTATGCACATACATAATAACATATCACTCGAAACGTTTGAATGATCATACTGGCATATAATATATACACGAAGCTGGGTAATTAATGACGGGCAGATTATTTATTAATTACTATTGACTTGTGTAGTCGGGGAAGTATAACGCTACTTCGATACAAGAGCGCAAAGCTGGTGGCGCTTCCCGTCCGTCAGTGCAGCGGCTTCACTCCAATTGGGCTATGCCGCTACACAGCACGCGCGTTGACCGGATACATATCAATTCTTCTTTCCATTTTCCGTCGAGGGTCGTCTTGCATTGCCATATACAGGTTCCGGAAGTGGTTTTTCTTAAATGAGACTGAGAGATTAGGTATTCACGTTGCTGTCGGTATGGGAGTTAAATGTTCTCGCACGGGGTTTGCGAAATACTAATTACGGTGCTTACAGACGGTACGAAAAAGGGCACCATTTCCATTCTGGTGTTGTTGAAAGAAAAAATTTGAAACCTTAAATTTGTCCATTCGCATCGCTTCCTCGTATACATATTAGTATAGTACATGTACCTTAGTATATCTCGTCGAATTGGTGCGAGGAAAGATGAAGAAGAAAATTACCATTCTTTGCGACGAACTTTCCTCTAGTTTACTTGGAGACTTCCGTCTGTCTGTATATGGGTGTAAAATTATTATACAAGGAGCAATAGAATGTTGTATAAGTCTTTACGCGTAGTTCGGCCGTTTAGTTCACTAGACGTAGTCGGCAAGTTCAGCATTCAAGTCAAATTGAAATTATGAGGGTTACTTGTGATTGTGAATTTTCACTACTATACTTGTTACTGTAGTAATTTTTATATAGTAATATGACTATAGTAATATAATACTACGGTAATTTTTTCTACTCGAACTCTCTGTAACGGCATTAATCACACAAAATCGAGAATACGGTAGAAATCCGACAACTCTGTTATACCTATAACTACTTACAATTAGTTGAATATCCTTTATAATTACAGTGAAACATTTGTGTGTAATTTTTATCCCGTCAGGCTTCGTAGGATCCGGATTACTGACTGGTGCCATTACGGGGCCGGTATTCGCGTCTCCTCCGTCCAATCATATTTTGCACGCCTTACAATGTGTATCAACAAACAACACAGGTATTGTCACATATTCCTATAACCACTAACCTCCGCAGCACGAAATATTTGAAAAATATACCTGACAATGAGACACCTCAATCAAAACTTCGAATATTTCCATTTTCGCATTCTCGCGATTTCCAAACACCTCAAGGCAATACTTTCATGAGATCTGAAACATTTTTCAAAATATCTTGCTATAATAATAGATTTATATAAATATACACCGCATGTTTTCCAGCTGGAATATTAGTGATTGTCCCAAATTACACCGGGGACTGCTTGAATTTCGGGACAGCGATCGAGAAAGCAAGAAACAACGGCGTGTCGGTACGAATGCACTTCTATTATACACTGCTGATATACTTGATTTACTTTTCATACATGTACACGTTCATATAACATAACTGCAAACGACGTCCTACATATCTTTCCGTTATCACGTGATATATCTCGATGTGTTCGAATCTTGACTATCAAACTGGTTGACTATATTACATTGAATGATGCGCGAATGTATCCTTTAAACTTTCCATAAGTAGATAAAAGCTTTAATTTCTGATAAAGCTGCTCAATAATGTACAGGCCTACAATGGATTCAGATAAACATCTAGACAAAAGTTCTGGTTGACTTTTTGGATGACTACTAGACAAAATGATAACGAAATAATTGCCAATTGAAAAGTGTTTGGGTTCATGCAGGCTATAGACGCAGGTCTGATCAGTGAGTGTCCCTCGTAGAGGTTTGCGAAAATAATCTCCCCGGTACTCATAATAGCGTATCAAATGAAGACTATTGTTAGGAGCGAACCATGCATGTCTCTTAGTGCAATAATAGTCGAGGAAATAAAGCAATGGACTGTCGATTTTTTGAGCAGTAAGACGGATTTTAATGCGGTTTTTTGCATTCGATTCGTAAGAGCGCCTACAGACTTTGTGAACTAAATTGATTAATTAATTTTTTGAAAATGCATTATGGCATTAATAATATGCATTTTGCAAGTGCACTTCCAAGAGACCCTAAATAAAAAATTTGCTACTCGGAGGTTTTTGGGGTCGCTGAACACGAATATCGCCACGGCAACCGTCTCCGAGGTACCTGGTGCCCAGGGTGGACAGTATCAACGTCTTCTCCTAGAGTTTTGGCGAAAATTGTGATCGAATTTGTCGAAACTCATTGCTTGGGGGTTTTTGGGGTCACTGAATACGAATATCGATACGGCAACCGTCTCCGAGGTACGTGGTGCCCAGGGTGAACGTTTCAACGTCTTTTTCTGGAATTATCTTGAGTATTATCATTTTTACCTCAATTAAAGAACATTGTTCTTAATTCAATCACAAATTCGATCACAATTTTCGCCAAAACTCTAGGAGAAGACGTTGATACTGTCCACCCTGGGCACCAGGTACCTCGGAGACGGTCGCCGTGGCGATATTCGTGTTCAGCGACCCCAAAAACCTCCGAGTAGCAAATTTTTTATTTAGTGTCTCTTGGAAGTGCACTTGCAAAATGCATATTATTAATGCCATAATGCATTTTCAAAAAATTAATTAATCAATTTAGTTCACAAAGTCTGTAGGCGCTCTTACGAATCGAATGCAAAAAACCGCATTAAAATCCGTCTTACTGCTCAAAAAATCGACAGTTGGGCCGTTTTTAGTGCTTTATTTCCTCGACTATAATGTACACGCGTATAAGTGATTTTTGCGGGATAAATCCATGAAAATTACAAGGTATCTGTATTAACCCTCCGTGTAAATACTGGGTCTTACAGGGAACAGTCGTTTTCTGCATACAAATTTTTATGAACAATACTTCAAAACCTTTCAGTTTGACAACTTTTATATAACGTAGTTAACACTTGTAGAGGAAACCCTGATTTTTTCAGATTTCCCGAAAAAGTTTATAATAGACAAAAGGTGTGAAAAACAAGCGTTCACACGGAGATTTAATTCTATGATCGAAAAATTATTCCTTCGGTGAAAATTTTTGCCGTGCAATAACGTTCCATAAATAGTAGGTTTACATTGTCGAAGGAAACATCGTTCCTTCGAATACCTATTCATCCGGCGGATTCATACTTGAGCCCAGAACCAATGTGGAAGCTATGAACCATTTGTAATTTCATTACGTAAAGGTGACAGAGTTGACCGTCGGAGAGGATTGCAGTATACCTATGAGCGAACTGGGGAGGACTGGACGTAGAGGTCTTGTGGGAATGTTGTTTGTCGGTAAGGTAGCTGGTGCTCTGGCTGAACGTGGGTTAAATCTCAGCTCGGTGGCCCAATACGCCGAAATAGTTACCAACAACGTGGCCACCTATGCGGTCGGGTTAACTGCCTGCGCCCTACCAGGTATAACTGATAACTTTCGCTTATGTGCATGCATTAATCTTCGCATAAGAGACGTTATTATATCAAAGTAGTTACATGGTTCCACTTGCTTTTTTTTTCATTCGTATAACCAGAATAGTAATATTGTAATGTCACATCAACCTTATATAAGGTACAACCTCCTCATAGGCATGTCTCAGCATCCCCTTGTAATGCGTATACGAGGTGTGGCTATTGAATAACCGGACTGAAATCATAACACTTTTTATTCGTCACCAATTACAGCAGAAGTTTTTTTGCCTCAATGTACAGCCCTTGGCGATCGCTACACCGCTCCATACGACGTTTCCATTGTTGAAAGCAGTGCTGGAAGTCCTCTTCTGTTAACTGGTCGAGAACCTCCGTCGCTTTTGCTTTAACCGCTTCCACACTTCCAAATCTTTTATCCTTCAGCGCCGACTTGACTTGACTTGGGAAATAGAAAAAAGTCACAAGGGGCAAGGTCGGGCGTGTACGGTAGATGTTCCAACACAGTGATGCTGTATTTTGCGAGAAACGCTTTCACAGACAAGGCAGAATGGGCTGGTGTATTGCCTTGGTGAAGGATCCAGGACTTGGTTTTCCACAAATCGGGTCTTCGTCTTCTGATACGCTCACGTAGGGCCGTCAGAACCTCGATGTAGAAGCGTACTCGCCCGACCTTGCCCCCTGTGACTTTTGTCTATTTCCCAAGTCAAGTCAAGTCGGCGCTGAAGGAGACAAGATTTGGAAGTGTGGAAGTGGTTAAAGCAAAAGCGACGGAGGTTCTCGTCCAGCTAACAGAAGAGGACTTCCAGCACTACTTTCACCAATGGAAACGTCGTATGGAGCGGCGTAGGGATAGCCAAGGGCTGTACATTGAAGGCGAAAAAATTTCTGCTGTAATTGGTGACGAATAAAAAGTGTTATGACTTCAGTCCGGTTATTTAATAACCACACCTCGTATACATCGGTATGCATATACTATTATGCTACTTCATCGTCAATAAATATTTATAGTTCACAAAAGACCCACCGCACATAAGGCGTTGGTAATTAAGTCTATGCTGCTATATTATTGTATACACGCACATACATTGTATGCATATATGTACAATAGGTATCCATATGCATATGATGAACTAATAAAAACGCCGTGTTGCTGTATGATGCTAGATCCAACATCATGAACTTTCCTGACAAACAGGGCAAGGGCGAATGTTCCACGTTCTCGACGATGAGATGGAAATCGGTCTGGGGGTACATGGTGAAGCGGGATATAAGCGAATGAAACTGACGAGCGCATCACAAGTTGTTTCACTGATGCTGCAGCATATTTTGAAAACCTTGTTACTGATCAATGGCGAATCTGTCGCTGTAATTGTCAATAATTTTGGGGCTACAAGCCAACTGGAACAAGGAATCGTAGTTCATGAGGTCGTCATGCAGCTTGGTGAGGGAGAACCGATGCGCATATATTATACCTTTAATTTGCATGCACGATTAAGTGATTTCCAATGTCAGAATCGGATACCGACTTGTCGAAGTTAGGGGCTGTCAGGCCCGCTTTATCCCGTGCGTCTTATTTCAGGGTTGGCGATCGCAGCTACCGGCAGGCAGCGGTGGGGCGCTTATTCAGCTGAAAATTCGTTCTCAGAAAACCTCTCAGTATGACTGTATGCCTGCCTGTAGTCAGCTACCAATTCTTCGGAATAACGCACGGCGTGTATCGTATATGTTCATTAAAAACAATAAATGGTCGACGTATTAAAATTACTATCCTATGCATGTAGGTTGTAGGGGTATACAGCCACTACGGGTGTACGCTGGTCCATTGATGACATCTCTTGACGGTGCTGGTGTACAAATATCAATTTTAAGACTCGGCGATCATCACGGAACAAGTCTGGTGAGTTGTCTGGATCAGGCAACCGACGCGCCTTGTTGGCCAGGCAGCGTGTACAGCGTGTCGTTGCTGTCTAGGGGGGTGCAGGGTACGTTCAAGCCTGCCAGTACCGGAGACGCAAACAAGAAAATCGCCAAAGTTGGTCCAACTTTGAATGAGGAGGGAGAAAATTTACTGCGCAAATGTCTGAAAAGGGCTTGCATGGCGATAACGGCGAAAGAAAATTACATCAATGAATTGGATACCGGATGTGGCGACGGGGATTGCGGTACGACCATGCGACGTCTCGCCGAAGGTATGGGCACGCGATTTATCAATTGATATATGTAGCATTCCATGTCAAATCAGCAGTCCACGTACCTCACCCGCTTCGGATTCAATAGTTTTCTAGTACGATGTTCCTACCGATTCAGAACTATCACGGAATTTTCTTCACATTTTATTGCCCACGCGTGAAATTTGAAAAAAATCGAAAAATTAATTCCGAAAACGCCATCTTCAAGAATCTGAAAAAATTCACACGGGCTCTATGATTTAAAATGTGATTTTTAAGCACTACACGGTAATGGGATTTCAATGTCTACAAATTTATTCATAAGTTTTTAGTTTTTCCATGCTCGGAATTGTATTTTTTTTTTTTTCCAATCTCCGATCTATACGGAGATCACGGAATCATCAAAATAATGTGATTCTGCAATCTATTTAGAGCGAAGCAAAAAAAAAACCTGACATGGAAAAACTAGAAACTTGCAAGAAAAAAAAATAAAAAAATTAATACTGAGATGCCGTTGTCGTGAGGTGCTTCAAAATCACATTTCAAATCATAGAATCCGTGTAAATTTTTTCACATTTTAAAACATAGCGTTTCACAAATTGGTCATGTGACTTAGCATAAATTTCACCAGTGGCTAAAGAAAATATGAAAATATTCCTGAGGCCCTTTTGGGTGGATAAAAACATCATACTAAAAAGTAATGCAAACTGAAGGAAGTGAGGTACGTTCAACGTGAAACGCCCCATATATAACTGCTACGTTTTCACGATCGGCGAATGGGCGTTGTTCCTCTAAAACAAATCTGGATATGTAGTGCTTCGTGCGCGTTTTTGGATTCAAGGAATTTCGTTGTCACTGGAAAACCTGCCCCTCTCGCACCCTTCATCGGTACTGACGGCATTGTCGGCCATCGCTGAAGAAACGATGGGGGGAACTTCAGGTGCAATTTATTCGCTGATGTTCACTACGGCGGCGGCTGAGTTGAAATTACCACAATGTGGTCAAGTTTGTCCACTAACGTGGAGTCAAGCATGGAGAGGTGGTATCGATGGAATTCTGAGATACAGTAAGGCGAGACTGGGAGATCGTACAATGGTAGGTGGTGAAGATCTAAGAAAATATTTATAGATATCATTCAAATCTTGTGCCTGTCTAATACGATCTGTCAATGCAAAAATTCTCGATCTATAACTTACATCTATAAATTATCTATCTAGTTTGATAATACGCACTTAGGATCTAATGAGATCTACTTAGATGCATGAATCGTACGCGGTTCGATCAGGCTAGATAGATAAAAAACTTTGATCTAATTAGATGTATTCATTTTTCGCCAAGGACGCAACCTCCGTCAAGCATAAGCAATCCATGCATGCAAATGTACTAGATTTAATGCCACACCGACACTAGCGGCTCCCAATTATTTGTCAACGATCTGTAATGGTAAAGGACAAGCTACAAACTAATGGGTCTCTGGTTCGAATTGAAACGTCTCGTACTGACTCCGCAGTTGAATTGAAACAACTGCCGTAGTTGACCAATCGTATGGATAGTAGGAGAGCTATTCATATACATGCTGTACTGTGCGCAAGTCCTTCAAGAGTTGATACAGTAGTCACAACCGATGCGTTGGGATGGTTGCCCAAAATGCACGTTTTTCTCCTTCGTTGTTCAGCAGCGTCATTGACACAGTTGCAATAACGGAGTCCAAATATTATTAGTATAAATATTTTAATGCGACTCACACATAGCTATGATACTTGCCACGATAGAAAATAACATGATCACGGGTATTCGGTTTACAGTTGGACGCTTTAGATCCAGCTTGCAGAGAATTTGAGAGTAATGATTTCTCCGGCGGGTTACGTAGGAAGGCTTTGGAAAAGATTGCCAAAGCTGCCCAAGATGGATGTGAGGGTACAAAACATATGGAAGCCAGGTGGGTGTTATGTAAGATATTCAATATTGATAGCGCAGGCTCAAGATGTAAATATATTCACATATACTGTATGGCAAACTTATTGGGGACCGTTCTTAAAGGACGTCCCCGTTTACGTAGGACGTGGGGCTCATAAAATGTGACAATGCGTGACCAGGGGAGGGGATATGGCTGAATGTAACGTCCGTTACAGAAATCTCGTTTATAATATTTGTTGAAAAATCTGTGCTTTCTTCGCATTGAAAATTAACATTTTCTTGCAACATTTTTTCACAAATTGTTTTCATATTTATTTCCGAACGTCGTGTTTGTTAATCTGCACATCATTTCAACACTCTCTTACGTGGTTAATTAATGACACATTAAAACTTGGTCCAATCAAGATTCACGCACAACATTATTTAATTACGAAACTAAATGCAGCCATATGAAACTTAATCGTTTGTGCAGAATTTTACTTGTAGTATACTTCGATTCGGACGCAAAAGGGGATGGGGTCCTTGATTGCGATCGTCAAACGATCCGTAGGGGGAGGGGTTCAAAAATCGATACCAATTGTGACAGGGATGAGGAGGGCCCAAGGCCGTAGACATTCGCGATTTTCCTTTACGGACGCGGACGACCCGACACCGACACGGGGACTCAAATGTGAAGTTCAGTGTACGGCAGTTATAAAGTATATGTTCAATCGCAATAACATATTTTCCAGGGCAGGTCGTGCTAGTTACGTGAAGCAGACTACCTTCTTGCAAAAAGTCGACGCTGGAGCATTTGCCGTTGCCACATGGATCACTGCAATTGTCTCGACAATGCTCGAATCGTACGATTAAGACTTTTTATAACACCTGCTCTGGAAGTTGACTTTTCGAGCGCTGTATGTCATCTCCGAAATACACAATAATCGCATACTTGACCATACCATGTGTTTCATAAACGCACATGTTCGGTTAAGTATCAGATAACTGCACAGATTCCACCTAAACTATACTACTATAGAAATGTAACCACACGAGTACAGTCTGTATTAAACTCACTCTATCTTTGTCACTTTACCAGAAACTACTCAAACACCATCCGATGCCGCTACAGTAATTTAAGTTTTAAAATTATTATATTCCTCTCAAATTTGACTTCCAGATCAGTTTTTGTAAAAAATATTGTATTCTACGTGTGGGATGAGTAGCAAATATGACAGTCGTGATTACAACACTCGCTGTAAGGTTTATGAGACATTCGTATGAGAAGACTCGTGCGGTTGTCGCAATACGCTATGCGTATAATATACGGAGTAGTTAACAAATAGCAAATAATTGGTAAGAAATATTGAGGGCAGTAATAAATAGCAAGTAGCACTACCTTATTATTATTGATATGCAACAGTACTGTAATCACAGGACAGGTGCAGACGGGCCGGCGCAGAACCCTTGCGTCAGCAAACTCTGCGCCGGCAGTAGGCCGCGTGTGGTACGTACGCGGAGCAGTACGGACAGGCGGTTGACTAACATTAAATGATGATTGCTATAACAAATAGTAAATAATGCCAACAAAATTAGGTGTAGGAGACTAATAACAATCATCATACTGTTAGAGAAAAAATGATGGCAGGGACGACGGTTGGTAACGGCGAGGTGCCAGAGTCGGGCGCGCGGCATTCGCGGCTCGATCACGTGGCTTACCAACCACGTGATCTGGTCGTGGGGCTGGCGGAAGCACCCCACCTCGAGCAGTTCGCCGCGTACCGTCCGAGAGAGAACGTGCGAGTGAGAAGTGAACGTGCGAGCAAGGAGGCGAGTACGACCCACGATTGAGTGGAGGGATCGCGACCCCTCCATCTCAACGGTGCCTGTGTGGCCGGAATTCTCTGTGTGAGAGCCGTGGGTACGTGTGTGTTTTCTGTGTGAACGATGAGTGCAGTTGCGCAATTACAGTAAGCGGGAGGAAGACCGCATGCCGACGACGCCATTTTGTAAGACACAACGGGACGAGATAAAGCGGAGCGCTCAGTCTCTCTTTCTGGCCAATTGTACGGCGAAGCCGAATAACTTCCCCTATCAATTGTAATACCATGGTTAACGTTATTTGTTTTTTTTTCAAATCCGTTAAAGAGAACGAATTCTTGAAGTACAAATCCCCTCCCCAGATCCGACCGCCTATGCGTCGATTCGGAAGTAAGTGTTGATCTCTTCAAAAATACTATAATTGCTTCAATACACACACATTCCACCTCTAGCCAAAACTTGATGAGCGCTACGGATCCTCGAGCTTCAAGAAATTGAAAAAAGTAACCAAGAGCCCCTTTGTCCGAAAGAATTTCTGGCAGAGTTTTTGATAGCCGCGATTTGAATGTGGTGACCTCAAATTTCTGATCCCTGCAATCTTCGTCTTCCTCTTCCTCCTCCAAGCAGTGCAGCGGGCGGAATTCTTGGCGGAATACATCTACCGCTAATTTTCCATAATTTTCAGACTTTGACGACGATCCAGGCTTATCGCGGGGCCCTGAAATTTTTTCCCAAGAATCAATCATAATTACTAGCATAATTTCAAGATTCTACATCTATATGCTTCAATTCCTCAAGGATTGAACAACGACAAAATTGTATTGTGTACTCTCAATAGATTTGTTGTCGACCCCGGACTTAGTAGGTATATTTTTTCAGTCATATTTGGACCAACCTACATCAAATTTTTGAAGCAGCTTCTAAAGGAGTAACAAAATACAAACCATACTTTTCATTCGACAATTCCACGGATTGTTTGCTCTGAGGAATTGTTTGCCAGATATTTGTGTTGTCAAATTCTTAAGGGGATATGCTACTGCATTTCTACCGCGAGTGCTACATATGACGAACATGACTCTTGTCCATCATTCGTAACATATGACTAATAACATTGGTCAAGCTGTTCTACATATTGTTGATTGGAATCAGCTATACCGTTACTCGTAATGGTACTCCATATTTTTCCTGCTACAACCGGAGACTGCTTACCAATCAACTTTACTCATAATTGTTTATTCATGTATGTACATCGTTATGAAACAACAAAAATTTTCAAATAGACGTGGGTTCATGTAAATTCAAGTTCATATGCTGTGTTGACGCTAAACGAAACAGTACGAGCAATTGATTAGTTTTAAGGTTACGTCGTCCTGACGGGTCATTTAAAATCGTGAAGAGTGATAGCGTTATAAAAAACGAGTGGGAAACTCGCGGACCCTAGAGAATAAGTTGATATCCTGCAGAGTAATTACCAGATTTTTTAAAAAATTGGAGCATTGTTCATGTTAACAGCAAACATGATCAACGACGCGCTGTGTCAAATCTTAAATCGACAGTCAAGTATTTCAAGCACGGTGTACGAAAAAGCGGTGGTTCGACTGCCCCATGGACGTAATATTTCTTACGTCCGTGGACTGCCGTTTACTCCCCATGTAAAGCTCAGTGATTATTTAACTAAAGTCCCCTGGCTCTCCGCCAGGCGTCTCACGCACGGTGGGACGGATCTGGCGCGTGGTGTGGGTATACATGGGGGGGGGTATTCCGAAATATACTTTCAATAAAGTCTATGCTTCAGTACTGCCGACCTTGACGTCACGCAAACGCAGTCAACTGCGAACTGCGTTCCGTTTATACTCCGAGGTCTCCGAGTTGCCAGTCGCAGTAAAATCGGAACGCTACACCAAGGACGCGGACATCTCTCAAGTACTGCAACTGCCTCACGCCCAGACCGCAGCAGTTACGGTCAACAACGTCACAAATTTCATGACGTCACTGACTGGCGGCAGTAAGCTGTCGCGCGATTTTGGAACGCGGTTGCCAGTACTTGCAGTACTGCGAGTATATTTCGAAATACACCCCTCGAAGAAAGGGGCGTGTCGTAGGAGTCCTAGGCACACCATGGGTGCAGTCCTCGGTGTAGCGTTCCGATTTTACTGCAACTGGCAGCTCGAAGTAAAAACGGAACGCAGTATGCAGTCGACTGCGTGACGTCACGATCGGCAGTACTGGAAGTATATTTCGAAATACACCCGGAATACACCCATACTCAGATTGATTGCTGAAATCAACCAAGAGTGGGCGCCACCGTAGTTATCAGCTGGGACGTAACACTGATCGGAATCTCGAAAATGAGGTCAGTATGTTTTTGACCGTCAACGCGACTATACACTCGTTACAATATCCAGACAGTTAATTGACGACGAGGATATATCCAGTGATTGAGTGTGCACAGTGTACGCGTGTGTATATGTGTATGTGCAGTACACTTTTTCGACACAATCTAAAATCTAATTCCCGAATCTTCCGGAACGCTCTGTAGAGGTCCCACGATTGAGAAGTGCAGGCGTCGGTGTTGCGGCGATACGTTCAGGGTGTTCACATAACCCAGGGACGCCGTCCGCCGAGGCGTCCGACTGGACGTCGGTACGGTACCTGGTGGAAATTTCCAGATGCTAGACACTGGAATCGTTCTCACAGCTACAGTTAGACTCACATCGGTAGTTTGGGTCATCAATTACCGACAAAGTATTGAAATACACCGGACAGAAAAAAACAGAAGAGAGGACAGTGAAGCATATAAGCGCGGAAGAAAGAATCCGGCGGGGAACGCGCACATTCAGATCGTGCGGGGTCCAAACGGCGATACAGGAGGAAAGGGCCACGCCTGCTAATAGGGCCAAGACCATCGACCACCCTAGGCAAGGAGCCTTCAGCTACGCAGAGGCGGCCAAGGCTAAGGTACAGACGAGGACCCCGCCGTCGCATACCACACCCGTGGCCACCGCTACTGCGACGGCCAGCGGAGGAAGAAAGAGAACCAAAACACAAGCGGTAGGGCAAATCCCCGAGCAAGAAGGAAGTAAGAAGGGACAGCGAAGGGGATTCGCGGTAATGGTCAGGGTCGAGGGGGAGGGGTACGAAAGAACCCTGGAGAGAATCAAAAGGGACGTTCCACCACCGGAAGGCGGGGGCCTGCGGAGTATCAGAAGGAGTAGGGACGGGTCCCTCCTGATGGTATGCGAGGAGATGCCAACGGCCAAGAAAATGGCGGACTTGGTGGCCACAAAGCTAGGAGAGGGGGCCGACGTCAAGATACTGGGCGACAGGGTAATAATCAAGATTCGCGGGCTGGACGCACTAGTGCAGGCGGAAGACATCCGAACCGCACTCATCAATGAGATACCCACGGAAAAGGACGACAGCGACCAGATAGAAGTTATAAGGATTATCACCTACCCGTGGAATGAGAAAGCCGCCATCGTGAAAATCAGTCGGCGCACCTTACAGGCCTTGAATGGGAGAGCCAACATGAGAATAGGCTGGACCATGGCCAGAATCATTGTAGGCCCGCAAGGGGTACGATGCCGTAACTGCAATAGATACGGGCACAAGGAGGAGGTGTGCCGTGGCCCTGGAGGGCAGGGACAGCGCGGAAACCTGGCAAAAGGGACAGAGCGCAATAGGATCCCACAGGGAATTTCCCCGCGGGGGACGTGCCAAGAGGTCGCGGAGTTTGACAGTCTGGTAGAGCAGGGGACCACCCCAGTTTCGAATAGTACCAGGAACGAGGTGTCCCCAACCGGCACCGGGCTGCAACAACAACAACCCGGAACAGAAAATGGCGGTGAGTCTTAACTGCCTACAAATCAATCTCAACAACTCGAGGGCTGCGGCCGATCTACTGGCACAGACTACCACAGACCAGCGGACAGACCTAGTCATAATTAGCGAACCTGCTAAAACAGGCAGAGGCTTCGGCAGGTGGTATAGTAGTAATGACGGGAAAGCCAGCGTCGTTATTATAAATAAAAACCTGTCCGCAAAAAAGCTGGTGGCGGGCAGGGCATATGTGGTGGTCGAAGTAGACAGAATAGTAATTGTAAGCTGTTACCTCGCACCAAATGAAAAATGGAGGGATTACGGAAGACAGGTGGCCGAAATAGAAGACACACTGCGAGCCATACTTCACGAGGGTCCGACCAATAGAAAGGGACGTGGGGTCATCCTGGCTGGAGACCTGAACTCCAAATCAAGGGTATGGACTGACAGGACCGACCGGCGAGGCAGGAGGATTGAAGAGCTAATAGATGCGCTGGACATGGTGTGTCTGAACTCGAACGGAGAGCATACCTTCGAGCGAAGGGGATGGTCCGCGGTGTTAGACGTCACTATAGCAACTCCGGACGTGGCAAGCCGAATATCAGGTTGGACGGTCCTAGAGGTAGAAACCCTTAGTGATGACAGGGCAATATGCTTCCGACTTCAAGGCAGGGAGGAAGCGACAGGGCAAAGGCCAGCAATACAGGAGGATGGCACCCGTAAATGGATCCTCAAGAAACTCAATGAGGCCAAGCTGAAGCGGTGTGCGAAAGAAGTGAAAACGCCACGCAAGGGAGACCCCGAGGACATGGCGGAGGAGCTTACAAGGTCCATACAAGGATTATGTGACAGGGTCATGCCAAGGCGGCGTCACGGCGGCGGAAGGAAGACCGTCTATTGGTGGAACGAGGAGATCGCGGCAGGCAGACAAAGATGTATGAAAACAAGAAGGTCCCTGCAAAGGGAACGAAAGAGAAGGGCACGTATGGGGGTACAGGTCCCCGAAGATCAGGAGGACAAGCTCAGGGAGGAGCGACGGGCACTTCGCAAGCTCATAAGAGCAAGCAAAGGCAGAGCTTGGGATGACCTCATACGAACCATCGACGACGACGTATGGGGGAAGCCGTACAGAATCGTTACGGGGAAACTGAGTAACGCCAACGCGGGACCTTCGAGTATGGAGGAAGCGATGGAGGTATACGCCACGCTGTTCCCAGCGGGTCCGACTCTGGCGCCGAGCGGCGAGGACGAAGGACGACACGAAGACCAGCGGGAATCAGACACAGCCGACGGTGGACCTCTAGGGTATGCCGAAATAGACAGGGCAGTAAGGAGAACCAGGACGGGTAAGGCGCCGGGACCCGATGGCATCTACCCCGAAGTGGTAAAAAGGATTTACAGGGTGAACCCGACCCCACTGGGTGAAACGATAAAGAGGTGTCTCGAGCGAAGATACTTTCCGAAGATCTGGAAAGAAGCAGAGCTGATCCTTATACCGAAGGGTACGAGCAAAACCGACGGCGAAGGAGGAGAAAAGAAAAAGCAGGGATACAGGCCGATCAGCCTCCTGAGTGTCCTGGGCAAAACGCTGGAAAGAGTGGTGGATGCTAAAATAAAAGACCACCTGAAAAATAGAGGCTTCCTCAGCAAGAATCAATACGGCTTCCGCGAAGGCCTCTCGACGATTGACGCAGTGGACCGTGTGACGACGGCCATCAAACAAAAAACTGAGAGGAAAGGCTGGGGTAGCTGGGGTATGCATAGACATTAAAAATGCGTTTGGATCCATCCCCTGGCCGGAGATAATGGAGGCAGCGGCAACGGCTGAGCTCCCGAATGACCTAACAGGGATCCTCAGATCATACCTACAAGATAGACACATCCAGATTAGGGCTGGGGGGAAGAGCGTCAAGGCGCAATTGACAAGAGGCATCCCCCAAGGCTCGATACTGGGGCCAACCCTCTGGAACCTGGCTTACAATAAAGTGCTATCATAAACGTATAACACAGAAATGGAGATCACCTGTTACGCGGACGATACCTTGATCCTGGTAGAGGGACGGACAGGAGAGGAGACCGCAGAGAGGGCTTCCCGCGCAGCAGCTGAGGTCATTGAACAGATCGAAACGCTAGGACTTCAGATCGCGGTTGAAAAAACAGAGGTGGTCTTCTTTACAAAGAAAAGAGCTCCACCACCAGAAACAGTGCAAATCAGAGGAAAGGAGATCCATGCTGCCAAAAGCATGAAATACCTAGGCATCATCCTAGACCGAAAACTGAACTACTCGGAGCACCTGGACATGGCGTCGGCCAAGGCCATAAGAGTGATGAATAGCATCGGGAGGCTTATGCCCAATATCGGGGGACCGAAACAGGCGAGACGAAAGCTACTCGCTCGCGTCGGCGAGTCCATTATAATGTACGGGGCTCAAATCTGGGGCGACGAGGCCAGAAAGGAGACGCGAGCCAGGAAGCTCAGGGTAGTTCAAAGGGCATGCGCACTGAGGGTTGCGTCGGCGTACCGAACGGCACCCAATGAGGCTCTTACCGTCATCGCAGGTCTACAACCTCTGGAGATAACGGCGCAGAAATGGAGGCGGCAGTGGACCAAGGGAGGAGCAAGACGGGAGATGGAAACCTACCAAACCCCGAAGCAGAGAAAAGAGGCGATGAAAAGAGAGGCGGAGGAGGCGACGTCCTGGGCGAGACAGGAGTGGTGCACCAGGTGGAGGGACCACCGCAACACTAGTAACTGGGCCAGGAGACTTATCAAAGACCCGAATAAATGGTTGGACAGGACGCATGGGGAAATAAACTACCATCTGACGCAGATGCTCACCGGACATGGGACGTTCAACGAATACCTGCACAGATTCCGGAAACGGACAGCGGCAGGATGCGGCTACTGTACTGCGACCTCAGACAGCGTCGAGCACACAATATTTAATTGCCAAAAATGGAACGCAGTGAGAGGTCAATCCTGGAAGAGGAGGACTGGAGAACCACTAAGCCCGGACAACATCGTCGAGGAGTTGCTCTCCAGCGAGAAAAGGTGGAAGGAGATCGCGGCAATAGTCTACGAAATCATTTCAACAAAAGATAAGGACGACAGAAACAATGGCTTCTGACAAAAGAAGACCATCTTGTAAGTCTTGAATGATTCCTACTCGCTTATATCAGGCATGGTAGTTATTGACGCGTGTTATCATCGTTACTTACTTCCATTCCTATTTATCTATCTATTTACTCTATTTATCTATCCTATTTATTCTATCTATCTATTCTGACTATACACACGTAATTCATGTATTAGTTTAAACTATATACTAATTTACTTATCTTACTTTTTACACACTGACTATCCTTCTACTCTATTTATCTATTTATTTATCTCCATTTACACCTTGTCTATTGACAAGTTTTAAACATCGTAACGTCCTTCCATGTCTATTTTAAACCATACACTAATTTACCTATCTTACTTTTTACACACTGACTTGTGACGTTGCACCTAGAGTGCAAGTCACAACAAACCCCAAACCCGCGGGGAAGAGCCGAACGGGTGAGCCCTGTCCCGTCGGAAAAGACCCGAACATCATCGAAGCCCCCCGACGCTCGGCAGAGCCGAGCGCGAGATTCAGTACGAGCACGGCCGTAGCAGCAGCCACACCGGCGTAGACCAACCCAAGAGCGAAAGCGAGAGAGAGAGAGAGAAAGAAAGAGAGAGAGTCACCGACACACACACACACACACCGAAAACCCAGCTACCCTCCACCGCACCTCGAGACCTCCACACACACACGTCGACGTCACCAGGTTAGCCTGCCTTCTATCGCCGATCTGCTCCTCCCCTCGCAATACCAACCCTGTCTACCACACACTCCCCGTCACTCTACACCACCCTCCCCTCGCCATATCAACCCTTCCGACCCCACATTCCCCGTCACCTCCCACACTCCTTCCCCCCCCCCCTGCGCGCGTATCTGTAAATTAGTATTAAGCAACGCTAAGGGCTGAGGCGTGATCAGCCACCGCTTACGTCTACAACCCTTTTGTACATCTTAATTTAAGTCGAGCCCTGGTGCAAAAGAAAAAAATACACACACTAAGTTTTACCGATTATATCCGCCCCGTCTCTAATTGTCTTCCCCACCCATATTATTCGTGCGGACTCAAAACCCGTCACAGACTATCCTTTCACTCTATTTATCTATTTATTTTATCTACATTTACACCTTGTCTATTGACAAGTTTTAAACATCGTTACGTCCTTCCATGTTTATTTTGAACTATATATTGATTTACCTATTTTACTTTTACACACTGACTATCCTTTTTACTCTATTTATCTATTTATTTATCTACATTTACACCTTGTCTATTGACAAGTTTTATACATCGTAACGTCCTTCCATGTCTATTTTAAACTATTTATTGATTTACCTATTTTACTTTTTACACACTAACTATTTATTTACTCTATTTATTTATTCTATTCTTTCTATCCAATCTACTTCTTCCATTTACTCTATTTATTTATCCTGGTACATGGAAGGTTGGAGCGGGTTGGGACGGGTTGGGACGGGTTGGGACGGGTTGGGACGGGTTGGGACGGGTAGGGACGGGTTGGGACGGGTTGCGGCGGGTTGAGGCGGGTTGCGGCGGGTCGCGGCGGGTCGCGGCGGGTCGCGGCGGGTTGCGGCGGGTTGCGGCGGTCCCCCGATATTGTCACAGTTTGGACATTTTCGCTCATACGAACGATCGCAACATGCTCGTGCCGAGCCACTGTTACAGCTCCACTATGTAAATTATAGTAAATGTAGAAATAGCTCACGTCACATGTACTGTCCTGAAAACTTTCGTTCACATATCCGATCTTCGAAGATATGCTTCCAAAAGAGCTTCTTTCCTAGGTTCGAGGTGTCAGAGAAAGTCCAAACAGCTAGCCACCTCTCGTAGATTTGAGAAAAATGATACATTGCATTGCATTCGTTATGGATACTCATATCGATCATCCTAAATTCTCAATCCGCGTCCGTGAATATTCTTTGTGCTTACACCAATCACAGTTGATTAGATGTGGTTCGTGTTTTACTGTTAGATGTAGACTTTTACTGTCCACAACTTAATTGTCGCTGAGATGTACAGCATTCTAAAGAAATATCTTGTAGAACAAATAATAAATATGCATTCACCTACATCGACTCTCACCTGTTATGCAGGGATATGTGTATATATCGTTCAATGTCAAGCTCTGGCGAACCTTATTCCAAGCTTATACCGAGAGTCTAATGTGGAGGTCGGATTACAAGCAGCGCGGTACCGTCAGCTTCAACACAAGCACAACCCTTACCGAACAGAGCGTAGTAGACAAGTGCTGCGGACGAGAACTTGTGCATATGTGGCGCTAGCAGTGCCACGTGGCAAGAAATAATTGATAATTACACAGATATTAGTCACAATTGCCAATTCTCGCCATAAGAATAAACAGATCATACCAAGGGTTATACACCACATGAAAGTTCTATAAAATTGAAATTGAGAGAATATTACGACGATGACATTATAACGACAGTAAATATTGCATACATGCAACCCTGAGTGACAACCGGTAGACTTCAAGAGAAGTCGGTGGCTGCAAAGAAAAAGTCGGAACCACTTAAATAACAGCCGAAATCACAAAACGTGACAATCCAAATTCTCGGATTCAAGCATGCAGCTTTGGTTGTCACGATCGAGCTTATACGCCACCTAGCGGTGACGCCTAGAGGCAGACAAATAAAGATGGCTGCAGGCCGAACACAACAAAAGCGTCCTCCACATTTATTACATGGCGCAGTCTGGACTAGACACTACTAGTGATTTCGAAGACGCCTCAGACGTCACGGTAAATCTAGAAGAATCGACGAACGAGAATCGCTCAGTCGATGAAGCACTTGCCGGAAGAAAAAGTGACGAAGGAAACATGGCACAGCACTCGAGCAACCTGAAGCCGCCAGAACCTCTCTCATTTAGTGGGAATATTTCAGAAAACTGGAAGAAGTGGTTCAAAAAGTTCGGTATATACCTGCTAAACACGGAATCGAATAACAAAGCCGCTGAAGTGAAAATAGCCATCTTGCTTCACGCCATCGGAGAAGAGGCACAAGAAAAATACGACATGTTCGAGCTCAGTGTAGCGGACGCGAAGAACTACGGCAAAGTCGTGAAAGCATTCGAAAACTTTTGTGTGCTAAAGAAGAATGAAAGTGTGTGCCGACATGTGTTTTTCCAAGGAAACCAAAAACCGGATGAATCGTTCGAAGGTTTCTTGACGGACCTGAAAAAGTTGAGTCAAGATTGTTCGTTTGGGGCCTTGAAAGATAGCCTGATCAAAGATCGCTTCATCAGTGGCATAAGAAACGCACAGCTAAAGGATCGGCTCCTCCGAGAAGAAGAAAACCTGAGTTTCGAGAGGTGTACACAGTTGTGTAGAGCAGCCGAGCTATTCTACAAGGCTAACCCCTTTGCATTTTTGGCAAAAATTTTCGCGATTTTGAAAAGTGCTGGAATCAATACTGCCAGGTAATATTTCAACGTAGTTTTGCGAGAGAAATCGATTGGGCGCAGTCCTAATACGCTGCGATCAACGCATTAAAAGTTACAGCCAAAAAACGAAAACCAGACATTCCGACATTTTTCAGCAGATGCTTTTTCGATCGTGATTTCTATCCTGTTGATCCCACGCTGTTTTTGCTGTTTTTTATGAGTTCCTGGGGGTCCAATTGGTCAGAAAGGGGTCATACAAGTCGAATCGGAGACTAAAAGTTTTTCGCCCAAAAAAACAGCAAGGCTTTGTGTTTTCAGCGAAAATTTGCGCGATTTTGAAAAGTGCTGGAATCAATTCTTTCAGGCAATATTCCGACGTAATTTTGCGAGAGAAATCGATTGGGCGCAGTCCCAATACGCTGCGATCAACGCATCGAGAGTTCCAGCCGTAAAACGACAACCTGAATTTTCGATCGCTCTACGGCGCCCCGGTGTGGGCAGACGCCCTCGAGATCGCCCGGAACAGGGCGAGGCTAGCAGCGGCGGGAAGGACTTGTGCCCTCAGGGTCGTCTCCGGGTACCGCACGGTATCAACAGCAGCCGTGATGGTGCTCGCCAGCCTGATCCCTCTCCACCTCCTGGCGAAGGAGCGAAAATCAATCTCGACAGCGGAGGCTGAGGGAAGACTGGGCAAGGCCGCAAGAAACCGGCTTAGAAAAGAGGTGAGGGAGAGGACCTTAGCCGAATGGGACAAGGAATGGTCGGAAGAGGAGAGCGGGGCATGGACAAAGAAAGCCATACCCTCAGTGGTACCCTGGGTGGACAGAGGGTTCGGCCAGATGGACTTTCATCTCACCCAGGGCCTCACGGGCCATGGATGCTTCGGTGAGTACCTCAAGCGAATAGGTAAGGAGGTGACACCGAGGTGCCATCACTGCAGCAACCCCAACGACGATGCACGAATCACGTTTGAAAATGTAACGTTAAACCGAGCGTTCAAGAAATTTAAATATCACACTACCTGTAACAGAATTGTGAATCTTTTTTTTCTCGAAAATAGTTCAACAAAAGTTACAAATAGTCGATAGTTAACGTATTTATTCCGATCAATAAATTATTGCTACTACTATTAAAAATTTTCCAATGATTATCAGAGTTCATTTCGCAAATTTTCAATGATGTTCGATTAAATAAAAATCAAGGGAACCCAATACTCAAATTGAAAATTCAAGTAATATTAGACTTATCAAAATGATTTTTGTATTTCATGTTGGTGTGCATGGAGACTAGAGTGAAGGAGTGGACACAGCGTGCTATAGAAATGTATACGAAATCCCGGCTTAACACGACGGCGCTGTGATCAAAAAGATCGTAGTCATATACATATATATATATATATATTTAGATCAGACACACTGTTACTACTTATTTCCTAACCTCAATGTGTAAAAATTCGTGCAGTGTTTATGTTTACATGTGTAAAACGTTTTGTTATTAATGTGCAGTGTTAATTAAATTATTATGTTTATTAAAATGGGTGTATCAAATTTCTGTGAATAAAAATAAGCTGAAACATTAGGAATCTGTAATCTATTATTTTCGCGTAATGAATCGAGAGAAGCTCTGGACAATTTTGTCACCTTATTTTATGAAAAAAAAAGTATTGACTATTCTTGAAATAGTCTAGCTCCTTAACCTCCAATATACTGATCTGTGCTGGTCTGTGCTGGTCTGTGCTGATCTGTGCTGGTCTGTGATGGTCTGTGCTGGTCTGGGACTGGTCTGGCGCTGGTCTGGGACTGGTCTGTGCAGGTCTGTGCCGGTCTGTGCCGGTCTGTGCCGGTCTGTGCCGGTCTGTGCTGGTCTGTGCTGGTCTGTGCTGGTCTGTGTGGTCTGTGCTGGTCTGTGCTGGTCTGTGCTAGTCTGTGCTGGTCTGTGCCGGTCTGTGCTGGTCTGTGCCGGTCTGTGCCGGTCTGTGCCGGTCTGTGCCGGTCTGTGCTGGTCTGTGCCGGTCTGTGCTGGTCTGTGCTGGTCTGTGCTGGTCTGTGCTGGTCTGTGCTGGTCTGTGCTGGTCTGGGACTGGTCTGGCGCCGGTCTGTGCCGGTCTGTGCCGGTCTGTGCCGGTCTGTGCCGGTCTGTGCCGGTCTGTGCCGGTCTGTGCTGGTCTGTGCTGGTCTGTGCCGATCTGTGCCGGTCTGTGCCGGTCTGTGCCGGTCTGTGCTGGTCTGTGCTGGTCTGTGCTGGTCTGTGCTGGTCTGTGCTGGTCTGTGCTGGTCTGTGCTGGTCTGGGACTGGTCTGGCGCTGGTCTGGGACTGGTCTGTGCCGGTCTGGGACTGGTCTGTGCCGGTCTGTGCTGGTCTGTGCTGGTCTGTGCTGGTCTGTGCTGGTCTGTGCTGGTCTGTGCTGGTCTGTGCTGGTCTGTGTGGTCTGTGCTGGTCTGTGCTGGTCTGTGCTGGTCTGTGCTGGTCTGTGTGGTCTGTGCTGGTCTGTGCTGGTCTGTGATGGTCTGTGCTGGTCTGTGCTGGTCTGTGCTGGTCTGTGCTGGTCTGTGCTGGTCTGTGCTGGTCTGTGCTGGTCTGTGCTGGTCTGTGCTGGTCTGTGCTGGTCTGTGCTGGTCTGTGCTGGTCTGTGCGCTGGTCTGTGCTGGTCTGTGCTGGTCTGTGCTGGTCTGTGCTGGTCTGTGCTGGTCTGTGCGCTGGTCTGTGCTGGTCTGTGCTGGTCTGTGCTGGTCTGTGCTGGTCTGTGCTGGTCTGTGCTGGTCTGTGCTGGTCTGTGCTGGTCTGTGCTGGTCTGTGCTGGTCTGTGCTGGTCTGTGCTGGTCTGTGCTGGTCTGTGCGCTGGTCTGTGCTGGTCTGTGCTGGTCTGTGCTGGTCTGTGCTGGTCTGTGCTGGTCTGTGCGCTGGTCTGTGCTGGTCTGTGCTGGTCTGTGCTGGTCTGTGCTGGTCTGTGCTGGTCTGTGTGGTCTGTGCTGGTCTGTGCTGGTCTGTGCTGGTCTGTGCTGGTCTGTGCTGGTCTGGGACTGGTCTAGGACTGGTCTGGCGCTGGTCTGTGCTGGTCTGTGCTGGTCTGTGCCGGTCTGTGCTGGTCTGTGCTGGTC